>NC_139003.1:29882203-31129286 GCF_964374135.1 Grampus griseus | reverse complement strand
ATTCCATTGTATGTGTATACCACATTTTCTTTAGCCATTCATCTACTGATAGACATTTTGGTTGTTCCCACCTCTTGGCTATTGTGAACACTCCTGCCATAAACATGGGGTGCCAATATCATTTTGATATTCAATTTCAAATTTGGAGGATATATAACCCAAAAGAGGATTGCTGGATCACATGGTAGTTCTATTTTTAATTTTTTGAAGAAACTTCATAGTGTTTTCCATGGTGACTGCACTATTTACAGTCCCAACAATAGCGTTACAAAGGTTATAATTTTTCCACAATCTTGCCAACACTTGTCACCAATTTTAAATTTTATAATACCCGTCGTAACTGGTATAAGATAATATCTCATTGTGGTTTTGATTTGCATTTTCCTAATGATCAGGGATGTCGAGCATCTTTTCATATACCTGCTGACTATTTGCATGTTGTCTTTCGAGAAATGTGTATTTAAATCCTTTGCTTGTTTTAAAATTGGGTTGCTTGGTTTTTTGTTTTGTCTTTTTGCTGTTGAGTTATAGCAGTTCCTTATATATAAGGATATATAAGCTACAGTAATCAAGACAGTATGGTACTGACAGAAAAACAGAAATATAGATCAATGGTACAAGATAGAAAGCCCAGAGATAAACCCACACACATATGGTCACCTAATTTATTACAAAGGCAAGAATATATAATGGAGAAAAGACAGCCTCTTCAATAAGTGGTGCTGGGAAAACTGGGCAGCTACATGTAAAAGAATGAAATTAGAATACTACCTAACACCATACACAAAAATAAACTCAAAATGGATTAAAGACCTTAATGTAAGACCGGACACTATAAAACTCTTAGAGGAAAACATAGGAAAAACACACTTTGACATAAACCACAGCATGGTCTTTTTTGACCCACCTTCTAGAATAATGAAAATAAAAACAAAAATAAATAAGTGGGACCTAATGAAACTTAAAAGGTTTTGCACAGCAAAGGAAACCATAAACAAGACAAAAAGACAACCCCCTCAGAATGGGAGAAAATATTTGCAAATGAAGCAACAAAGGATTAATCTCCAAAATATACAAACAGCCCATGGAGCTCAATATCAAAAAAACAAACAACCCAAATAAAAAATGGGCAGACGACTTAAATAGACATTTCACCAAAGAAGACATACAGATGGCCAAGAAGCACATGAAAAGATGCTCAACATCACTAAATATTAGAGAAATGCAAATCAGAACTACAATGAGGTATCACCTCACACCAGTCAGAATGGCCATCATCAAAAAATCTACAAACAATAAATGCTGGAGAGGGTGTGGAGAAAAGGAAACCCTCCTGCACTGTTGGTGGGAATGTAAATTGATACAGCCACTATGGAGAACAGTATGGAGGTTCCTTAAAAAACTAAAAATAGAACTACCGTATGACCCAGCAATCCCACTACTGGGCATATACCTTGAGAAAACCATAATTCAAAAGGACACATGTACCCCAATATTCATTGCAGCACTACTTATGGTAGCCAGGACATGGAAACAACCTAAATGTCCAATGATAGATGAAGGGATAAAGAAGATGTGGTACATATATACGATGGAATATTACTCAGCCATAAAAAGGAACAAAATTGGGTCATTTGTAGAGATGTGGATGGACCTAGAGTCCGTCATACAGAGTGAAGCCAGAAAGAGAAAAACAAATATCATATATTAATGCATATATGGGGACTCTAGAAAAATGGTACAGATGAACCTATTTGTAGAGCAGGAATAGAGATGTAGATGTAGAGAATGAACATGCGGATACAGGGTGGGACAAGGAGGGTGGGATGAATTGGGAGATAAGGTTTGACATAAATACACTACCATGTGTAAAATAGATAGCTAGTGGGAACCTGCTGTGCAGCACAGAGAGCTCAGCTCAGTGCTCTGTGAAGATCTACATGGGTGGGATGCGGGTGGTGGGAGGGAGGTCCAAGAGGGAGGGGATATATCTGATTCACTTCATTGTACAGCACAAACTAACACAACATTGTAAAGCAATTATACTCCAATTTTTTAAAAAAGGAATTAATACCTTAAAAATATAAAATTAAAAAAAATTTTACCATTCACAAACTGATATTGATATAATTCTCTCATCCAACTGGAAAACAAAAATAAAATTATAATTTTCTTTCATAGCAAGAAAATCCTAATACATTACATTTTTAAGTAAAATTTACACACAGACACTGTAACAAAAAGTATATTAGAAAAAAGATATGATTTATATCATTTTTTCAAACAATAAAAATAGAATTCCGAAAGTTTGAAATGAAAATTTTTAGATTATCTCTAGATATTTCAACAATGTACAGGGACAAATTAAGAGAAAAAATTGGAAACTTATAGACATAAAATGATTAATATACACAGTAAAAAAAGAATTACCACAAACAAGTCAATAGAATATTAAGAAACTGAACAGGCAATTTACAGAAGAAGAAATGCAAACGGCTTATGAACATAAAAACAATGGCAAATGCCATTTATAATCAGTAAAATGAAATTAAAATAACAAGAAAGTGTAATGGTTTGTTCACTAGGCTATCATTCTTAAAATGTTAGTATTATATTAAAGACACTGTGGGGAAAATTGCACCTTCATAAAGTTCAATTAATATCTAGTTGAAGACAATCTGAGAATCTTCAAACCTGTGAATATTCAAATATGTAACCATTTCATTTCCTACAGAAATATACTTACATTTAGACAAAGAGACATGCAGAAAACCGTAATTCATCTAATAACAATCCAATAGTATTAATAGGAAAATGACTAATTTATGACATCCAATTCAAACAGCTGTTGAATATCATGCAGCTGTTCAAAATATATATTTGATCTTTTCTGTACTGACCGGACAACATTTTGAAAAGACGCTAACTAAATAAAGCAAATAAATGGGTAATATTGGTTATTTCTGACAAGAATATTGGAATTATGGGTTAAGCATGATGAATAATATTTGAAATTTTTGCTCTATATACTCAATTTTTATTATAGTTTCTGCTATTAATCTGTACTGTGATACATATACATTAAAATAAACTTTGTGATTCAAAAAATGTCACCTTAAATTATTAATAAAGTAGGATAAAAGTTAATACTGTCTTGAAACTCTCATCTTATGAACATAATTAGATGACACTATAAATATTGCCTACAAGAATAAAAAATTCAACTTGATAACTTTTATTTTTATTTTAAGTTTTTTTAAACTTCTTATTTTAACATAATTGTAGATATACAAGCTGTTGTAAGAAATAATACAGACAAATCCTGTATGTCCTTCACCCCTAATGGCAATGTCTGCATAGTGATTGACCCCTTAACTTTTATATCAAGAAAATATTTAGTGGAATTTTAGAATACGTTTTGTGCTTGTAGTTAATTTCCAGTAAGTAAAATGACTTTAGACTGGAATAAAAGTAAGTAGCTTTATATCTTAGATTTTATAGGGACTTTTATATGCATTCAAAGATTGTAGGAAGATTTATAAAACCAATGTTCTTTAAAGCCAAAAGTGACCAAACTTTTCAATTGTGTATCACTAATAATAAAGAAAAAATATAAAATGCATACATATGTGCTAGAATACTAATAATAAATTACAAACAAAACACAGAAAGGAAAAGTGAGGGGATAAAAAGTAAATAAATATAATTAAAATATTTAGAAAACATTATTTATTAATAATACCTAAATACAACTTGAATTTTATTAAATATATTGTTTTATATCTTTGGCTAGGCTTGGCTATATTTGAAAATCTTGTTTTTTTCCTTTGAAATATAGCTTTAATTTTATTTTAATTTTGACTTATTTCAATATTTTTGTTGTGTTTGAATGTGTGTGCACATGAATACTTAATTACTTTGGGTAAGTCTTGAACATACTTAGAAACAAGGAGATTGAGGTTGAAGAGAAAGGAAAAAAAGACTAAACTGATGGGATAAAGTCTCAGAGACTGTGGAAGGGAACAGGATTCTGATGGGCGGGCCACAGATAGGAGGAGAATATTTTTATCCCAAATGGAAGGAAGGAGACTATGATGAGTGTAGATGCAGATATGTGAATATTTTGCTTTAGATTAAGTTTCTTATCTCACATGAGAGAAGAATAGATGCTGGCTTCAATGGGATTGATGCAGAAAAAGAGGAATCCACCAAAACTACAATTTGTCTTTTTTTGCTACAGAAACTTAGTTTATTTAGCCAGGTATTTATGGCTTATTATATTAGAATTGTTTATTGCTTCTCACCTCTTGTAAGCACAATAATTTTATGTCCTAACTAGCTATCTCCTAACAATACTAGTATCTGAATGGAACTTGGAGTCTCACATTACAAGATAACAATCTCACATTTTAATTTTTGGGGGTCTGCATATTATACTCCTATTTGCTGCATGTGTCACAGGTTAGGTCCTCTGAAAGCAGATGCTAAAAGATGTTTATTAGGACCTAACCCCTGTAAAGGGAGGAGCGGGGGAAGCTTCATTGTGCAGAGAAAAAAGTTCAAGTGCTATGCAGGCTTGACGAAGCCTCAGCCAACTTGGTGAGGAGCTCTAAAGCAAGAATGCTCATCTCCACATCCTGCTTCAGTGAGATGACCAGGCCTTTAGATGCCACTGGATATAGGCTATCCTGGGAAGCCTGTAACTTTTGCCAAGGTGAAACGGTGGGTAGTCATTAGTTAAATCCATTTCATCTGCAATCCATGCTATCATTAGTCAAGGTAATTTTAATTTGCTACAAAAGACTGGCATGTCCTCCTAGTGGCATGTAGTCTGAACAATAAGATATTTGCCCAAGTTGTTTTCCAGGAACTTGGAGTCAGTTTTTTCTAGTTCAAGCTGAGCCAGTTATGACTGGATAGAACCACCAACCCTCCAACTGGGCATGCAAAAGTGTCTGCTCAGTGACATTTTGATGTCAGAAGGCTGAAAACTCCACCCTCTGATCATGCTAAGTGCCTCCACTTTTGAATGGGCTGAGGCCTGCAGCTTAGTTATGCCTGTGCAGAATGATTACTGCACCTTTTTCCAATCAACTTCCCCATATTCCCCATGCTCCTCATGCCTCAGACTGTGCTGCTTCTTTATTCTTTATCCCATAAATACCTAAAGCCCCTTGCCTTTGAGGAGGTTCAGTCTTGTTCTCCCGTTTCCTCACTTGGTTGCCTTGTGAATAAACCCTCTCTCTGCTGCAAACCTCAACCTCTCAGCATTTTGCCTTGCTGTGTATTGGGCAGAACAAATCTGATTTGGTAACAAAGGCTAAAGCTGAGGCAGAACCTGAAGGAGCTGACTACAGAACTGCATGATTCTGTCTTTAGAGCAAAGAGAAAGCACATCCATGATCACAAAATGTTAGCCTGTAAGGATATTTTATTGTCCAGTCATGTTTTATGTATATTGAATATATCTAGTCAGCCTCTATCAATTGTATTCCTTGGCTGAATATTAATACCATTTTGTTTTGCTATACCCTACACATAGTATCCTTCCTTCCACCTCACCTCCTCTTCCCCTTCAATGCTGTAAACAAAATACACAGTTACTACCAGAATCACACCAGGGTACTTGATAATAAAGTTCAAGAAAAGGATACACTCATAACCTGCTGGTCATTTCAGAATAGGTAATATGAACAAAATGGGACAGAAAGCATAAGACCAGGACACCAGCTGGATTTACCAAACTGGACATTCTTAGCGTGAACTTAGGGCATGTGTGTGTTGAAAAATTTCCTTAGTTTTCTTTGGAATGATTAATAAATCTCTATCCCTGATACCATTCCACAGTAAACCCAGGAAAAGAAATAAGTTCCAAAGTTGCAACAAGGCATGGAGATTGGGACAGCTTATAAAACAAAGCAAGAACATAGAAAGGGCATATAGCATGAAGAAGGAACACAATATAAAAATAAAAGTATTATGCATAAATTAATCCAGTCTGTGCCAGATCAGAAGTAAGCCTGATCAGGGAAACATCAGAAATAAGATTCGGATGTAAAATTGAACATAGCTCTTAAGGTAAGAATTTATGCCTATATTCACCTTGGTAATCTCTACAGCCTTGAACAAATCTAGGGATCAATAAATATATCCTAGAATGAATGATTTGAAAGTAGAACATGTAACTAAATTCATGCAGAAGTGGAGAAAGCACTGATTGCACTCACTGGTGACTGTTCCAGGTACAGGGCAGAGCCCATCTGCTGTACCAGATGCTCAGTTGTTGATCGGACACCAAGCTGTGGGAAGAAAAAGGCATCTCTTTCCGAGAAGGCCACCAGGAAAGAGGCCAATGCAACTGTGCCAGGACTACTGCTATTCTCCGTCAATAGCCTCACAGTCATACTGAGTTCCCTAATCGAACCAGAAAGCTTCCGCAAATATGTGGAGAGATGAATGAGCTGCATTTTATGGTTTAAAATAAACAATCTTTGAATGTTTTTGGTAAAAGTGAATTCATATGATATCTGTCATGCTAACCTCTGCTATTTGGTTTGCTGTGCCTTCCTTTAAACAGACTAGGATAGCAATATTTTCTATAAACACTTAATTACACAGTATTTCTGAATTGGCCCTCAATTTTCAATGAATTAAATGTGAGTAATCTATGCATTTCCTAAAATTCAAAAGTTTTATTTTGCTCTAATTATATGGACAGAAGGAACTTGAAAATAATTTAATTAGTTAACTTTAGATTTCAGATTTCTAATTCTCTCACTTGTACCAAATTTTGAAACACAATTAGGCAATAATTGCCTTAAATTTGTGCTTTATTTTTTCCAATGTCATCATAGACTTGATAATAGTCTATGCCTAACAGGCTAGACTTGATAGCCTCTGTAACCAAAGTTAAATATTTTGCTTTAATAGAAAACACATTTAATCTTCTAATCCTAAAATATCTTATCCATATATACAAGTTTTCTTATCTTTCCCTTCATTTACCATTTCCTTCTCTCAGATTCCTCCCCCCACACCCTCCCACACCCCCATAGAGTCATTTGGCTACTAGACAGTAGAGGGAGTACTAGTTGATTTAATTCAGAAGGTAGCCTATTACTAATACTGGGTACATAAATCTCCCAGGTACTGTGTTAGCTAGAGGTTTTGCTTGAATCTCATCAGGTCTGCCCAGTAACTTCAGGGGCAAGGATTATTATTCTTTTTGCACATATGAGGAAATTGAAACCAAGAGGGTTTCAGTGATGGACCCCAACCCACACAGGTGCAAGTGGCTGGAGTGGAACTGAACCCAAAGTCTGCCATACTCCAAAGTACATGATCAATCAGATCCTTCTGCTACTTTCTTATCTTTGAAATACTGAGTACTTTTAGAGGAAGGGAGGAAATAGGAGCAATATTTCTGCCTAGTGATCTGGTGATGTGTCCATGTTCCTCTCCATTGTGGAGCCTGCCCAACTCTAATACCTAATGACACATTAGAAATGGCCAGAGATGAAGTTTTCAGGTGCTGTCACCTACTCAATACGAGATGGCATTTGGGGGAGAATTCATTGTAAGATGAGACGGGATAGAAAAAAGGCACTGAATGTGAATGAAACAAATAAAATAAAAGATAATGGTACCTTTTATAAGAATATAAAATGATAGAAAATATTGGCTTTTTTTTTTTTTTTTTTTTGCGGTACGCGGGCCTCTCACTGTTGTTGCCTCTCCCGTTGCGGAGCACAGGCTCCGGACGCGCAGGCTCAGCGGCCATGGCTCACGGGCCCAGCTACTCCGCGGCACGTGGGATCCTCCCGGACCGGGGCACAAACCCGTGTGCCCTGCATCGGCAGTTGGCTTTGTTTTATCTGTGTTCAATAGTCCACAAACTGTATATCTTTTTTTTTTTTTTTGCGTTACGCGGGCCTCTCACTGTTGTGGCCTCTCCCATTGCGGAGCACAGGCTCCAGACGCGCAGGCTCAGCGGCCATGACTCATGGGCCCAGCCGCTCCGCGGCACGTGGGATCCTCCCGGACCAGGGCACGAACCCGTGTCCCCTGCATCGGCAGGCGGACTCTCAACCACTGCACCACCAGGGAAGCCCCACAAACTGTATATCTTGAATATAAGAACAAGAGATTCTGGGTTCAGGCAAGATTATTAAATTACCTTGATTTCTAATAAAAGAAAATGAAGCAAGTCCTTAAATCAAATAGAAATATATATATGTTATATTCAAATATAAATGCCATTTAACAAAGGATATTCATGACCTGTACTTTTTCCCATATTCTGAACTTAATCCGCCAAGTTCCTTTTGTGGACACCTTGCACTGTGTCAATGAGAGAAATAAATCTTAATTGTAAAGCTTTACTTCAAAATAGGGTTTAGGGAAGAAGAAAAACCATGTGTCAGATAGATGTAGGTCTTAATGCAATCTATATCACTAAATAACCACTTGACCTCAGATAATAAGCTAATTGTGTGAGTCTGTTTCTTTATAAAATGGGGATAATAGCTGTCAATCTTACTGGTGATTGGGGCAAATTAAAAGCAATAATATATGAGAGAATTCAGCACTGTACAAGCCACTTGTACCAGTTATTGGCACATATTATAAATAATATATGGCATTTATAGAATTTACTATAAGTTATAAAAGTTAGTTTTGGGCTTAGTTATCCATTATTAGAAATAGATCTAATTCTAAATCACACTCCCAGATTTCTTCCAATATAAGTGCACAAAACTCTTGCAATTTTTTTGATGTATAAGCTATTTCCTCCTAGTCCTACTTTGCACCTGCCTTCCTGGATTTTGCTGTGATATGACTCTAGCTGTGGACAGATGGCAATAAGATGGTCTTGAGAAGCATCAATTTTCAAGACACCAGATGAGATTATTACAGGCCCTTCAAATAAGGGAAGGCTGATATTTGCAGAAACAAGAAAGCAGGCTACTTTTACTGGCAAGGGAAGCTCAGGGTGACTCAGGCTTGAAGATCCTGAGCTTTATCCGTATCCATCCCAATGAACCATTTCCTAGTATGAGAATCCCAGTCTCTTCCAAGCAATGCCTTAAACTTTACAAGAGAGAAAATTGATGAGGCTGCAAATTCAACTTGTTATAATTTCACAACCCATTCAATTAAAGTTTGGGTGTGATTTTAATTAAGACCAGGCCTGTGGCTACAAAGAATAAGGGCTTATTTTGGGACTGTCATCTACAGTTATCTGACTCTAATTTGAGATGACAGTTTAAAGAGCTGAAATTGTTTTTTCTTCCTGTAAGTGCTCCAGTGTACTCCTTGGGGTCATCATGACTACAGTTAACAGTTGATTGAAGCAGTCACTTAGTCCCTCAAGGAGCTTGATTCATCACCATAAAACATAGGTGATAATGTAATTAATTCTGATGTCACTACACGATGTGGATTAGTTGCATCTTATTTTCTCATTTGTAAGATGCTCAGTACTCTCTCTGTTCCTGACCAAAGATATGACCAAACTGATACCAAATCTCCATCTTTGAGGGTCTCCTTTTTGAGTTCCCCATCCTGGTACCAATATCGTAATCAGCCAGTCAGGTCCCGTGAGGAGGAAGATACCACATCAGTTATTTTAACAGAAAGAATTTAATATAAAGAACTGCTAACTAGAGATTGAAAAAATATAAAAGGTGAAAGGGAAAATTAAGGTATCATAGAGGTTAGTAACTACAAGAAGCATCTAGCATCCTTAGGGATTAACAACAAAAAGAAGAGTTTGAAATGATTAAAAATTAGAAGCATGAAGGAGGGGTTCTTCAGGGCTGAAATTCCATTTCTGAGGAAGGATGCTGGATGGCTGGTGCTGGGACATGTGAGGGAGTGTCATGAGCCTTACTCTGAGTACTGGAAAATGGCTGCTGCTGGAACTATCTATCTGCCACTTTCAGGGTGAAGAAGCATTACTGAAGTAACAATAACAGGAACAGAAAGGGAAAAGAAAAGCTGAAGTGAAACAGAAAGGGATGTGTAACTTATTTTCATTTTCCAGCCTTTTTGTCTCTCTCTAACACCCCTTATTGGCAGAGTCTAATAGGGAGTCAGCTTTGCCCCAATCCAAGCTTCTTCTAGTTTATTAGTATTTGCTGGCTTCAGAGAAAATAATAGATGACACCACCTCCCTCAGTCCTCTCTAAAAGTCTAAGCTCATTGCAGGTGACGGTAGGGAGAGCTGAGTGAACCAAGTCAAGTGATAGAACTCTGGGGAGAGAGTACGACTCAGAAAAGGTGGATGCATGTAGGATCTATAGAAGCTAAACCATGGGCACCAGAACTCCCAATTTTGTCAAATGTCCTGCACTCACAAGCATGATCCTGAAGCTGCAAAGTCACTCACTGAGAGCTTACGTAAGGCAGTTTTGATGATAGAATACGGCCTTTGTAGATAAAGTAATTGAGTCTAAGCCAAGCTTTAAGAGATAACAAGTCAGAAAGAAAAAAGAACACAGTTTAAGAGCACATTTCTGATAGTCTTCCCTTTAGTATTTGAGACTGAATAGAATAGGATAATTGGTAATAAAACAGAAAAAACTATCAGGCATCTTTCATTCTATATATTGGGACATTGGAATACTACCATTTATGCACCATTTCTGCTTCTTTTTAAAATACTTTTCATTTATAGTCATACAATGAACAAAAAGTTTATATGTTATGTGTGACTATTATTTTGAGGAGCATAATACAATGAATAGACTCCTTAGGCCCTCATTTCTGATGCTTCTCCAATATTTTGTTTGAGTGTGAGAGAATAAGTAACTCATTATGTATTTAGTGTCAATCTACATACTAATAATTGTGATTGGAGAAATTTCATTTTATTACTATAATTTTCACTTTGATTCTGGAAAATGACATTTTGCTTTTTATTTGGCAAATAAAATCTGTGAATTCTTAATGAGATACATATGGAAGTTCAACGGAAGTTTATTTGCCCTTGGCCATTTTTGATGCAAAATACAAGTGCTAAAAAATCATTTACAGAGCGATAGTTAAGGGACAGCATTAAACTAACAGACTTTGAGCCACGCAAAAGGAGTACATTGGCTGCATTTCAAATAAGGCAAGGTTATGCTACTGTTGACAAGTATTCTTCACCCATCTGTTAAAATTATTTTATGCTTCTGGGTGTCATTAAGCAGTTCTTTTACCTTAGACAATACCAACATTTTTAAAAAGTCACCTTGTATTTCTTTGGCCATTATTCTTAGATAAATATAATTTTTTACATGTAAAATAATTATTATTTTATTATTTGTCTGACTTTTCCCAAAATAATATTTGCAATCACTAAAGTTCAGATAGAAATGTTTACTCACTTAGATTCACTTATAGGATTTTTTTTTTTTTTGCTTGACCAATTCTACACAGTACAATCAAGACACTAATGGTTTTCTCTTTTTAAAAAATGCTGTTATAAGGCAAGTAAATTATAAGCTAACAACATGAAAGTTTAAACGATAACACTTTCCATGACTTAATATAGTAAAACAATAGGGTATAAAATAGAAAACAAACAAAATCTTTAGAAATAGCTTAATGTTTGTGCTTCATTTTTACCATGTCCGGAGCTCAAAATTTCTTTGTGAAGATCCACTTTTCTATCTGAATCCATATTCCTTCTGCCTGAAGAGTTTCCTTTAACATTTCTCATATTGTGTCTGCGATGGCAGTGAATTTTCTTAGACTTTGTAAGAAAAAGTCTTTATGTCACCTTCATTTTGTAAAGTTATTTTCACTGGTTAGAGAATTCTGGCTTGACAGTTTTTGTTGGGGGGTTTCCTTTCTTTTCTTTTTTGAGTAATTAAAATAAGTCACTCCATCAGCTTCTGAGTTGCACAGTTCCTGAGGAGAAGTTTACTCCCATTCTTCTCTTTGTTCTTCTGTATGTAGTACTGTGCCCCCTCCCCCATCCCCAGCTCTGGCTGACTTCAAGATTGTCTCTTATTTTTAAATTCAGCAGTTTGAAAAGATGATGTCTGTATGTGTACGTACTTAGTAATCATCTGACTCAGGATTTTTAGCCTTCTTGAATCTATGGTTTGATATCTTTCATTATTTTTGTAAAATTTGAGCCACCAATTCTTAACTTTTTTCCTGTATTTTTCTGCCCTGTTTTTTCTCTTGTCTTTATGGGACTCCAATTAAATGTATGCTAGATTGCTTGGTAATGTACAGCTCTTGGATGCTCTGTTTTCTTACCCTCCCCTTTTCCATTTGTGTTTCAGTTTGGGTATTTCCACTGACCCACTTCAATTAATTATTTCCTTAGCTGTGTCCATTTGACTCTGTCTTAGAGATTTCATCTCATTCCTGAAATCACCTATATGTTTATGCATTTGTCTACTATTTCCTTTCATTTAACATAGAAACCATAGTTTGTTTAAAATCCCAGACTGACAGTTACAACAATGGGACCATCTCCATTTCTGGTTCCATAGATTTCTTTGTTCTTTGACCAAGCTGGATATTTTCATACTTATTTATCTGTCTCATAACTTTTTATTGATTGCTGATCATTGGGTATAGAATAGCAGAGGCTGAGGTAAATAATATTTCTGCTTCTAAATGAGCATGACTTTTCCTCTGTCTGGTTATTAATCGTGGGTGGTTGAGTCACTCTATTCAGGAGTAGAAGTGAGTTTGAGTTCTGTTTTTGATTTTGGTAACAATAATGTACTAAGGGCAAGAATTTCTTCCAGCAGTGGTCTACCACTGCCTTATGATTATTAATGGAGAGGCTCAAGGTCAGGGGAATTTTTCTCTGTATTTATGCTCCATTCCAAGCTATCAGCCAATACAACCTTCTTGTACAAAAGAAAAAGTCTTTCTCCATCCTCTTGCCTTTCCTTGCATGGCAGATTACTGTTACTTCTCACTTGATGCTTGCTTACGCTGGTGGTGAGGGGTGGGAGCAGGCAGTGTATTTTCCTGGTCCAGAGTAATATTAGACAGGCCCTGTGATGAGAACACGGTGCGAGGCTTCCTCAGCTTTCAAATCCCTCTTTCCTATCATAGCCAAAGTTCACTTTATATCTATGGTAGGTTTTATGTCACAGTTTTCTGCCTTTCCCCCAGTGGTAGAACACCTATGATTATGTTGGTATGGTCTCCTAACCTGCTTCTCCCCAAAGGTAGCTTTCCTCCCTATTATACCTGTAATAATTCACCTTTCATTGTATCATAAGATCGACAATGCTTCCTGCCCATCCCTCAGAAGCTTAAAGTGTTTTCTCTGTGTAAGAGAAGGACCCAGGTAGTAATGTGAAGCTTTGTGCACTTCCCATAGTGGCAGCTCATTCCATCTTGCATCTTCGTATAACCACAGGGGCTTTCTCTGCCTCCAATCTTTCTTGAGGTTAACTAGTGTAGGTCAGTAGAAAAGAACTTGCAAGTGAGTGTGAAATCCTCTTTAGTCTGGGTGTCTCAAGGATTCTAAATTGTCATATAGCTCATACTTGTCCTTTACCAATTAATCAAAATTTCAGCTGTGTTTTGTTTTGTTTTGTTTTTTCTTACCCACTTCTACAGCTTCTAGTCCCTCTTTATCCATGTTCTGCCTTATATATCTTTTCTTAGAGGAGTTTGTTTCTTCTTGAATTTCAGGGTACTTCATTGCTTAACAACCTCAGCTCCCTAATGAGCTCATGGAAAATTATGATTTTGTACTATCCAGAGATTTCTCATTATAGTTTATCTAACTGTTGCTCTTTGAAGATTTATACAACCCAGGCATAAGCTGAAATTTTAATACATTAAATTTTAAGAGTATTGACCTTGCCACTGGCTAAGATGACTCAAGATAATTGTAACCAAGTTATATTCTGGTATCAAGGGATGTGCTGAGCTATGCCATATAACCTAAACATATTTTATTTAATTAACCTCCCCTTTCATGATTTGAACATAAGTTTATCTATATATCTTATATAAAAACTTCATAATAAAATTACATTGCATTTTAAACATTCTTTCTTTTTTCATAAGTCCTTCAAGGCTTCTTAAATTTTGTGCTGAATTTAGATATACCTATGAAAGTGGATACCAAGACATTCAGTGATAGTAAAGAATTTTGAAAATGGAGGAGATAGTGTTTCTTTTGTTTTCCTCCTACCTTTATTTACTCCTCAATTCATATCCCTTCAATGTAGCTAGGTTTTCTAGTCAGTGGAGTGTAACTGTAGGAAGAACTAAGGCAGTGTCAGGGTAAATTCATTTCCTGGTGATTCCATTCTTCCATGCCAATGAGGCTTCCTTCCAGTAACTCACAGCCCTAACCCTAACCCTAACCTTAAGCCTAACCCTAACCCATTGTCTAGTTCTTACAGGCATCCATATGTCCCTCCCACATGTTGTTCTGCCTCTCCAAGTGTTCCTCTGAAGCACATTCAGATCTCCATGCTTGTTGTAGAAACTCTTTCTTTCTATCAGTTCTCAGAGACCTTAGTGCCTTCCAGGTGTGACTGAGGCCTTCTTCAGTACCATTATACAACACATTCATGTTTTTATCTTGGCACATCGGATGTAATATCTTAATAGAGGGGTAACCTACCCCTGTTAGATTCATCCTTCTTCCTAAAAATGGGCAAATGTTGTTGGTTATCCATGGGTATAAGGAATGTCTAGACTTCTAGGACACAAAATCCTAATGATCCCCCAGGACCAGGATGGAGATAGAGGAGGAGAAGTTTTTCATTTTTTGTGTGATGAGTGGACCTGGGAGAAAATATATCTCTTTTATACTCTTAAGGAGTATATTTATAATTAATATTCCAGGATGAAATGGAAATATGTCAATATTGTTAACAGACGTGTTCAAGTCTATGCTGAACTCAATGCTTAACCTAGAAATAAAACATCATGTTGTTTTCCTTTTAGATATTTCCTAATAGATGAGTTTGCATAGGGGGCCTCAGGCAAAAAAGTTGTAAAGGCTCATATAGCAGTACTAGCTGTATTTCAATTGCTACCTCATCTAGGCCTAGTGACTTTAAAATTTAGTTTTTTGTAAATTAGAAAGTTTTATTTCCAAAAGGTATATATTGGATTCATTCCACAAATTTTTTTTTTTTAGAAATATGAGATCAGCCCTGTGCCACTTATAAAGATTAAAGCTGATCCACAAGCTGACAATCAATATTTCTATCATTTCCCTCTAAGTCTAACTCGAGGGGCAAATCATAAGAAAATAAATGTCAAGTTATCTTCCACACACAGAAACAATTATTCTGAAAATAGCATTTTGAATTCTTATAATGTTTTAAAAACAACCTTTCTAAATTTTAGTAGGGGAAAACATGAAAAGGAACTCTAGTGTGTATAAATTAGAAACAAAAGAACAGATTTTTATTTTATATCATACTTAATACAAATAGATATGTGCAGGAGACATTTAAATTGAGAAGCTTCTATTTATACCTTTGTGAAAAGAAAAATGATTAAAGAGGAAACAACACACTGTATATTACAATGAGAAAATTTTTCATCTCAGGTGACTGGTTTATAGAAAGATCTTGAGTTGAATGAAGTGTAAGCAAGTTATTCAGTATCAATCAGCTAAGAAGAATTCTAGCTTTAAAACCTGTCAGATTTGTTCAGTGTATAGGTTAAAAACTCATTCTCATTTTTCCTGAAGAAATTTTAATGAGACATTACACATGTATTTTAATGATATAATATTTGTGGAACTGAAAATGACAAGGCTCAAATTTTTGAGGTTCTATTTCTACTAGGCTATTGGCCAATAAAATGATAGATTAGATTGCAATATTTTGTCATTATTGATTTTGGAGTCATAAGAATACATAAATTACACATAAAATAAATATACCTGAAAATGCTATGGGGAAATTATAAGAAATAAATCCTTTCAAGTCTATATATATCAATTTTCTCTTAATATTTAATCTTTATATAATTTTTTACAATTTTGCTCTATATAAAAACGCATAATGACATGGTTGAGGATGAGCTGGAAATATCTGAAGTTTGCATGCTCTTAATTTACTTAACATTTTTTTTCCTATTCTGTATTTTATGTTTATTCAAAAGTCCACATCTCTTGAAAAATAATTAAAAGATAATTATTTTTGTTGTGGCAATAATTTTTACCTACCTAGAATCATTATAAGTAAGGCATCTCTCAGATTTTCTGAACCAATTAAAATTTATCCTGGTTATGGAAGCATGACTCTTTAGCTATTGGGATTTTAAGAAACATGTGCTTTCATAGAAAGCATTGTGGTAACAGAAATATTGCTTTACATATGGGAAAAATTTTTTTGAAGTCTGTCCATTTGCTATATTTAGTGTACACTGGGATTGGATATATTAATTACGGTTGTACATCTCTTGATTGGGAAAGTCTCAGCTTAATTAATACTGCATTACTAAGGTTCATGGAGTTTTCCCTTTGCTCTTAGAAAATGAATAATGAAGCACCTTACCCAAATAGCTCTTATCAAAAGCAAAAGGGAAAGAAGAAAAAAAATGAAAGATGAAAAGCTGTGCCTGCTCCCTGGGCTGAAGGCTCCAAGAGAGAACTGTGGCCTGGATAGACTCTGGGAAGCTAACTGCAACAGTGCATTGGAAGAGATACCTCTTGAGCGCTCAGCCGCCTGGTCAGGCAGTGGACAGTGGAGGCTGCTGTGTGCCTGCCACTCACTCTCCAATTTACTTCAAACCCTTGACGTCCAGAAGGACTGTTTTTATTACATTAGTTTGGGCCCAGAGAGATGATTCTTTTCTTTCACTACTCATAAAGTAAAACTTGAGCCACAGTTTGAAGATTTTATCACTCACAAAATGATGTTTATGTGAGTGACGTAAAAAACATATATAATCAACATCTTCCTGTATAACTGCTGTGAATATACTTTAATACATACTGTGAATATGTTGGCAAATATATCTTAAAAGTATACTGTTTTTTTGAAAATACTCCTTAGTTCTTTTTAAAAAGTGAATCTTCCTGCACCCCTCTCCCTTTCCAGGAAGAGCATCAAAGATATAATTTGGAGAGGAGAACACAAAGCACTACCTTTTTATATAAAAATGATATATTTTAATTAGAAAAAATAAACGTTCCTTGAAGTTAAAAAAGAGTTCCTGTGGGTAAAATTTTCCATTGAATAATGTAAAATGAAAATCTGGCCTGTGTGCCTACATCCTGTTATATCTTTATCCTGACATTTCACTATTTACGTTGCTTTTGCAATTGGAAATATTGAGCAAACATTGCTGATGTCGCAGTTTATCTGTGTATGACATTCATTATAGTGTAGCCCAACTTGGTCTCCCTTGCTTCAGTAATGAAGTTTGCTTTGGTCCGTGGAAACAGTTTGATTAGTTTATAGAAAAGACAGTTATGTCCAAAACGAGTTATACATATAGCCTGGGAAATGTTATTGGGAAATTGGTCTGGACTGGATAGGACAGTACCAGTTTAAACAACTGTGACAAGTACACCCTTTCTTTTGGACAAAAGTGAAGACTGCAATGAGGAATTGATGAAACTATTTGTTCTCAGCCAAAAGATGAAGAAAAGAAGAAAAAGGATCAGGAAGGAATAAAGGTAAGAATAATAACTAAATTGCATTTATCTTCACCAGTCTGAATAAATGTTATAGTGAATAAGATTGTTATTCAGTATAAATCTGTTTGAATCACAGTGTAAGAACCACCTCCTACACAAAACACGCTCAGCTATCCTAGTTTACAATGATATCTTTCCTCTTCTGAATTCCCCTAGGGTAGTGGTTCTCAAAGGGTAGTCCTCAGACTGGCAGTATTAGCATCATCTGGGAAATTGTTACAAATGAGAATTCTTGGGCTCCACCTTACATTTACTCTGCCAGACACTCTGGGGTGAACTCCATAATCTGTGTTCTAACAAACACACTGGTGACACTGATGCATATTCAAGTTTGAGGACCATGGCTGTAGGACAACACACCTACAGAAGTAAATGAAGCACATAATTCTATGTTGTGATTGTTTTTTATTTTAAAGATTTAATGCATTAGGCTCATATGCATACTCAAATAAAAACTTCTTGAAGGCAAGGGCCAATATATACAATACATAAAGTATATAGCTCATTATTCAAACCCTTATCTTTAGAACAAAGTCTTTACGATTGTCCTTCAAAAATGACTAACTTGGCAAAACAAGAGTTTTCATTGTCAGGGACCCTATTGAACTCTATGCAAGAAAAATGTCAATCACACTGAAAATCTAAATGTTTAGGGTGTAGTTTGTTTTGTTGAAGGACTCATTAAGACACATTTTTGCAGGAAACTTCTTTTTTGCAAAGCAAATAGAATTCAAAGATCAAATGATTCACTAAAATTAGGAGCATTTACCCTAATGCAGTAAAGAAATAATTTCTTTTTACTACTAAGAATCATGAGAGAAAAATATCCTCTCCATTATCTGCGCTTTTTCTTCAGAAGGTTTAAAGAAAGTAAAGTAGGTGTCTTGGATATTAACAATTTGGAATTTCTACAAGGCAGCCATAATAATCTCTCCTATCAATTTTCAGTCTCAAAGTTATTTCTTCTTTGCCTTCTCAGTTAAGAATAAGTATTTATCCTTCAAGTGCCTGAGCACCTTTCACAGTCTTACTAGATCAATGCATATGACCTATGACCAGCTTTTTTGTCTGTTTTCTCTTTATGATCTTGAGAAATAAAACTTTGGGCCACATATACAAATTCTATAAATCACTGTGCTTTTTTATGGTGGAAATACATTTATTTATATTCCAGGTCATATTTTTCAATGCTCTTAGTTCATGAATTTTAGCTGCCCAAATCTGAGGTCCTCTTAAGCCTAAAGTTTCTTTAGAATAATAATGATAAAACAAAATAATATTATTGTGGGATAAGTTCTATTTTCAAATGTATGCTCAAATAAACACCAAGTTTCTATGTTACAATTTAAATATTTCAATGATATGATCCAGAAATTCCTTTTCACCTACAGGATGTTCAGATGGTAACTTTTTTATCTTTCATACCACCATCATCCTTATTTCATAGACTTCACTTAAACTAGAAAGGAAAACTAGCTGTCTTTAGAAAGTACACTCATGATTTTTATATTCACTAATGTATATGTTACTCTCATCAAACCCACCCTCACAAGACTAAGGCAGTCAAATCCAATAAAGCTAATTCCTTTCATGGCTCATTCAAATTTCTTTTGGTCTTATCTTGATGGCATTGGGGCCATGGACAATGAAGTTTTTATGTAATACTGTAACTGACTTAACTGCCAAGTATTTTTTTCCAGGGCAGCTTCATTTTTTTTTTTTTTTATAATAGTGTTTATTTTTTTTTACTTGTTGACAGTTTGCTTTATTTATTTATTTATGGCTGTGTTGGGTCTTCGTTTCCGTGCGAGGGCTTTCTCTAGTTGTGGCAAGCGGGGGCCACTCTTTATCGCGGTGCGCGGGCCTCTCACTATCACGGCCTCTCTCGTTGCGGAGCACAGGCTCCAGACGCGCAGGCTCCAGACGCGCAGGCTCAGTAATTGTGGCTCACGGGCCCAGTTGCTCCGCGGCATGTGGGATCTTCCCAGACCAGGGCTCGAACCCGTGTCCCCTGCATTGGCAGGCAGATTCTCAACCACTGCGCCACCAGGGAAGCCCAGCTTCATGTTCTAATTTAGACTTTTTTGGTGTCTCTTCATCCATAATTTTTTACTCTGGTTCTGACTTGACGTCACCTTTTATTTTTAAAGCTTTTCATGTAGTTTTTATTTTCATTCCTTCACTGCATGTATCAAGGCTTTTAAAATATGACTTATCAATCAATCATGATATCTCTAGGAGATATCATGTTTTTATATGATGTCTAGTCCTTATTGTAATGTACACCCCTCAAGGTATCATTCAGATATTTCTTGTCTCAAACTTGATAAAGAATGATACAAAAGGATACTAAATGTTTTTACTGCAGATAACAACATGCTTTGTCATTATATCACTGTGTTTTAAATTCCCCAAGAGATGATTTATTTAAAATGCATGGCTTCATTGAAAATTAAAATTTATATTTTATAAATAGACTTCTGTTTTTTATTGTATAAATAATGCTTGGTTACTATTGGCAAAATACCTGTACTCCAAAAACTGTAAGACACTGATGAAAGAAATTGAAGATGACACAAGCAGATGGAAAGATATACCATGTTCTTGGATTGGAAGAATCAATGTTTTTAAAATGACCATACTACCCAAGGCAATCCACAAATTCAATGCAATCCCTATCAAATTACCAATGGCATTTTTCATAAAACTAGAATAATTTTAAAATTTGTATGGAAACACAAAAGACCCCAAATAGCCAAAACAATCTTGAGAAAGAAGAACAAATCTGGAGGAATCATGCTTCCTGACTTCAGACTATACTACAAAGCTACAGTAATCAAAAAAGTATGGTATTGGCTCAATAACAGACATATTGTTTAACAGGATACAAACAGGAACAGGATAGAAGGCCCAGAAATAAACCCACACACTTATGGTCAATTAATCTACAATAAAGGAGGCAAGAATATGCAATGGAGAAAAGACAAAGTCTCTTCAATAAGTGGTGCTGGGAAAACTGGACAGCTACATATAAAAGAATGAAGTTAGAACATTTTCTAACACCATATACAAAAATAAACTCAAAATGGATTAAAGATCTAAATGTAAGATGGGATGCTATAAAACTCCTAGAGGTAAATATATAACACTCTTTGACATAAATTACAACAATATTTTTTTGGATCTGTCTGCTAGAGTAATGAAAATAAAAACAAAAATAAACTAATGGGACCTAATTAAACTGAAACACTTTTGCACAGCAAGGGAAAACACAAACAAAACAAAAAGACAACCTACCAACTGGGAGAAAATCTTTGCAAACAATGATACTGACAAGGGATTCATTTCCAAAGTATACAAACAGCTCATACAGCTCAATATCTATAAAAAAAAAACAACCCAATCAAAAAATGGGCAGAAGACCTAAATAGACATTTTTCCAAAGAAGACATACAGATGACCAACAGGCACATGAAAAGATGCTCAACATCACTAATTATTAGAGAAATGCAAATCAAAACTACAATGAGGTATCACCTCACACCAGTCAGAATGGCCATCATTAAAAAGTCTTCAAATAGGGCTTCCCTGGTGGTGCAGTGGTTGAGAGTCTGCCTGATGATGCAGGGGACACGGGTTCGTGCCCTGGTCCGGGAAGATCCTACATGCTGCGGAGCGACTGGGCCTGTGAGCCATGGCCGCTCCCGAGCCTGTGCTCCGCAACGGGAGAGGCCACAACAGTGAGAGGCAAAGTCTTCAAATAATAAATGCTGGAAAGGGTGTGGAGAAAAAGTACACTGTTGGTTGGAATGTGAATTGGTGCAGTCACTATGGAGAACAGTATGGAGGTTCCTTAAAAAACTAAAAATAGAGTTACTATATGATCTTGCAATCCTACTCCTGGGCATATATCCAGAGAAAACTCTAATTTGAAAAGATACAGGTACCCCAATGTTCACAGCAGCACTATTTACAACAGCCAAGACATAGAAGCAACCTAAATGTCCATTCACAGTTGAATGGATAAAGAAGATGTGGTATATATATATATATATATATATATATATATATATATATACACACACAATGAATATTACTCAGCCATAAAAATGAATAAAATAATGCCATTTGCAGCAACATAGATGGACCTAGAGATTATCATATTAAGTAATTCAAAGACAAATACAGTATTATATCACTTATATATAGAATCTAAAAAAATGATATAAATAAACTTATTTACAAAACAGAAATAGACTCACAGACAGAAAACAAACTTACGGCTACCAAAGTGGATAATGGGGGAGGGTGAAATAAATTAGTAGTTTGGGGGAAAAAA
Organism: Grampus griseus; assembly: GCF_964374135.1. Lineage (NCBI taxonomy): Eukaryota > Metazoa > Chordata > Mammalia > Artiodactyla > Delphinidae > Grampus > Grampus griseus. Next base: position 31,107,300 of record NC_139003.1, on the reverse strand, counting down.
TTCTTGGTTTCATATTTGCAGCTCATTGGAAAATACCCAATTCTTTGAAAAATACTTCTTATAGTCTGCTCAGAATATGTATCTCTGTAGAAAGTTAGAATTTACATTTTATAAATTTTTCATTTATTTTTTAAAATGTGTGACACTGTGTCAAAGTGTTTCCAAAATACTAAGTGCACAGTTACCACTGCTTTGTGGAATGTTACAACATCTAAACCCTGTGTGTGTGTGTGTGATTTTTGTAAATATGTATCGATATATGATTTCTACAGAAATGTTAATATTTAGTATTTTTCTCTCATGCTTATCACTGAATTCTACACAAGGATTATGTGAGCAATAGATCATTCACTAGATTAGAGGAACATCATGTGTTTAGTAAAAGCATGTTCTTCTCTCAGCAGTGATGGGCTTACAGCATCAACTTTGTGACTTTGAATTCAAGAAAAGAATTCACAGTGTATTGTGTTACCAAGGGGATAATTTCTGGCATGGCTTATTTATGATTTAATATTCCATAAAAATTCCTTTCTGCAATAGAAATACAGAATGCTACTGCTAAGTAAAACAAAGCAATTGTCCTTTGCTGAGTTGCTCTGGCTTTAAATGTTTTACAATTTAAAGAAAAAAAATGAGATAATTATAGGTTCACATGCATTTTAAGAAATAATAGATTTCAGATACCCTAAACTAGTTTTTCCCAATGGTAGCATCTCACTTAACTAAAGTACAACAACCTGGAAATTGATGTTGATACATATTTTCAACCTTATTCAGATTTTGCAAGTTTTACGTGTGTGTGCATGTGCATATTTAGCTCTATGCAAATTTATCACTTTTAGGTTCGCATGACGACCAACACAGTTAAGATGCAAACAATTCCATCACCAGGATCCCTCTTGCTACTTTTATAACCACAGCCACCTCCCTTCTTTCCACACCTCCCTAACCACTGACAACCTCTAATCTGTTCTCCCTTTCTAGAACTTTTTAATTTCAAAACTGCTGCATGGGATCCTACAATCATCTGAGATTGGCTTTTTTCATTCAGCATAATTCTCTTTGAGATCCATCGAAGTTGTTGCATATATAAATTTTTCCTTTTTATTGCTGAGTAGTATTCCATGGTATGGATGCACCATTATTTAATGATTCATCCTTTGAAGGGCATTGGATTGTTTCTAGTTTGGTGTTAATTACAAATATAGCTGTTATAAACATTTGTGTAAAGGACTTTGTGTGAACCTAAGTTTTCATTTTTCTGGGATAAATGAAGGGTTTTTTTTGTCAGTAATGCAATTGTTGGGTCATATGGTAAGAACATGTTTACTACTATAAAAAGCATGGCAAGGAAATAACAACATAAAACAAATTAATTCCAAATAACCGTTGACGATTTTTATTAAAAATAATAAAAGATGATTATATACTTATGTTTTCTTCTGATTTACTAATATTGTGAAAATATTAACAAATAGCTTTAATTTTTAACCTATTTTTTTTTTTGAAATCTTGTAATTGAGTACTTAAGCAATGGATCTTCCACTGGAGTTGGAGAAATATAATTAAAAGTAAGGTCTCTTCCCAACTCAGAAAACCTTTCCACAAAGTTAGAAGAGAAAGAAAATAATTTTATAATTGAATAAGAATTAAACTAGAATGTCGTGGGCATCCACATAACTTGCTAAAAGATACTGCAGACAGAAAGAAATCTCATCTTTTTATATGGCCAAGCAGATACAATCCATTATATACATGTTCTCAGGATGAACGATAACTATCCCTGAAGTAAAAGGACTTGACAGAACCATTTGTCACACACAGTTTATCCTAAATTCACCTGGTAATTGGAGGTGACCATCCATGTTAAGTAATAAGTTTTATTTGAAGGAAAAAATAACTACCTTTATGATAGAAGGTAGTTTTGCAGCTAGGCCCCAGAGAAATTTAGGCTCTTATTCTCCTAAGGGCACTGGGATATAGGGACACTATCTTCCCTACGATTACATTTCAAAGAGATGGTTCCCAGGTTCTTAAGAAAGGCAGTCCTGGGTTGTAAAGCTGGTAAGAGGTTTATTTAGCCTTTAAAAAGATTTACATACTTTTCAAAGAAATGAAGACCTTACAATTACGAGTACTCTAAAGTAAATGATCTAGGAAAAGGGAAGGGATGGGGCGTCTCTTCTCTTATTTTCAATAGGGAAAATTAAGCCTCTTAATTTTAGTTCATATTTACCCTTACAGGGAACATTTTTTTAGCTAGTTCTCATGGGTTCTAATATACACTTGTCTGAGTATCATTGTTTTCTATATTCTCTGATATTTTACTTTTTATTTCCTTTTCAATCCAACTGTTATTTCAGAAATAAGTTTGATTTATAATCTATAAAAATAACATTTAATCTATTTATATTTATTAATATAGATATGTCTAGTCATAAAATTATTTTTGTATATCGAACTATGTTCTTGTTTTAATATTTCTTAATTTTTTATATATCTCACATATGATCTGGACTTTCATTTTACTTTAATCATTCTGTTAATTCAGGTTTATAGTATGTATCAATTCTTTCAAATTTATTAACATTTAATTTGATTTATCTTTATCTTTAAATTTAAGGTTTAATGCTTACAACCATGGAGGTGTCATTCACAATTTTACTCACTGAGTAGTGTTTTTTTTTAATTTTAATTTTTAAATAATGAACTGAATTCTTGAATGTTGAGAATGTTTGGTTCCTTTATAAGGAGATTAAAATGTTTGAGTAATACTCAGAAAAATCATCGGTCTAGATAGTCATTCACAGTGTTATGCACTTAACATTGTTGTGATGAAGACTGAAGTGAGCATTTTTGCCACTTCACAACTTGTTTTTCCTGCAAAGTAAATTAACATTAAAACAAAAAGTAATTTCTGGTCATCTTTCTTTAATCTTGTAAGAAGATCTCATCCAGTGTAAACAAATCTTCCTGTATGCGCTGCTCCTTCCTGTGATTTGAACTTCCTTTCTCTTCCTTTAAGATAGCAAGTTTTTAAGTCAGCCTTCTCCTTCAGCTATGTGTGTGTGTGTGTGTGTGTGTGTGTGTGTGTGCGCGCGCGCGTGTGTATTTCAGCCACATTCTTTGGAAGGACAATTTCTCTCCCATTTGTTCATTAGCCTACAATAATCTTTCTTAATATGGCTTCAATCCCATCACTTTATTAAAATGATACTTGCTAGCGCCATCAATAACCTTTAAAATTCTGGATCCAATTGTTTCATATTGCTGACCATGTCCTTCTGCCTAAAACACTCCCTTGGCATGAATGATAACAGTTTCTCCTGCATTCTTAACTGTTCTCCTTGAGCATCCCGAATCCTCTTCCTCCAGTCACCGTTTCAATGCTTTCTTTTTCTCCTCCAAATTGTCATAAACATCCCTTAACATGATAATGTTGGTGGAATATGGAAACAAAGTTACTTAAGTAAAATTACTCATGGAAGATGTTTTAAGCTGTTACAATATTAACTCATGATAGATGTAAGATAAGGTTGCAAAAAATAATGCATAAGAATGATGATATAAAATATAATGAAAAGTGGAAATAGTTATTTATCAGTATGAAAATAGATAAGTAAAAATAGTATATGCACATGAAGGAGCAATATAATGTAATTAACGAATGAACTTAAATTATACATGTCGACACAGGGACTTCTCAGATACATGTTAAATACAAAAAGCTGGTTATACAAAGAGACCTACAGTATGATAATTCACATAAATTAAAAACAAATATTATTATATATTTAAACATAAACTGGGTAGAGGGTAAATAAATACCAAATTCATAATAACAATTGCTTCTAATAAGGAGGGGAATGATAATAAGTGATAAAAAAGAAACTTCAGTTTTATCAATTATGTGTTATTTCCTTGAATTAAAAAAGATCTTAAGCAATATGACAAAATATTAACATTTGGTAATTCCAATTATGGTGTCGCACAGCTGAATATTATATGAGTCACTGTACTCTTTGATAGTTTAAAACATTTTCCACATTTAAAAAACAGTGAATGATCGTGATAGGATAAACTAGAGATATTTGGCTGTGAAAGGCAGCACAAAACATGGGTAGAAGTTCAAGTGAGATGTGGAGTTAGGGTGAGACACTTTTTAGAATGGGATTGCTTCCTGCGTGTTTATATGACTGCTGGAAACACCCAGTAGAAAGGGAGAGTGATGAGTAAGAAATAGAGAGCAATGACACAAATCTCAAATGACCCAAAGAGCCAAGTCCTTGAGAGGGCAGGAGGGAAGCGATAATGTTAGCACAGTAAGAACTGAGGAAATGAAAGTGAATAAATGAATAAATGACCCATTTAATGCTCTTCAGCAATCCCTCTCGGTATGCCTTATTTAATTAACTTTTCAACTGTCCAAAACAATTTGACTTGGACCACTTTCCTCATGTTCACAAGTTCATCATGTTCTCTTGTTTTTAAACCAGATAATATTCCTTCTTTCTTGTAAGAGACAATAAAGGCCATGGAATTCATTTTTCAGCTGCTGGTTTATATATTTATTGAGCACTTAGATTTCAGATGCTGTTGTAGGCAATAAAGAAATAGCAGTGAAAACTATAGACAAATAATCATATAGTATATTATTAGGTGATGACACAAAGAAAATCACACACCATTAAGATGACAGTGTGATGCAAGGTTAGCTGTGGTATTCAGGAAAATCCTCTTTAAAAGGTGCCATTTAAATAGTCATGAATGAAATGACTGAGGGGAGGCCATTTACCCAGAGAAGTTAATTTGAGAAATTTCTTCTGAAAAGTATAAGGATACATTTCAGTCTTCACATGTCTGAGAAGGGATGGGACTATTAGATCTCAGTTCTTTTCTCTCACAATGTGGACATATTGTTCCTCTGTCTTTTCTTGTTTCCTGTGTTGCAGGCAGTGGAGCATTCTATTTCCAAGCTTATTTTCACTTACTTTTGTTACCTCGTTTATCTTTTCTTTTCTTTTTTTTTTTTTTTTTGCGGTACGCGGGCCTCGCACTGTTGTGGCCTCTCCCGTTGCGGAGCACAGGCTCGGGACGCGCAGGCTCAGCGGCCATGGCTCACGGGCCCAGCTGCTCCGCGGCATGTGGGATCTTCCCAGACCGGGGCACGAACCCGTGTCCCCTACATCGGCAGGCGGACTCTCAACCACTGCGCCACCAGGGAAGCCCTCTTTTATCTTTTCAAACTCTTAAGTTTTTTCCTTTTAATTTAAACACTTTACTGAGATTGTAGAAAACAGATATTTATCTTGTACTTTAAAGTTGCCTAACAGGTTAAGTCATTTTAGCTTGATGTTTTTCTTCAAAGCCCGGGGAGGTGTTCTACTATGATTTATTTCTTCTCTACTTTTTTCATATATTAAAGGAGTTTTGTCTCCTGATCAACAGTAAAATTTACACTTGGACCCAGGACTCAATTTCTTTTAAGATCCGGAGGACTTTTCTGCCATCAGTTATCTCTTTTTCTCCTTTCTCCACTATCTCTACTTGCACTTTGTATCCATCATATGCACATGCTTATGATTCACACCATCTTAAAAGGCACTTTAATAGTATTTTATCATTTGCATACAGAAGTCAATAGTGTCATTTCTTCTATATTTCTTGATCCAATTCAATAGACCCCACTTTGGCTTTTAAAATTCCTCTCCCAAGTTTATCGAGGTTTTTTTTCCTCCTTTCACACTTTTTAAAAAATTTTTATTGGAGTATAGTTGATTTACAATGTTGTGTTAGTTTTAGGGGTACAGCAAGTGAATCAGTTATACATACATACATATATATGTGTGTGTGTGTGTGTATATATATATATATATATATATATATATATATATATATACACACACTCTTTTTTTAGATTCTTTTACCATATAGGTCATTACAGAGTATTGAGTAGAGTTCCCTGTGCTATACAGTAGGTCCTTAATAGTTATCTATTTTATATATAGTAGTGTGTATATGTCAATCCCAATCTCCCAATTTATCCCTCACCCCCTTTCCCCTGGTAACCATAAGTTTGTTTTCTATATCTGTGACTCTATTTCTGTTTTGTAAATAAGTTCATTTATACAATGGAATATTACTCAGCCATAAAAAAGAATGAAATAATGCCAGTTGCAGCAACATGGATGGACCCAGAGACTGTCATACTGAGTGAGGTAACTCAGAGAAAGACATATCATATGATATCGTTTATATATGGAATCTAAAAAAATGGTACAGATGAAATATCAATGAGTTTTAATTACTAAGTCCAAGGCATTTTCAATCATTTTATTATTTGATATGCCAAACTTTTAAGAATTTTGATCCTTCCCTTTTTCTTGAAATTCCTTCTGTTACTTGCTGTCAAACCACTGTCTTTGTTTTATTTTTCTAGAAATCAGAGGTAAATTTCTCTTAATTTTCTTTGCAGTTTGTTCTTTCTTCACTTCACTCAAATGTTAGTTTTCCCAGAGTATTATTTTTATTTTTTCTTCTCTTCACTTCAAAGTTTCCCTAACTAGAGAAAGTCAACTAATATAGTCAACCACACAATGACTTCCAAATTTATAGTTCATATAGAGTGACTCTGGTGGATGCCAACAGACTCTGTGTTCTAAAAGCAACTAAAAATAATAGGTAAAAATGGAAATGAATATCTTCCAACCAAATCTGCTTGCCTCTTTCTTTCTAAGTCTTGATGACTAATACTTATCTGCAGCTAGTTTTCTGAACAATGGCCTGGGTCTATTCTAGTTTTCCCTGTTTCAATAGACCCAAATTCAAGCAACACTAAATTATGCTGATTTCCACCTAATTAATAGTGTTTGAAACCTTCTACTCTTTTCAAATCATATCTCCAGTGCTCTAGCTCACTTCGAATAAAGTAAGATAGTCTTAGTCTTTCAGTTTCCACTATTGATCTCTTCCAACCCACGCTACACATAGCCTTCTGCATAACATTGTAAAACATAAAACTGATCATATCAACCTCTGCTAAACTTTGATCAACTCTATTTTCTTCAAGTTAAAAGCTGAATTATTTAAGATACTATACAAGTCCCTGCTGATTATAATTACTGCCAGTCTCTACTGTCTCATCTCTTTCCACTCCACTTCTAAAATCATTTCTATTCTTATTAAATGTCCTCAAATGTGTCATGTCTTTTCCTGTTTCCATGTCATTAAACATGGTGGTACAACAACCTGGAACTCTTTATCCTCTTCTTTGCCTGGACATCTTCCACTCATCCATTACAACAGAGTTTGGAAATACCTTCTCCAGGAAGACTTGCCTGATATCTACCCACTTCCATTTCCTAAACTGTCATTTGAGTTATTAATAACTGTCTTGTGTTTCCATGGTGCCTTGAGGAAAACCACTATCAGAGCATTTTTGGCATGATGTTATTTTTTGTTGCTGTTTGCTGATAATTTTTCTGTTTCTCTCTACTAGTTGCTGAGCTATTTAATATCAAGAATATATACCTTTTAAACATTTTAGTTTGAAATGATTCTATGCTAATAGAAGTGTTGCAAAAATTGTTCACCCGGCTTCCCTTCATGTTAACATCTTACATAACATAGTATACTTAGCAAAACTAAGAAATTAACATTAGTATAATACTATTAATTAAAATAGGGACTTTATTAAGATTTCCCCAGTTGTTCCACTAATGGCTTTTCACTTTGCATCTCTCAATTGCAAACTCTAACCTCTTATTTAGTCACCAGATTGTAGCTTCTTCTGTCTCCTTAGTCATTCTCTTTCCCCCACGCTTGGTCTTCCAAATATGTTTTTACATTTCCCCTCCACAGTTAATCTTTTCCTGTTCTACTTCTCCTTCCTTATTTGTTCCTGTACAATATCTTATTTGGGCTCCTACAAGGAAGATAAATTGCCACATAGGATAGATCTACTCTGGACACCTAGTGGAGCAATTAGGTAGAATATTATAGAATAAAAATGAGCTTGGTTTGGTGAAAAAAAGATAAAGATGGAATAGACCTAACTCGCTGTACTTGTGTGAGCTCCTGAAGAAACAAGGATCTGACAATGCCTAGGAGCATGAATTCATTGAAACATATAGTTGATTGGAAAATATTTTTAAATCACATTGAAGATCCATATGGATAAATAATATCTATCTATCTATCAATCTATCGATCTATCAATTCATTACTACCACCCTCTTGAAGCTGAGGACATAGAAGAAGGTAACTAAATGTATTGTTCACTTTCACATGTAACAGTCAATGGAAATACAGAAAGCCTTTCTGAGCCTGGCCCTGTTTGGTAATATTATTTTCTACAAACAATGTTTAAACCAGAAAATAACAGATAATAGAGACAGAGCAAGGGAAGCACAAGGGAACCAATGCATAATCACTCAGCACAAGTGTTGGCAAACTTTTTCTATAAAAGCCTAGGTAGTGAATACTTTAGATACTGCAGGCTATGTGATACCTTTTACAATTATTCAACTTTGCCATTGTAGCGGGAAAGCAGCCAGACAATACTCAAACAGATGAGCATTACTGTGTTCCAATAAAACTTTATTTACAAAACTGGACAGAAGTATGGGTTTGGCCCAAGGGTGGCAGTTTGCCAACTCATAAATTAGCACAAACAGGTTATACATAAGAGGAAATCACGTCCAAAGTGCACAATAATTTCAGGACAACAGGATGGATGCTAGAAGCACTTAAAATCCAAGTTCTCTGTCTCTTAATTCACATTTGCCATTCCCTATGATAGAAATGAAAACAGCTACTCATCTACAAGCCATAGATTTCTGCAATAATTTTAGTGACATTAAGGGATCCTAAAATCTATAAGAAATACATTTGATATAATGATCTTGCTCTTTTAAGCAATCATTTAATTTTGTCCATTTCTCAATGAGCATATAAAAATAACTGAACATTTTTCTTGTTTTCTTTCCATTCTATTTGTTATCTAGTGCTTGACTACTAAGAGAGGGCCAAAGGGGATAATTTGTCCTCTTATTGTATATATATTTATGTTTGTGTGTGTGTGTGTGTGTATATATATATATATACATACATATGTATATATGTTATATATATGGAATTCCTTACATATATTCCTTGCTCCTTAATCCTTACAGCAAGAGGACATTGCCATGAAATTGCTCTTAAAGATAAAAAAATTAAAAGAAAATAAAACAACCTGGAAGTATCTTTTCATAGGTCACCATTATTCAGTATTGGCAAAGATGTTAACCATAGTAGGGGGTAGGTGGTAGGGCTGAGTTATTCTAATTTGTGTTTGTAGTAGAGTAGGAGAGATCAGTATATAGAAGAGATAAAATTGATCATGAAATCTTTTTCTATCCTAATAATATAATGAAAATAATAGTACTATAATATAACATGTTGGTTTTAGATGCTTTGAACAAAATCTATAACATGGAAGAGGTGAGTAATGTAGTATTATCCCTTAGAAGAAGCTCTGTAATTGCTAAGAATGAAACCATTCCAATTCTAAACACCTTCCTAACATTTCTTCTTGTGCCAAGACTCTGTCATTAAACCCAAATCAGGAAATTTTGAAATCAGGAAATTATGTGATTTATGGAATTGTTGATAAACCCAGATTATTCCTCAAAATTATTCCCCAAAGTGAAGCATCCAGACGTTAACTAGTCTAGCCTAGTCTAACACATTATTTTCTGAAATCCACTCTTCAGTTCATTCTTATGTCTGGCAAGGTGTGAAAACTGATTGGAAGCCTCAGTCATACAAATATAAACACCATGAACTGAGTAGAACTCTTTAGTGATAGCAACAATAGAGGCACAGTAAGTAGCAAGACTAACTTGGAGTGAATTTGGGGAAGTCTTTAAAAGAAGAAAAGATGACATATATGATTAAATTATTGTTAAATACTTTTAAACAGACTTAGTACAGTTGAAGAACAGATTTGTTTGCTTGTTTTGAGTTTTAATAGCATAAACAGACACAGGAATGTCATGCTGCTATGAAATGGATTTTTAAAAAATTTAAACTGAGACTCTGACCAGGAAATGACTTTTCCATCAACATGAATTAAAGTACCCCTCGATTTATAGCAGCCAGCAGAGAGAATGCAAACACAGTTAGCACAGCCAGGAAAGGAAATTTCATAACTGAAGAGACAAAACATTGTAGAATTATGCAGCCATTTCCTTTAATGAACACTTTTTTACACTCATTGGAAGAAAGCTGCTCTCCTTAGTAATAGCAATGATGAGTACTTAAATTAAAGGGAGTTTTAAATTGGTTAAAATGAACATCTATACAAATAATAAAGAGTGAATAATAAAGGGCTGAAAATGAAGGCCACAGCCAACAGCAATTCAGACACGGTGAAGAAGCCACTTGAGACTGCCTAGGAAAGATCAGGGAAATCTAGAATTCAGATGAATTGGAAAAAAACTTTTTAATTAATTGTATTTGATGAGAGTTTCCAACAATTTCTTAAAGAAGCATAGGGATTGTAAATCATAAAAATCATTAAAGCTATTAAATAACTATCTCACAAGAAAAAGAAAGGGAGAAAAAACTATCAACAACAACACAATACACCCAGATAATTTCATAGGAAAATTCAATTAAACTTAAGAGATCAGATAATTTCAATGTTATATCCCAGATATAAAACAATGAAAAACTTTAAAATAAATTCTGTGAAAACAATATAGAATTGATAATTAAACCAGAAAATGAAAGCACCAAAAATTGATAGACTAGCCTCACTAAAAATATCCATGGAAAAATCCTGAAAATTTCTAAAGAAAATAAAAACAAACCAAATTCACTGTCTATATTAGGAAAATATGTATCATGATTAAATGGAGAGGGATCCCGACAAGGTCCAATGTCAATTTCTGATAAAAATGGTTAGTGAAATAGGAACTGTTGGATGCTTACACACAAACACAGACACATACACATACACATACACATTCACAATTATTTATTGGAGAAACACTAGAGACAATCCAACTAAGGTGAAGGAAATGGCAACACACTCATGATCTCAACTGCTACTGAACATTTTTTGGCGATATTAGCTGCTATAATTAAAGAGAAATCAGTAAAAGGCATAATAACTGGAAAAAGAGTGAAATTAGTTATATTTGCAGGTGATACGATCATATACCTAAAACTTCCTGACTAGCTCATATACACAAAGAAAAAATAATTTGGTAATGTACCAGGATACAAAATAAACCTACAAAAACCAATAGGGGAGCAACAGGTACTCTCATTCATCGCTGTTTTCCACTTTGGGAGATAGTTTTGCAGTTTCTTCTAAAGTTAAACCTTAGCACATGACCCAGCAATCACACAGTCACACTCCTAGTTGTTTACCCAAGTAAATTGTAAACTATGTCCACACGAAAGCCTGTATGCTAATGTTTGTTTCAGCTTTAGTCACTGTGTGTGTACACACACACACACACACACACAAAACAAAAGAGAAAGCAACCAAGATGTCCTTCAATAGTTCCAATAGGGGAATGAATAAACAAACTGTGGTACATCCACACAATGGAATACTCTTCAACAATAAAAAGGAAGGGGTCATTGATTCATGCAGCACATAGGTGAATCTTAAAGGTATTTTGCTAAGAGAAAGAAGCTAGACCAAAAGGCTACATATTGAGATTTCATTCATATGATGTTTCTGAACAAGCATATCTATAGGGACAGAAAATATCAGTAGTTGCCAGAGACTGGAGGAACAGGTAGGGTGGTTGTCAACAAAGTGAATGAACAAGGGAATTTTAGGGTGAAGGAACTAATTTGTATGGTACTGTGGTAGTGAACACTGTACATTTGTCAAAACCCACTGTACATTACAAAAGAATGAACTTTAGTTTATGCAAACTAGAACAACAATAACAAATCAATCAGATGTCAAGGGATCCCTGAATGAAATGCCAAGTTTGACAAATTTAACTATTTTACAAATGTATAACATAACTGCACTTAAGTGGTTGGGGTCAAAAAGGAGCTGACCTAATTAACTTTATAAAATGGTGTTTTGACTAGAAACTGTCAGTGTAAAAAATAAAGAAATTATACATAAACACTGTACACCAGAGGGCAAATTTGTTTCTTATGTGGGTAGGAGTTAACAATTCTGAACTGCTTTACAAGTATACGAGGGTTGAACAAATACGTAAATGAATGGTAAATGTTGGAAGCCAGATTTCTTACTGTCAGGGAAGTTACAGGAAAGCAAGAAGAGAGGCTAAAATAAAATTTGTGGTATTGATTAGAGTCAAAAATATCAATATGCACTCATATTTAGCTTACTAGCTATATACAAAAATGATCATATATATGTGTATGTGTACATATAGGAATTAATATCTGCTGAGAGGGCCTAGAGGCAATGACACCCAAGTAGCAACAAGCAAATCCAGAGTCCCGAAGCTTGGCTTCTAAAAATCGTTCTCAGGTAAAGTGAACCAGGTCCTTGGAGAAAAGGCTGATTCCGGGGTGGGGGCAGAAAAGGAAAAGTAAGCCTGGATTCTACTTTTATGTCATAAGTTTGGTATGCAACTTACTTCAGAAAGTAAGGAAACGCTTAAAAAACAGAGGTGACAGCTTGAAGAACTTTCATTGGTTCAATGTGGGCCAATTTTAGCATGAAAATGAATTATGACAATAATGGATTTTAACATAATGAATTAAAATGTGTACCGTAGTCCACATGGGTAATTTGTTAAAAATAAATTAAACCATGAGGCAAAAAGGGAAAAATCTTTATGGAAGGTGGATAACTAATTAATATAGAAGGAATGGCAGATGGATACTGAAACCATTGGCTAAACTATACTGAGAATGGGATATTCACAAAGCCTCGGAGTACCACCCCACAGATTACACGTTAAATAGATTGGCAAAGATGCCTTTATAATGGAGAAATATGGTGGATATCACCTTAACCAAGTGATTAAACTTATAATCACTGATAATGGGATAAAACTGATATTAGGAGCATTTTTGCCAACATTTAAAAAAATCTCAATCTAATCAGAAGGAAACAAAGAGTTCTGATTTTGAGACTCATTCTGTGAAATGACTGGCCTGAATTCTTAAAAAAAGACGTGAATGTAATGAAGGCAGCCAAAAAAGGCTGAGGAATGGCTTCAGATATGACAGCTAAATACAATACAGTATTCTGAATTTTCGAATACGACTTCAATGGACATTACTGAGAAAATTGAGAAAATTTTGAGTACCATCATTATAAATATAGATTACAATATGTTATCTATAAAATTTCTTAAATATGATCATTATATTGGGCTTAGGCTTATGTAGAAGAATGGTATTATACTGTTCTTGGGAGACAAATGCTGAAATATTTAGGGGGTGAGTTGTCACAATGGTTCAGAAGGAGAGAAGATTCCTTTTATCTATCTATCATCTATCTATCTATCTATCATCTACAGAAATAGAACAGAGGAAGAGAGACAAGCAAACTGAAATATAAAGAATATGTGACAAAATGTTAATAACTGATTAACCTAGATGAAGATATATGGGTGTTTATTATACTACTCTTCAACCTTGCTGTAGGTATAAAGTGTTTCAAAGAAAAGTTTTGGGGAAAGAGTATATCAATATTTATTTGATTTTTTGTGCATTTTTGAGCAGCAGAGACTAATATTTTCAGAAAATCTTAGAAGTAACTCTCATATATAAGCAGCCATAACAACTGTACTGGATTGAAGCATGTCACCCATGCAATCACTCCCTTGTCCTTCCAGTCATGGTCTCTGAAACAACTTTAAGGAACCCTGCGTTTGTAGGTCCTGTTTAAAAATAACGTTTCCATTCTGTTACACACTTTACAGTGTCAGAAAACTCTTCAGTCTTTATAGAAAGATTTTCAATAAAATGTTTTAAAAATGTTAACATTTTGACCCTTAAAGGGATGTCACTCCAACTTTGGGGAAATAGTCATTTATAAACAACACTATTTTATTTAGCACCTAATGTGTGAGTGCAACATCCTCATTACTTTGCATGAATAATCCATAAATCCAACAACAGCTCTGTTAAACAAATGTTTTATTTACTTTTAACCAAAAAAAAAAAAAACAGTTATATTGGTAGTAAATGACAGATCCAATATTCAACCAATATCTGTTTCTTGCAAATCTTTTGCTCTTATCAATGCATACAAATGAAAAAATTCTAATTTTTCAAAAATAGGCTACAGGGTAATAGAATATGATTTATTATTTAATAAATAAAGTATACGTTTAGGAGACAAATTTAAATTGGGTTCTTTCGACTCTACCTACTAAATTTTGGTATTGTTCTTGAAAAGATCTGGTCTATTGAGGTACTGTCTATAGATATAAAGAACTTGACAGAAGTATTTGAATAAGAGATTTGATAGTTAGGTAGTTCTATAATTGGCTTTTATAAAGTTAATTTGTAAAAGCTAAGATCACAGAACTAGACAGGTTTCACTTTACAACACTCATATTTCACTCTTATCTTCCAGATCATCACTACCCTTCCCTCACTATTTCAAAATTAAAACGTAAGACAGAGTGCTTTATTGACTTTTGTTGATAAATTAAATTCACTAGATACCACTGTGTGCATTATACAGGCATCACTAAAGTACTCATAACTTAAATCCTTACTCTATTTTAGTCTTTATTTTATATATTACTCTAATAAATAGAAATTCCAAATAGAGTGAAATAAGTATCTCTCCACACACGCACACACACACTGTGATTTTTTAACAAACATAAGGCTCAGTAGTACTTCTCTTTAATATTTTAGATTGTTGGTGATCATATCTTTACTGGTGTTTAATTCCCTAGGAAGGATGGGCTTTTTAATAAATAAATAAACAAACAAATAAATAAATAAATAAAGCTAAAGCTGGTAAGATGAGTTTTATATGCATTTTATCCAAAATTAAAGATCATTTCATTTTCTACCCTAACCAACTCAATATAGAAGAGCAGTTTCTAACAACAAAGAAGTGGGGGTAATATAGCTAGTCAAAGGAAGTATTTACAAAGAGCACATGCTGGTAGAGCATCTGAAAAATATTGATCTTAGAAAGCAAACGGAACAACACATTGATCTGGGAAGAAAAAAGGGTCAGCGAGAGCCATAAAAAACAGCTCGAGAGGAGACTTAGCAATAAAGAAGGGCACATCTTACTGACAGAATTGAAGGAAGATTGAAAATGTGAAAGTACAGAAATATTTTAAGGTGAAATTGCCAGGCAGTCTATATTTAAAAGTATAAGGCAAGGTCATCAGTAAATAATAAAGTATGAGTGTTTTAAGGAAAGCATTGACATGGAGAAAAGCACTAAACTGGGTGGATTTTAGTTCCAGATAAGCATCTAAACAGTGAGAATTTTAGAAATCACTATATACTACAGAAACACAGTTTTCTCATACTTAAAATAAAAAGCAGCGATAGCCACATTCCAGCAATAGGACTGTTGCAAAGATCCACTGGGGAGCTTGTTAAACAGCACATGCTCTTGAATGCTCCTCCCAGAGGGACTCGGTTTAAAGAAACACCAGATTTGGGATCCACTGGATCAGACAACTGTTAAGGTCTAAATAGCCAGTATACTTCCTAAGATATGTTCTATTAAAAAAACTACAGAATCATGGAAAATTTCAAGTCACACTGAGAACAACAGAATATGGTAAGCTTCTCTTATTAGAAAATAAATAAAACTGAACTGTGGCTCTCTTGTATACTGTATTTTTGTGAATCCCTCCTATATAGCAAACATGTTATCTAATCCATTGGTCTAGAAAATACTCTTGAATCTTTTCTGTCATTCCACCTCCCTCATCAACACCAAACATCCACATAGAATCAGTGACCAAATCCTGCTAATTCTATCCATTTATCTCTCAAATCTTTCCTGCCCCCAATCCACAAGCTAATGCCCAGTTTCTGTATTCACAATCTCTTGTTAGGACTATGGGGATAATCTTCTAGCACTCTTCTCCACCTCCAGTCTCACATCTCTAATCCATTCTCTATACTACCAAAACAACAATCTTTCCAGTCATCACAAACGCTTGCTTAAAATATCTTAGTAGCTCCCAGTTTCCTACAGGGCAGAGCTTCCTCTGGGTAGAGTTTTCACACTGTGAAAAGTGATCCAATGATGTGTCAGAAAAGCAATTTACTTGTTCAAAACCAGCATTTTAAATAAAATAAAATGAAATATACTAAAAAGAATAGGTTAAAACGTGTTAGTATGTATTACCTAGTAAGATGCAATATTTGGTGAAATTTTAATTTTTTGTGTTTATGCTTGTATAATATAAAAAGTATTTTACTATGAATTGTGTTTTAAAAAGTTTGAAAAGCACTTCCGTAGATCATACAGATCCCTTTATAGTCTTACTTTCGCCTATTTTTCTACCCTAAAACTCCAAAGTTTCAGCCAATAAATGAATAAGCAGTAGAACGAATAAGTCATACTGTTTTTCACCTTGGGACAATATCATAATATTACCCAGATGAAATATTTCCCCTCACACTTGGAAAATTACAACTCATTTTTCAATATGCATCTTCTGCTTCCATATACTCTCCTCTTTGTGATCCTATTACTCCATCTCCCACTGGCTGTACTGAACTGGTCTGAAATAGTTTTGTGATGCAGATCTCCAAGAGTATGAGGTAGGCAATAGATGGTTATTCCCAGTAACCTGAAACTAATTAGGCACAAGCAAGCTCTCCCACCAAATTCCCCCAAGAATTCATCAGTCACATAACTTTTATGAGCTCAGAAAATCCTCTTTCCTTTCTTTTGCTTAGAGCAAATTCTACAATATTCAAATTGCATAAAAGGGATACCAAGCCTCATCTGAACTGGTTTGTTTGCAATCAAGCCTAGAGAGCAATGCCTCAGTGTATAGAACATATATTAATTAGACTGGCTAAATTCTTATGCCTATTAATGCAAATTAGAAGGATGTCTCCAAAAATCCTTTGTCTAGACAATGTATTTCCAATATTATTAATTATACCAATGAGGACCCATATTTAACAATAATTAGCTAATAAACCATTAATTTTACAAATGAAAACCAATTATAGTTATGCAAAAGAGCTAAATTTACTCTTGTGTTGATCAAGTTAAAGATAGCCAAGGCTTGTAGCTGTCTCTAGAGTGACCTTTCAGATTAAAATGTATGTGACTACTCTGGACAGTGAATTTCAGATTGGAGAATTCCTAAATTCTAATTTGAACTGTTATTTACCTGATATCACCCTGTCTATGATTGAAGTATTTTAAATGATAACCATTATTACATACACCAAAATAATTATAATTAATATGCCTTGGCTGTTGGGAGTCAATCATGATATATTTTAAAAATTAATTCAGTTTATAAGTACACTAGTAATGATGAGTATGAAAGTCCAGAGTGAGTGTGTGTGTGTGTGTGTGTGTGTGTGTGTGTGTGTGTGTGTGTGTGTGTGTATGAGAGAGAGATCTGTTCGTTTGAGTATGTTGCTACTAAAGAGAACACGGCATAAGGTTCACATAACAAACCAAGCTAAACAGTAAGAGAAAAATACTCCTCTGAAGAGAACTTAATACTATTAAAGCCTGTAGTTCATGTCCAGGCAAATTAAATAATTCTTTTTTCTATATTGCCTAAGCATCATGCATATTTTACTATTGCAGGTATTGTAATTGGAACAGAATGTTTGAATACAACACTTCTCTCCCCACATTTGAATAAGCTTTCCACAGCATAAATGTCAGAATACCAAAGTGACCGAATCCTTCACTTCCATGTACAGAATTAAGTTTCCAAGAAATTCTTTCCTTTATCCTGGTAGACCCATAAGACCAATGAAATTTGTTAAGAAGGGGTCAGGGACCATGAAAAGAAGTGACTGGTGAATAAATTGCTTTAGAGAAAGTTGTTACCCTAATCATAGTTCCTATCCTTCCTTTTTAGGGAAGGGGAAGAGGAAGTAACCTATGGAAAATGCCAAGGTTAGGTGCCTAACTTAGGAAAAGAAAACAGACAGTGGACTGAGGACTTCCAGAGGCAAGGGAAGGATAGACTACCTGCTTCAGTGGTGGAACCAGAGAATGAGGGCTGCTGGACTGAGTTAGGGAAATAAAATTAAAAACAAAATATCCTCCCAGCCCAGAAATCCTTTCCACAAAAGAGAAAATAAAACAATTCTATTATTGAATAAAGATTAAACCAGAATTTAATGAAGCCCATTAAGGCAATCCACTAAAGAGGCTGCAAAGACAGAAAGGAATCTCAACTTTTCACATAGCCAATGAGATACAATGCATTGCACACATGATGTGAAGGTAAACAATAACTAGTCCTCAATGTGAGGACTTGACAGCAACATTCATCACACATAGTTCACCCTATATTCACCTGATAATTGGGGTAACCCTCTGTGTTAGCTAGTTGGCTTTATCCAAAAGAAAAGTAAACTTTCATATCTTTATGACAGAAGTTAGTTTTGCAACTTGGTGCTAGGTGGCACTATCCTGCCACTGGGAGATATAGGTGCTATCTTCCTCGATTATGTATCAAAGAGATAGCCCCCAGGTCCTTGAGAAAGACATTTCTAGGTTCTAAAGCTGGCTTATTTAGTCTTTAAAAATAATTTGCATACATCTCAAAGGGACAGAAAAAGAATTTACAATTACAACTTTTCTAAAAAAAATATTCTGAAAGAAAAAGAGGGAGGGTCTATTTCTCTTTTGGCACCAGGGAAAATTATTATTATTTCTTTCTGTTTATGTGTATATTTACCCTTATAACTGAAATAAGCCTGCTTGCCTAAAATCTGCTGGGACAAGGGATGGGTGAATATTTCCTGCTGATTAGATGTCAAGAGAGAAAAATCCATGTGGGGTTGGTCAATTTTCCTGTCCTATAGGGTGTGAAAGGACAATTACAATGGAGTCGGTATTGCTAAGAGCTAAATTGGAGCTGAGAAGCCAGGGAGAAAGTATAATTTATGTACAGCTTGGCCCAGTGGAATGTGACCTTTGACCACGTTGTCTTAAAGCAGGCATTCAGAACACCTGACAACATTTCAGAAACTCAAGATATTTATAAAACCCTTACACTAAAATAATTTGTGACAACCTATCCCTTAAGGACAAATATTTCCCTTCTTTGTCAGAATCGATCATAATTCTTGCCAGACAACTTTAACAACCTTGTGGTTCTTGCCTTTATAAGCCCCTAACTCATTCTCTTCCCTGGAACACTTTTAGTTTTACCTGAATCTGTCTCCCGAATTGCAATTCTTAGGACCCCCAATAAAGCTCTTTGTTCTTTGCAGCCTTGATACTGATTATTGTTTAACAAGGGTCCAATGGGGAGAGAGGGGCCTCAGCAGAAACGCCTGAAAGTCTCACACTTGATGCCCAGTAGCTGTGGAAGAAGCCCCCAAAGGCACCCAAATTAGAGGTGCTTCTGCCCACCTCAAGGAAGCATTGAAGAGAAGGCCCAACAAGAAATATATGAAGAGCACAAACAAATAGGCTTCTCTCACCTAACAGGCCCATCCAGGGAGGCCACTTAAAATATATGTAAGGCCCAAGGAAGTGAAACTAGCCAGCTACATAGGAGCATCCTATCCTCTTACTTCTCCTTCCTCCTTAGGTTCTGAACCTAGCAAGGAGCACACTGGTTGCTAATGACTGGAGATGAGGTCTGAGAGAGAGGATAGAAAGCACCATCTCCCCTACTGCAAATGCCCAGCCTGAGGCAGGCCTGAAAAGAGAGGGAGATTTCCTGCTCCTAAGATGTATGGGAAACTCCTGGAGGGTACAACTACCTTTGCATATATGTTTGTTTTCCTGATTATAAATTTAATCTGTATTCATTACATAAAATACAAAAAAGTAGGAAGAGAGAAATGAGGGAAAAAGATAGCAGAAATTATGTATTATCCCCCTGTAATGAAGCATTTAGTATATAAAATGAAATTTTATCTCTAGTGTCTATGAAGTTATATGGCCTGCTACCCTTCAATAGCCAAGAGTATATGCATTGGGCTTTTAATACTAAGCTCAGCCATTTAATAGGTATGACATTGGACAAGTATTTTACCTCTCTGTTCCTCAATTTTCTTAAATATAAAATGAGGCTAAAAATAACCTACATAATTGAGATGTGGTGAAGATTAGTAGCAGATATTTAACATAGACCATTTATCACAAGCCTGACATATAATATATAATTCAAATTGTAAGTTAGTGTTCTTAAAAAACCACAGAGTTCTCCCAATACTTGAATAGTTATGGACTACTGAAAATTAAAAGCGCTTGCTAAGAAAGTAGATGTTAAATGTTCTCACAACACATACACACAATGATAGTTATGAGAGGTGATGGAGGTGTTAACTAACCTTACTATAGTAATCATTTCATATTATAAATATTTATCAAATCATCATGTTGTACACCTTAAATTTATACAATGTTGTATGTCAATTATATCTTAATAAAGCTCGAAAAATAAAAAAGAAAATGAAAAGTGTAAACCAGCCCCAATCCCTGAATGTGGATTTACTATAAATTTCAAATTGGCCTTTCCTGAAATTTCTGCCATAGTTTGTGTGCTGAATAACATTCATGTATATATACTTTGTGATCATCTCTGATTATTTCCTTTGGATAATTTATAATAAATAAAATAACTATGCCAAAGGATAACAGAATGATAGTGGAATTTCCAAAAAATTAAAGAAACAATACTGTTTTTTATCTCTATTTTCTTCCATTTTGCACGAGACCTGCCACATAATGGTCACTGATTAAAAGCTGAAAATATAATAATCTAAAACATGAATATAAGGATGAGTTAAATGATTGTATGAATAAATGAGGTAGATATATAAATTATTGTCTTTCTCGGGACACTGTTTTTTATGCAATGCAGTTCCGATTTTCTGATAGCTGGGATAAAGTAGTCTTATTGTATTTAGATATGAGCAGGTTTTAAGCAAAATTTTGCTAAAATCTTTGAATTAGACATAATACTTAGTAAACTATTCATTTCATAATAAATATAAAGCTCCCTTTTAAGGAATCTTTAACAGAGCAAGTCCATGCAACATTAAACCTTACTGTAGAGCTTTCTGGAAGTGGCCTGATAATTCTGTTTACAGAAAGGAATGGAGCTTTAGTTTTGTTTCATTACAGAATTAGCAGTTTCACTAATGACTAGGAAATTGTTCTTGCTGCATGTGAGTGCAAACATTGTAAAACAAGAATGATTGCTTAGTTCAGAGGTTCCCAAAGTTTTTTGCACATTAGCATCACTTTGGAATCTTTAAAAAATTTCAAAGCTCAAGCCCCACCCCAGACCAATTAAATCACAGTCTCTACCCCAGGCCAATTAAGTCATAATCTCTGGGGGTGAAACAGAGACATTCACTTGTTTCTTTTTTCTTTTCTTCTTCTTTTTTTTTTTTTTTTTTTTTTTGTATTTTACTTTTACTGAGGCATATAGGCTTAGCATATGGTTCAAGTTTCTGGCTTACATTAGTAAGAGCAGGCACTCTGCAGTAATTTTAATACTCTACCATGCACCATTAAAGCTTTATTTTCATGTGTCCTAAATCTGCTATGGAGAAAAATATATCCTTGGAAATCCTAATGTGCATATTTATTATATTTTTACAATTGCTCTAGCAAGTGGCAAAAGTGTATTTATCTGTCATGGAAATAACCACATCTGACTAGATATGCACATAGTATATTTACAACTGTTTAGCTTCATGTTATAATACTGTATAAATAAACCGCATGAATATTTTTAAGTAGTCCAGCTTACAAGGTTTTTTAATGTAACCTCAGATTACTTTTTGAGAAAACAGAAACTTTTACATCTCTTAAGACTTCAAATTATATTTGTAATAAAGAAGAACCTAAGCTTCTTTACCGTCATTCTCATAATACCTCTGCATCTCAAATTCTCACATCTTAAATGAAAAAATAACAATCATCAAAAAAATGATGTTCTTACTCCATAGATATATTCTTAGATTAACAAATATCTCAAGAGAACATAAAGAAAAGACAAATACAATTATGCTTATTTGTTTACACAGGAAACATTTTCTGAGACTCATCTTCCTCCATTTGCGGGAGGCAATTTCATTTCCCCCCAGAATCTAAGCAGAGAAAAGTGGAGAGGTAGGGGAGATAGGGCAATTCTGTCTTGGGTATGGTTTCTTTTTCTCTTGTTTGGCAGATGCTAGAGCTCACATCCCTGGGTGGGTCTAGAAGGTGGTTAAAGCTGATACCCTGCCTTTTAGCGCACTATTGGTAGATGTTCAGTGTTCCCTGCTGGACCCCTCTCTTCTCAGTTGCAATGATGTAAGTGGAAGTATTTGGTGACTCCTTTTTCAATCCACAGAAAATCATCTTTATGTTGAGGACTGCTATCAATTACCAGGGGTCCTAAGAGATGAGAGCCAAGATTACCACACACTCCATATGGATGTGTCTGGTCCATGGGAAACAAGTTCCATGAGTTAATAATCTCCAGGAATTTTGGTAAGTGTCAATACAGCATCCACTCTCAACCCTCTTACCATGAAAGCTAGTTAGCCAACACTTTTCTTACCCTCTAAGTTTCCATGGGCCACATCCCAGGCCTGCTTCTTGATAGAGATGCAAAGAACAATTTCTCTGAACTTTTTTCTTTGTAAAATTTGTGTATGCAGAGAAGTGATTTTCATATACTCACTTAGGTACCTTGCATTTATTTTCTCATGCTTCAGTCAAAACTGAGTCCTATTCTAATACCTTGCTAGTTATATTGCTGTGATTATATGTTCTCTCCCTAAGTCTTTTATGGAACAAGTTATCAAAAATTGTAAATCTACATACTTACGCTACATGTAAATAATCAAATTTGGAGCTGCAAAGCCTATTATGACTTTATTGATTTGTGCTCTTGAGGTCAGGAACGTAGATATGTAGTAAAGAGCTATTAAGTGCTAATAAAAACAAAAGGAGAATGTACAGAACGTACAATATGTTCATCTCCCAATTGCTGGAAACATATTCTGCTCTCCTGATGTTCTCAGGAGTAACATCTCCTGATGTTACTTGGAACCTATTTATAGTAATAGCTCCACATAAGTCAACACAAGCATTAAAAACAAATAATTAAAATGCCATTTCAAGATAAAATAACTCCTGGTATTCTAGGGGTTATCTTTAACTATTCTCCTTAGACATTTTCTAATGGAAATGTAATTATAATACATGGAAAGCAAAGAAATAAATCTCCATGGTCAGTCACTTATATTGAAATCAATAACTACAACATCTTGTCTTTTAAAAAATGTTCCTTTAGGTCTAATTTAATTGGCCATTTGCCATTTCATAACATATATCTATTTGACATATGGTGGTCATATTTCCTGATCCTTAAAATGCTAAGGTTCAATATCTGTGTATTCAGTAATAACTAAACAAAAAGTTTTAGAGGTTGCTAAGTCAATAAATTTTTATATTTATAAATTTGTAATAACAATAATGGCTAACATTTGCCAAGGATTTGCTCTAGGCCAGGTACTATGCTAAAGGATTTGCTTGCATGTTGACTTTCAATTTTACATAACCCTACAGAGCTAGTTATAATAATCATCCCCATTATGCAAGTTAACAGACGAAGGCCCAAAAGCTTCATAATTTCCCAAGGTCACAGCCAATAAATACCTGGGTTCTATCCCTGGTAGGATAAGTTCAGAACCATGTTCTTAGCCACCACAACTTACCACTCACTCTTATTTCCACTGTAGCACAGGCATCCCCATTCAAACTGGAATTTTTATCTAATTAAATGTTACATCTGTATTCAATACTTTCGTTTGCATACTACTCTTACTTATTGTGGAATCAGATTTGGAAAAATTTTGTACTGTTGAACTACCTAAAATATTGTTCCATAGACTATATATCTTTTGGTTAAAAATAAAAAGTGATATTCATCGATATGTGCTATCTAGATGGTATTTATCTGTGTATACCCTCATGACACGTGCCAATGAGTGAAAATATCATTTAATGGAAAGGGCATGTGTTCAACTTGGTTAAAAGCGCCCAACATACCACCTGCACTATAAATGTATAATGCATGTTGAAGGGATGGGTGAATGAATGAATGAATGAATGTCTTGGGCTACATAAGAGTCAACTAATACAATTAATAAGTGTATATATAAGATTGTGTTTGTGTGTGTATTTTGATATTTCAACAATTATATACAATCTTAAATTTGTTTTTCATTACTCCTTTAATGAAAAGATGCTCATTTGACTTAAAAGGAAATAACTGTGGACATAGCTCATAACTCCTTTCTTTAGCACCATAGTTCATAATTTCTTTCTTTAGCACCCAGAGAACAGATTTCCCACTGGCTAGAATGCAAATTATCAACAGGATTAGAGCTGTCCCTAATGCAAGAAAATAATCATGGTGTACACTAACATTAACAAGTGGAAAATTAAAAAAAAAACAAACAGCTGAAGTGGGGTAGGGAGATAAGAAACTTTACTGTCAAAAAATGCTTCTTTCTGTAGTGATTAAAATATTCCCAGTTTATATTCAATCTATGATTGATTCTGTTTCACTTGAAAGAAATTTACCGTACCCAAAGGGAGAACTATAAGATTACCACTCTCACTACAATCAAAACATCAGGAATGAAAATCCCATCCACTGGCATAATAAATATTTCAATAATATATAATATATCCGTATCAGTAATGCTGCTGTAAGTTGTCATTGATAACAGAGCTATTTCAAAGTTTAATTTCAACACTGCTTATGGCCTAGCATTTCAAATCAGACATCTAAGGATTCCTGACTCCTGCATCATTAAATACAGATTCAATTCCAGAAAGTACATTGATATTATTTTACTATTCTGAACGTATTTTAGACAGAGTGTGATGTTATTGGCATGGGTTTTATAGTTTCTTATCCCTCTCATATGTTCTGTAAGAAGAATAGTATACTATGAGGATGACTACAAAGAATGGTTCTGGTATTCGTTTATAAATCTCTAACAAAATTATTGCTTTATTGGTACGATTAGTGGTTCTATTAAGATATAAAATAGATTCATTTATTTTTCTAGGGAAAAAAATACATAACTACAAAATTAAGATGAAGATAGCAGGAGTAGGGGCCTATTGAAAGATTTAGAAAACTTGAAATATGAGTGATTTACCAAAACATTTAACAACAATCCCTTAAAGGCCACATTGAACATCAGTAAGCCAATGGGCTTTAGAAATGCTGTTCAGGAGAAACACAAGTTTAAGAATGTCATTTACATCATCATTTACTTGAATACTTTTCCATTGTCCTCAGAAAAACATCTGACAAGTGTTATGCTCACAGAGCAAGTCAACATCTACTAACATTTACTGATGTTAGAATTGTGAAATGGTGAAACTACTTTTTGTGTCAAAAAAGGACGACTGGGGCGAAGACAAAGGCTTCTCATCAAAATTATATTAGATTCACACAAGCCAGCAGCTGACTGCAGTACTTTAAATATGCTTTTCTGGTTGCTGAAGGTGTGAAAATGAGCCAGAGTGTGAAAAGTGCAACTTTTAGCTGGGACTTTTCAATAGCAAAGATTCTGAAATGTAAGAGCAGAAGTGTGTATTCCATTGCTGGTGTTGATAATGTTGAATATTCTCTACACGTGAATGAAGCAGTAAAGAGCTGGTCCCCTAAATCTATTTTAATTCCTTCTCCAATAAGCTAACATTTAACTTGAACCTGGCAAAGTAAATCATTCCAAATTCAAATGCCCCTCTTCACTTTGCATAGGCACACAGAGATGGAGTAGCAACTAATGTTCATTTTGAGAATAGAACTGGGCACAGCTGTTCCAGTCAGACTTTTTGCAAGAAGATAAAATAAACTGTACATAAAGAGCTGGGCTGGATTTTACTGTTATGCCCAAGAAATTAACATCTGGCTCAGAGCCTAAAATAATCATTTATGGATTACAGAAAATGGCATTTCACGTTGCATCAGCTAAAATGTCATAAACATTTTAAATTACCAAAAGCAGAAAAAAAGGAAACAAATAAAATTGTAGAAATAAAACAACTCCATTGAGGAGAGACAAATACTGCTCAAATAATGCTCTAGGATTCTTTTCTCAAATGGATACTTTTCCAGCTTCAGTAAGTAACCTGATATATGGTGGCATGTGTTTCTCATGGATTAGCAACGACACATGCAAATTTAACAAACCCAGTCTATCTGATGAGCGAAGAGTCTAATGTATATAGGCATCAACTATCAGTTATGAGAAGTAAGAATATGTATAAAGCAAATATTAAACCATACATCTTCATAGTTGAATCAGCATGAAGAGTAATTATGTTGACTTTCTCATGTTAACATATTTTTAAGAATCTCTATCTTTGGCATTCAGATAGAGTGAATCATTTCACTCTATCAAGAGCATATAGAATAGCCTTATTCAGTTAAGGACTTGTGTACAAGGTAGAGGAGGAAACGCGAGATGACTCCAACTATCACCACTGATATTTAACCTTTTAAATAATATAGAACTTCCTGAATGAAGCGTATATTAAACACTTACCTTCAACCACTAATGCTTAATCAAATCTCACTAACTGCAATAGTGTTTACTTGGCAATTTTAATGACTCAGACTAAACTTTGAGATCAGGGAAAAACTTCTAAATAGCCAAACTAATATTTTTAAGTTTGCTTCATTTTAACTGCCTCCTATAAAAGAATGACACCAGCGTTTCCAAATTAAGAGTACATTACAAAGGGAGTTCTATTCTTAAAAGGAAGTTTCCTAACAGCAGATTAAGAAGAAGAAAAAAAAGGACAAATTACACTCTGACACTAAGAATAAAGACATAAATAAATAGTTACTTATTTTGGGGGGGGGGGGTTGTCTGGCGCAGCTGCACTGTTCAGACCTCGGAGCTTGGCTCCAAATCACAGTGCCGGGTGATTTAAAATAAAATCAATAAGTAACTAACTAAAAGTAATTTAAAAATATTACCCCTTTGTGGTAGACTAATGTTCTGGCTACCTGCCTCAATAGCCCTTGAGAATCTGTTTATAAAGAAGAGTAGATTAGATATACAGATTGGAGATTAATTACAGATGAATTCATTTAACAATCTTTTCTTAAGAGGCTATCATGTGACAGGCACTGTAAAAAGGGCCAGAACAACACAATGACTAAGCCCAAATAGACCTAATGCATATCCTTGAGGAATCAAAATTAAGAAATTACAATGGATTTCCACCACGTGTAGGAAAACAGAAGTCAGACCCCTCAACTGGTGGTTTAGAAAGTAGAATCTCAGGATGGGGAAAGGCTCCTGGTCAGTGACTCTAATTCAGTCTCTCAAATTTTATCTCCTTGTGTTTCTCACAATCTGCTTCCTCCACAAAATGCTTCCAGAATACAGCTCTGGCTCAAGTAGGTAAAAAAAAGCCCCCCTCACTTGGTCTCTTGGTACAGCTGAGACAAATTGGGGTTTTAAAAAGTCTTTTCTAAATATTAATTAAGGACTACTTGGGAAAGAACATGAAGAATAAACACATATATTTAGTCCAAAAGACATTCCTAGGACAAAACTTGTCGTTTGGTGAGGAGCTATAAATCAGAGATTACCACGATCCTCTCCTCAGGTTTGATCATTTTGCCACTGGCAAAGCCCATTAACAATTCCCAGGAAATAGAAATAGAATATGGGTAATAAAATAAAGTCTAACCTTTTTTTTTTTCTTTTCTTCTGTGTTTAGTCTAGTTTCACTTGCTCCTAGGGTTCCTCCTATGTGCAGAGGGCTCGCACCCGGCACTCCTCACCAAAGCTCCCATGCGAAAAGACTGCGCTGACACCTCAGCTACGCGCGTGTGCGCAGAAGCCGCGCGCCTGACGCTGTGATGCAAGATGGCGGCGGTGGGCCGTGTGCAGAGACGCCGCGCGCTCGGCACTGCGATTTGAAGCCACGCCCCGAGCTGTGAACGGTGCGCCTGCGCCAGACCCTAGAGAACACTCCCCCCTCCCTCCCCCGTCTCTCACAAGAACGCAGTAAAGCGGCCCCGCCCACGGCCGGCTGGGGAGAACATGTTCTCTAGAGCTGAGCTCGTAGGTCTCCATTCTCTGATTCAAAGAATAAAGTTTTCCTTTGCTTCGGAACTGAACTCGGTCTTGTTCTATTAGTTCGAATGACACTGGGCAGAGTGAAAAAGTATTCGTAGTTTTCGGCAAGACAAGAAAAATTTAAACATAAATTTTCTCTGTCCTTTAGCCGCCTCTCTCCTCTCTACTGTGCAGTGTATATCTGCATTATACATAGACCAAACCTCCCCATCAGCAGAAATACCTGCTCAACCATAAAGAGCAACTTTCTCCTAGCATCAAGACAACCCCTTGAAAGATAACATACCTTCTTGATCTCGTAAGGAGTCACGATGACGCACTACTTTGTATTTGCAGATATGGATAGTGTAAACTGTCATTTAATGTACTGCCCTCTGTCTGAAGAAACTTATATAACTGTGCTTTGACTTCTAAAGGGTGGAATAGTTCTGGGAGATTTCTGAGAGATAGATTTTCTAATAAATTGGACTTCATAAAAATTATAACACTTGTACTTCAACAAATACCATGAGAAAAAAAGGAGAGAGAGAAGACAAGACCAGGGTGGGAGAACATATTTTTATATCATATGTCTTGTAAGGGTCTTTTATCCAGGGTATACAAAGAATTCTTACACCAATTAAAAATTCTATTTTAATAGAATTTTCACCAAAGAAGATATAAGAAAGGCTACTAAGGATATTTTAAAAATGTTAATCATTAGGGAAATGTAAATTAAAACTACAATGAGGCTTCCCTGGTGCTGCAGTGATTAAGAATCTGCCTGCCACATATAAACAATGGAATATTACTAAGCCATAGAAAGAAAAGAAATTGAGTTATTTGTATTGAAGTGGATGGACCTAGAGTCTGTCATACAGAGTAAGTCAGAAAGAGAAAAACAAATACTGTATGCTAACACATATATATGGAATCTAAACAAACAAACAAAACAATGGTTCTGAAGAGCCTAGGGGCAGAACAGGAATAAAGACACAGATGTAGAGAATGGACTTGAGGACATGGAAGGGGGAAGGGTAAGCTGGGACGAAGTGAGAGAGTGGCATGGACTTATATACACTACCAAATGTAAAATCAATAGCTAGTGGGAAGCAGCCACTTAGCACAGGGAGATCAACTCAGTGCTTTGTGACCACGTAGAGGGGTGGGATAGGGAGGGTGGGAGGGAGAAGCAAGAGGGAGGAGATATGGGTATATATGTATATGTATGGCTGATTCACTTTGTTATAAAGCAGAAACTAACACACCATTGTAGAGCAATTATACTCCAATAAAGATGTCAAAAAAAAAAAAAAGAATCTGCCTGCCAATGCAGGGGACATGGGTTCGAGCCCTGGTCTGGGAAGATCCCCCATGCTGCAGAGCAACTAAGCCCGTGTGCCACAACTACTGAGCCTTCGCACCACAACTACTGAAGCCTGCATGCCTAGAGCCCGTGCTCCGCAACAAGAGAAGACACTGCAATCAGAAGCCCGCACACCCTAACCAAGAGTAGTCCCCACTCCCCGCAACTAGAGGAAGCCCACATGCAACAACAAAGACCAAACACAGCCATAAATAAATAAATAAATTTATTTTTAAAAAAAACTACAATGAGAATCTTCACCCACTGAAACTGATACAATCAGCAAGACAAGTGCTGTTGAGGATGTGGAGAAACAGGAATTCGTACACTGCTAGTGGAAATTTAAAATGTTACAGATATTTTGGAAAATATTCTATCTGCTTTATAAAAAAGTTAAAAATAAATTTACCATATGACAAGCAATCCTATTCCTAGGAATCTACCTGATAGAAATGAAAATATATGTTCACACAGCAACATCTACATGACTATACCTAGCAGCATTATTCATAATAACCCCAAACTGGGAACAAAATGTCCATCATTTGGTGAATGGATAAACAAAATGTGGTATATCATACAATGGGATACTATTTAGCAATTAAAAAGGAGTAAACTACTGATACATGCTGCAATATAAATGAAACAAACATTGTGCCAAGTGAAAGAAGCCAGAAGAAAAAGATGAGATATTTTATGATTTCATTTGTATAGAATGTCCAGAAAAGGCAAATCCATACACGGAAAATAAATCAGTGGTTTTCTGGCACTAGGGATGTGAGCAGGGAATGGCCACAAATGGTCAGAAAATATATTTTGGGGGTGATGCTAATATTCTAAAACTGGATTGTGGTGATGGGTGTACAACTCTGTTACTAAAATCATTGTAGTGTACATATAAAATGGGTGAATATTTTATGGTATGGATCATACCTTAAAAAACTATTTAAAAAGACACATTCCTGATCTTCCATAATTAATTTTGTCTCACAGTTTGAAGCCTCATATTAATTCAGTTACCATCTGGGTTGGTTCTCTTTTAGCCCTGAAGGATTTCAGGAACTTGTTGCTTTATTTCTTAGCTCCCTTTCACTCTCCTCATGGAAAGACCTACCACACAAGGTCTTAGGCAGAAGCAATCTGCTAGTAATATGCAAAATGATTATGAAAAGATCAAGAGATGAGGTTTTTCTGTTTGTTTGTTTTATTTTTTGCTTTTGTTTGGGTTTTTTTCCAAAGGTTTACTTAGAGGGTTCTTAGTTTGGGTTTACATTCTGAAACACATGCCGTTTCTTCATTTGATGGACACCATGAATGATTTCACTTTCAGAGATCCAAATGGCAACGTATGAGAATTGTCATTTCCCTCAGCTTAAGTGCAAATAAAATATGAAAACAAGAGTTATATTTGGTAGCAGAAGAGTCACTCCTCCCTCACAAGGATACAGACATATAAATGAACAGTTATAATCAAATAAACAGGGAAAGTGCTGTGGGATATCAGAGGAGGGAGCTGAGCAAGACAGTGGACAGTCATACTGGGTCATAAAAATCACGTGGGAGTTGCCCAGTGTGTGAATGGTGGAAAAAAGCATTCTGAGCTGTGAAAAATTTAAACACAGAAACCTCAATTAAATAAAGTTGGGAGGCCAGAATGGGGAGCTTTCACACCCTGTGACCACAGCAGAGCCCAACATAAAGGAGAAAAACTTGTCTTCTTTCCTAGCAAGGACTCAGCCAGTGAAAAGCCATGGACTCTGTTTATATAGCCCTACCAACTTCCTCTTCCTCTCCGTAAGAGTTCTTCTTCCTTTGCCATGTCAGATACTTGTACATGGGTCACCATTGTTGCAGACCCCAAATACAATTCTCTGTTGATCCCAAATAAACCCATCTTTGCTTAAGAAATATCTGGCAGTCTATTTGTATCAGGTCAACAAAGCAAAGTAGATGGGATGTATAAAAGGTTAGTGGAATTGCTTCTTTTTTTAAAAACAAATGTTCAATAAATATTTGCTATAATGAAATTCATTTAGTAAACTGAGGCATTTAATGTAGCTAGGATCTGAGGCATCATTGAAAGACTAATGGAAAATAAAAATTGAGAGGTTGGAGTTAGACTCTTAAGGGTCTTGCACATCTTATAAGAAATGTGGACTTTATTCTTTAGTCAATGTTAAAAAATAAGAGTTTTAATTTTTTGTTTGTTTGTTTTAAACAGATAAATGGTGAATTGATTTCACGAACAATCACTTTAGGGTTTTATAAAGAAATTTTGGCATAGGGAGAAACATAGCAGACTAAAGACTTAGGAGGCTGCTGATACAATGCTGCTGAGGCACCCCGTATTATTAACAAATAGAGTTAATTAAGAGAAGTACAGATCAATAGCCACTATTTTTTTTTAAAGTACACTGCCTTCAGAATGCATTATTTAAGAAAGCAAAAGTACCTATAATGTATTTGAGATATTTCCATAATACTTTTATAATAATTTTCCATGAAAAAATAGCTTTTACAATTTTAAATTTCTATACCCATTGGCAAAAAAGTGAGAATCCTTATTACTTCGCATTCAAAACATGACATTAAACAGAATTTACATACACATCACATGTATATACACAAACATGGAAATGATAGATAAATCTATGAAAACATAGAAATAAAGGTAAAGTAATATGCAAGAGAGTTAAACAATAAATTATGAATATCCTTACACAGGTTGATTTGCAAAATATAGAATCTGTGTGTTTCTGAACAAGGTTATAATTAATATTTAGTAATTATTATGTTTTGACATGTTTTGATCTGTTACGTATACGTCTTCCAGGAGCTTACAATATATTGCTTGAGGTCAGAAAGAAAGGGGTCACGTAGAGATAGAGTCAGAGCCACCTCCAAAGTCACTTTCTAGTTTCACGCAAGCCATTTCAACACTCAATAATTTCTTAGAGTGGCCATGGACTGTTCCCTGCTTTGTGAATTTTTAGCAACTTACATTGCTTTTAAATTAAATGATGACAGTGGGAGCATTCATATGATTTGGATTATTGTTTCCAACAAGATGAGCCTACCTTAAGTCTCCATCAGTAAGAGATCTTCCCTTCTCTCCTTGTGGGTCTTTTCAGAAGTATAATCTAATTGAAGTTGAATGTTGGTATACCATAAATGCCTAAACATAATTCCTTCCATTGACCAAAGAATATCCATCTTCTCTGGCCATGTCCTATTTTTTGACCAAAGCTATAGGTTTGTCAGTCAGCAATCTTAAAAAGTCACAGCATTAGTCAAAATATAATGAGACCAGAGAAGATGGACAATTCAATATGTTTATTTAGTCAAATTTATTAGGAAATGTTCAGAGTACACGTCTCCCTAACAATGTGTTCCTTGAGGTAACAGTCAATGTCTTTTTGCTGTTTGTTTTTCCCATCTTAGTATGCCCAGCACCGAACACATACATAGTGTATAGAAAGCCCTCCCCTGAAAGAATGAAAGAACCATTTTTATATAAAAGCATACCATATGTCTTATGCAAAAGGAGTCAGTTCTTTATACAAAATTTCAATGTACTATTTTGATACTATATAAATATTTAAATATGATTTTGCATGCAATATGGTGATAGAAAATAGGGACTAAATATACTATTTCTCTTTGTTCTCCTGCTGATTTTTTAGCTAAGGGCAAAGTTCTACAAATAAAGATGATTTATTGATGCAGTTGGGTTAGTGTCTTAAAATCAGAAACAAAATAGGTTTTTTCCATGGAAATGAAGTGCTCCAAAACATAAAATAGTCCTTCTGATGTGGTTTACAAAGAGGCTTTAATGATTTCCTTCTAATGAGATTTCTGAGTTTATGCTGATATAGGTCATATATAAGTTCTCCAATGTACCTGGACTGTGAATACATTGTTATGGGTAGCTATTTTAGTAAAAATTAGAATCCGAGTATAACTTCTGTGGTTCTCACCATTTCACTATGCAATTGTGCTATAAATTGCTCAGTCTTATTCCAGCTTTCTTTGGTTTCCTTTTTATTTTTTGCCCCTATGTAATTCTTAGCTTGTGTAAGAAATTCATATAGATATTTTCTTGTCTGAGATGGCACATATCTTTATTTTGTTTGAAGTTCAAAGTAATGCTGGCTTCTGGATTTGAATTACGAGCAAAGGAATTGTTCTTAACTTTCAGTAAGAGAGTCCTGCAGCAGGGCAGCTCAGAACAGGAACGTGGAGGTCTGCATTGTGCCTGTGCTTTTTACTGACTAGTTCATTATGTATGAGGACATGTCCCACCTTTGTTAACCAGTCTGCTTACTCTTGCTAAATATCACATTCTTAAAAAGCTTTTGGAATTGAGAGCAACATAAAACTCTGTTGAGATCTGTGAACGTCATCCTTCTGGTTAGAACTGCATATAGATCGGGCAGGAGTAGCAAAGTTGCATCCATAATAGCTGTCAGCTAGGATGGTCATTAAGCTTTGTCTGTAGTCAGGATTCCTGTGCCAGATGGCATCTCGGGAACACTAGACAGAGCATGCAAAGCTGCCAAGATTCGTACTGTGCCCTTTTAAGTTAGGGCTGGTGGAGGAATAAAATAAGAAAAGGACCCGTGAGAATAAAACTCCTAGCAGTAGCTTTCCAGCTCCAGGCTCTTTAGCTTATGTACAAAGACAAATCATTCTTATATTTAGAAATGTATATTGCTTGTTAGTATTATAAAAATTATTCAGATTTCCAAAATGTATTTCTCATGACACTGCACTTCAAATGGTGATTTTTTTTCTGACTTTTGTGTCATGTTTAGAAGGTATTTCAAACAACATTTCTGATCAATGTTTTCTTAAAAAGTTTTTCCTTTCTATTATACCTTTATATTTGGAAATTGTATAGGCATGAGTTTGCAGTTGAATTTTCTTTCAATAGCTAGCTAATGATTTGGGGACAATTTATTGTAATCCAATTTTCATGCTATTGAAATTTTATGTTTATTACACTAGATTGTCCTACATATTAGGGTCTTTTCTGGGATATTAATTATGAATCAGAGTATAATATGTTCTTTTGCAGGCTAGTACCGCACTGTTTTAAACATTATATTTATGAAGTACATTTTTAAATTAGGAAGAAAAAAATCCCTTTTTCTCTTTTTTAAAAAAAATAATACTCATTTTAGCTTTATCTACCTTTGAATTCCTGCAAATACATTTTGGTATTACTTTGTCAGTTTCTTTTAAAAAAATATCTTTATGAAGTACATTTTTCTTTACGAAGTACATTTTTAAATTAGGAAGAAAAAAATCTTTATCTTTATGAAGTACATTTTTAAATTAGGAAGAAAAAAATCCCTTTTTCTCTTTTTTAAAAAAAATAATACTCATTTTAGCTTTATCTACCTTTGAATTCCTGCAAATACATTTTGGTATTACTTTGTCAGTTTCTTTTAAAAAAATAGCCTGTTTGAATAGTGATAGACATTACACCAAATGAGCATAATAATTTTGTGATGTTGGAAGGAAACAAAGAAACTTGCTATTTGAGGAAAGAATTATTTTTCCAACAGGTATTTAGATTGGAGTACTTGTGGAAATTAATTTCTCTTTATGAAGATGTTTATATATTTAATTTTTAATAGATGCAATAGTTGAACATACAACTAAATTTACAAAGATAAAAATATCATAAAGGAAATATAACCAAGAGGAATTCATCTGTTCCACTCTACTTCGGCCACCCTTCCCCAATAAAATACACATATTGCAAGATTCTGGCTGCACTGGCCTTACAAAATAGCTGTGAATCCTTAAGGGGATTCTACTTGGACTTAAAGGTACTTAGGATTTTCCATGGTGCATTTGGGAAGGTGGCAGGGAGGGTGGTTAAAATCATGGAGAATTAAATTGCTTGGGAGAGCTGTGATGATTTGGAGGGATATTTAATAAAAAGTAGTTTTGAGGGGAGATAAAACCTGAAGGCCAAGGAAGTGAGCTACATGTAGAACTCAAGGGTGACTATTTCCTTGTACAGAGTTGAAATACCTAGTAGCAATGTCTTTGAGACTCAAGGGAAATTCCAGATAATTAACAGTTATAGAACAAATTAATAAATGACAATGAACTTTTACTTTTCCTCCAATTTCTTTCTAAAATAACCACAAAATCTCTTCATCTGTTTTACGTGGGTGGTAATTATGGAGCTACTGAAGGGATATCACAGCAAGGTAAAGGGACAATTGTCTTATTTCATTCATTAGCTCCAGAGTAGTAGAGTCTTACTCAAAGTTTCTGGTAGTGACTAATGGTAAGAAAGGGAACTCAGGAGGAAATTAGCAGAGTTTCCAGGCTTTCCATACAGTGAAGATACATTCAATACATTTTTCATCACACAGGAAATATTTTTAGACTTGCTACGTGCCAACTACTCTGAGTGCTGGGGATACAGCAGGGAGAAGTATTCACAAAAATATCTGTCCTCATGGAATTAATATACTAGAGTAGGAAAGACTGAAAATTAATAAGCAAAATATATAATGCATCACTTGAAAATTGATATGGGGAGAAACAAAACAGGGAAAAGGGATAAGAAATTCTAAGAAAGTAAGAGGAAGTGAGGTCAGAGAGGGAACAGGCTACTGGCTCGGTGGGCAACTGACAATGACTTTTATTTTGAGTGAGGCATGAACCCACTGGAAAGTTTTGAGCAGGGAAGTGTGGTGATCTGAATTTTGTTTTAAAATGATCCCTCCTACTGCTTGGTTAAAAATAGACAGTAGGGGACAGGGCTGGAATCAGAAAATTGGTCAGGAGGGAATATAGGAATTCAAGTAAGAGCTGTTAGAGGCTCAGATAAGGCTGGAAACAATGGAGTGGTGAGAAGTTGTCAGAATTTGAATGTTCTGAAAGTAGAACTGACAGAATTTTGTGAAATACTGTACATGGGGTATATAAATAAAAGGCTTTAAACTAGAGCAATGGAGTTGAAATTAACTGAGAGGGGGAAAACTTGAAAAGCAACAGGTTTTTTTGGAGAGAGTAGAAATCAGAAGATTGGTTTTGCACAAGTTATACTGCAGCTGCCTAGTAGATATCCAAGTAGATATTTTGTGCAGATGGTTTGCATATCTGAGTCTGATTTGTTAGGAGAGGTCCTGGATAGAATCATAAATCTGAAAGTTGTAATTATATAGATGGTATTTAAAGCCACAGACAGGATAAAAGCATCAAAGGAGTAACTGTAGATAGAGATGAGGGCTGAGAAATGAACCAGTGACATTATATGATATGTGGCTGGAGGATAAAGTAGATCTAGCAGAAGAACATGAGAAGGAACGTTAGTGGGGTAGGAGAAAGACCAGGAGAGTGAAGTGTCAAGGAAACCAAGTGACTGAGTGACTGAATGAACATCCCTTGTATTAAGTGGCACTGATGGATGGGTAAGATGAAGACTGAAAATTTACCATCAGTGATAACAGTATGGGAAACAGCTGCTAAGATTGCTGTTAGTAGAGTGATAAGTTTCAGAGAGAATGGGAGGAGAATAATTAGAAACAGTGATTATAAATAACTGTTTTGAAGAATTTTGCTATGGGCTAGTGCCTAGAAGGGAAAGTGGGGCTAAAAATACTTCTTTTATTATCTGTTTTATTTTAAGATAGGAGAAATAAACATCTGGGACAATCCAGTATAGAAGAAAAAATAGATGATGTGAAGAGTGGAGTGGGGCGATATATTGCTTGAGTAGTGTCCTGTGTAGGTTAGAGGAAATGGGATATAGTACAAAGGTGGGAATTTAGTAAACAACAGAAATTGTAAACCTATATATTGAAGCTGGTATTTGAGCTCTGAAAAGGGAAGGAAAAAATTTAATTGTTTCAAAGAGATTAATACTTTATTTTCTACTTTGCATTTTTGGTCATTGGAGGCATTTTACTGCATTTCATTTGTTTTGTGTTATTTTCATCAGATTTGATATCAAAGTGATGCTCAAATCATAAGCTCAATTTGCAACCTATCCAAATTTTTTGTTTGTTGAAGAATTGTTTCCGTATCACAGCAACACATGGAAAAGCGTTTATATGCAAGAGAGGACAAAGCTTCATTTACCAGTGAAGTAGGAAGTAGGATTATCTCTTGACAAATAGACTATGTGAAAAATTGAGATACAAATCTAGATAACTACTCTATGCTCATTCAGTACTGATATGCTTAAATATATCTGTCTAGCTTCACCATCTGGAGATTGTCTTTTCACTCTGTGCAAACTCAGTTTGAACACACAACTATATGTGCAAAATGATAGTCTATTTCACCCCAGTAATAATGATTAGACTAGAGGAAAATATTCACTCAAACAGAATCAAAGTTGTTTCCCTAGAATTTAGAAAATTATACTCATTCCAGTATCAGCCAGGTGCTTAAATGATAATGTAACAGCTCAGGAAATGTGGCATAGCCATGTGTTATGTTGTTTGGGCTGGCAAGCAAAAAAAAAAAAAAAAAAAAACCTTCCAGAAGTACATGGGAAGTTACCTATTAGGAACTCAAAGATGAATGATGTAGATTCCTAGGGCTGCCTGTTGCCATGTTTAAGTGCATTTCTCCAGCCCGATTTAATGTTCTACAAGATATTCTGTATCTTCATGGGACTAGGAAAGGAGTGGAATACCATGGCTACTGTGACAAAGCACCCATGTACAAGGGGAAATATTCACAGGACTGTTCAATAGCACTGACATGGGAGGTAGAGGAGTACTGTAGATGGGGAATCAAGTTTCAATTTTCCCCAGGGTTGAAAAGTTTTCAGTCGAGAAGTTGAAGACATAAGAGGTTTCCAGAGAGTAGTTAGGAGAGTCCAAAAAGTGGCTAACAGTGGGGAATTAATCAGAGAGGGGAACCACAGAGAAGCATTGGTGATTCGTTACTAGACAGTTGGAAGACTAGTTGGCATTTTGGTAGGTGATAAGTGATAATAGACCAGAAGAGCATGGAGTTGCTAACTGTACAGTGGAACTGTAATAATTTTGTACTGTTGGCAAAATCTGACAAGGAGTTATTGTGATGTGTAGTATTGTCAAAACTTGTCTCTGGTTGCCTAAAGAAATATCAGCCCTTTTAGCACCTCTCACACTCACTCTGATTTCTGAAGGAATTAGCTTTGGAGGCAGGGACAAGGGAATCTTTGCCCAGGTTCCAAAGGATGGAAGGGCTGAGCTTTGGGCAGGGATTCTTCCCCTAATGTATGTGGCTTCTCTCTGAGGATTTCTCTATAAAGTCAAAGCCAAATACCTGAAAATGAGTCCAGTTCTATTCAATCCACATCCTGAAGATCTTTCACCTATGAACACTTAGGAAGTAGGAAAAACAGCAGCTAGTGTCATTGGTGTTTGCTTGTAAATTTACTATACCCAATAAAAAAAGCTTTTTTCTCTTTCCATTTTTACAGCCCAGTATCAAATAGTAGGATGAACCATGGGAATGAGCAAAGGAGAAATAAAATAGACTTTCTTTAAATTAAGTTATCCCTCTAAATCATCCTCCATAG
Source organism: Grampus griseus (assembly GCF_964374135.1). Lineage (NCBI taxonomy): Eukaryota > Metazoa > Chordata > Mammalia > Artiodactyla > Delphinidae > Grampus > Grampus griseus. The sequence goes on along the minus strand of NC_139003.1, from coordinate 31,068,124 downwards.
TTACATTATGGCCATTTATTTAATATTTAATTAATCAATTTTTATTTCAAGATCGAGTTTTGGGCAATATATTTTTGGAATAAAGAGAACTTGGGTCAACTTTCAACTCTTCCTCTTATGCTATGGTAGATCATAGGAGCCTCAGAGACTCAGTGTCATCATCTATTAAAGAAAGTCATTCTCTATCTCACAGATATTTTTCTCTGCAATTAATTATTCAATACAGAAAATACACCTGACAAGAAAAATCAACCCAAATTAACGTCTCATTAAATACTTGATTCCTTTTCTCACTTCTTAAGTCATAGGCACCACAGATACTTCCTCATGGATGGGGCCGGCTCCTGCCATACCCACACTATTTAATAGTGGCCGATCAGTTCGAGAAAAGACAGGTTCTTATGAACACATTTATTTAAATTCTCAATGTCTATAATGTTTGGGAGACATAAGATATTGTGGAAAAGAAAATAATCATCTTCACTTTTTCATTACAGTTCAAAATGTTCCAAAAAATTTAGTCATTGCTCTTTTCTTTGAATAAGAACATGGCATTATGCCTATTTTAAAAAAAGATATTCTGAAGCTTAGGGATTCTCTTTCAGTGAGCACAATCCAACTAGTTAATTGTGTGATTCTTGTTGTTGCAGTTATTTTGAATATTCTTCTAACATCTTGCTATTCAAATATATCTGTCTCTTGGTACAGTTATTAAAAGAAAATAATTTGAGATTATGATCACAGATATATATGAACTATGAAAGGCATAGCAAATATAACTGGTAAGATGTTTGCCTCACCTTTTCACAAATCGAAAAAGCCATGGTGGCTGCTCTGAAATTGACTTAGTTCAATATGAAAACCAGAGAAAGTAACCAAGTCAGGTTTCCTTTTCATTATGCAATGCTCAACGATGTTTGACAAATCTGAAAGCTTTACCTTTTTGTTCATTTGCTATATGAATTAAATATTAACAAGAATAAAGTGAGCTTAAAGCCTAGAAAAAGTCAATATATTCTCCAGGGAAAACTGAAGGTTATTCTTTTATTTTATATTTCTATAGCTCTCTAATTAACCACTTAAGCAATGTAGGTGGAATATTGACACAGAGCCTTCACAGCCATGCGGGAAGAAGTCAAGAACAGTCCTACTTAATCTCTTAATATGAGCTCTCTCAATTCTAGTCTTATTGTTAGGATTTAGGCTCTTTCATAGCACATTGTACAAAGTATTCTTTAAGTAGTTTTATATATTTTTTGAACTTATAATTCCATTATTGGAAAACCTGACCAATGTATCACTCATTGGTGAAAATTTTAACCACAGCTACCAATAACCAAGATGATAGCCTCACTTTTGCATTCATAAATTGCACTAGATTAACTGTTGAATTTCTAAAGCCCAGGTTTGAAAGGTGAATATAAAATGATCCATCTTAGCAATAATGGTTGAAAATGAGCTACAAAGCAGTAAAATAATTTTATATTTTTTCTCAAAGAACATGTCTAGGAAGATCAGTTAAGAAAAACTAATGTATAAAAACTTAATAAGTTTACAGTACTATTAGGCTAATGAGATGTTCTGATATTTGAATTCTAAAGCCAGTAGTATAAAAGAATGACACCTAGGTTTGAAAATGGCTTGTGCCTCCATTCTACTCAGAATTGGCACCAAAATAAAGCTGCTAAAATTTTTAACATTTCAGGCTATTGTGCCTTCAAAAGTCTTTGTAAAATTGACTCATAGGGGACAGATATCTTCTCTATAAGAGTTACTTAGCAATTTTTTTTTGCTATTAAACATGATAGTGAGTACGGATAGTGATGACTACATAGTTACAATTTGGCTTATTACAAAATATTAGTAGTTGGTACTTTTTTCTGATACTTTCCTAATTCATTGTAACATTCAGAATGTAAAAAATGCATTAATTAAATAAACTATTGGCAAACCAGATAATTTAATGAGAAGCTTATAATGAAATGATGTCTCCAAGTTTCCCCTAAAGGTCATGCCTCCCATATAGGTCATTAATAAGAAAATAACCTTAGTGGTAAGAAGAAGATATGTTTAATGACTTCAACTGAGTAGCTTTTTGAGAAAATGAACACACTGGAAAAATTTCTTAAAATGGACCAAAGAGACATTTTGCTTCAGAGACTATAGAATTTAATCCATGGGATAATAGAAAATAATGATTTAAAGGAAGAAATAGACTATATAATGAAATAATACCTAGGATTTCAAAGGGTTAGAGATTATTCCTAATAAATTATAGCCCATTTTTCCAAAAATATTAAATCATGAGAAAAGAAGAAAATATGGGTCCAGATCCTTTTTGTATTTATTGAATTGTGGATGTTAAGAGTAATTAGTATCAAGAAACCTGCTCAATATCTTGAATGTGAAGCTAACTAACAATAAGACAATTAGATTGGATTTCAAGCTTTCAACTAGAGGGAAATACATTTCTGAAGAACATTATACAAACTGAAATTAAAAAACAGTTCGATAAGTCAAAACATGAGACATATCAGAGACATGCCAGACTGTTTTTGTTTTGTTTCGTTTTTTTTTTGCGGTACGCGGGCCTCTCACTGTTGTGGCCTCTCCTGGTGCGGAGCACAGGCTCCGGACACGCAGGCTCAGCGGCCTTGGCTCACGGGCCTAGCTGCTCCGCGTCATGTGGGATCTTCCCGGACCGGGGCATGAACCCGTGTCCCCTGCATCGGCAGGCGGACTCTCAACCACTGAGCCACCAGGGAAGCCCCAGACTGTTTTTTATTCATTTAAATCATACCTCTTTGGTTTACTAAATGTCACACTTTTGAATTAACTGATTGATACAGATATAATCTCATGATGTTTAGTAGTCATGATTTACAATAAAGAATGATTAAAGTAATAAATGCAAATAAACTAATATTAAAGGAACAATTCTGGTTCTATATCAGAGGTTGAGCACAGGTATCTATCTCTAGGTCCACCCACCTCACTACAAATAACTTAATTTCATTTCTTTTTATGGCTGAGTAATATTCCATTGTATATATGTGCCATGTCTTCTTTATCCATTCATCTATCAATGGACACTTAGGTTGCTATCATGTCCTGGCTATTGTAAATAGAGCTGCAATGAACATTTTGGTACATGACTCTTTTTGAATTATGGTTTTCTCAGGGTATATGCCCAGTAGTGGGATTGCTGGGACGAATGGTAGTTCTATTTTTGATTTGTATTTCTCTAATGATTAATGATGTTGAGCATACTTTCATGTGTTTGATGGCAATCTGAATATCTTCTTTGGAGAAATGTCTATTTAGATCTTCTGCCCGTTTTTGGATTGGGTTGTTTGTTTCTTTGATATTGAGCTGCATGAGCTGCTTGTAAATTTTGGAGATTAATCCTTTGTCAGTTGCTTCATTTGCAAATATTTTCTCCCATTCTGAGGGTTGTCTTTTCGTCTTGTTTATGGTTTCCTTTGCTGTGCAAAAGCTATTAAGTTTCATTAGGTCCCATTTGTTTATTTTTGTTTTTACTTCCATTTCTCTAGGAGGTGGGTCAAAAGGATCTTGCTGTGATTCATGTCATAGAGTGTTCTTCCTATGTTTTCCTCTAAGAGTGTGATAGTGTCTGGCCTTACATTTAGGTCTTTAATCCATTTTGAGTTTATTTGTGTGTGTGATGTTAGGAAATGTTCTAATTTCATTCTTTTACTTGTAGCTGTCCAGTTTTCCCAGGACCACTTATTGAAGAGGCTGTCTTTTCTCCACTGTATATTCTGTCCTCCTTTATCAAAGATAAGGTGACCATATGTGCGTGGGTTTATCTCTGGGCTTTCTATTCAGTTCCATTGACCTATATTTCTGTTTTTGTGCCAGTACCATACTGTCTTGATTACTGTAGCCTTGTAGTATAGTCTGAAGTCAGGGAGCTTGATTCCTCCAGCTCCATTTTTCTTTCTCAATATTGCTTTGGCTATTCGGGGTCTTTTGTGTTTCAATGCAAATTGTGAAATTTTTTGTTCTAGTTCTGAGAAAAACGCCAGTGGTAGTTTGATAGGCAGTGCATTGAATCTGTAGATTGCTTTGGGTAGTATAGTCATTTTCACAATGTTGATTCTTCCAATCTAAGAACATGGTATATCTCTCCATCTATTTGTATCATCTTTAATTTCTTTCATCAGTGTCTTACAATCTTCTGCATACAGGTCTTTTGTCTCCTTAGGTAGGTTTATTCCTAGATAATTTATTCTTTTTGTTGCAATGGTAAAAGGGAGCGTTTTCTTAATTTCACTTTCAGATTTTTCATCATTAGTGTATAGGAATACAAGAGATGTCTGTGCATTAATTTTATAACCTGCTACTTTACCAAATTCATTGATTAGCTCTAGTAGTTTTCTAGTAGCATCTTTAGGATTCTCTATGTATAGTATCATGTCATCTGCAAACAGTGACAGCTTTATTTCTTCTTTTCCGATTTGGATTATTTTATTTCTTTTTCTTATCTGATTGTTGTGATTAAAACTTCCAAAACTATGTTGAATAAGAGTGGTGAGAGTGGGTAACCTTGTCTTGTTCCTGAACTTAGTGGAAATGGTTTCAGTTTTTCACCATTGAGGACGATGTTGGCTGTGGGTTTGTCATATATGGCCTTTATTATGTTGAGGAAAGTTCCCTCTATGCCTATTTTCTGGAGGGTTTTTCTTGTAAATATGTGTTGAATTTTGTCAAAAGCTTTCTCTGCATCTATTGAGATGATCATATGGTTTTTCTCCTTCAATTTGTTAATATGGTGTATCACATTGATTGATTTGCGTATATTGAAGAATCCTTGCATTCCTGGGATAAACCCCACTTGATCATGGTGCATGATCCTTTTAATGTGCTGTTGGATTCTGTTTGCTAGTAGTTAGTTGAGGATTTTTGCATCTATGTTCATCAGTGATATTGGCCTGTAGTTTTCTTTCTTTGTGACATCTTTGTCAGGTTTTGGTATCAGGGTGATGGTGGCCTCATAGCATGAGTTTGGGAGTGTTCCTCCCTGTGCTATATCTTGGAAGAGTTTGAGAAGGATAAGTGCTAGCTCTTCTCTAAATGTTTGATAGAATTCGCCTGTGAAGCCATCTGGTCCTGGGCTTTTGTTTGTTTGAAGATTTTTAATCACAGTTTCAATTTCAGGGCTTGTGAGTAGTCTGTTCATACTTTCCATTTCTTCCTGGTTCAGTCTCGGAAGGTTATGCATTTCTAAGATTTTGTCCATTTCTTCCAGGTTGTCCATTTTATTGGCATATAGTTGCTTGTAGTAATCTCTCATGATCCTTTGTATTTCTGCAGTGTTCGTTGTTACTTCTCCTTTTTCATTTCTAATTCTATTGATTTGAGTCTCCTCCCTTTTTTTCTTGATGAGTCTGGCTAATGGTTTATCAATTTTGTTTATCTTTTCAAAGAACCAGCTTTTAGTTTTATTGATCTTTGCTATCGTTTCCTTTATTTCTGATCTGATCTTTATGATTTCTTTCCTTCTGCTAACTTTGGGGTTTTTTTGTTCTTCTTTCTCTAATTGCTTTAGGTGTAAAGTTAGGTTGTTTATTTGAGATGTTTCTTGTGTCTTGAGGTAGGATTGTATTGCTATAAACTTCCCTCTTAGAATTGCTTTTGCTGCATCCCTTAGGTTTGGGGTTGTCGTGTTTTCATTGTCATTTGTTTGTCAGTATTTTCTCATTTCCTCTTTGATTTCTTCAGTGATCTGTTGGTTGTTTAGTAGCATATTGTTTAGCCTCCTTGTGTTTGTATTAGTACAAATGTTTTTCCTGTAATTGATATCTAGTCTCATAGCACTGTGGTCAGAAAATATACTTGATATGATTTCAATTTTCTTAAATTTACCAAGGCCTGATATGTGAACCAAGATATGGTCTATCCTGGAAAATATTCCATGAGCACTTGAGAAGAAAGTGTATTCTGTTGTTTTTGGATGGAATTCCTATAAATACCAATTAAGTCCATTTTGTTTAATGTGCCATTTAAAGCTTGTGTTTGCTTATTTATTTCCATTTTGGACGATCTGTCCATTGGTGAAAGTGGGGTGTTAAAGTCCCCTACTATTATTTTGGTACTGTTGATTTCCCCTTTTATGGCTGTTAGCATTTGCCTTATGTATTGAGGTGCTCCTATGTTGGGTGCAGAAATATTTACAATTGTTGTATCTTCTTCTTGGATTGAACCCTTGATCATTATGCAGTGTCCTTCTTTGTCTCTTGTAAAAGTCTTTACTTTAAAGTGTATTTTGTCTGATATGAGAATTGCTACTCAGCTTTCTTTTGATTTCCATTTGCATGGAATATATTTTTCCATCCCCTCACTTTCAGTCTGTATGTGTCTCTAGGTCTGAAGTGGCTATCTTGTAGGCAGCATATATACGGGTCTTGTTTTTGTATACATTCAGCCAGTCTATCTCTTTTGGTGGGAGCATTTAATCCATTTACATTTAAGGTAGTTATTGATATGTATGTTCCTATTACCATTTTCTTAATGGTTTTGGGTTTGTTATTGTAGGTCTTTTCCTTCTCTTGTGTTTCCTGCCTAGAGAAGTTCCTTTAGCATTTGTTGTAAAGCTGGTTTGGTGGTGCTGAATTCTCTTAGCGTTTGCTTGTCTGTGAAGGTTTTAATTTCTCCATCGAATCTGAATGAGATCCTTGCCGGGTAGAGTAATCTTAGTTGAAGTTTTTCCCTTTCATCACTTTAAATATGTCCTGCCACTGCCTTCTGGCTTGCAAAGTTTCTGCTAAAAGATCAGCTGTTAACCTTATAGGGTTTTGGGGTTTCTCTTGTATGTTGTTGCTTTTCTCTTGCTGCTTATTATAGTTTTTCTTTGAATTTAATTTTTGATACTTTGATTAATATATGTCTTGGCATGTTTTTTCTTGGATTTATCCTGTTTGGGACTCTCTGTGCTTACTGGACTTGATTGACTATTTCCTTTCCCATGTTAGGGAAGTTTTCAACTATAATTTCTTCAAATATTTTCTCATTCCCTTCCTTTTTCTCTTCTTCTTCTGGGACCCATATAGTTTGAATGATGGTGGATTTAATGTCCCATAGGTCTCTGAGACTTTCCTCAATTCTTTTAATTCTTTTTTCTTTATTCTGCTCTGTGGTAGTTATTTCCACTATTTTATCTTTCAGGTCACTTATCCATTCTTCTGCCTCGGTTATTCTGCTGTTGGTTCCTCCTAGAGAATTCTTAATTTCAGTTATTGTTTTGTTCATCATTGTTTGTTTGGTCTTTAGTTCTTCTATGTCCTTGTTAAAAGTTTCTTGTATTTTCTCCATTCTATTGCCAAAATGTTGGATCATCTTTACTATCATTACTCTGAATTCTTTTTCAGGTATATTGCCTATTTCCTCTTCATTTGTTTGGTCTGGTGGGTTTTTACCTTGTTCTTTCATCTACTGTGTATTTCTCTGTCTTCTCATTTTGCTTAGCTTACTGTGTGTGGGGTCTCCTTTCGCAAGCTGCATGTTCTTAGTTCCCATTGTTTTTGGTGTCTGCCCCCAGTGGGTAAGGTTGCTTCAGTGGCTTGTGTAGGTTTCCTGGTTGAGGGGAGTGGTGCCTGTGTTCTAGTGGATGACTCTGGGTCTTGTCTTTCTGGTGGGCAGGACCGCATCTGGTGGTGTGTCTTGGGGTGTCTGTGAACTTATGATTTTTGGCAGCCTTTCTGAGAATTTGTGTGGTTGTGGTCCTGTCTTGCTAGTTGTTTGGCATAGGTTGTCTAGCACTGGAGCTTGCTGGTCATTGAGTGGAGCTGGGTCTTAGCATTGAGTTGGGGATCTCTGGGAGAGCTCTTGCCGTTTGTTATTACATGGGGCCAGAAGGTCTCTGGTCGACCCACGTCCTGAACTCAGCTCTCCCACTCAGTGGCTCAAGCCTGACACCCTGCTGGAGCACCAAGACTCTGTCAGCCACATGGCTCTCAGAAGTGAGAAAAAGAAAGAAGGAAAGAAAGAAAAAAAATAAATTAAATAAACAAAGTTATTAAAATAAAAAATATTATTAAAAATATAAAGTAATAAAATGAAAAGAAAGAAAGAAGAGAGCAACCAAAATAAAAAAAAAAATCCACCAATGATAACAAGCGCTAAAAACTATACCAAAAAAAAAAAATGAACCGGACAGACAGAACTCTAGGAGAAATGGTAAAAGCAAAGCTATACAGACAAAATCACACAAAGAAGCATATAGATACACACTCACAAAAATAGCAAAAGGAAAAGGAACAAATATATATATATATATATATATATATATATATATATATATATATATAAAAGGAAGAGAGGAAACAAATCAATAAACAAACCTACCAATGATAATAAGCTCTAAATGCTAAACTAATATAAACATAAAACTAGAAGCAAATTAGATGCAGAAAGCAAACCCTAAGTCTACAGTTGCTCCCAAAGTCCACCACCTCAATTTTGGGATGATTCATTGTCTATTCAGGTATTTCACAGATGCAGGGTACATCAACTTGATTGTAGAGATTTAATCGGCTGCTCCTGAGGCTGCTGGGAGAGATTACCCTTTCTCTTCTTTGTTTGCACAGCTCCCAGGTCTCAGCTTTGGATTTGGTCCCGCCTCTGCTTGTAGGTTGCCTGAGGGCGTCTGTTCTTCACCCAGACAGGAGAGGGTTAAAGGAGCAGCTGATTAGGGGGCTCTGGCTCACTCATGCTGAGGGGAGCAGGGGAGGGAAGGGTACGAAATGCGGGGAGAGCCTGTGGCGGCAGAGGCTGGTGTGATGTTGCAATAGCCTGAGGCGTGCTGTGTGTTCTCCCAGGGAAGTTGTCCCTGGATCACGGGACCCTGGCAGTGGCAGACTGCACAGGCTCCCGTGAGGCGAGGTGTGGATAGTGACCTGTGCATGCACACAGGCTTCTTGGTGGCTGTAGCAGCAGCCTTAGCATCTCATGCCCATCTCTGGTGTCCACGCTGATAGCCCGGGCCCATCTTTGGAGCTTGTTTAGGCAGTGCTCTGAATCCCCTCTCCTCGCACAGAGAAAGAGACCGAAACAATGGTCTCTTTCCACTTAGGCAGGTCCAGACTCTTTCCTGGACTCCCTCCTGGCTAGCTGTGTTGCACTAGCCCCCTTCAGGCTGTGTTCATGCAGCCAACCCCAGTCCTCTCCCTGGGATCTGACCTCCAAAGCCCAAGCCTCAGCTCCCAGCCCCACCCATCCCGGCAGGTGAGCGGACAAGCCTCTCGGGCTGGTGAGTGCAGGTCAGCATCGATCCTCTGTGTGGGATCTCCCCACTTTGCTCTCTGCACCCCTGTTGCTGCTCTTTCCTCCATGGCTCTGAAGCTTCCCCCACATCACCCCCCATCTCCACCAGTGAAGGGGCTTCCGAGTATGTGGAAACTTTTCCTCCTTCACGCTCCCTCCCAGAGGTGCAGGTCCTGTCCCTGTGCTTTTGTCTCTGTTTTTTTGTTTTTTTTTTTTTTGCCTTACCCAGGTACATGGGGAGTTTCTTGCCTTTTGGGAAGTCTGAGGTCTTCTGACAGCGTTCAGTAGGTGCTCTGTCAGAGTTGTTCCACATGTATATGTATTTCTGATGTATTTGTGAGGAGGAAGGTGATCTCCATGTCCGCCATCTTGAAGGTCTCCCTCTGTCTCGAAGTTTTAAAATTTAACTGATGCCTGGATCTAACTCCCAAGATTTTGTTTTAATTGATTTGGGGTATAGCTTGGATCTTGGGAGGTTTAGAAACTCCAGAAGTGATTCTAATATTGTGTTTATGCTGGGAATCACTAGTCTGAACAAGGGTCAGGAGTATTCACAAGGAGGATCTTCAGGGTAATAAATAATTATTAAAGAATGGCATTTAGTATAGCTGGGACATCAGACTCTTCCCTGTCCCAGCCTCTATAGAAAGGGGGAAATCTTGAGCCTCTTGGTCACGTCACAGAGTACTCAAGCAGTGTTTGTTTGTTTTGCACAGAATACACTGAGACAAATTCTGTTATTGGATATTATCAGTGGATGAATAACTGTTGGTGCCATAGAAAATTGTATTCCTGGAATCTGTTTTAGAATGTTTGGTCCATGAAAGATGCTGTTTTAGATGGAAAACGATCCACAGACTAGCAGCTTTCATCAATGAAGTGCACAGCATCTCAAGACTGTTGGAGAAGATGGAATTAAAGAGATGGTCTATACAATTTTCTCATTTTAATTAATATCCCCAATAAAGAGACTCTTGCCTAAAGTGCCTAGGAATCAATTTTGCCAAATTAGATTGGTCTCACATGGAAGGCACTGAAAATTGGACTCAGACCTAACTAAGACCAGAGCAGAATACAGTTGTATTTCTTTTTCTTATTTTTTTATGTTTTTTCCTTTTCCATATACATTTAAATAGGAGTGTGTAGAGAAAATTATTACAAATTTCTAATATTTATCTGTTTCACAGAGATCAGAGACACATATATTTTGGAGCATATTTTCTAGTTTTAAAACATAACTGAAAACGTAACTGTTTCCAATTATTTTTCATGACATAAAAATAATCAAAGATACAAAGATGTATCTGCTTTATATTCAGAGAATTTTCCACTCAGTAATAAATTTTACTTTAAAAACTTATTTTACAGAGCATTACCGTTATGGATGAATGTTTGCGTCCCCCCCAAATTCACATGTTGAAACCCTGCCCCCACCAATGTGATGATATTGGGAGGTTGGGCCTTTAGGAGATAATTCAGATTAGATTAAGTCATAAGAGTAGAGGCCTCATGAGTGGGAGTAGTGTCCTTAAAAGAGTCAAGGGAGAGCTTGTTTCTCTTTGCTCTCTGCCAAGTAAGGGTACAATGAGAAAACAACCTTCTATTAACAGGGAAATGTGCTCTCACCAGAGAATTCATGTCACCCTGATCTCAGACTTCCAGCCTCGAGAACTGTAAGAAATAAATTTCTGTTATTTATAAGGCACTTAGTCTTTAGTAAATTGTTATAGCAGCTGAACTAAGACAATTGTTATTTTTCCCTTTGCTCCCCTACTTTTTTCAGTGTGGATAATAGCTCCTTTTTTATATTAAAAAATATTGCTTCTGTTCCCTTTTACTGTATGGAGCAAGAATATGTTTAAATAAGTACCATTTAGGTAATTAGTTCTTAAAGAGAAGCAAAAAGAGAGGCAATAAACTGTACTTATAGGAAATCATGTCTATTTCTTCTATATATTATTTTTAATCTTAAAAATCTTATATTTTAATAAAGCAAGAAAGCAAAACAGAAATGATTTTAAATATAAAATTCTATCTTCAGTTCCTAAAGTAGGAATAGTCAATAAATAAACAGATTTCATTAGGGGAAAAATTGTGTTTTTCAATAGGAAATCTCAGTTATTTAAGTTTTTAAAAAAACTATTCAATACTATCCAGCTAGATATAAAATGTTACTATCAACAAGCAGCTCTTGTCTAATTTTCCAGAGGTATGTTTTTGGGGAGAGTGTTTAGTAATATACCAATCTGCAAAGGAAATGCCATATGCATTACATGGGTGCATTTCGGTATCTATAGCCTACAGCAAGCTCTTGGTCTATATCCATGATGAACAATGAAATCAGTAATTGATTTCTGTCACTAACTCTTAGATGACAAGTATAACTTGTTATTGCTTGTTGTAACATTTTCTAGTGTATATATCTCACTGTTCTAATTAGACTGTAAAATCCTTGAGGACAAGAAATGCCTTGTCCACTTTCCACTTCCCATAAATACCTAGAACACTGTCTGAGTCTGCCAAGCTAATTATGCATGTTGTATGAAGCTGCCTTAGAGTAGCTGGAGTCTAGCCAAAAGGTCACAGAATTTTGGTCATATATTACCTTAGGAAAAAACCTTAAGAGATACTCTTGTTCTTACGCCTCCCTTTGGCATGCTTAATATTAATACTTTTTGTTTTCAGGGAGATGCTATTCGGGCTTACATACATTTCTGTTCTTACCTGAAGACTTGTAGTATGTCCTGTCTTACCAGGCAAAATATAACCCTGGTTAGACCTCATCCTCTGCCTTCCACAATTCGTTGCATTCCTCTCCTCCTTCTAAATTCATCTCTATACCCATCAGTCGGTACTTTTTCAGTGCTCTGGATGAATCAGTCAAATAAATAGAGAGGAATAATATTCAAAATATGTACTAGTTATGGCACAGGCCAAATCTTACCAAGCTGAGCACTAAACAAAGCAATGCCAGCCACACTTAACCAATACAGCCATATTGGTGCACACTGAATAGATCTCACCCTTGAAAATATACAAGTTCATAGTAAAACAAAAGAACTAGAATCAATTTTGAAGACTGTATTAGTTTCCTATGGCTGTTGTAACAAATAATCAGAAACTAGACAGTATAAGAAACAGAAATTTGTTCTCTCATAGTCCACAGTCAAGGTGTTGACAGTATTGATACCTTCTTGAGGATCTGAGGGAGAATCCCTTCCAAACTTCTCTTCTAATTTGAGGTGGCCACCAGAAACCCCTGATGTTCCTCAGCTTGGGGCTTCATAATTACAATCTATGCCTCCATCTTTATGTTCTTTATGGGGTGTTCTTCCCTGTGTGTATCATATTTCCCTCTCTTTTCTCTTGTAAGTACACCGGTGATGGTGATTGGATTTAGGTTCCACCCTAAATTCAGGATGATCTCATTCTGAGATCCTTAACTTAATTGCATTTGCCAACATTTTATTTGCAAATAAGATCACATTCGCCAGTACTGGGGGTTAAGACTTGAACATATCTTTTGGGGGGACACAATTCAACCCAGTACAAAGACCAAATACTTTCCAGGTATTTTGCATACAGCCATATATTACATTTTAGTATCATTTTATGAGGGAATATTACTCTCCCTGCTTTCCATATGGGAATACTAAGGCATTTGAGTGCCCATCAAAATAGTAACTTAAAATTCTAGAATTAGAACTTAATTCATGGCTAAAAGTTCAAGCTTTCTCTCCTATACCAAGCACAGGAACTGAAATAATAGAAATAATATAATAGATTCAGGCTAATCTTGTAAGTAGGAAAAAAGACAGACAAATATTGTTTTATTTTTAAAATTTCCGTTCGATTTCAAAGATACACTGAATTTGATTATAGATTTGGAAAATCTGTTACAAGCAGGTGTATGCTTTCTTTTTCCTTTTTATTCTTAGAGTAGGAGGTCTTGAAAGCAAAGAGGATCGTTATTGGAAACAGGCTGCAAGTAGACACCTGACTAGAGAAGGGGATCAATAGGAAGCCTGGCTGAGGGGAATGAAGAGAAGTGCGATGACAGAACAGCTCAAGCTCAGTGTGACATCTCCATATCTGCAGAACTGTCCTGCACATTTGCACTGGTCTTATCTCCGTATTATTCAGGGGCTCTCTCATTATTCCCAAGCCCTTTGAACTGTTTATTTATTAATGTTTCTAAGTATTTTATTCCATTGTTCAGTTTCTTCTTGCAACTTTTTGGTACTGTAAGCAAGATGTGTAAGCTTATATTAACATATATGAGTGCATTGTAAACACAACTTTCAATTGGCATACCCAATGTACTCTTAGTTTCTAGGATATGCATACTAATCTTAAAACATAAAAGACTCAAACGATTTCTAAATAACAGAAATATCTGAAATTAACTTTTGAAAACAAGGTTGAACTTATTAAAAGTAAAATTCATATGATAAAGGAGAATAATTTTAAAAGGCCTTCAAGTTAGCTACTCATTTTCTCTACAGAAAACAAGTTCAATTTATAAAAATTTAAAAAATAATTGCAGAAACTACTGAAATTTGAGATTATTTGGAGCACTCTAAATCCTCTTAAGAAACTGTTGGGTAATAAAACGTGAACACAGACAAGTGCCAATATAAATAAACTTGGGTTAAGATTTGAATTTTTAACTACAAATTATTTTCAGAGTTGAGCATACTTTCATTTTTGAAACAAAATCTTCTGTAATACAGTATTTGTGTTAGAAAAATATATTAAAACGTGCATGTGTATTTTCAAGACACTTTCTATTTACAGCCTGGAAGAGATTAAGTTATGGAACTTTAGTGGTCTTGATTGAGTTCAGGTAGCAAAGAATTGTGTATAATGATAAATTAGTGTCCCACTGTTCAAGCCTCATAAAATGTATTTAGGTGCATTTCAACATTACACATGTTGCTATTATGTCTGATGTAGCTAAACAGAATTATACTAGGTAACTGACTAGTTTGAGAGCCAGGCATGTCTTGTTTTATTCTGCAGGAATGAATGCTAAGCTCCAAATATGCTCCTCCTTTTCTAATTATACCAGGTAGTTCCACATTTTTTTCAAATGGTTGTGGGGATCATGCACTTAAGTTAGAGAAAAACAGTATTCTCACAAGTGTGATATCTCATATAAATGGAAGGGTATTTGTCCCATATTTTTTTAATCTCTGCGCAAGACCCTGCCTTCAACCCTTAAACATGCAAACTCAGACATGAGCTGTGTGCGTAATCACTACACACACACACACACACACACACACACACACACACACACACACACACACTATGTAGAAGTGACAGATGGTTGGATTTTAGGTGATTGTGGTCGTCTGACCTCTGTTCATTCTGCTTCCTCCTCCTCCTCTCCTTCTCCATCTAAATCTAGACAGGACACTGAACCTGGAAAGGAAACACCAATAGTGTGTTCAGGACCTAGTTCTATTCATGCTTTCATTGCATGTTACATATTGAAAGGATTGAAACATGAGCCTCTTAACCTAAATAAAACATTCTTGTGCCTGAGCTTACTGCATTTGATTTTCCTTCAGAAGGAGGTTTGGAATGAGTAAAAATTAAAGTTTCAGAACAAAAGGCATTAATAGGAGTTAATGTTTGATAAATAATGTCTATTGTAGGCAGGTGTTTATATTGTTACTCCATTTATCCTTATTAAATTATGTGACATAATAGCTTTTACATGATAAAATAGAGTTCAGCAATTATATATTTTATGAAGATCAAGACTTGGAGAATATCAGAAGTAATTTCAGGATCTGTATATTGGTCTTAGAAGGCAGTTGCTAATATAATAGCTTTCCCAAATAGATTAGAAATCTAAAAGAGAAGAAAGAAATGGAAAATAGTTAATGAGTGCCATATGAACTTGGTCAAGTCTTTAAAGAAAAGTACAATATAGACCTGGTAGGTTAGCAGTGCAATTCCTCTTGCCTTAAAGTGCATTTTACTGAAATAAACTATTAACAAAGTTGTTTTGGAACATGATTAAGATTGCTATGTGGGGCTAATTGCCAGGGTGTGAGATTAAATTAACATGACAACAAACTCACAGTCCCATCCACTGTTCCAAGCTGGAACAAGGCATTTTAGAATCAATCCAACATAGTAGTGCTTAACTGAACCAGTGTTTAATAAAGGAATCAGTGTTTAGAACATCACAACACACTAATTGCGAAATCACCACCCGGACTTACAGATCTAGGCCAGCTGAATAATCACTTTACATACAATCTAAAATGTTAATATTATGCCTGTTGTTTATTGATTCTCTTACAGCTGAAGGGACAAAACAAATGAGAGTAATATCAGATACCATGTTTTAAAACATCAGTGCAGACACTTTCTTTCACTGAATATAAAAAAATGAGATTCTTGTTATTGAATAAGAATTAGGTGAATGCTGTGACAGTTAAGCCTCTTTTTCCTTACGGCTTGCAATAGCTACTTTGCTTTTCAGGTGGGCAAAGCATTACTTTTGTTTCTGGTTAAAATGCAGTTCTCACTTCTATTTATGCCAAATTCATATTCTTGTTCACATAATGACTCTGAATAGAAATGATGTCTTAGAGATAAATATTATTTTCACTAAATGAATTAAAACTGCAAAGGACAAACATACAAAACAATCAATATTACCAAAAGAAAAGGTGAAGTAAACAAACTGAGAAATTATTCAATTTTGCATTTTCACAAAGCTTTTCAGAAATCCTCTTTTGCAAACTGCTAAAGCTGTAATAATTTAGAACCACTCGTCTTAATATTCACTTTATATCCTAAATTTTATTTGCCTAGAATGATGCTTGAGTGTATCTCTCAATATTATATAAGACAATGATGAAAGAAACATTGATTTCTGGGACCCCTGTGACTTACATCTAAAAAATAAGATATTAGGTATAGATCTATCATCTTTGGTAAACATTTTCTGAAAGAAGATCCATAACTTGTGCCCACAGAACTAGAGAGATGTAGCTAGATAGAAGACTTTAAGGAACCGATAAAGAAATTTGCATGTGATCTTCAGTAGTTAATTATCTTACATGAAGTATTTTGCTGTAATTAAAAGTAGGAAGAAACTGATACTACACTAAGCCTGTTATGTCAATATTTTACAAACCAAATTGACTTCAACAATTAATTTCCAAGCATTTTATTTTTCAGAGCATATTTTTATGTGAGTTGAACGTTCAAGTAGTAGTTTTTGAATTCCATCTGTCAAATGCTCTCCAGGTTGCCTGAGTGGCCTGTCCTATAGTACTTTTGTCAATTTTTTGATCTTTTATTCAGCAAACATCAAGTGCCTGCTAGGCAATAAAGTAACCTGCAAAGAGAATGCGAATAACAAATGTCCCATGACTTCAAAGAGTTTACTTTGATGGAGAAGAAAAACTTATGAAAAAAGTAATCATGATATGACAAACACATATCTGGGAGTGTGAAGTCATCAAAAGATAGGATCCAGAACTCAGATTTCTGAAACTTCGAATGTTATTCTTAATAAGCCACTTATTACTTATCTAGGGCCTCAAAGGAGATAAATGGACAAAGGATGTGGTTAACAAACAAAAAAAGAAAGAAAGAAAAAAGACTGTTTCTACTTGACGCTTTGTCTTAAAACCTCTATTTCAACACTGGCATGACTGGTCCACACAGAAACTTCTCTTTCTGAGGACAGTGACTTGAGAATCAAAGTAAGTAAGATTTTTTTTTTGCCAGTTTCTTTCTGAACATACACCTGGACTTTAGCTCGTTATGTTTCCAACTATGTTGGTGAGAAAAGATTTGTGAAAGAAGTGCTCACAATCCATAAAGACACTGTAACTGCAAAAACAGAAGACTCAGCGAGGGTTTTGCTCCACACCTTTGCAGAGCTGGTTTTTGGCATTTGCCCCAGACATTAGAGCTCTGAGGAAGGAGGCTGGGTCTCAGCTTGCTCACTTCTTGGACAGCGTAGAAGGAAGGAACTCAACAGA
Organism: Grampus griseus; assembly: GCF_964374135.1. NCBI lineage: Eukaryota > Metazoa > Chordata > Mammalia > Artiodactyla > Delphinidae > Grampus > Grampus griseus. The sequence continues at coordinate 31,050,821 of NC_139003.1, read as the reverse complement.
CAGACAAGAAAAATGTTGGGTCTTCCCAAGCTTTCCCATTGCTCTAGTCTTCTAGGAAAAGTGCAAGTCTCCTAAGAGACTAAACCCACACTAAAGGCAAATCATAGTACTTGAATAATTGCGTAAATAATATTCTTATTTGGGGGTAGAACAAAGGAAGACTGGTAGAAGGAGAAAGGTGGGCTTCCCTATAGGCTAACAGATTATAATAGATATATATACATTAAAATATCTATCTATATCTATATCTGTATCAATATCTATATATACACAAAGTGTTATTGTGCTTTGATTGGGAAGGAAGGGTTAAAGTGGTTTTCCTGGAGAAGTTAGTAAAGTCTTCAACTAAGAGGAGAATAGAGAGGACAGGTATCCCAAGTACTCCCAGTGATACCCTGGATCAGATCTGAGCATCTCAGTAAACAGATCTGCTAACTAGAGCCATTCCTTTGAATCTATATTTATAGTATTGTACATTTACCCTAGTATGTAATAACCATCATATTACTGACACATACTCTCTTTTTGGAAACTGAAGTTTATAAACCAACAATAAAAACCACAGCAACTTTGTCAAGATGACATTGACTTGTGGTTCTGCCTTTTTCTTGAATAAACACTTATTAATTTGCATTTTATTATGATATACCTTGAGAATAGTAGTTAAGTGCAGACTAATGTACAGGGAGACTCAAAATATTCAAAACTGCTTTGGCACTATTGTGAATGACTGTGAGACCATTAGATATACTTACCTCAGCTCTGACCTCTGATCCTGCCACCTAGACATATCTGTATATTGAAATGAAATACGGAATAGATTAAATTAAGTGAATCTGTTTCTGTTCCTACATATAATAAAAAGGATAGTGTGTCTTTTCAGTCCTATTTTTGTTATAAAGAGGACAGCCTCCATAAGTTAAATAAAAATTAAAACTGAATTAAAATTTTAAATAGAATCACCCACTTAAGTGTAATCTACGATTTAATCCCCACTGCAAATATACAGAAAACATACTCAGGTTTTAATTATGGTACATATATTTGAGAGTCATCTGCTGCATAATTATGAGTGATTCTATTCTTTTTTACAAAATATAACTCATTAATAATACTATCCCTGGGCTTCCCTGGTGGCGCAGTGGTTGGGAGTCCGCCTGCCGGTGTGGGGGACGTGGGTTCGTGCCCCAGTCCGGGAGGATTCTGCATGCTGCGGAGCAGCTGGGCCCGTGGGCCATGGCCGCTGGGCCTATGCGTCCGGAGCCTGTGCTCCGCAACGGGAGAGGCCGCGGCAGTGAGGAGCCCGCGTACTGCAATAATAATAATAATAATAATAATAATAATAATAATAATAATACTCTCCCTTACTGACTTTCAGTTACATTTAATCTGAAGCACTAAAATATCTTAGATATTATGGATTACAATCTATTTCTTATCTTAGGAAGGCATTTAATGGCATGTCCATCCAGAACATAGAGATTAGGAAGGATGAATATATACAAATATTAACTACAGATTTGATATCTATAATACCAAAGTATTAGTAAATAACATGACAAATGTCTAAATAAACCATCTATGACATTTTTAAGTTGTTCATTCTCAGCATTCTCAGATGTGTTCACTCTCTCCCTCTCTCCCTTTCTCCCCTTCTCTCTCTCTCCACATTGATATACATATATTGAATATAATTAGATATTATACTCACATAATAACTATATTGTAAATATGAATATACTATGAATATAAGTAAATAAATATATTGTCTTTATCTTCCCCAGTTGTCAGGGGAAAATTGAAAGAAAAAGATGGTACCCTAAAAGTAAATCTTGTGAAATTATCTGAAGAAGTATAAAAGTGATGGCCAAAGTACTACCTTCAGCTTTTTTTTTTTTTTTTTTTTTTTGCGATACGTGGGCCTCTCACTGTTGTGGCCTCTCCCGTTGCGGAGCACAGGCTCCAGACACGCAGGCTCAGCGGCCATGGCTCACGGGCCTAGCTGCTCCGCTGCATGTGGGATCTTCCCGGACCGGGGAACGAACCCGTGTCCCCTGCATCGGTAGGTGGACTCTCAACCACTGCGCCACGAGGGAAGCCCCCTACCTTCAGCTTTTAAAAGCTATCATTTTCATCCACAAGAAATCATAACTTATCATATTATGAACAAATCACAGGTCACCCTGTGGGATTTGGAATTACACCTCCCATAACTGACTGATGCAATATACCCAAGTTTATAATCAGAAGGCATAGCTGGCTTTTCCTAAAGAGAAATCACAGGAATCTCTCCATGACCTTCAGCCCAGAACCCTGTTTTACTTGAAGCAACACCAACATGAGACTGGTCTTGAAATTTGTTGGAACCACTTCAGATATTATTAACTGCTGATACAGTAGGAAATTTACAAGGCATAGATCTCTGGATCCATGCTTCCTAATTCAAAAAATATATGCTTCCATAATAGGATGCTGTCACTATCTGGAGATCTGAAGCTGAGAATCTCACATGATTTTTCCAAAGCAGAAGGGTTGAGGCAGGAGAAAGCTTTTCCAAGAATCTCACATCAAGCAGTAGATTTCCAGGTATAAATAGCTTTGGCCCAAGATTCCAGAACCAAGACCTCCACTTCTGGGAACTACTAATTGTCATACACTTCCTCTTTGGGTTACTATTATATTTTAAAACTTTTTCTTAGTTAGCAGATTGTTAATTTTAAAAAATGAAAAGTTAAGATTTTTTCCCCTTAATACTAACGCTTTGATTTCCACAGATTAATCTTTGATGTTTTCACAAAATCTGACTGATAAGATAAAAGATACAACAGAAGAGATTTATTTTTAAGAAAGTGGAGACCTGGCCTCTGTACCACTTTCTGGGTCATCCAGAGGGAGGATTCAGATAGAATTTAGGATATGAGACTTCTTTTCCTTAATAGAAATAGGGAAAATAGTTGGAGAGCTAAGCAGAGCATTTCATTGGTTATTAATGATTCTACTTATTTTCCATCCCAGCCCTATGTTGTATTCTTTCCAGTCTTAAATGCTTCTGTGTAACTGCCATCCCAAATGAGAACTGAATCACTATATAAAACAAAAGGTCAGAGGAGGAATTATTGAATGCACTCAACGCTTATTAGTTCTTCAGACTCAGAAACATCAGCTAGTGGTGAAAATCTGGACTCTGAAATTTGACCTCAATATGTTTACCTTGAAGCCAATGCTGGCCTCAAGGAAGGACTAAGAATGATCTTGAAAGCCACCGTGACCCTTGTAGTTCCTACTATCCTCCCACTTCTTCTCCTTCCATCCCTTACTGAGACTAAATTGTTCAAGCAATGTTTGCTAAACCATGACCTTAGTCATACTTTCCATCCCATGATCCATGCATAAGGACAGGAAGCATAAGATTCTCCATACTTTCTGAGAATATGAGCAGGGCCTAATTTTTAGAGCAAACTGAACTTTAACTGACTTTCCTCAATCTATCTTATGAAATCTTTGAGCTATTTGCTCCCTTCAGGACACTAATCTTGGACCTATTCTTGTGTTGCAACATTTTAATGAAGGTTTGAGCTAATGGGTTGTTGATTTTTCTCTTTCATAACATTAGATGTATGGGAAAGGTGAAGAGGCATATATGACTTTTCCAAGAGCAGAATAGACTGATGGAAACAGCTCAATGAGTTTGATTCACTGTTGTTGCTTAAAGCAGCTTGAATAGGAAATATCAAAACTGCCATTGGATAAATCAAATCTTGAAAACATTCTAGAGTACAGTGACCAACACTTGCAGAATATTCTAGTTCTGACTTTAAATAGTGTCATTTATACTCTCATTAATATTTTCTTTAAAGAAATTCCATGTTCAAATATCATATATTGAGTAATTAAAACATTATTAATATTAATTTCACCTGTTACTTTTTACCTTATTAATGGAGCTATTGAAATTTTCTTAATTGCATATGTGGCTCAAAATAAATATAAATTTTTATATATTTATATATATTGGATAGGGCTGCTCTAGGTAGCGCTACCTTGACTTTGCACATATTAAAGATAGCAATATGAAATGATACGTAGCCTAAATGACTTTCGATAGCAGTCTAAGGAAGCTGCTTCATGAATGAAGGACCTATGAGACTCTGGATGGTGGCTGAAGCAAATCACCTTTTCAATTCTCTAAGTCCTTATGGTAACTCAAGTTACCTTGGGCTCTTTCTTAATAGCTGAGTGATAAAAACAATTACAGAAAAGAAATAGTGTGTGAATGTTGGTAACAGCAAGCAAATCTGAGAAAAGATTACCTTCCTATATAGTTTGTCCTGAACTAAATATTAAAGGTAGGATACATTCAAAGGTGGGATATAACTTTACAGAAAGTGAGACTGAGCTGGGTTTAGTCCTGAAAGTTGTTAATATTTATTCAATATATTTTTATTGGTGCTTATTGTGTGCCTGGCCTTGTAAAGGTGCTAGGGTACCCTAAAAGGAATGAGAATAAGAAATGTCCCCAACCGGGCTTAGAGACAAATAGAGATGATATATAAACTACAACTGCAAATATAGTGTTAATGGATCTGTAAGAGGTACATGCACAAGTCATATTGGGTGATAGAAGCAGCAAGTGTCCATCTCTAGCAGATGGTCAGCTAGGAATCACACAGTCTAGTGCCTCTAGGGGTTTTGCTATCCTCCAATTGGAATAAGAAAGTAAATTTTTCTAGGTAACAACAAATTACAAGCAACATGTCCATTATTTGTGTAATGATGTTTTTGAGAGGAGTAGGCATCATTAGAAATGCTATCTGATAATATATATTCATGCACATTGTGAGTATTTTTATATGAACTTAAATATGGCTCATGGTTTTCAGCTTCCTGAGTGTTGATACATGGCCTTTCACTTCCTTAGAATTTCCAGTTTGAATGGAATTTGGGCACCAGGACTATGGTGTACGCTTAGCTACTAGCATTTTGGAAAGGTTTGTTCTATTCTTTTAGTACCTGTTGACTGAAAACATGCAAAAAAGAAAATTCTATTCTGTTTTCTTCACCTTCCTATCGTCACTTATTTTTACAAAGAAAATAACATTTCTTTCAAGTGTGGTCTCTTGGTTCAGTTTCTAGTGGATTCTCATAGATCTTTGCGCCTCCTAGTATTGAAAGAGCTCAAAAAATTCAACCAATGATTCAGAAATATAAGATTTTTTTAGAATTCAAACCTCAGGTATATCAAAGGCATTTTATAGCACTCAAAAGCATTTGAAAATTACCAACATGATTTGTTATACTGACGTGTTATTTCATAAATTTAACAGTTTTAAAAAATTACATGGCCATGGTATTTCTAAGAAAATCTGTCTCCTTCCGTCTTCAAATTATTTTCTTTAGAGTTCTTCTGTAAGTTCCTTTAACCAGTTTCTGACATCTTCCAAAGGAAAGGTAGTTTTTCATTCTGACTAGGTCACTGATTTCTAAGAGTGATAAAAATCATTTAACTTTAAGCCTAATAGTAGATGATTCAAAAGCTTTATAAGCTTTATCTATTTTCTCTTATGAAGTTATTGTACATTTTAGACACCAAGGCATCATGACCAGAATCTGATATGATTCAGAAAAATTAGAAATTCAAAAGAAAATTGCTATTAGCATTATAGTAAGCACTAAGGTTCAGGTGACCATATAGTTTAAGAGAAAACTATCATTGAGTATAATGAGGTAACTCTTAACATGTCAACATGACTCAATTATATGTGAAAAATCAATGAACAAAAACAATACTGTCCTTTAAAAAACAAAAGAGGTACAAATGAAATGAAAATTTACCTCAATTATATCCATTTTTGTCCAGCTAAACAGCACTTAGAGTTCTTGGTGTCTTTCCCCGAAAGACCATTCCTCTAGAGTTACATGCACGCACACACACACACGCATCCACAAACACACACTAACACTCAACCACACACATTTATGTGAAAAATTTATCTTTCTTTCCCCAACTCCAGGACTTTCCTCATCTGAGTGCTAATTGAACATTTATTTTAAATTATCATGCAACATATATTTACTAACAAGCTATTCTGTGCCCTTCTCTAAATTTAGCCCTATGGGGGTTATAAAAATATGAATACCATTGCTATCCTTCCTCTTCTCTCCCTTTCTTCATTCCTTCCCCATTTCCTTTTTCCTTCCCTTTCTTGTACTCTTGTCATCCTTCTGAGTGTATAGTAGTATACAGAAGTATAAATTCCCATTGGGAGATCATTTTCTCAGATGTTTTTAGGGTACCATTATGTTTGGGTTTATAAACACAATTGACTTGGTAATTTAATTCATTCTTAGACAAACAATTTAAATTTCATCACTAAATTAATATTGAAAAGTAGCAGAGTCAAGTTTGACATACTGATAAGCTATTAATGAAAAAAATTGAGATAAAGTGCATCCTTTGAAGAAGTCTGCATTTTAGAGCAGTTTAAAGCCCAAGGGATGGTTTAATAAGCAGTATTATAATAATGAAGCTAAGGTTAAATGTTTAAGTTGGATATTTTTAAGCATGTATATACCAATATTTAATGAGAAAATTAAGAACTCATGGGGACAGTTAATAATGACCTCAAAATATTTACTAGAAAATATGTGACCAATTTATTTTATCTGGAGAGCTTGTTTCCCTTGGGGTATTGTTTTAGCTTTCTAAAGCTGCATAACAAATTACCACAAACTTTGAGGCTTGAAACACCTATTTGTTGTCTTACTGTTTCCTATGTAGGAGTCCAGGTATAGGTTAACTGTGTCTTCTGCTCACAGTCAATCTCACCTGGCTGAAAGTGCTGTCCAGGGCTGGCATTTTGTCTGAGGTTCAGGGTTGGCCCTTTTCCAAGGTACTTGTCTGCAGCATTCACTTCCTTGTGATTGAAGCATGAGGTCTGCAGTTCCTAGAGGCTTCCCCTACTTCACATCACATGGCCTTCACAACATGGCAGTTCGTGTCTTCAAGGTTAACAGGAAATCTCTTTTCAATCTGCTAAAGACAGAGTTTCATACAACATAATACACTCAGAGGTGTAACTATCTGATCCCTTTCACCATATTTCATTGGTAAGAAGCAAGTCAGTTTTACCTGCACCCAAGGGGAGGTGATGACACAAAGGTTTGGATAGCAGGGCCAGGAATGCTGGGGGCCATTTGAGAATTCTGTCTACCACAGGTACTTTACGATGGTATTCACAGTCTTTTCATCATAGTCTTCAGTTTCAGTTATGATGCTTTTAATTTCAAGAAAAATAATATGCATCTAAAAGTGGTTTTAAAATTAGGGCTTATTTTCTCACATAATTTCACTGTTGATTGATGGTGATTTTTGAATCAGGCTTTTGGTGTCATACTTAAGAATTTTTTTGCCAAATCAAGGTTTTGAAGATTTAGCCCTATGTTTTCTTCCAACGGTTTTATAGTCTCAGTTCTTTCATTTAGATATTTGATCCATTTTTAGCTAATGTTTTTATATTGTGTGAAATAAAGGTCTAACTTCATTCTTTTGCATGTTTCTATCCAGTTGTCCCAGTATGTTTGGTTTATTCTTCCCTGTGCTATGATCTGGAAAGTTCTACCAGGAAAAAACTAAAGTAACTGTGGGGCTTACCTCTTATGTTTACCTTCTTTCAAAGATAATAGTCTTTTGCTGCCCATTGTTCATTGTATGAGAAGAGGTGCTCCATGCATTTGTCCAGTTTTATATTTCTTAATTGTGGGAGAAAAGGTCCAAAACAAATACTTGGACATGATCCCCTCATACTACTTTTAAACATCAATAACTATAAGATTTGTTTTCCCATATTTTGGTCAGGAAGATGAGATAGTTTATATATGTTAAGACAGTTTTAGGGTAAAACCTGACATGTACCACCATTAGGATTTTGTGAGAATGGAAATGTGATGATAAGGTTAGACGTCAGACAACATATAGTTAAATGAACATGTCTCCAATATCAGAAGGAGAGTCACAAAATTTGGTGGTGTTCTCATCATTTCAGGGATCATTGATTAGAGCTCAGATTGGACATCAAAATTAAAGCTTGATTTTAAATAGAGAGATTTATAAGAAGAAGATGGTATAGGGCTTAGATAAATAAGAAAATACATTTAAAAAAAATAGGGAATAATGCCGAGACCCAGGATGAAAACTGGGAAATTATCTTCTTGGATAACTTTAAGAGACATGATTAGACAACTAACTTCACAACTGAGTTTTCATTTTGTTTGTTTATGTATTGTTCTGCCTCAGGTACAAACTGAGAACTGTAATGGGGCTAATAATTTTGGAAGTAGTTAAATCTACTCAAGATCATCAATCAGGATAGTAGATCAGTTCATTTACTCAAGCTTGAACACTGGAAGAATGACAAACACAGGAAATTTGAGAAACAGGTAATAAGATTTTAACTGAAGACACAAATAATGGAAAGATATCTAATTCACATGAAATGGAATAATTAATATCATTTCAATGTCCATACTACCCCCAAAATATATAGATGCATGCAATCCCTATCAAAATCTCACTGGGATTTTCCACAGAAATAGAAAAAACAATGCTAAAATTTGTATGGAACCACAAAAGATCTTGAATAGCCAGAGCAATCTTGAGAAAGAAGAACAAAGCTGGAGACATCACATGCCCTGATTTCAAACTATATTACAAAGCTATAGTAATCAAAACAGGATGCTATTATCATAAAACCAGACATATAGATCAATGGAACAGAATTGAAAGCCCAGAAATAAACTTGCACATATATGATCAATTAACTTATGACAAAGGAGTCAAGAATATACAATAGGGAAAGAAGAGTCTCTTTAATAAATGGTGTTGGGAAAACTGGATAGCCACATGCAAGGGAATGAAACTGGACCCCTTCTTACACTCTACACAAAAATCGACTCAAAATGGATTAAAGGCTTAAACATAAGAAATAAAACCATTAAGCTGCTAGAAGAAAATATAGGGCATAAGTTCCTTAACATTGGTCTTGGAATGATTTTTGGATTTGACACCAAAAGCAAAGGTGTCAAAAGTGAAAATAAATAAGTAGGACTACACTAAGCTAAAAAACTTCTGCACAGCAAAGGAAACTATCAACAAAATGAAAAGGGAACCTACTGAATGCAAGAAAATATTTGCAAATCATATATCTTACAAGGGGTTAATATCCAAAATATATAAAGAACTCATACAACTCAATGGCAAAAAACAATCTGATTAAAAAAATGAGCAGAGGATCTGAATAGACATTTTTCCAAAGAAGACATACAAATGAGCCAAGAGGTACATGAAAAGGTGCTCAACATCACTAATCATCAGGAAAATGCAAATGTGCATTATTAGTGGGAAAGCAAATTGGTGCAACCACTATGGAAAACAGTGGTTCCTCAGGAAATTAAAAAATAGAACTACTATATGATCCAGCAATTACACTTCTGGGCATATATTCAAAGGAAATGAAATCACTATCTTGAAGAAATATCAGCACCCCCATTGCAACATTATTTACAGTAGCCAAGACATGGAAACAACCTAAGTGTCCATGGATGGATGAATGGATAAAGAGAATGTTTTATACATATATATATATCCATAAAAAAGAAGGAAATCCTGTCATTTACAACAGCATGGATGGGCCTTGAAGGAATTATGCTAAGTGAAAAATATCAGACAAAAAATGATCAAGATCTCACTTATATGTGGAATCTAAAAGAAAAAACAAAGTCATAGAAACAGAACAGGTGGGTGATTGCCAGAGTTGGGAGATGGGAGGGGTGGGTGAAATGGGTGAAGGTTGTCAAAAAATACAAACTTTGTGTTATGAATAAGTTCTGGAGATGTAATGCACAGCATGGTGACTATAGTTAACAATATTTGAAAGTTGCTAAGAAAGTAGGTCTTACAAGTTTTCATCACAAGAAAAAAATTTGTAACTATGTGAGGTAACAGATGTCAGCTAAAATTATTATGGTAATCATTTCACAATATATACACATATTAAATATGTTGTACACCTTAAACTGATACAATGTTATATGTCATTTATATCTCAATGTTATATGTCATTTATATCTCAATGAATAACTATGTGAGGTAACAGATGTCAGCTAAAATTATTATGGTAATCATTTCACAATATATACACATATTAAATATGTTGTACACCTTAAACTGATACAATGTTATATGTCATTTATATCTCAATGAATTTGGAAAAAAAAGAAAAGATATGCAAAAAAGATTTTATTTGGACACTGTGAGTTTGAGGTACATCTGAAACATTACTGTAATATCCATTAGCAATTCTGAAACATAAGCCTCAATTTTGGAAAAGATATTGAATAGCATATGTAATTAACATGATGGTACGTGATCTCCTCTGGTTGTGCTAAGTGTGCCAGTAATAGGTGCAGTTTCAAAACCTAAAAACAATTGCTGGATTAATATAGGTTTAACAAGAGACGGATACCAAAGAAAAGAGTTTTAAAAAAATTAAATCTAAAGTGAGAATGAAGTTCAAATGATTGACTATGGAGTCCACATGTGGTCAGGCACTCAAGGGAAAAAGGACAGTAAGAAAGGATTATTGTTAATTATCAGGGTGAAGAGTTCTAGAAGAAAATGAAAGAGCATTTGTTGAATGTTATCTATTTGGAGGGCAATTTCATGTATAATTCATTTTCTAATTTTTACAAAAAATCTGAGAATCAATTTAAATTTATCATCAGAGAAATTCTGTAATTTGTCCAAGGTGATGATTTATTATGACAGTCAGAATTTTAACCCCCATCTACCTGCGTCCAAAGCCCACAAGAAAAAAGATATTGGGGTCAGAAAGTGGAATTCATAATATGGGATCTTGGAAATAGGGCATCTCTCAGTGGCGCTGAGAGTTCAGTTGTGAAACATCATCAAAAGCTGACACGAAACCAGCTCAAATCTGATTTCATATGTTTGAGAATAAGAGCCAGCCAACTGTATCACTAGTTCTTTAGTGCCGTTTTGAAATTGTTGTATATTTTTCTGGGTAAATCATTTTTGAAAAAGTATCCGGAGCCTGCAACCTTCAATGGCCTTTGCACAGAACACCAACCAGCAGAATGCCATCATCTTTAGATTAAGGTGACTCTTCAATTTTTAAAGCCCATTTAAATGGCATTTCCAATACCATGAGGGGTTAAATAAGATTTAATTGTTTTAATAGATTCATGGTTTTATGGTTTATTTTTAGTAGTGTTAGAATTATTATTATAATTAATGTCATCACACTAAACTATGGGAATAACATCATTTAGTTCTAAATATAATCAGTCTATATATACATATATATATAAATTCACACACATATATATAATTCATGATGAGGCAGTTCAATTAATCTTTTGCACATGCTATGTATTGGTATAAGCAGCTTATTTATGCCATCTGCTTCATTTGCTGGATTTAATTCACTGATATTTTCAAAGAGAAGATCTGAATAAGCAAGACGGTGCTTGATTTACTTAGGTTTTGATAATAATCACATGACAATGTGTGTGGTTGTATATGTATGTAATTTATAAGAGGAGAACATTGTGTGAGTATATCATTTTTATTTACGATGATATACACATTTTAAAACAACACAGAAAATTCCCTCTTTAAAAACTGTTAAATGAGAATCCTGGTAGTTTTGCTTCTCTTAATAATATTTCTCAACTATTTTATAAAATAACCCTCTAACTGGAGGCAATGAATCCCTATTGATAGGATATGGGGGGGAGATATATGTCAAAGTAATCCATTGAAAACTAGAATTTCTTTTGGTATTTCCTGTTTATGTGAAAAAGTACAGAGATTTTGTATTTTAGTTTATACTAGATTCTTCTGTCAAGCTGCTAGTTATCCTGGTTTGAGAAGGCCTCAGTATCAAAATCTTCAGAAGTGCATCACCAGCTCTCTGAATATATTTATCTGATTTATCTGATGTTGTGACTGTCTTGAGAGCTCTTTCTATATGTATAACATAATGATTATAAACCAAAGGCCTTTGAATTAATGAGATAAATATTATCAAGACTGAATTAGGAAACATTATACATGGTTAGACTCTGCAGTAGCAAAACAAAACAAATGCTATTAAATGTTTTCAGTCTTTTGAAAATGTGGAAATTTAAAGTCTCATTTGATCAACCAGTATTGGAAATGCTAGTCTGAATAAATCCTAATAAATACTTCATTTGTTCTTTTCCCCAGCCCAATGTCAATTTCCTTTCACACTGAATCTTTATTAGGTTATCTTTCTTAGAGGCTGATGTAGATTAATTTATCTGTCTGGCAGAATGCATAAGGAGGATTTTCTTAGACGTGTTGATGCTGAGCACATGGATACATTTTCTCATCCTGTTATCCTGACACCTTTGGAGAAATTTTCTTCCTAGCTTATCTCATATTCAGTTAATGCTTTTATAAAGTGATACTTATTAACCACATATACATGCTTAAATATATAATTTAAAAATTTCCAAATTTTAGAGTAATGTCCAAATCAGACTCTCAAATGATATAAACTAATCTGTAAATATATAAAATAGTTAGATTTTGACTAAATCTTTAGACAACTAGAGAGTGTGCCCATGGAGAGTTAATATGTTTGTAATAGCTATTCCAATAATTTAGAACCTAGAAGGTAATTAGACCACAGTATCTATTAAGTCATTATGACTTTATTTTTACTTTAAGCAATTGATTATTATAAGAGGTATCATCATCGGTAGAAGTCATAATATCTGGAGTTGGTTCCTGGTTATTATAAAAGGAATTCAAGATAAAATTCATCTGAACTCATTATTTTTTTGTTAGTTTCTGCTTTATAACAAAGTGAATCAGTTATATATATACATATGTTCCCATATCTCTTCCCTCTTGCATCTCCCTCCCTCCCACCCTCCCTATCCCACTCCTCTAGGTGGTCACAAAGCACCGAGCTGATCTTCCTGTGCTATGCAGCTGCTTCCCACTAGCTATCTATTTTACGTTTGGTAGTGTATATATGTCCATGCCACTCTCTCACTTTGTCACAGCTTACCCTTCCCCATCCCCATATCCTCAAGTCCATTCTATGGTAGGTCTGTGTCTTTATTCTTGCGCCTAGGTTCTTCCTGACCGTTTTTTTTTTTTAGATTCCATATATATGTGTTAGCATACAGTATTTGCTTTTCTCTTTCTGACTTACTTCACTCTGTATGACAGACTCTAGGTCCATCCACCTCACTATAAATAATTCAATTTTGTTTCTTTTTATGGCTGAGTAATATTCCATTGTATATATGTGCCACATCTTCTTTATCCATTCATCTGTTGATGGACACTTAGGTTGCTCCCATGTCCTGGCTATTGTAAATAGAGCTGCAATGAACATTTTGGTACATGAATCTTTTTGAATTATGGTTTTTTCAGGGTATATGTCCAGTAGTGGGATTGCTGGGTCATATGGTAGTTCTATTTGTAGTTTTTTAAGGAACCTCCATACTGTTCTCCATAGTGGCTGTATCAATTTACATTCCCACCAGTAGTGCAAGAGGGTTCCCTTTTCTCCACACCCTCTCCAGCATTTATTGTTTGTAGATTTTTTGATGATGGCCATTCTGACTGGTGCGAGGTGATACCTCATTGTAGTTTTGATTTGCATTTCTCTAATGATTAATGATGTTGAGCATTCTTTCATGTGTTTGTTGGCAATCTGTATATCTTCTTTGGACTCATATTAATGCTCTATCTGCATTGTGCCCTTCAGAATAATTTAACAAAGTGACTGGAAATTTTTTAGTTTGCATTAGAGAGCACAGAATTCCTTATTGACTTTATTTAATAATAAATTATTTAATAGTAAAATTAAATTGTATATTTCCTGGACCTCAGGTGACTTTATGAGTGTAAAATAAACAAACATTGCTCATGGATCTATCATGACCCAGAAGATACATTTCCTGCTCTCTACAGCATGCATTTTGCAAATGTTCCAAAGTGCCTGGTGCCTGTGGCAGAAAATGTACTAAGCCATCAGCTGGTAAATGACTTTGGAAATTAGTTGGAGGTTAGTTCTCTGCCTCATTGGCCCCCCAGAGTGGACAAACTCTAATTGATTTTGACAGCTTTTATGAAGCACTTTTTTTCTGGTGAATAATGGAGGAGTACTCACGGAGACATCCTCTGGATATAGAAAAAATTAAATGGGTACCAATGAGATGTCATTAAGAGTTTATGTTTCTATGCTTAATAAACTCTCCCTACCTTTAACAGTTTTGCTACTTTAAAAAAAACCCCTACAAATTCTAAACTGTCAAATGATTTATTTTTTCTGCCAAGTATTTTTTATTTAACTCAATATTTTGAACTAACACTAATATTTTGTTTCAGTACATATTGTTGTAGAAAAGAAGCAGCTATGGCCATGTGCATTAATTTGTACCTATAACCTCATGGAGAAAAGAATGCAGGGTGATCATCCTCTGGGGAAGTGGTATCCTCAAATGCACCTTGAACAAAAGGAGTACAACATGACTAGTACATGTTCACTGTCATGGATCTTGTTCAAAAGTTACTTGAAAAAATTGTCAATGTTTTTCCACTTAAATAAATTTCTCTAAGATCTCACTAACAAATCAATTATAATCTGTATATTTTAGTCTTGTATTTTGCATAATCCAAACCTTTTAAAATCTAAGCTGGAATCTTAGGATAGAGTTCTGTTTGATCCTTAAAATGTATCAAAATAGATGTCCTGATTAGTTTGATGAGTGGATGAATGTAAAATATCTAATTGTATCAAATGTATGTTTACGATGCTGTGCATCTTGAAAGAACTAAATCCAATTGTTAAATCCACTTGTGGGCACTCTGATTTGAGAAATTCTAGGCTATAACCACAACGACATAGTAAAACAAACAATATTGAGTAATAGTTACTAAGCCCTGTGCTAAACAACTTTTATACATTATCTAAATATTATATCAGTCTTTATGAATACATTTTTTCCCCATTTTACAGATCACAAAACAGAGGCTTTTAAGTAACTTGCCCAGGACTACACAGTAAGTTCTGGAGCTAGAAATCTAACACAAATATGTCAAACTTGAGATAATTCATCAATCAAAAAATAATTTTAAAGGAAGATAGGACATTTTTCAAATAGTACACCATGCTAACATGTCAATTATCCAATCTGGGACTTCCCTGGAGTTCCTGTGGTTAAGACTCCACACTTCCACTGCAGGGGGCAAGGGTTCAATCCTTGGTCAGGAAACTAAGACCCCACATGCCACGTCACGTGGCCCAAAAAATAAAACAAACAATACAGGACAAAGTTTATTTCTATTTAAAAATAATTATCCAATCTGATGTCTCCCAGAGGCACTCAGTAAAAATAAACCCAACTCCTTTCATTACTATGCCAAAAACACTAGATTTACTACTTACTAACAGCATTCTTTATTCATAGGATTAGAACGAAAATTATGATAGCTACAAATAAAAATGAAATTCTGTCTTTGTCCACAGTAAGCTTACAATCCATCTAAAAATAGCATGATCTGGAGTATTCAGATAAACTTTTCTATATTTATGATTAAAATGCTATACATAGGCTTTTGTACTTATATTACAATATAATAATTGGGGGAGGGAGTTGGAGGAGATTATGTCATGCAATGCATCCAAATAATGAAGAGAAATATTTAATTAATCCTGGGTTACTAAGCCTGCAAGTCTCCCCTGTCCAGGAGGTTTAGTGCAATGGGTCCTCTTTTCCTTTCAATGTATTTTAATTGTTTCCAACCTGAATCCTTCATTTGCTGAGTGGTTGTTATATTATATACAAAGATCACTGGAGCCAAACAAATCTATGAGTAATTCAAAACATTATTTCTCAGACCATCAATTTCTTGATTGTTAACAATGTAGAGAAAATACTTGTTACCACTGGCATGAGGTTAAGTGAGGTAATGGCCATAACACATCTAGGACAGTGCCAGGAACTCAATAAAGTATGTATCAGTCAGGTCAGGCTGCCATAACAAAGTATAATAGACTAGGTAAAACAACAGAAATTAATTTTCTCACAATTCTGGAGGCTAGAAGCCCAAGACCAGGGTGCTGGCTGATACGATTCCTGATGAAGGTTCTTTCCTGCCTTGTAGGTGGCTGCCTTTTTGTTGGGTCCTCATATAGTAAAGAGAGAGAGAGAGGGTGGGGGGAGAGTGCTCTCTTCCTTTTCTTATAATCTTATTACACCACCAATTTATTGGCTTAAGATACCATCCTTATAATCTCATTTAACTTTAATTACTTCCAAAAAGCCCTATTTCCAAATACAGTCACCCTGAGAGTTAGAGCTTCAACATATGAATTTGAGAAGGGGGAAACACAATTCAGTCCACTGAACATCTACCTCTAGTATTAAAAAATAATTTTTAAAGGCACTCTTTAGTACAAGCTACACTTTTTAAAAAATAAATTTATTTATTTTATTTATTTGTTTTTTGGCTGTGTTCATTGCTGCGTGCAAGCTTTCTCTAGTTGTGGTGAGCGGGAGCTACTCTTCGTTGTGGTGTGTGGGCAGTGGCTTCTCTTGTTGCAGAGGATGGGCTCTAGGCACGTGGGCTCAGTAGTTGTGGTTTGCGGGCTCTAGAGAGCAGGCTCAGTAGTTGTGGTTCATGGGCTTAGTTGCTCCGTGGCATGTGGGATCTTCCCAGACCAGGGCTTGAACCTGTGTCCCCTGCATTGGCAGGCAGATTCTCAACCACTGTGCCACCAGGGAAGCCAGTACAAGCTACATTTTTGTCTCAGTTAATGGAGATTTTGTGGTATATTTTAGATCATCTTTCTTTTTTTTTATTGGAGTATCACTGCTTTACAATGTTGTGTTAGTTTCTACTGTACAGCAAAGTGAATCAGCTATATGTGTATATATATATATATCCCCTCTTTTTTGGATTTCCTTCCCATTTAGGTCACCACAGAGCACTGAGTTCCCTGTGCTGTACAGTAGGTTCTCATTGGTTATCAATTTTATACATAGTATCAACAGTATATATTGTCAACCCCCATCTCCCAGTTCATCCCACCCCTAGATCATCTTTCTGCAAGGCCCATTAGACAAGTTGGCCTGATTAAATTCCATATCCTCTATGGGTTTATTTGTAAGCAACCAAAGGGGACTTTTCTTCCTTTATGCTCTTAACTCTCTGAACTGTGTTTGACATGGTTGAACATAGTGTCCTTAGAAGCCAGATAGAGCCACTAATAGGACTATTTGGCATAGTGGCTGGGGTGTAATTGCTTTTCAGTCCTACGGATTTACTAGGAGACTATTACTGCTCTATTAAGAGTGATTTTAGAGCTGGCTGTTTAAACAATGAAATTTTCTCAAAATAGGCCTTTACTGACAATTTTCCTCTTTAAAATTGGTGTTTCTGTCTCCATGAATTCAGTTTTCTTTTCTCTTTTTAGGTGGTTCATGGCTGTCAGATTTCTTTCAGAGATGCTGCAAAGGTTCGAGTGTAGTTTTCATCCTCTCTTCATTACTTCAAAATGATGCATAATATGAGGAATGGGTTTTCCCAGATAAAATATAGCAAAGGAAATGTGTGTGGGTGTGTGTGAGAGAGAGAAAGGGATGGAGGTGGGGAGGAGGAAAGAGAGGTGGGAGAAAAGGTGGGAAACAATGGAAAGAAGAGAAAGATAATGTATAGAAAAATATATTCACATAGACAATAGCCCAGAATTATCCAAACTGATGAAAGATATTAACCCTCAAATTTCAGAAGCTCTATAGACTCAAGTATGAAAAATACAATGAAAACTATACCTAGACACATTATGATCAAATTAGTGACAAATACAGACAGAAAAAATGCAAAATCAGCCAGAGGAAATAAACATATTTCCTTCAGGGAAAAAAATAATAATTTTGAGATGTGGCATCTCAACAGAAATAGTGGAAGACAGAAAATAATAGAATGCTATGTAGTTCAAAGAAATTAATTTCAATTCTAAATGGAATATGTCCTCCCAAAATAAGGGCAAAATAAAAACAATTTCAGGTAAACAAAAATTGAGAGAATTCATTGCCAGTAGATATATATTATAAAATACATTAAAAAGATATCAGGTAGATACACAAAAATATTGAAAAGAATAAGGAGCCAAAGAAGAGCAAATGTATGGATAAACATAAAGTAACACTGACTGTACAAAACAGTTCTGGTAATATATTTTGATATTTAAAATACATATAGAAATGAAATGTGTGTTATAAATAACAAAGTATGAGAGAAGATGACATAGAAATAAGGTTATTTATATGTAATGTAATAATGTAAAGTTACTATGTTATTTGAGAAGTGGTAAAATTATTAGTCATGAAGGCATTTTGTAATCTATAAAGTTAGCACTAAATAAACAGTAAAAATTTGTAAGTAGTGAATGGCTTAATAAGTGGGCAGGGGGAGAAATAGAATAATAAGAATATTGATTAATCCAAATGAAGTCAAGAAAAGAGAGATAAAAAGAATGCAAAGCATATAAATTCAGTAGAAAATAAATAATAAAATGCTATATAGAAACCCATATACTTCTAATCTAAATGGACTAAATACTCCAATTAAAAGATTAAGATTGTAGGGGCTTCCCTGGTGGCGTAGTGGTTGAGGGTCCGCCTGCCGATGCAGGGGACATGGGTTCGTGCCCCGGTCCGGGAAGATCCCACAGGCCGCAGAGCAGCTGGGCCCGTGAGCCATGGCCGCTGAGCCTGTGCGTCTGGAGCCTGTGCTCCGCAATGGGAGAGGCCACAACAGTGAGAGGCCCACATACCGCAAAAAAAAAAAAAAACAAAAAAAAGTTTTGCTAATGAAAGAAGTCAATCACAAAAGACCTCATTCTATTCATACTAAATGTCCAAAACAAGGAAATGCTTAATGCTGGGGGATGGAGAATAGGGGTGATGAATAAAGGGTATAGGTTTTTTTTGAGGTGATAAAATGTTCTAAGTTGACTGTGGTGATGTTGCACATATCTGAGAATATACTAAAAAACCATTGAGTTGTACATTTTAAATGGCTGAATTGCATGGTACGTGAATGCACCTCAATAAAGTAGTAAATAAATGTAATTAGAATTTCTGTCTCTAGCCTAATTTCTTACTAATTCCAAAACATTGATTCAATTATACAGATGTACATTGAGAATGACTTCATTGAGATGCCACCAGTAATTTACGTTTTTGAATATGTTTCCCTTCCACATCTCCACTCCATTTCATTCAGGTAGCCAGACATTTTTTCCTTCTCACCTACTAGCAGGGCAGAAAGTCAAACAGCAACATCCTTCCAAGTTCCAGTTATCCTTAATACTGAGCTCCTGGAATGGGTTATTAAGTAGAGGCATTGAGGGAAGGAGCAGCAATATGGAATGAAAGAGATATCCCCTTACTGAGAAGGGGAAGGTGGTCCATAGGCCTTGTAGGTATTGTAAATTTGGCAAGGAGGATGAATGGATCTATGGAAAAGCTAAGAAGCTGTACCCTAAGCACCATTTCCCAGCCTCAGTACCCAGGCATAGCACAGAAGAATCAGCACTTCAACGAATCATATGTGCCAGGCCTTCTATTACCTCAATGGTAATCAGTGTGGACCAAAGGAGAATGCTTCCATCTCTGGTTTTGTTTTGTTCTGCAGATATTTCAGAACTTTTGGTGAGCATAGGTGAACAGGGAGCTCCAATAAGACTTAGAGCACATTTTCTAGCAATCTAGCATGATCAGATCTCAGAATAAACTTAATTTGGTTTAAAATAAAATTTTAAAAATGTAACACTGTTTTGCATATGCCAACGGCATACGTGTTTCAAGGACTGGATTCCTGGCACTATATTAAGTAATACTCAGAATAACAAAACATGGGCTTTTTTCTAAAAAATTCACATTATAACCTAATAGACAAAAATAATCATGATACAACATGGCAGTATTATAAGAACTTTCACTAACCATAAGAGTTACACAGGGTTTCATTGCTAAAGAGGACTCACAAGACTACAAAGACCAATGCTTACAAATGGATGGTTTATTGAAGGAAAAGGATATAAATGGTAACAGCATTAGAGTAAGGATATTCATAATTGCTAAGCTGCCTCACAGCAAGGGGTACAGAGAAGCCAGGACCAGCGCTCTTTTGTTCTCTCTCTCTCCTTCTCTCTTTCTCTCTCTCTCAAGGTTCATGGGGCACAACAAAATCAGGGAACCCAAAATGGAACCTTGAACAGGGTTTTTTTTAATACCCTGCTGGTCATATACATTCTTGCTATGTATCTCTCCCCAGTGTAGAATCACCCTAGGGTCTCACTGAGATCAGGAGCAAATCATGAATTTCACTGTTCTCAATAAGCAATGCTGATGAGCTGGTGCAAATTGCCGCCAAACTGCTTTGTGTGTGACATCTTTTCCTTGATTATATCTAACTTCATATCAGTGATATAAATGTCATTATCTCATTTTAAAAAAGAGGAAAATGGAATAAGAACATGGCTTAAGGGCCATGTTCAAATAATATATAAACTGGAATTTTAATCCATGTCCCTGAGATTTAAGAATCTTTTCATTTATTTAATTTAAAAAATTAATTTTTTTATTATGTGCTGCTCCCCTTCTTCTCTTTTCCTCTCTTCTTCATAATAGTTAACACAGTTAAATTTTTATATTCATTTGTGCAATGCTTTGATTAACATAGATGGTGCAGTTTACTGAACATGCCTCTTGATCTTCACTTCTGTCTTCTTCCTATCCAGATCATGGGACAGAGTTATATGTGGTGGGATAATTATTGAGAAATTAATTTATCATTTGCTCCTATTACTCTAGATGTCTGGAAGGAATGGGAGATGTTCTTAAATCTTATTTTCCAGAAGGTAACTAACGCTTTGGGTTTCCCTTGGGATCTGTTAATGATAGCAGTGTCCAGGACTTCTGAAAAAAATTTTAGCTCAAACTTCTATTGCTTTAATTAAATAAACAAACAAAATCAAAAAATAAAAGCAACCTAGGTAGGGAGGTGTGAATGCAAGCAGAGGGGTGTCTTGAGAGTTTCTCACAATGACTAGGAATGGATTGGAATTTTGAAGGACTCTCACCCCGTTGGGAGATCATGCTCCCTCATAGGAGAACAGAACCTTGGAAGGGGGTCACTGTGTGGTGCTGCCTCCTTGGTAGCTGTATTTGGTCCTTCAGTTCTCAGCTCTGAAAAAATAACTGAATTCAATCCAAGCACAAAGGCAGCAGAGTGGCCATTGTCAAGGGCCCTGGATCAGTAGCACACCATTAAGAATTTGTGTGAGTAGACGAAAAGAGGGTCTCCCTACTGGGATTTTAAGTGGGATTCTAGAGAATATATAATCTCTTCCACCTCACCCTAAAGTCTATGACTGAAAAGTAATTTCATCCTATCTTTCCATCAAGAGAGTATGTAGAGCAGGTTTAGCATGGTTTCAGAAGATAAAGGGGTAAACATTAAGGTGCATAAACCACAGTACTTAATTATATTCAGCTAATTCTTTCTTTAAAAACAACTGTAAAGAAAACTTGACATGGATATGCTTTACTAAACTCTCATTACTAATTTTAAGTTTGCTATACTATTTTCATCAGAGTTGCATACTGTAATAATTTGCTAGGTCTGCTATAACAAAATACCACAGACTGGGTGATTTAAACAACAGAAACATGTTTTCTCATGGTTCTGAAGGCTGGAAGTTCAAGATCAAGGTGTTGGCAGGTTTGACTTGCAGACGGCCATGATCTTGCTGTGTCCTCACTGGGCCTCTTTCTCTGTGTGCCTGTGTATTCTTTGTGTCTCTTTATCTTCCTATAAGGACACCAGTTGTATTGAATTAGGGCTTCATCCTTGTGATCTCATTTAACCTTAATTATCTCTCTGAAGGACCTGTCTAAAAATATAGTCACGTTAGGCGTTAGGGCTTTAACATATGAATTTTGGGAGAATACACTTTAGTCTATAACACTTATTAAATGCTTCATTAAAATATCATGGAGTTTAAAGACTCTTACAGAAGGGTCCTGTATGATGTGCTGAAACACAAATATTGTCAACATAGATTACCTCCAGATGATCACATTTTGCTTTGTTACGCTTTGTGTGGAGGAAAAGATAGTCAGTTATACAGCACTGAAATTTCTATCAGCCTTTCTTTTAACTTTGTCAGTCTCAGAAGTAATATAAAGCAGACATTCCCTGCTGTGAAGAGATTAAGGAATCCCTGTGCATGGCCACTGCAGAACTTACTTGTCATGTATACTTTCACCATATTTCATTTTATACAAAAATCTATGTGTAGTAATGCATATTTTAGATAAGACATGTTTCAAGAGCCTCATAATTACCATTTCACTGATATTTTCTTGCCACTCTTGTAATAAATGACTGTGTTAAATGGCAATTGTGCCATGATTATATGACATCTTTTGTAACATTTACAGCCATAAAGTACATAATGATATTTTTTTCTTTCAGATACTTAAATGGAAGAGTCAGTGCTTCCAGATGATGGAAATAATTTCTAATATAATTGGTGAAAGTGAATTCATTTCAGTTTTTAAGTGAATAATTTGTGGAGGTGTAATAAATAAATATGAGAGCAGTTCTCAATTAGTCACTGCGTAAATACCTATCTAGGTTAAACCATAATCTTCATTTCTTCTAAAAATATACTCATTGATATTCAACAGAATGCAGAGAACTTCTGAGTAATCTTGTCCCATCAGTGAGTCTCTAAAGTTCTTTTGTGTTTGTCATCAAAACTTTTTATCCTAGTTGTACTTCTTGATGTAATTATATAATTTAATTAAATATTATAGAACAGTGAACTCTGAATTTGAAACAGAGTTATTTCTATGAAATAACTGAGTTGAATATTTTGGAATTACACCAAAAACTGAACTGCTAAAACTTGATGTTAAATTAATATTGATACAACTTTATAAATTTGGATAAATCATAAAAATCTAGGCTTATCTACTCCTATTATTTCATACTGTTTTCCATTTTTCTCTAAAGGAGCTGAAAATAGAAAATTGGAATGAATTTACAAGTAAAATAATTAAATTAGTATTAAAATTCATTCCACAAATAAAAGTCAAGTCCAACCAAATATAAAAAGAAGAAATAATACTAGATCTTTATAAATTCCTTCAGAGAATAGAAGAGGGAAGATACTTCCAAACTCATTCAGTGAGGCCAGTATTATGTTGATCTGAATAACTACATTAAAATATTATGAATGTCAATGCTCATCATTAATAATTACATACAAAAAGGAAATTATTATTTGCTTAACAGTTGATAGAATAGATAATTATGTTAGTGGAAATAGATTAAAAATAAAATCTGGATTAGAATGATAGAATGTTTTATAATACCATGTTTTCAACAAATAAGTATACATAATTTCCAAGTTGAGATCGCTATAATTAGCTCTTTCCCCATCCATGTATCCCAATCAAACGACCATCTCTATAATATTCTTGTCAAATTAATCTTAATGCAGGACATCTGAACCCTTAAACTACCTAAGTATCAATGATATTTATATTTATATTTTAAGAAGCCCTCAATGATCTTTATAAAATATCTCCTAAATTATGAATTAATAAGAAGTTACAGACCATATGAGTGCTAATTTACATGACTCAAGTTTTTTTCACATCTATTTCTGAATATTAAATTGAATTCACAGAGTTCTATTATAGAAAATTAGTGATCATTACTAAATGAATTTTGGTGAATGCTATTTTTATTTAATATGCTTCTTGAGTTTAGAGACAGTGAAACTAAACATTAGATTAAGGTACAATGATTAATTACATTATTAATAAAGATGCATAACGAACATATTAAGAATTGTTTGCTTCACTTTATGCATTCTACATTTCAGTGTTTTACATTAATATCTGTTTTTCTAACTCTGATATCTTCCAACATAGAATTAAGCATATTTTGCAGTCACTCCAGTGTGACAAGCTGTGACATAAGAGTTACTGAACTCTTTGTATTTTATTAGTCTCAGCCTTCCTGTTTAGGTCTTTGTTCCATAGGATTCAAAAATAGGCAATTGTTGGTATGAGTCTTCAGACAAAAGTGTTAAGATAGCCCTATACGAAAGACATGCTTAAAATATATTAGCTTTTTTTAAAAAAAATTTGTATTGGAGTATAGTTGATTTACAATGCTGTGTTAGTTTCAGGTGTACAGCAAAGTGAATCAGTTATACATATACATATATCCACTCTCTCCTTTTTTGTTTTAGATTCTTTTCCCATATAGGCCATTACAGAGTATTGAGTAGAGTTCCCTGTGCTATACAGCAGGTTCCTATTATCTATTTTATATATAGTAGTGTGTATATGTCACTTCCAATCTCCCAATTTATCCCTCTCCCTCCCTTATTCCCTGGTAACCAAGCTTTTTGTACAAGCTGCATTGGCAAAGTCATTTCAAATTTTAATGGATGAGGGTGGCTTGTGAAATGCACTTGTCGAAGAAGGTCTTCTAGGGTAGTTCCAGAAAATGGACAGATATATACACAGTCAGTCAAATACTTAAGTCATACTTAAGTAAAAATGACAGTATCTCTTGGAATATGTCATATATAAGACCTCAGTCATATGTATTATGGGAACAGATTCTTATTTTATGCCTCTTTACCTTTTCTTCCAGTGAATCATAATAAATATTGCCTATAGTCAGTTATGTCATGAAAAGAAGTAAAAATTTCATTGTTTAAAAAATAAACATGAATTTAGTTGAAAAATGAATTGCTTCTACACACTGAATGATAAAGAAAATATTCAAATGTATTTTTATATGTAAATATTCTATTACATCTTTATACTTAGGATTCAGATATATAAATCAATCCAAGTCTGCTGTTTTCCTCAAAAGCAAAAACTAGCTATGTTCCAATTGCTTCATATAAAAACATGTTCAGGGGAATTCCCCAGCAATCCACTGGTTAGGACTCAGCGCTTTCACTGTGGTGGCCCGGGTTCAATCCATGCTTGCAGAACTAAGATCCCACAAGCCACACGGTGTGGCCAAAAATAAAAACAACAAAAACAATGAAACAAACATGTTCAGGGATGAGCTTACAGGGACAATGAGTGAGAATACAGTTCAAACCCATAGGGATTTTTCAAGTAAAAATATAGTTGTCACAAAACATAGATGAAGAATTCAATAAAAACAATATTTGTATTACTACACACACAAATTATGCTGTTCAAGAAATAAATCTTTTGAGTTACAATGAAGAGGACTCTATAAAAAGTAAATATATATATGTATATATGTGTGTGTGTGTGTGTGTGTGTGTGTGTGTGTATTTCATCAGAGCAAAATAACTTTCAAATACAAAAGATACTTGAAGTGGAAAGAGTCTGCCAACAATACTTTCAAAGTTAAATGAATTACTAGAATTGACTGGTTTTTAACAAGTCAGATTTTATTGAGAATCCAGAGTCTTGTGAACTGGCATCAATTTACAGGTTGGGGTGTGGGTGGACTGGTCAATCTTGAATTTTCTTGGTGCTGTATGTGTAATGTTAATAAAAATTATGGCTTCATTAATGATGGGCCTCCAGTGTGATGCTCACTGCCAGAAGCAGCCTCTTTACGATATCTGATAATTTGGTTCTGCCACCGAGTTCTTGAGAAGGCTGCTGAAGCAAGTGCTAGACCTGCAGAAATGGCCACCTATTTCTCATGCTCCAACAAGTTTCCAGCCTGATCTGACAGTTTAGAAGGAGTAATATCCTATGGATTAAAAAAAACACTCATCATTTTCCCAAAAGGAACCTGAAAACAGGCCTATCTACATAAAATTAGAAGTGTGTAATATTATTCAACCAATCTCTTGCTTAGCTAATTAAAGCAACATCTTTAGGTAAACTATTATTTTCCACTTAAAATGAGATAAGTGAATTCAAAGACTAAAAACCCAATTTATCTTGTAACTGTACCTCACAATCATATCTGTGTATGTATTGTACAAGTTTCTTTATTTGTATAGTAAATGTGCATTTCATCGTGCAGCCCACTTGCATTCAACACAGAATAAGTCTTTACAGCAATTCTGTAGCTGTACTCTAAGTCCAAATAAAGCATGTAATTACAATAAAAAACCCTTTATACTTGCTTGGGTTTTAACAATGCATTAAATTAAAAAGGCAGCTTACCCTGAGAAAGGTAATCTCTGGGGAAAGGGGGAAGTTTTTAATAAAAAGTAATGCACTTTTAGTGAAGCAGCTAACTATTGATGCTACTACTGGGCACTTGTGTTTCCAACAGCCAATTTCATAGACTCTCTGTTGAGTAAAATCCAGTTTTAAGATTTATAATGCAATTGAGTTTTGTCAAGAGCAATAAGAGCTGGACACAGTTGGAAGTGACCTGGAAATCACCAAGCAAAATCTCCACTTTTAACCAAAGAGAAAATCGATACCCAGAAAGGTCAAAGGAGTTTTCCAAGTTTATACAATTACTTACTTACAAGATAAGGGTTAAATTTCAAACCACTGACTGTCAGTGTTTTTGTTCTAGCAGAAAGATACACACTGTAAGGCATAAACATAATATAATGGTAAATTATGCCTTATGTAGAAGGTGGTAAGAGTCATGCGGAAAGAAAAGAATTAAGCAGTAAGAGAAATATTGAGATTGTCAAAGTTGAGAAAAAGTGAGGTAGGGGTATACTGCAGTACCAACTAGAATAGTCAACATTTTCATCACTGAGAAAGTGACATATGAGCAAGGACTTCAGAGAGATGTGAGCTAGCAATGCAGAAACCTGGGGAAGAGTGTTTAGGTTAGAGAGAACTGATAAAAGAAAGGCCCTTCCTTAGTGCAGGGACTGTCTGGTTTGTGAAAATGCTCCATAGCCAGTGTGACTAAAGTGGAATGACTGAAGGGGAGATGAGGAGATCATGCAGGATGATGGAAGAGAAGTAGGAACCATTGAAGAGTTTTGAATAATGAAATTATTGGACTTAGTTTCAAAGTAAACCTAGTTTCAAAGTAAACCTTCTAGCTACTGTTTTTTAAAAAAAGTTGATAGAAGGACAAGAGCAGAAATAGTGAGACCTGCCAGGAGTAGTATGGTGATATATGATGGTAGTTTAGACCTGGGTGATAGCAGTGATGAAAGTAGATGGAATTCGCAATATATTTTCCAGCTAGATCTAATAATGGCTAGATTAGATATAGTATGTGAATGGCATGTGATACTGTTGACTCAAAAAAGCAGAGTCAACAGTGACATCAAAATATATGGCTTGAACAACTGGAGAGACAGAGTTGCCATCTAGGGATGAGGAAAACTATAGGAAGGCAAGCTTTAAGGAGCAAGATCAAGACTTCAGTTCTGGTTCATTCATTTGACCTCCAAATTGAGATGTTGAGTAAACAACTGGAGACATGAGTTAGGATTTAGGAAATAAGTGTAGAACGGAGATGTATATTCAGACATTTGGGGCATACAGATGTTACTTAAGCCCAGGGACTGGATAAGGTCTCCAGAGAATGAAAGTAGATAGCGAAACAAAAAGATACAAGAACTAAGTCTTGGAAAATTGATATTTAAAGGATTGAGAGAAGAAGAGGAATCAACACAGGCAAATAAAAAGGAATTTCCAGTGACTAGGAGGAAAACCAAGAGAAAGATGTGTCCTGGAAAGCAAGGTAAGAAAGTCTTTCAAAGATAAGGAAGTGAACAAGTGTGGCAAATGTTGATAGGTCAAGGCTGGTGACACTAAGAGATAACTTTAAAATAAGCTTTAAGGAAGTTAGTGTTGACTATGGGAAGAGCAGTTACAGTGGTGTTACAGAAAGAAAAGCTAGAATGCAGTGGTGGTATAAGAACATATTCATCAACCTATTCTATCAAAAATAAGATATCATTGATTTTTTCTATTGTTTTCTTCATCTCTATTTCATTTATTTTTGCTCTGATATTTACAATTACTTTCCTTCTGCTAACTTTAGGTTTTGTTTGTTCTTCCCTAGTTGCTTTAGGTGTAAGGTTAGGTTGTTTATTTGAGATGTTTCTTGTTTCCTGAGGTAAGACTGTATTGCTATAAACTTCCCTCTTAGAACTGCTTTTGCTTCATCCCACAGGTTTTGGGTCATTGTGCTTTGGTTTCCATTTATCTCTAGGTATTTTTTGATTTCCTCTTTGATGTCTTCAGTGATCCATTGGTTGTTTAGTAGTATATTGTTCAGCCTCCATGCGTTTGTGTTTTTTACAGTCTTTTTTTCTTGTAGTTTATTTCTAATCTCATAGCATTGTGGTCAGAAAAGATACTTGATATGATTTCAATTTTCTTAAATTAACTGAGGCTCGCTTTGTGGCCCAGCATGTGGTCAATCCTGGAGAATGTTCCATGTGCACATGAGAAGAATGTACATTCTACTGCTTTTGAATAGAATGCTCTATTAAAAAAAAGAAAGAAAGAAAAGGAACCAAAGGAACCAGGGATGCTCTAGAATTACTAAGCACAATAGACTTAGACACCAGTCTTAGGACACTTTAGCACTGAAGCCTTCTACTAAATAATTAAGTATAGTCTATCTTTGCACCCTAAGTACTCACTAGTATGTTTCTTTCATTATTAATGGGCCTCTTTTATAATTCAAATAAAACTTTGCTGGTGATGAATCTAAGAAACTAAACATCTTAACATTCTGATTAATTTGAATCTTTAAAGGTTATAAGAACAGTTTCAACTATTTCTCCCTCCATAAAAGTTATATAATCATTGTATTTCCCTTGTCTTATTTGAAAAGTCTATATTTGTCCATATATTAATTTTTTTCATATGTTGCAAAGTCCTTCACCATCTGTAAAACTGAAAGACTACTACCAAAATAGTAGAATAGTTGAGCAGTCTTGCCCAGAACAGAGCCTAGTATATCGAAAGCAAGCAATACATGTGAATTCATGTTTTTATAATAGTGGTAACAATAAGAAGAGATATAATTAAGAAGCAGCATGCATTCATTCACTAGGTCCACAGTGATCAGAAAGTTGAAATCCATGAAACAAAAGTCAATGTTCCTGTGTATATATTTGTCTCAATTCATTATATATTAGGCCAATATAGTAATTTTGAAGTGTTGGTTGTTTTTTAAAAATCCTTCTATTTTAATTTTTAACACTCACTTATAAGTAAAATCACCAGTTGGACCCTATGTTGATTATTAAAATCAAGAGTATGGTATCCAATGTGGGCAACTCCAAAGTGATAAATTGCATCTCTAACATTCTAACAAGTCTTAATTCTTATCTAGATGTATTACACATGATGCTACATGTTTAATTAAAATAGGGCCAGCCATAGATGGAATTCTAGCAAAGTGGCAGACCCGAGAAGCAACAAAAAAACAGTTGATACAGAAAGTTTAAAGTCAAGGGAATAAACATGGGACCCATTGCATCTTCTCTTCATTTTAATTGTTTGTTTTGTGGTGAGGATTTTGAGAAATGAATAACTTTTTTGTGTAGGATGAGAACATTCAATTTATCCCAGATCCCAAGAGTTATCAATTCTGCATGCATATTAGCATCAATTTAGGAGTTATTTTTAAAATAGCCATGCCTAGTTCATGCCCATATCAATTTAATTAGGATATTTGGAGAGCAGACACTGGTATATTTAAAAATTCCCTAGGCAATCTAAATGGGTAATCAGGGAAATAAACTACTGAAGTATATCATCATATAGACATGGCAAGCTAGTAATCAAATGGAAAAATGGTACTAAGTAGAAAAAACATGTAGCAAGGTGTATTAACCTACCTTTGCAGTTTTTAAAAATCTGTATTAAAAATCAAGTTACAAACATCATAATTAAAACTGCTGAATGTATTTTATTGAATGAGAAACCAGCAAGATATTCAATGCATATATTAGATTCCTCCTATAGGCTATCAAAACACACTTGTGATGTATAAGTATGTGATATGTATGTAATTAAAGTAAAATGGATTTTTAGGGTATATTTATTATCAAAAGTTCTACGTTCCTTTTGTCTTGTGAAAATTAAGTGATTCTTTTTTTATTCTTCCCATGATTTCTATGGAAATATTATTATTTTCGTATTTATATATGTATGCATAGATTCTACATTATATAGAGTTTGAATAATATAAAACATAAATGTTGAGTCCAGTATATTAGATCTTTTTGTTTGTTTGTTTGCACCTGCTTTCTTTCTTTTTTGAATTCCTTATATTGTGTTTACCATCTTATAGAATGGGTAGGTAAAATATGCAGAGCAACCCTTTTGAATCTGGGGATATTTTAAACATATTTCTGGGTTGTTGAAATGCCTGATATAATACCCACTCATACCTGTGGCCCTTTCCAAGACAAAGTGGTAGAGCTACCTCCTTTTGTATAGTACCTTAACTCTCACAATTAATGACGGAAAAAATCTTTTGCAGATCAGGTACAATGTTGTATTAAACATATCAATAGACATAGGCCAAAGTAAGCATTTGCAAAGTTGGATACAAAATTTTATAGACAGAACTTAAATCATGTAACATCATAAACTATAAACTCAGTAAGGGTTAGTGGGCAGCCATAGTAGTGGCCATTACTGTGCCTACTAGTTAATGCAAGACTGAAGACTGGACAATAGACCAGGGGTGTGTCAACATCTGCACCTGGTAATCATTTACAAAGTCTGGTTTAAAGAATTTAATTTTGAATACATGGAAGTATCTGATAACATATTCCAAACCTCTCACATTAGATCTTTATATGAAATAAAATCTTACTAATTATAAGGATAATCCAAATTAAGATAGCCAGAAAGGTAAATTTATTTCTTTCAAGAACATGTAGCATATAGGAAGCAATGTTCTAGATGCTAAATGTTACACATTTGAAATTCATTTGGTTCTGATGTAGAAAATAGATAATAATCACTTATAAGGAATACTGCTTTTATGTAAACAAACTAAGCTAACATCCTCACAATAATGCATTCTCTCTCATGCAATAAACTGTTACTATTATTTTTCTGTATGTTTTGCCTTCTTAGTTATCACAATATGAATAATTCAAAGGAAAACTTTTACAGTCTGGAAAACTTTTGTAATTCTGAATAAAGTAATCCTGATCAGTATGAATAAAGCTAATCATATGCAATGTAATAAAAATCAAAACATAAGAGTTCTCTAATATCACCAATAATGTGAAACAGTTCTAATTCACTGAACATGGAATTAAGGAAAAATCTAAAAATTTGGAAAAAAATGTAAGAAATACGTATAGAAATGCCAAACATGACCCAAAAGTTCACTAAATAATAGATATTAGTTTTAGATTTTAAATTTTTTAAAGAAACGTATTGTTGAGTATAAAATTACACTCATGTGAGCATTTTATTTTACTCTTCAATTTTACCTATATAATTTAATGGAATGGGTCAGTAATACCATTAATCTATACTTATGTATATACTCTGTACTTACATATTTAACTTGATGCTGTGCTCAATAACTCCCTTGGCAGCTGGAAATTTTTGCCTACTCCCTCTGCACTGAGCCAGGAAAGATAGCTGTGTAAAACTGCCTCTGTTTTCTGGGGTCCCAGGAGACTTGTGAATGCAGAGCCCTATGGGTTCTCAGAGTTAAGTGATTTGGGAGCCAGTCCCTTGGGTGGCAGCCATAAAAGTTGGGATGCTAGATCTGTGGTCCAATCCCTTTGTTCCTCAGGGGGAGCTGGGTGTTGGGGATTCCCTCCCAATTGTAAAGTGCTGTGCTGGGGATGGGGAATTGAGTGTGTCCCAGTTTTTCCTACCTGTTTCAATATAGATATTTTTTCAGTCACCTGTTATATAGGAGGCTCTCAACTAATTTACAGATTTTTCTTGGAGGGAATAGTCCATGTGTAACTGTATATTTAGTACTTCCTTTGTAGGAGGAAAAGTCAGGTACGTCTTCTGCAACTTGGCTAATATAACTCTCAACTCATCTTTTTAAAAAAGTTTGGGGAAAGAAAAAAATTTTAAGTTTAAGAGCATTGATGAAAGTTCTGTTAGATAAAAGAGATCAATGTTTCCCAGGTAAAACGATAAGAATTAATTTAATCAATTTCCTTTGGGTAGAATCCATATATAGGTGAGATTCATTAAATTGGATAGTGTGCATATAATTCTATGACACTATCAAGATATTTGTTTACACAATATTACTGTTTAAATTCAGTATACCCTGAGTGGGTTAAATAACAAAATAACCTCTATTTTTAATCTGCTTGAAATATGTTATTTATGGTGTGAAGTTCTAAAACAAAAGAAGCTCAAAACCTATGAGTTTGTGTTATATATGTTGTGTGTGTATGTATATGTACATGTTTTCCATTTCTTTAAAAAGCACAATTGCTTTTGTTGTTTTCAGATTTACTGTGCTGTTGCTATTTCCGCTTTCTGAGAAAAAACGTTCTATTGATATACAGGACAGAGGCTGCAAATAAACTGAATGGATGGTAATTCCCTACAGTATTTCAATAGTAAATTTTAACAGTATAATTGATACACAGTGAACTGGCCCATTAAATTAGTTTTACTACTATAAAATCTTTCATTCCAAACTGAAGTGGTTGCCACCATTACCCACACAGTGATATAGTCTTATCTAAGTAATTTCCTTTTCTTCACTGTGCAGAATCATGAATTTCATTTTGGTTACATGGTTTATGTTTTAGTAAAAATCAGCTGGCTCACTGACATTTTTAAAATAATGCATTTGCCAATGCTTTACCTGCTGGAAGACCCATGATCCTCTTCTGTGAACTGTATTAAACTAAAGATGACTTAATGAATTTATTTTAAAATTTCTGTTCAATTAATCAACTTATTTGCAAAATGATATCAAGAAAGTCAAATGATTGCTATGCTTATAATAGCAGCAATTATTATACATATATTCCACTATATTTTGATGGCCATTTTATACTTTTAAACTTCCTTATAAATTTTAACCTAGTATAGAAAATATTTTTTTCATGTTTTTAAAACACAGACTAAATTTATTGTCTACTTGCAAAAGCACTGTGTTTTTCACTAAAAAATATGCCCATCAGAGCATAGTTGGACCTATACATATTTTGTATCCACATCAAACAGATAATACAGTCTGTAACACTATTTGGCAAATATCAGTAATAATTGAGCTAATAATGAAGTAGAATTATTTTTCAATATGATGAAATGTGCTCTTAATCAGTATTTAAGCTTAATCAACAATTGATTCAAATAATTAAACCCCATACAAAAGAAGGGTTATAAATAGTCTTTGTCATACTAAATCATGTGATAAGGAAGCATGGGTATGTTTTAATCAATAATCATACTGGATGGATCTTATAATTAATAAAGGGGAAATTAAATCATATTTAAAATCTTTCTCATTGGAGTCAAAAAGACCTGAATCACTGACTTGACTCTGCCTCCAACTGTGGTATCAGGGATATTAATGTCTATGTTTTTGTTTCCTCACCTATAAAAACAGGTATAATTATGGAACTTACAGCTTAGGTTTGTGTAAAAATTAACTACGGTTACATATGTAAATTGCTTGGCACAGTGCTTGGCATACTGCAATTATGCAATTAAATGTTTGCTATGATTATAAATGGTTGCTATTATTTTAAGAAAATCAAAATATTTGAGTCTCACAGATTCTGTTTAAATGTACAGTATAGAAACATGTTAGAGGTGAATGTATTAATTCAGAATTATTGAAAATTCAGAGATAGGAGCTGACCTGTAGTATTTGCTTCAAATACCATAAACTTGAATTGAAAACTTTATTATTTATCAAGAACTAAACAAGGTCCAGTGAATTGTAAGAGAAATGAGAAAGAATCCTCAGTGGCAAACAGAAAATAAATGTGCAATAGGATCAGAAAGAAAAATTATGAAACATAAATCTAAAACAGTATTTAAAAACTCCATCTATATAAGAAATTTTTGAGAAAAATGAAAAACACTTTAATAAAAGGAAGGATACACCTTATTTTGGAATTAGAAGACTTAACATTGCACAGATGTCAATTCTTTCTAATTTGATCTCTAAAGTAAATGCACTCCCAACAACTTTTTGTAATGAATATTACTAAAGTTGTAGTTCTAAAATGTATCTAATAATGCCAAAAATCAATTACAGTCAAAGGAATATTTCTTTTTAGGATATAACTTACATATTCTAAAGTGTATAAATTTTAGCCCAGATTGGGAAAAGCCTTATCCATGTGTGTGTGTGTGTGTGTGTGTGTTTGTGTGTGTGTGTGTATACATATGTATACATATGTTCTTCATTTATTCTGCAACATCAGGAGTATCTGTCCCAGTCTTAGTTTTTCCAATTAGTCAGCCATTACAGAGCTGATGTGGATATTTTCATGTTACTGTATAGTCAAGGCCTTTTGAGCAAAAATTGCTGGCAACATGGGTTAAAGGATGAGTAGATGGCAAACAAGCATTAGGAGTGAAAGATAGTGAAATACACAGACAGATTGACAGCTTTATCTTCCCTGAAGCCGTTTGTTCATTTTTCAAAGGGGAATTTAAAAAACCCCACAAAACAGGGCCATTTATTTACATTACAAGGTGTTATAACAATTTAAAGATCTTCCTTTTCTCTTCCCAGAAGTGGTGTGATTACATTAGAGAGCAAAGATTTCTGTCCCTCTCTCAGGAGGAAAGGAATATAGCTATGCAGCCATTCCGAGGAAAGCTCTGAAAGTCACAATTTCAGTGTTTCTCTCCTGTAGTATATTGATGACATCTACCCTGATCATGTCACTTGATGGAGAAATGGGACATGGGGAACCGATGCTAACATATTCTGTAAGTAAATAATTGGTCTGCCTCTGATCCAGAAAACTTGTGTTTGCTGTCAGAAGATGAGTAAATAAAGATCCTAAGAACTTATCACTATGTGACAGGGACAGTTCTAATTTCTATGTTAATATCCTTAAGAAAATAAACTTTCAACCTCCCTGAAATTCTCATGCTAATTTAAATCTTTATTTTGTATTTTTTACTAAAGCTCATTTCCTCAGAACATCTTCAAAAGGACCCGGTACAAGTTTAAGTGTTGTACACAGGCTATCTCATTTATTTCCTATAATAACTTATAAATCGCAACTTCTATATGTGGATATAGGTTCAGAAAAATGTAAAAGACTTGTCAAAATAGTGGAGTAGAAATAACACACCGGGTCTGTTTGATTATTATTCACTCTACATCACTGCTTCCTTTAAATACATTTGAATGAAGGAAGGAATGAAAATGTTTTATGTTTGTGTGCCTGGTGTGAATTAAAGCTGATACTTAAAACAATGGATAATTGAAAGAAATAAAACAGTACTTTATCAGACACATTGATTCAGACCTTCCCCCCTCGCCGAAATTAATCAAGCTTTACTCTGTTTCTAAATAGACCAACTGTGTCTCAAAGCAACTGCTCCATATCTAAGTGATGAATAAAGTACCTTATACCTCAGTGAACTGACCTAAGTAACAACCATCATCATCATCACCATCATTATCATCGTCATCATCATCATGATAGCTTGCTATATACCAGGCAGGTATTAGCCTATTTAATCCCCATAATTACCTTTTTTTTGGTCGCATTGTGCAGCATGTGGGATCCCAGTTTCCCGCCCAGGGATTGAACCCATGCCCCCTGCACTGGAAGTGCAGAGTCTTAAGCACTGAACCGCCAGGGAATTTCCCCATAATTAACTTTTAAAGTAGATACAACATTATCTTTGTTTTACAAATGAAGAAACTGAGGCACAGAGAAGTTAAGTGAATTCCCAAGGTCACAGAGCTAGTAAATGACAGAAATCTGATTCTAGTTCAAGTAGTTTGGCTCTAGAGTCCATGCTCATAGGCTTTACAGGCTATCGTTTCTCCATAAGGTGTATATTCTTTCAAATGCCCTCATTTTCTGTGAACTGTATTTACACTTTGGGGAATATAACTTATTCATGATATCTCTTATTACATATGTATTATCTATTAAATCATTAATCATCCCTAGATTGCATATTGTACTTTAGATGGCCAATGAGTGCTAAAATCAAACTGGCTACTGCACCAAAACCGTGCTCCAAGAATGCCTTGAATAATTTATATTAGATGTGAAAACAAGCAAAGTTCCTTAAAAAGTCATGCCTGTAACATGGCAGGTGCATTTTCTATAATCATGTTTCATGAAATAAACATCAGACTGACTCATTTTTGTTCTGCCGGCTCAGTTATTATAAAGAAGTGACAATTTACACAAAGATCTGAAATGAAAAGGTCATCCTCATCAATCGGCCCTACTTCATAATACCCAGCTCTATAAAGAGAGTACTTTAGATATATTCATCTGTGCAGATTGTTTAAAATGAAGGTCATAAACTCTAAAATCATTACCATTCTATTCATAAAGCAAAGGTCTCAAAATGTGTTCAAGAAGGAAATAATTTCAAATGCTTTGGTCAAAATGTACAATAATATACTAGGCATTTATTCAATTGTCCACTTTTAGAAACTTAGAAAAGTTATAAAAGCTGAATTATCAGTCATGAAAAGGAGATGTGTCATGGTTTTCTCAAAAACGTCTAAACTTTTGGACACTGGAGTAGGCTTAATAAAAACTAGCCCAGAAGCAGAAAAGATACACCACTGTGTCAATAATTATACATGCCACTATCTCATTATTCTATAATGAATATTCTCCTTATTCATTATTTTAGGTTCCAAATAAACATTATATTTTCACAGAGACATTGGATATAGTATAAGAGGTGAAATGAATATTAGCAAATGAAGGTTCATGCACAAAGATCAACAGGGCAGAACTAACTCATATGAAGGAAAACACCAATAAGCTGTGGCTAGATTACCAAAAGCACATTTTTATATAGTGTATAAAAAAAGTTCAGGACTTCCCTGGCAGTCCAGTGGTTAAGACTTCGTGCTTCCACTGCAAGAAGCGCGGGTTCGATCCCTGGTCAGGGAACTAAAATCCTGCATGCTGCGTGGCGCTGTCAAAAAAAAAAAAAAGTTCAATGCACGTGAAGTTTTGTGATTCTTAAAATATTTCAGTCTGTCTTCTACTTTAGCACAGAAAAAGACCAAACTACTTGATTTTTGAAAAAAATACTAAGATTATTTTTTTAGAGCAGTTTTAGTTTCACAGCAAAATTGAGCAGAATGTAGAGTCCTCATCTACATCTTTCCCTGTCCCCCCACCCCCATAGCCTCCCCCAACCACCAGCTTCCTGCACCACTGTGGTACAATGGATGAGACAACACTGACACATCATTATCGATCAAAATCCATAGTTTACATTCATTGTGTGTATTGGACATTCTATGGGTTTGACAAACGTACAGTGACATGTATCTATCATCATAGTGTCATGCGGAATATTTTCACTGCTTTACAATTCCCCTATGATCTACCTATTCAACCCACCCTTCCTTCCAAGCTGCTTGCAATCATGGGTCGTTTTATAGTCTCCAGAGTTTTGCCTTTTCCAGAATATCATATAGTTGGAATCGTACAGTATATAGTTTTTTAAGATTGGTTTCTTTCACTAGGTAATATGCATTTAAGTTTCCTCCCATGTCTTTTTGTGGCTTCAGAGCTCATTTCTTTCTAGAGAAATGGTTGCTTCCAAGTTTTGGCAACTGTGAATAAACTGGCTATAAACATTAACATGGAGGTTTTTGTGTGGACATAAATTTTCAAGTTGTTTGGGTAAGTATCAAGGAGCACAATTGTTGGATCATAGGGGAGGAGTATGTTTAGTTTTAAAAGAAGCTACCAAACTCTATTCTAAAGTGGCTGTACCATTTTGCACTCCAACCAGCAATGAATGAGAGTTTCTGTTGCTGTACATATTTGTCAGGATTTGGTACGGGCAGTGTTTTAAATTTTAGCCATTCCAATAGGTGAGTAAGTGCTATTTTGTTGTTTTAATTTGCATTTCCCTAATGAAGTATGATGCTGATCATCTTTTCATATGCCTAATTGTCATCTGTATATCTTCTTTGGTGAGGTGTCTGTTTATATCTTTTAACTGTTTTGAAATTGGGTTTTATTTTACTGTTGAGTTGTAGGTGTTCTTTTGGTTAACAGTCAATTATCAGTACAAATATTTTCTCCCAGCCTGGTTTCTCTTCTCATTCTCTTGACGGTGTCTTCACAGAGAAGTTGTTTTTTAATTTTACTGAAGCCCAGTTTTTCAATTCTTTCTTTCATGGATCAATTCTTTCTTTCATGGATCATGCCCTCAGTATTGAACCTAAAAAGTTCTTGCCAAATCCAGTGTCTTTTAGGAGTTTTATAGTTTTGCATTTTACATTTAGGTATATAGTCCATTTTGAGTTAATTTTTGTGAAGGGTGTAAGATCTATGTCTAGATTCATTTTATTGCATGTGGATATCTAGTTGTTCCAGAACCATCTGTTGAAAGGACTGCCTTTCTTACATTGTATTGCCTTTACCCCTTTATCAAACATCAGTTGACTATAATTGTGTGGGTATGTTTTTGGACTCTATCTTCTGTTCAATTGATTTGTCTGTTCTTTTGCCAATACCACACTGTCTTAATTACTGTAGTTTTTATAATGAGACTGGAAGTCAGGTAGTGTCACTACTCCAACTTTTTTCTTCTCCTTTAATATTGTGCTGGTTATTCTGGGTCTTTTAACTCTCCATATAAACTTTACCATCAGTCATTGATATCCACAAAATAAGATTTTCATTAGAACTGCATGAATCTATGTAGATCAACTGAATTCAATTGAATCTATAGAAAAATGAACATCTTGTCAATATTGCCTCACTATCCATGAACATGGAACATCTCTCTACTTATTTAGTTCTTTGATTTCTTTCATCAGAATTTTGTTGTTTTCTTCATATAGATCCTACGCATATTTTGTTAGAATATATGTAAGTCATTTTTAGTGTTAATGTATGTGGTGTTGTGCTTTTAATTTCAAACACTAATATTTACTGTTGATATGCAGGAAAACAATTGACTTTTGTATATTAACCTTGTATCTTGCTACTTTGCTATAATCACTTTTTAGTCACAGAATTTTTTTTTGTTGACTCTTCAGGATTTTGTATTTAGACAATCATTTCAACTGCAAATATAAACAGTTCTATTTTTTTCTTTTCCAGTTTGTATACTTCTTACTTCCTTTGCTGGCCTTGTTGCATTAGCTAGGACTTGCAGTAAAATGCTAAAAAGGAGTGACGAGAAGGAACATATTTGCTGGTTCCTGATCTTGGCAGAAAACAATCTGGTTTCACACTATTTAGTATGAGGTTAACTAGAGTTTTTGTAGATTTCTTTATCAAGCTGAGGAAGTTCCTTTCTATTCCTAGTTTGCTGAGAGATTTTGTCATGAATGGGTGTGTGATTTTATCAAATAGCTTTTCTGCCTATTGATTTGATTATGTGATTTTTTTCATCTTTAGCCTATTGATGTGATGAATTACCTTAACTGATTTTTGAATGCTATACCAGCCTTGTATATCTGTAATAAATGCCCTGTGGTCGTGGTGTATAATTCATTTATACATTGTTGGGTTTGATTTGCTAATATTTTTTGAGAACTTTTGCATCTACGTTCACGAGAAATTTTGGCCTGTAGTTTTCTTTCTTTTAATGTCTTAGTCTGGTTTTGGTATTAGGGTAATGTTGGTTTCATAGAATATGTTAGGAAGTATTCCCACCACTTCTGTTTTCTGGAAGAAACTGTAAAGAATTGATATAATATCTTCCTTAAATACTTGGGAGAATTTACCAGTGAAACCACGTGGGCTAAACCAATGGTTTCTTTCTACAACTGGGAGAAGCCTTATTGAAATTCATAGGTAGGTAGCAATGCTTTGAAGCGTTTCATAATTAAGCAATTTCAATGTAAGTTACTTCCTCAATCACACAAAAATATTCAGAAAAAATTTAAATAAAGGCTATAGGATTACCGCTCATACCATCATGACCATACAAACTGGGCAAAACTTTAAAATACCCTAATACAATGCAATAGTGCATAAAAAATATTTTATACTTTTCTGAGAGAAACCTCACTGGTCAAAGAGGACAGAAAAGAAAGATACCTGCTTCCTCCAGAAAATTCTGGCATTCACATGCAAGATTTTTAAAAATATTTATTTATTTGGCTGCACCAGGTCTTAATTCCAACATGTGGGATCTTTTAGTTGCGGCATGTGGGCTCTTAGTTGCAGCATGTGGGATCTAGTTCCTTGACCAGGGATCGAACCTGGGCCCGCTGCACTGGGAGCATGGAGTCCCAACCACTGGACCACCAGGGAAGTCCCACATGAAAGATTTTTAGTAATGCAGCGTATTATTCAATAATTCCCATTTCACCATAAATTTCATAATTTCAAAAAAGTATCCATTATTTAATGATGTTTTTGATTGTCTTATTATACACAACTCACTTTCAAGGCCCAGCTTCAAGGTAACCATTATATTCCAAAAATTCTCAATGAATATTGACCACATATCCCCACTTACTACAGCCTGTGTCTACCATTCATATTCTTTGGAATATAGCAATGAGGTTCTTGCATGCATTTTACTTAAAATATTTAAACCTGAAGTAACTGTAATATTCATGAGAAAAATAAATATTCCAGCAAAAACTCAGGAGAAAGTGGTGACTACTGCATATTATCATTTATATGTGATGTATATAAATATGTATGTGTAAATGTATTATATATTTATAGATATGTCTATATTTGTGTGTATGATTTCTCCTCCTTTCAACTAAAACAATTACACAAAATGAAATTAGAGCTAGCCAGAATGTCAGATACCTCTGGATGTTATAGGCAGCCCATCTGGTCCTATATCCGTAATGAACTTTGCATAAATCAAATGAGATTGATGAAAACATGCCCAGTTGGTTTCCAGAACTCGGAACACGTCAGCACAGCCAAGTGGAAACAATGGACAGCACAGGTATCTAATGATTCTGAGCTGTCGTTAGGGCCAGTGACTTTCACACAGCTACTCAACAATTTTCCATAAGATTAAAGATAACTTCTATATTTAATTAAACAAGTTTGGCTTTAGGAAACTCAAATTAATAATGTAAATAACTTAGAAACCTGAAATTTCTTCCAACTACATGCTACCAAAATATCTCCTGGGCTGCACGGGGATTTAAGAGTGTTTTTTGACTTTGCTTCTACAGATTTCATGGGAGTCTCGAGTAACCATGACTGATCCATCACTCTGAAAGGTAAAAACAGGAAAAATGAATTGATTTTCTACTCTTTGTACAAAGTAGCAGTGATGATTAAGATAGAAAGGCAGCCTTCCATGGGGAAAAAAGTTCCTTTTATGTCTGTAAAGATAATTTGCTTTTCATCCTGCATGTGTATCTAAATGAAGATTCTTTTATATAATAAATATTTTTGTAATGTATCTACCTCTTCAACTATCTTAAATTTAAAAAAAAATTATGATCACAGAGGCTTCACCTACTTTCTCCTTAATTCATAAAACAGACAGTTAACATTATGTGTGAAAAAGCCTAACATTTAAAAAACACAGACAAAAAGTTACAGAAGTTTATTTTTAATTCCATAATATCACGGAAATAAATCTAGATTAAGAGCCAACAGATTCCTATTCTAGTTTCAGCCTAGAACAGGTCAATATCTATGTCTTCATGAATTAGGCCAAGATACTTCAATTCTCTGAGTATCAGGGTCTATTTTCTGCTCAATGAAGGGATTGAACTCAGCTTCAAAGTTTCCTTTCAGCTTTATTACTCTATGCAATATTTCTCAAAATATATTTGTCAGAACTCTGGTCTTGCAAGCTATTTCATTTGAAAATGAATGTTTCATGATTAAATTCATTTGGGAAGTTGCACACTTCATTTATTCAATGTACATTTATATAATAGTTTTATAGTGTGAACTAAGACTGCCTTGAGGAGTCAGTTAATATGTTTTATCAAGGAGACAGCATTAATTATCATGCAAATAGGTGCTTAAAATAGCAGTCGTAAAATATCATACAGACAAAATGTACTTGATATTCTGAGGCTCCTATTAGGCTGGGCATTCGACCAAGGCTTTCGTGAGGAAGTGACAATTTAAATGAGATTAAATGTTTGCTTAGTATTTAAGTAGGAAAAGCAAGAGGGAAGATATATCTAGTGAATGGAAAGTATGAGCAAATGCACAGTGGCAGAAGGCAGAATGACACTGTAAGACAAACTTAAAGCAGACCCAGATAGCAGAGGGAAAGAAAGCACCCCAGACTGTAGGAGTGATGAAGATCAGGCTTTTACAAAGCCTTTAAGCAATTAAAGATGTTGCTCTTAGTAAAGAAAGAGAGCTATTCAACAAATATTTGAAAGAGGCATGAAATGACCATACTTGTGTCAAGAATATCCTGGGTGAAAATAAAAGATTGGAGTTAAACTACAGCTGTCTTGAATAGACCAGTTTGAAGATTGAGATCAAGATCACAAATGTTCTGAAGTTGACCCAGGCTATTAGTGATAGAGATGAAATAGATATATGAGGTACTTAGTGGATAGATTAAATAGAGAGAGAAGCAGGAAGAGAATCACAAGGATGAACGTTACGTCTCTGGTTCGCATAATTGTTAGGAAAGGGTATGTTCATTGAAATAGGAGATCTGGACAAATACGTGACATAATGGTCATCTATTGCTGCACCTATTGCATAATTTATCTATCATATAAGCTTTGTACCTTAAAACAAGACACATTTGTCATCTCACATTTTTTATTATTAGTTTTGTGTGTCAATAATTTGGTAACAGTGTAGCTGGGTCTTCCATTTTAAGGTCTCACAAAGTTCCAATCAAAGCATTAGCTGTGGCTGCAGCATTATTCAAGGCTCAACTGTGAAACCACCTGTTTCCAAGCTCGGTGGTTGTTGGCAAGCATTGCTTCTCTTGATTTGTAAGACTGAGGGCCACGGTTTCTTATTGACTGTCAGTTGAAGGTCAAACTCAGTTCCTTACCATGTGGCCCTTTCCAAAAATGCTGCTTGCTTCCTGAAAGGCAGCAAGGAAAGACAGTTTCCTCACAAATTGGATGCTGCATCTTATATAACCTAAACACACATACATGATCATATACATTCTGTCATTTTTCTTGCATTCTGTTGGTTAGAATGAAGTGTCAAACACACCAAAGGGGAGAAAATCACAGAAGGGCATGAAAACAAGAAAGCAGAGATCAGGGAGCCACCCTAGAGTCTGTCCACCATACTTATGCATGGAAATTTTGAGATCAGTTTTGGTTATATTGAAACATCCTCTACATGTCTGAAAAATTCATGAGAATACTGACTTGAAGTTATAAACTTGTTGGTGCTCCCTCATTTAAATCCAAAGGATGTTAATGCCCAGGGAGAGAAATATGTATTGAAGAGAGAAAGAGGCTCAAAAACAAACCCAGAAGAACTCTAACAGTTACTGTCTAGGTAAGGAAAGATGATCCTACAAAGAAGTTGAAGAGTTAGTATACTAATATACTAATTATACTAACAATATTATATATACTAATTACATATTAATATAATACTAATAAGATATATTACTATAATATAATTATCTTATAATAAAGATATAATTAAATTTAGTTACTATCATTATAATGCAATTATACAATAATTATACAATAATTATGACCAAAATTATAACTGTATTAATTATATTAGTTACCATATAAAATTCTAAAAGAGAAACTACCATAAACCATAAGAAATGAGAAAATGGGAAGACAATTATAGAGGAAAACCCTACTTTTTAAATAATCTGAATATATTAAATAACTTGGGATAAATTTAAAACTCTCTCTCTCTTTCTATATATATATGTATATATTTCTCTATGATATGAGTTACAAATCTCCCTATTTTGTGACCACGTAGAGAGGTGGGATAGGGAGGGTGGGAGGGAGACTCAAGAGGAAGGAGATATGGGGATATATGTATATGTATAGCTGATTCACTTTGTTATAAAGCAGAAACTAACACACCATTGTAAAGCAATTATACTCCAATAAAGATGTTAAAAAAAATGTGTCCATCAAGTTATAAGAAAAAGATCAACATTAATCTAATATAAGAATGGGCAAAGCATATAAAAAGACAGATCAGGGAATACAAGAGACTCTTAAACCAGTGTAAAGATAAGATATTCAACTATGCTCAGATTAAGAAAAACATATATTAAATAACACTGAGGTAGTATTTCCTATCAGATTGGATAAAAACAAAAAAACTGGCACCACCTTCTGCTCGTCAGACCGTGTTACTATTGTCATGTGTTTGATGTAACCAATGGGTGGCAATTTGGCAATATCTATCAAAATTATAACTGCAGTACTTTTTTACTAGGTGACTTCATTTTGGTGAAGTCATCACTCAGATATATCAGCACAGCTGCAAAGTAATGTGTTGTCTCTAGTAGCGATATTTTGGAAACAGCTTAATATCC
The DNA here is from genome assembly GCF_964374135.1 of Grampus griseus. Classification (NCBI taxonomy): domain Eukaryota; kingdom Metazoa; phylum Chordata; class Mammalia; order Artiodactyla; family Delphinidae; genus Grampus; species Grampus griseus. The sequence continues at coordinate 31,006,106 of NC_139003.1, read as the reverse complement.
AACTCTAGAAATAGATTACATCAATTATGTTATAACCATAGAACAGAATCTTATCCAGCTGTACAAACAAAACATAACAAAACAAAAAAACAAGAAAGCTATTTATGTATTGATTTGGAAAGACCTCAAGGATATTCTATTAAGTAAAAGGGCAAGGTGTTTACATATTCTAATCTGTGTATTGCTATGCTAATATGGGTAAAATAGGACAAATAATGTATGTAAATACTAGTCTATGCATACAGAAATTGTGGAAGGATAAACTAGACACTACTGACACTGATATCTGGGCAGAGAGAACAGATAGGATATGGAGTTGGTTGAAAGAAGATTTTCACTTTATACTTGATTATACATTTTTATGTTTGTAAATGCATTGCTTCTTCACAATCAAATAAAAACTTGAACTGTGAAAATAAAGAGGAGTCTGATGATGTTGAATAGGGCTGAGAAGTAAAGTAAATTGGGGACTGAGGACTGTCAAATATTTTCACTCTCGTTGATGCTCTTAGTTATTGTACATAACAGACTTTGAGAACATCTGCATTAATGAAACTCACATAATAGTTTAATTCAGTGTTTCCCAAATTTACTCGATCATTGAATTACTTAAATATCACACATTAATAGCCAAGTAAATTAGTGCTCTGTGAAATGCATTTTGGGAAAATACTGATCCATGGCATTGAAACTTTCAAGTACTTTATCAGTCACAGACAATGACTATCTTAAAGGTTCCATTATCTAGTGGACACACAAGGTATATGTTTTTATGAATTTAACTGTAAGTGCTTTCAAAAGGATAGCATATATAATTATAACCATTATGAAAAGTGATTTGCAGTAGAATGATAAGGAAATTAAATTCTTCATATGGGTGAGCTTGAAATTTCTTCAAGCTGAACTAGCAACCTTAATCCTTTGAATAACCTACATTTTTAATTTGGCATGAAAGCATTTCAAGCTGTGTAATAAAACTAATGAGGCTGCTATTATTGCAAAACAATAACCAACATATATTTTATTGTTGGAAACTGTAGTAAGTCCATGCATGGGGTGAACTAAGACAGCTTTTCTGTTTGTTTGCTTCAGAAAGAAGGATGATATATATTCACACTGCTTTCTTTAAAGAAAAATAAAATAGCATCCTAAATATGTACAATGCCTGCAAGAAATTCAAAAGTATTAGTTATTTTCAAACAAATGTGGAACTCTGAGAATCATTCAATGTAATGATATTAAAACACAAACGTATCTTCTCTGCCTACCAATTGGACCTAAACATACACCTATAAACATTAAGCATATAGCTTCAACCAACAGATTCTATTCATCAAAACTGCTGGTCTTTCTCTATAGCAATCATGATCTGTGGGAGTAAATACTATCTGTTAGCATAATACGTCTGGCAGCTGAAAATGAGTTCAGATTTATCCAAGTGATGTGCAATGTCAGAAAAACTGATGATTCTTATATGAATGAACTATAGTGGCTTTTCCCTACAATATGTAAGCTGAATCAAAAGAGTTACTTTAAATTATACACTGCAAATTTTTAGAAAATGACAACAATAACAAAACTACTTAAAACAGCTCTTTGTACCACTCTACTAAGATGACGGGTGAAGTATAATCAACCAACAGAAGGTTGTTTGTGCATTTATTCATCAATTCATCTGGCCAGGCAGCTACCCAGTTATCTACTTCATTTCTTAAATTTTTACTGAGTGTAATGAGGTCTCAGCTTTGGGACTACATATATAATTAATCCACAGCCCTTACCCTCAAGGAGCTCACAGTCTGGTGGAAGACATGTGTTGCTCACATTACTAAGTATTCTTACCATGGGAGCAAAAGTGGGTGCATTATGGTGGTGGGGTTCATCTAACTTAAGTCTGGGATCAGGGAAGCCTTCTTACAATGGTGACACTTGAGCTCAGTCTGACTAGGCTGACTGGAAGCTAGTCAGAGAAGTATCATGCACCAAGAAAACACTATAATCAATGCTGCAGAAGAGAAGGAAGAAATGTTCATTATTTTTCCTGAAGAGTCATGCAAACTTGGAATGTTCACACTACCAGCAGCAGTGCCTCTAACTCTTAGCTTCACTTCAGAATCACTGGGGGAGCTGGGTAAATATAAAGATCTCAGGATCAGTAAAAATCAAGATCTGATAACAGAGACCAGGAAGCCCTATTTTATAGGTAATTCTGATGCAGCTGCACTGAGGCCATGTGTTTGAAAATGACTATCAAACCCTCTAGTCCAAGCTCCTTGAATTCCAGATTAGAAAATTGAATCTGAAAGATTAACTGTCTGACCTCATCCCCCGGCTGCTCATGGCAATCTGACCCTGTTCTTCTGACGTGAGGTCTTTCCACTCCATGGACCTATTTTCCTATGATCATGATACTCTTGATCATAGTACCTTCTTCCCAGGTTTGTCCAAGCTTCCTTCCTGTGTCTTTCCCTTCCTTCTTTTTCTACAGGCTCAGTGCTCTCATTGTTGGCATCAAAAAAGAAATAAATAAGTAAATCTTCCTTGAAGAAAGGACCTGAAACCCATTGCCACTACAGTATCAGTGTCTTCCATTGCTTTAGCCTTCATATATACATTTTCGATGCCCTAAAGTCTAACTCAAATTTAAAAAGTGATAATTTTTATTATCATTATTTATTTATATTATCCTGCATGCAAGCAAAAATTTCAGAATTGGGGACAGATTTATTACTACTTATTTACAGCAATAAACACACCCCAGTTCATCACTCTCTGGGATGATGCGGTGAGTCAGATGGATAGACCTGTATCTGCCCAAAGGGGGTTTTCTTACAACAAAGAAGAGGAACCCTGAAATTAAGAATCTGGAAGAATGTCCAGAGGCCACCTTCCCCTCCTGAGAGAGAGAAAAGAACCTATCTCCTTAATGTGAATAAAGTATCTTTAGAAAGAGAAGGGGAAGGCCCCTGGATTCTTAACCTATGTAATGTAAATAAACATCTCTGGAGAGGAGATAAGACAAACATTTCAGGGTTTATAACCCTTAATATGTTTCCCTGGTTCAAGGATTTGTTCCCCATTGACATGTAAACAAAAACCTCTGGGAAGGTAAATCTTTCTGGAGTTCTCAGAGCCATCTAATCACTTTTAACTCCCAAAACTTGTCCTTTTAACTTATATTCCAAATTTCTTTGCTCAGAAAGCCCTAACATTTCAGAAACCAAAAATATTTTAGAAAATATTTTCTCTATAGTTCCATGATTATTGAATTTATCATATCCTTAAGACTCAGAGATGAGAGGGTGTATAGTATTGAGGGATCACAGTGAGGCGCTCTCCATCTCTTTTTGGCAACTGTCCATACAGATTTTGTTTAGAGCAGAGCATTACCATCCAGATTTAACCTCCAAAACTGGGCAGAAATGACTTATTTAATAATGCTTATCAGTGACTTCCTCATTAATTAATTGATTTTTCATCCTACAATCTTTATCAAATGACCATTATGTTGCAGCTACTATGCTTCTCTGTTAAGTACTAGTGGCACAATATAAATTAAACAGCATTTCTTGATATTGTGTTATTCTCAGGCCAATGGAAAGAGGAAGGAAACGAGGAAGAAAAACAGGAAGGAAAGAAACAAGAAGGAAGAGAAAGAAATACAGATATAATGAAAACATACTACTTGACAGGATGCATACTGTGTATATCCACATGATATGTCTTATTTAATTCGAATTACTTAACCTCCGCTAACATTGTAGGAAGTGCATACCATTATTATCCAGATTTCATACTGGAAGAGACAAATTCAGAGAGGTAACATAATTAATCAGCTGGTGTGACAGATGCCCCCACTATTATTACAAGCCAAAAGCCTGCTTTCTCAGATACCAATGATGTCCTGAACACAAAATACAAATGAGGAATTACCAAATATTGTGGTTAGCAATGTAGGTGCACTAGAGTAAGGTACTATGGGGCACAAAAGACAAAGCCACTAACCCTGCTGGGGACACAATGGAGACATGTCCTGTGAACACTTAGAAAGAATTCTATGATTACCAGAGATCAGCTAGAGTATTCTAAGAGCCAAACGGCAATTTCTTTAGCTCATTATTCATTCAAGAAATAGTTATTTCGTACCTTTGGGTATAGGTAGTATACATACTGGGAATCCAGTGGTGGAAAAGACATACACAATCCTTGCCCTTATGGAATTTGGAGCTTGTAATCTTTTATAAAAGCATATAAGTATGGTATTTGTTACAAAAGAATGATTAGAGGATATTATGGGAAAATGGACCCTAGCCCAAGTTAATGGGGTCAGGAAAATTCTGTGAAGGAAGCCTGAGTCTTAAGGAAGAAGCAAGAGTTAGTTAGATAGAGGGGACTGAACCCATTGATGGGAAAGGATGTTTTAGAAAGAAACAGCAAGAGAATGTTAAAGGAAGTGATAGAAAGCAAAATATAATGAATATTTTCATTGAAACTGACACAGGCTTTAGTAATATATTTTTACAGATAGAAATATTTGAATCTCAATACTCCACAATAATATTATTCACTACAATTATGGAGGTATTATGGAAGGCTGTTATGTGCCAGGTAGTGTACTAGATGCTTTATATATCAATGGTACTCACAACCACCCTATGAAGAAGATATTTTAGGGTTTGAGATTGCTAAAAAATTCCATGGCTCAGTGGCACATTTAATAAATTTTTCTTAATATTTTCAGAGGGAAAATAACAAACAGGTTGAATGAAGGAGAGAGTAACACTACTAATGAAAACAAATTATAAAGAATTTGAATTGAGTTTCTCCTGCCACTATGATGTCATCATAGGAGTTTTTTATTTAATGGAAAATATCCAGTGCTGGGAGCCATATCTGGATTCTCACTTTTACTCTAATCTAACTAGACCACTCAAACTCTTTGTACATTAGTGTTGTATTCTTTCATCAATTTATATATCTTTCTTTATCTATCTAATAATTATTTTAACGCAACCTTCAATTTCTTACTCCAGTTTATATTCTTACCACATTACACCTGAATTATGACAATGACTTCCCCAGTTCATCCTTTTAGTATCCTTCTACTCAAAACTATGCCATTAGGATAACATCCTAAGTACTGCTTTCATCAATTTCATATTTCAAAATCCTATATTCATTTTTATTGAATGTAAAGTTATATTTTCAACTCTACCTGCATCCAAGTTTTTCCTTCCAATTTAGTCAACCATCATTCCTACCCAACATAAAGTCTCTGGATTAGCCAGAATGTTTAATCACAGAACTCAGAATTCACCTTCAAGAAAATGAATGGTCTCTCACTGCACTCAGACTCTTCCTTCAAATTACCTTAGTTCTCTTCACATATCTAAATCGCAACCATTCTTCAAGATCCAACTCTAATCAACTTTCTCCCAAGAGGGTTTTCTGAGGTTATTGGAATCAACATTAATTTCTAAATATTCTCTGATGACTAGAACATTGATTGCTTAATTCATTTGATTAAAATATTAATTACTAGTCATATTCTGTTTTGTGCCCCTTGAGGGCAGGGGTCTCATCATGTACTTTATCTGAATCGTCTATAGTCACAAATGCTGACTACATAGAAGATCAAAACATATTTAGAGAATTAAATTTGGAAAAATTATTTTGTGTCAGAATGATTTAGGATGTATGGTATAATGACCTTCACTTTGGAATGAGTCATACCACTTCTATAAGCCACAGAAGCAATGGTGAATAACTGGCAGACCTAAGATCATTCTTTTCATGACTAAGAATGATCTTAGGTTTGCCAGTTATTCACCATTATACATATACAGCAATGATCCCCTATGCTTTTATAACCTAAAATGAATTAGGCCAGCATTGAGGTGGGAAGGTTGCCTCGTGCCGTAAAATCAATAGAGGATACAAAGTTGCTCTCTACAGCTACACTACTGATTAAGAAAGAAGTATACAGGAGTTTGCATAAATTGGACCTAATTTAAGCCCTTTTCAAAACAGCAAGGGAATTTAGTTCTTGTTGTCTGCTTTAGGGATTCAATCCCAAACTACAAACTAGACTTGAGAGTGACTTGTGTTCTACCATCACAAATAATGGGATTAGATGTTTATTTATTTTTTTTACTTTTAAAAAATTTATTTGTTAGTTTATTTGTTTTATTTATTTTTAAACATCTTTATTGGAGTATAACTGCTTTACAACAGTGTGTTAGTTTCTGCTTTATAACAAAGTGAATCAGCTATACATATACAAATATCCCCATCTCTCCTCCCTCTTGAGTCTCCCTGCCACCCTCCCTATCCCACCCCTCTAGGTGGTCACAAAGCATCGAGCTGATCTCCCTGTGCTATGCAGCTGCTTCCCACTAGCTATCTATTTTACATTTGGTAGTGTATATGTGTCCATGCCACTCTCTCACTTCGCCCCAGCTTACCCTTCCCACTCCCCGTGTCCTAAAATCCATTCCCTATGTCTGCGTCTTTAAACCTATCTTGCCCCTAAGTTCTTCAGAACCATTTTTGTTTGTTTGTTTGTTTTAGATTCCATATAAATGTGTTAGCATACGGTATTTTTTTTTCCTCTTTCTGACTTACTTCACTCTGTATGACAGTCTCTAGGTCCATCCACCTCACTACAAACAACTCAATTTCGTTTCTTTTCATGGCTGAGTAACATTCCATTGTATATATGTACCACATCTTCTTTATCCATTCATCTGTCGCTGGATACTTAGATTGATTCCATGTCCTGGCTATTGTAAATAGAGCTGCAATGAACACTGTGGTACATGGCTCTTTTTGAATTATGGTTTTCTCAGGGTATATGCCCAGTAGTGGGATTACTGGGTCACATGGTAGTTCTATTTGTAGTTTTTTAAGGAACCTCCATCCTGTTCTCCATAGTGGTTGTCCCAGTTTACATTCCCACCAACAGTGTAGGAGGGTTCCCTTTTCTCCACACCCTCTCCAGCATTTGTTTGTAGATTTGTTGATGATGGCCATTCTGACTAGTGTGAGGTGATACCTCATTGTAGTTTTGATTTGCATTTCTCTAATGATTAGTTATGTTGAGCATCCTTTCAAGTGTTTGTTGGCAATCTGTATATCTTCTTTGGACAAATGTCAGTTTAGGTCTTCTGTCCATTTTTGGATTGCGTTGTTTGATTTTTTGATATTGAGCTGCATGAGCTGCTTATATATTTTGGAGATTAATCCTTTGTCAGTTGCTTCATTTGCAAATATTTTCTCCCTCTCTGAGGGTTGTCTTTTTGTCTTGTTTATGATTTCCTTTGCTGTGTAAAAGCTTTTAAGTTTCATTAGGTCCTATTTGTTTATTTTTTTTTTTTATTTCCACTTCTCCACGAGGTGGGCCAAAAAGGATCTTGCTGTGATTTATGTCACAGAGTGTTCTATGTTTTCCTCTAAAGGTTTTATAGTGTCTGGCCTTATATTTAGGTCTTTAATCCATTTGGAGTTTATTTTTGTGTATGGTGTTAGGGAGTGTTCTAATTTCATTCTTTTACATGTAGCTGTCCAGTTTTCCCAGCACCATTTATTGAAGAGGCTGTCTTTTCTCCATCGTATATTCTTGCATCCTTTATCAAAGATAAGGTGACCATATGTGCATGGGTTTATCTCTGGGCTTTCTATCCCGTTCCATTGATCGATATTTCTGTTTTTGTGCCACTACCATACTGCTGTTTTTTTTTTTTTTTTTTGTGGTACGTGGGCCTCTCACTGCTGCGGCCTCTTCTGCTGCAGAGCTCAGGCTTCGGACACGCAGGCCCAGCGGCCATGGCCCACGGGCCCAGCGGCCATGGCCCACGAGCCCAGCCGCTCCACGGCATGCGGGATCCTCCCGGACCAGGGCATGAACCCGTGACCCTGTATTGGCAGGTGGACTCCCAACCACTGTGCCACCAGGGAAGCCCCATACTGTCTTGATTACTGTAGCTTTGTAGTATAGTCTGAAGTCTGGGAGCCTGATTACTCCAGTTCTGTTTTTCTTTCTCAAGATTGCTTTGGCTATTCTGGATCTTTTGGGTTTCCATACAAATTGTAAATTTTTTTGCTCTAGTTCTGTGAAAAATGCCATTGGTAGTTTCATAGGGATTGCACTGTATGTGTAGATTGCCTTGGGTAGTATAGTCTTTTTCACAATGTTGATTTTTCCAATCCAAGAACATGGTATATCTCTCCATCTGTTTGTATCGTATTTAATTTTTTCACCAGTGTCTTATAGTTTTCTGCATACAGGTCTTTTGTCTCCTTAGGTAGGTTTATTCCTAGGTATTTTATTCTTTTTGTTGCAATGGGAGTGTTTCCTTAATTTCTCTTTAAGATTTTTCATCATTAGTGTATAGGAATGCAAAAGATTTCTGTGCATTAACTTTGCATCCTGCTACTTTGCCAAATTCATTGATTAGCTCTAGTTGTTTTCTGGTAGCGTCTTCAGGATTCTCTATGTATAGTATCATGTCATCTGCAAACAGTGACAGCTTTACTTCTTTTCTGATTTGGATTCCTTTTATTTCTTTTTCTTCTCTGATTGCTGTGGCTAAAACTCCCAAAACTATGTTGAATAATAGTGGTGAGAGTGGGCAAGCTTGTCTTGTTCCTGATCTTAATGGAAATGGTTTCAGTTTTTCACCATTGAAAACGATGTTGGCTGTAGCTTTGTCATATATGGCCTTTATTATGTTGAGGTAAGTTCCCTCTATGCCCATTTTCTGGAGGGTTTTTATCATAAATGTGCGTTGAATTTTGTCAAAAGCTTTCTCTGCATCTATTGAGATGATCATATGGTTTTTCTCCTTCAATTTGTTAATATGGTGTATCACATTGATTGATTTGTGTATATTGAAGAATCCCTGCATTCCTGGGATAAACCTACTTGATCATGGTGTATTTTCCTTTTCATGTGCTGTTGTATTCTGTTTGATAGAATTTTGTTGAGGATTTTGGCATTTATGTTCATCAGTGATATTGGCCTGTAGTTTTCTTTCTTTGTGACATCTTTGTCTGGTTTTGGTATCACAGTGATGGTGGCCTTGTAGAATGAGTTTGGGAGTGTTCCTCCCTCTAATATATTTTGGAAGACTTTGAGAAGGATAGGTGTTAGCTCTTCTCTCAATGTTTGACAGAATTCACCTGTGAAGCCGTCTAGTCTTGAGCTTTTGTTTGTTGGAAGATTTTTAACCACAGTTTCAATTTCAGTGCTTGTGATTGGTCTGTTCACATTTTCTATTTATTCCTGGCTCTGTCTTGGAAGTTTGTACTTTTCTAAGAATTTGTCCATTTCTTCCAGGTTGTCCATTTTATTGGCCTATAGTTGCTTGTAGTAATCTCCAATGATCCCTTTGTATTTCTGCAGTGTCAGTTGCTACTTTTCTTTTTTCATTTCTAATTCTAGTGACTTGAGTCTTCTCCCTTTTTTCTTGATGAGTCTGGCTAAAGGTTTAACAAATTTGTTTATCTTCTCAAAGAACCAGCTTTTAGTTTTATTGATCTTTGCTATTGTTCCCTTCATTTCTTTTGCATTTATTTCTGATCTTTATGATTTCTTTCCTTCTGTTAACTTTGGGTTTTTCTTATTCTTCTTTCTCTAATTGCTTTAGGTGTAAGTTAGGTTGTTTATTTGAGATGTTTTCTGTTTCTTGAGGTAGGATTGTATTGATATAAACTTCCCTGTCAGAACTGCTTTTGCTGCATTGTCGAGGTTTTGGGTCATTGTCTTCTCATTGTCATTTGTCTCTAGGTATTTTTTGATTTCCTCTTTGATTTCTCTCTTTGATTTCCTCTTTGATTTCAAGTGATCTCTTGGTTATTTAGTAACGTATTGTTTAGCCTCCATGTGTTCGTGTTTTTTACGTTTTTTTCCTGTAATTCATTTCTAATCTTATAGCATTGTGGTCAGAAAATATGCTTGATACGATTTCAATTTTCTTAAATTTGCTAAGGTTTGATTTGTGACCCAAGATGTGATCTATACTGGAGAATGTTCCGTGCACACTTGAGAAGAAAGTGTAATCTGCTGTTTTTGGATGGAATGTCCTATAAATATCAACTAAATCTATCTGGTCTATTGTGTCATTTAAAGCTTCTGTTTCCTTACTTATTTTCATTTTGGATAATCTGTCCCTTGGTGTAAGTGAGGTGTTAAAGCCCCCCACTATTATTGTGTTGCTGTCGATTTCCTGTTTTATAGCTGTTAGCAGTTGCCTTATGTATTGAGGTGCTCCTATGTTGGGTGCATATATATTTATAATTGCTATATCTTCTTCTTGGAGTGATCCCTTGATCATTATGTAGTGTCCTTCCTTTTCTCTTGTAACATTCTTTATTTTAAAGTCTACTTTATCTGATATGAGCATTGCCACTCAGGCTTTCTTTCGATTTCCATTTGCATAGAATACCTTTTTCTATCTCCTCACTTTCAGTTTGAAGTGGGTCTCTTGTAGGCAGCATATATGGGGGTCTTGACTTTGTATCCATTCAGCCAGTGTATGTCTTTTGGCTGGAGCATTAAACCATTTACGTTTAAGGAAGTTATTGATATGTGTGTTCCTATAACCACTTTTTTAATTGTTTGGGGTTTGTCTTTGTAGGTCGTTTTCTTCTCTTGTGTTTCCTGCCTTGAGAAGTTCCTTTAGCATTTGTTGTAAAGCTGGTTTTGTGGTGCTGAATTCTCGTAGCATTTGCTTGTCTGTAAAGGTTTTAATTTCTCCTTCAAAATTAATGAGATCCTTGCTGGGTAGTGTAATCTTGGTTGTAGGTTTTTCTCTTTCATCACTTTAAATATGTCCTGCCACTCCCTTCTGGCTTGCAGAGTTTCTGCTGAAAGATCAGCTGTTAACCTTATGGAGATTCCCTTGTATATTATTTGTTGTTTTTCCCTTGCTGCTTTTAATAGTTTTTCTTTGTAGTTAATTTTTGATAGTTTGATTAATATGTGCCTTGGTGTGTTTCTCCTTGGATTTATCCTGAATGGGATTCTCTGTGTTTCCTGGACTTGATTAACTATTTCCTCTCCCATATTAGGGAAGTTTTCAAGTATAATCTCTTCAATTATTTTCTCAGTCCCTTTCTTTTTCTCTTCTTCTTCTGGGCCCCCTATAATTCGAATGTTGTTGTGTTTAATGTTGTCCCAGATGTCTCTGAGACTGTCCTCAATTCTTTTCATTCTTTTTTCTTTATTCTGGTTTGCAATGGTTATTTCCACTATTTTATCTTAAAGGTCACTTATCTGTTCTTCTGCCTCAGTTATTCTGCTATTGAATCCTTCTAGAGAATTTTTAATTTCATTTATTGTGTTGTTCATCATTGTTTGTTTGCTGTTTAGTTCTTCTAGGTCCTTGTTAAATGTTTCTTGTATTTTCACCATTCTATTGCCAAGATTTTGGATCATCTTTATTGTCATTACTCTGAATTCTTTTTCAGGTAGACTGCCTATTTCCTCTTCATTTGTTTGGTCTGGTGGGTTTTTATCTTGCTCCTTCATCTGCTGTGTGTTTTTCTGTCTTCTCATTTTGCTTAACTTACTGTGTTTGGGGTGTCCTTTTCACAGGCTCCAGGTTCGTAGTTCCCATTGTTTTTGGTGTCTGTCCCCAGTGGCTAAGGTTGGTTCAGTGGGTTGTGTAGGCTTCTTGGTGGAGGGGACTAGTGCCTGTGTTCTGGTGGATGAGGCTCGATCTTGTCTTTCTGGTGTGAAGGACTGCGTCTGGTGGTGTGTTTTGGTGTGTCTGTGACCTTATTATGATTTTCGGCAGGCTGTCTGCTAGTGGGTGGGGTTGTGTTCCTGTCCTGCTAATTGTTTGGCATAGAGTGTCCAGCACTGGAGCTTGCTGGTCATTGAGTGGAGCTGGGTCTTAGCATTGAGATGGAGATCTCCTGGAGAGCTTTTGCTGCTTGATATTATATGGAGCCAGGAGGTCTCTGGTGGACCAATGTCCTGAACTTGGCTCTCCCACCTCAGAAGCTCAGGCCTGACATCTGACCAGATGAAAAAGGAGAAAAAAAGAAAGAAAGAAAAAATACAATAAAATTATTAAAGTAAAAAATAAGTATTAAAAATAAAAAAATTAAAAAGTAAGAAAAAATAAAACGGACAGACAAAACCCTTGGACAAACGGTAAAAGCAAAGCTACACAGAAAAAAAAATCACAAAAAGAAGCATACACACATATACTCACAAAAAGAGAAAAAGGAGAAAAATATATGTATCATTGCCCACAAAGTCCCCTGCCTCAATTTTGGCATGACTCGTTGTCTATTCAGGTATTCCACAGATGCATGGTACACCAAGTTGATTGTGGAGATTTGATCTGCTGCTCCTGAGGCTGCTGGGAGAGATTTCCCTTTTTCTTCTTTGTTCACACAGCTCCTGGGGTTCAGCTCAGGATTTGGCCCCACCTCTGCATGTAGGTCGCCTGAGGGCATCTGTTCTTTGCTCAGACAGGATGGGGTTAAAGGATCAGCTGATTCGGGGGCTCTGGCTCACTCAGGCCAGGGGGGAGGGAGGGGTACGGAATGTGGGGCGAACCTGCAACAGCAGAGGCCGGGGTGACGTTGCAGCAGCCTGAGGCATGCCGTGTGTTCTCCCAGGGAAGTTGTCCCTGGATCACGGGACCCTGGCAGTGGTGGGCTGCACAGTCTCCCGGGAGGGGAGGTGTGGAGAGTGACCTGTGCTTTCACACAGGCTTCTTGGTGGCTGCAGCAGCAGCCTTAGAGTTTCATGCCCGTTTCTGGTGTCCGATAGCTGTGGCTTGCGCCTGTCTCTGGAGCTCGTTTAGGCGGTGCTCTGAGTCCCCTCTCCTCACGCACCCCGAAACAATGGTCTCTTGCCTCTTAGGCAGGTCCAGACTTTTTCCTGGACTCCCTCACAGCTAGCTGTGGTGCACTAGCCCGCTTCAAGCTGTGTTCACCCAGCCAACCCCAGTTCTCCCCCTGGGATGTGACCTCCGAAGCCTGAGCCTCAGCTCCCAGACCGCCCCCACCCCCCGCAGCTCCCAGACCCCGCCCTCGGTGGGTGAGCAGACAAGCCTCTTGGGCTGGTGAGTGCTGGTCGGCACCGATCCTCTGTGTGGGAATCTCTCCCCTTTGCCCTCCGCACCCCTGTTGCTGCACTCTCTTCTGTGGCTCCAAAGCTTCCCCCCTCCGCCACCCCGTCTCCACCAGTGAAGGGGCTTCCTAGTGTGTGGAAACCTTTCCTCCTTCACAGCTCCCTCCCAGTGGTGCAGGTCCCATCCCTATTCTTTTGTCTCTGTTTTTTCTTTTTCCTTTTGCCCTACCCAGGTACATGGGGAGTTTCTTGCCTTTTGGGAGGTCTGAGGTCTTCTGCCAGCGTTCGGTAGGTGTTCTGTATGAGTTGTTCCACTTGTAAATGTATTTCTGATGTATTTGTGGGGAGGAAGGTGATCTCCACGTCTTATTCCTCTGCCATCTTGAAGGTCTCCTGCCTAGATGTTTAAGAAACATTGTACATATTAACAATTACAAAGCTTTAATAAAATTAGAGTCCAACAAATAAAACTAATATTGCTTATAATATGTATATAGTAAGATTCTGATATATATGTTTATTGGTATCTTTCTGTATTTCAAGCAGTGTTAGTTGCCATCTATATTATTCCATTTAACTTAATTCTCTTAACACAATAGGAAGGTCGGCATTATTATTGCTATTTTGAAGATTAAGTGCTTGACATTAAAACTGAGTATGTGACTAGTCCAATATCATTATTTTAGTTGAAAAATTAACTTCAAACCCTGCTCCTTTGCTCCCCTTTTTTCACTATACTATAGTCAACAACACATACATACATACACAATTATCGTTATTGCTAAAATGATATTATTTGTATAGTTATAATAAATTGATATATCTATGTTATATGTCATTACATTTAAGCATATGACCTAAAATTTTTACATATACTGGAAACTTTCTGAATCTATGAGAGTGTTATTGAAGCTCACGTATTTCAGGAAGTATTTCCTCTTCAGTGTCATTGATTTTCATTATAATCTTGCCCCCAAAATGTACTTTTCACAAAACACTTCATTATTTTCCAGAGAAAAATATTTGTCATGGGTTCCATTTCTTTTATCGTATCAGTAGTATAATGAACATTTCCCTAGCTCATCATTCTATATTCTGAAAATATGAGATGTGCCATCCAAAGTATTCAAAGCAGTTTTTAAAGACTCAATAGTTACCTTTATCTGATATAAGACATAATAGCTTTTCTTCATTTCATAAAATGAAAAACTCAGTGACTAGCTAGAAGATCAGATACAATTTGTTTCTACAAGAAAATGAAATCCTACTGTCCTATGATTAATGATCTGTTGTCTGTTTGGTGTTTCTGAGATTTTTTGTTTAACTTGACAACTGTTTTGATTTTAAAACAGAGTGCATTACTTTTGGAGAGCTTGTTCTCTCAACTTTGTCAATTATAGATAAAATCCAAATCACAAAGACAAAGATGTTTTGCACTCCCATGCACCACAAATGCACTCAGCATTCACTCAAGTCATCACTTCCTGTTAGAATTAGCAGATATGCTAACACTACATGAGGGAACTTTAGAATTAGGTGCTCCAAGGCTCTATATCAAGACTTAAATTTTAAGATTAGGACGTTTGGGCTTCCCTGGTGGTGCAGTGGTTGAAAGTCTGCCTGCCAATGCAGGGGACATGGGTTTGTGCCCCGGTCCAGGAAGATCCCACATGCAGCAGAGCGGCTAGGCCCCTGAGCCATGGCCGCTGAGCCTGCGCGTCCGGAGCCTGTGCTCCGCAACGGGAGAGGCCACAACAGTGAGAGGCCCACATACCGCAAAAAAAAAAAAAAAAAAAAAAGGACTAGGACGTTTTGCACAAAAGTGGAGTTTCTTAATTAGTGTGTAAGAATAAATAAGATGTAAAAGTAAACATATAAGAAAATACAGATCAAATTATCAAAGATCTAGTGGATTTTTTGAAATAATATTTACACATTTATGGTTTTTAATATGAACTCTTGATTTACTTGGAGTTTACTTGGAGTTATTCCTTTTAAATCAATAAAGCAATGCTTTCAGTACTAAAGTTACCTTAAGATTAAATTTTTGTTTTTTCCCTAATAAGATTTCATGAAGCATTACAATCAAATAGTTTCACCTTTGTTATAAATGAATTATTGGAGAAAATAAGAATCATTATATTTCTGTATTTGTTCAGTTTCTTCATCCAAATAAACAGAATGCTAGAAGAAAGGAAAATTTATGAAATTGAATGTTCTATTTAGTTGAGGGCTCAGTAGAAAACATTTTAGTATAAAAATATTTTTAAGTTTAAAGTTTGTTTTCTGAATTAGTAGAGGGCACAGGTATTTTACTGCATTAGTGGGATAAATACAAATCGATTAGTGGACATCTAGAGAATTTCACAGGTTGGTTAGTTATATCTAGAAGTCTTTGACAAATGCAATTAGCACATTTTTTTTTTTTTTTTTTTTTTGCGGTACGCGGGCCTCTCACTGTCGTGGCCTCTCCCGTTGCGGAGCACAGGCTCCGGACGCGCAGGCTCAGCGGCCATGGCTCACGGGCCCAGCCGCTCCGCGGCATGTGGGATCTTCCCAGACCGGGGCATGAACCCGTGTCTCCTGAATCGGCAGGCGGACTCTCAACCACTGTGCCACCAGGGAAGCCCAGCACATATGTTTTAAGTGATAGTTTTCTGTTTTTTGTTGTGTCCTTAATCAGACTCATCTCAGTGTGATATAAATATTTTATTGTCTCTTGCCAGTACCTCAAATCATACTGTGTTGAATTGCTATTTTCTGTATTTTTAGTCAGATAATACACTTTTCCAGTCATTTTTGATCTATTCAATTTAATATTCGAAGCTCAAACTATTTACATTCTATCTACTTTCCACCCTCTTGTAAGTCAAGCTGGTATCCTTACCATTTGGGGAAGGGATGGTGAATGATTCTGGTTCTGAGATACCTGTTTTATCCTTTTTATTGAAATCCTACTTCCTTTTATGTGTTAGAGTGAAGAAGAGATGTGTTAGTGTTAGGGGTGGTTGGAAAAGGGACAGATATCTCTACACTTAGCGGGCTCTTACATTCCTCTCTCAATTGTCAACCAACTGTCTGGATAACTCTGCTGATCCTCAGTGCCTTCTCTGTGAGCTTGCTTTCTTGAGGCTCTTGTGTGAATTATTTCAAGTGCTCTGTAAGCATTCTCATTTCTACAGATCTCCATAGGGTGTTCCAGTTTCAGCTCAGTCTTTCACATTTTCTTCAGTTGTGGCAAATAGGGTTTAACTCCAGAGCAACTTGCTGTTGGGGGTCCTCTAAACCACAAGATAGCACTAGCCCAGCCAACTACTCTAAGTGTCTCAGGTCCCCATGGAAAGATCAAACATCCTTGATATGCTAAACCTGGCGAAAGTCATTACACACCTCTCTCCTTCTATACCATGCCATGTCTCCCCAGTCTCTCTCCTACCCAACTTGGCATAAGATTAGCCAAGGAGTGTTGCCCAAAATGTCCAACAGTTATACTTCCAGTCTTTAACATTGAATCTCTTGGAACCAAATGATGTCTCGCTTTTCCTACTAAATGTGGGTCTTTTACATTGTCAACATCATTTGAGAACACTTTATAGCGTAGGAGTTGCCTATCTGTGACCTGCTGTCCAGAGGTGGTTTGAAGGCAGACATTTAGTGGAAGGTGGTTTAGTTGTGAAATGTAGTTTCCTCCAAGCTACTCAGGTGCGTACATTGCATACCCAGGCACCCAGGTCTACAAGGTTTGACTTTTATATACCCTCAGTACTCAAATGTCCTTTTCATACAAATTGAGATAAATAATACAGCAATTAGCAAACTTGTCAGGATGAAGAGATCTGTTCTGAGTCACCAACAATCCTTTTTTACTTCTTTATCACCTTTAATGAAATTTCCTTTCCCAATTCAAACACTGTGGTGACTTTCAGCACTTTTCCACTCCCAAAAGGGGAACGTATCTGATATGATATTACATATTCTGATGCACATTTATTTAAATGTGAAAATTCTCCTATGTGTTTGCCTTTTAAAAGACTTTATCTTTTAACTACGAAGTTGAAGTCTTTCTTGTTATATAAAGTTTAATAATAGTAAACAGGTAGATATAATTTATTTGGGTAGAGGGACCATTTAAATAAGTCTTGAATGCATATTCCTGGCTCTGGTGTCCACTTGGGGAGGAAGATGAGAAGCAACAGGTCTTTTACTTCTCTTTTTTTTTAACTTTTCCCAGTCCATCCACATTATCAAGACCCCTCTTGGGTTTCTTCTCTGTCCATCACATCACTCCACAAAATCTGGTGGTGCTTCAGAAGTAACTAATTTCTTAGGGTTTCTAGTCCTTAAAGACACCACAATCCTAGTCTAAGGGAAAAAGAATGCCCACAGGATTCCAAGAAGAATTGAAGAGGCCTACGGGGAAATGTGAAATTGGAAAAGGTGAACTCTCAACCTGGAATTTGGCAAGAAATGTTTGGGTTCAAGAGAACCCTATATATTGGGGAATCCAATCTAGAACAAATGTGAGTGTCCATGTATATGTCTGAGAACTTGTGTTATTTTAATTATTGATGATTATGATTAACTGTACATAGTTTGTGAAAATTTACCATAGCAACTGATTTTGTATATTAAAAAACTAATAAACTAAGAAAAAAATTACATTTGTAGAAAGCACGAAGGAGTGTGAAATGCTATTTATACCCAAATACATGGTGTACAACAGTTATTGTCCACATAACTAAAGGAATATAAGATTAATTTATTTCACATCACTGTGACAATAAACAATATACATAAATGTGTACCTAAGGACATCACACCTTACTCTTCTAGACCAATTGGCTGTTTCTAGAGTATAGTTATTTTCTTCCAACAGTCTTATAAAAGACAGAGAAAATGTGTTCTGCATGAAGTCAGGCCACTTTTAGATGTTTCAACACCCACATATTCAGCATCCATACTCTTCATAAGTACTAAAAGGAGAAGGACAAAGTATTTTGAAAGTTTGTGGCTATCATATGCATGTTGACATAACTTAAATCCTGCAATTAGTTGACTGAGGTCCTCATTTACTAGCTGTTGGCCAGGTAGTTCTCATCTCCTAGATTCCACCTTTCCACATGGCATCCAAAGGCAATTCAAAAACTGCACATTTACTTCCTTTCAGGCTACCCTGAGCACATCTCTCTGGCTTTCTCTTCCGCTATTAGTTGGAGAAAACGCTGCTTTTAAAGAGCTCTTATGACTAGGTTAGGCCCATTCAGAATATCTCCCTGTTTTAAGGTCAAATGGTTAGTAACCTTAATTACGGTAGCAACAGCACTTTTGCTATGTAAGGTAACATAAGTACAGGACTAACACCAAGGAGGCAAAGTCATGAGAGCCATCTCAGAATTCTGCCTACTACAACAAAATATTAAAGCTACTTCATAACAGGCAGGTATTAACTTTTTCTGAACACATCTTTTTCCAGAGCAGTTCATTCATACACACTGCTTATATTTTCTTGTTTAAGACATACTCTGTTAAAATTTTCTGAAAGATTTTCATAAAATGCAGTGATAAAAGCAAGAAGTGGAGGTTCTTCAATGGCCAAGAAGAGTAGCTGGGTGGACTGACAAAAATTTGGGGTCCTTTCTAGCTTTATGCGCTTTGGATATTGATGATTAATACATGCATTAACTATTCTTTATAGGTCATAGACAACACTAATTGGTCCAAAGCAGAAAAAATAATACATTTGACAATAATCAATATGTGGTCATAACCGTCTGCCTATTGTGCTAAATAAATGTCAAGCTAACTCTGATCTCTTTTCACATGCACATATTGCCTTATTTTATTTACAGGTTCTTTTAAGGCATACAAACAGATGGCTTGATTTAGAAAGCTTTGCCTTATCCAGGAAAATTAGGTTCTGTCCAGATGGAGGTACAAGCTTCAGTGCCAATATTATACCTTTACCATATGGACAGAAAAATTTATGGCAGTGGAAACTATGTTCTACTTCATACTTTAACACAGATAACGTTTGATTACTTGTTCATATTCATTGATTCTTGTCACTAGGGAACCAGGGAATAGGAAATCCTATAAATAAGAGTACTAAAAACAGTAATTTCAAGAGTCCTTGCAAGTTCATAATTAGCAAATGGCATATTAGTACTTTATTTTTTTTCAAGTTTATAAAACTTGAAACATGTAAAACAATTCAATCAACTTGTATAAAATTAAACAGGGAATTCTAATGACTATCAATTTATAGAGCAGAAACACTCACAAACATGACCTACAATTGACAACAGCATAGTTAAGGCACAGTGTCAAAACACTAAAAATCTCTTATAACCCATAGTGAATTCCTGAGGGAATTAAATCATGAATTAGATCTTGCAATGAGAAAGGAGCACATTGTTTTTTTTGTTACAAAGGTCACTTTTTAAAGAGGAATGGGTTAAAATTTTTACTTTTCTTAAATGGAAACTTCTGTCACCAACATTTCAGGTTTTAATAAATTAAAAAAAAACTATATATATGTTAAATGAAAAACTATATATATAGTTTTATTTATATTTTACATTTATTTATATTTTATTTATATGTATAAATGAATATAGATGTATATATAGATGTATTTGTGTATACATATATATGTATGTGTATGTATGTATATATGTATGTATATATATGTATGTATATACATATATGTATGTATGTGTATATATATATATATATATATTTGTAATCAGAAATGTCTCTAAGAGCTCTGTAGAGAAGACGAGCCATTTTCTTTGCAAATCTTCTCCACTGCATCTTCACTGCATCTTTATCACAAATATGCCACACTAGTCATAAAAAAACAAAGTCTGTGCCACTTACTAAACCAATCTTCATGTTAGCAAAAACAATGAAACTTGGGTTCTTAGCAGCTGGTCATTAATGTAATTTCAAGAAAAATAATAAAATCTAAGTTTTAATGTAAAATGAAATTAATTAACATAATTTCAGTATTTTTAATATGGAATATTTGACCATATCAGTTTTTCAAGTTTTATAATCAAAGGACTGCAATTATTATTAAAGAATTGGGAGAGCCCAATATCAAAAAAAATCACTCAACCCCAAGAATGAAACAATTTCATATTCTTGAATAAAGGATGCTTGAAAACACTCTCATAGAACTTTGAGATATTTAAGCAAGTCTTGAAGTTTGCATGTTATTAAAATATGTATACTGACTTTAACAAAATGTCCTAATTTCCCTAACCTGTTTTTTTAGTAAGTTAAATATCTGAAGATAGACTTCTGAACCAAATAACAAGGAGATTTACATGTTTTGGAAGAAAATGAGGGAGGTAAATGTGAAGATCTTAAGCCAAGGGCAGTAAAATACATGCATAAAATAGTCCAGGCTCATGGTTCTATTTCTGCAAGAAATTTAATGGAAACTGTGTTCATATATGTGACCCAAAGAACTATAGCATGCTAAAACACATTTGCAATAATTAAATAATAAATTACTTTTAATAGCTTATTAGTGTTCATGGTTGCATCAGACACTACTGGTTGCTTGCTGCCCAGTAGCCATTTCTCTGATTTCGTTACGGTAGTAATGTGCCTGGTCTAAAGGGATAAATCATAATTTAAGACATTCATGGATTTCTCATCACATTTTGTCAATTATTGCTCTAAGAGTAGGCATAGAACTTGGTTTCGGTCAATAAGACATAATGGGACATCTGCTGAGAACTTCTGTTCCATGACAAGAGAGGTATAGGAGAAAAAGCTTTCTTTCCAGTAACTCTTTTCTCCTTATTTTAGATGTTGCTGTCATGTGAGGAAGGCATGATTCTTAAAGCTGTAGCAGCCATATTGGCATCAGATTGAGATGGAGAGTCAGCCATCATACTGGGGATAGAAAAGGGGGAAGGGCCAAATGAGCCTGGATCCTTGATGACACTGATAACCAATGCTGGGTCATCTACCTCTAAAATGCAATTTAAAGCCTAAAGCACATCATGAATGTTCTCAAGGATTTAAGCCAAAGTTAGTGAGTTTTCATCTTAACAGATACGATGATATTTTGTGGTGTGCTTATGCTTTGGAAACTCAGAATTCTCCATTTACTAGAGTAGTTGATTAACTGCAACATGTTAGTCTCTCAGATGCCATGTATGTATATTTGGGAATCTGGGATATATATGAGAACCACTTGGAGGATCTGTTAAAATATAGATTGTTGGGTCTCATAGCCAAAAATTCCAATAAGTCAATATAGGATTGGTCTCTAGAATCAACATTTCTAACAAGTTCCCAACTGATGGTGATGGTGAGGATGTGATGATGATGATAATGTTGGTTCAGAGATCACCTTCAGTCATCAAACTTTTCTCTGTAAAGGACAAGATAATAAATATTTTAGGCTTGTGAGCTATATGTCTCTGTCACAACTTCTCAACTCTGGCACTGTTGCTCAAAAGCAGACATAGACAACATGTAAACAAATGATTACGACTGTGTTCCAATGAACAGTTACTTACAAAAACAGGTTGTGGAGCCGAATTTGGCCCATGGGCCATAGTTTGCCGCCCCTTCTCTAGAGCAAGGTTTTTCAAGATCGACACTATTAACATACTGAAGTGGATAATTCTTTGTTGTGGGAGGCCTTTCTGTGCCTTGTAGTATGTTTAGCAGCATGCTTGGCCTCTAACCTCTAGATTCCAGTGACACCTTCCCAAGTGTGAAAAGCAAAATGTCTTCACACTCGGTCAAATGTCTCCTGATGGGCAAAATTGCCCTGGGTGAAAACCACTACTCTAGAGGAAGAAGTTATTATAGGAAACTAGCATGTCATGGTAGAAAATGCAAGAAGCTGGATTCTGAGAAAAGGAAAGTCTGAGCAATCTAAGCAAACATTTCTGATTCTTCTCTTTATCATGATTTCCAGCTGGGATTCCTCAGGAAACAAAGCAATCATGTTGAAGCCAACTTTTGAAACCTGTTAGAGAGCTGAATAAAGCTGTTATTTTGAAAACTGTTTAAGAAGTGTGGTACTTACCACAGATTAAAATCTAGCCTCTTGGCAAGTGATTTATGTGAAGAGTACCATCAATTACATATTTCCAAGAGTATATGTCCTGGGAGTAGATCAAGTAAACAGATTTATCTTTAAAAATAGAGAGGGCTTCCCTGGTGGCGCAGTGGTTGAGAGTCCGCCTGCCGATGCAGGGGACACGGGTTCGAGCTCCGGTCCGGGAAGATCCTACATGCCACAGAGCGGCTGGGCCCGTGAGCCATGGTCGCTGAGCCTGCGCATCCGGAGCCTGTGCTCCGCAACGGGAGAGGCCACAGCAGTGAGAGGCCCGCATACCGCAAAAAAAAAAAAAAAAAAAAAAAAAAAAAAAAAAAAATAGAAGAACGGACTTTGGTCACTGTTAAAAATAATAATATTCAAACTGTTAAAGAAAAAAAAAATCATCCAATGACAATTGTTAAAGATAGTAAGGAAGATTTCTTTAAGGGAAGACTACTGTGATAGTGATAGGGATAAGTACAATGGAGTCTTGCAGTGGCCAGAGAGATTGGGGTCAACCCTGGAAACAACAAGGAAAAGTGGAAATTTATAGCCAGGGACAGGTTGTGGGTCAGTAGAAGCAAAATTACTAAGAGGAAACATCAAAGGAAGGGGGATTCTAACTAAACTGACATTATAAGAGTCTCGCTGAAGGCAGGCCAAGGTGCTCAGACATCACCTGCAGGATGGTGGAGGATAAGAACCTGATTAGCTAGATACCCAGGATGATCTGATATGGAGGATGGGAAATTCTGGCTAAACCGACTTAGCAGGATTCTTGTTAAAACTGAACAAGGCAGAGAGGAACATGGAAGTCCAAAAGTTGAATCCTACTTGAAAAAGAGTTCAGGGGTGCCTGAGTAGAGTTTGGTCAAGGAGAGAATCTAGTTATCACATAATGTATACACTTTTGGAGAGTCTAGCTGCAACCATTCTCTCAGTCAACATCAAAATTAAATTGTAGGGTAGGGCTAAGGAAAAGTTTCTCAACACGTGTTTCTTGACCAGCAGCATCAATGTTCCCTGGGAATTTGTTAAAAGTACAAATTTGGGGGTCCATCCTCCACCTACTGAATTAGGCAGTCAAAAGTTGAGGCCCAAGAATCTGTGCTTTAATTTTAAGAAGTCCTCAGGTATTTCTGACGCATGCTTCAGTTAAAGAGTTACTGGGGCTAAGGTTAATCCATTCTCATTTGCACATGAAACAAAGTTTCCAACTTCCCTCTGTTCCCCTCCTGGGTTGTTTGTTTTTTGATATTGAGCTATATGAGCTGTTTGTATATTTTGGAAATTAATCCCTTGTCTGTCTTGTTACCCTCTTTACTGTCAGATGTTGTCTATGCCTCAGCAAAGCAAAATGCTGATTTTGGTAAACATCACTGCTTTTAGAGCTGGGAGAACCTGCAGACTTTCAGGGTTTCTGAGACAAGGTAGGAAGAAAAGATTTTTTCAGGTACCATTAGGTGTGGATCAGTGAAACCCTAGGATGCTCTTTGAGAGTGCACTGGAGCTGCCAAGAGTGCTAAGACAAAGAGTTCCCTGTAGAAGATATATTATGTAAATAAATAAAAAATGTTGTGCTAGTTCCTGTTGATTTTTCCATCACAAGTAGATAAATGTATTTAGAAAGAGTCCCCTAGAGTTTACTAGATCTTCTTAACTCAAGGATGAACATGAGTGCTAGAAATAAAATACTAATACTTAAGTACATTTTTTCCCTCTAGTTCCCTTCAAGATATATATATATATATATATATATATATATATATAGTCTTTAGAAAGAAAAGTAGGGCTTCCCTGGTGGCGCAGTGGTTAAGAATCTGCCTGCCAATGCAGGCGACACGGGTTCAATCCCTGGTCCGGGAAGATCCTACATGCTGCGGAGCAACTAAGCCCGTGCACCACAACTACTGAGCCTGCACTCTAGAGCCCGCAAGCCACAACTACCAAGCCCATGTGCCACAACTGCTGAAGCCCGTGCACCTAGAGCCCATGCTCCACAACAAGAGAAGACACCGCAATGAGAAGCCTGAGCACTGCAACGAAGAGTAGCCCCTGCTCGCCGCAACTAGAGAAAGCCCGTGTGCAGCAATGAAAACCCATTGCAGTCAAAAATAAACTAAATAAACTAAATAAATAAATTTTAAAAAGATATTAAAATTGGTGAATTTAAAAAAAAAGAAAGAAAAGTATCATTACAGTATACATTTCTCTTATTTATCTGATACATGTTATACTTCTAGTGTATATGGAATCATTCTTGCCATCATTTTTAGAAACTGATCCATTAGCTCTATGTTCTTCTCTTTAGAGTCTCTTGACACGCATTCTAGCATTCTCACTCTATCCTCCATGTCTCTTAATACCCTCTTTTCATATATTTTTCTGTTCACTAATTCTCCTTTCAACTATGTTTAATCTGGGGATTAATCTGTCTAGTGAGTTTCTTATTCACTTTATGCTTTTCATTTCAGGAAGTAAGTCACTTTTCTGCCTGTTTATTTTGATAGTTCCTTGACAATTCTTTGTTTCAGTGAATCCTGTATTTAAAAGAATTGCATATTCTACATTTTTAATCTGATCTTCAAAATTTCTGTAGTACCTGGGGGATTAACTTGTTGCTTTTGATTCTATTAACTCTTGTCGTTGTGGTTTGCCTTGTAGTATTTTTGATAGTTTGTTTTGGTGAGCTTATTTCTCACTCTTATTGTATTTTATGGGAGTCTTGCAGGAATAACTTTGAATAAGAGATTTTTTTTCTGTTCTGCTAGTAGTTTGTGAGTATTCCCAACCTAGGACCATTTCAGTATCCTTGAGGGTTTAGGTTCAGAGAAGGAATTAAATATCCAGCTTCCTCACCTTTCTTTTCCTCCAAAATTCAGAATATGCAAGAGGAATCCAACCCTAGGGCAACCCCCATCTTTTTAGCTATCAACTGGTTTGGGCAAGTGCCCTGATGCTCTAGGTTCCTACTTCTGTGGCCTAACCTCCCAGTTGCTGAAGCCTAGGGGACCACCAAAGCCCATCTCCTGGCCTTCAAGCACAGCCTTGGTTCACTGTGGGCCTAGCCATGGTTTATTTTATTTGTTTTGAGAGACTGAATGTATAAATAATGGCCAGACCATATATAAAATTAGAACTTTGACCGATAACCTGTACCAAACTGCACAGGAAACCAACCCACACAGAAAACCAACCCCTCCAGTGCAGGAAGCCAGGATGTCACAGATTAGACTTGCAGGAAGCCAAATTGATATTTCTAGTAACAAACTAGGAAGGTAAACAATAACTTCTGTAACAATTGGCCCCAAATGGCTAGGAATTGACTAATAACTTGACACTTCTCTAATTTTTGTCTGTGCTTCCATATTAGGACCAGCCAAAGAACGACAAATATGCACTCCTAATCAATCACATAGGATACCCCACTTCTAGTTAGCTTGCCTAAAGCCTCCTCTATGCCAACAGCCTTCAATCAGGCCATGACTAATCCCATCCATTTTTCCTACTTATAAAGCTTTCCCACTCCTCTGCTTGCCTTTGAGTCTCTACAAAAACATAAGTAATGGAGGCAGATTCCTTTGCTAGAGCAAGCTCTGAATAATTTGCTTTTCTCATTTGGTTGGTTTTCAATTATTTCCATTGTTTGCTATAATAGGAGTATTTGTTGAGTTCTCTCTTACCTTTTAAAAATGAACAGGACTCCAAAAATTGTATTTGATCTGAGATATAGCTGTTATGGAATGGGAAGATTTCTTAGAACTCATAATCATTTATGATACTCGAACTGGAAATTCTTTGTAGATAATTTTACTAAACTCATCTCTTAGGGCAAGGATTTTGGAGGACAATATAGGAGCAGAAGAATATAAATGACTCCTCCCCCCCAATTTTTCCAGTTGTTTCTTTGTTCCTTCTTTTTCCATTGTAATTTCATTTAGATATTGCTTCTAATGCTTCACTTTAATTTTGAATTATTTTAAACAATTCTACTCTAGCCTGATACATTTTTGCATAAGAAAAAGATCTGATGGACAGAAGCATCTAGACATTAAGTTAGGTTTTCCTAGGCAAGTCCTTCTAAATGGCCACCAGAGTAAGTAAGCATTTTCCCTCATAACTAGTCACATAAATTTTTTTAAATATATTTGGCAGTTGACAAAGAGGGACAGCAATCTCACTTTTTCTGCTTAGTATTTCAGCTGAACACTAAGGGGCACAGCCACCCTCTGAGGCTATTCTACTATATAGCAACAACTAAATCAGCCCACTTACGGAGGTATTTTCCCACACATCTGTTCACGACAGTTACCATTATAGATTTATAAATGGTTAGACTATCTTCATGTTATAAAACATGGCCAGCATTTTGGTCTGCTTTACAGAGATGTAAATTGACAGTCCATATAATCTTTTTCTTAATTGCTCTCATTTTTCATTGCACTTTTATTCATAGTTCTCACCCTTTTCTTCTAGCCTCATACTTCATTGGTTCTACAAGAAAGAATGCATATCTTTTCAACCATGAAGGTATTACCTCAAAACAATGAAATACCCAGTCCTTAGTGACAGAAAATAAACTTCCTTTCTCTTATGTGAAATGAACTTTTATATATGACTAGTAGAGGTAGTTCTGTAGGTGGGAATATAAGAATAAATTAATGTATATGTTCTATTAATGCTTTTAAAATCATGCATTATCACAAAACTGAAATTATACCATGGGGGTGTTAGATTTAATCATTTAATTTTGGAAAGGTAAAGTATCAAAAATTAATTTTAATATTTTTAAAATATTAAAAAAGTGAATCTAGGGATGGAGAGAAGAAAACTCGTTGAGATAAAAAGAATATTTGGTAAAATTCAGGTCATTTCTTATGATGAAAAGCCATTATTTTTTCTAAATGTTTCTTAGGACTTTTAGGGAAATGTTAGAAAAGTCTTTTTTTTAATTCCTTGAATAATGGAGATCGATCTCTCTCTCTCTTGCTCGACAGATTTCTGATTCTCCATAAAAGTCTTAAAATTTATATTTTATTTACCTAATATATACTTGAAATATTCCTGATCATATAGAAAACATAATAATAGAATAAGCACAAAGTAGAACCATGATTTGAGAGAAATCTATCAACCTAACAGACACAGAGACAACAGGTAATACTGTTACTTTAACATAGATTTGGGATTCCAAAGATCACACAAAATTATAAGGTAGCCTTGTACACTGTGGTAGGCTGAAAATGCAAAAAAAAAAAAAAAAACCCAAACAAAAAAAACCCAGGCATGTCCTAATTCTTGGAACCTGTGAATGTTACCTTATATGGAAAAAAGGGACCTTTACAGATACGATGAATTTAAGGACCTTGAGGTAGGTAAAATTCCCTGGATTTTCTAGGTGAGCCCTAAATGCAATCACACGTGTTTTTTATGAGTGAGGCAAAGGGAGATTCTACATACACAAAGAAAAGAAGGTAATGTAGCCATGGAGGCAAAGAGAGTGATATAGCCACCAGAAGCTGGAAGAGGCAAGGAATGGATTCTCCCCTAGAACCTCTGGAGGGAGTGTGTCATTTCAGATCCTGGCCTACAGACTGGTGAGACAATAAACTTCTGTATTTTTAAGCCACCAAATTTGTGGTAATTTGTAGTATCAGCCACAGGAAACTTGCGCACACATACATACACACACAATTAAAACATAAATGGCTGCTATATTTAAGATACTAAATTCAGAGAAGCACAGTATCAAAAACTTTATAATTGTTAATACATAAAAATAATTTTTAAATTATCAAATTTTTTAATTAAACAAGAAAACTATGTGAGTATAGCAATGGGCTGGTTCAAAAGAAATGAATTTACTTGTTTTATTACTGACAATTCTTTTTAGAAAACTAACTTTTAAGGCTACTTGCATTGTTATTTGCTTATTGTGTTTTTGTCTGGGAGAAAATGATGTAAAATCAATGAAGGGTTTGTTTTAGTTGCCAAAAGCCTAATGTGAGGGAATAAAATCTACTAAGCATGAAGTTGATCCTTTTCACAATGAAGAACTTTTATTTTTAAGTCATGTTATGTGACTATGAAAGGAAAATCTGGTCTATAGGAAGAAAACAATGGGATTTTGTGTCTAAGTACCCACTAATATGAAAACAGTCAATACAGAAGGCTAAATAAATTTTGTTCTTGCAAGAAACATGTAGAAAAGGATATTCTGATAAATTAACAATCAAGAAAACTAAAATAGGGCTTCCCTGGTGGCACAGTGGTTAAGAATCCGCCTGCCAATGCAGGGGACACGGGTTCGATCCCTGGTCCAGGAAGATCCCACATGCTGCAGAACAACTAAGCCTGTGTGTCACAACTACTGAGCCTGCAAGCCACAACAACTGAGTCTGCATGCTGCAACTACTGAAGTCCACGTGTCTAGAGCCCATGTTCCACAACAAGAGAAGCCACCACAATGAGAAGCCCATGCACCGCAACGAAGGGTAGCCCCCACTTGCCGCAACTAGAGAAAGTCCGCGTGCAGCAACGAAGACCCAACACAGCCATAAATAAATAAATTAATTAATTAAAAAAATAAAATAAACAAAGAAATAGAAAAAAAAGAAAGAAAACTAAAACAATTATGAAAAATAAAGGTCTTCATACTTACTTACTGCTGAAATTTTATAAGTCCAATTCAGGTAATTCAAACCAAGCCTTTAATTTTACATTTCTTTTTTTCTTTCTTTTTTTTTTTTTGCAATACGCGGGCCTCTCACTGTTGTGGCCTCTCCTGTTGCGGAACACAGGCTCCAGATGAGCAGGCTCAGTGGCCATGGCTCATAGGCCCAGCCACTCCACGGCATGTGGGATCTTCCCGGACCGGGGCACGAACCCGTGTCCCCTGCATCGGCAGGCGGACTCTCAACCACTGCACCACCAGGGAAGCCCTAATTTTACATTTCTTTTGTGAAAGAGAAACACAACAAAAAACCGTTAATATTCATTATGCTTTGTTGTATATTGAGGCATACGAAATAGAACTTACCAAGATAACAGACTCAATAAATATCTATATCTGCAATGTGTATCATACTGGAAATAGAAAAGCAAATTATGTTTTGAACTTCACTACCTCCCTGAAGATTTTTAAGCAGTAATAAAAAGGCAGAAAATCAGAAAAAAAATCTATACAGTTAGAGAACATTCCCCAAGACCACCCTCACTCTGACACCAACTGCAAGTCCAGGTGTCCCCAAGACTACCCTCAGGTTTGAGAATTTGCTAGAGGACTCACAGAGGTCACTGAAAGCTGTTGCACTCGTGGTTATTACAGTGAAAGGTTACAGACTAAAATAAGCCAGTGAAAGAGATATATGGAGCAAGTACAGGGAAGGTCCAAACGTGGAGCTTCACTTATCTTTTCCCACTGGGGTCATGGACAATGCTAATTTCCCATAGATGCTGTATGATAATACATATGGATTACTGCCAACCAGTCAAGTACACCAGAACCTTCAAGTCCAGAGTTTTATTGGGGCTTGGTCTCCTAAACTTGATTGGCCATCCACATGGCTGACCTCAGGCTCTAGCCATTACTCTAAAACACATTGTTAGACTAACTGACCTGGCCCAAAGACCCCAGGTAAACAAAGACATTCTCATTAGGCATAACATGCCACGGGCTTAGCAATCACCTTCTAGAAGCCAAGGGTCAAGAGTGGAACTCTCTTTGGATATGGTTAATTTTTTACAACATAATGTTTAATTTTTCTAATACTATACAATTTTTGTATTCTGATTATTTCAAATCAAGGTCAAATTCCAACCCTATTAATTGTTATGTAAACTTTTACTCTTCTTCTTTCCTTCTCTAACAGCCCATAGACTTGTGCAATTTAAAATAGAACACTCGTTTCTAAATGCTAATATGGGAATTTAAAAACTCATGTCTATTTTTAAAACACATGTTTCCCATACATAGTATGTCCCACTCACACTGTGCTAGAAGTTCACATCCATTCAGAGAAAATGAATTTTAAATTATTTGTTTAGATGCAGATTCTCTAGTCAGAACCACAATGTCTCAAAACACTGTTGTTCAACTACATGGACATTAATGTAATGAGATGACCATTTCAGTTCAAAATAAGTACTTTTTAATACAAATTTAATCTTGACAATGCACATTTTAAATATTAAACCCAGCTCTAATAGAGAAAATAAGTCCTACTATAATAAAGATTATGTGGGGGGTTCCCTGGTGGTGCAGTGGTTGAGAATCCGCCTGCCAATGCAGGGGACACAGGTTCGAGCCCTGGTCTGGGAGGATCCCACATGCCGTGGAACAACTGGGCCCATGAGCCACAACTACTGAGCCTGCGCGTGTGGAGCCTGTGCTCTGCAACAAGAGAGGCCGTGATAGTGAGAGGCCCGCGCACTGCGATGAAGAGTGGCCCCCGCTCGCCGCAACTAGGGAAAGCCCACGCACAGAAACGAAGACCCAACACAGCAAAAATAAATAAATTAATTAATAAACTCCTACCCCCAACATCTTCTTTAAAAAAAAAAAAAAGAGATGCCGCGGGAGAAACATCTAGAACAAGCAGCTGGCCGCGCAGGAGAGGAAAGGGGGAGTGAGATCAAAGGGCCTGGAAGGAGGCTGAAGGACTTCAAAGGGGCAGGACACTGACCGCAGGCAGGTGGCTATTTAGAATCTTAGCATTGCTGCTATAAAGAAAGGATCTCTTTCAAAAAAAATAAAAATAAAAAATAAAGATTATGTGGAACTATTTTAGAAAACCTAACTTTTCCTCAGTCGATGCAGACAAACTTTTTGTTTTAAAAACTTTTTATTTTATATTGGGATATAGTTGATTAACAATGTTGTGATAGTTAAAAGTAAAAATAAATTAAAAAAAAATAAAGCAGGAAGAAGATAAATGGTCCAACTATAGGAGCAACAAAGTAGTGAGACAGAGTATAATTGTGTCCATCTGTAAAAACTTCTGGATGAAATACAAGGTAAGCACAGTTATGAGTAGGTACACTGTGTCCAAGTGTTTTTGTCTGAGATATTTGTCAAGTCATAAATATAAGTCACAACCAAGACTTGGAATAAATTTAGTCAGTGGAAAGTGTTAGATGATTCAATTTACAATTACAAACTCAATTTTAAGTTTGAAAACTTTAGAATGATTCATGAAATATACTATTCTTTCTATAATGAGTATTATATTGATAAAATTATGATGTTGAACAGCACTTTTTCTATATGATCAAAATCATTTCCCTTTCACTTTTAATATTTCTAAGCCTTACGCAAAGATCCCATGAATCAGTAATGACCACTGTATGTCACATTCTCAGCTGATTTTGTGGACAAGCTTAGAAGAAAAAGGAGAATCATTTGGCTCCTTTGAATGTTAATTGTTTTGCTTTTTTCTTTCCTAAAATAGAATATGTCCTTAGATAGCTCTGATAGCTTGTGTTGGGAGGTAATCGTAAAGAATTCCTTTCTTTTATATCAATTAAAATAGTGAAATTGTTTATATTCCATATGAATGATTAAAGTTCAATTTTACAAATAAGTTATCAACTTTTTTGCCATCAGAAAATTTTTTCAATTTTCTCTTTTCATTTCGAAAGAACAACTGATGCTTAAGACCATCACTATCACAGTAATATTATTCAGCGTGTGCTGTAGGCCAGGCTCTAAGTACAGTACATGTATTATCTCTTTTAATTCTCATGACAATGCTGTGGTGAATACCATTATTATTCCTATTTTACAGATAATGAAACTGAAAAACTGAAAGTTTAATTAAACTTGACCATGCTACTTAGCTAGTAAATGTTGAGGCCAGGATCTGAATCTAAAGCTGTGGCTTCAGAGCTTATTACTGGTCCAATACACTACACTATAATATCTCAGTATTAAAAATGCTATATTTTGATGTACATGCTCCTTTATTTTTCCATAAAGATTTAAAAAATATATAATTTCTAGGTTTTTTTCCAATGTGAAGATTTAAATGATTAAATAATAATAGAGCAGGTTTAAATGCCTAGGAAGAAGTATACCCTGTCTCTCTCTCCAAACACCACGCTTGGTTAGATTTTGACTCATTTTAAAGGCATATTAAGATAAATCAGTGTTAGGGACTAATAATTCATTTAGTCAATATTTATTTAAACCATACTATGGAGCTGGATCACTTCTAGAGCCTGACATCTATTGCAGAGAAAGATTCATACATATGTACTGAGAGATACATAAGGGTGTTGATTGCAGCATCATTTGCAGTGCATGGAGTCTCTGTCACAACTATTCGACTTTGCCATTGCAGTATGAAAAATGCCATAGACAATGTGTAAATGAATAGGCATAGCATGTTACAAAATAACTTTACCAGAAAAAAAAAGAAAGGCAGCAGACTGGATTGGGCCTGTTGGCCATGGTTGCTGAACCCTGCTCTATAGTACTGCTTTATGTGATGCTAATTTAATATAAATTGTATGTTAACGTATATTTGTAACTTGCTTCTTTCATTACATCATATAACTTGGAGAAATCTTGTGTTAGTCTATCTCACTATTTTTTAACTTCTGTCAGTAATAATCCTCATTATTAATACACTAGCATATTTAGCCATTCCTGTCTTGATCAACATTTTGGTTGTCTTCATTTTTTTCTTTATGTAAGGGTTTTTATTGCTAATTAAAATTTTAATATAATTTTAATTCATTAGGTATGTGCTTTTCATTACTTGTCCATACTAAAATGTGAACCTTGATGACTGAAGCACAAAGATGAAAATAGTGCTTTTATGTATATATGTAGGTAGATAGGTATGTAGGTAAGTTGGTATGTATTTAAACCATAAATTCCCAGGGGTAGTATTTTATCTGATATCTGTCTGTCTTCCCCTGAGTGTTGAAGAGGAATAGACTTGTTTTTAACTTCACACTAACTGTGCAATTCAGGACAGAACACCAAGAATGTTTCCTACCAGCATTATTCTGACAGTATGGTTTACCTTGTTTATTAGTTCATTTTATTTTGATTTCACAAGAACTCATTCATTAAACATTCTTTCTGTTACAGGGGTTGAAATTAAATTTTACTACTAAAAAAAATAAACGCCTTTTCAGTAATGGAGTGTTTTACATATTTAAGCAAGAAGCAGTATCTTCTTTTTCTAAAAGGCAGTTTCCCCAAAATAGTAAGGTAGAAATAGAAGTGTCTTCTATTAATTCTTATTGTGGCTCAAATACATTTCAGCACTTTATTTATATCATTAAATATTTTTTTCTAATTAGTTTACATGTATAAATTATATTTTTCAAATAAGATCAAAAGTTACATATCTTATATATTTCACAATAATATACTTCCATACGAGGTACTAGGAGTGTGACAGCTAATTTTATGTATCAAATTTGGCTACTCAAGTATTTGGTCAAACTTCACAGTTGTTTTGTGAAGGGATTTTTTTGGATTGGATTAACATTTAAATCAGTAGACTGTGAATAAAGTAAACTGCTCTCCATAATGTGGGTTAGCCTCATCCAATCAGTGGAAGGTCTTAAGGAAAAGACAGACCTCCTGTAAGCAAGAGGGAATTCTGCCAGAAGATTGCCTCCATACTCAAAACTGCAATGCTTCCCTGGGTCTCCGGTTGGCTGGCCTACCTTGCAGATTTTGCACTTGCACTTGCCAACCTCTACAACCATGTGAACAACTGCCTTAAAAATAAATCTCTCTCTCTCTCTCTCTCTCTCTCTCTCTCTCGCTCGCTACACACACACACACACAGCCCCACACCCACAGCCCTTTGGAGAATGATGACTAATACAGGGTGATATTAACATGTTCAACAAAAGGTGTGAATGGTATGAACATCTACCAATTCAAACAGGTGCTAGTGTGTCTTAAAAATTAAACTTACAAAAATTATGGTAATACTACTGGTAACAACTCAATCTTTCAGAAAATATGGCAATCCAAGTAAGAAGCACGGCCCTTATACCTAAACACAATGCCATATAACATTTTAACAGAAGAAAAGAATTCCCAGGATATTGTTAGGGGAATATTCTTGCTTATCTTTAAGATGGTATTTATTGACCATATTTGACATACTAAGAATATCAGAAAATTTATCCACCTAAAAGTGACAATTCATTAATATTAGAAATAATCAATACTCACTCTGTACCATGTGCTCTTCTAAGAGCTTTATGTATATCAGCCGATTTAATCCTAACAATCCTATTAAATAGATACACTCTTCACAACAACCTATGACAATGATTTAGGTATTATTATTACTTCCATTTTATAGGTGAAGAAAAGGAGGTGGCAGAGGTTGAGTAATTGAACAAGTTTACTAAGCTACTAAGTTGCAGAGCTGGGATTCAAATTTAAAGAGTCTAGTTCCAGAGTCTTGCTTTTAACCTCTATGCTACTTCACCTCTCAAAACTTTTAGGAAGGATTATGTTTATCACGCTCAAAGTGTTTTCTCTCTTTCATTTCTCCTCCTTTTAACCTTGGCTTTGTAAGACTTAAGTGTTTTCATCCATCAATAAACACTATTTTCTCTTTTCTTTCGTAAAAATATATGTAGTTACAAGCAAGCAAAGGCTATGGACTAACAAACTAATATTTCTGGAAAAAAAAGAAATATGGAGTATTTCACAAGCTATTAAATTTTTAACTACTCAGGTGCAGTGACTTGCGTTACTACCTAGCCAGCTTTTCTTAGTACCTTTACATGGTGCCAAAGGAACTGTTAGCTTTGTCTAAAAGTGCTCATTTGCTACCCAGTGATGACAATTACCTGTCTCCTCCTCTTTCATAGATTCTTGATCTCTAAACTAAAAATGCTGTCAGCCAAATTTATAGATATCCTCATTTGAGGCAAGGACATCTTATCCAGAGATTATGTTGAGCAGTTCGTATGCCAGCAAACCAAGCCCATGCCACAGAAAGTAAACAACACAGGAAGGTGCCCAACAGGCAACAAAGTCAAGTGGTGGCTACCAAGTAATGGTTGCTTGATCAAAGGCAATGGGCCAGGCTCTCAGGATCAGGTTTGGATTAAATGACTAAATTGTTGCGTTGGAAATACTCACTGGGATCCCAGCTAAAATCCTGTGCCCTAGAGGGATCCCCACAGACTGAAGCAGCTGCTGCTTCTGCTATAAACCTTTATGTCAGCAACATACAGGCTGAATTCACTTCTCTTTCCCCAGCTTCCTAACTAACACTATGAAACACAACTGTGTTTTTTATACTGTGTTCCATCAAAACATAGTTGGACTAAATTATTTCTTCTTTGTTTATTACGTGTCATTTTAGATAATCTCAAATACTTCTCAGTGTGATGCATTTAATAGAATCCCCCTCTCTCCCATATGGAGGAGAGATGAATCCAGTTCCTTCCAGGCCACCTTATTCACAAAGTGTTTCAGGCTCTACTCTGGGCTCTCCTCCAGGGACCTGGGCCCTTCTGACTGGTGTTGAGACAAGCACCTTCTCTCACAGCTCTCCAGCTCTAGGACCTTCTAGAAGAGCAAGGAACATCACAGCTTACGTCTTTCCCAAGTTTCACTGCTCTGACAATTACATCTCCTGTTGTTTTTCCTTTGTCTAAAACAAGACTGTATTTCTGGCCTATAAAACAACATATACTTGTACAGTGCTTGGCAGTTTTCAAAGTGTTATCACCTATATTGTCTCATTTCTGCTTTAATTTCTGCTTTAAATTTAAATAGCCTACAAATTGGAGAGTGGTTGCTAGTTTCACTGTCAAGATGAGGAAAGGAGTTTCAAAAGGTTAATAGACTTGCTCAAGGGTACACAGTTAATAACAGAGGAGTCACTCTGTGGCCTTAAGGCTGGGTTTATACCACTAGAGTTCTTCCACTTTCTCTTGCCCCTGATTGCTTTGTGTATTCATAGCATCTCTCTCTCTCAAGACTATAAATTACAGGGGTCTGCATCTCACTCTGGCACTTAATTCAGCAAGATACATACAGTATGTGATCAATAATCTTCTAGAGAGTGTCTGAATTACCATTTAAAAAATGTCCTACAGGAACTTCCCTGGTGGTCCAGCGAGTAAGACTCCGTGCTGCCAATGCAGGGCACCTGGGTTCAATCCCTGGTCAGGAAATTAGATCCCACATGCATGCCACAACTAAGAAGCCTGTGTGCTACAACTAAGAAGTCGGATCCCACAACTAAAGATCCTGCATGCTGCAACTAAGACCTGGTGCAGCCAAAATAAAATAAATAAAATAAATAATAAATAAACATTAAAAAAGAATAATTAAATAAAATGTCCTACAGTTGACGAATTTATCCCTGGAGTTAAATAAACATAAAATTTAGTTTCAAATGACCTATATGATTTTATTCAACCAGACCCATACTGTTCCCAAGGGGCAAAACTAGTTTTTGTGGAAAGGAGCAAAAAACTTAGGTAATACAATAGTTTGTTGCTCAACCCTATGTGAAAAAAAATCTTATTCCTTAGTATTTAATTTTTTTATTTGGAAGAGTTGCATAGTCATTATTTATTTATTTTAACATCTTTATTGGAGTATAATTGCTTTACAATGGTGTGTTAGTTTCTGCATTATAACAAAGTGAATCAGCTATACATATACATATATCCCCATATCTCCTCCCTCTTGCATCCCTCCCACTCTCCTTATCCTACCCCTCTAGGTAGTCACAAAGCACAGAGCTGATCTCCCTGTGCTTTGCGGCTGCTTCCCACTAGCTATCTATTTTACATTTGGTAGTATATATAAGTCCATGCCACTCTCTCACTTTGTACCAGCTTACCCTTCCCACTCCCCGCGTCCTCAAGTCCATTCTCTATGTTTGCATCTTTATTCCTGTCCTGCTCCCAGGTTCTTCAGAAACGTTTTTTTTTTTTTTTTTTAGATTCCATATTTTTGTGTTAGCATACAGTATTTGTTTTTCTCTTTCTGACTTACTTCACTCTGCATGACAGACTCTAGGTCCATCCACCTCACTACAAATAACTCAATTTCGTTTCTTTTTATGGTTGAGTAATATTCCATTGTATATATGTGCCACATCTTCTTTATCCATTCATCTGTCGATGGACACTTAGGTTGCTTCCACATCCTGGCTATTGTAAGTAGAGCTGCAATAAACACTGTGGTACATGTCTCTTTTTGAATTATGGTTTTCTCAGGATATATGCCCAGTAGTGGGATTGCTGGGTCGTATGGTAGTTCTATTTTTAGTTTTTTAAGGAACCGCCGTACTGTTCTCCATAGTGGTTGTATCAATTTACATTCCCACCAACAGGGCAGGAGCGTTCCTTTTTTTCCACACCCTCTCCAGCGTTTAATTTTTATCATTAGGGAGAAATTTATTTTAAGTTTTCTTTTTAGAAGGATGATAATGAAAAAATGTTAGGAACACAGACTTATAGAAAGCCACAACATTGGTGAAGAAAAAAAAGCAGTGAGAAATCATTTTCCTTTTCTTTATTTATTATAATAATAAGACAGTGCCCTTGTTAGATATCTCACAATCAAACTTAGGATTTCATTTGTTCATTAGGTTTTTATCAAGCATCTACCAGGTGTATTGGTTCCAAGTATTATTCTGGCCAATACATCAACACACTGTATACAATGAGGAATTATTCAAAGAAGAAAAATACCTGCTCTTCACTCTTGAGGAAATAACATAGTTTGAAATTTGAGGAAGGAATAGAAAAGGAACTATCACCTATTATGCACATGCTATATGACAGATAATGTGATGGACACTTTTACCAACTTTATTTTATACATGAGAAAATTTAAGAAGTACACAAAGGTAAAGAACTCAGCTTTAGGGCAACTCACCAGCTGTAGGGTGATCAGTTTACCCTAATTTTCCCAGGAATGTCCCAGTTTTAAATCTGAAAGTCCTGTATCCCAGAAAAACCCTCAGTGACAGGGAAACTGGGATAACTGGTCACCTCACAACTAGTAAGAGTCAGAACTGTATTCAAATTAAACAAATTGACAAAATAAAAAACAATCTGCTCTGTTGAACACTTCATGCTGCCTTCTTGACCCAGTTTATTTACCTGTTCAATCTTTTTCTAAAGGTTTATTCCTTAATCAATTAAAAAATAAATGTAATAAGCAAACAGGATTTAGTCAACAAATGGGTCAAGGAATAGGCCCCCAAAGAATCACCTGTTGGTGATCACATTTGTTGGTGCTGTTGAATTTGAGATTAACAGTAAACTTTATGTATTACTTGGTATGTATACAGGTAATGTGAAAATATCCCTCCTATAAAATCTCTCTCATGTGTGTAATGAGGGTAGGATTATGTCAGTGGGTGGGAGAGAGCAGGATTAGGAAAGAACGCTGCTAATCTCTAGTATTAAACAATGGCAGTCAACCAGAAGCCCCATATTCTAGTATCACAACACAGTGCCCTTTGTCTTAAGAGTAATTGTACCTGTGTAGTGGCCTCACTGAAACCGTGATAAATATAGCTGTTCCCCATTAATCACATTATGAACATCTGCAACAATTACTCATGCAGAGAATAATGATTTAGCAGCTGTGCATGCTAGAATAAAACTTGTGTAAGATTTAGGAAGACAGGGATAATACACATATCATTCTGACAAAAGCTCCAGGATCTATGATTTATGATTTTTTCCCCTTAGTAATAAATACAAATTATTGCTTGTGAAGACATAAAACAAAAGTATATTACCTTGAGCAATGTCCATGCCTGTTAGTATTTGTTGGTGTGCATTTGGTTAATTAATTTAACAACCAGAAAACAAATTGTTGTTTTTAAGTTTCTCTGAAAGTTTCTCATTTGATTTTAAATTCTCATTTACTCAATTGATATTTTTAAGGTAACATGTGAATTCTCTGCATTAAATGCTTTAATAGTCTCTACTGCCTGAGGTCATGTGGTTGAGAGCACAGATTCAAGAGGACTGCACTCAAATTCCTCTCAGCCATGTGGAATGTTAGCTATGTGATTCTTGTGGACTTTTCTCTCCTTATTAGCTCCCTTCTTTTTCTGATCCTCTCTTACCTATTATATCATTTCAGTATTTTAAATGTTCAACTTTTTTAATCTGCAGAGAAAATCCCTGCCCCAACTCATGCCAATTCCCTTGCCATTTATCTCCATCCTTTAACAACCAAATTTTTTGAGTTCTTTGTATTCACTGTCTCTTATTTTCTACCTCCCTTTAACTTCCCAAACTACTCCAAAGTAATTTTTTCCCCAACTACTTCACTGTCTCCCCAAAACCTCCTTGTATCTTAACCTAATGGACAATTTTCTTTCCTCATTTTTCATGTAGAAGCATTTGGCAAAACTTGGCTTTCATAACTCTGTACTAGTTTCTTCATAAATCCCAAATACACATTTTAGGTACAACCAGTGTTCTGCTAAAGAAATCTCAAGATGAGGGTGTTCCTTGAAGTTGTGTTCCTTAATGTGATCTCAGTATCATTTATTCCCATAGCTCCATTGCCCATCTAAACATTGACACAAGTCTCTATCTCCTGCCAGATTGCTTGCCTCTGCTGTCCACATGTGTATTCCACAGCGACTTCAAAGTCAATGAACCCAGAATTAAAATTTCTGAGAACTGCACCCCTAAGGCAATCTCAATTCCTAACATTCAGGTCTCTGTCTACTACCAACTAAATTTCAACTGTTACTCCTTCTAATACCTCAACTCCAAAAAGCCATTGACTCCACTGAGACCTTCAATCTTTTCATTGTCCCTCCTCCAACGCATACCCACTTTTTCCTTCACACAGCTGCTTAAATACAATGGTCCATCATTATACTCACTCTGCTGCAGACACCCCCTATTATATTCACCTGTCTAAATTCCAATCCTACTCTATCTGAATCAAGGCAGATGAATATATCTTTGGAGAGGATATAAACCATGCATAGGTACCATTTTATATTTACAGCCAGTAACTTTATATAGGTTCATAAATACACCTACTGCATTCACTTCCCTAGGAAAATATTTTTACAACTTTTACCCTCTAATCAAAACTCTATAAAATCCTAAAACCTATCACTAGGCTTATGACTCATGCTTTCTACTTCTTTGAGAAAAGCATTCAGAAGATAATTTCCACAGGCTCTCAAAATGATATCCACTATCCTCTCGGCAACTGAAGCCATAAGTTCAGCCTTCCTTATGCTATAAATGTCATGTTCAACTTTGTTTCTAAAGCTGACCCTGCTCCAATTTTGTACAGGACCCACCCCCTCTTGAGCGCTAAAGGACAGTAATTGTCCTCCTATCTTTTTACTTTATGTCATATTTTTCTTGCCCATTAGTGTACATAATTTTAATCTGTTCTTCTCTATATCTGCCTCCAGGCATAGAGTCATTTTCTCTGATCTCCTTTAAGTACCAAAATAAATAAATAAATAAATTTCCCAAAGATTTGCATTATTAATTTTCTGCATTTCCTCTTCTTTAATTTTCTCATTTTCCCAAATCAGGCTTCCATGATTGGCCTACATGTATCCAATTGCTAAACATCACCTTATATAACAATACACAACATGTGACAGTGGTGGTAAATCTCTCTGTCTTGATATACTTTCTTCACTTAACTTTAGTGACAGCTAGGTCTTCTGCTAGCTTATAAGACAATTATGTTTGAATTACTAACACACCCTTTCCTAAGGCAGATGCACCCCTGATCAAGAGCTTATGGCTTGGCAGGTAGCACATATGTTAGGTTTTAGCCTCTACTTGCCACTTGCCCTCTACGTAGGCATCCTTTAACTAGACTCGACTTGCCCAACTGTACCAGGCAGCCCAGAGAATAAAACTCTCTCTGTAGTTTTCTTTCCACTTTATTGCCTATTGCCACCTCACTTTCCTAATCTCTAAATGTCAGAATGATCCCAGGGTTCAAGTTTTAGATGTTTTCCCTATTTATGCCAATTTACTAGGTGATATCATTCAGTCTCATAATTTAAATACCATCTACATGTTGATAGCTACAAAATGCATATCTCCAGGTAGAACCACTATTTTCCCTGAAATCTAGAATTGTATATGCAACTGCCTACTCAACATCTTGATTAGATCTAATACTACATCACAAATATATTATGTCCAAAGCCAGTTTCCAGGTTTTCCTCCCCAAATCTTCTCCTCTCCTATCTTCCTCATCTCAATAATTGGCAACTCATCTTCCACTTTCTCAGGCCAAACCTTGCCTCCTCTCTTTTTCTCACAATGTCCATCTAATGTATTAGCAAAACCTGTTGACTTTACCTTCGGTGAACAACTGAATTTAACCACTTCTCACCTAACACACTAATCCAAGTCACCATTTTGTGCTAGATAGGAGACTATTACAAAAATCTCTTGTTTCTCTCCCTTCTGCCTTTAGCCCATACAATCTCTTATAAAGACAAAAACGATAATAATCTTGTTACAATGTAATTCATATTATTTCACAGCTCTTCTCAAAATATTCCATGGCTTCATGGTGCTCTAATGCTACTAGCTCCCTTACTATTCCTCAAACATAACAAGCACACCTCTACCTCAGCGTTTTTGCATTGGCTATTCTCTCTGTCTGGAACACACCCCTACAAGTGTCCAATGGCTCCCTATATCACTTACTTCAAATAAATCTCCGTTCAGATAGCACCTCAGCAGTCTTACCAGTTACTAAGCATATAGTTCTCCACCCTGCATCCACTTTATGTTTTCTTTTCTCATGTTTATATCTCCACAACATAAAACAGGGCCTGACATACTGTGGGCATTCAAGAAACTTTTGTTAGAAGAAGAACTAAAGTGTAGTTGTGCCGTGGTGATGCCTCTTTAGCCTAATGACATCTCATCTTTCAGTGTTTCTTTTGTTTTTAAGAGCATAACAATGGTTCCAATATAAATAGATTATTGACAGTTGTTATGTTAAGGATCATTTTCCAGAAAAATAAATTGCAGCATTTTGTCTACTTCTTTTGAGAGGGATGCTCTGGCTCTACAAACATTAGCTGGAAATACATCCCGCGTAGGACAACTCGTGTAATTCTGTAGCTAAGATATTTCTCCACTGTCAAGTTCCAATGCCACACACATTTTTCCACAATTGGCTTTGAAAATTAAATCCATTTTGATTACTGATGATATAAATGACAAATGTGAGGTTCCTTTCCCACTGGATGTAAAATATAATGCATTTGACGTATTCTGTTTAACTAAGCATTTTGAAAGGATGCATACAGAATAAAGCTTATTTTTTGGTAAATAATATAATTCAGCTGTGGCCAGAAATTAATTATTCATTAAACGTTAATTTTTATAGCAAATTATACACAATTTAAAGGATGTATCTTTTCTTCCTCCTTTGTAAGATGCTGTATTGTGCTAATAAACACATATACTCTCATGTTTCAGGAAAATTTGGAGAGCAGGAAAAGGAGAGAGAATAGTATTTATCATATGATACTGCTTTATAATGACTAAAAAATCATTTTCTTTGAAATACCACAGGCAACTGTACTATCTGAAATGACTTCTGCTCCAATAAGCTTTATTCA
Source organism: Grampus griseus (assembly GCF_964374135.1). Classification (NCBI taxonomy): domain Eukaryota; kingdom Metazoa; phylum Chordata; class Mammalia; order Artiodactyla; family Delphinidae; genus Grampus; species Grampus griseus. Next base: position 30,963,328 of record NC_139003.1, on the reverse strand, counting down.
ATAATAAAGGGCAACTTTCAGGGCACTCAACCCTTCTTAGAGCCTATGCATGATTATATACGTGGCCAGCATAATTTCCTTTGAAATTTAAATAATATATTTCAGAATTTGGGATTCTGCTTTATACTCCGGATTCTTCCATCTTTTGGCTATTGTCAATAATGCTACTATGAATGTGGGTGTACAAATTCGAAACCCTGTTTTCAATTAATTTGTATATATACCCAGAAGTGGCACTGCTGTTTCACATAATTCTATTTTTAACTTTTTCAGGAAATGCCATACTGTTTCCTATAGTAGTTGCACCATTTTAAATTCCCACCTACAGCGTACAAAGGTTCCAATTTCTCCACAACCTTGCCAATACTTGCTATTATTATTTTATTTTTTATTTGTATTTTATTAATTTTTAATTGGAGTATAGTTGATTTACAATGTTGTGTTAGTTTCTGCTAAACAGCAAAGTGAGTCAGTTATACATACATGTATACCCACTCTGTTTTAGATTCTATTCCCATACAGGTCATTACAGAGTACTGAATAGAATTTCCTGTGCTATTCAGTAGATTCTTATTAGTTATCTACAGTTATCAGCTACAGTGTTCAGCTCTGTCTCTGCTCACACTGCTCTCCATAACCACTCCAGGATACCCGCTCTCTATGGTTCCCTGACTCCAGAGTCATACGGTTCTAAATCTATATAGCTTCTCCTTACAGAAGGTATATAATATATGGATAGATGATGGGTACAGTATTAATGTTAAAATCCCTCCCAAGGCATTCTCCAAAAGCAGCACTTTTAGTGGAGTGAGAACTTTTCTCAGCCCTATTTTACAGCATAAAATGAGCACTGCCCTTTACAAAGAAATCTCAAAAAGCCAAAGATGGCTTTAAAAATTTATGTTATAAGGTCTTCTGAAGTCTATTCCAGTGAAAATAATAAAAGAAGCCATGTAACTTTCCTAAAGCAAAACCCTAAATAAAATATTCGCATGTTTCAGATTCAGATAAGCCTTTGAAGGAAACTGAAACACTAATGAAATAAAAGTTAGAACTTAAGTATAGCTTGTAATAAGCTTTTCCCACACCGTATTATTTTAATGTTTTCAATTTTAGGAATATATCATAATGAGAGATATTTTCTCCTAAATTGGATGAGATGACTCTCCTCTAGTAGATCACTCCATGTTAGATACACCTTTTCTAAATGAAATCAGCTTGGCTAAGGTAGTGCCCTACACAATATTTGGCTTACTATATTTTATTAATTCTGGTAACCAAAATCTTGACTTTCGACATAGTTATATATAGATACCAAGCTCAGATATCTATATATAAATACGTCTGGATGTTTTCTCTAAGTCAAGAAACAACAGGTTAAGTTAAGAATGAACTGTCCCGGGCTTCCCTGGTGGCACAGTGGTTGAGAGTCCGCCTGCTGATGCAGGGGACACGGGTTCGTGCCCTGGTCTGGGAAGATCCCACATGCCACAGAGCGGCTAGGCCTGTGAGCCATGGCTGCTGAGCCTGCGCGTCCAGAGCCTGTGCTCTGCAACGGGAGAGGCCACAACAGGGAGAGGCCCGCGTACCGCAAAAAAAAAAAAAAAAAAAAAAAAAAGAATGAACTTTCCCATAGACCAGATAGACTTAATTGATATTTATAGAACATTCCATCCAAAAAGAGCAGATTACACTTTCTTCTCAAGTGTGCATGGAACATTCTACAGGATAGATCAAATCTTGGGTCACAAATCAGCCTCAATAATTTAAGAAAATTGAAATCATATCAAGCATCTTATCTGACCACAATGTTATGAGATTAGAACTAAATTACAGGGAAAAAAACATAAAAAACACAAACATATGGAGGCTAAACAATATGTTACTAAATAACCAAGTGATCACTGAAGAAATCAAAGACGAAATGAAAAAATACCTAGAGACAAATGACAATGAAAACACGACGATCCAAAACCTATGGGATGCAGCAAAAGCAGTTCTAAGAGGGAAGTTTATAGCTATACAAGCCTACCTCAAGAAACAAGAGAAATCTCAAACAAACAATCTAACCTTACACCTAAAGGAACTAGAGAAAGAAGAACAAACAAAACCCGAAGTTAGCAGAACGAAAGAAATCGTAAAGATCAGAGCAGAAATAAATGAAATAGAAACAGAAAACAATAGCAAATATCAATAAAACTAAAAGCTGGTTCTTTGAGAAGATAAACAAAATTGATAAACCATTAGCCAGATTCATCAAGAAAAAGAGGGAGAGGACTCAAATCAATAAAATTAGAAATGAAAAAGGAGAAGTTACAACAGACACGGCAGAAATACAAAGCATCCTAAGAGACTACTACAAGCAACTGTATGCCAATAAAATGGACAACCTGGAAGAAATGGACAAATTCTTAGAAAGGTATAATCTTCCAAGACTGAACCAGGAAGAAATAGAAAACATGAACAGACCGATCACAAGTAATGAAATTGAAACTGTGATTAAAAATCTTCCAACAAACAAAAGTCCAGGACCAGATGGCTTCACAGGTGAATTCTATCACACATTTAGAGAAGAGCTAACACCCATCCTTCTCAAACTCTTCCAAAACATTGTGGAGGAAGGAACACTCCCAAACTCATTCTATGAGGCCACCATCACCATGATACCAAAACCAGACAAAGATACTACAAAAAAAGAAAATTACAGACCAATATCACTGATGAATATAGATGTAAAAATCCTCAACAAAGTACTAGCAAACAGTATCCAACAACACATTAAAAGGATCATACACCATGATCCGGTGGGATTTATCCCAGGGATGCAAGGATTCTTCAATATATGGAAATCAATCAATGTGATACACCATATTAACAAATTGAAGAATAAAAACCATATGATCATCTCAATAGATGCAGAAAAAGCTTTTGACAAAATTCAACACCCATTTATGATAAAAAACTCTTCAGAAAGTGGGCACAGAGGGAACCTACCTCAACATAATAAAGGCCATATACGACAAAACCACAGCAAACATCATTCTCAATGGTGAAAAACTGAAAGCATTTCCTCTAAGATCAGGAACAAGACAAGGATGTCCACTCTCACCACTATTATTCTACACAGTTTTGGAAGTCCTAACCATGGCAATCAGAGAAGAAAATTAAATAAAAGGAATACAAATTGGAAAAGAAGAAGTAAAACTGTTACTGTTTGCAGATGACATACTATACATAGAGAATCCTAAAGATGCCACCAGAAAACTACTAGAGCTAATCAATGAATTTAGTAAAGTTGCAGGATACAAAATTAATGCACAGAAATCTCTTGCATTCCTATACACTAATGATGAAAAACCTGAAAGAGAAATTAAGGGAACACTCCTAGTTACCATTACAACCAAAAGAATAAAATACCTAGGAATAAACCTACCTAGGGAGACAAAAGACCTGTATGCAGAAAACTATGAGTGACAAAAGAAATTAAAGCTGATACCAACAGATGGAGAGATATACCATTTTCTTGGATTGGAAGAATCAATATTGTGAAAATGACTATACTATCCAAAGCAATCTACAGATTCAATGCAATCCCTATCAAATTACCAATGGCATTTTTTACAGAACTAGAACAAAAAATCTTAAAATTTGTATGGAGACACAAAAGACCCTGAATAGCCAAAGCAGTCTTGAGGGAAAAAAGTGTAGCTGGAGGAATCAGACTCCCTGACTTCAGACTATACTACAAAGCTATGGTAATCAAGACAATATGGTACTGGCACAAAAACAGAAATATAGATCAAAGGAACAAGATAGAAATCCCAGAGATAAACCCAGGCACCTATGATCAACTAATCTATGACAAAGGAGGTGAGGATATACAATGGAGAAAAGACAGTCTCTTCAATAAGTGATTCTGGGAAAACTGGACAGCTACATGTGAAAGAATGAAATTAGAACACCCCCTAACACCATACACAAAATTAACTCAAAATGGATTAGAGACCTAAATGTAAGACCTCACACTATAAAACTCTTAGAGGAAAACATAGGAAGAACCCTCTGTGACATAAATCACAGCAAGATCTTTTTTGATCCACTTCCTAGAGAAATGGAAATAAAAACAAAAATAAACAAATGGGACCTAATGAAAGTTAAAAGCTTTTGCACAGCAAAGGAAACCATAAACAAGACGAAAAGACAACCCTCAGAATGGGAGAAAATATTTGCAAATGAATCAACGGACAAAGGATTAATCTCCAAATTATATAAACAGCTCATGCAGTGCAATATTAAAAAAACAAACAACCCAATCCAAAAATGGGCAGAAGACCTAAATAGACATTTCTCCAAAGAAGACATACGGATGGCCAAGAAGCACATGAAAAGCTGCTTAACATCACTAATTATTAGGAAATGCAAATCAAAACTACAATGAGGTATCACCTCACACCAGTTAGAATGGGCACCATCAGAAAATCTACAAACAACAAATGCTGGAGAGGGTGTGGAGAAAAGGGAACCCTCTTGCCCTGTTGGTGGGAATGTAACTTGATACAGCCACTATGGAGAAGAGTATGGAGGCTCCTTAAAAACCGAAAAATAGAATTACCATATGATCCAGCAATCCCACTACTGGGCATATACCCAGAGAAAACCATAATTCAAAAAGACACATGCACCCCTATGTTCATTGCAGCACTATTTACAATAGCCAGGTCATGGAAGCAACCTAAATGCCCATCGACCGATGAATGGATAAAGAAGATATGGTACATATATACAATGGAATATTACTCAGCCATAAAAAGGAACGAAATTGGGTCATTTGTAGAGACATGGATGAATCTAGAGACTGTCATACAGAGTGACGTAAGTCAGAAAGAGAAAAACAAACATCGTATATTAACGCATATATGTGGAACCTAGAAAAATGGTACAGATGAACCGGTTTGCAGGGCAGGAATTGAGATACAGATGTAGGAAACAAACGTATGGACACCAAGGGGGGAAAGCGGCAGGGGGTTGGGGGTGGTAGTGGGATGAATTGGGCAATTGGGATTGACATGTATACACTGATGTGTATAAAACGGATGACTAATAAGAACCTGCTGTATAAAAAAATAAAATCCAAAACTTAAAAAAAAAAAAAGAACTGTCCCTATGCTATAAATGTTAAGTACATTATACTGCTCAGATAGTGTAATCATATTATGTCCATAAAGAAATACTGAACATGAACATTTTAAATTAATTTCTAATTTTCTCATTAAAATGGAAGAAAATCCAGTGTAACTTATAATGTATTTTCTAGACTATTCTATTCAACAAATATTTATTGAATATCTCCTTTGCACCAGCCTCTGTATTAGGTACTAGAGATAGACTATGGATTTTCCTGGAACTCAGAGTGATTCTTCTCATCCTTGTCTTACTCTGCTAAGGCTGACCTTGTCATATTTACTTGCTCCTATCCTATGTTCCTCTCTTATATCTAGGAACATATTACTATTTGTAGAACTCAAACTCTACATCTGAATTTGCTCAAGTTAATATGAAGTACACAATTTTCTTCAACTGCTGGGGAGGTTAGCTCTAATATCACCTCTGCTCAGTGCCTGTGCTAATGACTTGCTGCTCTCTAAAGGGCTTCTATGTTTATCCTTTGTGGCAATTCTGCTCTTAAACCAAAGAACACTGTGCTATGAAAATTAGTCCTCTGCTCCTCTGTGACATTTCACACTGTAAAACTGGAGGGAAAAGCATCTCGCTGTCTCCTTCATTAGAGGATCAACTTCCTGCTTGGGATATGAGCTGAGAACATCTTCTTCCACTGAACAGACTTTGGCTTCTATGATGTCCTGTGTGATACCATTATGCATACCTTGGTAAAAGGGTTCAGTAGTGTTTCTGTTTAACCACAGAGCCCCATCTTTCTATGTGCTATAAGAGCACATCTTGATGATAAGAATCAGTAATTATAGCCATCATATTTTTGTTACAGTTTTTTCCTGAAATATATTATCTTGTCAAAACTCAACTTAAAAATATCAACTAAAATCAGGCTACAAAAACATTCTGATCAGAGGACTTGTAAACAGATACACCCTGTAGGTAGGTAAAGAAAAGACCTTTGCACGAACCCCAAAGAGCAGATGAATGGACAGATCATGAGAGAATGAGGCCAAGCAGGAAGACTTAATTTTTCTGAATCATACGCAATAGCACAGTTCTGTTTCACTAAAGGTGAATGTAATGGTTCTTGTGAATATGTTATTATTTTCAGTGGAATATCAATTTGAGTACCTCTAGCCTGCTGTTAGATCTAAAAGAGAGAAAGACTGAAAGGGTAGTAAAGTGGAAATAATAGAGGTATCTCTAATTCTGGTCTACAAATTTGCTCTTTTCTCATTTAACTATGAAGTTGGCCTAGAAGCATTTTGAAGTGGCCTCAGGATATAATACTAGAAAAAAAAAATGCTTGAGAACACCGGATCAAGATGAACGTTTAATTGGAAATGCATAAAATAGAGATGATAACAGTTTCCAGTGAGACAAAAGGAAAACTACAGGAACATTATTACTCAGAAAGAAAAAGGAAAATTACTTTGTGAATCAATACAGAATTAGGATTATAAGCATTGAAATTAATGGGAAAAAATGATGGTGTGATAAAGAGGTTAGCACAAAAACTAATTCTCTCCCTAAGATGTGTATTAAAACCAGATTTTTAAACTCTGTAATAGAAAAACTTCAAATTTCAGTTTCCCAATACCTACTGTTACCCTACTGAAGATGTTTAAAATTTTAATAGGCATTATTAATGTTAAGTTAAAATTTTTTTCTTTTAGAGCTTTGAATAATATTATCTATAAACTGCACTAATGAAATAATTCTCATTTAATGAAATATTAGATATTACTCTTATGCATTTAAATCTTAGCTAGAGTTTTTACAATTCATATTTCTTTGTAAAGTTCATTGACATTGGTCTTGGCTATAATTTTTTATATATATACCAGAAGCCCAGGCAATAATAGCAAAAATCAACAAGTGGAACACATGACACTAAAAAGCTTCTGCACAGCAGAAGAAACAGTGAACAAAATGAAAGTGCAGCCTATAGAATGAGAGACATATCTGCAAATGATATACAGGCTTCCTCCGTTACCCAAAAGTAGAGTGTTCCTATCAAACCTTTCATAAGCTGAAATGGTATAAAGTGAAGAAGCAATTACCTTTTTTCATAAAAGTGAAAATCCTCTTTGGATTTCTTTTGGTTAATGAAAACAGGTACTACGTAGATCTTTGTAAAAGTGAAGTGGGTAAAGCGAAGTTTCAAAAAGCAAAGGATACCTGTGTCTAGTCAGGGTTAATATCCAAAAAATATAAGGAAAAACCAAATAACCTAATTAAAATTGGGCAAAAGACCTGAATAGACATTTTCCCAAATAAGAAATCCAAATGTCCAACAAATATATGAAAAGGTGCTTAATATTACTAACATCAGGTAAATGCAAATTAAAAACAGAATAGAATATCATCACATCTGTTAGGATGGCTATTATCAAAAAGACAAGAGATAACAACTGTTGGTGAAGGTATGGAGAAAAGGGAAACTTTATACACTAGTGGTGGGAAAGTAAATTGGTTACAGCCATTATGTAAGACAGTATGGAGGTTCCTCAAGAAATTAAAAATAGGCAATTCCACTTCTGAGTATATATCCAAAGGAAATAAAGTCAGGATGTTGAAGAGATTCCCATACTACGTTCACTGCAGCACTATTCATAATAGGCAAGATATGGAAAGAACCTAAGTGCCCATCCACGGATGAATGGATTAAAAAAAATGTAACACACAGACACATACACAAACATAGAGGAATATTATTCAGCCATAGAAAGAAGGAAATCCTTTCATTTGCAACATGAATTAAACTAGAATACATTATTTTAAGCAAAATAAACCAGACACAGAAAAACAAATACTGCATGATCTCACTTTTATGTGAAAATTTAAAAGATAAATTCATACAATCAGAGAGTAGAACTGTGGTTGCCGAAGTCTGGGGGGGTACAGAAAATGGGGAGATATTGGTCAAAGGGTACAAGCTTTCAGTTATAAGTTGAATAAATTCTGGGGATCTAATGTACAGCATGGTGACTATAGTTAATATTATTGTATTGTCTCTACGAAATTTGCTAAGAGAGTAGACTTTAAGCGCTCTCACCACACACACAATAAAAGGACTGTGAAGTGATGGATGTGTTAAGTAACTTGATTGCAGTAATCGTTTCACAATGTATGCATATATTAAGTTATCACATTCTACAGCCTAAATAGATATAATTTTTATTGCCAATTATACCTCAATAAAGCTGGAAAAAATGGAGTCACTTAAAAAAAGCCAAAATTATAGCAAACCAATCCTTCAATCATTTAGCAAGCATTTATCAGATATACATATATAACTTGTCAATACTGGGCAAAGCATCAGAAAACATGAAGCCTACATTCCAGTGAAGGAATTGGTAAGTAATAACTATATAAGTACATTTTACAATACATTTTTAAAAGTAACAATTTGACAAAATATATCAAAACAATAAAAGTGTAAGGGGACCTAATTTCCATAGGATTACTATGGAGTGAGTGCCTTTTTAGAGACTGAAAAAAGAGTTTGTATATGAGGTAGGTGAGTGGCCAGAGAGGTGGCCAGGAGCAGGTGCTCTTGGTGAGGTAACTTCCATTATTGGAAATGGCATGCATCTACAAAAAGAAAACAGAGGTTGTTGAATCTCAGTGGTCTCTAGAAGAGTATGAGATGTGGTTAGAGAGAAAATTAGGACCCATACTGGACTCTCCAACACCTTGGTAAGAAATATGAGTGCTATTTTAAGTACACTGGTAGTTACTGATTTTAAGTGAAGTGAAGAGTTCCAGATTATGTATAGGCTGATTAATTTTGCTGCTTGCTGAATGGGGGAACAGAGTGGAGAGGGCAAGGGCACCCTTATGCTACTAAAGTGTGGTTAGAAGAGGAATATCTGAGAAAGGAGGAGAGACCGATTAAGTAGGAAGAAAACTTGGTATGTTTTTACACAAGCTGAGAGCTAGGAGCTTCAAGATGGAAGTTGTGGTCAGCTGTAGAGACTGCTGTATATTCAACTAACACAGAATCCGACTGCTTATCCCCCAAAAGTTACTTATTTCAAAACAATACAGTAGCCTACTGAGAATAAGTGGATACTGAGTGGTCTACGAGGATTTATTTAGGAGTTAGAAAAATTTAAGTTTCTAAAATATTTCCTATTGAAGATAAACTTAAGTTTATCTTAATTCTCCAAATAACATGTGAAATGTCTGTAAGTCAAATGGGAAAGTTATATAGTTAAGTGAACATTTTTGCTGGATTAACTATTTTACTTCACATCTTACCAATTTTGACCTCATTAGCTCCTGGTCTGAGAGTAGAATGTTGAGCCAAATTTCTGGTGTTCTGTCAGTCATTCCTTAAGCTATTGTACCACTGCTTGATAGTCTCTAAATCACATTAGAGTATTTTAAAGGACCAAAGGCTTACATAATCCTTTCATGGGGCCTAGACCATAAAATAAGTGCTGCACTTCACTACATTTATATCAGTCTAGACATAAAATTTCATTAAAATTCATATGTGGGTTAAATTTATAAGGATGGCTATCCATCTGTGTCACGAAATACACTGACGCATAAGGCTGAGGAATGCAAGCTAAAAAGTAATTCAGACAGTCTGCATAATAACAAATCCAATTAGAACAAAAACCTCATTTAACATTAACGTTATTTAATAGCTTTGTGTCTTTCAATGTGATCAGCAAAAAAACCAGATAAAGTTCAAGTAAACTTTTCAAATACTAAGATGTTATCAAAGTTTAATTCTAAACATGCAAGTATTTTTAAATTCACTTTGATGAATGCAGTGAATTGTGAATTCTTCATAACCACAACTTTCTAAAGTAGATTCACATTTCCACCTGAAATGATGTACCTAAGTATGAAAGTTTATCCAAATGTAGACTTGCTGAAATTAAACCCTTTCTTAGTTTTTCAATAAAACAGATACATATGACCTTGCATTGTTCTCTTTGTATTGATAAATTTATGAAATGAACTACTTTTGCCTGTGTCTTCTTGGTCTATTTCATTATATGTCATTTTATGCTTTCAAAACACTTTAATAACCAGAATGTGTCTTCATGCTATTCTTCTAAGGTCAGTTAGATGGAGACAATATGCTTCATACAAAAATTCAAAATTTAAAATTTTCCCTTATTCTAATCTAAACCATCATTACCTTATTAATATTTTGAAAGCAATAAAATATTTAAGTTGTTCAATTTTTTTTCTCTTTCCTAACTACTAATTCACAGCAATGTTCTAAGCCTTTCCACCCACCTTGGACCTCAACGTCCACATTAGTAAAAGTGCCACATGGGACCTTTTTCTTAATTGGCAACTTATTAAACCCATTAAACCACTCTAGATGAAGACACAATGGTCTTGACAGGAAGAAGAGGAGGAGGAAGAGGAGGGAAGGTGAGACAGGCTGGGACCTGCGACCCTCTGCTGCAGTGCTGCAGTGATTGCACCTGGACACACCTCTCCTCCAGCAACAAAATACAAAGAAACTGTATGATAACTGTATGAAACTAAAGGTAACTGTGTGTATGCTCAGTTGGGACAGATTCTGGACCCAAAAGAGACCAAAAAACCCAACTGCCACTTTTAAAGAGCCTGGAGCAAAAACAGGGTATTAAGCATGCCCCCTGTACACAACACCTCCAGAGGGGTGGCCAAAACACCTAAGCCACCCCTCCGGCCTGACTCCTGGACACACCCCTACACTCACCCCATATAAGGAACAAGCTTGTTCCCCCTCAGGGAGTGAGAAAGCAAGGAAACCTGTTGTTTGTTCTCACTCCCCCCTGCTGCAGCAGAGGCTCCAATAAAGCTTTGCTTGAATTTCTTTTCTGGCCCCTGGTCAATTTCAATTGCCTGGGGAAGGCCAAGAACCCTGGTCAGTAACAAAGGGGTAGGAGAAAAAACTAATCTCAGGGGAACCCAGTGAAAGCTTGCAAGTGTAAATAGATTTGCAAGGATATTTAAATCCATGAGATCTAAGTCTTCCTAGAGAAAAATGGAGACACAGCATCTTTCTTGGAAACAAATTACCTACTACAAATTTGCTTTATCCTATTAAAATATCATGGAACTTTAAAAAGAAATAGATTAATTTATGGTAATGATAGTTTCAACAACTTAATGAAATGTTTAGTCTGAGTTAATTTCAGTCTTAGAAGGCACTTTAAATTCAGTCTAAATTTGCCTGGACATCTTTAATCAAACCACTCATGTGGACCAGCAGTCACAGATTTCTACCCAATCTTACATCAGAGCTGGCTGAGGCAAGAGGAATTTAATATTGTGTGCCACTCACAACCTGAGGTAATGATGCAGCTGAAGGTAGAAAATGGCACCTTTTGTCTTTCTTTTAGCCATTCCTCCTAACACGTAAACAAATTTCCTTTATCATTGGATGGAGAATTGCACATTTAGAAATCAGATACATTAATGAGCAATCAGTAGGCTTGTGTTAAATGATTAAAGAAAGAAATCTTCAGAATATAATATGGCAAACAGAAAAAAACACATCCTTTGCAAAAGTGTTCAACAAAGAAGAATAATACCTAACATTTATTCTTTATTTTCTTATCATTCCACCCTAATTACAATTAATCTTACAGGTGGTTTTTTGAGGTCTTGTCACTCCTATGCCCACTTCTATGTGAATTTTCTACATTTCACTTGTGTCTGATTTATCTAGCCTCATTCATTTATTCTTTAATTCAATCATTTATCTACTCTGAAATGGTGTTAGATGCTGGTTCACACAGATAAATAAAATACGATCCCTTCCATCAAAATGACTGTAGTCTCAAGGAGGAAACAGAATAAATCACACAAGATAGTGCTTTACAAATGGAACAATAAATATTTCTACAGGGCAAAATTGGCGGAATGTGAATTGGTGGGTCAAGAAATGATACGTATCCTTAGTCCATTCATATCCTTATTCCATATTCATATTCTTAATCCATTAGACTGAGAATGAATGACAGGGTAAACATTGGTCAGACTCAGATTTCTGCAGTCCTCTGGCTGAATATGACAGTCCTAAACTTGGAGGAGGGTAGAGTCTGATTAAAAATTAATGACAAATGTAAAGACTTGAAACATGTTGGTTGTTTATGATGGAAACAATGAATGGAAAACGCAAATGATCATTGGAGAAGGTAAGCTGCATATCAAAAAGGCTTTCTGGATCATTAAACAGAGGAGTATCAACAGTATCAAACCTCAAACTGGTAGTACTTTTTGTTTATGTGTTCTCTTGTTTGCAGATCAAATTTTTTTTTTCATTTCAGTTATCACTGCTTCTGGATTCGTTAATTTAAAAAAAAATTTCCAAATTCAGCCTTGAGTTTATGTTGATTTCCACACTGCAGTTTATTGCCATTTTAAAAGTGTATGAAAGATGACTGAAAATGTATTACCAGGACACAGAATTTAGATTAGATAGAATAGCATTTTTTTTTTTTTGCAGTACGCGGACCTCTCACTGTTGTGGCCTCTCCCGTTGCGGAACACAGGCTCCGGATGCACAGGCTCAGCGGCCATGGTTCACAGGCCCAGCCACTCCGCGGCATGTGGGATCCTCCCGGACAGGGGCACGAACCCGCATCCCCTGCATCGGCAGGCGGACTCCCAACCACTGTGCCACTGGAGAAGCCCCCTGGAATAGCATTTTTAAGACTGAGTTCTCTTTATTCAGGAACTGATGTGAATACTGCAGAGACAGACACTTCAAATGTGCCCTTCTCCTGTCACATCGTTTGCTAAATTCGAAGTTTGTTCATTTTTTTGCTTATCTTGCATTGACTGTTCCTTAATGGAAAAATAAATTTATATTTCAGAAATTTTGACCAACCTTGTACAATAACTTATTTGTGATTAAATGTTTTCTGCACGGTAATCTGCTTTCTACGATCATCAATTCTTTATATTTTTGCTCCCAGGTTAGTAATGAATGGAGTGATATATCTTCCATAGCAAATTCCTTACTCATTTGTGGTCCTTGAGGAAAAGCAGATAGGTGCAAAATTAGCCTTCCTGGTTTGAACTTCTACTGCGTCTTTTCTCATTCAAGTTTTGCTTTTTCTGGTTCTTGGTGTGACAGTGATTCTTCTATTGTATCCTGGACATTTTGGTTGTTATGTTGAGAGACTCTGGCTCCTATTTAAATCTTTTATTTTTGCAGGCATCCTGTTTAGGTTTAGCACACCCTAATTTTGTGTACTGTGGTCCCAGTGACAATTCAATCTTCAGAGTCTCTGCAGTGATATTTTTGGTCTACTAGGTATATCTGGTGTTACTGGGGCTTTTGCTGGTTCCCACTCGTGCTGTCTGAGGTAGCTGAAGGAGTTGCCTCAGGCTGACTACCTGGTCCCTCTAGGTGGAGGAAGGGAGAATTGCTTCCCAGGCTGAGTGTTTATTGTGGTAGAAGAGGACTTCCCAACTAGGCTGTTGGTACTGGGAAGAGCAGGTTAAATGAGTTTACAATATCTTGAAGTCCTGGAAGTTCTAAAATAAGAGATAATTTAATCCTGAAGAAATTTAAATTATTTAGGTAGCTATTTAGTATATTTCACCAAGTGAATATCTGCCTCTCATGTATAACAGAACATTAATAGGTAGTAATACGCATAAGACATCGTGCGTGTTCATGTGTTTACCATTTTAAATTAGCTTAAAGAATAAAATCAATAAAAAGAAAAAAGGAAGTCTCTTGCCCCAAGGAGTTCTGAAAATGTTAAAACATACCAAAGCACACTAATTTAAAGTCTTTACAGTCAAGTAACCATACTGAGGTCATTCATCTGAAGTAGGAGAAGAAGTAGTATATTTAAATATTCATGTCCTGGACTTACTAGATTTATAGGACTTACTGAAAATTCATGGATAGAACCTGCCTTGGAATACTATTTTTCCTTCCAGTTTTATTGAGATATAACTGACATACAGAAGTGTATAAGTTTTAAGTGTACAGCATAATTATTTGACTTACATCATGAAATGATTATCACAATAATTTTATTGAACACCCATCATCTCATATAGATACAAAATTAAAGGAACAGAAAAAAATTTTTTTTGTGATGAAAAATCTTAGGATTTACTCTCTTAATCACTTTCATATACTTCATACAGCATTATTTATAATTTCATGTGGTACATTACATCCATAGTACTTATTTATCTTATAACTGGAAGTTTGTACCTTTTGACCACCTTCATCCAGTTCCCCCACCTCAGCTTTGGCAACTACAAATCTGATCTCCTTTTCTATGAGTTTGTTTTTGAAGTATTATATAACTGACCTATACTATGTTACTGCCTGTTATAAAATACAGTGATCAGATATTTCTATATATGTCAAAATCATCACCACGATAAATCTAGTTGTGTCACCAAAGATATTACATAGTTACTATTTTCCCCACACTGTACATTTCATACCCATGATTCATTTATTTTGCAACTGGAAGTTTGTACCTCTTAATCTCCCTCACCTATTGCTTTCCTCCCCCCACCCCCTCCCCTGAAGCAATCTGTTTGTTCTCTGTTTCTATAACTCTGTTTCTATTTTGTTAAGTTTATTTTTTTCATTTTTTACATTCCACATATAAGTGAAATCATGCAGTATTTGTCTTATTTGTATTTTCTTATTTGCCTGGCTTATTTAACTTAGCATATTACTCAGCCATAAAAAAAAAGAATGAAATCTTTCCATTTGCTACAATATGGATGGACCTTAGATTATTTTTTAAAGTTGCTAAATAACTACTGCACAATGTTAGTTGAGAACTAGTATGGTTTTAGTCTCATCTTTCAATCCATCCAGCAAATTCCCTTTATCAGTTAGGGATCTGAATGAAAATGAAAAGAGAGCCATTGTATTTGTTTCCTGAGACTTCTGTAACAACTAACTTCAAATTTAGTGGCTTAAAACAATACAAATGTATTCTCTCTCAGGTTTGTAGGCCAGAAGCCCACAATCAGCTTCACTGAGCTGAAATCAAGGTGTTGGCAGGGCTGTACTCCCTTTTAAGGCTCTAGGGCAGAATTCCCTATTCTAGCTTTTGGTGCCTGCCAGCACTCTTTGACTTGTGCTGCATCACTCTAATCTCTGACTCTGTGGTCCCATGTACATCTTCTGTGTGTATAATATTCCTCTGCCTGTCTCTTACAAGGACACTTGTGGTGGCATTTAGGGATCACCTAGAAAATTCAGCATAATTTCCCCTTCTCAAAATCCTTAACTTAAATATATCTGCAAACCCCCTTTTCCTCAAAACATTCATGATTTCCAAAGATTTGGGCATGGACATATATTTTGGAGCCAGTATCAGCCTAATACAATCACTTTTTGAAAACTACATTTAACTTTTCAAGTGCAGGAGTAAGAACAGGAACTAAGAAACTGAAGCTGTGCAATAGGCAGAAAAATGGACCCCAAATATATTGATATCCTCATCCCCAGAACCTGTGAATATAACAGGCGATGTAGGAAGGAGAAATTAAGGTTGCTGATAAAAGAATGCTAATCAGCTGACCTTGAGATAAGAAGGTTATCCTGGATTATTCAGGTGGGCCCAATGTAATCACTGTTGCTGATACTTAATACTTAACATGTTTTGGCTGTAGGCAGCAAAATGCAGAGAAGTGTTTCTTTTGTTATCACAAAGATTTGGCTCTGCACCATGTTCTAGCAGGATGCCTATACATTTACCTCCTGGCACTGCACTGACTGTCAATGTACTATATAAAACTAGATAGTAAATTCTGGATATAAAGAGTAACTATTCAAAACTTTTCACCAGCTAATGATATTTAAATGGGATAAATCCATTTTACACCAGAGCATAGGTGGCATAAGAGCTGTCCTATCATCACAGTCACCTAGGTCCAGCTAGCATTTCTCTCCACTAGGATATCACTGCAGCTGGAGGCCACAGGTCAAATGGACAGCAGTCCTGCTAAAGGCAAGAGATTTTGAGGGCTGTTCATTACATGATCTCACAATTTACAATATAGAATTATTCAATTGATTATAAACATTTAACATTGCCTTGTTCTGAAGTCATCAAAGGAATATATTTCTTTCTAACATCTTTATTGGAGTATAATTGCTTTACAATATTGTGTTAGTTTCTGCTGTCTAACAAAGTGAATCAGTTATATGTATACATATATCCCTATATCCCCTCCCTCTTGAGCTTCCCTCCCACCCTTCCTATCCCACCCCTCCAGGTGGTCACAAAGCACCGAGCTGATCTCCCTGTGCTATGCAGCTGCTTCCCACTAGCTGTCTATTTTACATTTGGTAGTGTATATATGTCCATGCCACTCTCTCGCTTCGTTCCAGCTTACCCTTCCCACTCCCAGGGTCCTCAAGTCCATTTTCTACGTCTGTGTCTTTATTCCTGTCCTGCCCCTAGGTTCATCAGAACAATTTTTTAAAAAAATTCCATATATATGTGTTAACAAAGGTATTGGTTTTTCTCTTTCTGAGTTACTTCATTCTGTATGACAGACTCTAGGTCCAGCCACCTCACTATAACTCAGTTTCGTTTCTTTTAATGGCCAAATAATGTTCCATTGCATATATGTGCCATATCTTCTTTATCCATTCATCTGTCGATGGACATTTAGGTTGCTTCCATGTCCTGGCTATTGTAAATAGTGCTGCAATGAACATTGTGGTACATGTCTCTTTTTAAATTATGGTTTTCTCAGGGTATATGCCCAGTAGTGGGATTGCTGGGTCATATGGTAGTTCTATTTTTAGTTTTTTAAGGAACCTCCATACTGTTCTCCATAGTGGCTGTATCAATTTACATTCCCACCAACAGTGCAAGAGGGTTCCCTTTTCTCCACACCCTCTCAAGCATCTATTGTTTGTAGATTTTTTGATGAGGGAGATTCTGACTGGTATGAGCTGATATTTGCATTTCTCTAATGATAAGTGATATTGAGCATCCTTTCATGTGTTTGTTAGCAACCTGTATATCTTCTTTGGAGAAATGTCTATTTAGGTCTTCTGCCCATTTTTGGATTGGGTCTTCTTTTCACTCTGTTTTTTGTTTTGCCCTACCCAGGTACGTGGGGGATTTTCTTGGCTTTTGGGAAGTCTGAGGTCTTCTGCCAGCATTCAGAAGGTGTTCTTGTAGGAGTTGTTCCACATGTAGATGTATTTTTGATGTATTTGTGGGGAGGAAGGTGATCTCCACTTCTTAGCCCTCCCACCATCTTGAAGGTCTCTAGCAGTATATTTCTGAACAAACCCTAAGGTAACAATTATTTTTATCTGAATAAATTTAAATATCTATTAGCAATAATTGATCACTGGCAAGTGTTAAATTTTGCCCCCTGTCCCCACCCCATTCAAATGTTGATGTTCTTACCCCAGAACCTTAGAATGTGATCTTATTTGTAAAGTTGGTATATGCAGACACAATTAGTTAAAATGAAGCCTACTGGAGCAGGGTGGGCCTCTAATCCCATATGACTGTTGTCCTTATACACAGGTGACATTTGGACAAATATACACAGAGTGAGAACACAATGTGAACATAAAGGCAGAGATGCGTGTGATGAAACGGAAGCCAAGAAATACCAGATTGCCAGCAAACCACCAGAAGCTAGGAGAAGAGTCCCGAACAGATTCTCCTTCAAAGTCCTCAAAAACAACCCACTATGCCTACTCCTTGATCTCAGATTATAGCTTCCAGAACAGTGAGACAAATCTCTTTTGTTTAAGTTTGTGGCACTTTGTTACCCTGGTCTAGCAAACTAATACATTCACCATGATGACAGAACAACATGCAAAATAAAATCAAGTTGGCTTTAAATTCTAATTTAACTCTCACTTAGAAGCTATTCCTTATCCTTTTAGTGCTTCAGTTTCCTTATCAGTAAAATAAAGATGATGATAATAATTACTTCATAGGACCTAGGTATTATAACCAAGCAAGAATCTATTGAAAGTGTTTTAAATAGCTTCTTGTTCAATTAAGTGCTAAATAAATGTTAGCTAATAATATTAACATCAGCACTTTAGAACTATTACTGCTATTTAATATACATGTTGATTCAATTAAATAAAATGAAGATAATTATATCTACTTTATAGAGTGTTTTAAGGATTAGAGATATATAGTATTAATTCTAATTATTTTAAGATAATTAATATTTTAATTTTAGCATCTCTAATGTTGAAATGTGACTTATAATGGACAGGTTCTTACAATTATAATTACCAACATTCTAAAATTTCATATTTTTATTTGAAATAATGGAACACCTTATAATCTATAATGCCTTATAAATTAAATATACTTCTATAAATAGTATAAGTATATTTAATTACAATTCCAGGTACACAGTTGATATTAAATAAATTGTAGCTATTCTAAATATAATGGGATGAGGTGGCTGAAATACGTGAGAAAAAAGTTCAGTTTTAGACTATCTAAAAATCTAAATAATTGTGTACACTTAATGGTGTAAATAATGGGATAAGAGAATGGTGTTCACTGAAGAGTAGGGACCAAAAGACTGATAGAAGTGCTCAAGAAAAAAATGTGAGGAGACAAACTGATGACAGTCATTCCACATAACTTTTTCAGTGAGCTCTGAGTTAAAAGAAAGCTGATGTGAATGAGCAACAGTTGAAGAGGGAAGTAGAGTTAAGAACATTTTAAAGTATAGCATAAATGACAACATATATTCAGTAAAGAGGAAAATGTAATGATGAAAGAGGGAATAATTAATTTATCAATATCCTTAAGGCTGTACTGTACTTTTGCAACGTTCCCCACGCGGGACCCCCGTGGACTTCCTGAGCTGTGTTCGCGAGACCCGGGCCATCACTACTCTCAGGCTGACACCCCGTGGCCTTGCCTCGGACCCGAGGAGGAGTGGGAGCGTCACTCACCTTTCCTTCTACAGAAGAATAAAACCTTTTCCATCGCCCTGCGAAGCGGGTGTAGGGCCGCTTGGATGACAGCAGACGTTCCCCTCTTCATTCCCCGCTTTGCAACACCTCTTCATCTCCACAGAACTCTAGGTCTTTCAACCAGGCCTCACCGCTAGCGAATCTCCTCAGTCTCGCACTTTCCACCTCAGGGATAGTTTCCGAAGCAGCTGAACTCCACCGCGCATGCGTACTGTCTTGCGTGCGTGTACGCCCTAGCGCTCATTGGCTGAGGGAGCCAGAAGCAGGCTCTAGCCGCAAGCGCCTTTTACCTCACGCATAATTTCGGAAGTGTCTGGTGGGCAGCTGTGTGTTCCTCTAGTTCCCAGGTCAGTTAGCCGACCTCAGGGAAAGAAAGACGAGGGCAGGTGGAAAAGTGGCTTCTTCGCAAGATAAGACATATACCCAAGTCGGGACCCAGGACTGTGAAGGACTTTTTCCACAGAAAACTTCTCCAGGTACCCTACACTTTTGTTGTTGTTTTGATACAATTCCTATCGCGCTTAAAGGCAGAAGCCGCGGTCCCAGAGCTTACTCGCCTCCTACATCTCCTTGGCCACTTAAGTCGGTGTTTCAGGAAATTAGTGGAGGCTAGGATTCCCGCTCTATGAAGCAACCCCTGTCCCTGCCTTGGTTTCAGAAAGTATGGCAACAGGTGCCCCCATGCCCCCCTCTGTACGGGTGAGAAGAAAAAAAAAGGCATTCCCACATTGGCCCTCCTCCTCTACGTTCGATAATACTCATCTGTGAATATGTTTGTAATTGTGAAGGGGTTGCTGTCCGTACCTTGCCCCGCCCGCCTTTGGCATGTAGTAAATTTTTTTACTGAGTCCCACAAATTGTGTATAAAAAATCGTAGAGGTTATGGATAAAGTAAGGGGTAACGTTCTTCCTACAAAATTACTTTTCTACTGGAAGGTACAGGAATAACCAACAAATCACTTTGCTGTCGTTGATCTTTGGTATTGGGTTTTGTAAGGGCTGATCTATTTTAGCACCTATTCTTAAGGTGGAGCTCTTTCTTCTAAGCATGATCCTTCTGAGTGCCCTAAATGAAAGCTTCAGTTCTTTACTCCTTCATCTTGGTGTGATCTGAATGTGAGCCTGTAGCCCCTAAGCGCTGTGTTCTAAATTGTATTTCAGCTAGAAAGAATAGCATGTGTGAAATAGCTGCTCATTTCATTATCCTCCCATCAATGTTTTGCCGCATCACATTGATGTGTGTTGTCTTCATGTCTCATTTTGTGTATGTGAGCTTAGGAGTCGGCCAGAATATCAAGGGAAAATGCCATGTGGAATTTGAGAGCTCACTTTTCTGTGGCTTTCTCCTCTCCAAGATGTTGCCCTTCAAATTCTATCACCTTAGTCCTGAAGTATGACTACTTTCTCCTCTGCCTAGTCAGACTGCTGCTTTATGCTTAAAATGTACTCCCTTTTTCTGTCGGGTTTAATATGGGACTCTTCTCAAATTGCCTTCCTTCAGCCTCAAGTCTTATCTGAGTTGATTGCTTTCCGGTGTCTGAAGATAGTCACTTAGGTAATTTATGCTGGCCAGCTTTTTATAGTTGTTTTTGGCAGATCTGGTCTGATACAAACACAAGTCTGATACTCCGTCTTGGCCAGTGCTGGTTGTCTCTACCTTGAGACTCTGAGATGCTAAGGATTTTAGACTTTAATTTGTAGGAAGTGGAAATCCACTAAATAGTTTTAAGCAATAAAATAACTATTGTTTTACAAAGCTTATGCTGGCCATAACATGGGGAATGGATTAAAGGATAATTACACTGGAGGCATGGAGACAATTGAAAAGGACATAGTTGTAAGTTAGGAAAAAAAAAAAAAAAAGAACCTGAAATAAGATAGTGGAAAGCTGAAAGAGAGATTGAAATAAAACAGAAGGGAGGCAGCTCATCTACTTTAGAAGAAATTACCTTTTCATATATCTAGGGTTAAGGTGAAGGGAAAAAGCAGGAAGACTAGTCAAAATATAATGTAAAATATTACAGTAAAATGATTTGGATTAGAGATGATGTTGGACTAGAATAAGCTCATAGTAGTGGTCAAATTTTGGATACATTTTTAAATAGTAAAGTGAGGAGTTGCTAATTTGCTCTGAGAAAGAATTAAAGGACAGAAGTGTTTTACACTGAGTGGAAAAATGGACTTACCTATTCTAAGATCAAGAAGACAATGTAGGGAGCAGATCTGTGTTGGAATGTTTGGATGCGTTGAATGTGAGGTGTATATAGAAAACCAAACGCCAGTATTAAATAGGCAGTTAGATACCTAAACCTGTTTGGAATATAGAAGAGGGAACTTGTCTGAAACTATCAATTTGGAAATCAATTAATATATAGATGGTATTTAAATTTCATGAGATTGAGTGAAATCATCCAGAAATGAATATAGATTTTTAAAAATTCTAGATATAAATTCTATTTGTTTTTTAGTTAGCTCTGATGGGATTTGCTTTTACTTTGGATGAGTAGTATGATAGGATTAAAAAGTGACTCCAAATTTTTTTAAAATGAAGGTTATCAATGGAGTGATCCTGGAACACTTCAATATTGGAAATGATGTGGAACTAGCAAAGTTGACTGAGAAGGTGTGGCCAGAGCAGTAGGACAATTGCAGTGTCTTGAAATCCACGTGAAGAAAAATGTTTTAAGGAGCATGCAATGATCATCTATTAGAAATGTTGCTGTATTAATATGAAGATTGAGAAATCACTATCACAAAGTGGAGATCCTGGTTGAGAACAGTAAGAATGCTGTCAATCAAGTGCAAAAGGGTGAGGAAGCTTGCACTGAGAAGGGAGGAAATAAACTGGAGGCAGTTATTATAAGCAATAATTCAAAGAAATTTTACTGTCAAGCAAATGGAAGAAATAAGGTGGTAGTTGCTGGAGGAAGTATGATTATAATGCTCTTTTTTTGAGAAGACATCAGCATGTATTTATGCTAATTTTCATTATTCAATGGAAAAAGGAAATTGATGATCCATGAGATACTTGAGAAGTAGCGGGTATTGCTGGATCCGTGCTGTGAATTCACTAGAGAGTATGGGCTTTAGTGCACAAGAGGAGAGGCTGGCCTTTGCTAAAAGCATGGAAATTTCACCCACAGTAACAGGAAAGAGAGTACAGTATTTTTGGGCCGGTGCAGATAAGTGGGTAGATGTCCTGGGAGCCTATGAAATTTCATTGTGCCTCTTTTCTCAGTAAATCAGAAAGCAAGGACACCAGCTGAAAGTGAACTTGAGAAGGTTTGAGGAGAAAGAAAATACAAAATGGCATGGGGATGAGAGTAGGATGGACCAAGGAAAAAGCTTATAATTGCCCTTCAATATTAAAAGCCCACTTGAAGTAGACTATCATGAAATGATAGTGAGGAGAGCATGATTGTGTCTTTTCCTTCAGTCACATTCAGTGTCTCAAATGGGTAGGTATTTAGTTTTAAATGAGGCTGTGGTTTAGCCAGCAAGTAAGAAAAGGAGAGAGGGGCTAAAATATTGAAAGTGTATATATAGGGATGATATTAAGAATTGACCATAGAATTTAGTCAAGTAGTAGGGAAGTGATAGTATGGTGGTATAAGGGTAAAGGTTTGTGGAAAACATGGTAAGATTTGTGAAAGGCAGGTGGGGATTGTTTGCAGGGATTTTTGGTGTTTTGTGACTAGAGAAAGTGAGCTGGACATGTGGGAGGTAGTGTTCAAATGAGATTATGGAAAGAGTGCAGCTGTTGTTAATGACAAATTGCAGCCTGTGACCATGAAGGTGAGAGGCTGAGGTAAGCTGCAGAGCAGTCACTGGAGGAGATTGATTGCTACTGGGAAAGTACGTTTCAACTTGCAAGAGTTAAACCTATTAGGTACAATCTCGAATGAGAAAGATTTATATTTTTAAGAAATCTAATAGATTTACATCCTAATGCACAAGATATAACACTAAATGTGTAACTTTAATGAGCCACTTACCCCTTCAGGTCTTGATTCTTCATCCTTTGGCCATGTCAGTGCCCTCCAGCTTATGACCATCAGGAACACAAGTACACAGGAACAACTGTAGTTGAACAAGTTGGGTTTATTATTCACTGCAGTGTGAGAGAATGCAAACTATGGGGACGTATGAGGCATCTCAGTAAGAGAGTACTAGAAAAGACTTACAGGAGTCTTTATGTCCTTTAGCATGTTAAGATGTGCCCAGGGATTTTGTTTGTTTGTCATTGTTTTTTAAACATATTTTATTTTTTATTGAGGTAACATTGATTTATAACATTATATGTTTCATGTGTACATTATATTTTCACTTCTGTATACCTTACAATGTGCTCACCACCAAAAATTGAGTTTCCATCCATCACCATACAGTTAATCCCCTTTACCCGTGTCACCCTCCCATAACCCCTCCCCCTGGGTAATGACTACTCTGTTCTCTGTATCTATGTGTTTGTTTTAGTTTGGTTTGTTCATTTATTCTGTATTTTTTTGTTTTGTTTTTTTGGTATTCCACATATTAGTGAAATCATATGGTGTTTATCTTTCTCCATCTGACTTATTTCACTTAGCATAATACCCTCAAGGTCTATCCATGTTGTTGCAAATGGCAAGATTTTATCTTTTTTATGGCTGGGTAGTATTCCATTGTATATTTATATACCACATCTTCTTTATCCATTCATCTATTGATGGGCACTTAGGTTGTTTCCAAATTAGGTATTGTAAATAATGCCATGGTGAACTAGCGATGCACATATTTTTTCGGATTAGTGTTTTCATATTCTTTGGATAAATACCCAGAAGTGGGATAGGTGGATCATATGGTAGTTCTAGTCTTCATTTTTTGAGGAATATCCATACTGTTTTTCATAGTGGCTGCACCAATTTACATTCCCACCAACAGTGTTTGAGGGTTCCCTTCCCCACATCCTTGCCAACACTTGTTACTTCTCGTCTTTTTTATAATAGCCATTCTGACAGGTGTGAGGTGATATCTCATTGTGGTTTTAATTTGCATTTCCCTAATAATTAGTGATGTTGAACATATTTTCATATGTCTGTCGGCAGTCTATATATCTTCTTTGGAAAAATGTCTATTCAGCTCCTCTGCACATTTTTAAATCAGGTTGTTTGCTTTTTTGTTGTCGAGTTATACAAGTTCTTTATATATTTTGGGTATTAACTCCTTGTCAGATATATCATTTGCAAATATGTTCTCCCAGGGATTTTAATTTATAGAGCTGAATGAATGCTGACATAGAGAGGCTAATGCCTTTGAAAGATTTTTATTATTTACATTTCCTGAGAAAAGGGGGCAAGCCATGCTATGCATTGCCTCATGGGAAAGTACCATATTGGTCCTGAGGCAGAAAGGAGTGAGAGAAAAGCCTTTGCCAGAGCCTTTATTGCTCTAGTAGCAGGAAGCTGTTAGGAGGGGACATCCCCTATTGAGCAGGAAGCAAAACACAAATGTTGGATTTGTGATTGGAAGGTTTGTATCATGATTTTCATGCACCTGTGAAAGCTGGCTTGCAGGGGAGATGTAAACAACTTTGTTAGTTTGGCCCTGTGTTTAATAGATGCCAAATAGACAAATACAAAATCTAAGGAAACAAAGTTAGAAGACTCAGTTTTTCATATTTCCTCAGTGATGCATTCTTCCTGAATTAAAACCTTAACACATGAACTATAGGAATGTAAGAAAGAATCTTAAGCTTTTAAAGTTTGTATTCCCAGCTAAAAGTCAGGATAATTGTGCTTATCTGTGGACTGTTGTAAAAATAAATGAGACAAATTTAAATTAAATCATTTAGAACAGAATTTAGTAAACAGATATTAACAAAATGTAAGATCATTTTTTCCCCTCTTTATGTGGAAGAAATAAAGGTATAATCCAGTTTTTGCTGTTCTCATTCACTTAGGCTTGTACTTTCAGTTCTAAACAGATATTATTGCCAAACTCAGCATACTCTTTTTTTTTTTTTTTTCCTTTTTTGCGGTACGTGGGCCTCTCACTGTTGTGGCCTCTCCCGTTGCGGAGCACAGGCTCCAGACGCGCAGGCTCAGCGGCCATGGCTCACGGGCCCAGCCGCTTCGCGGCACGTGGGATCCTCCCGACCGGGGCATGAACCCGTGTTCCCTGCATCGGCAGGTGGACTCTCAACCACTGCGCCACCAGGGAAGCCCCAGCATACTCTTTTGATTCACCAAATAAGTATAGCATGATGTTTCCAGTTTTACTCAAGCTTTATGTGTTTGGACTAATCGTTTAGCAAATACTAACTTCTTCCTTCTTCTAACCCATTGGGTTTTCTTATTTTACTTTCACATCCCACTGACATGACTTGGCCAGATTACTTGCCTCACCCTAATGGGACATGAGGGTGTGCCAGTTCTGAGCAGAGGCGGCTTGTCCCCTTGGACTCTCGCCATTTGCCATGAAAAGAGCACACCCAGGTAGCTTATGTTCTTTAGCCTGTATCCCAGAATGAGACACACCTATTGCATATGTGAATGCAAGCCTAGCTGACTGTAGGAACCCAGTCAGGCTCAACACAGCCACAATCAACATTTGTAGATTCAGGAGCAATAAATAAAATTTTGCTTTTGTAAATTTCTTTGTCAAAAGAATGTGTGTAAAATTTCCTTGCTACCTTTCCTGCCCTTAAGTTTTACCTTTGTTATATACTAAGAATAAAGTGTAAGATGTTTCTATTATATAGCTATCTATACAATAGCAAAATTAAAATGTTTTTGCTTTTAAGAAATTTTTTTGTGTAATTGATTATTATTTTCTTGTTTTTATTTCATATTTACACAGAAGTGTATGTATGATATTTTGTGAAAATAATGAAATGATCACCATTTCTCTAAAATATTTTGATTACAGCTTTGCTTAAAAAATATTTAAATTACAGACAGTCCACTTACAATTTTTCGACTTTACAATGGTGTGAAAGAAATATGCATTCAGTAGAAACCATACTTTGAATTTTTAATTTTGATCTTTTCCCAGGCTAGCAATATGCAACATGATACTCTCTTGGGATGCTGGCAGCGGCAGTGAGCCGCATTTCCCAGTTAGCCACATGATCACAAGGGTAAACATTGATAAACTCACAACCATTCTGTTTTTCACTTTCAGTACAGTATTCAATAAATTACATGAGATATATAACACTTTATTATAAAGTAGGCTTTGTGTTAGATGATTTTGCCCAACTGTAGGCTAATTAAATGTTCTGAGCACTTTTAAGGTAGGCTAGGCTAAACTATGATGTTTGGTAGGTTAGGTGTATTAAATGAATTTTCTGCTTTGTTATTGAAGTATAGTTGATTTACAATATTGTGTTAATTTCAGGTTTCCAGGAAAGTGATTCAGTTATATATATGTGTGTATATATATATGTATTTTTTTCAGATTCTTTTCCATTATACGTTATTACAAGATATTGAATATAGTTCCCTGTGCTATACAGTAAATCCTTGTTGTTTATCTATTTTATATATAGTGGTATGTATCTGTTAATCCCATGCTCCTAATTTATCCCTCCCTCCCTTTCCCCATTGGTAACCATAATTATTTTTCTATGTCTGTGAGTCTGTTTTGTAAATAAATTAATTTGCATTATTTTTTAGATTATAAATATGTGATACCATATATGTTATTCTCTGCCTGACTTACTTCACTCAGTATGATAATCTCTAGGTCCATCCATGTTGCTGCAAATGGCAATATTTCATTCCTTTTATGGCTGAATAATATTCCATTGTATATGTACACCACATCTTCTTTATCCATTCGTCTGTCGATGGACACTTAGGTTGCTTCTATGTCTTGACTATTGTACATAATGCTGCTGTAAACATTGGGGTGCATATATCTTTTCGAATTAGAGTTTTTATTTTTTCTGGATATATGCCCAGGAGTGGGATTGCTGGATTATATGATAACTCTATTGCTGGATTATATGATAACTCTATTTTTTAGTTTTAGTTTTTTAAGGAACCTGTTCTCCATAGTGGCTGTACCAATTTACATTCCTACCAACAGTATAGGAGTGTTCCCTTTTCTCCACATCCTCTCCAGCATTTATTATTTGTAGACTTTGTAATCCCATCATGAGCTGAGGAAGATCTTGTATTTAAAACTGCAACTGTTTTCATTTCTTAATGTTTATCTTCAAGAAATATTTTAGTTACATGCACTATCTCAAGTGAACACCTAGTAAAATATTTTCAGCAAATATTCTGTTAAAAATATTCAGAAAAAACTGCTATTTGTACAAAAAAAATAAAAAGCAGTACTAAACAGTACTAAAGTTAAGATTTTT
The DNA here is from genome assembly GCF_964374135.1 of Grampus griseus. NCBI lineage: Eukaryota > Metazoa > Chordata > Mammalia > Artiodactyla > Delphinidae > Grampus > Grampus griseus. The sequence goes on along the minus strand of NC_139003.1, from coordinate 30,935,855 downwards.
TTTTATTAAGTATGCTTGATGGTATGTGATTAACATGAGTTTCCTTTGGCCCATTGTTCAATTAAGTTTCTTGAGTACTTTAGATGAATACTCTATTTAAGACATTGTAACAAGTAAAAAAGTACATAGAACACTTAACCATGTTCATCAAGTTTGTTGACTAATCATGCTACAATCTGAGACCTGATGAAATAAGCAATCTGGAATAAGTGGAGTCTTACTATATTTAAATCGATGGATAATGGGTACATTTAAAAAAGACTGTCCTATTTTTATTTACTTGGAAAAGCATTTCAGCTTCTTATCTTGCCTTTTGTATTTTACCAGGTAATGAATAAGCAATACTTTAGTGTTCTTCTGCTATGAAAATAAATAGATTAAAATGAAATCATTAGAACTGTCAAATAATATATAAAGATGAGCAATGGTCTTTCTCTTGGTGAAACTATAAACGTGACTAAGGAACAATTAAAAGACTATGTCCTTTGTAGAAATGCCTGATATTCTAAAAATGACATTGAGAAGAAACTGGGGAGAGATCGTATTTTTCAAAATAAATCTTATGACTAAAATTTTACATTTAGATTTTTATATTTAGTGATTTTTTTGGCATATGTGAAACATTTTGGAAACTAGACATTTTACAGGATGCAAAGAATATCCACTTCAGTTATGGCATCACAGGAGAACCCAGTATACTTTTGAACTAGATGTTTTTAACCCTTGCTATAAAATTTCTAATGAAATATATGTAATACAATCAGTTTTTAGAAATAGGAGCTTTTTTCAGCTATTTCTTCTCTCTTATCAGCTATTGTGACTTATTTATATCAAAAACTATGCCATTAAAATTATCTCTTTAGTCTTTGACCTGAGCATTCTACATGCTGGAATATTTTCCAAGAAACACAGAAATGAAGGCAAATATTCATGTACAAAAATGTTCATGATTTAATTATGGTAAAATATTAGAAAATATTAAACGGCAATTAATAGGAGATATTGTAATATTTCAATGTGAGGTCATCTCCTTTTATCCTGAATGCTAATATTCTTAATATGAAAAGGAAGTCTACACACTGCTACTTGCTGGTCAGTCTTGTATCTCAGTGACTCTCATGATTAAGCCCTTTTCTTTGCTGCACTGTTTCTGCCCCCTTTTGTTGAAAATTTAGGGGAGAAAGTTAAGAAAAAGAAAAGAAAATTAGAGTGGTAGCTGACAGGGGCTACAGTGAGGGAATAATGGGGAGTTATTTAATAGGTACAGAGTTTGTCTTTCAAATGAAAAGAATTCTGGAGATAGGTAGTGGTGATGGTTGCACAACAATATGAATACAGTACAACTGAACAATATACTTCAAAATGGTTACGATAGTAAATTTTATGTTAAGTGTACTTTGCTACAATATAGGAAAAAATTCAAAAAATCACCCTTAATCCTATAACCTTGGAATGTATTTGTCGAAATATTTGTATATATTTTCTTTTAGACAGTGTGCATATATATTCGTGTATGTATAATATGGGGGCTGTATTCTACATGGTGTTTTAAAGCCTGATTTTTCACTGTACAATTTGCCGTAAACAGGTTTCCATGTCATGACATATTTTTGTACAATATATTTTTAATGCCTATATAATATTAAACAGTATGAATGAATGTGTCATAATTATAACAGTCTTATGTTGTAACTCAGGTTATTACAAAATTTTCATTATAGGAATTAATATTTTTCATAAGACTTTGTATGCACACAGCTCATAATTATTCAAATATTTTCTTTCAGGTATTTGTGTATAATTCTATTAGTGAAACCGCTGAATTGAATAAGATAAACGTTTAAAAATTTTTGATAGTGTTTCCAAACTAGAGAAAATTTGTACCAAATTTATTTTCTTGTAAAGATAGAAATAGTTGAATAGTTGAGTGTGATAAATCTCCCTGTAATTTTATGCCATGTGTAAACTTTAAATTGAAGTGTTAAAGATCTGTTCTTTCTTTAAAAGTAGGGACTGTTATCTTTTGGGATGGAAAGTTTTGTTTGAATTGTATGAAAACATTGCTATGGATCTTATGCTCCCCTTATAGTTTCATACAAATTCACTATTCTGTTTTAGTTAAGATATTTATAGAGTAGCTATCATGCAAACATTTATTGACCAAATTACTATATTTTTGTAATTTTATTATGTTTCCAAGGTTTTTATTCTTTATACAAATTTTATCTCAGTACAATTTTGATTAAAAATTGTATTTAACAATGCAAAATTAAAAAAAAATCTTGTTTTACTGAATTCCATTGAAATGTTTTGCTTTCAAACTTCCTTTTCTTTTAATAATGCTAATTCAGCTGGATTCTAGGTCCAATAAGAGCAGTGAACTAATCCCAAAAGCTAATAAAGAAAAACATATTCTACTCTATTTTCTCTGCGAAGTATATATAAGGAAAAGTATACTTCTTTCAGGCTAGTGTAAGCCTCTAACAGCTTTGCTTAGTGCTTTTTATCTCTAAAACCTGTATCAAACCCAGAGATTTGGGGAGCCAGCCTCTGTTATATTTGTAAAACGTACATACTTTTCCATGGACATGCAAGTTAGTAATAAAATAACTTGCATATATTACATGGAGACATTTTTACTTTTCTGAGGAATGGATGGCATCTGTGTTTTACAAATTTGATGATTCATGTCATTTAGAAATGTAATGTTTTTCAGATAAACTTAAAATTCAGTTTACATAGTCACACAGAACATAACATAGTATACAGGAAATTTTTAAGTATTGTTCATGGATGAATGTCATGATTTTCAAAAATTAACTTTAGGAATTTCACTTTTTTTAGCTAATACATGCAAATAACATTTTATTTAAAGTTCCAAACAACCTATAGCTTTCATGACACAATTCAGTCTCTTTGAGTATATTACAATTTGTGCAACATTTTTCTCTCAAAGCTGTACCTGTTTATCTTCACTGTAGAACATCCTAATGTTTTTAATGTTAATTTTTCTAATTTTAGATATTATTCAGCATTTTAGAATACTCTAATATAGTGTGCAATTTATAAATAATACATAATATTGCCTTGTAACATATAATAAACCCTACTTATTTTAGCAGGTGAATAGATGCAATATAGGATGATGGAAAACATCAAGTGTAGGAATCAGGATGTCTACCTCAAAAGTCTAGATATGCTGTTCTGTCATTTGATTTATGGCTTAGATAGTGTATCTGAGCTTCAGTTTCTTTATTTGTAAAGTGAGAAGGCTCTCCTGGATGACTACAGCAATTTTTTCTTATACCTGGAATCTAATATCTTTAGAGTATACAAAAAATATACTCTTATTAACAACAATAAAAACACCCTTAAATTTAAAATTCACTTAACTTCTGAATTTCTGTTTAATATATGCCTAATTCATATTGAGTAAACATTGTTTAATTAAAAAGCTTTAACTTGTATGTGCTAGCTATGTATTTAATTTAATTCATTCCTGGTTGGAAACAACCATAATAACTGTCAGAGTAATCTATTTCAAAGGCAGCCTGTCAGAAAGTGTCTTAAACCAAGATTATAAAGTCTGTGATTTTGTGCTAAGAACTTCTAGCCTTCTAATTCCATGATCTTTGCCCTCACTATCTTGCCCTATTAAATTTGTCTGCAAGCATAGATTTGTCTGCAAGCATAGATTTAAGCTTATCTTTGGGCTTCTAGGGTTCTATTAAACTGAGGTCTCAAACCAGGAAAATTATTGCATCCTATTGTTTTAAGGTATTCAGTCTTTGTTTTTGTTGGCTAACCCCAATCCAGTTAAGGAAGGAAGAAAGAAAGAAACCAACAAATAAAGCTTAGAGCTGTGTTATAACTATGGGTTTAAGCCTTTAAAATTATTCACCATCAGAAGTTTTTGACTATTTTTGCCTTGGAATCATTAGGCCATACTGGATTTGTTTATATTTTATAGTGCCATTGTTTAATGATGTCTGCCTGCTTCCAAACAACTGGGGGAAAGCTACCTCCCAGCCATGCTAGGACTGTCCCTGTCCTGGTCTTTAGCTTTCAGCCTGTAGTGCCACAGGATAAAAGACCCAACCTTGCTTAAAAGGGTGATAAAAGCAAATCCAGAATTTACCTTCAGTGACTGTGTTTGTATTCCAGCCCTATGTTGCAGCTCTGAATTGCCAAGTCTCTAAATGTGAGTCTTATTTCTTTTATTTATAACATCATCTGTTGTTATAATTCATTTGGATTAAATAATATATATGAAAACTATATAATAGGTGCTCTATTCATATTTTGTCATTCATTTGAAAATAGAAGATTTTTTAAAAAGAAGCTAGTTTATAATGTCAAAGAAAAATTGTTCTGGATGGAGTTAAACAGGCAAGGATGACTTATTTAAGGCTATTGCAATAAGGGAGAGAGCTTGAACTCAACTCTGCTAAAACAAAAAACAGGAGAGATTTTGAGCACTAGGATGAACTAATGGAAAACTACAGAAGGCTATTAGGGGAGAGGCTGATCAATGGATTAGGCTATCTACATTTGCTAATTGAAGCTTATTGAATTTAGGCTCCTACCTTCATACAGACACTGGGAGATAGGGGCCCTCTCTCCCATGATGGTTCCGTTTCAGAGAGATCACTACCAAGTTCTTGAGGAAGACATTCCTGGGTTGTAAAACTGTCAAGAAGCTAGAATATTTGTATCACAAAGAGGCAAAGAAGGAATTTATAATTAAAAGTTTTCTAAGGTAAATGCTATAAGGAAAGGGAGGTCAGGGGCCTGTTGTCAGGAAGAAGCCTACCTAAAGTTTAATCAAGTTTAGGGTAATGTCAAGTCTATTTTGATCACAGGTAGTCTGAATGGGTGTTTTGTTTTCGTTTTTGTTTTTTCCTCTCCTCAAGGCAGGAGAAGAAGGGGTCCAGGAGTTCCTAAATCTAGAATAAGACTTGGCAAGCCAAAAACATAGACGTTGGAGCCCTGAGTAGCTGCTTTATTGTTCAAACCTGAATGCAAGTGTGTTTTGCTTATTGGCATGGAGAAACTTAATAAATTCAAGCTATTGTTAAAAAAGTATTCTATAACTTTCCAGTAATGACCAAACTGTAGTTGCGAAGTACAGGAAATAAAAAACAAACAAGAAAAAAGCAAAAATATAAAGGAAACAAAGAGCTTTTCCTTTTCGGTTGATATAAATTTCTTTTTCCACTTTGCAAAATGTTAATAGTAGAGAAATCTGTGCTTAGTGTGGAAATAGTCTACAGACTATTTCTAGGGAATTGAGAGCAGTGTTTTGCCGAGAACTTATATACAGTTAGAGTTTAAGACCTTAAGCAGTAGATGTAGAATAATCACTCATTTAATGAGGAAGCTCAGGAACATACTGCAGAAACATTTACTCTGACTGTGGAAAATAGTTTCTACTGGCATATTAACACAATAGGAAAACATGCTTAGATATTTTATATAGAAAAAAATACTGAGACTTCCCTGGTGGTCCAGTGGTTAAGATTCCACACTTCCACTGCAGGGGGCAGGTTTGATTCCTGGTCAGGAAACTAAGATCCTGCATGCTGCGCAGCGCGGCCTAAATAAATAAATAGACTTCAGTTCTCCTTAAGAAAAAAATACTGCCCTGGTGTTGTGTTACTTTTTGTTTAGCTACGCTGCTGAGGTCAGCAAAAACTGTCAGAACTGGGAACTGTCTAATAAGTCTCCAGCCCTGCTGTATTTTGCAAATAGCACAGTTATGTGGCAAACACATCAGCAGTGAGTATAAGTGTGCATATGAAGTGAGCCAGTGCAAAAGTCAGTATAATTTTATTGGCATTAGCTGTCAACCTATATTTGAGAATATCTAGGAGATCAAGTTAATTGCTATTTGTATTCCCTATTAATCTTAGTAATATAGAAGTCAATTCTTAAACTGAAAAATTGGAGATGCCAGAATGCTTATGATGAGGGAGGGTGGACTACCTCTTTGATTAGTGGGTGAAGGCTGGAGGGGGGCAAAGGAGATGAGGTAAAAGGCATTAAACCAGAAAAAATAGACAAAAATAAACCTGGTTAAAATAGCTTTCTATAATGGATAATGTGTATCTGAATATCTCTACTTAAGCACTTAGATATGGCCTTAATTGCACAGTATTCTGATTAAAGAGTCCTGGAGAGTTTCTTTAAATCAGAACTCAATGAGCTAGGGATCTGAGGTCTCTGGTGTGATGATTTGTGGGGATTAGGTATTTCTAGCAAGTGGACTTGGGTGATGGTGATCCTCCAATCCCAAGTATCCCTTTGCATCTCCTAATGTGCATAGAGGTAATGTTGCTCTGGGAGAAAAGGTTTTGACCCGTTTTATCATTGGATTCAGACAGTCTTACGGTCTACCTACCTGTCGGGGAGAAAAAAAAAGGAAGAAAGAAAGAAAAAGAAAAATGGAGTCTGGTGAAATGAGGCAGACCTAGCCATAGCTAAGTGGCTTATTTTTTAGAGGGAGTATAATTTGTACCTACAGTTGAGTGACTGATTGTGAACTTGTCCTGACTCAGCTACACTAGTGTAAATAGTGAATTGAAAGAGCTAGAATTCTTAGAAGCATGGAATATCTTTGCCAAGACTGTGCTGCAATGATGATTGAGATACTGGAGGTTGCTCTGCAGGAGCTGTGCTTCTCTACAGGATTGTCATAGCCTGAGCAGTAAATTTTCATCTTGGGCTAACCAGAGCTGTATCACTAACCACCAAAACAAGTTGGATCTCAAGCAACAGAGACCCCCTCCTAAAATCTTTTCAATATAACACAGAAAGCACATTCTCCATATTTATTTTTATTGTGGTAAAATATACATAATATAAAATTTACCATTTTAACATATTTGAGTGGACAGTTCTGTGGCATTAAGTATATTCACATTATTGTGCAAATATCACCACCATCCATCTCTAAAACTATTTCATTTTTTCCAGCTGAAACTGTGTAACCAATAACCCCTAATCCTTCATTTTCCCTTTCCCTCAACCCTTGGAAACCACTATTCTACTTTCTATCTCTATGAATTGACTACTCTAGGCATTAGTGACTAGGTTATTTTACTTTGTATACTGTCTTCAGGATTCATCCATATTATAGAATGTGTCAGAATTTCCTTCCTCTTTAAGACTGAAAAATATTCCATTGTATGTATATGCCACATTTTGTTTATCGGGTCATCCATTGATGGACACTTGGGTTGTGTCTACCTTTTAGCTCTCGTGAGTAATGCTGTTAAGAACATGGGTATACAAATATTTGTTTGAGTCTCTGCTTTCAATTATTTGGGATTTATACCCAGAAGTCACTCTCCTTAATTTTTTTTTTTTTTTTTTTTTTCCCGGTACGTGGGCCTCTCACTGTTGTGGCCTCTCCCGCTGCGGAGCACAGGCCCCGGACGCGCAGGCCCAGCGGCCATGGCTCACGGGCCCAGCCGCTCCGCGGCACGTGGGATCCTCCCGGACTGGGGCACGAACCCGTGTCCCCTGCATCGGCAGGCGGACTCTCAACCACTGCGCCACCAGGGAAGCCCATCCTTAATTTTTAAGAAGAATAATTACCAGCTTTATTAGCCACAGCCACAATGTAGTGGTAATGGTGTAAGGGCCACTTTAATCCACTTTGAGTATAATGAATTTTCATGGTGGCGACAGCAAAGAAGATGGAACTGGATTTTCAGGTTGAAATACTCCCTGTATCCCTGTCACCACTATTTGGGATAGTGAAATAAGTTCTGATTTGTTAACTCAGGCACAGACATACTTAGGGCTTTGTAAAAAAAAAAAAAAAAAAAGGCTGAATTTCCAGTAGCCATACAAGTTGGTAGTTGAAGCAATGAGAATTATATATGCATGTGACTATATCTGCATTTGCCAATTGACAGAACTCAGACACTGAAGATATATCAGCATCCATCTGTAAAAGGACAATCTATTAAAATATTAACTTGTAAATAGAGCCGCAGTGACCATTTTGGTACGTGACCCGTTTTGAATTATGGTTTTCTCAGGGTCCATAATTCAACAAGAGTCATGTACCAAAATGTTCATTGCAGCTCTATTTACAAGTTAATATTTTAATAGATTATCCTTTTACAGAAGCACCCTAAGTGTCCATCAACAGATGAATGGATAAAGAAGATGTGGCACATATACAGTGGAATATTACTCAGCCATAAAAAGGAATGAAACTGAGTTATTTGTAGTGAGGTGGATGGACCTAGAGACTGTCATACAGAGTGAAGTAAGTCAGAAAGAGAAAAACAAATACCATATGCTAACACATATATATGGAATCTAAAAAAAAGAAAGAAAAGAAAAAAAGAAAAAAAAATGGTCAGAAGAACCAAGGGGCAAGACAGGAATAAAGATGCAGACCTACTAGAGAATGGACTTGAGGACGCGGGGAGGGGGAAGGGCAAGCTGGGACAAAGTGAGAGAGTGGCATGGACATATATACACTACCAAACGTAAAATAGATAGCTAGTGGGAAGCAGCCGCATAGCACAGGGAGATCAGCTCTGTGCTTTGTGACCACCTAGAGGGGTGGGATAGGGAGGGTGGGAGGGAGGGAGATACAAGAGGGAAGAAATATCGGGACATATGTATATGTATAACTGATTCACTTTGTTATAAAGCAGAAACTAACACACCATTGTAAAGCAATTATACTCTAATAAAGATGTTAAAAAATAAAATATTAACTTGACTGTGTACATTAGTATGGATCCCCTAAGAAGCAGAACTAAACTTAACAAGGATTTTTAAGAGAAATGCCTGTGAGAGAGAATGAGAATGGAGTGGTCAAAGCTGGAAATGCTATCAGACTGGGATGCATGTCTAACACAGAATGAAGGAGAAGGAAAGTGTAGTTGGGTGGAAACTGTGTAAACTGTCATGGAGTTTAAGGAAGATTCAGCAAGGTGCCTAAAGCCGAAGTCAGCCATCAGAGTAGTCTCAAGTCTCTTGGGGATAGCTTGGTCTTAGTGTTGCAGCTGTGCTCATTGCCTGCTGGGAGCAGCTCAGGGGCAACATGATCTTGACACAAATGTAGCAATGGATTTCAGAGTGCAGCAGCTGGGGGGCCTTGGTCAAATACTCTCTTAGTTGGAGATGTACAAAACACATTCTCATGGCCTGCAACTGTGCTCACTGTATTGTTTCCCTTCTCCCCAGTGTAAGTAGATAGCCAGGCTTGGCACTGATTGTCTCGCAGACTTGGGGAAGGTGAAAAGCATTCTTCTGTAACTGTAGCAACAAAAGCACTATGCCCTCCAACACAGCCTGGCCCTGAGGCTGTCATTCCTCACTTCCCTGGCCACACCATCCTCTTGCTCTATCCAGACAGGGATCATTATCACTTGGAGAACCTTTTGAATTGTTGGTGATGTCTGATGAATTTGAATGCTTTCTGATATCTCTGCTGTCTGCCTCATTCAGCATGCTGTCTTTGTTACAGGGAGTAGGCATCCTACCATGCCCACCTGTTAGGCTCCAAGGAGCCTCTAGGCTGATGACTCGGACCTCTTTGGGCAGATGTGGTTTCACAGATGGTCCTTGCTCTTTCTGGACCCAATTCTACAGTAGTTATATTGCTTTTCAGGTGGAACCTAGGCTGAGTTTTTGTTCCTGACACACCCTTAGCAAGATGCTTTTATATGGTACCCAAACTCTACAATTCTGTGAAATATCTCTATGCCCTATTTGCTTCAGTGAGAAAAGTTGAATCCTGATTTGAGTTTGAGCAGTAGCTCACAAGCTTTCCTGCTTAACTATCTTTTTATGGTGTCAGCTCAGTAATGTTATGTCTTCATCATACAAGGAAGGCGTACTGACTTTTTAAAAAATAAGTAACCCCTCTCAACTTCCTGTTTTGTCTGACTGAGAAACCCCAAACCTACATGAGGCTAGGGAGAACTGTAAGTCATTATCACCACAGTTTCACTGTGTAAATCATGATGTATGTTACCATCTTCATCAGTTATTTTATTGTCTGTACTTAATGGATTCCATGGTCTTCAGAATTTGACCTTTATTCTCACTCCAGAAGAAGCTGACATATAATTAACAGTAAAATTTCTTTTTAGATCTATTTTTAATATGTATAACATATCTTTAGAATTTTGTATTATTCTTTTATATATTATAGTTTCTCTTGTATGAAAAGTAATTTACGTTTGGAAAAGTGCATTAGTGGTTCTCTGTATTACAACAATTTATTTCTTCTTTGCACATATAAATCTTGGGAGATGTTCTTTTAAAGGGACAACTCTTTAGAGAGAAATGCATACAAATGTAGCTCATATATTTTCTAGGTGAATATGTTAATGTATAAATATACTGGTCTATTATATATTAGAACAGAAATTCAAATAAATCAGTGCAGCTTAGATTTAGGAATAATACTAGAGACATAGCATCCCAGTTTTATTCATCATCAAATTGATACAATTGTAGGAAAACTCAAAATGTCAGAATTTTGTATTAGTTTGTCTTAGACATAGGAAATCAGATTTCCCCAAAAGTTAAAAATTTAAAAGATATACTGAGATAGGACTTTCCCTGGATTTGAGACAATGAATTTTCTAACTACCAAAATTAATTTGCTAATGAGTAGATCTCATATTAAATTTTTCTTTCCATGATAAAATAAATCAGTTCTTAAAAAATTCTTAAAAGGCATTCCATAAAAATGTGTCTGGTTATTTCCCAAAAGCCCTTTTTCAAAGAAAGGCATTTTTTAAACCTTCTCTATAACTGTGTTAAGTACATCTACTATGCTACTTTTTGCTGTAAAAACAGTATCTGATATAAAGCAGTGAAAATTAAATCTGTGCTTTGCATGCCAAATCTTTAGAGTGTTTCTCTACACTTTGCTTTTTTCTGGTGTCTTGGCCCTTCAAATTCTAGCTGTGTTAATTGCTCTTTAAAATCTATTTTTAGTACAAATTTATGTTCCCCTTGGTATTTTATCCAGCGTTTGTATTTATTCTTGGGCAGCTGTTTAGTCTGATATAAGGCATTCCATCATGACGAGAAGTGAAAGGCTTTTCTCTTACTTTTGAGTGTTATTGAGTTTAAGGTTATTATATATATTTGAAAGTCCAAGAGTCATTATTTTAATGTGATCATCTTCAGTATTGTCAGAGAATCACTATTCTTAGAACATTTCTGTGTATCTGTCTTATGCATGGATATGTTTTATCTTTCTTATAAAGGTTGTACATACTCAGTATTTTTTTCAGCTTTACAAATATAAGAAAATGTTTTACAGGATCCAGTTTGGTAGTGATGTACCATTTGACCTAGATACTAAATGTCACTAGGAAAGGACACTAAGTTTAAGAATCTTTATCATTTTTTGAAGCTGATAACAAGCGAGTGTAGTTTAAAATAATGGGAAATTAGGTCCTAACTCTTTAGCAGTTGTAATCAGGTCAATTCATGGTTTCTTCCAATTTTGACAATATATAGAAAATATACAATTCAGATAAATTATGAGTTGTAAAATGATTCAGGAAGTTAATTTGGTAGTTTCATAAGGTGGTCATAAATAATTGAACAGTTTAGGAAATGAAGACAAATTTTAGAACAGGAACAAGGTATCCTTTGACTGACATTCTCATCAGATTTAGGCTTTGCTGCCTTGTTCCCATGTCAACCATGTAATAAGCATTTAATTCAAGAAGTTTAGCACATCTTTTCAAAGGATGTGACTTTTCAAAGGATTCTTGATTTTCAAATAATATAGAAATAGCAATCAGAGATATAGGGCCATTTTTAAATAGTTTATGGAAAATTGAGTGCAAAACTCAAGTGTTTGTAACATTTACATAGCCATACTGTACCCAGAATTTTTAAACCCTCATTTTGAGCCTCACTTACATCTTTCAGAAAGTCATTGAGGGGAAATAACAGTACATTTACTGATTGATTTTTACTGTATAATGAATGACTCCTAGCCCCTCTTGCTCCATGGTGCAGCTCCTCTCTGGGGGGAAGGATGCCACTGTCAAGGAGAGTGTACAGTTGTAGGGAGCAGAGCTGGCTTGGACCTGGTACTACATCTAAAAGGGGTATGGGCAGCTATTACTTGTACAAAGGTAGCAGATGCAGAGTGATTTGGAACTTTGACTGGGGTGCCAGGAACACACCAGTAAGTGAGCAGCTCACATGGGGCACCCTCTCCAGCCACTCTTGCTCTAGTGCTTCTCCCTTCTGGGGTGAAGGTGCTGATTCTGGGAGGGGGCAGATAACATACTTAGAGGAATGAAACCAGCTCAAACTTGACCCTCAGGGCTTCTGCTCCAGTACTTGGCACCTGTCCCTTACCCCAATATGGCAGTGTTGGTCACTGAGCACAAGGGAACTTTTGGCTGACACCTGGCTCTGGCTTTATCCCCTCTGTCTCCAGCCCTGGCTCCCACCAAGTTGATGCCTGCCATCACACCCTAGGGGAGGACTTGCCTCATGCTCACTTCAGATCGAGCTCTCCCACCAAAGCCACTGGGCATACACAGACTATGTAAGGACACACACAATACAAGGAAACCCTTTCAAAACCAGGATAAATAACCACTTCACCTAATTTCATAGAGACAGAGAAAAGAGCAAACTGAGAAGCCAAAAAATTTTGTTTCAAACAAAAGAACAAGGGGAAAAAAACCCAACAATGTAATAGAAATAATTTACCATATAAAGAATTCAAAGCATTATTAACAAGAATATTAACTGAACAAGGGAAAAGAATAGGTGAACAGTGAGAATTTTAACAACTAACTAGAAATTATGAAGGAGAACTAGTCAGAGCTGAAGAAACTGAAATGTAAAACACACTAGAAGGATTAACATCAGACTAGGTGATACAGAAGAAGGCATAAATGATTTGGAAGATAGACTAGTGGAAATCACCTAATCAGAACAAGAAGAAGAAGAACAAATTTAAAAACTCAGAACAGTTTAAAGGTCTTCTGATACAACCTCAAGCATACTAATAATTGCATTAGAGGGTCCTAGAAGGAGAGAAAAGGTCAAAAATGTATTTGATGAATTATGGCTGAAAACTTCCCAAACCTGAAGAAGGAAAAACCAGATACCCAGGTACAGGAATCACAGAGAGTCCCAAGCAAGATGAAACCAAAGAGAACCACACCAAGACATATCGTAATTAAAATGGCAAAAGTTAATGACAGAGAATTCTAAAGGCAGCAGGAGAAAAACAAAGATACCCATACAAGGTAACCCCCATAAGGCTAACAGCTGACTTTTTTTTGCAGAAACTTGCAGGTCAGAAGGGAGTGGCATGATATATTTAAAGTGCTGAAAGGGAAAAGCCTACAACCTCAGATATTCTATCCAGCAAGATTATCTTTCAGAATTGAAGGAGAGATAAAGAACTTCTCAGACAAGCAAAATCTAAAAGAGTTAATCAGTACTAAATCAATCTAAAAGAAATGTTAAATGATCTTCTCTAAGTGGAAAAAAAAAGCTACAGAAAAAGGAAGAATTTATAGGAAAAGAAAAAATCCCACTAGTAAAGGCAAATATACAGTAAAGGCTGTGGATCAACCACTTAAATAAGCTAGTATGAAGATTAAATGACAAAAAAATATAAAATCGATTATAACTAAAATAAACAGTTAAGAGATGAAGATGTAAAGTAAGACATAAAAAAGACATGGGGGAGGGGAGTAAAAAAATGTAGATCTTTTAGAATATGTTTGAACTTAAATGACTACCAATTTTAACTAAGTAGATATAGTTATAAGTCAACTATATGAACATCATGGTAACCACAAATCAAAAACCTGCAATAGATACACAAAAACTATAGAGAAAGGAACACAAGCATACCACTAAAGGAAACCATCAAACCACAAGGGAAGAAACTAAAAGAAGAAGAGAAGAATGGAAAAGAACTGCAAAACAACCACAAAACAGGTAACAAAATGGTAATAAGTACATACCCATCAAGAATTACTTTAAATGCCATTGGACTAAATGCTTCAATCGAGACACAGGCTGATTGAATAAAAAAAACAAGACCCATGTATATGCTGCTTACAAGAGACTCACTTCAGAGCTAAATGTACAGACTCAAAGTGAGGTGATGGAAAAACGTATTTAATGTAAATGGAAATGACAAGAAACCTGAGGTAGCAATACTCATATCAGACAAAATAGACTTTAAAACAAAGTCTATAACAAAAGGTGAAAAGGGTTTTACATAATGATAAAGGAATCAATACAAGAAGAGGATACAATGTTTATTAACATATATGCACCTAGTATAGGAGCACCTAAATATGTAAAGCAAATGTTAACAGACATAAACAGAGAAATTGACAATAATACAATTATAGTGGGGGACTTTAGCACCCCAGTTACATCAATGGACAGATCATCCAAAGAGAAAATCAATAAGGAAACAATAGTTATCTACAGGACATTCCATCCAAAATCAGAAGAATACACATTCTTTTCAAATGTACCTGGAACTTCTCCAAGATAGGTCACATGCCAGGCCATGAAAAAAGTCACAGCAAATTTAAGAGGATAGAAATTATATCAAGCATTTTCTTCTGACAACAACAGTGTTAAACTGGAAATCAGTCACAGGAAGAAAAATGGGAAAAACACAAACATTGGAGACTAAACAACATGCTACTGAAGAAAACCCAGTGGATCAATGAAGAAATCAAAGAGGAAATCAGAAAATATCTTTAGACAAATGAATGTAAAACCACAACTTTCCAAAATCTGTGGGATGCAGCAAAAGCAGTTCTAAAAAGGAAGTTTATAGCAATAAAGGCCTACCTCAGGAAACAAGAGAAATCTCAAACAACCTAACCTACCATCTAAAGGAATTAGAAAAAGAACAAAGCCCAAAGTCAGCAAAAGGCAGGAAATAATAAAGATCAGAGAGGAAATAAATAAAACAGAGACCCCCCCCCCACAAATAAAAAACAATAGAAAGATAAACCAAGAGCTGGTTTTTTAAAGATAAGAAAAATTGATAAGCTTTTAGCCTGACACATCAAGGAAAAAAAAAATGACCCAAATAAAATAAGAAATGAAAGAGGAGAAATTACAACCACTGCCACAGAGATACAAAAATTCATAAGAGAATACTATAGTCATATGCCAACAAATTGGAAAATCTAGAAGAAATGGATAAATTTCTGGAAACATACAATTTTCCAAGACTGAATCAGGAATAAATAGATAATCTGAACAGACCAATCACTAGTAGTTAAATTGGATTATTAATCATAAAACTCCCAGCAAACAAAAGTCCAGGACTGGATAACTTCACAGGGACATTCTACTAAACAAGAGCTAATACCTATCCTTATCAAACTATTCCAAAAAAACTAGGGAACACTCCCACATTCATTCTATGAGGCCACCATTAGCCCAATGCCAAAACCAGACAAAGACACTACAAAAAAAAAAAAAAAATTATAGGCCAATATCATGATGAATATAGATGCAAACATCTTAAACAAAATGTTAGCAAGCCAAGTCTAACAATACACTGAAAGGATCATACACTAAGATCAAGTGGGATTTATTCCAAAGATGCAAGGATAGATCAATATCTGCAAATCAATCAGTGTATACCATAATAACAAAAGGATAAAAATCACATGATCTTCTCATTAGATGCAGAAAAAGCATTTGACAAAAGTTATTTATTTCATGATAAAAACTCTCATCAAAGATGACACAGAGGGAACATATATCAACATAATAAAGGCCATTTATGACAAACCCAGAACTAGCATCATATTAAATTGTGAAAAGCTGTAAGTTTTTCCTATAAAATCAGGAACAAGACAAGGATGACCACTCTCACCACTTCTATTTAACATAGTGTTGCAAGTCTTAGCCACAGCAATCAGACAAGAAAAATAAATAAAAGACAGCTAAATTGGAAGGGAAGAAGTAAACTGTCACTATTTGCAGATGATATAATACTGTACATAGCAAACCCTGACGTCTCCACCAAAAAACTGTTAGAACTAATAGATGAATTAAGTAACATTGCAGAATACAGGATTAACATACAGAAATCTATTGCTTTTCTATATACTAATAATGACCTATGAGAAAGAGAAAGCAAGAAAAAAGTTCATTTTAAAATTGCATCAAAATTAATAAAATAGCTAGAGGTAAACTTAACCAAGGAGGTGAAAAACCTCTGTTCTGAAAACTATACAGTATTGATGAAGGAAGTTGAAGATGGTGCACAGAAATGGAAAGATATCCTGTGTTTATGGATTGGAAGAATTAGTATTGTTAAAAGGTCTACCCAAAGAAATCTACAAATTTAATGCAATTCCTTTCAAAATACCCATGACATTTTTTACAGAACTAGAAGAAATAATAATAAAATTTATATGAGATGATAAAAGACCCTGAATGGCCAAAGCAATCTTGAGGAAAAAAAAAAAAGCTGGAGGAATTACACTCCCTGCCTTCAGACTATACTACAAATTTTCATTAATTAAAACAGTATGGTACTGGCACATAAACAGACACATAGCCCAATGGAACAGAATAGAGAGCCCAGGAATATACCCATGCACTTACAGTCATTTAATCTACAACAGTGGAGGAAAGACTATATATCAGAGGAAAGACAGCCTGTTCAATGAGAGGTGCTGGGAAAACTGGGCAGCTACATGTAAAAGAAAGAAATTAGAACATTTTCTCACACCATATATAAAAAAAAAACTCAAAATGGATTACCTAAAGGTTAGAATGGAAACCATAAAACTTCTGGAATAAAACATAGAATACTTTCTGATGTAAATTGTAGTAATGTTTTTTGGATCTGTCTCCTAAAGCAAAGGAAATAAAAATAAACAAATGGGACATACATAAACTTAAAAACTTTTGCACAACAAAAGAAACCATCGACAAAATGGAAGACAACTTACTGAGTGGGAGAAAATATTTGCAAATGATATGATAGATAAGGGGTTAATATCTAGAATGCATAAACAGCTCATAAACTTGGTACCCTCACAAATGATTAAAAAATGGACAGAAGAGACCTGAATAGACATTTTTCCAAATAGGAAATACAGATGGCCAACAGGAACAAGAAAAGCTGCTCAACACTGCCAATTTTCAGAGAAATACAAATCAAAACTACAAGGAGATATCACCTCTTACCTGTCAGAATCGCTATCGTCAAAAAGTCTATAACAAATGTTAGTGAGGATGTGAAGAAAAGGGAACCCTCATGTAATGTCAGTGTGAATGTAAATTGGTGCAGCCACTATGGAGAACAGTATGGAATTTCCTCAGAAAACTAAAAATAGAACTACATATAATACAGCAATTCAACTCCTGGGTATATAGCTGAAGAAAACAAAAACACTAATTTGAAAAGATACATGTGCCCCATTGTTCATAGTAACATTATTTACAATAACCAAGATATGGAGGCAACCTAAGTGTCCATCAACAGATGAATGGATAAAGAAGATGTGGTATACGTATACAATGGAATATAAATCATAAAAAGAATGAAATTCTGCCATTTGCAACAATATGAATGGACCTAGAGGGTATCGTGCTCATTGAAGTAAGACAGAGAAAGACAAATGCTCCATGTTAACACTTATATGTGGAATCTAAAGAATAAAACAAAGGAGTGTATATAATAAAACAGAAACAGACTCACAGATATAGAATACAAATTAATGGTTACCAGTGGGGAGAGGGAAGTGGGAAGGGGCAAGGTAGAGTTAGGGGATTAAGAAATATAAATTAATATGTATGAAATAAATAAGCTACAAGGATGTATTGTACAGCACAGGGAAAATAGCCAATATTTTATTACAGACTTAAATGGCGTATAATCCATAAAAATATTGAATCACTATGTTGTACACCTGAAACCAATATAATATTGTAAATAACTATATTTCAGTTAAAAACATAGTATTATGATTTTAGAGCCTATGAAATCTTGATTAAAATATATATTCTGTACAAATGAAAACAAAGTATAACTGCATAATGGATAGTTACACGATTTTCACAATAAATGTCATATGTAATTAAATTGTTATGAAAATAATTATTCAAAGTTAACAGAAATAGATATCAGATAAATTACTTAAGTAATTTTTGTGAATTTATGAAATTATACAATTTGAGAAATATTTTGATTTAGAGAAAATGAACACAGTTATGTAACCTCATTATCAGTAGTGATCTTCTCCCTTCAAAATCAGTTATTCTTTTTTCCTAAATTTTGTAATTTCAAAACCTGGCAGTCATTTCTCAAAATTATATTCCAAAAATTTACCCCTCTGGCTATTATCATCATTCTAGACAGGAATGATATAGCTATGTTGAGACCCAAATTGGGGGAGTTTTTTTTTTTTTTTTTTTTTAAGAAGAAATCAACTTTCTGAGTCTGCACCTTGTCATATCTGAAAAAAAAAAAGTGTACTTTTCATGTAGATGATATATTTAACTTGTTCTTAATATACTATAGCAAAATGTTATTTAAGGTAAAAAGATTTTTTGGCTTTGTTGTTAATAAAATGAAAGATACGAATTAGGGAACCTTTTTAAGCAAATGCATTTTTGTTGCTTTTAAGCTCATTCAGTAACATCAATTGTTAACATATTTCTGATGTATTTTCTTTAATGAACAGATAAAATACATTTGTAAGTAGTTACATCTACTTTGGTTCGAATACCAAATGTTTTTAAGGGCAAAGATTTTAATTTTCTTAAAAGGACTGAACTAGACATAGCTTTAGAGCTAAAAAACTGTCTTTGCAGATCGTTTGATGATTGTGGAAAGGAGATTCTTGATTGATTTGTTTAACAAACACACTTTTTGTAGAATGTGTATACATTTCAGTTAGCAAATGTACAATTCAGTATAACTCAGGTTGATTTACTAAATATCAAAAATTGTGATGTAGTACTCAAAGTTCAAATATGGCAAGAGTCTGAGTTATTTTTCTTGTATTTTCTCATATTTTAATTTCCGACATGGAAAAACTCTACATAGAAAGAGGAGAATTTTGGACTTCCCTGGTGGTTCAGTGGTAAAGAATCTGTCTTCTCAACACAGGGGATGTGGGTTCAATCCCTGGTCGGAGAACTAAGATCCCACATGCTGCGGGGCAAATAAGCTCATGTGCCACAACTATTGAGCTTGTGCGGCTCAATGAGAGCCTGCGTGCTGCAAACTACAGAGCCCATGAGCCCTGGAGGCCACTTGCTGCAACTAGGGAGAGAAAACCCGTAGGCCACAACTAGAGAGAAGGCTGGGCGCCGCAACAAAGAGACCATGCGCCAGAACAGAAAGATCCTGTATGCCTCAACGAAGATCCCGTGTGCCGCAACTAAGACAAATGCAGCCCCAAAAATAAGGAAAATAAATAAATAAAATAAATACATATTTAAAAAAAAGAGGAGAATTTAATTATGGTTAAGGGTAATTAAGAGTAACAAAGTAGGGCTTCCCTGGTGGCGCAGTGGTTGAGAGTCCACCTGCCGATGCAGGGGACACGGGTTCGTGCCCCGGTCTGGGAAGATCCCACATGCCGCGGAGCGGCTGGGCCCGTGAGCCATGGCCGCTGAGCCTGTGCGTCCGGAGCCTGTGCTCCGCAACGGGAGAGGCCACGACAGTGAGAAGCCCGTGTACCGCATAAAAAAAAAAAAAAAAAAAAAAGTAACAAAGTATTATTTTTTGTCCAAAATAAAAGTTTGCTATGCACCATTTGGCTTTTATTTATCTTTATTCCATCACAAAAAAGAAGATATTTTTATATGATTAAAATCTCATTAAGGGGTCATAGAAGGGCATATTTTCAGATTGTTCATTTGAAGGTATAATGCTGTCCTTTTAAGATTTTTTAGTCATGAAGTAATCAGTACACATTTAAGTAATAAAACATTTTTTTTTCCCTTTGGTTGCACCTCGCGGCATGTGGAATCCTAGTTCCCCAACCAGGGATTGAACCTGTGCCCCCTGCAGTGGAAGTGCAGAGTCTTAACCACTGGAAAGCCAGGGAAGTCCCAAAAAGCATATTTAGTTTTATTAGTTTTTGTACTGTTTTTAGTGTAGTTATTAGTTAACCAAAATTTGCCCAACTGAATTCCAAGTGAAAGCAATTTATAAATTATAGTTATATGTTTACTCTAAGAATGATATTCATGTACATAAATTATATATGTATGTCTGCGTATGTATATATATGTGTGTGTGTGTGTGTGTGTGTGTATTAAGACACCTGTTTAAGAGCAAAGCAGACTTTATTCTAGGGGTCTATTACAATGGGGTTTTGTAGTAGGGGACAGATTGGGCTCATTTCCAAAAACAACAAGGAAAGGTGGCAAGTGCTAAAACAATCTACTAATATAATATTGTTAGATGTTAGTCAAATGCTAGATGTCTATGTATGTCATTTGATATTTGAGAAAAAATCTTCATAAGTAAATGATAACTAATTTTATGTGCTAATTCTTCCTCTCATAGAAGAGGAACTTAAAGTGTTAAAATTTATGAGCTATCTGGGAAATGATTATTATATTTATGTGTCAAAATGCAAAAATAAACAAGCAAAAAATCAAACATAAAATATAGCCAAGCAAACAAAATACTCTAACTCACATCTTTAGGAAGACTAGAATCCAGCTTGGGGAAGATCTGATATGAAAAGAACAGGTGCATCTATTTCTTATTAGTTCTCCATCTTTCAGGCATCACTGTTCATTGCCTGATGTCTGGTGTCTTGAAAATCATTTCCTGATATATTTTATCCATTTTTTTGGGTTGCTTTGGGTAGAAAGGTAAATTAGGCCACCATGGCTGTAATTAGAAGTCGTTGACATCTATTTTCCTTATTTATTATTTAGGTACTTTTCTGTGGTCTTTTATTAAGTTCTAGTAGATTTTTAGTTGATTCTCTAAATTTCTCAAGAAAATAATGATAAAAAATCATGATGGTTTTCTTTATCACAATTGAACTCATTTTCTAAACAAACAAAATATTACTATGAGTTGAGTTGAACTTATGTTGAATGATAGCTGTAGCCTTTCTCTATTTTTTTGGAGTTGCCTCTAGCACAGTGATTTTTTTTTGAATTCCTCTTCAATGCTTTATTTAAATTAATTTTTATTGGAGTACAGTTGATTTACAGTGTTGTGTTAGTTTCTGCTGTACAGCAAAGTGAATCAGTTATACATATATCCACTCTTTTTTAGATTCTATTCCCATATAGCTTATTACAGAATATTGAGTAGTTCCCTGTGCTGTACAGTAGGTTCTTGCTAGCCATCTATTTTATATACAGTAGTGTGTAGAGCACAGTGATTCTTAACCTATTTTGGTCATTGACCTCTTTGTGTTTTGTTTTGTTTTTTTCTCACTGTTACAATTTATTTTCTCCATGTGAATGTGAATTCACATTTTAGATAATGTGTAGACTACTTTAAATTATAATGTCAAAAATAAATTCAAACACATCAGTAGGAAGAGGCCACTACATTACTACCTCTTGAATATCACAAATTGGAATGCTCTAATAATATTATTTCAATTTAATACTAATAACAAGATGTTATTTTGTTTTACCAATAGCTGAGATTTATTGTTAGGATTATAAGAGCAAGACACCAGGATATTTATTAACCATATTACACTTAGTATATTTTAAAATTGAAAGCCACGTGAAATCTAACCTGTAAAATGGAAAAAATAATAGTAGTAACCTCATAGATTGTGGTTTGAGTCAAATGAAATAATGTACATGAAATTATTGTGTAAATTTTAAAGGGTTGTCATGTTATATACTGTGTATCTCTATTGGTTAAGACATTCCTTCCCTATGTACATAGGTAAGTGTTTATTGCTTTCTTATTCTCACTGTGGTCTTTTATAACAGAAAGTTAACCTAAAGATTTTTTTTTCAGTGCTTTAATTCTGTACCATATGTCCATGTAATTAAAAATAATAGATAAAAAATAGAGATGGGTGGGAGAAAGAGAGAGAGAGAGACTGATTTCTTTAGATATTCAGAGTCTTTTTGATTCCATATGAATTTTAAGTTTAATCTTATGGGAAATGCCCCTGGACTTTAGAGATTGCATTGAATCTGTGGCTTGCTTTCAGTGTTATGGATATTTTAACATTATTAATCATTGTTGGATTAGTGGATGCCATTCCATTTGTGTTCTTTAATTTCTTTCATCCATGTTTTATAGTTTTCAGTATACATATTTTTCACCTCCTTGGTTAAATTTATTTCTAAGTATTTTCTTTTTGGTGTTATTAGAAATGGGATTTTCTTAATTTTTTTTAGATAGTTCATTATTAGTGTATACATACACAATTGATTTTGATTTTGTATTTTACTTTACTGAATTCATTAGTTCTAAACAGATTTTGGTAGAATATTTAGGGTTTTTGTATATAAGATCACGTTACCTGCAATCACATGCATCTTTTAAAAGTGGATTTTCTCTGGCATGTGGCAAGGAATGTGAGTAACCTGCAGAAACTGAGAGTGATCCCTTGCTCACAGCCAGCAAGGAAACAGTCTGTACTTAAAAGGAACAGAATTCTGCCAACAACCTGAATGAGCTTGGAAGTGACTTTTTTTTTTCTCCAGATAAGAACTCTTACTGGCTGAAATTTTGCTTTCAGCTGGTGAGACCGTACGCAAAGAATGTAGCTGAGTCCACAAATACTTCTGACCGTTGAACTGTGAGATAATAAATGGGTATTATTTTAGGCTGCTAAATTTGTGGTAATTTGGTATGTAACAATAGAAAAAAAAATATACCATTCTTCAGAAGATAGGGAAAATGGATTCCGTTAAAAATTTTTAAAAAGAAAAAAATTGCTTCTTATTATATTACCATATGTTTTATACTTTTATTAATAAGTAGGAAGAAAGTTGGCTCTCAGTGTCCTAAAAGAGTCAAGAACAATTATGGCAGGATTCCAATACGAGCCCACGATTTCTGCCTGGAGGGTGCATAAAAAGTGTAACAAAGCAACTCTTTTTTTCTGTATTCCTCATATGGTCAAACTTGACTGCTTTACTGTGAGCTGCAGCACTATAACCAACCAAGTTATGATCTGTCAACTTTGCAATCTAGAACAGTAGGGCCATTGAGGAATCCCATCTCAACAGTGAGTTGTACAGATGGTAGGTAATATCTGAGTATTGTTTGTGATTTTACTGAGGGAGAATAAGGAGATAGTTAAACCATTTTGAGTAGTTGCTGAAATTTCCATCTCTCTTGAATTTGAAGAACCAAACTACAAGCCAATTTGCATAGATTTTTCCCAGGAACATCTTAATGCATCTAGGAACAGTCTTGTCGTTTTGTTGTATCCTTGAAATGGGAAACTATTTGACTCTATTTTATGGCCATATGACATTTTGTTATACAAAATGGTAATATTTGTAATTATGTACATTTTTATGAGACAGTATTATTTTTATCTCAGACAATTGACTTATGAATGATGTTAGGCTTTTACCTGAAACAAGAAAGAGAATGTTAGAAAAATTTAATGGTAATATTGTAAAACCTTCATACATTTTGTCATGAAATGAATAATAATGTAGAACATTATAATATGACCAGAACTGTAATATAAAGTAGTATGGAAACTGGAAAGATGCCTAAATGTGAGCAAACTAGATTATGGTAGATGTAGAGCTGTGAAATAATGAAAAAGGAGTAAGAGATTTAATGTATAATTTTAACAAGGGAAGAAAGAGGTCCTCGTATTTATAGGAAAGCTGAATATGTTTAAAATGAAATGAAATAAATGAAAGCATCTGAGCATGAGTCATGGCATTTGGAGAGCTTTAGATGTAGGCAGCCAGGTCACAGAAGTGATCAACCAGAATGCCATTATTCATAAAATATGTGGGAAGCGGGGGCACATGTTTACCTGCTTGTCTTACTGCTGAACATGTTAATGGGGACTAGAGAAGAGAACTGAAATTTGGATGGAATTAAACAATATATCGTTTGGAGCTCATATTGAGAAATAAGGTTAAAGACAATGAAAAGTTAGGCCAAAGGAAAGAGCATAAGGAGGCATTTATAAGGAAGTTGGAAAGAAAGAGCAGCTACGTGGTTAGAAAACAAAACAAGTGAATGATAGATTGGTGTTCGGCTTCTGAGTTTTCTTGAAAGCATGAAGATGTATAGAGAAATAGATGGATAGAATAGGCTAGTGGTATATATGCTTTCAGAAGAAAATTTATCTAAAACATTACCTCAAATCTAGTAATCACCTTCCATTTCAGAACATTTTATGAAACTAACTTATATTCAGTGCCAGCCTTTACATATTCTGAGAACCATAATGTAAAGTAGGATATCCTAAAGATGGCAACATTCTTCACTTAAGTATCCCTATTATAATTAGTGATATGTAATAAATCGTGTGTAAGACAAATATATTAATAGAAAACAAAAGTAATGGGAGGGTAGTAGACAGTATTTAATAAACACCTATTATGTGCTGACATGAGGCTAAGTCTTTTATAAACTCCTGTAGTCAAAAATTGAATGATCTCTTTTGCAAAATCTTCAGGCTAGAAAGAAGCAGTGGTTTGTGATATTCTGTACCTTAGATGTCACAGAGAACATTTTAAAAAAGCAATCTAACTCTGTTCTCTGTATCTACATCTGCTTGTTTCTACCTTTATTTTGCCTTTTTAATTGAATTACAATTGGCATACAATAAACTGTACATATTTAAAGTATAAAATTGAATAGATTTTTACACAAACACACACACACACCATGAAACTACCACTGCAGTCAAAACAATGAACGTAAGCATCAATGCCAAAATTTTTCTTGCACATCTCTGAAATAACTCCTTTCAGCCAAACTTCCCTTTCCCCAGTCATTGATTTTCTTTCTGTCACTATGGATTGCTTTATTTTGTAGAATTTTATACAAATATAATTACAAAGTCTGGCTTCTTTCACTCAGCATAATTACTTTGAGATTATCCATGCTGTAGCGTATATGAATAAATCATCCATTTTTATTGCTGAAGAGTATTCCAGTGTATGCATTGTGGAATATAGAGAAAATATTTTTGTGTTTCTTCAGGGTAGAGGCTTTCTAAATGAATTTTGTTGAACACTTAGGATCCTCGGCTAAAGGAAAGCCTTGGGAAGCTAATTAGCAACTGTATGTATAGCAAGAGAACTCTTAAGAGATTTACCTTGAAGGTACATGTTTACATTTTAAGAGAAAATGAGGCCTGGGACTTTGGAGACATTTCTAGGTCATAAAAGCTAGAGACATGGGGCTTTTTTGCCTTGGAAAGATGTATTTAGGTTACATTTCAGACGTTTGGAGTGAGAACCCACAAGCTTTTCCATTCCATTTCTGATAAGCAAAAGTTTTTTTCTCTTGTTTCAGGAAGTTAGGGGGCAGCAGCTGTCAATTCCTCTTTTACCTAAGCAGAGATAATTTATTCAAACCATCCCTTGCTTATAGAGCATCTTGGTATTCACATAAGAGATTATTCCATCTGACTTTCATCACATCACTGCAGGGTAAGAATGAAGCAACGGGTGAGTGACATATGTTTTAGTTAGATCAGTGACATAGTTAATATATCTCTGATGTAGAACATCTCATGTACACATTCAGGATAAGATTAATAAAGATTTACTGATATTAAAAACTCAACATGTATATATCAGAGAAGTGTGGGCCTATTTATTCTATTCTGTTGGTCTATTCTAGGTACTTTATTCTGTTCTGTTGATCTGTTTTTCTATTTTTATGCCAATACCATAGTCTTAATTATTATAAATTTATAACAAATCTTAAAATCAGTAGTGTTAGTCTTCCACGTTTAGTCATCTATTATAAAGTACTTTTGGCTCCTCTGGGTTATTTACAGTTCCATTTTACTTTGGATATTAGTTTGCTAATTTCTACAAGAAAAGCCTGCTGAATTTGGATTTGAAATGTATCAAATATATTGAGAAATTAGGGGAGAAATGACATGTTAACAACACTGACACTTGAAACCCGTGAACATGGTATATATTTCTATTTATTTAAGCCTAATTTAACTTACCTAATTAATTTTTTTGTAGTTTTCACATTATAGGTTTTTCACGTCTTTTGTCAGACTGAGTATTTCATATTTTTGGATGCCATTTTAATTGGCTTCTAGGTCTGAATCCCTCATCCCAGCCCTCAAAACCTCTGTCATCACAACCCTCCCATCTTTGCTTCCCAATCACTTTGTGATGTCTATTCTATTTTCAGGAGCGGGAGGGCTTGCTTTTAACTCATCAAATATCTTACCATATATTTGTTACCATATCTTACCATATATACGTGAACTTGTATCTTTTCTCTCAGAGAAGAAGCCTTTTAAAAGGCAAACACCAAGGGTTGATTCCTCTTTTTATATTTTCTGTTGTGTCATCTTTTCCCTGAAATTGTGGATATCTTGATAAGAGAATAGCCTAGGGATAGAAGGAAATTAAGGGGAAAAAAGAATTTCAAAAACATTTTCCTACCACATGTCCTGTACATGAAGCATTAATATCATGTTTGGTACTGAGTAGTGCTAAAAAAATATTCCATTCCTTTTCAATGCCAGTGTTCTCTGAAAAGGACATTTTCTTAGATCATTGAAAGATCTCAGTAGGAATTATAAACAAATCAGGATTTTTCCCCTCTTTCTCATAGCTTCATAATTCATAAATTCCCCTAAATTTGAGTGTGTTGTAACTTGGCAACGAGGAAGGGTAAATAAGAAAAAGGTGTGATTAGCACTGAGGGAAAACCTCTAATTCTACAGGATAGCTTTGCAAATAAGTGGATAGAAATTCTAATCATTGTATCTATCAAAGGGTGAGTGGTTAAGTGGACTCAATCATAGCTGTTAATAGTCACACGGGGAACTGATCCTAGCTTGTGATGCAGTAGTAGGAGTTTCAAGGTAGAGGTGATGGTAATGGTTATACATACATAAAGGACGCCAGCCTGTGCAAATAAATAAGACATCAATGTTCCAGCCAATGGGCTGGCATTTAGCCGGGCTCAGGTTTTTTGTTTTTGTTTTTAGTTTTCCCCATTCCAGGAGAGAGTAATTAGGATGAAGCCTATGTATGTTAGGGTGCTTATGCCACATCAAGCCCTTTGCTGGCCATTTTATAGGGTATTATTTAATCATGATCAGAGTTGTTCTGAGACTTCCTCAGACATACCAAGTTTGGAGAGGAAAATACATTTCAGACTTCATTTAGGGAATGAGACTTTCCTAAGTCCCATGAGGTTTATTCAGGTAGAATCAGCTTAAGCCCTGTGTAGACTTGAATCTGCAAGTTCTTGGCCTTAAGCACTTGCAGCTGAGTGGAGCCACTGTAGCCACTAGGACACTAGACCCCTCCAAGATATGGACAGGGTAAGGACACAGGGATCCTGGTAGTTGCTGACTGCTTCATTGACTCACTTAGACTATGGACATTGCTATCCAATGGAAATGTCATGGGCTTTAGGATGGGAGGTCTGACTTCATGTTGAAACCTATTTCATTTTCAGAGTACCTTTTTTTTTTTTTTTTTTTTTTTGGCGGTACGCGGGCCTCTCACTGTTGTGGCCTCTCCCGTTGTGGAGCACAGGTTCCGGATGCGCAGGCTCAGCGGCCATGGCTCACGGGCCCAGCCGCTCCACGGCATGTGGGATCTTCCTGGACCGGGGCACGAACCCGTGTCCCCTGCATCGGGAGGTGGACTCTCAACCACTGTGCCGCCAGGGAAGCCCAGAGTATCATTTTTGATATGAGGAGAAAAATGAAATCCTTGATAGAATAGTAGTGAGTATTAAATTACAATATAAATTAATTATCACAAAAATTAGCACTTATGAGGTTATTCCCAATTAACCTCTTTCATTTGCCCTTCTGTATCACTGCAAGGCTGAGGCCAGAAGTTCTCAATTCTAGATGCACAACAGAATCACCTGCAAATGTTTAAAAAATGCCTAAGACAAAGTTATACTCTGACTCGTATCTGGCATAGGGCCCTGGCATGTATATAATATTGAAAGATCCCCATAGGAGATTCAATTGCAAAGCCAAGCGTAATGCTGAGGGCTCTATAAATGAAATGTTGGTTAATTGATTATGTAGTAGTAGAATAAAGAGGCATGATGAGAAATTTTGTACACAAGGGTAACTTAAAACTGGAGAGACCTGTCAGCACGTTGTGTCTTGGATAATGACTCTGAAGGAAGTATCTGAAATTTTAAAAAATCATTAACAGATTATTAACACCAATGTAGACTAGCTTCCAGGAATTTCAGCATGAAAGTTTTTCTTTGTAGACTTGGGAACTAATAATCAGTGATTTAAACTAACTATTTTATAAGAATAAGTGAAATGACATTTCAAAATAATTATATCTATTTTAGATCTAGGAGCTATTGCATTAATCTGCACAGTGTGTGCCCTTCCCTGCAACATTTGATGACCATGCTTCCCTGTAACATTTGATGACCATCCATGGCATGGATGATTGGCTCTTTACATAAAATATTGAGTACAATTTTGACATTATCTTATTAAGTTTCCATAATCAAATGAAGTGTTCCTGGTGTTAGCTTGGGGAAGAGGTAGTCCCAGGGTAGTTGAGTGTGAGGCTTCTAGAACATCTTTTCTTAGATAGATTTCTTTAGTTCCATACCCTAGCCTTTGGACTAGGTGCCTTAACAAATAATTGTGCCTTGATAAATGTGGATGCTGAGTTCAGTGGAAAGAATTCTGAAAAAGAGTAATGCTGAGCTGGCCAGCTTCTGAGAGAGAGGAATAACCTGGGCTGTGCAACACTGGCTTTTACAAGATGTCAGCACTTGCTGCTGCTGCTGCTGCTGGGCAGCTGCCCAGAGGGATGAGAAGGGATCTGGCAGGGTCTGAGCCAACATAGTGCTCTAGTCTCTGGGAAGTCACTTTCTCAAATATTATCTCATTTCAGTTCATCCACATAGCAATGATTTTAGTGTTCCCACTTTACTAGGGAGGAAATGGAACATCTTGTCCTTTAACTTAAGGCCACATTGCCAGGGTGACACACAGCCAGAATTTGGATCAGTATTGTACAACTCCAAATCTTAGGACACTTCATGACCACAATTTACTTACTCTTGCTCAGAGAGTGTTTCAGAGAGGAGCTACTGGGAATTGTAGTTGAGGTTCCCATTAGGATAGCAGAATGAGGATCAGGCCAGGAGACCTGGCTCCTTGAGAGTTAATGCCATGGCAGGATGAGGCAGCCTTGAGTGTATACTCTTGACTTCCATGTCCTGGCTATTGTAAATAAAACTGCAATGAACATTTTGGTACATGACTCTTTTTGAATTATGGTTTTCTCAGGGTATATGCCCAGTAGTGGGATTGCTGGGTAGCATGGTAGTTCTATTTTTAGTTTTTTAAGGAACCTCCATACTGTTCTCCATAGTGGCTGTATCAATTTACATTCCCACCAACAGTGCAAGAGGGTTCCCTTTTCTCCGCACCCTCTCCAGCATTTATTGTTTGTAGATTTTTTGACGATGGCCATTCTAGACAGGGATTTTAAATGAGTCCTATTCCTCTTTGAAACATTTGAACAGATATCAAACACAATTTATCAATTTTACTATCAAATCCTTTCATTGCAACAGAAAATTGTTCCAAATTAATTCTCATGATAAAGCTTATAATAGTGAATAACATAAAATGCTAAAAGTATTATGTGAGAAAAAGTAATAAAAATGGTATCCAAACCCATCCTAAGTTTCAGTAAATCGTATCCATCAACTCATTTCCCTTGAATATAAGAGAACTGTGATTTTATTCTCCCCTATGGATGTTTTGCCAGTGTTCAATAGAAAAAAAAGAAAATATGCACTAAAATTTAAGAAAAAGGCATAACACAAGTGAGAAAACTACAGACAACAAATAACTGAATCAAGTTACATATACAGATGAGATACGTAATATGAGTTACAATGAATGAGAGGAAAGTAGACCACATTATAAAATGAAATATGTTAATAATAATAGAAAGAAGGAATATAATTATTCATGGTGAGTCACTACCAAAGTAATCTTACCATACATTGTGAATAGTTGTCAGAGTCATGTGTCAACAGCTTATAGAGTCTTCTTTGTGCTGCTTGATGGTAAGTGTTATGTCTCTACAGATAGCATATAGTAAAAGAAGAAATGACACTTTAGGGAGAAAAATAAACAATGTGTCAAATTTGAGTGAAAGCTAAAGTTCAGATTGATTAGTTGTAATAATTTGGATTTCTAGCCTAGGGGCTGGAAAGACCCTGATAATGATATAACAAGGTCTGTTTTGGAAGAGTATCTCAGAGCTAATCCCTTTTTAGGTTTCTTCAGCCTTTCAGCCTCTTGGTCACCTTTAGCAATATCAAAAGTTGTGAGTTTGTGCACTTCAGTCTGGACTTCTAAAATTTAAATCCTAGCAGGTATTCAATCTGATGTGTGTCCTTGGGGAGGTCTGAATACTTTCTGTTGTTTTATTTCCCATTTCTTTAGAAAGATGGTTATTTACCCTGACGACAGTTTATAGAAATAATGAAAAATAGCCCCCCCAGTATTGTCTATATATTTATTTTATAAATATGCCTAGTACCCTAAAAAGTCCCCCAAGCTACTCTTCTGTTATTTAAGTGCACACAGGGAGAATATGTGTTGTTCTGACATTAAATGATCTTATATTTATTAGTTATATTATTACTTATATTTATTTTTTATACATTATTCTTACATTAAATGGTTCACTATCAAGAGGTATGTTTTTCAGACTTCTCTGAAAACTGATAGAACTGAGCCCAGGAATCACCTCCATCCATATTCTTTCATGAAAAATATACTTGCTATCAGCTTCTAGAAATTACTTTTTGCTCTGTTATCGAAATTTTAAAATATACCTATAATATCTAATAATATAAACTCTATGGTAACATTCCTTGTAAGTAGTCACTGTTCTGTTGTAATACAAATTTTATTAATTCCAGTGAACAAATGAGCATTATATTAAACTTTTTCCACCAGTTCTCTTTAGTGGCACAAATGCAGGGGAGCCTATCACTTGAAGAAAGTTAAAGCAGACATTTCTTGTCTTCAAGAACATTATATTTCTGTATCTGAAATATATAGCTAATGTATCATCAAAAATTGAATCTGATTATGCTTCCTTATTTCTATCAAGAACAAATTATGGCAAGGGATATCAGTGAGGAAATGATGGGGTGTAGATGAGGGAGCAAGTGCTAATAAGAAAGTTTATTTTTTCAAATCAAATTTCAGATTTCTGTGACCTACAGGCATAACTCTTTACTTAAGTCCTTTTGTTTGCTACAGATTTTCAGTCTTTATTTCTGATATGAAATTGGAAAACAAAGAATGTAAAGCACATCACTTTGGAAATAAGCTCTGGACTGTTTTTAAAATAAAATCTGTGCACTAATTATACTCCTGGGTTAATTTTTAATGATGCTGTCAATATGTGAAGTATAATTAGTAGTACACATTTCATTTACTCTGTAGAGATTATACCATCTTTTGTTACCATAATATATCTTATGCCCCTGGTTAACTATTTTTATTTGTTCACCCTACAATATGGTTGGGGCTTTGAAAACAACCAGTTTTTGTCAAAAGAATTATGTATCCAGCTAAGAAAAGACAAAGTTTCATACTAATTGAATTATTTGCTTATGATTTAACAAATATTTAGGAGAACTAAGTGCTAGTATTTGGGCCAGGCGTTTTCACATATTTTGCCTAATTTTATCATCACAGTACCTTTCAGACATAGATATTGTGTTAACTCCTGTGAAGAAATGCAAACTCAGAGAGACAGTTTTATTACCGTAATACATGACATTGTCCGGATTTATTGGCAAATCTTTAAGACCAGTGCTCTTGCCATGATTTTGTAATAATCCACAATACGTTGAAAAAATTAACTATTGCAATTGCTGCAAGCTCCATGTCTTTAGAGGAGGGTAAGTGTTTAAATTTCCCAGGGAGAGAAGAGAGCTTTTCTCTTGATTGTCCTTGAGAGAATAAAACAATAAGGAAAACAATTGTTCCGTGATCTAACAAATATTTTATCGAAGAAAACTTTACGGGTTGCAGAGGGTGAATCAAGCCAAACAGGGCCAAATGAGATTTCTGAGAGCAAGAGAATGCAGTAAAATATGACAAGATAAAATGACAAACCTTCATATGACCATGGAGGGTGGGAGAGTGTCATCATCAGGAAGGGTGAGAGGTTGAGTTGTCATGGTTGGCTGTATTACAAAATGAGCATCATTTGCAAATCCATGATCATTGCCCTGACATAGCCAGACCAGGGTTTCCCCACTCATGGGAGATGATTAGTAGTTGCAGATGAAAGACTTGGATATTGTTTTCCCCTAGATGCTCCAGAATGGTATGCAGAGCACCCAGTGAATTCAGAGAAAATGTGGTTCTCAATCAGATAGGATATTATCTATAATTTATCGCAGCAACTTACAGAAATAATTATTTGCAGACGTAGCTACATACATGTCTATGATAGTATAAGAAAGTAAGGATTTTCCAAAGCTACTGAGTGATGTATAAATTACATATATCAAGTTTCTTCCGATATCCCAGTTCAAGGACCTTGCTGTTGCTTCCTGGGCATCAACCACAGTCTCTTCAGCAGGATCCTACTTGAACTTGTCCTGCTGAAATAAGTTTGTAGCTCTAGTGGATTTGTTCAGTTCACTGCTGGAAAGAAACTGAAAAGCTGATGAAAACTGTATCATTTTCAATTTTTAAAATGGCTTTTAGTTCCATGCTAATAAATTTTGAATCCATAGTTCATAAGTTTTGGTTTAAGCACATGATTCTTATTTTGTTTACTGTCTCAAGAGTCTGAGCATAAAATGCTACTTTCATCATTCTAGACTCTTAAGAAGAATAGCCTGTCAGCTTGAATTAAAGGTAGTTTAAAAAAAAAATTTAAGAAAAGCCTCTCGTTCAAAAGTACTAAACAAACCACAAACCTCTTGTTCACATACTTTTAAAATGTACACAGGAAGATAAAAAACAGTGAAGAGTATATGTTTCTATTTAGTCATTGCATATTGCTACATGAAGGATTTTGTGATAAGCAGCGCTATCAATAAAGATCATGGAAAACACTTATGAGAGGGTATCATGGTGTAGTGAAATGTGCAGTGCATAGGCCTTGGATAATTCTAGAATAATTTTTGTTAATCTTTGGTTATGGGCTTCAACATGACATTTAATCTGTGTCTTAATTTTTTCATTTTAAAATGGGAATAATAACTTTCACCCATTATTTCACTAATTGAGTAAAACCCATTTCTTAAAAAAATGAGAACTTTATAGTATTTACATAGAAACTTCGGTTATTTGTTAATAAATACCACTGCTAGTTAACATGTCAATTTATATCGAGTGATAAGAAGAACTTTAACTTAGATGCTAATAAATACCACTGCTAGTTAACATGTCAATTTATATCGAGTGATAAGAAGAACTTTAACTTAGTTGCTAATAAGCTCAATATAAGTCAATGGTATTGTGTGACGTTGCATTAACAGAAATGAGGGAGGGATGAGGCGTATTTACTTTGTGCTACTGGCCAGACTTCACGTAGAGTACTGTTTTCTCTCCAGGAAAGCTCACTTTTGGAGGTCCTTTAATCAAATCAAAGAATGTTCAAGGGCAAGCAGTGAGCACATTTCTGGGTCACTATCTGGAAATCATGACATGATTTCCTGAAATTACTGAGAATGTTTCATTGAAGAAGGAAAGAATTAGGAATGAGTGCTCTTTTTGATTATTTTAAGGACTCACATATGTAGGAAGCTTTGGATAGATTTTGGGAAGTTCTGGAGGATAGGACTAGGATGAAAAGTGGATATTATGGGGAGGGAAAATTTATCTTAACATAAAATAATTTCCAGCACATTTCAAAAGCTACTTCTTGAGAGAGTGGATTCCTTAGACCTGTATGTGTTCAGTGAGTGGCTAGAGAGACACTTTGAGGGACTTTTATAAGGATTAGACTAGGTTACCTCTTAAATGATAAAGTCCCTTTATACATTCATATTTTAAAATTTATTGTATTTTTATAATAAAATTATATTAATAATTTTAGCTAATTATTCATAAGTATCTGAATTTATTTCTAGAAAAGTACAGGTGAAAATCTAATACATTTTCATCATTGTAGTGTTCTAGTTCATCACATTCCCCCAGATAAGCCTTGGACCTGTGAGGCTCCATATCCTTAAAATATTTTTTGTATTATGAATAAAAGACTTTGTTATATATTTTTTTGCTTTGCCACTTTTAATGAGGTATTTAAGAACATTTTTACCTTTGCTTATCTTAAAGGAAATTTTTAAAAGATTAATTGTTGGAAGTGTCTTACAGATTTCTAGTCTGATAATTTATCCAGGGTTCTTAATCCCTTTGTAGTACCTGTGACCAGAGCTTGCCTGCCTTATGCTTGAACATCTCAAAAGGTGAAGCATACAAACACTCAAAAAGGAAAAGCAAATAAAAACTAGTTTCTAACACTTCTCTCTGATATTTTTGGATAGGTCTTATTTTTAGCATATCTTTCTTTTATTTTGAGTTGAATTTTTTTCCTCTAGTCACTTAGTCTCATTCTATTCATTGGTGCCACCTAGAGTAAATCTCACCCCTTTTCCAGATAAATTACTCTTTGTATAATTAAACACAATGACCCTACTGCCTCACTTCCAGTCATATCTTATGCTATTCCTACTGGGTTTTCAGTGTCATCATTTTGGCAACCTCCCTTTGAATAGGCTTTACACATCCACTTTTAGTATGTTGTTCAGAACTGGACACATCCCTACTACAGTTGTGATCTGGCTTTTGAGAGCAGAACAGGCATGTGTCCTCCCTTGTTCCATTGCCTGCTCTTCAATTAATGCAGCCCAAGTTTTAAATGACATTTTGTAGCAGCTAGAACTTACAGTTCACTCATTCATTCACTTTTGCTTTCATGAAATATTTAATGGGTGTCTACTGAGTACAAGGGTTTTTTTGTAGGCAAATAAGCCATGAACAGTGAGCTTATCCATTTTATAAACTTCCATTTTTCTCTTTCATAAGAGCTCATGTTAAACCATGGTCTTTACTTGGGAATTATGAGGTGTTTTTTGACCATGTCTAGGACTTTACATTTTTTTTCTTATTAAATTTCACCTTGTTAGATTTTATTTTTAAAAAAATATTCACTCCATAAATTTTGTATGCTGTGCAAGCATTTGAGGAAACTTTCTGACATACTCCACTGCATTTCAGTTGATGTTGTGTTAGGCATTCATCCATCAACCTTCCCTGAAGGGAAATCCTTAGGCTACAATTGAATCAGGAGTAATAAATATGTTTGACATGCTAATCTACCCTCTGAGGTATCAACGGATGTTGCCCTATGGTAGTACTTCTTATTCTAGTTACAAAATATAATAAAACTAGAAATAAGATAGATGAAAAATGTAAATTAAAAGGGGTAAGGTAAAATGAAAAGAATACATGAAACAATTCAATCAACATCTATTTATAGGCCAGAGAAACTGCCTTGTGCTCAAATGTATTAGATATTGTAATACATTGATAATTAAAAAACAGATACAGTTTCTATCCTCTTGAAGTTTATAGTCCAAAGGGGTTGACAGACGTGAATCAAATAATCACGCAAACATACTTCATACTTTAAGTTGCAGTAACTTTTCTAAAAGAGTACCTATCCTTTAATGATACATACTGAATTATTTGGAAGGAAGTGGGCATTGTCCCAAAATAATATGATTGAGTTCTGGGTGAGGATATAGTGAAATGAGACTGCCATGAATGGCTCTTTGCTGGATCTGGGCAGTGGAAACATGAGGCTGCATTATTTTTATTCTCTCTACTTGTATATCTCTCTAATATTTGCTATCATAAAGAGTGGTAGACATGAGAAAATTCAACTCTTAACCAGTGGTAGAGAGGAGAGGTACCCAGTTTGATGACGGCATATAATAGAGGGATTTGATACAGACAGGGAAGTATAGAATGGCTTCTGACAGGAAATGACATTTTAGACCAGAAGAATGAATGGGAGTCACAGGACATAGAAATCAAGAACAAAAGATTCAAAGCTCTATTGCACAGGGAGCAATTCCAGGTCTGAGAGATAAAGAGCCAGTGTGGTTGGAGAGCTTGGGGATGGCCAGAGGGAGCAGGGTAGCAGATGTAGCTGAAAAGTGAAGCAAGGGCCAGATGAAGAATGATCTTTGTTCTAATAGCAAAAGGAAGTCATGAATGATCTTATTCATGGAAGTGACAAAATCATATTTGCTTTTAGAAAAGATTGCTCTGGCTATTGTGTGAAGACTAATTTCAGGGGGGCTAGAGTGATGCAGGTGGACTAGTTAAAGGCTGCCTAGTTTGACCAGAAAACATCCTTGTTACATTAGCACTCTACAGCTTTAGCTTCCATTAGTTCAGAAAAATAGCCTTCCCTGTTGATTTTACCACTTTCATATCCTATAATTAATTCTGTCTTCTCTTTAGCTCTTCCACTGTCTTCCTAGTACAAATCTCCTTCAACTCCTGTGTGGAATAGAAAACAGCCTAAACTCTCCAGCTTTATCTTCTACCAGAAGCTTCCTTGCCCAGGATACTTAGCCTGCAATTCATCCTTTAAAAAATGTATGCCCCATGAAGATTTCTGGGCAAAGAACATTTCTGGCTATTATATTTTAACTCGAATTGAGTTCCACAGTTTCTAAATGGGGGTGGTAGGATTACTAGATAAAATACAGGACATCCAATTAAATCTGAAATTCAGACAAACAATGAATACATTTTGTGTAAATATGTCTCAAAAATTGGAGTATACTAAAATATAGGATATGCAGTATTTAGGATATGTTGCTACTAAAAATTATTTGCTGTTTACCAGAAATTCAAATTTAAGTGACTATCCTGTTTGTTTTATTTTCTTAATAAATCTGACAACCCTAGAGGATGGAAAGCAAGTAAATGTCTCTAATCCAAACTGAATGACTGCTACATCCATTTCATGAATGATGGAAAAACAATAATATAGACATAATTCCAAATATAAAGTAAGTTAAATTGCAGTATTATACTTACTATTTACGACATATCTATTAGCTTGAATATAAAGAAAGAAATAACACATTTTAAATAAGTGGACAGTTTTCTACTTGCTCACATTAACAAAGATTGAACAAAATATTTAAAGAATATTGGTTTGGAGGAAAGCCTGCCTAGAATCTCCCATCTGTAGGTCCAGACCTACCTTCAGTAAATGCCTCACTTGGACCGTGTCTTGTCCTGATTCCTGTCCTTGGCTCTCTCAGTTATTGTGAGCAGAGACTTATACCACCCCATGATGAATTGGTGACCCAACAGCAGTTCCCCAGATGGAAAGAGGTCTCTTTTACAATAATTCCAGGAAGAGTTCATTATAAAGTTATGTAAAACTGTCTACTGCTTGCCTCCTGGTTTCTCTTTCCTCCACTTATGTTGTTTCTAAAATGAGCTGGCAATTTATCACATTGGGAAGGGGATGAAAATTGTGCACTTAAAAGAACAATTCAAAGGACTGTTTTTTTTTTTTTTTTTTTTTTTTTGCGGTATGCGGGCCTCTCACTGTTGTGGCCTCTCCCGTTGCAGAGCACAGGCTCCAGACGCGCAGGCTCAGCGGCCATGGCTCACGGGCCTAGCCGCCCCGCGGCATGTGGGATCTTCCCGGACCGGGGCACGAAGCCGTGTCCCCTGCATCGGCAGGCGGACTCTTAACCACTGCGCCACCAGGGAAGCCCTCAAAGGACATTTAATGCCTTATTTTAATATAGAAACTAGAAAATATTTATGGATAAAACATTTTATTTAAATAACTTGAACATAAATTATCAATGTAGAATATTTTTAAAGCACTGCCTCCTAAGTCTGTTAAAATGAAGCACAAGAATGCCAGTCCAGTTTGATAATAATTCTGAGAAAGAAGTTCAGTAATGTTTTAATGTAAACAGTTGCTTTAATTACTATGATTTTATGAAGAAGTCATTTATATTGCTTTGGCAATACATAGGCATATCAACTACTTCATAGTATGTAATATTAAAACTGCTACATATCAAGTTGTGCTTTGAGATTTCACTTTATTAGAATAATAGAAATATTTAAAGTTATCGATTTAATGTATATATGTATTAATGAAATGTATTTTAGGTGAAATTGCAAAATTTATTTTTAAATGCAGATACTATTAATTTTTTTCACTACTGCGAAAATTTTAGTTATGTGAAAAACTCTGACCCACATTTTGGAATATAATTTTTTATGCCTATTAAACTATTACTACACCTTTAAGCACTTTGATTTTTATAAAACCTGGGGGATAATATAATTACACAGTGAAAATTAGTTGGAGAATCAAAATAACATGTTTTTATTAATATAGTTTATTTAAGTTTATAAGCAGCTATATTTATGGAGTCCCATAAGAATTTCTTTTCAGGTTATTGGGTATAGCATATTTATCATGAATGTCAGAGATGAGAGACTAAAGATGGATATATATAAATGTGCAGATGACTATAATAATTATATGCAATGAAGATTCAGCAGAACTTCTGCCAAATAACTCAATGGGCCATTAAGAAGCAAATATTCAGCAAACTATAAAATGAATTATGAGGAAAGTTGTTATGTTAAAAACAAAACAAATTTTAAGTCTTTAAATAAGGATCTGTATTCCTAATAAGTGGGCTCTGTTTACTTGATATAGAGTTACGCAGTTTCCCTGGAAGTTTTGGAAATATTGGTGATAACACTGTTGGATAAAATGTTGGTGAAATGGTAGAAGAGAAGATTGAAAAATTAAACTGACACCAATGAAGATCATATTTGAGACACAGTATAATGGAGACCAGGTGGAAGGACTGTTTTCCATATAGACTGGGCATGGCTGGGTTCCAGACATGTCCAAATGAAACCTTGGCTATTATCTTTTTAGAAGAACCAGGCTTAAGCAGAACTGGGCTTTAGGTCAATTAGCTTAAAGCCAATTCACCCAATGACCAGTTCACTTGTTTCTTTTTATTATATATTGTTTCAGTTAACAAGTTTTGTCTTCATAAACCTCCTTTTGTCTTCATAAAATCTTTTAAAGTAATGTTTAATGTGCTCCTGACTCCCAGCCATTTTGCAGTAGCTGGAGACCTAGGGACTGAGAAAGAGGGAGATTAAAGGGCAGAGGAACATAATTTTGGATATAGTGAGTTCTTACCAATATAGTCTTCATCAATATATTGAATATATTTTTATCCTTTATCAATATATTCTTCATATACTTTTATCTAAAAGAAAACATTAATTTACTCTAAGGAGAATTTATCTTTTGGAGAATAGATTGTTATGAAAATATTTTAGGACTTTATATAACTAAATAATATGTTCATAAGTATTAATAATACTATCTTATGAATAGTCCAGAATATCAACAATTTCACATGGTTCATTAATTTTATTTTTACGTTTCTCAATTCCTGCTTGTCTCTCTCTCAGCCACAGTTTCCATCTTCTACTTCTTAAAAAGCTATCATGAAAACAAAATAAGATATAATTAGAATTATATATATAATTTGAAATTAAATATATAAATTGAAATTCAGATGAATGAACTCTGGTTTCTGATTCATTTTTCTCATGTTTGGTAAAGTTTATTCTTTCCAAAAGATAAACCACCACAAGAAAACATAATATTATGAAGGAGCTATTTTTATCGCAGTAAAGAAAGGGAGTGAAGGGAAATGAATCTGGGT
Source organism: Grampus griseus (assembly GCF_964374135.1). NCBI lineage: Eukaryota > Metazoa > Chordata > Mammalia > Artiodactyla > Delphinidae > Grampus > Grampus griseus. The sequence goes on along the minus strand of NC_139003.1, from coordinate 30,895,867 downwards.
TGCAAACTACATTTAAAACATACATAGCTGAAAAATTAAATTTAAATAGCTCAGGATAAGTGTCTTTTTTTTAAATTAATTAATTGGCTGTGTTGAGTCTTTTTTTTGCTGGGCATGGGCTTTCTCTAGTTGCGGCGAGAGGGGCTACTCTTCATTGCGGTGCACGGGCTTCTCATCGCGGTGGCTTCTCTTTGTTGCACAGCATGGGCTCTAGGCATGCAGGCTTCAGTAGTTGTGGCACGTGGGCTCAGTAGTTGTGGCTCGTGGGCTCTAGAGTGTAGGCTCAGTAGTTGTGGCACAGGCTTATTTGCTCCGCAGCATGTGGGATCTTCCCGGACCAGGGTTCGAACCCATGTCCCCCACATTGGCAGGAGGATTCTTAACCACTGTGCCACCAGAGAAGTCCAGGATAAGTGTCTTTTAATGTAACAAACAGGTTATGTGATGTGAATCAGTTAACTGATGGCTGAAAAAAATCTCTATTTGCATATGCTCCCAAGCCTGGCAAACTGTACGTTGATTATTCACTAAATCCCTACTTTTATTTTGGATGCATTTAGACTATCATTTCTTAGCAGCTAAATATAAAATAGTCAGAAATATATAAACAATAAACTAGTTTTGATTGAACTAACTGGTCATGACTTGAGATTAATTAAATTACTTAGTTTTGCATCATCTTGCCAAAACCATGGGGAGTAATGCAGTTAAACACAGCAAGAGAATAAGCTGTGATTGAAATGGATAATGAGTATGATCATCTGTCACCAAAGAAAATTGTCTATGGCAGTTATGAACTCAAGTTTCTCTTGAATCATGAGCTGTTGTAAATATCATTGCTCAGTTTCAGTGGGGTGAGAAAAGTAGTCCCCTCATAGTTTTCATGTAAGCACTCTTAAATGAAATGACAGTAATAAACCTTGTCCAATTTTTGATATTTAGTAAAGAGAAATAAACATTAGGTTTTCATTACCATTGCTTATTCAGTTTTAAACAGTTAACTATATAAAGCTGTATATTAGAATTATGAAAAATTAAAAGGACAAATTATTATTGTCTATACAAACCTTTCATAACATTTGCGGGCTGTCTTTTGAGCCTTTTTTAATGAACAGTTTTTCTAAATTAATTGGCTGTACTGTGTGTGGTGCTAATCAATGGGAGCTCTCTGCTCAATTAGTATTTTTTTTAATCTTTTTTGGCACAGTTATAGGTGACATTTAGATTTTGGTTTATATTTACTTAAGACATTTATATGCAAGAATTACTGAAATGGTTGGAACAGAAAAATTGAACCTCCATTTCCTGGGAACGTTGTGACTCTTAGAAGGCAGTGTATAAAATACTGCCAGGTAGACTAAGTGTATGACTTCAAATAAGCATCTCCTTTTCTAGTATGTCTGAAGTTTTTTCCTCTTCTTATCTTCCTGACCTTGCTACTTGAATTTCTCTGCAAACTGTTATTTCTGTTTTACTCATATATTTAATCACCCACCCTGAAGCTTCTTTCACCAGTCCACATCCATTGCCCATTGCTTTTTCCTGACTTTCAGTAGCTTCAAGTGATGTTTATTTGCTTTCTTTTTTTCTGATTTAGATTCATTTCAAATTTATATTTAGTGAATTTTGGACTTTGAAATTTGGTTCCATTCACCATCTTCCATGCAGTCTTTGTACAGAACTCTCTATGAGGTATTTGTTTAAAAAAATCGTTGATTTGATTTCATGATTCTTCGAGTTCTTGATTCTTGCCTTTTGTCTATTGCTACTTTTGGGAGTTGATGATTGCATTTATAATTGTTGTTGGTATATCCACAGTGAGAGGTCAGGAAAAGGATATCTGATCCTAATAAGTGATGTTCACTGGTATCACACTAAGTCTCTTTCTTGATGATTATTTACTCTGTACCTGAATTTGGATAGTGAGAATATTATAAATGGAGCATGGCAGAGGTAACTTATGTACACAAGAAAATAACATCCAGGTTGGGGAGTAAAAACTCAGTCAATTAACAAGATAGGCATTTTTCTTTTATGCCCTTTATGCATGGGATTACCAATATGTTGATGCTTTAAAGTCAAGTTGTAGAAATGACCTATTTTGTTAATCATGTAGAAGTATTAAGCCAGTGGATATTTTATTTGATGTGGCTGTTTTCCACACCAAATTTTAGTAGAAAGATATGTGTGTTTTTCAAGCTGACTTGATAGCCTTCATGGGAAAACTGCCTTCTGCACACCACATTTGGTACACAGTCATTGCATTCTGTGAAGGGAGTTGCAGCCAAGGACTCAGGGCCCTGCTGGCTGATCATTATCTTTCACATAGTTTCATTGCTAGCTCAGGTGCCTTCATTTCTAGGTCTCTTTATTTATTTTTCTTGAATTTAATTTTTATTTTATATTGGAGTATAGTTGATTTACAATGCTGTGTTAGTTTCAGGTGTACAGCAAAGTGATTCAGTTATACATATGTCTATATCCATTCTTTTTCAGATTCTTTTCTCATACGGGTTATTACAGAATATTGAGTATAGTTCCCTGTGCTATACAGCAGGTCCTTGTTGATTATCTATTTTATATATAGTAGTGTGTATATGTTAATCCCAAACACCTAATTTATCCCACTTTTCCCCTTTGGTAAACATAAGTTTGTTTTTGAAGTCTGTGAGTCTGTTTCTGTTTTGTAAATAAGTTCATATGTTTTTTCTTTTTAGATTCCACATATAAGTGATAACATATATTTGTCTTTCTCTGACTTACTTCACTTAGTATGATAATCTCTAGGTCCCTCCATGTTGCTGCAAATGGCACTATTTCATTCTTTTTTGAAAAGACAACACACAGAATGGGAGAAAATATTTGCAAATGAGGCGACCAACAAGAGATTATCTCCAAAATATACAAAGAGCTCATGCAGCTCTATATCAAAAAAACAAACAACCCAATCAAAAAATGTGCAGAAGATTTAAATAGACATTTCTCCAAAGAAGACATACAGGTGGCCAAAAAGCACATGAAAAGATGCTCAGCATCGCTAATTATTACAGAAATACAAATCAAAACTACAGTGAGTTATCACCTCACACTGGTCAGAATGGCCATCCTCAAAAAATCTACAAACAATAAATGCTGGAGAGGGTGTGGAGAAAAGGGAACCCTCTTGCACTGTTGGTGGGAATGTAAATTGGTGCAGCCACTATGGAGAACAGTATGGAGGCTCCTTAAAAATCTAAATATAGAACTACCATATGATCCAGTAATCCCACTTCTGGGCATGTATCCAGAGAAAACCATAATCTGAAAAGATACATGCATCCCAGTATTCTTAGCAGCATTGTTACAACAGCCAAGACATGGAAGCAACCTAAATGTCCATTGACAGAGGAATGGATAAAGAAGATATGGTACATGTATATGATAGACTGTTACTCAGCCATAAAAAAGAATAAAATAGGTCTCTTTATCTGAGCCTTGGACAGAGGTGCTCTTCATGCACCTGCCAAGGTCTCCTAAAGGGTGGAGGGGAGAACCTTACAGACGCCTTTCCCCACTCTTACTTGTACTTTCCCACTCCTAGCCATTCTCCCACCACCCGCCAGCCCTTAAAATGGCCTGAGCTTTTTGTTTGGGGCTCCCTCAACAGTGAGGTGACCCCCACATCTGAGCTGATCCACCAGCCAGTGTTCCTTGGCCAGCGTTTCTGTTCCAAGAGGAAAAATGGAACAGGGTGACTCAGAGTTTCTCCAGGTTTTAGACTCTCTCTTACTCATTGTAGTAAACAATTAAAGGCTTAACTCTTTCATTTATGTTTTGTTGCTTTAATTGGCCTTCTACACCTGACAGCTCAGCTCTCTCTATCCCAGACCAGCTGAACTCCTGACAGATGTACATATAGAAAATAGATGTAACTCAAGATGTATATAAAGATGTACTTTAAAAAATTGCCTAATTTTCGTAATTGTTTTTATATTAAAAACAAATTAAGTCGAGGTAAAGTAGCCAATACTTTGCTCATACTATTTTGAGCCAATTGTATTTCCTAAATTAAGTAATTTATAATAATTTTTATTTTCATTAACATAAAAAGAAGTCCGATAATGGAGATATCCTTTGTTAGCTAAGCTGTTGATTTCAAAGTGAAACTAATTAGAAAGAATTCACTGTTGATATTTTGCATTCTTAGATTGCTAATTGAAATGTTCCTGTCATAAATGAAAAAAATTTGTAAGTACAGAAGGTTAGCTTCTTTTACAAGTTTAATTTAACTTTAATAGAATCTTAACAAACTGTATATGTCTTAATGTCTCAGCAGGTTTAGTAATTCAACAATAACATCATACCTTCTGGCTGCTATATTTTTGTTATAATGTGAAGGCCACCTTTTACAGGATTCCCATGCTGATTAAACAAGTTTTTCACCAATCTTTTAAGATATAACTTGGAATATAAAAAAGAGGTGGACATATAAATGTTTACTATATAGACTGAGTGAAATATTAACATTTATTTAGAACTTTAAGTTTTTAGTCATTGCAGTGTGGTTTGTCCTTCACCCAGAATCCTCATTCTTATAAATTTATGAGCTTTCTTTCTCACAGAGGACGCAGGAACTAACACTGAGATAACTGACTGGGAACTGGGTTTCTAGACTTTTTCTTTCTCCACGATCTAGGAAATAAATGGAAGAAAAAGCTAGTATTTTCTGTCCGTTTGAAAGAATATCAAGTCCTTATATTTGATTTAGGTAAATATCTGCTCTGAAGTAGCAAATGTTCTATATTTAAATTAATGAGCTATTTATCAAGCGTTGAATTATTTAGGGGAGAAGTGTTAACAGTTTAACATACCCTTACTGTTTACCGTGTGTGAGGCTATGAACATGAAAGTTAACGCTATCTTCTATTGCTGCCCCAATTCTGTCCTTATTATCCCTCACCCTTTCAATTTTACTCACCTGACCCACACAGCTACCTAGTTGGTCTGTCTTAAGCTGTAACTGAATCTGTTATCTCAAACTGGAAATCTTTTAAATGCTGTACCTCATAGGTCAAGCTGTTTAACAAAGGATGTAAACTACCTCCTGACCTACCCCCTTGCCTCAGCTTACTAGCCACCTCAGCATTCATGATGTAGTAAGGAGACAACACTGAGATTTTGTCACACTTCTATCTTCTTGCTCTTTCTGTTCTCACTTCTTGGAACATCTTGGAACATTCGTTCCTCCTTCACCTGACTTAATTCAATTTAGGCCTCCTCTGCAGGAAACCTGTTTTGACTTCTACCAAGGCTAAGTACCCTTGCTCTAGGCTTTTACAGGACTCTGAGCATTTCTGTGGTTGGCTGGGCAACAGGGTGATTGATAGTCTTGGCCTCAGACAGGTCTAGTTTGATCTTACAAGCTATCCTATACTATCTGAGTAAACTTAACCTCTATAAGCTTCCCATTCCTCATCTATAAACTGGGGATATTTATAATAATAATAGTACTTATTGCATAGAAGATTCAGTGAATTAAAAAGCACTTTGGCATGGTATCCTTGCACATTTAAGCATGTAATAAATATTAACATCGTTTTTATTACCATTTTTACAGTATTTCCCGAATTACTTTGACATTATCTCTTTTTTGTATCTGTCTTCTACTAGATTGCCTTCTCCTATAAGGCAGGGATTCTCTCTTGCTCATCTCTGATTCCTTAGACAATGCACTGGTTCAGGTTCATAATAGGAAGTCAATAAATATTATAAGTTTTCCAGATTTATCAGCTTAAAATATATGAAAATAATATGCTATTAAATTGACATAGTGTGTTCCTTTTAGTGTAGAATGACAGAATAATGAACTTTTCTTGTCTTATGCAAGACAGGAGGGTAGGTTCTTCTACTTTCCGGGGTAATCTCTGATGAGTAGTCTTGGGCTTCTTGTCAGCCACTCAGGTCCTGGAGGGATGTAGCACATGTTGCTTTTACCAGTCAATTATGTGCCTATGATCAACTTCTGAACATTTAAATCTAAACAGAAGGCAAAAATAAGTGCTTTTTTTAAATTCACATTCAAGGATCTCCAGGTTTATGCATTTTTCATTTATCCAAAGTCAACATTGCTCAGTAGAGTAAATCAATTTTCTTGAATATGACTTGCATCTTGTCTTTAATAATACCATTTTTGTAGCCAAGATGAAAGTGGTGTTGAATGGCAATGAGACTTGTCAGTTCTATAGGCATAAATCCAGAGTTTAAATTTAAAACCTACATTAAGTATACTAGTTATGGATAAAGATTTACTGTAAAATTTCATTATCCCAGACTCTGGGAGAATGAAATATTGTTAGATTTTTTAATAATGCTATGGCTTTTCTTATGCTACTTAATATTTCCTTTGTCTTTCATTTTCTTTGGAATGAACATTCAGCATATAATAATGGAATGCACAACTTTATGATGCATACTTACAGTATTTCATTTCTCATAAAGTGATGAGTGACTAATTTTAAAGGATTTGCCATTTTTCTCTGGTGTAATGTCTAACGTATAGAAGGTTTAGTGCTTTGAAGTTATTAGAAAAGATACTTATCAGAAAATAGAGATATTTATCATCTTGTTATCCCTATTCTAGCCCTTTTCTATCTTTGCTCATGCATATGTCTTGACATTTCAATTCAGTCCTACAGGTAAATTCCTCTCTGCCCTTTCTTCTGCTCATGACTTAATAGTGAGTTCAAAGGGAGCCATGAGCACAGAGGAAGTGCTCCCTTGGATAATTTAACCAGAGTGAATAGTTTGAGTGAATGCTACATATTTTAAAAGAAGATGTATGCAACACGGTAGGATATAAGATCAAGTGAAAATGAAATGGAGCATCCCACGAGACACTCAGAGATGACAGATACTCAGGGATGACAAGAGAAAGTGAGGCATTTGTTCCTTATCTAAATAATCTCATTATAATTTCTCTGTGCTATTGAAGTTCATCAGGGACTGTTAGGGCAGGACCTTTACAATGAGATTGCCAGGGGTTCCATAACCTCCTGGTCTTGCTCTTTACTTGGAGTATCCCCTTGGCAAATTAATTCAGACTTGATTAATTGTTAATTTTCATGGGATGGTTGTGAGTAATGTTCCAGAAGTTGTAACTCTAAAGAATCTTTAAACATTAGATATAAATTTTAAGGTTTCTAGGAAGGATCTTATTTTAACCCACGGCATCTTATTTATGTGTGCCTATATATTTTTTTAAAAAGGACAGGAAAAGAAAGGAAAGGAAAAAGAGAAGGACAGGACAGGGAAGGGAAAGGAAAGGAAGGGAAATATTTATGAAGTGTTGTGGACAGAGAAGGAGTGGGACTAACCACCCATCTGCCCATGTTCTCTCATCCTCCTCAAAAGCATGGTAGTTTCATGGCCTGAGTGTCTTCCTCTAGATGGGTGTAGCCTAGTATATTATCGACTCCTCTTGAGGTCAAGACTATACTAAACTCAGTTCCTCCCTGCCAAAGATCCTGTTTTGAGAATACTGACTGGCTTGGGTTGTTTCAGAGTTTTGTGTAAAAAGAAAGTAAATGCCAAGGGCATTATTCTTCATTCCTGGCCAGACTGTTATACTATTCTTACTTCCTTTCTCTTACCATCAAAAACAGTGCACTCTTTCTCAAACTTACTATGTCAGAAGTGATGTCTTTTATTAGATTATTTTCGCCCCAAGACTCTTTTAATGAAGCAAGAATCTACTATTACTGGCTCAGCTGTTTAATCTTCTTTCTGAAGACTAAATTTAATAATATTTCTAATTAAGACTTTTGAGTCGTAGATATTTCTTACCATACTAGTGAGTAAATTTGTACTAAAATTATATCTAACTAATTCATTTAGCCAAAGTGGTACATCTTTAAAAAGACTTCTTAATATCTAAACCTAAAAATATTTTATAAGATTCTCCATTCCTTTTCTCTCCAAGACAATAAAGCCACAATGTTCTTATAAAAATTGCCATACAGGTTGTGAAAGATCATAACAAATTGCTTATCATATAGCATGCTCAATCAATGTTATTTCCACATTTCTTCTTAGTGGAGCCTGTTCTTCATCCATAGTGAACAGCTCTTGATTTCAAAATCTAAGATAAAAGCATTTTCCCAAGAGAGTAAATTATGTTATTGTCAAACTACTTTTATAAAAATGATATGTTGGACGCTGCTGAAAACTTATGGACTTACCCTTGTAAATATGCATGAAATTGCTACATTTTTATTTTCTGAGTCATAGCTGAGTTGACAATTGTTTGTCCACTTTATTACTTTATTGAGAAACAGAATCTAACAAAATGTTTCTACTTTTCTCTTTGGAAGCTGCAAGTCATCTGGTTAATATAGTATGTATATATATTTCTTATGAATATAGGTGCAACAATCCTTAAGAAACTATTATCAAGTGAAATCTGGTAATGTATAAAAATAATTATACACCATATCCAAGTGGGATTTATCCCAGGTATGCAAGGCTGAATCAACATTTCAAAATCAATAATGTAATCCATCACATTAATAAGCTAAAGAAGAAAAATCAGAGGACCATGTCGAGGTGCTGAAAAAGCATTTGACAAAATACAACATTCGTTCACAATCAAAACTCTCAGTAAATGAGGAATAGAGGGGAATTTCCTCAACTTGATAAAGCACATCTGCAAAAAATCTACAGGAAACATCATACTTAGTGAATCTCTAGAAACTTTCTCAGTAAAATCAGGAAGAACTAAATAGATGGAGAGATATTCCATGTTCTTTGACAAGAAGACTAAAAATTGTCAAGATGTCAGTTTTCCCCAACTTGATCTGTAGATTCAAAAGATCCCAGCAAGTATTTTTTGGACATTGAAAAACTCACTTTAAAGTTTATACATAGAGGCAGCAGACCCAAAATAGCCACCATAATATTGAAGGAGAATTACCAAGTTGAAAGAGTGACGTTACCTGAGTCACAACTTATAAGACTACCATAATAAAGACTTTGTGATATTGGTGAAAGAATAGACAAATTCATCAATGGGAACAGAATAGAGAGCTCAGAAATGGACCCACTTAAATATGGTCGTCATCTTTGACAAAGGAGCAGAGACAATACAGTGGAGAAAAGATAGTCTTTTTAACAATTGACAAACAACTGAACATTTATATGCAAAAAAAAAAAAAAAATCTAGACACAGACCTTACATCATTCACACAACTTTAAGTGGGTCACAGACCTAAATTTAAAATGCAAAATTATGCAACTCTTAGAACATAACAGGAGGAAAACTGGATGACCTTGTGTTTGGCTGTGATTTTTAAATACAACAAAGACATGATCCATGAAAGAAAGAAATAATGAGCTGAATTTCATTAAAATAAAAAAAATTCTCCTGTGTGAAAGAAATTGTCAAAATAATGAAAAGACAAGCTACACACTGGAAGAAAATATTTGTAAAAGACATATCTGATAAAGACTATCATCCAAAATATACAAAGAACTGTTAAAGCTCAACAATAAGGAAACTACAACCCAATTTAAAAATTGGCCAAAGATCTTCACAAACATCTCATCAGAGAAGAAATACAGTAAGCATATGAAAAGATGCTCCACATCATATGTTATCAGGGAAATAAAAATTAAAACAACAGTGAGATACCACTACACACTTATAAGAATAACCAAAATAGTAGGTCGAGATATACTGACTTTTTTCAGTGGCACAGGAGATGTAGTTTTAATATGTTTTTGAATTTCAACAGTTGAACAATTAAATTAGTTAGAAAAACAATACTATCAGAGGGAGGAAGTATTAATGGTGGAAGGGAGGGAATCCTTACCTAGAATATAAGGAAGTCAGTAGGAAATATGTAAAGTTGACAAACCATAGTAATTGATACAATAATATTTCAAGATGTGGAGGTAATCAGCAAATGAACTTCGAAAGAAAAGATTTTTGAAAGTTAACTATAAGGGGGGAGGAAATCAGATTAGGTTGAGGGTAGAAAGAGGAATATTTAGGCAGGAATTTATCGCTCTTCATTACAAATACTTCTGTTATTTGACTCTTTCATAACCACCTGTGTAATGTATTACTTTTTTTTTTTTTAATGAATGAAGCAGATAGTTAAAGAGGATAATGCATTGATAGAAACGTGGTGTGCGTGTGTATTTATTACATTTTAGTCAAGTCTACCAATATAGTTAATAAACTCTTAGAGGCATAAATCTATGATCAAGGCAAAGCAAAACAAACAAGTTATCTACTTTCCACATTATGAATGAAATGGAGAGCAAAATCACTAGATATAATTTCTAACAATAGTAATAGATTCAGGTAGCACTCACCTTCAAGCTAACTATTTAAGAAGGTATTTTTCTAAACTGAAGAAAACAAACTAGCATTATATTTGGTTATGTTGAATATCACCCAGCTCTCATGATAGGAATAGTTTGAACATAACCAGGCAAATCCATTCTTTGAAAAGTCCCTGGGAAATTTTATTGAAACTTCTAAGTGTCTAATTGAAGAAAGAATTCATTTGGGTGATTTTTTTCAGGAGTGGCTGTCTAATGATTAACGTTTGGGACAATTTTTCATTAGAACTGAGAGTGGGATTATGTATATATGGAAATATTCTCTCAGTAAACTGTCTTAAGTTATCACCAAGTTAATTCCATGGATTGAATGGTTGAATGAGTTAATTTACATCATAAGGCCAAATAAGGGAGTCAGAAAGAAATTAATTATTGACTTGAAAAATTTGAGGTCATAAAAAAGTGTTCCAATGTCACTTATTGGTTATCTACACATTGACATTTTAAGGGAAAAAATTCATTGATGTCTAAACTGAATATGGAGGCTATTTGATAAGATTTCATTGTGGTCAGAAGATCCTGACAAATATATTGGCTAATGGTAAAAACAAAAAATAATTTGGTACTAAAATAAGACACATTTAAATTCTATTGAGCATTAAATGAATTTGCATAAATTACCTGACTGGGAAACCCAGCTGCTGCCATTTCTGGTGTTTATCCAGAGGAATCTCTGCCCAGATGTCCATATTTCTCTGGCTCTTGGGCCATCCATGAGGCTTTTGGTAGGTATTACATGCTCCCTTGCTCTAATGATCTGTTGTGAATCACTATATTTAAGAGTTGGTAAATTTTGTCTACTACCTTGGTAATATGATTAATGCAAATTAATAACATTTAGCAAAACGTATCAAAATATGATGTTGAATTTTAACTAAGCCATAAATAGCTACAGCTAAAGTAAAAATGAACTATGAAAATGACTTTAATATCTCTGAATACATGATAGCTAATGCCTGAACTATAATTAGATACCCCACTATGTGGAACCCTAAACATAAATAATTTATAAAATAGAATTATTTGCCAGAGTCCTAGTAGCAACAGCATAAAAGTCAAAGGACTTGGTGGTGCTATATATGGTTCTAGAGAAGTCCATTCACAACCCCTAGGTTATAAGCCTTAATAATTCCTTTCAGACATGATCCCACCAGACATGATGTAGAAATCCTGCCTTGGGTTTATCAATCATTGCTGTGGGTCAGTGACACTTGCATTCCACCAGCCTCCCTGTAGGTATGGCAAATGGAGAACTCTTTCTTTACGAATTGGAAACATTTGTGGATGTGCTCAATTATGTCCCACCATATACAGACTTCCAGCCACCTTTTTCTGTTTCTCTTCTTACAAGAAGCACTGTAACACAGTCACTAAGTCAGGCATGTTCAAATTCCAACTCCATTACTTGGTAGCTCTATGCTCTGAAAAATGGTTCATCTCTTGGTAGCTATTTCTCATTGCTAGAGTGTTAAGAGTAAGTATACATACCCCAGAAGAGTCTTGTCATGACTAAATGAGGTTGTGTACATAAAATGTTTGGTTAGCAGCATTTGGCAAAGTGTAGGAGCTATATAAATGTTAGTTATTATTTTTTTCTTCTTTTCCTTTTCTACCAATAGAACCTAGAGGCATGTATTAAATTCTGTCAGGGCAATTACAAATACATGTAAGAGATAGTACTGGTAGCTAATGCACGAAAAATATATCTAAAATGGATCATTGGGTTTAAATAGATTCCTACCCTAGAAGTTGAGAAGAAATAGACTTTAACTTTAGAGATAGTCTATACTGCTAAAACTGAAATATATATTTAAAACGTATACTTGAAAACTGCCTATTTTAATGTAGATTAATATCTTCTGGATACAGTTACTTGACAACAAAACTGAAGAGGTAGATAATAAAAGTATCTTGCATTTAATTGTTGTTGAGTTATATGAGTTCTTTATATATTTTGGATATTAGCCCCTTATTGGTTATATGATTACAAATATTTTCTCCCATTCAATAGGTTGTTTTTTCATTTTGTTGATGGTCTTCTTTGCTGTGCTGAAGCCTTTTAATTTGATGTAGTCCATTTGTTTATTTTTGCTTCTGTTTCTCTTGCCAGAAGAGACATATCTAGAAAGATATTGCTAATATTGATGTTAAAGAGCATATGGCCATAAAATTAGGAATTTTATGGTTTCAGGTCTTACAATCAAGTCTCTAATCCATTTTGAGTTGATTTTTGTGTATGATATGAGATAGTAGTCTAGTTTCATTCTTTTGCATGTGGCGTGTTTTCCCAACACCATTTATTGAAGAGGCTGTCCTTTCTTCATTGTATGTTCTTTTTTCTTTTGTTGTAAATCATCCATATATGTGTGGGTTTATTTCTGAGCACACAATTCTGTTCCATCTGTCAATATCATGCTGTTTGATTACTATAGCTTTGTGATATAGTTTTAAATATTATGTTATGTAATGCTACCTTGACAATAAATAAATAAATAAAGACCCTGAAAAAAATATCTTGCATTTTAAAATGTATCTAGAGGTTTTGGATTCTATCCTGTTTTTCTGTTTCAGGCAAAATTCCTTTCTGTGTTTTTAAAAGGGATCAACGTTTAGTCTCTCATCTGCCCCTGAACTAGAACAAATTTCTAATGAGTGTTCAGGTTGTTAAATTGTTTTTAAAAAACTGTGATAATTATGTCTAGGTCCTATTTGGTATTTTCTCCTCCAAGTTAGTTTTGTCCAAATGTGCTTTAAGTGTTCACTTTCACGACAACTAAAGTGCTGTCACAGTGTTCCCAAGATGCTGTCAATACGACTATAGTAAATAACATTATAATGTCAATGCACAAGTATGGAAGTGACATGATGTTAAGAATACACTCAATGTGGTTGTATCATAAATTCAATAGAAAATGCATATTTATGAAGACCTTCTTAGGATGTCAAAGGAGAGTAATGCTGATGTTATATTACTGAGAAAAAAGAAATCAAAGCAGAAAATCTTTGTTAAAGATGATGTAAATTCTACTGAGTAAAGGGAATTTTAAGTCATGGCAGTCAATATGCCTTCAGATTATAAAATGCTATTATATTTCCCTTCACAACTCTGAGGATTAGCCACACCCAGCTGCCAAAGCTTCATGTCCTGAGTCCTGAGAGGGTCAATGCATGTGGATTTCATCCTCTTTTATCCTTGAATGACTGTTATGCTAGATAATTTCTACCTTTATGAAGGAAATGAGGTACTTAGGCTTCTGTAATGCCAAGGCCTGCCCTCTGTGAAGATCCTCCTCCTTCTACTCTTTGTTTCTGAATGAGAAGAGTGGAATTGAGATCTGGGAACTACTTAGGCCTGTTCTAAGTGGAGAAGAAAGAGATGTATCTTTGTATATACCTAATGCCCAGATTTGTTTTATTAAAAAATAAATTATTTGGTTTAAGAATGGAAAGTATCAGTGCTACTAAGTAGAATAACTAAACCATATTTACTGGTGTCCTCCCTTCCCACTTGCATTTTTTCTTAACTCTCCCTTAAGCCATAACTGCTAGAATTTTTTATCCTTCTCCTTACTATTCCCCTAACCCTATTTTATCTCCTTTTCTTATTTATGTGAGTGTCTTTGTGTTGTTGATTCCTGCTGTTTTTCCTCAGGTTGGTGGGGTTAAGAGAGTAGGGGGAAATGGACTCTGTTTCTAAATGGAATCATTTTACATTTATTTACTAAACAATTATTTTTAGTCTCTAGGCACTAATTATACAAATATGAACAGGACCATTCCCCGCTCTCATAGTGTCCCATTGTCTGGTAGGTGATGTCGGGAATAATTGTAAACTAATAATTATAAGGTGGCAAATGCTTTGATAGACCTGGGTATTATGAGAGCAGAGATGGGGTATATGTTAATAGTACTCAGGAATTCTTTTTTTTTTATTACCATCCACTAGTGAAAGTTCTTGTAGCTGCAAAGAAAGAGATGTTTTACTTCAGACAGTTTCTTTATTTTACATTATTACTATTCAGCACCAGGGTCGTCCACCAACTGTGGTCTTCCTTTGTATTTCTCAGGTGAAATTCCCCATGCACAAAGAGAATGATTCTGATTCTCTCAATATGTTTTTTGTTTTGTTTTGTTTTTTGGTAAAGCCAAAAGTCATAGGTCATTTGATAGTCTCTGCTTTGTTTCCACTGGAACAAGGGTTTGTGTCATGAAAGAAGTTGAGTCTGGCATACAGCATTACTGATGTGTCCCATACACCCACTCCCCTTTTTTTCATCACTGGAATCTGTAAAGCTAATACAAGTCTCTGTTTTTCCTCTGTATTAAGAGAGTCCTATTGCCGTCTGAGATCAGCTCCTCAAAATGTGAGGTAAAGAATAAACACATGTTGTCAGTGGGGAGGGAGTGATAGTCCAGTGGAGATGAGGTCTGTAATGAAGTATCAAGGCAGGGGAGGACTAAACTTATGAGGTCACTAGGCACTTAGTTATTTGGAGGTGAGGAGAACCCTAGAAAATTATAAATAAACAATCACCAGGCCACCAAAAGTTTGAAGAGATGTTCAAAAGGAAAAGACAGAAACAGTAAAAATAGCCTTTACCTTGCACTTCTCTGAACAATGTGAGAATAATGAGCTTCCTTGATTGCATCGTGTTCCTACTGATTGTAAGGTCATCACTTTATTCCTATTCTGGGCAGCAGCACTTTTGGTTTCCTAACTAAAACGTGAACTCCAAATCCTAGAAAATCATCACGTCAATATGTGCTGTCTTTTGAAAGAAAGGTTGTGGAGTGTTGAGAGATCAGTAAAATCCATCTTACTTATATTGCAGATCAGTTATAGTAGCTTTATAAATGGATGAATGTGGATTCATTTATTATAAGAATTGTGTTTTGAGTATGTATGTTACAAGGGGTATGGTGAGGGTGAAGAGCTGTTGTTGGCAAACTGATGGAGAACAAGTTAAATAACTGAAAATCCAAGAGACATTAGGCCAAAATTTTTTGAAACCTGCTGTTTTCTTCCTTTCTTTCTTTCTTCTTCTCTCCCTTCCTCTCTTGCTGTCTTCCTTTCAAAGCATGTTCCAAACACAATTTATGAGTGGATTAGCACAATTCAAAGGCACGGAAAAGTAGTAAAAATAAAGAATAAGACATAAGCAGAAGGAAAATCTGTGATGGAGATATAAAGTAGAACCAAGAATAAGATTTAAAATATATAAACTTCCATATCCTGGGTATTGTAAATAGTGCTGCAATGAACATTGGGGTGCATGTATCGTTTTGAATTACGGTTTTCTCCAGGTATATGCTCAGAGGTGGGATTGTTAGGTCATATGGTAGTTCTATTTTTAGTTTTTTAAGGAACATCCATAGTGTTCTCGATAGTGGCTGTATCAACTTACATTGATAGCGTAAGAGGGTTCTCTTTTCTCCATCAACAGAGGAATGGATAAAGAAGACGTGGTACATATATACAATGGAATATTACTCAGTCATAAAATGGAACAAAACTGGGTCATTTATAGAGATGTGGATGAACCTAGAGACTGTCATACAGAGTGAAGTAAGTCAGAAAGAGAAAAATAAATATCATATATTAACGCATATATGTGGAATCAAGAAAAATGGTATAGATGAACTTATTTGCAAATTAGAAATTGAGAAACAGATGTAGAGAACAAACATATGGATACCAAGGGAGGGTGTGGGATGGATTGGGAGATTGGGGTTGACATATATACACTACTATGTATAAAATAGATAACTAGTGAGAACAGACTGTGTAGCACAGGGAACTCTACTCAATGGTCTGTGGTGACCTTAATGGGAAGGAAATCCAAAGAAGAGGGGATATATGTATACATGTGGCTGATTCACTTCACTGTACAGGAGAAAGTAACACAACATTGTAAAGCAACTATACTCCAATAAAAGAATAAAATAAAAGTATATAAACTAATGAGCCACATGTGGGCTACTAATGAGCCACATGTGGGCTGCAAATGAGCCATGATTTTAACAGCAATTCTCATGTGACAGAAAATATGGTCAGGTATTTCTCTTAAGTGACCTGGAGTTTCCCTCCCTGCCGTTTGTGACCTAGATAAGATTGCCTGATATATCACCTTCCTCATTCCCTGGCCAGTGGAATTCCAAAACCCTCCCCTAAATTTTTGAGAATTCTCAGAGGGCTTCTATTTTCCATGGTCACTTCTGGTTCCAAACTTGTGTTCCTGAAAGTTTGTTCAGGGAGAAGGTTGTTTTCCATACTGTGGCTGTTTCTCTTTCAAGCCAAGTTGACCCTAAAGTGAAACTCATTACCTTCCTCACCAAAACACTCTCCTCAAGAGGCATTTGAGTTTAGCAGATTTTACTGAGGAAATTTGAGGACTGCAGAGTAATTTATAGTGTGCAGTATATCATCAATCTGACCACTGTTAAAATTCCTTCCTATTCTGTAATATTTTTAAATTTAGCTTCATTCCCAATGGTACTTAGTCTTGTATCATCTCAATGGATCCTCTATCCTTTTCCTTCTTTTCCTTTCTTTTTTCCCCCTCCCATATCCCCAAAATTTTCCTTCAGTTTTAAATCAGAACAGTTTAGCTTTCTTTTCTGGTACATTGACAAGGTGCTTAGACCCCTTGATTTTCCATTTTGATCACTCAAGTCAGACAGATATTTAAGGTATTTCCAAAACATATATGATCCTCCATTAAGAGGATTTCTGATACTGACTGTAAAAATTATAAAATTTCAGCACATTATATCAGAAAGAAACTTGTTTTCAGAAGTACAACTACTCTTTTTTAAAAAAAAAATTTATTAGAGTATAGTTGATTTAAAATGTTGTGTAGATTTCTGCTGTACAGCAAAGTGAATCAGTTATACATATACATGTATCCACTCTGTTTTAGATTCTTTACACATATACGTCATTACAGAGTATTGAGAAGAGTTCCATATGCTATACAGTATGTCTCTTGACAGTGAGAAGATAATGGGACAAGCTCAAAGTCCATCCATAGCCTACAGCAGAGCTATAGCACTACAACCAATTTGCAGCTATAATGTGTAATGTGAGTAAAAATAAATATTTCCTGCTATAGCACTGAGATTTTGGAGTTGTTTGTGAGAGACTACTACTGCAGCAAAAGTTGACTAATACAATGTCATTCATGTACTCTCAACTTGGCAAATATATCTTCATAAAGACATAAAAATATGTGTACACCTATTGTCTTACATAACTGAAAGTTAAAATATTTAAAAAATAGATTTCATTTAATTATTGTGCATATATGGGTTTTCTGCTTATGAGATAGTATTTATAAGTAATACAATGAAGATATATTAAATTTAAAATAATTTTATGGGTTTTTTTTGCCTGTACTTCAGAAAAAATCAGTAATTACGTTGTTTTAATCAATGTTTTCACATAATTTCTGTTCAGTTGATAGAAATGAAAAATTAGGCAACTTTTTTCTTTTAATTATCACACCTGGAGACCATTTCAAACTTACTCTTGGTCATGCTTCTTTTCAATTCACACTTGATTTCTTGTGCGAGGCCTCATGATAAATAGATATTGCTGAGTTCCTTGCATTGTTGAGCAAGAACCAGCCTGTGCAAGACTTCTAATTTACTGAGTCATCTTTATTCATCCATTCCATTCTTTTTTTTTTCTTCTAATTTTATTTTTTAAATTACCATACAGTAAAAATAACGTTTATTTTTGGGGTCCAGTACTGTGAATCTTAGCATATGTATTCATGTAACTACCCATAATCAGGTTGCAGAACTATTATATAAACCCAAGGAAACTTTCCTTGTCTTACCCCTTTATAGTTTCACTCTTTCTCCCACCATCCACCGATTCAAATCTCTGGCAAAGTTGGATTCGGCCTCTATCACTAGAAGTTTGCTATTTCATGAATATTATATAAATGGAATCATATGGTATGTAACCTTTTGAGGTTAACAGTTATTACTCAGCATAATGCCTTTGAAATTTATCATAATTTTATGTGTCAATAGTTTATTCTCTTTAATTTCTGCGAAATAACAGTGTATGCATGTGCCAATGTTTATCCATTCAACCACTGAAGGATTTGAATTCTCTCGAGTTTTTCGCCGTTACAAACAAAGCTGCTTTGAATATTTGTTTCGACATTTTTGTGTGAATATTAGTGTTATGGACTGATTTGTGTCCATCCCAAATTCATTTATTGAAGCCCTAATGCCCGTTGTGAATATTTGGAGATAAGGCCTTTAAGAAGGTAATTAAGGTAAATTGAGGTCATTAGGATGGGGCCCTAATCCAATAGGGCTTATGTCTTTATAAGACTAGGAAGACCAGAACTCTCTCTCTTTCTCTCTGTACATGTGAAAATAGAAAAGGCCATGTGAAGACACGGAGAGGGGGTGGTCATCTGCAAACTAAGGAGAGAAGTCTCACCAGAAACCAACTGTGCTGGCACCTTAATCTTGGGTTTCTAGCCTCCAGAACTGTCAGAAAATAATTTTTTGTTGTTTAAACCCCCCAGTCTATGGTATTTTGTAATGTTGAAGATAGAATTCGTGAGCCACCATCTTGGATATTTAGCAAAGAAAATTTCTAAGCAAAGTGTTGAAGTGTAGCCTTGTTTCTCCTTACTGTGTATAATAAAATGCAAGAGGAGAGTTAAATTGAAGAAACTGTTAGCAAAAAGGAACCAGAATTTGAAGGTTTGGAAAATAGCCTATCCATATTGCAAAAAAATGAGAAATAATATTATGGAAAGAAAAGCAAGTATGTGGCTGAATGATCACCTCATAAAGAGATTATCCATGAATTTAATCAGCCATATCAGATGAAGGCAGTGGTAGAGATGGGATTATACCAGCAGAAACACTGCCAGTTGGAACTAAAGGGCACATAGAAAATGGTATGGAATGAAGGAAGGTTGTTGGGCTTCTAGGATTCTACAGGATTGAGGCAAAGGAGCTGCTTGGATTCCATCATGCCTTGTCTTCAAGAAAAGGGAAGAATGACCCTGAAGGCAGTTCAGAGATAATCAAGGCTGCCACGCTAACCACAGACCCAGGAAGCAGGGCTGTTTCTTCCTTGCTTTCAGAAGATGGGGTTACCTCCTTAGTTTTAGCAGAGCAAGATGCTTGCATTAAATGCCTCAGAGGGAAGGTCACCTTGCAGAACAAAGGGAACAAGCCATTACCTGCATCAGTGGGAGTAATGCTGCCACTCCAGTTGGACTAGAGAGCAGGGTATTGAGCTAAAGAGGATTATCCTAAAGCCTTAAGCCCTAGTGGAATTTACCTTGCTAGGTTTTAGACTTCCTGGGTGCTCATCATCTCTTCTTTCCCATTTCTCCCTTTCGGAATGGGAATGTCTATCCTGTCCCACCACTGTATTTTGTAAACACATAACTATCTGGTTTAACAGGTTCACAACTGGAGAAGAAATATGTCTCAGGATGAATCATACCTGAGTTTTACCCATATCTGAGTTAGATGACATTTTGGGCTTGGAAATCGTGCTGGAATGGATTGTCTTTTGGAGCTGTTGAGATAGGGCAAAAGTATTTTGAATGTAGGAAAGACATGCATTTTGAGGATCAGAAGATGGAATGTTATGGACTGAATGGTGTCCCCCCCAAATCTGTATGTTGAACTCTTAAACCTCAGTGTGATTGTATTTGGAGATAGGAACTTTTAGAAGGTAATCAAGATTAAATGAGGTCACAAAAGTTTTACCCTAATTCAATAGGACTAATATCCCTATGAGAAGAGGAAGAGAGACCAGAACACTCTCTTTCTCTCTCTCTGTCTCTCCATGCACATACACAGAGAAAATGCTATTTGAAGACACAGCAAGAAGGAAGTTGTGTGCAAACCAAGGAGAGAAGTCTCACCAGAAACTAACCCTGCTTGTACATTGATCTTGGACTTCCAATGTCCAAAACTGTGATAAAATAAATTTCTGTTTAATTCCACCCCCCAGTCTTTGTATTTTGTTGTGACAGTCATAGCAAACTAATACAATAAGTTTTTATTTCTCTAGGGTAAATATCCAAGAGATGGATTGCTGGGTCATATAGTAAGGTTATGTCTAACTTTATGAGAAAAAGACAAACTATTTTCCAAAGTGCCTGTAACATTTGCATCCCCGCCAGCAGTTTATGAGATTCCATTTGCTTTGCATCCTCACCAGTTAGTAATTTTTTGTCATTTTGCATCACGTTTTAATAGCTGTTTAGTGGTATCACATTGTGGTTTTACTTTGCATAACCCTAGTGGCCAATTATGTTAAACATTGTTTTATCAGCTTGTTTGCCCTTCTTATATCTTCTTTCGTGAAATTTTTCTCCATGCTCTTTTCAATTTTTAGTTGGGTTGCTTATTTTCTTATCATTGCATTTTGAGCATTTATTATATACACTGGATAGAGGTTCTTTGTCAAATATGTTCTCCCAGACTGATATTTATATTTCCTCTTACCAGGGTATTTCAAAGAGCAAAAGTTTTAAGTTTGATGAAATTTATTTATTACTATTATTATCACTTACTTTTATTGTGTCATGTCTAAGAACTCTTCACCTAATCCTGAATCATGAAGATTTTCTTTTATCACTTTCTCTAAAAGTTTTACAGTTCCCTGTGTTATGTGTAGAGCTATAATTCATTGTGAGTTAATTTTAATATAACGTGAGAGGTTTAGTTTGAGATTTGTTATTTTGTTTTTTGAGGGTTTTTTTGCATAAAGGTGACCAATTAGCCCGACACCATTTGTTGAGAAGATAAGCTTCTATCCTTTGAATATATTTTGTGTGTTGGTCAAAAATCAAATGGCCATATTTATATGTGCCAATTTCTGGATTTTGTATTCTGTTTTATTGATCTATATGCATATCTTTTTACTAGTTCACAGTATCTTTAAATATTTCTTAACATTGGGTAATATGACTCCTTTAAATGAATTCTTTGTCAAAATGCATTAGCTACTTTAATCATATTATTCTTCTGTCTCAATTACCCTTGCCTTGGAAATTTCTTTACCCAAGTAGATTTTATAATCAAATTGTCTATATATAAAATGTAATGCTAAGATTTTGATTGATATTACAGGAAAGCTGTGGATCAATCAATGGCTAATTCATGATTCCTATTTTGATGTTCTAATCAATGAACATGGCATGAATCTTAATTTATTTATATCTTAAAAATATTTTTCATCACACTTTCATAATTTTTAGTATACATACCCCGCACATGTTTTATTAGATTTATACCTAATAATTTATTTTATGTCATAATTATTTTAAGTGGTATTTTATTGCAATTTCCTATATTGTAACTCTCATATATTTATATAACCATTGCTGATTTATTAAAAAAAAGTTTATCAGTATATAGTATATATTTAAAAAACTGCACAAATTTTATGTATACAATTTGATGAGTTTGGATATATTCAAACACCCATGAAATCATCACCACAATCAAGGTAACAGACATATCCATCACCTCCAAAAGTTTCTTTGTGTTTCTTTTATTATGTGGTAAGAACACTTAATATGAGATCTATTCTCTTAATAAAAATTTAAGTGCATAATACAGTATTATTAAATATAGGTACTACTACTGCTTTCTTTTGATTTCTGTAGCATATCTTTTTTTTTCCAATTTTAAAATTCTTTCATCTTATCCATATCATTTTACTTGAAGTGAGTTTCTTGTAGATAGCAGATAGTTGGGTCATATTTTTAATCCATTTATTAAAATCTCTGTCTTTTAATTCATGTGTTTAGACCACTTACATTTATTATAATTATTGATATGTTTGAATGTGGGTCAAATGTTTTATTATTTGGTTTCTATTTGTTCCCTCTATTTTTCATTTCTCTACCTTTTCTTCCTTCTTTTGGATTATTTGAGCATGTTTTATTACATTATTTTAATTTATCTACAATGATTTTGACTATATTTCTTTTGCAATTTTTAGTGTTTTCTCTAGAAATGACAGAATTTTACTTTACACAATCTATTTAGGATAAATATTGTATTTTACCACCTCAATCTGAGTAGAGAAATCTTACCACTATAAAAGTCCCCTTCAAATCTTGTGCTGTTTTTTCTTATATATTACACATACATACATTGAAAGTCACATAGTACAATTTGATCATTTTTACCTTCAACCATTCAAGTATTTTAAAGAAACCAAGAAGAGAAAAATATTTTATTATATTTATCAATAGTTTTACCAGTTCTATTACACTTTTTAAATTCCTGATGTTTCAAGTTTCTTTGTGTCAGTTACCTTTTGTCTTGAAAGCTTCCTTTAGTCATTATTTTAGAGCAGGCTTGTGGGCTATGGTACCTTTTGGGGAATAGACCATAAACTGGGTGTTTGAATACTTAAAAGGAAAAAAAACCCCACTAGATGACAAATATTTCAAGAAATCACTTAAAAATATATTTGGCTCATAGTTTTTGCTCACCAGCTTGTTCTGATTTGAAAATAGCAAATTTTATATAATACCACTTTTAAATTGATTGAACCTATGTTATATTACAAAATGTTGATAGAGGTGATTGATGATTATACTATTAGGAAATAATTACAAAGGAAACATAAGCAAAAAATACATCCACAGCATAATTTCATGTAGCATTCTTAGTCTCCTAAAAATTTTAACACCTGTGATGTTTTTTCTTTCAACATAATCCTAAAGTAAATGTTGCCAAATCTTTTCAAAGTTAGTTTCTCAATATTATATTGATTTTATTCATATCATAGTAAATGTGACAACACTTTAAATGCCACATTGCAGTCTGTGGAAATTTTTTCAATCTAAGTCATTTACTTATTTTGTTTGGCATATGTTAGTCTAATTTTCTTATTCCTGGTGCATGGGTTACACTAAAACTGTGGAAGCAGTCCCTCTGAGCTAATTGTAGAAATGAAAGCATTAGCTAGAGCTCTTTTGCCCTGTTGGGAAAGCTGCCCAGGTGAGTGTTGTTACCCATGTAACCAGAGGAAAGAACTAATCAACTGCATTCATAAGGGACATAAGCAGCCTGGGGTGGAATTTTAGGAAACAGATCATAAAAGTGCCGTGTTGTGGACTCCACTTTTAAATCTGATAAGCCGCTTGGTTTGGTAAGCAAGGTAAATATGACATAATATATGTTTTTTAGCTTACAGAATTAACAACCATCAGTTTCTTATCTCACAGGATTATTCTAAAAAATACATATTTCACATTTAAGAAACTGAAATGTAATAACTTTACTGAATTTTTTCCTAAGCTCTAAAAGTATTTTGAATAAAGTTATTTAACATCATCAGCATGTGTTTTCTCATTCACACAATTGGTAAATAATAATAATAATTTCCACATAGTATTACTATGATGATCAAATGAGTGAATAGATGTTAAGATCTTAAAATTGTACCTGATATATAGCAAGCCACAAAAGTAATGTTTATTATTTTAATTATATATTTATATTATTTATATTTTATTGATATTATTGTACAATATTATTGTTTATATAATGAATTGTCAATAGTTTTGAGGTATTGTGAGGTGGTATTGTATATTTTTAGAAACATTGATTGACACAAAGCAGATCAAACATACTGCAATTTCAATGTGATTAGATAAAAAACTCCAAAAAATTTAGTTCACATATAAGGTTGTGTGACATGTAGACACATGCACACACAAAAAATAGAGAATATCTTATACAGTTTCTATCTCATGTAAACATTATGTAGACAAGCAGTTAAACCTCATTTAGAAACCAGCAATTGGTTTGTGGCAGTTTGCCCACTTAAAATCTCTTTTATTGTAATGAAACTAATGTAATCATATCCAAAGAGCTAAAACTAGGCCCGAGGATAGTAGGATATTATAGGAAAAGGAGATAATGTCATCACTGTTTGTTAGGAATAAATAGTGAACTCTATTTAGAATGGCTCATGGCACTTCTCAGGCATTTCATACACTCTTTTACTCCAAGGTGTTAATAGTTTAATGTTACCTCCAAGTATATTTTTCCCCATCACACTTTACTAAGATACAATTTATCTAGAGTAAAAATGTATGGATTTTATATGTATAGCTGAATAAGTTTTGACAAATATATATAACTATGTAGTCCATTCAATAAAGATATTAAACATTTCCATCACCTCAAAAGTTACATTGTATACCTTTTTGTGTTGCCCTCCTTCACCTCCAGTCCAAGAAACCACTGATCCGCTTTCTGTCACTATTAGTTTTACCTGTTCTAGAATTTCATGTAAATGGAATCATACAGTGTCTAAGCTCTTTTACTCAACAGTGTTTTTGAGATTCATCCATCTAATTGTGTGCATTAATATTCCATTCTTCTGTTGTTGTTCTTTTTATAGTATCTCTTTGTATAAATAGACCACAATTAGTTTATCCATTCACCTTTTGAATTTGGGTTGTTTCCAGTTTGGGGTTATTAATAAGGCTACCATATGTATATTTACTTATAAGTCTTCGTATATACATATACTTTACTCTCTCTTGGATAAACATGTAGGAATGGAACTTCTGGCTTCTGTAGTAAGTATATGATTAAATTTTAAGAAATAAATCCCCAGAGTTGTTATAACCTCCACACAAATGATATAGAGAATATTTTCTCCTAGCATATGGCTTTCTTTTTCATTTTTGTAGTGACATCTTTTGAAAAGCAGAAAATTTTAAATTTGAGAATATCCAATTTATCCATTTTTCTTTCTTTTATTGTTAGTGCATTTTGTCTAACCTAAGGTTGTAAAAGTAGTCTCCTATAATTTCTTCTAGACATTTAGGAGTTTTAGCTTTTATATTTAGGTCTGTGGTCTATTTAAACATAATTTTTCTGTTTGGTATTTTCATATGGATATACAGTTGTTTAAGCACTTTTTGAAAGGCATCTCCTTTCCCCATTGAACTATCTTGACGTCTTTGTCCAAAATGAATAAATGTTTATGTGTTCATCTGTTTTTGGACTGTAATTTTCCCTTCATGTAGATGTCTATCCTTACCCTGATATTACATTGTCTTATCTACTATATTTTAAATTAAGTGTTGAAATCAGATATTGTAAGTCCACCTTTGTCCTTGTTTTGCAATATTATTGTGGCTTTCTAGGTAATTTTTATTTGCATATAGATTTTAGTAAGAGTCAGTTTCTTTTAAAATTTTGCTGAAAATTTTATTGGGATTGCACTAAACCAATAAATGAATTTTGGGAAGAACTGATATATTATGTGTCTTTCCAATTATTTAGATCCCCTTTAATTCGTCTTATTGGTGTTTTATAGTTTTCATTTGTGCAGGTTGTTCAATTGCTCTAATGCTGTATAACAAACTACCTCAGTGTCTTGAGTTTTAAAGCAACATTTATTTAGTTCATGGATGTGCAACTTGAGCAAGGCTCAGAGAGAGCTTATCTGTATTCTACTCAGTGTGAGTTGTAGTTTCTCAAAGGCTGGAGGATGAAATCATTTGAAGACCATTACTGTATACCTTGCAGCTGGTACTGGCAATCAGCTAAGATGTCATCTGTGGCTGTTAGCCAGAACACTGGCATGTGTCCTGTCTGTGTGTTATGGAATTCCTCATTAACTTGTGCCTGGGTTTCAAGAGGGAGCTAGGTCAAAGTTTAATTCTTTTTATGACCTAGCTTTGAAAGTCACATAACATGACTTTTATATTCTGTTAGTGAGAGTAGTTACAAACCACTGCCTGTAGGAAGGAGACACAGATCCTGTCTCTTGGTGGAAGGAGTGTCAAAATCACATTGTAAGAGGGGCTTATAGTAATCAGATTTATTTAGGAAATTAAAATCTATTTCATCAATGTAGAGGTCTTGCATATATTTTGTAAGTATCTTATGACTTGATGCTATTGTAAATAATTTTTTAATTTTTCTAGTATCTAGAAATACAATCATGTTTTTGTATCATAACACTTTGCCAAATACATTATTTGTTATACATTTTCAAGAGTGTTTATCTTCAGAAAGGAAAACTTAAACAAATAACAGTGAAGTAAATAGGGATTAAATGAGGATTTTAGCAACCTAGAGAAGACATTTTGGTAAAGCTAGGGCTGCTACTAGGTAGTTGTGTTTTAGTTCTATATAGATTAGGCTCTAGCCATTCATTTACTTTGTTAGCTGCTTATTTTGAAAATGAAAACTATTTGATTTCTATTGTCAGAGAGCCTATATAGTCTTGAAAATTTGCATAGGTTTTATATGCTACAAATAATAGAAAAATCCTTTCAATTTTATGTTTAAAATGTCAGGAAAAAACTTAATTGCTGCATAAATATATTATTAAGTATATCTAGTTAATTGAACAGTTTGATTTTGGTTGAGTATCGTGAGAAAGACTTGTTTGTTTTTCAGATACTCTTTTCTTTTGGCAAGATACCAGACAGATTCTCTAAGTTTTGGTGACATTGGATTATAAGAATAATTTATTTTGGTAATTATGACATACTTTTAGATGTTAAAATTTCCAGTCTAATGTATTGTAAAACATCAATCTCATGTCCAGTCCAAGGTATCTCCCCATTTCCCCTCTAGCTTTGGGCAAGGGATATTAGCAGAAAAGGGTGAGGGTCTCATTGCTAAACTGGTATTTACTAAAACCACCTGTTTGATAGATGTCTAAACTTGTATCCTTCTGTGGAACATATGTAACTTCTCCTGTGGGGAACTCTGCACTGCACAGTGTCAACACAGGCAGTGTACACTTTGTTTGTATTTTAGGGACAGACAGACTTGCAGTTTCTGCTTCCAGCTTTATTCTTTTGAATCTCTTACCACTGGTGTTCTTTTAATCTAGTAGAACAGTTTTGAACTGGTTTCCTTCTAGGTAATCTGGTATTGCTATCTTCTACATTGTTCACTTGCCCACAGGAAATTAATGTATCCTTGTCAAGCAAATGGTAAAAATGTAGACTATGATAATGATGCCTCTTTTTTCCATAGTAGAATGTTTTGCTCTGCCACTTGCTTTCATACATCTCCAGGTGAGATGAAGCACCAGATTTCTGTTTTAACTTATGCCCTAGGAAACATATGCAAAGTGTTACTACTTCTAGGGACCTTATTCTTTAAGTGTGATTTTCTTGGAGTCTCCCTACTTTTGCCTGGTAGCGGAATAATCCTCTTCATGTGGGAGAAGGCAAATACTACCATATTCTTTTATTGGGTTGATATCTTGCTATGAATTGCCTCCTTTACACTTTGTAAATTTTAAATCAATTTTTCTGTTTATGTGGGTTGAAGGTGGGTGATGCAAGATGTTTCCAGAACTGTTTTCCTCACCTTTTCAAAATCTTAGTGGGAATGTCTGGCATCTTTTTTTATTTTTTTTAAATTTTTTTGTGGTACGCGGGCCTCTCACTGTTGTAGCCTCTCCTGTTGCGGAGCACAGGCTCCGGATGCGCAGGCTCAGCGGCCATGGCTCACGGGCCCAGCCGCTCCATGGCATGTGGGATCTTCCCAGACCGGGGCACGAACCCGTGTCCCCTGCATCGGCAGGCGGACTCTCAACCACTGCGCCATCAGGGAAGCCCCGTCTGGCATCTTTTTGTCATTCTCTTTATGTAATATGTGCCTTCTAACCTTAGCTTTTGTTCTTTGCAGAAATACTGTGATGGTATAAAATATTACTTAGTTTACAGGGTAAAGTGTGCTAACAAGAGAATGAAAACTATTTCCCTCCACCTGCCATTTAATTTTCCTATTTATAGAAAGTCGTATCCTCTTCTACATTAACCTGCTCTTCTACACTAAGTAATGATTTGCTTGTTATTATTACTTTTACTGTATTGTGGCAGTATATATCTTTAATATTAGTTAAATTAAATCTTAAGTGTTGATAAAAGTTTAGCGCTCTACCTCTGAAAGGTCCATTTTCATGGGTGAGCCTCAACATAGTGTTTGGAAACAACTGGGTATGCTCTACTGACTGGGCCTTAGGAACCACCAGAAAGAGTATATGAAAGGACATCATTATAGACCCAGCTGAGCTACATTCTAGTTTCATGACTTCCAGCATATCAGATAAGCACTCAGTTTCTTCCTCTGTAAGTGAATCTTTGTGTTACTCCTAGTTTTCAATACCATGATTTTAGGTTTATCAAGAATTACTTTACTTTTGTAAGAAAGTAAGTTTCCCCAATGCATTTGAAAAGAGAGTCTTAGCTCTTAGTAGTATAGGCTTCATCACTTGACTAGCCTGGGATATGTATGAATTTTTAAAAAACAGCTTCTTACGCATCTTTTCATGCACAGGACCAACACAGTGCCTGGGAAAATAGTGGGTAAACAATGCATGCTTCTTAAATGAAAGAGTGAATAAATAAATGCATTTCATTTGCAGTGGAATTCTGGGATTTCCCAGTTTTTTTATTATGAGGTATTATTTTAGTAATTTCCTCTAAATAAGTGAATAAACGTATAAATACATCATTGAATTCTTCTTGGTAGTGATTCAGTATTATATAAACAATACCAGGTTCACTACCCACCAAATGTGCACGTAAGTGATATTTAGAACAATATATTTGGTTTTTACACTGATAGGTATGTACGAGTTATATGTGTGCTAGTGGTTATGTAGATAAATGAATGTTAATTTTAATTCAATCACCTTAAAAGTATTTTTCTCTAAGTATGCTCTTTTTATTTAATATAAGGTGATTTTAGAGATCTTTTATCAAATGAAAATGGGTTGTTGCATTTTGTTCTCTTTTGAGTGCTTCTAAAACAGTGCCATGTACTATCACTTTGCTTGATTGTGTAGCCTCTGTTATTGCTTCCTGACACCTAAAGGATTATTTCTAGAAATTAGGCTTCAATGGAGAAATAGATATATGATATTTCTAGAAAGGAGTCCTCTGTGACCTACACAATTCAGGACTATCTTAGGGTTTATAACAACTTTGTGGAGAAGAATCAATAACTCTAACTTGATTCTAATAATAAACACTTTGACTTGATGAAGAAAATTCCACTTATTGTATGTTCTAAAAGGATAACATTAGACAAACTATTTACTCCAATAAGTGAGTTATTCTAAGCCTTAAAGTCAGAAACAAATTCATTGATCCTGAAAGTTGGCCTAAGGCATCTGCTAAAAGCTACCATAAATCCCATTTGTGTTTATTTTTATAGTTCATCTTGGCAGAATTTTTCTAAAAAACAAAAATAAAATGTGATTGACGTTCAATGGAGTTGTCAACTGCTGAGTTTGAGGCTAGAATGCCTTTAACCTTGAGGTGAGCCATCTTTGTACTTGTGTGAATCCTCGGAGTTTATAGCTCTTTCCTCCACCTTCAAGGAGGTTAGTCTCATCTCAGGAAGCAGAATCTTGCTTAGTGAATGCCTAAGGTTGGTAGTCTGAGCTCAAACCCTTGATATCTGTCAGTTGTGAAGATTTTAGTCTTTCCAAACTTCCAGAAGAATCAGCTCTTCAAGGATGCCACTGAAGACTGTCAAACCTTGCCATTATTAAAAATTCTTACCGTATGTACACTCTTTCTTGGTCCTCAGCATTTTGCTATATTAGAAACTTTTTCTTTCATCTTGTAAGTGGGGCTTTAGTGGGTATTAGTTCCAGCCTGTAAGAAGTTTTTTTAAATGACTCCATATATCCTGCTATAGCCTCCGACATTATTCATTATACCGTCTCTAAGCAGACCTTCCATACCAGACACAGACAGCTTATTGATTTAGAGACTGGTCTCTGGGAGAAGAATTATATTTTCATGCCTAAAAACACAGCACCTGGGAATACCATGGTGTTTTAGGTTAATATTCCTTTACAAGAGATAATGTGGGCTGTCACCAAAGGGATTATATAAAGAATTAAGTGACATGAATGCTATACATAATCTGAAATAAGGTGCAATAAAGGAATATTTGTCCTACTAGATACTTAAAATATTAAAAAGAAAAAATAATTGAACATTTTATTGTACTTGTATAGGCTAGGTTGACAATAGAATGAAAGTGTCCTGAAGTGGACCCTGGTATGTATGGGAAGTTAATTTGTGATAGAGCCACGTATAGGTAATTGATATGAAATGGAGTAAGAGTTGTATATTAATTGAGATTCGAAACAGTAGGGTTTTTCAAATATATGACATTGGAAAAATTAGAAAAATATTTAGGATCTTATCTCCCTCCCACAAAATGGTATATTCCAAGTAAATTCCAAGTTTATTAAAGCATAAATGTAAAGCAACAAATAACAATGTAGATGAATATTTATTTAGTCTGTGGATAGTATTTTTAAAATACATAAAAATTTGTTTCTATCTCATGGGAGGAAAAGATATATAGTTGTAGTTACATAAAATTGTAAAGTAGTGTGCTTCAAAAGTTGATATTTTCATATATGAACCTCATCAAAATCAATAGGACAAAATCCCCTAAGGACTAAGAGAAACAGTAAAGACAATGAATAGAAAAATTACAAAAATGGAAATACGTGTTACCAGTAAATGTATGAAAATTTAACAAGTGTAGTAAAAGATTAAAATGAACAACAGAAAATAAAAAGAGCAGCAGTAAGAATTTTTAATGTATTAAAAATATTTAAAAAATATAATACTAATGAAGTGGTGAGAGAGTTTCATATATACTGCTAATGGAAGTTTAAATTAGAACACTCGATGATAATTTAAAAGAAATTTAGAAATATGCATTAATATTTTAAGTGCACCTTCCTTTTTTATCCAGTGATTCTCTTCTAAGATTCTAGCCTAAAGATATATGCAGAGGAAGATATCCATTGCAACATTATTTATAATGATGAAATTGCAGAAATAACTTGGATATTTGACACTTTAGTGATGACTAAAAAATGTTGGTATATGAATGTGAAATATATTATGAATCCTTTAATAAATATATTTATGAAGATTATCTTAATGAGATGCAGAATGTTCATGTTATGTGAAATAAGAAGGGTATAGTGTGCTGTGTTAAATATCTATAAACATATTTTTGCACACATTTCCCTTAGGTGAACTCATAGAAGTATAATTACTATGAATACACATT
The DNA here is from genome assembly GCF_964374135.1 of Grampus griseus. NCBI lineage: Eukaryota > Metazoa > Chordata > Mammalia > Artiodactyla > Delphinidae > Grampus > Grampus griseus. Next base: position 30,864,367 of record NC_139003.1, on the reverse strand, counting down.
TTAATGCTTTTCATACATATTGCCAAATCTCTTTCCAGAAAGGTTATGCTGATTTACAGTCTTATCAGCACTGTATATATCATCTCATATGCATGTCTGTTTTCCCCAATCAACGTATTAAGAGTCTTTTTTCATGTTTGCCAATGCTTAGGTAAGAAACAGACATCTTATTGTTTTAATGAAATTTAAATTGAGGTTTATATATTTTCAGATATATATTTTTGTCAATATATTAATTGCCTATTTGTGTTTTATACATTCTGTATTTTTTATTGGTGAGAGCAATATATCTTGAAGATAACACACCAGATCTTGAGTTACTCAGCAATTTTATGTGAGTCAAGGTGCAATAGAGGAGGAAGCTTTTCTAATTGATTCAACATATATTTTGGAACTTACTTATATCTGCAAGGCACACTTCAAGATGCTGGATCATGCATATGAATGTGTTATAGTTCTTAGCTAAAATGAACTACAATCTAAACAAAGAGATGGATGTAAACATAAAGGGCCAAAGCTGTACAGAGTCATGCTATTAATTCTTACTTTGGATAGAAGGAATGGTTTAATCAATTTATCCTTAAGCTGAGCCTTATTGGCAGCAGAGTGAAAGTTGTTACAGGCTGAAAAGAACATACATTGAGAGGAAGAATACCTGTAATGAGGCCAAGGGGTGTGTCTCCTAGAGAAACCTATTTATCCATCCCCTCAATCTATAAGGTTGCATTGACCTTTTAAAGTCTTCATTATGTGCATATGGGTATCAAGATTCAGATATTCCATTACATCAGTATGCTTAGAACTAATTGTATTCAAGGAGGCCAGCTTACTATCAAATCTTAGAAAAACATAATCAGAAAAACTAAATCAGGATTTCAGTTTCCTTGTATATAATAAGAAATGTAAAAGTGAATTTGATAATTGTGTTGCTTAAACCAGTGCATTCACTAGCAGTGGGCATGCTACATCGAATGGCCCTTAGAATGAATGGAATAAGAATGAGGATAGTAGTCTTGAGATTCAGTGTTTAATGGTGCTGTACTGCAATAGTATGTTCCTGCCAAGTTGTGACTAGTATTTACATCTGGGCAAAGCTGTTTTTGGCGAATAGTTCATATCTAGACCTGATAGAGATTAAATACCTGGATATGGGATACCAGGGAACCTGCATTCTGAGTAGACCATAAGCAACCTGGGTATTATTTAATACACCAAGCCACCAGGTTGTGCAAGCAAAAAATATTTCATTATCAAGTTGGCATATATAAGATAATATTTAGGCATATTCTTAAGGCTCGAGTAAGATTCAAAAGCAGGTTGTTGATATTCCTTACGAACTTTCTCTGTTTCCATCTTTCCCTTAAGCCTTTCATCCTTATTAGGAAATGATATTTCAAAGTCTAATTGACAGGACTGGGAACCAGACAGGACAGAGAATGATTCTTCATGACATTTCTTCATGTCTTGAATTAGCTTTTGTTCCGAACTCTTTTCAAAGATGTTTGTACAGCAAGCAACCTTGGAAAATAGAGATCCTCTCTCCCTCCAGGGCAGAGGGCAGATTCGATCCCTGACCATGATAATAAAGGTAATATCTTCCTCAGAGGCAAAGATCAGGAAGGTTTTCTAGCAACTCCGTTGAAACACTGGGATTTTCTAAGTTTGGAGTTCCTCAGCTGTGACAAAAATTTACTGCGTGTGCAGCTTCCAGCTGGGTCACTCCATGTCATGTCTGCTATTTGGAGGACAAGGGCAACCAATGTGAGCATAAAACTCATGCTACTTGCTGTGATGTGAATAATGGCGAGTCTCATGTCTTCTGTTGTCATGAAAGTTAACATGAAATATGTCTTCTGTTACCTTAAAGGAAGAGTAAAGTCTCAGATTCTTCAAAGTTCTTGAAAAGGTAGAGGACCAAATCCAAGAGAATACTGGTTTTCATCACTGATGACTAGACATTTTTGTTGTTATTTTGTTTTGTTTATATGTGGGAAGCAGACTTTCAGTGAAGCCAAAAGAAGCTTCACTAAAGAAGCTTCTTTAGTGACGCTAAAGACCACAAGGATTGGAGCAGATTGTAGGGAGATGAAAAGCTAAATTTTGGGTTTCTTGGGTTTGAAATACCAGAAACGTGTCCAACTGTAAATGTTGGAAAAATGATTAGGATACTTTAAATAGAACAGAAGTGTGGAATACCTTAAATACTATTTTTATTAATTTTTTTTTAATTGGAGAATAATTGCTTTACAATGCTGTATTACTTTCTGCTGTAGAACAAAGTGAATCAGCTATATGAATACATATATCCCCTCCCTCTTGGACTTTCCTCTCCTCACCATCCCACCCCTCTAGGTGATCACAGACCACCGAACCGAGCTCCCTATGCTATACAGCAGCTTCCCACCAGCTATCTGTTTTACACATGGTAGTGTATATATGTCAATGCTACTATCTCAGTTTGTCCCACCCTCTCCTTCCACCCACCCCCACCCCCATGTCCACAAGTCTGTTCTCTATGTCTGCATCTCTTTTCCTGCCCTGCAAATAGGTTCATCAGTACAATTTTTCTAGATTCCATATATAGGCATTAATATATTTGTTTTTCTTTTTGACTTACTTCACTCTGTATGACAGACTCTAGTTTCATCCACATCACTACAAATGACACAATTTTGTTCCTTTTTTATGACTAATATTCCATTGTATGTATGTACCACATCTTCTTTTAAGTAGAAGTAGTTGAGAATCATCTGCTTAAAAAATGTAGGTAAAGCTCATGAAAGTGGATGAAATCCTAAAATAATTTTTATAATTTCCTTCCTCCTGAATACACTTGGCTATAACATGTATCTCCAAACAAGATGAGCATTTTAATGGAGAACTTCACTATTTAGTGTATTTCTATAATTATATTTAATTTTAATTATATTAAAAATTAGGGTTTAGCTGATAGCCACCATTACCAATTGCCAAAACCTCTTATTTCCACCTCCATATCATCTCTCAAATCACTTTTTCTCTTGATTTGCATTGCTCTGTTATAGAGAGTTCCCTTACTGCTTCTCATTTGGACAATTAAGAGAGCCTCTAATAACCTCCTTGTTGTTGGTCTCACCTATTGTCTTCTCTCTGAACTCAAGATAATTCCATTCTTTTGCAAGATTAATGCGTCAAAATATAGCTTTGATGATGTCCTTGTTGTTTTCACAAATCTTTGAAATTTTCTCATTGTCTAGTACCTAATTTAACTGGATAATCAAGGTTCTCAGAAAATGTGGTCCTCACCTGTGATTTCCTTCTAGATTTCTAACTTCATTTTATTGCACATTGTTAGTCTCTGAAACACTTATGAAATCATATGAGAACTTATGCATTCTGATTTATGATGCTATTCTAATTTTTGCTTTTTATTGACTTTTGATTATTTACTCCCTCACATTATGGGCTTCTAGAAGTTGAAACATTTTATTAAACTTCATATATATCAAGTGCCTATAATGGTGTCTTGTACCTATTAGCAAAATTTATATAATGGATGAATAAATCTAATTGTCTATTAATGGCTACATGTAAACATTAAGAGACATCAAATTGTTCTTATTAATTAATCAATTGAGTATGCCAGTTTTGATGTTCACAAGTCATGTCTCAATTAATATACAGGTATCTGCATATATATACAAATATTTATTTATATCTTTTGTTTAGAAGTCCCTGGACTTCTAACCCTAATATACTCTAATCCTAAGAGGTCAACAACATTAACTATCTGAGTCCATGTTTTATTGCCTAAACGATATGGAAGTAATGGAGAGATCGTTCAAGTTTTATTTTGAAGTAAATCAAGGAGAAAAGATAGATGAAGATATAGCACCAAATTATGCATTAGTTAGATGGAAGCAAACCATGATAAAAAATTTTAGGAAATCATGCATGATTTAGATATGTGAAAATCTAGACAAACCAGAATGATTTCCAAGAATACCTCTGCATACTCTTTCTGAGGGGATGCCACAGAATTTAATTTGCAGTGCTACCTGGATGAGACTTTCCAAAGTGTATATAAATATGCAGTGTTGCTTCACCACACTTTTAGTAAAGCTCTTCACATAGGTGTATCTCTAACTATGCTTTTAAGCCTCAAATTGTTACCACATAAATTTAGGAAGAAGTTTGACTGGGTATTTAGCACAATGGATAAGTCATGGAAATTCTTCTTATGTAAGAAGTGAACATTCAGTAGTTTTAAAAACATTAGAGGTTCTCAGCTAACACTATAGAAGAAGAGCTTAATTATAACAACTGCAATATTTTCTATGGAATATTATCACATATTTAAATGGAAGTATTTTATTTTTCTTTAGATCAGCAGATTTACTACTGTATTTTTTTAAAGTAAATTTTATCTGGTTATTTACATAAGTAACATTGTTTCTTTTTACTTCAGAGGCATATGATCTAGTGAATACAAATATCTGATACACACAATCTTCAATCAGTGTCAATAATTCTTTATTAAAAGAATTACTGAGAACATACATTCTGGCTATGATTTTGTAAAAATTTGCCCATAAATATTTACTCTCTATGGGTTGAAACAGAACAGAAAGACTTTGGGTTTTTGGCAATGTAATGATTCTATGATTAAAATAATAAATAAAAATATTATTTATTGGACCACTACTGGATTTCAGGATTTTAAATAAATAATGTATAATTTAAAAAAAAACCCTGCAAAGCAATAGTTACTGTTTTCATTTACTGATATTGAAACTGTGGCTCAATGGTTAAGTAATTCATCCAAGACCATATAGCTAGCAAGTGTTCAAATCAGGCTTTGAACTGATGTCTATCAGGCTGTTTATTTTGCTTTTAAGCTTGAATGCAGATTATGTTGATCAATGTGATGTTGATGTTTCTGAAGAGAGAGGCCCCCTGGCAGTAGATAAATTTGAAGACTTTACAATTTGTTTTAGGTACCAGTTCATTTCAGGCCAGGTGTTTTAGTCAGGATTCTCCAGAGAAATAGAACCAGTAGGATATACCTATTGGTGGCCATTCAAGTTGACACAAAATTAACCATTACACCAAGACATATAAATGCTCTGACAACTATCTAAAGTCATTTTCCTTGAAAACGTATAAGTTTTGATGGGATAAATAAGATGAAAAATAGATAATAAATGTATAATAAAAATAGTATATAAAGGTGAGGTGATTTGTGGTTGAACTAATTTACAATAAGGTGTAAATGACTGTTAGATTAAATTAAGATTGATTAAAATATTTCAAAAGAAATTTGCCTTTTAAAATTATTTACTTTGGTAATCTAAGTCAGTGCTCTGAAATGTTGGATTTATAGAATTCTCTCTCTCCCATCTCTTTCACAGGAATAATGTCCTAACATTAACTGTCTATTTCTTTTTTGATAACATCTCTGGAGTTTGTATTCAATAATCCAAATTTAATTATTCAACTGGCTTCTGGATTTAAATACTTGTTGATGTAAACCTTCAGTGATTTTCAACTAATTTTCAATCATTCCAGTAAAATGATTTAAACAGAGAGCTATTTGAAACAGTAGAAATAAATCTATTTTAGAAATTAGTTTCATTATTAAAAGAATTGCAAACAATTATTTTGTCCCTGTAGTACCATGGTTCAAAGCATAGTGTTTTACGGCAGTGTTTTTGCCTGCAAAAGACTTTAAAACCCTCTTGTAGACTGAAAATTTCTTTCTGTTGACCATGAGGAATATATATTCTACAGGGGATGGGTAATTCCTATTCATCATGTCTGATGAGAAAAGAAAGGTTCTTAGTATATTCAATGTATTACTTGGCTTGTCTAAACCAAGGATCGCATCTATAAATATTGCTGAAATATCTGGCTTGTTCATGTCCAAAAGCACTTTTAATTAGTATATTGCCTTTTCTGAAGGTGTTTTATAATCATGAAATCACACTTAACTCATTCTTGGTGGATGTGTTCTTGTCTTTTGGCCTCTGTCTCTTGTTGTTCAGCATGCAGTCTTGACCTTCAAAGCAGGCAGTAAGGACAAACAATTTTGAAGTTTCAATTCTAACATCAGGTTAGAACTTTTCTCTTAATTTCATTTCTGTGTCACTTAGAATAAAATCTACTACATACCAGTTGTTTCAAAACAGGTGTTTAAAATACTTTTTTAAGTTCAGGTTTATTTGTTTTTCCACCTGTGTCTGTTGGCTTTTAGTACTCCATAAATATGGTGACATACTGTGACCTCATTTCTCTTCACTGGAAAACAACTTGAATCCACTCTTCAGCATTCACATGTCCTTTAAAAGCAATACTGAATCTTCCTTTAAGATAACACTAAAGTGTATTAAAAATAGTAGGAGGTAGAATGGTAGGAACCTCATGTCACTAGGATGGGAGAGGGGCCAAACCGAGATATGTGAAAATACTTCTGTATTAAAATTTAAATTATTTGCTTATGAAACATGTTTATTAAAGCACACATGAGAGACAGGGCATTGTATTTGATGTAAAATAGAAAAATGAGAAAAGGTCCATATTTGCATGTGGTTTTAGTAGAGTTTCTATAGAATAGAAACACATAACTAATATATAAGACTGGATTTGAGCATTTCTGAAACTTAGATACACATAACCATCCATAAGAATTCAGGGGGAAAAGAAGGCTCTTTTGCTGATTTATTTAAGAAAGACTTTGCAGTTACATTAGACATACATCCACATTGTGACCCCAGCCTTTCCACTCCTAGATAAGTATCCAAGAGAAAATGAAAAGTTATGTTCCCACAAAACCATATACACTACTATTTTCAACAGTTGTAATTATATCATCCAAATCTGAAATCCATACAGATTTCCATTAACAGAGAATGAGAGTGTCAAATCCTAACCATATTTCATTATATAAGATGAATAAGTTCTAGAAATCTGCTGTACAGCATTGTGCTTATACCTAGCAATACTGTGTTGTGCACTTAAAATTTTGTTAAGAGTGTAGATCTCAAGTTAAGTGTTCTTACCACAATCAAAAATAAAATAAAATAAAGCAAAATAATGCTCAACATCACTAATTATTAGAGAAATGCAAATCAAAATTACAATGATCTGTCACCTCACACCGGTCAGAAATGGTCATCATCAAAAAAATCTACAAAAAATAAATGCTGGAGAGAGTGTGGAAAAAAGGCAACCCTCTTGCACTGTTGGTGGGAGTGTAAATTGATACAGCCACTATGGAGAACAGTATGGAGTTTCCTTAAAAAACTAAAAATAGAACTACCATATGACCCAGCAATCCCACTACTGGGCATATAGCCAGAGAAAACCATAATTCAAAAGGACACATGTACCCCAATGTTCATTGTAGCACTATTTACAATAGCCAGGACATGGAAACAACCTAAATGTCCATCAGCAGATGAATGGATAGAGATATGGATGGACCTAGAGTCTGTCATACAGAGTGAGGTAAATCAGAAAGAGAAAAACAAATATTGTATATTTATGCTTATATGTGGAATCTAGAAAAATGGTACAGATGAACCTATTTGCAGGGTAGGAATAGACACGCAGATATAGAGAATGGTTGTGTTGACATGGAGGGTAAGGGGAGGGTGGGATGAATTGAGAGATTAGGTTTGACATAAATACACTACAATGTGTAAAATAGCTAGCTAGTGGGAACCTGCTGTATAGCACAGGAAACTCAGCTCTGTGCTCTGTGATGACCTAGATGGGTGGGATGTAGGGGGGAGGGAGATCCAAGAGGGAGGGGATATATGTACCCACTTCTTTGTACAGCAGAAACTAACACAACATTGTAAAGGAATTTTACTTCAAAAAAAATAAAATAAGATAAAGTAAAATAAACCTTCTACTCATAGGAAAGAAGGTACTGAGTGAACTAATAAAATAAATAAGTACAATTAAAGGAACAAACTACTGGTAAACATGAACACATACATGAATGTCAAAATAATTATGTTGAGTGTTGAATTTAGAAACAAAGTATTATATTGATATAATACTTGATTACTTTATATAAACTTACAAAATAATATGCTAACCAAAATGTAAATGGTTGTTTTCTAGGGCAGGCGGTAGATAAAAGGATAGAATAGAATGGGGATGAGGGAGATGTTCTTTATTTCAGTTTAGCTTGTAGCTCCTACAGTGAACACAGCTGCCAAAACTCATTGAAATGTCTACTTTAAATAGATACAGTACATTGTATATACATTATTCCACAATAAACTTGATAAATGCTTAAAAAGATTTTGAATGTAAAAAAAGATTAAATCCTAATTATTCCTATTCAACAATCATTGCTATAGCTTCTCAGTACAGAAACAAATAAATATCTAACTAATGATAACACTGTACTTTTGATATTTCATGGTTGTTTGGTAGACAATTTATATTGAAAACAGGGATAATTTCTGTATTATCTAGTTTTTATTATATTACATATTGTATATTTGTAGCTTTCCCTGTGTCAACTATTAAATCATAATTAGGGATCAATAAATATTATTGTTAATATCATTTTGTTCATAAGTTTAAGATACCAGTTTTCTGTAACATTTCCTATATAACATTAAATAACAATGTCATAAGAACAAAGTGAATTATATATGTACCATGCAAAAAATGAGAGTGAAACCTAAATAGTAACTTGTACAACAAAATTTCATTGTGTATACAGTTCAATATAATATCTTAAAAATAATGTAACAGGTTAAAAATTCAACACAAAATATCAAGATCATGTAAGACATTACAAGAAAGTAAAAATAAAGTGCATTTCTCAATAGTAACTCCATTGATAGAAAATTAAGAAGTGGGTTAAATATTGAGCACAGAGGACTCAATAGCTCAAAAATAACTCTTTTAATAGGATACACAAAAATAAATTTCTGAAGAAACAATTAAAGGCTTTTTATTAGAAAAAATTGTAACTATGCTTTTAAGAGAAAGTTTAGGTTTGTGAATGATCTGGAGGTACAGATAACTATTCTCAATAAACTGGCAGACTCTCAGTATCTGACTCTAATGACTTTTATGGCCAATCTTATTCTAATAATTTTTATAATTGCTTTAGGATTATAAAGGGGGGGGTGGGCTTCTACAAACTGAGAGTCCTAACTGATTTTAAACAGGAACTTAAGCTCATGCCCTAAAATGATTAACCTTATATCTTTGTAAGTTCAGCACATGCCCTTAATATTAAAGGATTTAATGGTGTATGTTGATGTAAGTTTCTAAAGGATAAAGAAATAATGTTACAAGGGTGAAATATTTAGTCTCACACTTACTCAATATTAAAAATACTCATTTTTACTCTCAGAATATAAATCTATAGTCTTATCTCTCTTTTCCCCTCCCTTACTGATTTGATTAATATGAAATACTTATTAAACAAAGCTCATATTAAATTACACCTACTCTTCTAGATCATTATACTTTCCAGGAGATGGCACTATAGCACTTTGTTTTATAGTCCAGATAACAGATCTATAAGCTAAAGGTTATTTTAGCTATGCATTATATAATATTGAGTGAATTAAAAATTCTGTTTGGTCCACTGTATTATGCTCAATTATTTGTCTTGCACATTGAGTTTGTTAGTTATTTCTCTAGGTCTTTATTAAAAGTATGAAGTGTCCTACTTCAAAATTATAATATATAATTTTAATGAATTACCTGGTTTACTTTACAATTAAATTTAGGGAGTAATCTAACCTTATAAAGGAGTCTATAAAAATATTTATGAATCCAAATGTCATAGGTTACAATGTTTAATAACTAATAATAAACTGCAACAATGCCAGTGAAGATCAAATTCAACATGATTCAGATTTGGGATAATGTTGAGAGTACCTGAAATTCCATCCACTATTGTATAATTTTGATTGTTTTAGTACATAGATACATGTTTCCCTATGAAGAAATTTTGAGCTTTCACATCAGTAACATTTGAAATGAACCCTTTCAATGATTCAGTACTTACAAAGTACTATACAAAAAAAAAAAAAAGTACAACTTTTTTTTGCTATTTTAGCTTTTTTTTCTTACTTCATTCTACTGTGTTCTCATGTGACCATATATAGGTATTTGCTTGTCAAAGTATCATCAAGGAGATCAAACACTTATTAGTAGACTTCAGAGAAGTGTTCAATAAGTATAAGTTCTAGGTGCTGGTGGTATGATGATAAAAATCTTTGACCTTGAGGATTTCAAAGTCTTATATGAGGCAGGTGTGTGAACTTATATTAATCTGTTTATTTTTTGTGATGCTAATGATTGAAAAGGTGAAGGGCTTGTGCTTTTTAAGAAGTTGAAATGTATCTACAAAAACCTTTATGGGTCTCTATAAAAGAAATTATGGCAGTCAGGAAGAATAACCACCGTAACATACATCAAGAACCTTCATAAAAAAATAGGGCTTCCCTGGTGGCGCAGTAGTTAAGAACCCGCCTGCCAAAGCAGGGGACATATGAATGCTCATCATATCCCATGACCCTAAAATATAGGAGAAGTCATATTTTTTCTCAGCTGGTAGTGGATAGCTTGGCCAAAAAACGTATGATCCACATTACTTTGAACAATTCAAATTCATTCAATCGAACTGATCATGTCACATCCCTGCTTAAAACAAAACATCATAAAACAAACAACCAAAAATATATTGGATCCTTGTGAACTCCAGAATAAAATCTAAACTTTAAAAGATGGCACATAGGCACTTCCCTGGTGGCGCAGTGGTTAAGAATCCACCTGCCAGTGCATGGGACACACGTTTGAGCCCTGGTTCGGGAAAATCCCACATGCGCGGAGCAACTAAGCCTGTGCACCACAGCTACTGAGCCTGTACTCTAGAGCCCGTGAGCCACAACTACTGAGCCCACGTGCCACAACTACTGAAGCCTGCATGCCTAGAGCCCGTGCTCTGCAACAAGAGAGGCCACCGCAATGAGAAGCCCACACACCACAATGAAGAATAGCCCCCACTTGCTGCAACTAGAGAAAGCCCGCATGCATCAAGGAAGACCAAACACAGCCAATAAATAAGTGAATAAATTTATTGGAAAAAGAAAAGTCCTACTCTCCAGAAAATAAGACTCTGCCAGAGCTCAATTCTGACCATTACTCACAATTTGTAAAGGAGATTTCTTCGCAGTCTGGCCCCCTAGAGTCTTTCTATCTCATGTAAAGGAGAGAAACAAAAATATATTTGGTAGGAGGGGTCTGGCCTTCAAGAATACAGATCATGAATGCTGGTGCCATAGAAGGGAACTGAGTCTGGGGAAAAATAAAAGCAGTACCTTTGTACAAACTTGTGAAGGTTACAACCTCAAGAGACAGGCCCAATAAAGACTGAGATTTAATCAGGCAACACCTGAATGCTTTTCTTCCCCCACAGTGGAGCTCCAGCATAACAATAGGGGATTGAAGCTAAAAATGCTGCATGATGAAGACTCTAAGGAGAGTACATAGGGAAGACCTGTGTCAAGAGTGGAGACAAGAAGAAGGACACTACTGGAATTTGAAGCTCTAGAACCTATAGCTAAAATAAACATTAAACATAGCACAACTTCCTGCTGGATTAATGTAAATTCTCACATTAAGAAAATGGTAACTTACACAAAAATAAACTCAAAATGGATTAAAGACCTAAATGTAAGGCCAGACACTATAAGACCCCTTAGAGGAAAACATAGGCAGAACACCTTATGACATAAATCACAGCAAGATCCTTTTTGACCCACCTCCTAGAGAAATGGAAATAAAAACAAAAGTAAACAAATGGGACCTAATGAAACTTCAAAGCTTTTGCACAGCAAAGGAAACCATAAACAAGACGAAAAGACAACCCTCAGAATGGGAGAAAATATTTGCAAATGAAGCAACTGACAAAGGATTAATCTCCAAAATTTACAAGCAGCTCATGCAGCTCAATATCAAAAACAACCCAATCCAAAAATGGGCAGAAGACCTAAATAGACATTTCTCTAAAGAAGACATACATATGGCCAAGAAGCACATGAAAAGCTGCTCAACATCACTAATCATTAGAGAAATGCAAATCAAAACTACAATGACGTATCACCTCACAGCAGTCAGAATGGCCATCATCAAAAATCTACAAACAATAAATGCTGGAGAGGGTGTGGAGAAAAGGGAACCCTCTTGCACTGTTGGTGGGAATGTAAATTGATAAAGCCACTATGGAGGACAGTATGGACATTCCTTAAAAAACTAAAAATAGAACTACCATACGACCCAGCAATCCCAGTACTGGGCATATACCCTGAGAAAACCATAATTCAAGAAGAATCATGTACCAAAATGTTCATTGCAGCTCTATTTACAATAGCCAGGACATGCAAGCAACCTAAGTGTCCATCAACAGATGAATGGATAAAGAAGATGTGGCTCATATATACAATGGAATATTACTCAGCCATAAAAAAAAACGAAATTGAGTTATTTGTAGTGAGGTGGATGGACCTAGAGTCTGTCATACAGAGTGAAGTAAGTCAGAAAGAGGAAAACAAATACCATATGCTAACACATATATATGGAATCTAAAAAAAAAAAAAAAATGGTCATGAAGAACCTAGGGGCAAGATGGGAATAAAGACGCAGACCTACTAGAGAATGGACTCTTGAGGATATGGGGAGGGGCAAAGGTAAGCTGGGACAAAGTGAGAGAGTGGCATGGACATAATATACTGCCAAATGTAAAATAGATAGCTAGTGGGAAGCAGCCGCATAGCACAGGGAGATCAGCTCAGTGCTTTGTGACCACCTAGAAGGGTGGGATAGGGAGGGTGGGAGGGATGGAGATGCAAGAGGGAAGAGATATGGGGATATGTGTATATGTATAATTGATTCACTTTATTATAAAGCAGAAACACACCATTGTATAGCAATTATACTCCAATAAAGATGTTAAAAAATAAAAAAAGAAAATGGTAACTGTGTGACGTGGTGATGTGTTAATTAACTTGATTGTGATAACCATTCCACAATGTATGTATATGTTAGATCATCACACTGTACACCTTTAAACTATTTTAGAAAATATTTATTTATCTCTCTCCCTATTATTAATACCTATATAGCAGGTCCAGCTTTCAATTAAAAAGTCATAACACAGGGAACTCTACCAATACTCTGTAATGACCTATATGGGAAAAAAATCTTAAAAAGTGTGGATATATGTATATGTATAACTGATTCACTTTGCTGTATAGCAGAAACTAACACAACATTGTAAATCAACTATACTCCAATAAAAATTATTTTAAAGAGTCATGTCAGATGGCAAAGACATAAACAAAAAACCACTCTGAAGTCATGACAACCAGATATGAGAACCATGACACAAATGCTGGAATTATCAGTCAGGGAATTTAAAAAGCTATGGTTAACATGTTTAGGGTTCTAATGAAAAAAGTAGAGAACATGTAAAAGCAGATGGGCAGTGTAAGAAGAAATATGGATATTCGTATGAAGAATAAAAAAAACATTAGAAAGCAAAACTCTGTAGCAGAAAATAATGTCTTAGGTGTACTCATTAGTAAGCCTGACATGGCTAAGAAAATAATTAGTGAATTTGAACAACACAGGTTAATGAAACATTCCAAACTGGAATGCAATGCAAAGAGAATTTATTGCTAGCAGACTTCACCTACAGTGTTAAAAGAAGTTCTGCAAGCATCGTGAAAATCATATAGGTCAGAAACTTCAATCTAATAAAGAAAGGAAAATCAGCAGGGAAGAAATAAATGAAGGTTAAAGAAAATACTGTTGAACAACACAGGTTAATGAAAAATTCCAAACTGGAATGCAGTGCAAAGAGAATTTATTGCTAGCAGACTTCACCTACAATGTTAAAAGAAGTTCTGCAAGCATTGTGAAAATTATATAGGTCAGAAACTTCAGTCTAATAAAGAAAGGAAAAGCATTAGAGAAGAAATAAATGAAGGTTAAAGAAAATACTTAATTTTTTCCATATTCTTAACTGATCTAAAACAGAATTATTTGTTTAAGCAATAAATTAACAGTGTACTAAATGATGCTTGCATATGGATATTTGAAATGAAAAACAGTAATAACATGAAAAAGGAATTTGAAATATTCTGTTAAAAGGTATCTGCATAAAACGTACACAGCAGTATTTGCAGCAGTATAATGCTATTGATACTTGAAAGATTAGTTATTGTAAGATCTAGGGCATCCACTAAAAATTAAGAAGAATTATTTATGGTCTAAGAAAGGAGATGCATTGATTTAACATACAAAATAGTCCATTAAAATCAGAGAAGTCTGAAAAGGGGAAGAGAAAATAAAGGACAACAGGGGAGTGACCTCAGCAAGATGGAAGAACAGGAGTTTTCTCTGTTATCCCTCTACAGAACATTGATTTTGACAACCATTCATAGACAAGAATACTGTTCTGGGTGTCTGGGAGTCCTGCAGAGAAGTTCCAGCATGCTGTTAGAGCAAAAAATCTGAGAATACATGTATCGAGGAAGGTATGAAGAACAGTTTCATTTTACCCATTGTCATTCTTCCCTCAAGGCAGTACAGTTTAGTACCAAGAGACATAATTCCTTTTCTTTTTTCTTTTTATTAATTTTTTATTCAAGTACAGTTGATTTACAATGTTGTGTTAGTTTCTGCTGTACAGCAAAGTGAATCAGTTATATTATACATATGCATATATCCATTCTTTTTTAGATTCTTTTCCATATAGGTCATTACAGAGTATTGAGTAGAGTCCCCTGTGCATTAAAATAGGTTCTTATTCGTTATCTATTTTATATATATAGTGTATATATGTCAAGCCCAATGTCCCAATTTATCCCTCCCCCCCGGCCCCTTGGTAACCATAAGTTTTTTTCCTACATCTGTGACTTTCTGTTTCATAAATAAGTTCATTTGTACTATTTTTTTAGATTCCACATATGAGCAATACCATATGATATTTGTCTTTCTCTGATTTCACTCAGTATGACAATCTCTAGGTCCATCCATGGCACTGCAGATGGCATTATTTCATTCTTTTTTATGGCTGAGTAATATTTCAACCCATAATTTCTCCCACTGGAGTAAGTGAGAGTGTACTGAGTACCTGACTTTCCCAGCTATGGGTTGCTACCCATGAGGCCTACTTCTTCCTCATTCCACCCAGAATATGGAAATTATTGGCACAGCTGAGAGATAGGGAGATACTGGGAACAGAGAAGGGAAATGGGAAATTGCAGCTCTCAGAAATCAGAATTCAACAAAGGGCCAAGGATCCTATATATTGCTTCTTGGACTCCATCAGCAAGTCTGACCAAGGGCTGCTTGGAATGCCATACCTTTGGACCCCCAAGTGGCCCACAGTAACACCCAACTCTCTGAACACCTCAACTGCACCCCTGTGGCTGGTACCCTGCATGCAAGCTCATGGATAGTGACTGTGAGCCCTTAGATATGGCTCATAATTAAGCATGTGCAAAAATAAAATCAACTCTGTGGCATTGGGAGAAGGTACAGAAATTTGAGTGTTTCAGGGCACCACCCTAGTGCAACAAAATGGAGGCTCTTAGGACACTGTCTGGATTTGCAGGATTGAGAGAAGTCATGCATATTTAATTCCCCTTCCCCCAAGTGGGAACAAGAAACATAGATTGAAAAGGTCTAAGAGAGCTTCAGAAACCAAATTTGGGCTGACTGGTGAAGATATTTCTCTCCTGAAGCCAGTCAGTAAAGCCTGGAGAAGGAGACTCACTCCTTATTTAAATGTGAAGACAGCAACACAAGACTTAAAAGAAATGAAAAATCAAGAAAACATGATGTGACCAAAGGAAGACAATATTTTTCCAATACCCAGTTCCAAAGAAATGAAGATCTGACAAAGAATTGAAAATAATTGTTTTAGGAAAGCTCAGAAAGCTACCAGAGAAAACAGATAAGACAACACAATAAAATCAGCTAAATAATACATGAAAAAAATAAGTTTAACAGAGAGATAGAAATCATAAAACAGAACCAAACAGGAATTGTGGAGCTGAAGAATACAATAAATATGATTTTAAATGCAATAAAGAGCCTTAATCACTGAGTTGATCAAGTAGAAGAAAAAATCTGTGAACTTGAAGACAGGTCATTTGAAATTGTTCAGTCAGAAAAGGTAAAAAATGAACAAAAAGAAATGAAGAAAGCCTATGGGATTGATGGAACACCATAAAGACAGCTAACATTTGCATTATGGGAGACCCCAAAGGAGAAGGGTGAGAGAAAGGAGCAGAAAACTTATTTAAAGGAATAATGGCTGAACACTTACCATATCTGGGAGGATATAGAAATTCAGATACATGACTATCAAAAGTACCCAAACTGGTTGAACTCAAAGAAGACTTCACCAAGGCACAGTATAATCAAGCTGTCAAAAATCAAAGATAGACTTTCTAAAGCAACAAGAGTAAAAAAGGCTTAAAAGGGAGCCCACATAAGTCTGTCAGTAGATTTCATAGCATATGCATTGCAGGCCAAGAGAGTATAGATTGATATATTCAGTGTGCTGAGAGAAAGAAAACGTATTACCCAGCAAAGTTGTCCTTCAGAAGTGAAGGAGAGATAGACTTTCCCAGATAAAAAAAAGACCTAGCTCATCACCACTAGGCCTACTGTACAAGAAATACTAAAGGAAGTTAATCAAGCTGATACAGAATGATGTTAATTAGTAACATGAAAGCATATGAAAGTATAAAACTCACTGGTAAAGGTAAGCATATTGTCAAATTCAGAACACTTTAATACTGTAATGGTGTTTTTAAACCACTTTTAACTAGTATAAAGGTGAAAAAACAAAAGTATTAAAAATAACTATAGCCATAATAATTTATTAATGGATACATTTACAAAGATATGTAAATTGTGGCAGCAAACTCAAAATGTGGGAGACAGAAGTAGAAGTGTGGGGGGTTTGTATATGAAGGAAGTTAAAATTTTATCACCTTAAAATACACTGTTATAACTATAAGGTGTTTTATGTAAACCTCATAGTAACAACAAAGCAGAAACGTAAAGTTGATACATAAAAGATAAAGAGAAGGGATATAAACATATCACTACAGAAAGTCATCAAATCTCAAAGGAATAGAGAAAAAGAGGAAAAAAAGGAAAAAAAGGAACTACAAAACAGACAAAAGTCAACAAAAATGACAATATTAAGTCCTTATGTATTAATAATTTAACTTTAAACATAAATGAATTAAATTATCCAATTGAAAATTACAGAGTGGCTGGATGGATTTAAAAAAAATGTGAAACAAAAAAAACAAGATCCATCTTTAAGCTGCCTACAAGAGACTCAGTTCAGCTTTAAGGACAGACATAGGCTGGAAGTGGAAGATTAGAAAAAGATATTCCATGCAAATGGAAACCAAAAGACATCTGGAGTGGCTATACTTATAGCAGACAAAATAGACTTTAAGTCCTAAAATCTCGTAAAAACAGAGAAGGTCATTTAATGACAAAGGGGTCAATTCATCAAGAAGATATAACAATTGCAAATACATATACACCCAATATCAGAGCACAAAACTATATAAAGCAAATATTAAAAGACCTGAAGGGAGAAATAGACAGCAATACAATAATAATAGGGGACCTCAGTACCCCGGTATCAACAATGGCTAACTCACGCAGAGAGAAAACGAATCAGGAAATATTAGACTTGAACTATATTTTACACCAAATGGACCTAACAAACATACAGAACATTCTCTTCAACATGCATTCTTCTCAGGTATACACAGAGCATTCTCCAGAATAGATCATATGTTAGGTCACAAAAGTTTTAATAAATTTAGAGATGGAAATCATATCAAGTATCTTTTCTTTTTTTTTTTTTATAACATCTTTATTGGAGTATAATTGCTTTACCAACATCAGTACTCCAACATGTTGCTTTACCAACATGTTAACTCCAACATTTATTTCCACATCTTTATTGGAGTATAATTGCTTTACAATGGTGTGTTAGTTTCTACTTTATAATAAAGTGAATCAGCTATACATATACATATATCCCCATATCTCCTCCCTCTTGCGTCTCCCTTCCACCCTCCCTATCCCGCCGCTCTAAGTGGTCACAAAGCACCGAGCTGATCTCCCTGTGCTATGCGGCTGCTTCCCACTAGCTAGCGATTTTACATTTGGCAGTGTATATAAGTCCATGCCACTCTCTCACTTCGTCCCAGCTTAACCTTCCCCCCACCATGTCCTCAAGTCCATTCTCTACATCTGCGTCTTTATTCCTGTCCTGCCCCTAGGTTCTTCATAACCATTTCTTTTTCTTTAGATTCCATATATATGTGTTAGCATATGGTATTTGTTTTCTTCCTTCTGACTTACTTCACTCTGTATGACAATCTCTAGGTCCATCCACCTCACTACAAATAACTCAATTTCGTTTCCTTTTATGGCTGAGTAATATTCCATTGTATATATGTGCCACATCTTCTTTATCCATTCATCTGTTGATGGACACTTAAGTTGCTTCCATGTCCTGGCTATTGTAAATAGAGCTGCAATGAACATTTTGGTACATGACTCTTTTTGAATTATGGTTTTCTCAGGGTATATGCCCAGTACTGGGATTGCTGGGTCGTATGGTAGTTCTATTTGTAGTTTTTAAGGAACCTCCATACTGTTCTCCATAGTGGCTGTATCAATTTACATTCCCCAAAACAGTGCAAGAGGGTTCCCTTTTCTCCTCACCCTCTCCAGCATTTATTGTTTGTAGATTTTTGATGATGGCCATTCCGACTGCTGTGAGGTGATGCCTCATTGTAGTTTTGATTTGCATTTCTCTAATGATTAGTGATGTTGAGCAGCTTTTCATGTGCTTCTTGGCCATATGTATGTCTTCTTTAGAGAAATGTCTATTTAGGTCTTCTGCCCATTTTTGGATTGGGTTGTTTGTTTTTTTGATATTGAACTGCATGAACTGCTTGTATATTTTGGAGATTAATCCTTTGTCAGTTGCTTCATTTGCAAATATTTTCTCCCATTCTGAGGGTTGTCTTTTCGTCTTGTTTATGGTTTCCTTTGCTGTGCAAAAGCTTTTAAGTTTCATTAGGTCCCACTTGTTTTTATTTCCATTTCTCTAGGAGGTGGGTCAAAAAGGATCTCGCAGTGATTTATGTCATAGAGTGTTCTGCCTATGTTTTCCTCTAAAAGTTTGATAGTGTCTGGCCTTACATTTAGGCCTTTAATCCATTTTGAGTTTATTTTTGTGTATGGTGTTCGGGAGTGTTCTCATTTCATTCTTTTACATGTAGCTGTCCAGCTTTCCCAGCACCACTTATTGAAAAGGCTGTCTTTTCTCCATTGTACATTCTTGCCTTCTTTATCAAAAATAAGGTGAGCATACGTGCATGGGTTTATCTGTGGACTTTCTATCCTGTTCCATTGATCTATATTTCTGTTTTTGTGCCAGTACCATACTGTCTTGATGACTGTAGCTTTGCAGTATTGTCTGAAGTCTGGGAGACTGATTCCTTCAGCTCTGTTTTTCTTTCTCAAGATTGCTTTGGCTGTTCTGGGTCTTTTGTGTTTCCATACAAACTGTGAAATTTTTTTGTTCTAGTTCTGTGAAAAATGCTTTTGGTAGTTTGATAGGGATTGCATTGAATCTGTAGATTGCTTTCAGTAGTATAGTCACTTACACAGTGTTGATTCTTCCAATCCAGGAACATGGTATATCTCTCCATGTGTTTGTATTGTCTTTGATTTCTTTCATCCGTGTCTTATAGTTTTCTTCTTACAGATCTTTTGTCTCCTTAGGTAGGTTTATTCCTAGGTATTTTATTCTTTTTGTTACAAAGGTAGATGGGAGTGTTTCCTTAATTTCTCTTTCAGGTTTTTCATCATTAGTGTATAGGAATGCAAGAGATTTCTGTGCATTAATTTTGTATCCTGCTACTTTATCAAATTCATTGATTAGCTCTAGTAGTTTTCTGGTAACATCTTTAGGATTCTCTATCTATAGTATCATGTCATCTGTAAACAGTGACAGTATTACTTCTTCTTTTCTGATTTTCTTTCCTTTTACTTCTTTTTTGACTGCTGTGGCTAAAACATACAAAACTATGTTGAATAATAGTGGTGAGAGTGGGCAAGCTTGTCTTGTTCCTGGTCTTAGTGGAAATGGTTTCAGTTTTTCACCATTGAGAACGATGTTGGCTGTGGGTTTTTCATATATAGCCTTTGTTATGTTGAGGTAAGTTCCCTCTATGCCTACATTCTGGAGCGCTTTTATCATAAATGGGTGTTGAATTATGTCAAAAGCTTTTTATGATGCTATTGAGATTATCATATAGATTTTACCTTTCAATTTGTTAATATGGTGTATCACATTGACTGATGTGAGTATATTGTAGAATCCTTGCATTCCTGGAGTAAATCCCACTTGATCATGGTGTATGATCCATTTAATGTACTGTTGGATTCTGTTTGCTAGTATTTTGTTGAGGATTTTTGCATCCATGTTTATCAATGATATTGATGTAGTTTTCTTTGTGACATCTTTGTCTCATTTTCATATCAGGGTGATGGTGGCCACATGGAATGAGTTTGGGAGTGTTCCTCCCTCTGCTATATTTTGCGATAGGTGTTAGCTCTTCTGTAAATGTTTGATAGAATTGAGAAGGATAGGTGTTAGAGAAGGATAGGTGTTAGCTCTTCTGTAAATGTTTGAGAAGGATAGGTGTTAGCTCTTCTGTAAATGTTTGATAGAATTTGCCTGTGAAGCCATCTGGTCCTGGGCTTTTGTTTGTTGGAAGATTTTTAATCACAGTCTCAATTTCAGTGCTTGTGATTGGTCGGTTTATATTTTCTGTTTCTTCCTCGTTCAGTCTCAGAGCGTTGTGCTTTTCTAAGAATTTGTCCATTTCTTCTAGGTTGTCCATTTTATTGGCACATAGTTGCTTGTAGTAATCTCTCATGATCCTTTGTATTTCTTCAGTGTCAGTTGTTACTTTTCCTTTTTCATTTCTAATTCTGTTGATTTGAGTCTTCTGCCTTTTTTTCTTCATGAGTCTGGCTAATGGTTTATCAATTTTATTTATCTTCTCAAAGAACCAGCTTTTAATGTTACTGATCTTTGCTAATGTTTCCTTCATTTCTTTTTCATTTATTTCTGATCTGATCTTTATGATTTCTTTCCTTCTGCTAACTTTGGGACTTTTTTGTTCTTCATTCTCTAATTGCATTAGGTGTAACGTTAGGTTGTTTATTTGAGATCTTCCTTGTTTCCTGAGGTGGGATTTTATTGCCATAAACTTCCCTCTTAGAACTGCTTTTGCTGCATCCCATAGGTTTTGGGTCATTGTGTTTTCATTGTCATTTGTTTGTAGCTCTTTTTGATTTCCTCTTTGCTTTCTTCAGTGATCTCTTTGTTATTAGGTAGTGCATTTTTTTAGCCTCCATGTATATTTTACAGATTTTTTCTTGTAATTGATATCTAGTCTCATAGCATTGTGGTCAGAAGAGATACTTGATATGATTTCAATTTTCTTAAATTTACCAAGGCTTGATTTGTGCCTCAGTATATGATCTGTCCTGGAGAATGTTCCATGAGCAGTTGAGAATAAAGTGTATTCCGTTTTTTTTTTTGGATGGAATGTCCTATAAATATCAATTAAGTTCATCTTAATGTATCATTTAAAGCTTGTGTTTCCTTATTTATTTTCATTTTGGATTATCTGTCCATTGGTGAAAGTGGAGTGTTAATTTCCCCTTTTATTGCTGTTAGCATTTACCTATGTATTGAGGTGCTCCTATGTAGGGTGCATAAATATTTACAATTGTTATATCTTCTTCTTGGATTGATCCCTTGATCATCATGTAGTGTCCTTCTTTGTCTCTTGTAATAGTCTTTATTTTAAAGTCTATTTTGTCTGCTATGAGTATTGCTACTCCAGCTTTCTCTTGATTTCCATTTGCATGGAATATCTTTTTCTATCCCCTTACTTTCAGTTTCTATGTGTCCCTATCTGAAGTGGGTCTCTTGTAGACAGAATATATAGGGTCTTGTTTTTGTATTCATTCAGCTAGTCTATGTCTTTTGGTTGGAGCATTTAATCCATTTACTTTTAAGGTAACTATCGATATGTATGTTCCTGTTACCATTTTCGTAATTGTTTTGGGTTTGTCATTGTATGTCTTTTCCTTGTCTTGTGATTCCTGCCTAGAGAAGTTCCTTCAGCATTTGTTGTAAAGCTGGTTTGATAGTGCTGAATTCTGTTAGCTTTTGCATGTCTGTAAAGGTTTCAGTTTCTCCGTCTAACCTGAATGAGATCCTTGCTGGGTAGAGTAATATTGCTTGTAAGTTTTTCCTGTTCCTCACTCTAAATATGTCCTGCCACTCCCTTCTGGCTTGCACAGTTTCTGCTGAAAGATCAGCTATTAACCTTATGGGGATTCCCTTGTATGTTATTTGTTGATTTTCCCTTGCTGCTTTTAATATTTTTTCTTTTTACTTAATTTTTGTTAGTTTGATTAATATGTGTCTTGGCGTGTTTCTCCTTGGATTTTTCTTCTTTGGGACTCTCTGTGCTTCCTGGTCTTGATTGACTATTTCCTTTCCCACATTAGGGAAGTTTTCAACTATAATCTCTTCAAATATTTTCTCAGTCCTTTTCTTTTTCTCTTCTTCTTCTGGGACCCCTATAGTTCGAATGTTGGTGCATTTAATGTTGTCCCAGAGGTCTCTGAGACTGTCCTCAGTTCTTTCCATTCTTTATTCTGCTCTGCAATATTTATTTCCACTCTTACCTTCCAGGTCACTTACCCATTCTTCTGCCTCAGTTATTCTGCTATTGATTCTTTCTAGGGGATTTTTAATTTTGTTTATTGTATTGCTCGTCATTGTTTGTTTGCTGTTTATTTCTTCTAGGTCCTTGTTAAACGTTTCTTGTATTTCCTCCATTCTATTTCCAAGATTTTGGATTATCTTTACTATCATTACTCTGAATTCTTCTTCAGGTAGACTGCCTATTTCCTCTTCATTTGTTTGGTCTGGTGGGTTTTTACCTTGCTCCTTTATGTGCTGTGTGTTTCTCTGTCTTCTCAATTTGCTTAACTTACTGTATTTGGTGTCTCTTTTTCTCAGGCTGCAGGTTTGTAGTTCCTGTTGTTTTTGGTGTCTGCCCCCAGTGGCTATGGTTGTTTCCGTGGGTTGTGTAGGCTTCCTGGTGGAGGGGACTCGTGCCTGCGTTCTGTGGGATGAGGCTGGATCTTGTCTTTCTGGTGGTCAGGACCGCATCTGGTGGTGTGTTTTGGGGTGTCTGTGACCTTTTTATGATTTTAGGCAGCCTGTCTTCTAATGGGTGGGATTTTGTTTCTGTCTTGCTACTTGTTTGGCATAGGGTGTCCAGCCTCAGAGCTTGCTGGTCATTGAGTGGAGCTGAGTGTTAGTGTTGAGATGGAGATCTCTGGGAGAGCTTTTGCTGTTTGATATTATGTGGAGCCAGGAGGTCTCTGGTGGACCAGTGTCCTGAACTTGCCTCTCCCACCTCAGAGGCACAGGCCTGACACCCGGCCAGTACACAAGGACCCTCTCAGCCACACGGCTCAGAAGAAAAGGGAGGAAAAATGAAAGAAACTATGAAAAATATAAAGTTATTAAAATAAAAAATAATTAGTAAAAATAAAAAATATTGAAAAGTAATAACAAAAGAGAAAAAAAATGAAAGAAAGAAAGAAGAGAGCCACCAAACCATAAAAGAAATCCACCAATGATAACATGCACTTAAAATATACTAATTACAAAAAACCCAGAAAACAAACCAAAAAAATGAACAGACAGAACCCTAGGAGAAATAGTAAAAGCAAAGCTATACAGACAAAATCACACAATGAAGCATATACACACACACTCACACACACAAAAAAAGTAAAAAATATGTATATTGTTGCTCCCATAGTCCACCACCTCAATTTTGGTATGATTTGTTGTCTATTCAGGTATTCCATAGTTGCAGGGTACATCAAGTTCATTGAGGAGATTTAATCTGCTGCTTTTGAAGCTGCTGGAAGAGATTTCCCTTTCTCTTCTTTGTTCACGCAGCTCCTGGGGTTCAGCTTTGGATTTGGCCCCGCCTCTGCAGGTAGGTCACCTCAGGGTATCTGTTCTTCATTCAGACAGGATGGGGTTAAAGTGGCAGCTGATTAGGGAGCTCTGGCTTACTCAAGCCAGGGGGAGGGAGATGTATGGAATGCGGGGCGAGCCTGTGGTGGCAGAGTCCAGCGTGATGTTGCAACAGCCTGAGGTGCACCGTGTGTTCTCTGGGGGAAGTTGTCCCTGGATCACGGCACCCTAGCAGTGGTGGGCTGCACAGGCTCCTTGGAGGGGAGGTGTCGTTAGTGACCTGTGATTGTGCACAGGCTTTTGGTTGCTGCAGCAGCACCTTAGCACTTCATGCCTGTCTCTCGTGTCTGCACTGATAGTCATGGCTTGCGCCTGTCTCTGGAGCTCGTTTAGGTGGTGCTCTGAATCCCCTCTCCTCGTGCACCCCGAAACAATGGTCTCTGGCCTCGTAGGCAGGTCCAGACTTTTTCCCGGACTCCCTCCCGGCTAGCTGTGGCCCACTAGCCCCCTTCAGGCTGTGTTCACGCAGCCCACCCCTGTCCTCTCCCTGGGATCTGACCTCCGAAGCCCGAGCCGAGCCTCAGCTCCCAGCCCCGACCCGTCCCGGTGGGTGAGCAGACACGCCTCTTGGGCTGGTGATTGCTGGTCGGCACTGATCCTCTGTGCGGGAATCTCTCCACTTTGCCCTCTGCACCCCTGTTGCTGGGCTGTCCTCTGTGGCTCCGAAGCTTCCCCCCCACCACCTCCCATCTCTGCCTGTGAAGGGACTTCCTAGTGTGTGGAAACTTTTCTTCCCTCACAACTCCCTCCCAGAGGTGCAGGTCCCATCCCTATTCTTTTGTCTCTGTTTTATCTTTTTTCTTTTGCCCTACCCAGGTATGTGGGGAGTTTCTTGCCTTTTGGGAAGTCTGAGGTCTTCTGCCAGCATTCAGTAGGTGTTCTGTAGGAGTTTTTCCACATGTAGATGTATTTCTGATGTATTTGTGTGGAGGAAGGCGATCTCCACGTCTCACTTCTCCACCATCTTGAACATCTCCTCTCAGTTATCTTTTCTTACCACAGTGGTATGAAAGTAGAAATAACAGGAGAAAAATTAGAAATTTCTCAAATATGAAGTTATTAAACAACACATTGTTAAACAGTCAATGGATCAAAGAAGAAATCAAAAGGAAAATAAGGACATATATTGAGGCAAATGAAAATGGAAATGCAACATACCGAAACTTAATGGGATGCAGCAAAATGCAGTTTTAAGAGGTAAATATTTTAGCAATAAATACATTAAGAAAAAAAGAAAGATTGCAAACAACCTAACTGTATGCTTCAAGAATCAGAAAAATAGGAACAAACTAAGTCAAAAGTTAGCAGAAGCAAGCAAATAACAAAGATCAGAGCAGAGATAAATGAATTAAAGACTAGAAGAACAAGAGAAAAGATCAGTGAAACTGAATTGATTTTTTGAAAAAAATACACAAAATTGACAAATCTTAAACTAGAGTAACTAAGAATAAAGAGAGAAGATTCACATAAATAAAATCAGAAATTAGGAAGGTGGCATTACTACTGACAACACAGAAATACAAAACATTGTAAGAGGTCACTATGAACAGTTGCACCCTGCAAATTGGGTCGCCTAGAAGAAATGGATAAATCCTAGAAACATACTACGAAGACTGAATCATGAAGAAATAGAAAATCTGAACAGACTGATAATGAGTGAGGTGATTGAATCATTAATCAAAAATCTCCCACCAAACAAAAGTTCAGCAGCAGGTGGCTTCACAGGTGAATTCCACTAAATATTTAAGAAAAAGTAATACCATTCCTTCTCAATCTTTTCTAGAAAATTGAAGAAAAAGGAACACTTCCAAACTTATTTTACCAGTCCAGCATTACCCTGATACCAAAGCTAAACATGGATATTAGAATAAGGGAATATTGCATACCAGTAGTCCTAATGAACTTAGATGAAATATCTTCAGCAAAATATAAACAAGCCAAATTCACCATGAATAGGATCACTCACATGGTCAAGTCAGATTTATCCCTGGGATGCAAGAATGGTGTAACATCTGCAAGTCAATAAATGTAATACAACACATGAACAGAATGAAGGATAAAGATCATATGATCATCTCACATGCAGGAAAAACATTTGGCAAAATTCACCATTTCATGAAGAAAAAAAGACTCATTAAACTAGGTGTAGAAGTAATGTACCTCAGTACAACAAAGGCCATATTGACAAGCCCACATATGACATTGTAATGGTGCAAAGCTGAAAGCTTTTCCTGTAAGCTCAGGAATAAGACAAAGATGCCCAATCTCACCACTTCTATTCAGCATAGTATTGGAAGTCCTAGCCAGAGCAATTATGCAAGAAAAATAAATTAAAAGCATCCAAATTGGAAAGGAAGAAGTAAAATTATCTCTCTTTGCAGATGACATGATCACAAGAAACATAGGAAACCTTAACAAGATACATAGAAAACTATATTTCCATATATAGAAAACTCTAGCAAAAACAAAACAAAAAAATAAAAAACCCTGTTAGAACTAATGACAGTGAAGTTGATTCAGTAAAGTAAAATGGTAAAGTCTTGAAGTTTTTTTTTTCAATACTCTGGTATTTCACCTCCTACTCTGAATACTGAGTGAATATGAATGACTTAAAAGTTAGTCCAGATTTTTACAGAGGATACATTTATTTTTCATCATTATTGGACGTTTGAAATTTTCTAACCTTCCATTTTCTTTAATATATATTTCCTCAAAGCAGATAAGTTGAATCTCTTCTGTAAGCGGATGTTTTATTTTTTTTAATTTAAAATTTAAAAAAAGCTTAGCCAAATTAAAAAGAATTTTTTTTGTTTGAGGATAGAAAATCAGCATACAAAAATCAGTTGCATTTCTGTACATTAATAACAAAAGAAATTAAGAAATACTTCAATTTACAATAGCATCAAAAAGAGTAAAATCCTTTGGAATAAATTTAACCAAGGAAGTGAAAGACACATGCTGAAAACTGTAAAATGTTGATTAAAGAAATGTTAAAAAGACACATAAAATATCTCATTTCATGGATTGGAAGAATGAATATTGTTAAAATATCCATACTACTCAACGTGATGTACAGATTCAACACAACCTCTATCAAAATTCCAATGGCATTTTTCTCAGAAACAGAAAAAACAATCCTAAAATTGAACTGAACCAGATACCCTGAATAACAAAAGCAGTGTTGAGCAAGAACAAAGTTGCAGGCAGCAGACTTCTTGATTTCAAATACATTTTAAGACTATACTAATCAAAGTAGTATGGTACTAACCTAAAAAGAGATGCATAGACCAGTGGAACAGAATAGATAATGTAGAAATAAATCTTTGCATATAGGGTTAACTAGTCTTTGAAAAAGGTGCCAAGAATACACAAAGGGAAGAGGACATTCTCTTTAATAAATGGTGTTGGGAAACCTGGATATCCTCATGTAAAAGAATGATATTGGACCCTTATCTTATACACTGCACAAAAACCAACTCAAAATGGACTAAAAAATTAAATGTAGCACCTGAAAATCATAAAACTCCTAGAAGAAACCATAAGGAAAAAAGCTCTTTGACAGTGGTCTTGGCAATGATTTTTGGGGATTTGACACCAAAAGCTGTGGCAACAAAAGTCAAAATAAACAAATGGAATTGCATCAAGCTAGAAAAGCAATCTCACTTTTGGGTATATATCCAAAGAAAATGAAATCAGTTTCTTGAAGAGACATATGCCCTCTCATTTTTATTGCACCATTACTCACAATAGGCAATATATGGAAACAACCTAAGTGCTTGTCAATGGACAATCAATGTATAAAGACAAAAAATGTATATGTGTGTGTGTGTGTGTATATATATATATATATATATATATATATTCCCTGTATATAATGTAATATTATTCAGCTTTAAAAAAGGAATTTCTGCCATTTGTGACAACACAGGTAAATCTAGAGGACATTATGTTAAGTGAAATAAGCCAGATACATGAAGACAAATATTGCATGATCTCACTTTTATGTTGAAATATAAAAAGTTGAACTCATAGTAACAAAGAGTTTAATGGTGCTTACTAAGGATGGGGCCTGGGAGAAGTGGGGTGATGTTGGTCAAAGTGTACAAACTTTGAGTTCTAAGATAGGTAAATTTTGCAGAACTAATGTACAGCATGGTGGCTATAGTTTAAAATAATGTATTTTGTCATTGAAATTTGCCGAGATTAGATCTCAAGTGTCCGCCTGACACAAAAACATGTTAACTGTGTGAGGTGATGGATATGTTAACTGGCTTGATTGTGGTAATCATTTCACAATATATATGTATATCAAAACATGTTTCACACCTTGAATATATACAATATTCATTTGTCAATTATACATAAATAAAACTGGAAGAAAAAGATAAAATGCAACAAATAAACTATTACAAATGTGTTAGATATTTATCTAAGTATATGAATAATTATTTTAAATGTGAATGGTGTGGCTACACCAGTTTATTTAGAGTTGATTAAATAACTAGAGACAACCATGTATTATCTACAAGAAACCCACTTTAAATATGAAGACTCAAAGAAGTTAAAAGTAAAGAGATGGAGAAATGTATGTTATGGTAACACTAATAAAAATAAGCCAGAGCAGCTATGTGAATCTCAAAGCAGATTTCAAAGTAAATAAGATTATTAGGATAAAGAAGAGCATTATGTAATGGTAAAGGGGTCAGTTCTCCAAGAAGACATAGCAATCCTAATGTGTATGCAACTAACAACAGAGAATCAAAGTACATGTGAAAAAATTGATAGAATTGAAAGGAAAAATAGTTGAATCACTATGATAGGAGACATCAACATCCCTCTACCAGTAATTGACAGTTCCCACAGATCCAACAGGTAGAAAAATCAGTAAGGCTATAGTCGCCCCGAACATCACTGTCAACTTGATCTAATTGGCTAATACTTCATTCAGCATTGGCAGAATACACAATCTCTTCAAGCTCACATAAATATTCACCAAAGTAGAACACATCCTGAGCCATAAAACACAGCTTAACAAATAATAGAATAGAAATAATGGAAATCATACAAAGTATCCTCTCAGACCACAATTAAATTAACAAGGAATCTATAAAAAATGAGGAAATTTAAAAAGTGTACACATTGGAAAGAAAAAATGAAACTGTCTTTATTTACAGATGACATAATTGTCCATTAGAAAATGCCATATAATCTATAGGGACCTCTCTGAAGTAATAAGCCAGTATAGCTTGATTGCAGGATAGTAGGTCAATATACAAAATTCAAATATTTTCTTATATGCCAGCAGTGAACAATTGGAATTTGAATTAAAAAAAATTGCAGAGATGTAAATTAGCATAGTCAACAGAGGAGCAATCAGGGTGCACATTTTTACACAGTCTGATAGTACCTAAAACATTCTTTGGAGTACCAGAACTACACTGAAAGGACACCTAGTAATCTCTTTTGTTCATTTCAAAATCGTTGATAAATTTTCTTGCCAGTGTTTTTCCTTGTCAACATAAATTATTTCCAATGATTATTTTTGATTAAAAAAGTATAGTCTCATTAGGTTTGTCCTGATTATTTCATGGGCACAGTACTAGTCAATTATCCATATAGCTCTTCTTAAGTTTGTTTTGCAAAGGTAGAACCATAAACAAACAAACAAAAAACAATCAACTTCTAAGGCTACAGAATGAACTTCTGTCTAGAATTTTCTTAAGGAATCTTGTATGGGATATTTAAAGCCTCTATTTTTAGCTTTTCTGTCAGTTTACTAGCAAACTCACTCAAGGAAACTCTTCACAAGATTTCAAGTGTAGTACTTATATATATGGGAGAATTGTGTTACTTATGAGCCCTGCAATATATGCTAAAACTCCTGTTCTGTTTGCAGATGACTTTCCTCAGCCCTTTTACAGCCCTAGGGTCCTGTAAGCCAATCACCAGGCCAGCTTTCCTGGGGGACTTTGTAAGCCTTGGCTCCATATAATTTTTGTATGTCAATTTTGTATCCTGAAACACTGAATTTGTTGGTTAGTTCTAAGAGTTTTTGGTGGGGTCTTTAGGATTTTCTCTGTATAACACCATGTCATCTGCAAATAGAGACAGCTTTATTTCTTCTTTTCTAATTTTGCTACTTCTTTTTTTTTTTTGGACTAATTGCTTAGCCTAGGACTTCTAGTACTATGTTTGATAGGAACATTGATAGTGGGCACACTTACCTTGTTCCTGATCTTTGAGGGAAAATTTTCAACATTTCCCCATTGAGTATGATGTTAGCTGTGGACTTATATGGCCTTTATTATATTGGGGTATGTTCTTTCTATACCCACTGTGCTGTCAGTTTTTATCATGAACAATTGTTTAATTTTGTCCAGTGCTTTTCCTTCTTCTATTGAGATTATCATATGATTTTTATCTTTCATTCTCTTAATGTGGTATATCACATTTATTAACTTGGGTATGTTGAATCATCCTACATCACAGGGATAAATCCCACATGATCATGGTATATGATCATTTTAATGTATTGATGAATTTAGTTTGCTAATATTTGAGAATTTTTGCATCTGTATTCATCAGGAATATTGGCCTGTTGTTTTTTCTTTTAGTGTCCTTATCTGTCTTTGGTATCTGTTTTCTGACTGTATCATTTCAAGAGCTTTTTCCAAACATTTTACAGAACAAAATGTAATAAATAAATGTTATCTGTTATTTAGTTTTTTATATAGTTGGAACCTAATTACCATCAGATTTAGCTGGCTTGATGCATAATGAGTTATTGGAAAATAGATCATTTAAAGCTTTGGTAATGCTATTAACATTTATGGAATTATGTTTTATATGTTTTAGAGGTAGATTTACCTTTGTGACTATGCAGAAGTTCTTTTTACCATGCAGAAGTTCTTAATGATTGAAAATAAGTTATCACTCTAAGCAGAACTGAAAAGGAAAATCTAAAAATAGTTTTCATCCTTACTTTGAGTTACAAAATTAATATTTAATGCTTTACTGTTCAAATTCACTATATTCTTATTTGGGCTCTTATCTGAAAAGAAAAAAAATCAAACAGCAATATTTTAAGCAATATTAGATGAGTAATGGTCCTATGCTATAGAGGAAGTCTTTTGCCTTTTAATTAAAAACAAACAATGTGCAATTCAGTCAAAATAAGTGTCCCCAAACTCTATGAAATATTTTCTCTTAAATATAGGTCCTGAATATGTTTT
Organism: Grampus griseus; assembly: GCF_964374135.1. Lineage (NCBI taxonomy): Eukaryota > Metazoa > Chordata > Mammalia > Artiodactyla > Delphinidae > Grampus > Grampus griseus. The sequence goes on along the minus strand of NC_139003.1, from coordinate 30,832,900 downwards.
GAAAATTAGACTATTTTTTTTCTTTTCAAAATAACAGGTAAGACACTGAATTTTTTCAAGATTTATAGTACCCAGTATCCCTACCAATATACCTATAATTTAACTGGCTACCAAAGAAATGTGTTTTCAGAAGGATGGATTAACTGATTGACTGGCAATTAATCTTGCAAAGGGAAAGTAATTAGATAATTTTTCTGTCACAAATATGCTGCCATTGTTTTAAAGAGCAGCATGTTACTGCTGCTTTTATAATTCATAAGAAAACAAGTCAGGACAATTAGTTATTATAGTTGGTATAACAATGCTTATATACTTGCTACCTAGAGCACGATAAAAATTAAAGTGTTTTAATCATGTAGCCTTTCAAAATTTTAGAGGGAACAGTACCATAGTGAGCAAAATATTTCAGAGTCTCCTTGTGCTTCTGAACTTACACATCGAAACATTTGTAATATTATAAATGTTAAAAAGGTTGTTTTTAAAAATCAACTAACATTTCCTATTGGATTTACTCTCAGAATATGCATCATTCTAATTTATTTTCTATACCTAGCTTGTATTTTCATGGAAAAATTGACCTGACCCAATTAATAAGTTATTAGGTTAAAAGTGCTGTACTCCAATCATAGGTCTGGGAGTTGGAAGTTCTTTACGTCAGTATCTTATTCTAAAGTCTCTCTTCAGGCCAGGAGAGATCATGTGACATTTTAAAACCAGAACTGGTCAGAGAAATAAGAGGTTCCCTTTATAGTAGAGCTCTATTTCCAAAACATCATGATGTCTCTCAGAATTAAAGGCGAATGTAATTTTAGCCTGTATCATTAAATGGACATTTTACCCTCTATGTCTTGATATTAAGTAGCAGATCAATAGGTAATAATGCTAATTCCCTATTATTATGCATCTCATTATTCTTATCATTTCTTGTATTTTGTGAAAGCACATATGCCCTCAAAATACATGAATTGTAAGGACTATAAAATTTACTTCATGTTTCAGATAAGTCAGGGAAAGCTATTTAGTGAAAAGAAAGGAGATAACATTTCTGTAGATGGTGACTGTATTTGCCAGCAATTAATATATATATATATTACTGTAAACTTGCCAAGCACTGTAATAGTTCTACTAGATTGTGAATTATCTGAGAGTAAAGAAGTATTGTTTACTTTTGAATTGCATCACTTTCCTTCAGGCTGAACAATGCCTAAATCACCTGGTTTATTTTCTTTTTGGACGGTTTGTTCATTTGTTTCTTTCAAATAATTAGCAAAGTTATCTACCAATAACCATACTTTTGGTATTTATATCTGCTTTTTTTCCCCTTTTAGACATATTATCTCCTGAATTTCTCATATATGTATTCATTCTGGGACCTCTGCTGTACAAGAGAGTATGCTTCAGACCATGGGGTTTGATGGAAATTAAATGAATACTCCCCTCATTCGAGTATGTGAATGGTATAGATGATAATTTTTAAATATGATTAGTTTATGGGAATGTGAAAGTCGATTCCCGAGGTGTAGGAAATGGAATAGAGTTGAGTTTATTCATATCTTAAAACCTTATCTTCCTTTGGTTGAACACTAAAATTATTTTATTGCTTTATTAATAAAAACAATATTATGATTAATGTCTGTACATATTTTTCAAGTTTCTGATTATTTCATTATAATAGACTTTTATTTGACTGGAACTGACTAGAACAGTGGGTTTGAACCTATTTAAGCCTCTTGAATGCCAAAGTTCTTTACAAGAAAACCTGTCAGAATTTACATGCTTAGCATAGTATGATAATTCTCATCATGCATTGGATACTTGAAAATTCTGGATTTGTCATACTTTAGTATTTCATAATTTTATAAGCAAAAATATTATTTGTTTACTTCTTCATGCTTTTCAAAGGTTGATCATTTTTCAACTTTATTAGTCATTTATATTTTGATTCCTGAAAATTGTCCTAAATTTTATTACTTTTAGCTACTATCCTTAATCTCCCTAAACATAATTTTTAGAGGCTGATGCTATTTCTTCAACATTAAATTTTACCCTTCAAAAGTAGCATGTTATATGAAATATTCTGTAAAGCATCTCTGCTTGGCCCTAATTTGTTCTCTTTCCTAATGATTCTTATAGATTCTTTTAATGCCCCAATTCTCCAGTTTATTATTTTATGTTCACCATTACGTTTTGTTTGCTAACAAAGTCAAACTGTATTTATAGGCTGGCTTCGTATTATTGTGAGACCTCACCTGAGATCAAAAGTCTTCTACGATTAGATCCAGCCTCTTTTTTTTTCTAGTTTATATCTTATTGTATAGATACTTCATTATATTGATGTTATATTACCGAACTGCAAAACCTGACCCATTTTCCCCTCACCATGTCCAATAGCTCCCACATTCATGTCTTTGTTGATTTTACCCCATTTTATCTTTCATTTTTTTATCTGTAATTGAAACTCTTTTATGAAGAATTTCAAATTTCACATTTCTTTATTTAAACTAATCTTATCCTCAAGAAGGTTTCTGAAAATCACCATTACTGGATTTATTTTTCTCATAAGACATTTGCCTTATTCGGTCTCCACTCCTCTTCCTCATGCTACTGTGGGGTTTTACACACAACAGAGTCTTGATTTATATTTGTTTAACTGAACTATACCTACTTGGTTGTTGGTAAAATTCAGTTTTATTACAAAGATTGATTTAAGTTCTTCATTAAATAGTCTCAAAGGTTCTTTTGGGTTTTTATATTTATTTTTTTTACAGTAAGTTATACAGTTATTACTACTCTGGCTTAAAGAACGTTGTTATAAGTTTTGTTTTTTTGAGGAATGCCTTTCTTAACTTGTGAATAGGCTAGACAAGTTACACTTTGAGTTACTTTGTGCTCTGGGAAACACAACTTCAAAAACACAGTTAAAATTTTGAAGAAGTTCCTTCTGAAGTTGAGAGCTGTCAATGATATTTGTATGTTTAGTGAGATTTAATTTTATGACTTCCAACTTTGCATAAAAATAAGAATGTTAATAATGTCAAAGGGAAGTAATCTTCAAAGACTTACTTTAATAAACAGATACAGAAAATCTATAACAAGCATTTCAAATGTAAATTGCTATTTCTATAATATTTAATAATGAAATACAAGTAATTTATGTTCTGAAGTAATTCATGTAGAAGTTTATACTATTGATAGTTTTATATACAGAGTTTAATAAATGTTTGTTGTTTTATCCATATTGCCTCATTTTATCCTTAGAATAGCTTATTAGGTGGGCACTGTTTAATTTCCATTTTACAAAGAAAGAAACCATTTGTGAAGAGGTAAAATAATTAGGCAAAATTCACAGAAAACAGAATATTGAAACTGGGTGTGTCTAGTTTAGTATCTTGCTATGGAAAGTGTGGTTTATAGACTTAGAAGCTTTGGCATTACCTTGTTGGAAGTGTAGGGCCCCACTCCAGATTTATTAATTTAGAATTTGCATTTTAACAAGATGTGCATGTGATTTTTTTACACATTAAAGTTTGAGAAGTACTGGTTAAATATCTTGTCACACTTTTTATCTGTTTTAAAATGTAGATTTTATTATTGTTTAGGAATGGTGAGGCCAACAGATCAGGAGACTGTTGCCATTGAAAAGATAGTTTGTTACAGTTCCCAAGAGGAGAGGGCATGCCATGACTCACCATGCGGTACAGGGAAGCACACAGGGAAGCAGCAGGTTCAGTCAGGAAGCACAGAGAGTGACAGGGAAACGTGGGCAAGAACCTTTACTGTGGTTTCCCTGGGAAAGGCAAGGCAAAGCAGGATAAGCAGTGTTAGGATTTATTAGTTTGAATAATTTCAGTGGGCTCCATGGGATAGAGGGTATAGAGGCTGTCATTAACTTGTCTGGTACTTGGCCCTGTGGTTATTAGGGCAGGAGGATAGTGGCCTGGAGTATAAGAGCCCAATAAAGGAGGTCATGGTGGAATGGGCTCTGTATTAATTAGTTTGCATATGATAGCCATGTTCAAAGGTGAGTCCTTTAATGTCTCTAGGAATTGGCTAGCACAGGAATGGACAGTCTCTCCAGGGTCAGCAAGGCCCCAGAATGTCAAAGCATTAGAAAAATAGAAAATAAAAGGCATGATCATGACATTATCACAGAGAATAAAACCCTATCATAATGTAATAAGCAGAGTTTAAAAAGTTTCATCGTGTAAAGATGCGTTTATTGCAGGGTTAATGAAAGGACTGAATGAGCCTGTCCAGCTAGCCCCTGGAGTTTCTAGGGGTCTGGCTGCGTAGGTGAAATGCATTCAGGTCCTGGCTATTGATGGACACTACCTGGAGGCATCTCTCCACTTTTGTTTATTTCCTTATGTATGTATGTTCTGATTCCTATGACTGGCAGGGACTTCCAGGGGCACAGTAGCCATTCCAGAAATAACCCCATGAGTTGGCATTCATTTCATTGGCCCAGTACTGGAAGTCAGGCACAGAGAATACTGAAGGTAGAGGACCTGCCCTCACCTACCTGCTTCTTGCTTCCTTCCCTCCCTGCCTTCAAGCCTACCAGTCTTCCTCACTGGAAGATAAGAGCTAAGAAGCTTTGGGGTCATCCCTATTTGAGTATTTGGGAGAAGAATATAATGCAATTGCCAGTCTGGTTATATCAGAAATAATGAGGTTGGGGGAACTATAGAGCCACAGGTGCCAGCTAAAGAAAAATAACTGCTGTCTGCTTGCTGAGTACATACTATTATGCTAGGTATTATTCAGATGTTAGCACATTTAATCTTAATATACAAATGTGAATATTGAGGCTCAGGTTTATTATTTTGACCATATTTGTTACACTTTGGAGAGTTAGTGTTACATGCCATGTTTATCTGACTTAAAAGCCTGTACCTTCTATAGGCACATCTTTAGTGTCACAAGGTGGATGACAATGCTTATATAGTTTGTGTTGCAGGAACTTTTCTATCCTTATTAAGGAAAGTGCTGACCTCTCTGTTCATGAGTTCATTGTGTTAGCATCAATAAGAGATAGAATAATTTCCTGTTTCCTCTGAAATATCTAGGGCTCAACCTTTTAGGTCAGCTTACTTTACTTTTGTCGCATTCAAAGCTAAATTATGTATCAAATCTGAAATGTTCCCAGGACTGTCTTTGCTTGGCTCATCTAGGTTGATAAATCTATGATATAATTTAGAAATAACATTTAGCTCAGGATAAAAGGAATTTCTGTGGAGATGTACAAATATGGGAGAGAGGAATTTATGTGGAATTGTAAAGGGATACTTTAAATTTTTATTACTTTTATTGAGGTGAAATTTACATAGGATAAAATTCACCAATTTTAAGTGTATAATTTTGGCAAATATATACTGTCAGGTATATGTGTCACGTGTATACACATATATACACATACATACCTGTATTCATATATGTATACATACATACATATATACATACATACCTGTCGGTTAGGTATGTTGTCTTAGCTAAAATTTACCTTCTACTATAAAATAGAATCATGCATCTTTATATAGTATTATGTTAATCAAGATATTTATATTATTTATAATGTACACATTTCCCTTACTTTTAGTATGTTATTCTTACTCATAAACTTTTAGAACAACTCTGCGCCATATCAATTCAAATTTCTCGTAAAAGGGTTAGTTGTGTGGCAGATAAAATGCATTGCTATGCAAAAAAAGAGCAATAACTACATTATAATAATTCAAAAAAGGATACAATCTCATTAATTATATCTTATTAAATTATATCTTATTAAAACAATATATAAATATACAATATATAAATATACAAATATATAAATATATAACATTAATCTAAGCTGTTCTCAAACATCAGAATCACCCTGAAGGCTTGTAAAATCAGATTGGTGGGTTCTGTTTCCTGAGTTTTCTATCCAGCAGTTGCCAGGTGAGATTGATGTTGCTAGTCTTGGGATCATCTTGAGAGCCAATTCATTAGAAACATGCTTCTTTTTGAGCCCCTTAGCAATGTGTCAAAAATGTATTTCTGATGTCTGCATAAGAAACATTTTTGTTAATAGACTTTCTGTCATTTAAAAGACTGGAATGAATAATAAATTACTTGATTAAAATAATGACAGAAAATATGTGAATATAATTTTGTAAAAGGAAAAACCATAAAGCTGTAGAATAGTCTATAGCACTTAAGGATAATCATTCCATTAAAATAATTTCTCAATAAAAGTGCCTTAGTCCCAGAAACAAAAGCAGTACCATCCAAAGGCAATTCAGAATAATGTATATCTACTACATTGCTTTTATAGCTCTTCTAAAAGAAACTTTTCTCCTTTAGAAAGCCCCTGAGGATACATTTTGTTTACTTTGCTTCTACTCCTCTTGTCTATACACTTTAAATTTTTCTGTCAGTTTCACAAAAAATGTTAACTTGTATCTCAGTATATATTTTTTTAACTTTTAACTTTCTTTAGAAGATTATGTATTAGATTAATTGGCAAAGAATCTCATGTCTTTCCTTTTATTCACATGTACTTGAAATAGAAATCTCTAAATAGATCATTGAAGAAGAAATTAATTTTCCTTTGGGGGTATTTTTCATAACCAGAAATTAATAAAAGCTAGGGTTCAATTTTAATTACATGGAAATTATTTGGAATGAAATCTATAAAGTGATGCCAGAAGCATTGCTATAAAAGAGTAACTTTCTCATTTAAGAACCTGCTCTTATCTTTCATTTCTTATGAGCTCAAACTCTTCATCCCAGTCATACTAAAACCCCTTCTCTGAAGCTGTCCTACTGCACTTTCTACCATTCAGCAACACTCTAGACATGATGATTTTCAAATTAAATTATATCACCCCTTATCTCTGCAGAACATCAAGTGTTATATCTTTTTTTGTCACATGAAATGTTTTCTTTTTTCCCCTCTTCACTTAAAAATAATCTACCAGGTACTGAAGGGTTATTTCCATTTCTGAATGTTCTGAGAAGCATGCCTTGATAATTACAAACAATATGTTTCTTTCTCATATTTCTAAATCTGAATATAAATTATTCTCTATATATTTGGAATCTGTTTATATCGAATTTTATAGGTCTTCTATTTGCTTTAAAAAAATTCTTGATAACATTATAAGTATATGTATTGCCTGCAACAAGAGTATTAATTTCTCAAAGTCAGGTATTATGTCATATGCAGTGATTGTGTCTTCTGTAGTTCTTAGTCAAAATTAATAGTCATCAAAAAACTCATATTAAGTTAATTTAGGAATTACCCTGTTCATGTAAAATCACAGATGAACTAGAATCATTTGGCTGGGAAAAATTAAAATATAGTTCTTTAAAATGAAAGTACTCCTCTCTGTGTTGAAAGTGAATAAAAGAAAATAGACTTAAGCAATGATATGAAATGAGTGATAGGACAAAGAAGGATGGAACGTTTGGAAGTCAGAGTTTTTAGAGTTTGTAGAAGCTCCTTTGTAAAAGGGGGTATTTTACCTCCTAAAATTATTTCCTTGTAGTTCTCTCTTAGGGGAGGGGTATTTATTAGTGGTCTTTAAGGCTGTCCTATTCCTATGATTACATGCTTTAAACCAATTGCAGGATTGTTATTATCTTTGTAGAAAATTAAAGAGAGGTGAATTTAAAATGGTCAAGATAACTTTCTGTGTGCTAAGTTTTACTTCTGAAATTACCATTCAGTATGTTTCTAGCATCAAGTACATGATTTGCATAATAACACAAAGAAGGCTGGCAGCAGTCTGTCAGTTACTGTAACATAGATGTGTTCTTTATCCTGTAATACATAGTTAACTTAAAAACATTAATTAGAAAAGTAATTATTGCTAGTGGTAGATGAATATTCAATAGTAAAGACTATTTTCTGTTTGACTGCAATAAAGGGAACACCACGATTGGAACCATGTGGTAGAGTTTTCAGAGTTTTAATGACTTTATTTTCTGCCCTTACTTGAAACTGTTGCAGTGCTTTCTAAATTGAATGTTATGACGAATGATATTTGTTCAAAGTTACTCAGTATTCTTTTCTGCCAAAATTGCTGATGCTACATTTTGGGCAAAGAGTAACAGCAACTACACACACACACACACACACACACACACACACACACACACACACACACACACACACACACACACACACACACACACACACACACACACACACAAACACACACACGATATGATCCCATATACATGAACATATTTAGAGGACTTATTGGCTAATTTATTTATTATCTGTGGTTATTTGAACCTGAAAATATTATCATGGCAAAATCTGATGTTTATTTAGCTTTATAATTAGGAACATATTTGTATGTCACAATAGTGCTCTGTCCTAGGTGGAGTTTGCATGTTGTTTGGCATCATTTAGGTGGTATAATATGCTGCATTGAATTTGACAAAAGTAAAAGTACTCTATGAGATAATTGCTTTCAGATCTGATAGCTCCTAGTACTCTTGATTGTTTGTAATCCTGTTTACTGGAGTTTTGCTAGTATAAACTCCATTTGGTTTCAATGATCTGAATACTTATAAACTATTCTTTAGCAGTTAGAGTAAATATGTATTGTTCATTTGACAAATTAGACTGCTAATGAATGGTGGCAAGGTACCTGGGATGAGATCAGAAAGAAAGCATTGATCAATATTTAGCAGCAATGCCTAAAAGTAGCTGGAAATTTTGAATATAATTCAGAGAAAGAACTGTTTGAGTCTCTGAATATGGAAGTGGCTATTAGAGAATAATGACTGACATGCAGTTGTATGTAAAGAAAGTGAGAGATGAGACCATTTCTTGGAGAGCCTTAACCTTAAGAAATTCATGTACACTTTTAGGGAGAGAGATATTTACAGATATTTTTGATGGAATCATATGATATACAATATAATTTACTATATTTTTACAATGCCTGTGTATATATACATGTCTATATCTAATTATGGTATTATATATATTATGTGTGTATGTCTATATCTATCTATCTATCTATCTATCAATCTGTCTATCATCTAATTTCCTTGGATAGGGATCTTTAATCCCTACCTTACCTGCTGTATGTGATTCCTTTTAAAATTTTAGTTCAGTGCCTTAAACCTTTTCAGTCCTTCTTTGAATCTGTCACACATATGTATATGGCATTCATACACAGAATTAGGAAATCCTCTTCTCTGGTTATCTGCCTCATCAAGGTTTCCAAGACGTTTTTCCCTATTTCCCCCAGCCAAAAAGGAAAATTCCAGGTTTCACAGTTTTAATTTCCCATACTGCTTCATGACTTTGGCTCAACCTCTGAGAAAATCCATTAAAAAAAATACAGGAAACACACTTTGGCAATCACTGGTCCAAGTTTTGACTTCCTCAACAATACGCCTCTCAATGTTTATACTACAGATTTCTCAGGAAGTTACCTTTTATAAAAAAATAAAATTTCTAATTTTATCCATAAAATTTAAGCTGTTATAATCAAAAAAGTCTATTATAAGGGAGCAAAACTGCCAATACCAGAGTGGAAACACAATATTTTTTAAAATCATGGGGGAACATTTAGTTTTATAATACAGCTCTTGAAGTTAAATAGCTAGATCATTTACCATGTACCATTAACATTTTTGTCCTGAAAGAATATTACATCATTTTATACCCCCCTCAACACTTTATAGAATTTATATTGTCCTGCATTTTCATCAATACTGGATATTAGCACACTTTGTCATTATTGCCAGTTTAAGAGAAGGAAGCCAGTAGCCTACCATTGCTTTGCATTGTATTTCCTGATAACAAATTGTCTGATCATGTTATTCTGTTCTTTGTATTTTTTGCAAGTCTCTGACATAGAGGATTTAGTTGGAAATATTTCTCAATCCATGGGAAATTATCATTAATGTTGTGTACAAGTCCCTTCTGTTTTATTTTTTATTATTTTTATTTTATTATTTATTTTTCTCCCTGGATCTCTGCTGTCATTTCCTTGTTTGATTCTTCAGGGATCCCACTCTAATGTTTGGTAAATGAATGAAGTATGGGTATTTTATTAAAACATGTATAATGCAGTTTTGGTTAAGTATATATTTAAATTTATGTAAAAAGTATTGTGTTATAGCTCTCATTGATTTTCTAATTTTTTGAGTCAACAGACTTTCAAAATTTATCAGTGATGCTGTATGTACATTTAGTTTGTTACATCTGACAGTATTTCACTGTAAGTCACACCATATTTTACTGATGAAGTATGCTAGTTATGGATACCTAAATTATCTCACTTTCTGCTAGCAATATGCTTATGCACTTAATTTATCTAATTACTAACAAATTATTCTCTAGAGTGATAGTTTAATTTTATACTCTGGCATAATAATATAATTTTATTACTTGATTTTGTTTTTCTTTCACCCATGACAATGTAAGCCTCCTGAGAACAAAATCATTATTTTATTTTGTTTTCATAGCTAACCCTATAGCATCAGAGATATAGAAGACACTCAATAAGTACTTATAGAAAGACTAAATAAATGTAATTCGTAGTTACAATTCAGTGTATTTGCTATTGTTCTTCAAAATGTGCTTAGATCCTGTCCTCTGAAAGCATGAACTTAATGCTAGAACTATGCTAAAAGTTTCAAGATTTGGGGAATTTGTCCCAAAACGGAGACATTGTTTTTCAATATAAATGTAAATAATGATTTTAATTTTTTGTCTTCTGGAGAACATAACTTTCTTCACTATCTTATAGTTTGTCATAATCTAAGAAAGACCCTAAATAAAACCAGTTGTGGCACAGGAAACAGGGATACAGAGTTAACTACTTAGCTTACTTTTTGCTTAATGGAAGGGTTCATTTTGGAAAGGTAATATTGCCCTAAGAAGAAGGATATTGTTTCAGTAAAAGCTCTTCATTAACAATAAATATGGTTTGTGTTGTATAGCATGAAGACTTTTATTTTCAAGTGTATGGATTGATAGACATATTCCTGAGTTTCTTTAGTCATTTATTTATTGTTCTGAAGTGTGGGTTGGAAGCATTACATCCCACAAATTGTAACTGATTTTTAAGCTACTGGCTACAGAATATTATTATAAACTGCCTTTCTTCTCTAATTATAAATCATGTCTGCATTGAAAGAATGCTGTATTCAAAGAAAATGTATGGATATAGCATTTTATAATTAATAGAATAATAGATACACAGGGAAGAATGCATTTATTAAAGTCAGAAGTGGATGATTGGTAGTAGAGCAAGCTTGACATTGAAAGTTTATTTTAGATTACCATCTAGAGAAGACCTTTTCTGGATTTTTACCTGTATAGTTTGAGCTTAATAACAGTTCTAGACATTTCTTAATCAATTACATCTGTCAAATGCTGTTGAAGAAAGATGGCTCTTGTCAATGACAGTCTGCTTTAAAGACTAAGGACTTCATTCACTAAGGGAGTCTTGAAAATATGATAAGTATTGATCTTCAACTGCCCTATTTTCAACCTCACAGACTATTGTGCCTATGGGTTGTGTGAATGTAAGTGTGTGCAGATAGTCTTCATGTTGATACATACGAGTATGTATGTAAGTGCATTTATGTGTGTAAGTGTTCTTTCTAGGTAATGTTTCTCTTGTTGATCACCATTATTGTGTTCACATATTATTTAAATATAATGACATATGGCTGGCTGTTTTTTCTAAGTTCTGTTTCCAGAGATGGGGAAGATAATCCACCCATTCATTCTGGATATTTAAATGATAGTTTTGAGAACTCAGATCTACACTCTATACACAAAAAAGGCATCCTATTTCTATGTGATATACACATAATATGAACAACCATGTGTTAGCTTCATATGAAAGGCAAATTTTTCTGAGGAAAAAGAACATTCCAACATTTTTTATATTTAGTTATATAAAATGCATATATATTCACATATGTATATAAGTATATTGTAAACTTCTGTAAAGTATTGACAATAAATTCTGTTTTTAAAAAAATTTAGGTATGTTTTACTCAGAAAATATTGTCATGCTAATGTAACAAATTAAACCTCAAATATCAGTGACTTAAATCATTGAAAGTTTTTCTTTTCCTCACTCAAGAAATGCAACTGAGTGGGGGATTACACCCTCAGTCCCTTAGGGACCTTGCTGAAGATGACTCCAGTGCCTTGTATCTTAACCATTTGGAACATCACTGCAGTTGGAGGGTCTTTCACTAGTTTGTCCTGGAAGAGATTCATAACATTACATTGGTCATAGCTAGTCATATGGGCCCAACTAACTGCCGAATGCCTGAAAAACTGGAAGTTTTTTTCTGAGGAAGACCATGGAATATTTTTTGAGCTGATTACCTCACTCACAGTATATCACAACTCTGGCTTCTTCAGGGTTGAAAGTCCTGGTCCTAACAAAGGGTTTAACATTTAGCCAGGCAAATCTGCAAGGGTTTCATTGAATGCTGTCAGGGCCCTTTAGAATTTTTGTGCCTAGAGACTCGCAGGTGTGAAGAGGTGTTGCAGTACTGGCAAAGGCAATTGACACTGGCTAGTAAGAGAGGTCAGGCCCTTTTATCAACCTAGTGATTTTGTAGGTTTCTCCTGGTACCCCCTTGCCCTAATATAACTATGAATGAGCACATACAACATTTGCAGACTGAGAAGTTTATGATAATGAAATGTCCAGAACCCGTAGGGATGGAGGTTTTGTTTAACTATTAAGTAAGCCACTGAGACCTATGAAGGTGATAGATGAGGGGGGAGAGGGGTTCAGAATACTATTAAAGGAAAAAACATATTCTGACACTTGTTTAAATGGTAAGGAAAACTTTATTTAAAACTACTGCAATAGGGGAAAGAGACTTTCCCCATTTTCTCAACTCCAAATACAGCAAGGAGACTTGGAGATTTATAGCCAATGAGCAGAGTGAGGGTGTGAATGGATGGAAGATTACTAAAAGGATATATCAAGGTTAGGGAGATTCTTGCTAAACCAACAACAGGATTCTTGCTGAAGGCCGGCCAATGACTTATACATCAAAGGTGGGGGATGAGGAACTTCATCAGATATCAAGGGTTATCAGATATCAAGGATGACTTAGAAAGTTTCTTGCTTAAGTTAGACTTGGCAAGGATGAATTCCAAAGTTGAGGCTTAGTCAAGAAGAGTGTTTAGAGAAGTCTAACTACAGTCTGGTCAAGGAGAAATTCTATTCAATGGACAGTGGAGTAGGGAGAGTACCAGTCATAGTCCTGAAATACACTGCAGTGATCGGGGATACAGTTAGTCTCACTAACCTCCCTCTTCTGACATGCCTCTTAGGAAGTGAGACCCAGGAGATCAATCCTTCCCATACCTGTGTGGATTATCTGTGTGGTGCAAGGGATGGGCTCTGCCAGTCAGGAAAATTTGCCTTCAGATCTCTTAATACAATGTCTGATGACTTGAGCTACTCTACTCAATCCATCACTGCATTTCTCCTGATTATATGTTTCCCATGGGCTGCTGCAAGTGAATGACTGAGTGCAACAGGGAAACTAAGGCAGCCCTGTTCCTGGGAGAAGCAGAATTTCTCTGATGGATAATTTTGGTTCAATCACTCCTGGTTAGCCTTGCCTAACTTTTTAGACTGCACTATGATCTGAGATTCTTTCATCTAGTCTTTCTCCCTTCTTTCTCTCCTTCACAATGGTCAGAGCTACATTGCCTTCTCATGTCTCTACAAACTTCTGATCACTTCTACCTAATTTTTGCTCACAAGAATTTCCTGTAATAAAACTCATATGCAGCAGATCCCAAACTCAAATCATTAGAAGGTAAACTAGAAACCAAGGATATTGTAGAAGGCTCTCTGTTTTGTGACCTAATATCTTTATGAAATTCTTTAAGTCTCCAGTAAAGTTTTCAAACTGATTATTTGGCCAGTTATTCTATTGTAAACCAGCAAAAGAGCCAATATATGTTTATAGGCTTTCTTGGGGCAAAATCAAGATATCTCTATAGATGAGGAGAGACAGGGAAAAAAAAAAAGAAGTGGGTTTGGGATTTATAGAGTTTCTGGGAAGGATACCATATTTGCACAGATGACAAAATTGATGTTTAAAATTAGTTTTTCTTAAATTCTCGAATGGTAGATAAGTCCAAAGTGACATTTGGGTTGAACGTGGCATGTATTAAATATTACATCAGATTATATTGACAGAGGTAACTACCAGACTAAATCACTATATGTCTTCTCAAGAATTTGGATATTCCTGTGGAATCCAAAATTAGACAAGGAAGTTTAACTAATTCTAGGTAAGAAAGCAGGAGTGAAAGTCTAACAACTGGAACTGAAGAAACACTGACAGGTTAAAACTCACAAAATTAATCGGGGAGACTCCATTCTTTTTTTTAGCCATGACCTATTTTAAGTTATAGTTTTTTGGGTTTTTTTAATGATATTTCATTTTCTTTTAAATCATGCCCTTTGTATTCATTTTTGTCACACATTAAACATTTTATTATCCATTTCCAAGTCCCAACTCCATTGGATATTAATTATTGGTTATTGTATTATACTGAAAATTAATCCACATGATGAAAGTGCTCTGCCCTTTACATATCACATGATATACAAATTAAAAGTCTAATGCCAATTTGCATGAAATCAAATCCAATGTTAGTTTGGTTGACCAGGAAAATGTTGAATACTTGAGAAATTTGAGAAAAGATAGAGTAAATTTAATGTCTAGTAGACTATGATATTATTATCTTCTTGAAATGAATAATGTCATCATTTTCAATAAACTGTCTTAAAGTTTACCTTACTATATATTTTTTTCTTTAGTATTTGAAGTCTGCTTGCAGTTTTCAAAAGTTAGACTGTTAATGCTAGCTCAGTGTTTATGAAGCTTTAAGCCTAGTGATTATTGGTAGGGTTTTGGATGAAAAATATATAAATAGGGCAGTAACAGTATCACTATTTTTGGGTTTGTTTTATTTTTTATTTTGAAAATTATTTACTGAAATGCAGTGTACCTATAGAGAAACATAAATAAGTATAATGCTCAATGGATGTCATGACAAATTGAACACACTTGTGTATCAGCTTCTGGACAATGAAACAAAACATTACCAGTAGTCTCATGTCCCTTCCAGTCACTTCCCACCCCAAGGGTAACACCAACTGGAACATCCCAAAAGCATAAATTATTTTTACTTGTTTTGTACTTAATATATATAAATGGGATCATAAAAATAAGAGAGGGAGGGAGAGGAGGATGATGAGAAAGCAGCTGTAAAAATCTCCTAGAACTAGTAAGATGAAGGAATACAATGATCAATAGAAAAATTTAACTGTATTTCTATATACTGTCATGAACAAAGGGAAAATGAAATTAAAACTCATACTTTAAAAATACTACATGTTATTGTATATAATTATACTTCGGTAAACTTTAAATAGAAATAAAAACTAATTCCTTAGGGAATTGCCTTTGAAATCAAAGTCTGCCTGTTATTTACTGGGAATTTTAATATAATATTTTCTATATTTTAGTTTCCTCATCAGTAAAATGGGCTTAACAAAATATTAGGTCTGAATGTCTCATAAGTATGTTGTGGTAAATATGCATTGATAGTTTGTGGGCACATCATATGCATTGAGTAAGTGTTAACTATCTTTTAATATCTTATGTAGATATTTTACATGACTCTTTTGCTAATAATCACTCTATAGTAGCTTTAAAGTTTTTTAATTAGAAATGTGTCTCTTTCAGTTTCCTTGGCTATAACATAAAGCGATAGATCCTATTGTAACCAAGTGAGGGAAGATCCAAATACACTATCCTCAACTTCACCATTCTTGAGAAGCAGCCTCAGAAAATCACATAGACCTTACAGTTACAGTCTATCCCCAGTTCAGAACTTTTACAGAGTAGGAAAATGCACAGGGCATTATCTCTCACAATCTAACTTCATTAATCTCTTTTTCTTATTCTCAGGAGTGGGGTATCTGTCATTGTTCTCTTCAGCTGCTTGATTCTTCTTTTATTAAATTTAAATTTAACTCAACTAAATGCTATCCTTCACTAAATATATCTTAGTGTAATAAAATTTAAAGGAATCTTAAGCCATGTTTTTTAACCTTTTCCCCAAAGATAGTTCACATTACATCAACATAATACAGTGTTCATTAAGCATGGTTTGTAAAGTTTTATTGCAGTATATGTACCTAATATTAGGTACCTAATATGTACCTAAGTAACAGAAAAAGAAAATTGGCTAGTTCATGAATTTTGTTTTCTTGACCTTTCATTGCTGAAGTTTATACTTTTAGCCATAGATTCTGCCTTATTGACCAAGAGTCAATGGATGCTATTTGCAATTTTTGTATATATTTGAATTCCCCAAAATTTATACACAGACACTTGGTTTATCACATTGATAAATACATTCATTAATAGTCTTTGGAAAAGTCTTATTTGTGTAAACTTTAATTATGAAAATGTCTACAGACACATATCATGATTTAAAAATTGTCCTGTATGAACATTAACCCCATTAATTTTGTCAATAATATTTTCATGGTATTTGTTTTCAGAGAGATTAAAACAAATCCTCTTCATAAGGGGTATCTGACATAGCAATACACACCTTAGAGAATGTAGGATATTTAGAATTCTTTGTTCTAAATAATATTGAAAAGCTTTCCTAACTGGAGTTATGCTTTATATCCTCATACAAAAATAATCTA
Source organism: Grampus griseus (assembly GCF_964374135.1). Taxonomy (NCBI): domain Eukaryota; kingdom Metazoa; phylum Chordata; class Mammalia; order Artiodactyla; family Delphinidae; genus Grampus; species Grampus griseus. The sequence goes on along the minus strand of NC_139003.1, from coordinate 30,816,155 downwards.
ACCTTTTCTTTCTAATTTAGAAATACATTTAATAGTTAATATTCTGTAATGTTTTAATTAATTCATATTTTAGAAAACATAAGGCACTTCCAGGAAATTTTTATATACTTTCCAGTTACTAATTGAGATTTGGTTTTGCTTGAATTAAATTCCATGCATGTGGTGAAAATAAAATTTAAAAAGAAAATAGATTTTACTTAAAAAAAATTGATTATGCTAATATGGGTGAGTAGTTGTAATGGAGTTTTTGGTATACTTACAGTTAGCTTTTAATCATATGGATTCATTTTACTTGCTTTCCAAATAAATCCTCTAATGGAGTATTTTCTTCTTAGAGTGTAGTCTTTATTTTAAACTTCCTTCAAGATGAATAAATTTCATAATTAAGTGAATTTACTAATCATCTCTGAATATATTAAAATGAAATGTATTTTTAATACTTAGATAATTAAGATATATATATATTTCATAAATTGAGACTAAGAACAGATCTGTATTTACATACTTATAGAACAAACAGTCTAGTGGAGCCATCATTTCTTGGGTCTCAAGGAAGTTAAGGGAAGGTCCACCTTACTGCCTTTTTTACATTTTTTACAGACCTGTCTATAAATATGTACCACTTGTTATTTTGAATCTCTGGAAAAAAAACTCATTCCAAAGGAGTCAATGAAGGGCGTTTTTTTTTTTTCTAATAAGTAATATACTGGATATTTTCAAGTCCTGCTTTTTTTATTTGTTTGTTTTTTATGCAGATATCTTAAATTTTCTAACTAAATCCTCTCCATATCTAATTTATAGTGCTGAATTGTATGGATTATTTATGCAGGTGCTTAGGGAATTAAGTGGGAAGTCAAAATGGATTTCAGTGTATTTGATTCAATTAGTTAATAAATATTGCATTTCATTTGCACAATACAAAGTAACACAATATATACGTACATATCTATCTATCTATTTGTCATCTTCCATCCTTTCATCCATCCATCCATCTGTCCATTCATTCATCGATCCATCTTCTATTTATGTAAATTCTGAGGGAGAAGGTTTTACAGGACATATCAATCTTGGTCTAACCAGGAAAGAGAAAGCAGACAGTACTTTAAATAGAGAAAAGTTACTATAGAGGATTATTAAGCTGTGATAAGGAGAGTGATAATTAAGATGGAAAGAGAACTCTGAAAGATGCCTAGGGATGAAGGAGAGGACCCAAGAAATGATGAATTTAGAAGAGGATTTCAAACCTTACTAAAGAAGCTACAGTGGCAGCCCACTGGGTGGCAGAGAAGATTACTGGGTAGTTCAAGTCAGTGCTGCTCCACAGTCTCCAGGCAAGGCTAGATCATTCCTCTGGGGTGCAGATCAACTGAGGCTGGCAGCAGGCATTTGAAGGAAGTCAGATCACTGCTGCAGGTATGACAGAACTGAGAGCTGGAAAACGCTCCCTCTGCTTTTCTTCTGTGTGTGCCTTGGGCAGGCTGATGGGCAGGACAAATGTTAGGTAGCTGGCTCTTCATGGAACGTTTTTGTGATTAAAATAAATGATCACCCAGTTTTCTAATATGGTCCGAGAAGTTATATTTCTAAAAGGAACATATTTTTTATGTACTGTAAACCTAATGACAGAAACTTATTTTTTATTTGTGTCTAAAAATAGACTCATATTGGGTACAGCTACCTGGATTGAAAATACGAAATTGTCTTTGAAGTCACCTCAAAAATAACAAATATGGCTTACATGTTGTCTTAATTGACTTAATATGAGTACGTAAATTGGTTGTCTCAGCTGTCCAAACCTAAGACAGACTCTCTGAGCCCTCTTTTCATCTAAGCCTTTTCTTTGGGCCTTGTCTTTGGTTTGCCTAGTTCGGTTGCAGCAAGAATCTTTTACCCTGAATACCTGATCCCCCTCCATATCTGATCAAATTTCTTATTCCCCACCCTTGATATCTGATCATCTTGGCCTGCCTCAGCAAGAATTTTAAGTCGGTTTAGCAAAAATTTCCCTACCCTTTATGTCTCCTCTTAGTAATTTTCCATCTACTAACCTCACACTATGCTCCTTGGCTATAAATCCTCACTTTTCCTTGCTATATTCAGCCTTGAGCCCTGTCTCTCTCCCTTCTTGTCATAGTCTTGACACCTATCACAATAGTCCTGTATAAAGTCTTATCACTTTGACAAGTGTCAGAATAATTTTTTTCTTTAACATAGTTCAAATATGTCTACTGCTTTAACAAAATGGTCATTTCAATTAATCTTCAGTATTTACCATATGATAAGGTATTAATTTGAAATACACTATCCATTCAATAAACTTTAACTGAAATACAAGATCATTGTGTAAACTGAGGACATAATTAGATATATTCCAACTTCGTCAACTATTTGGGGTTTATTCAAAAGCTTGTAATCTTATATAATAATACACAGATGAGTAGTTTACAATAATTTAATCAAGTTGTACAGAAAATCTACATTGAATGAGTTGTTCTACTTATCATTTAATTTGGGCAGAAAACACATCAAAAAAAATTTCCTGGTAGAATATGGTAGTTATAGTCTAATTAAAGAACAAATGTTTCTTAAAATAAGATCACCTTACAAGTCTAGAATTTTAATTACTGTTAGATTAATGTTATTAAATGATATAATAGCACTGTTGTAGGTTACTTTAGAATCTTGAGTGATAGATATAGGCATGACTATGCGTGAGGCATATTACCATTATGTGGATACTTGTGTATACACATTTCAATTCATTCATTTTAATAAACTTTTTATTTCAGTTTTAAACTTACAAAAGAGTAGTAAAAAGAGTACAGAGATTCCATATACGCCACACCGTTTCCCTTATTAACTCATTGCTGTCATAAATGTTTCACAATTCATGAATCATGCATCAGTATACTTTATTATTAACTAAAGTCCATATTTCATCCAGATATTTTTGGATAAAATCTTTTGTTTTACCCAATGTTTTGTTACTGTTTCAAAATCCCTTTCAGCATACTGTGTTACATTAGTTCATCATCCTTCCTTAGTTCCTCTTGGCTGAAACAGTTTCTCAGGCTTTCCTTGTTTTTGATAATCTTGAGAGTTTTGAGGAATACTGGTCAGGTATTTTGTAGAATGTTCTTCAGTCGATATTGGTCTGATATTTTTCTCATAATTGATTTTGAAGTGAAAGACAACAAAATTAAAGTGACATACTCATCACATCATATCAAGTGTACCTATTGTCTATATGAAATCACTTGTGATGTTAATCTTCAGTACTTGCCTGAGGTAGTGTTTGTCAGTTTTCTTTACTATGAAGTTTTTCTTCCCTCCCCATACTGTACTTTGGAAGGAAGTTGCTGTACACAACCCACATTTAAGGAGTGAAGAGTCATGCTTCACCTCCTTCAGTTGTAGCATACAATATTATTATTTATAATTCATTTGTATAATGAATTTGACCTTCTTTCCTGCCTTCCTTCATCAGTATGGACTCATAGATATTTATTTTATACTTTGAATTTTAATCTAATATACTTATTTTTTCCTGGATTGTTTCAGCTTTATCCATTGAGGAATCTATCAATTGGCTCCTTGGTTTCTTTAACATAACCACATTATTATGTTTTTTTAAAAAATACTTTCTTACTTTCTGGCATTATAAGATACTCTAGCCTTAACTTGTGTACTTGCTACCCCAGTCCTAGAATCAACCATTTCTCCAAGGACCTCTGGTTCCATTTGTTGGATAATGGTATTAGAAACTTGGATCTGGGTGCTAAATGTGTTCCTTAATACTGGAGTGACTTTGCTTCTAGCTTACCGAGCAAGGAGCAAGGATACATGTGTATATAACTTTAGTTTATACACATATCTATACATATTTCTTTTTGTATTCATCTGTATCTATATTACGCTAAACATGAATTCTTACTGATGTATCCCACTCTAATCCGTTACCATATGAATGATTTTAGCCTCCTCCCCTTGCTTATCTGTGACATCCCACTCAAATACTGAGAAACTGGTATCCCACCATCTGCTACCAATTTACTCAGTTTTTCAATTCTAGTATACATGTATGGCAGTATCAGAATTGTTAACCCCTATTTCCATTGGAAACAACTTTATCAAGTAGAGCACAGTGCTTATAGTTAGTTCCTTTGCCTTTAGTCTTACCGACCCCACTCATTTCCAGAGTTACTTAATTCAGCAGTTTTTTCCCCCTTATCTTCTTCAATGAGATTGTTTCATACATTTATAATGCAGTTGGATTCTTTTGCCACATTTACATTCTATTCTAGATTTCTCTGGTCTTCTAAATATTCTTTTCACTGTATATGTTAAGGTTGAATTTTTTATAGTATTATGTATCCGCCATTGCAGTATCTTTTAGAATAGATTTACTGCCTTAAACAAACAAACCAGCAAAACCTGTGCTTCACTTATTCAGCCCTTACCCCTCTCCTGTACTCTTGGCAATCACTGGACTATTTATTGTGCCTTTAGTTTTGCCTTTTCAGAATGTCATATTATGCAATATGTGGACTTTCATAATGACTTCTTTCTTTCACATAGAAATTAATCTGAGATTCATCCATGTCTGTGTTTTTGATAACTTATTTCTTTTTAATTCTGAATAATTTCCTATGATATGGAAATTATGATGTAGATTGATGTAGAAATCAGTATTTTTTATCACAATTGATTTATATATTCACCTATTGAACAGGATCTTAGTTCATTTGAGTTTTTGACAATTATGGGTAAAGTTGCTATAAACATACATGGGCAGGTTTTATGTGAGTATAAGTTTTCAAATTCAGGTAGATACCTAGGTTCAACTAAGTACCTGTTATGAGTATATTTTAAAAATATGACCAAAAGGAATAAGATGTTTTCATATGATATATGAAGCAATATACTTTTAGGTCATAAAGAAGATATTTGTAGGGGAAAATAAAAAGAAACTGAAATCATGGTTTCCGTGTCATATAGAAATATTAGTGGGGAAAAATAAGTTGGTATCATTTTATGTTCTTGGCATGCTCCCCAAACTTCAAAATATCATTGCATTTTCCATTTTCTATAGAAAAACTTATATCCATAATGTATTTTAGAGAATATAATACATATTAAATCTTTTGTTAGAATAAAAGGGTATTATTTAGAATAAAGGCAGAAATGAGTTGTTATTTGAATGAAATTTATGAATATAAGATATAATGCTCAAGCAAATATAAATAATATTTAAGACATTTTGCAATTCAGAAAGTAAAGCTTGATGTAGAAGTCAGTATTTTTTTCAGGGTGTCTATCCAATTGAGTGATTCTGCTCTGTATTAAAATGCTTAGTAATTAAAATGCTTAAGTTTTACTTCTATTGGTACTAGTAAGCGTTATTTTCAGAGAAGAGCTTCATTTACAGAAGAAATAAAGTGAAAACTACATTTATATGATAAAGAGTGCAAATGATTAATGACCAAATTGTGAGTTGAGGGATACTAAAGTGAGTTTTCTTGAAAATACAGTGCATTCTAGGCTCGGGAAACTCATCATAGGCATATTACATTAAGTTTTATGGAACTGGTCATAAACTTTTGTAGCTTATCTAATGGAAAGATTTTTTAATAGTTTCATAGTATATCAATGAGAGGTTATAGGTCAGCAGTCCCCAACCTTTTTGGCACCAGGGACTGGTTTCGTGGAAGACAGTTTTCTCACGGACTGGGGAGGGGGGGTTGGGGGGTTGGTGGTTCAGGTGGTAATGCGAGCCATGGGGGGAGCGATGGGGAGTGGCAAAGGAAGCTTGATTCTCTCTGCTTGCGGCTCACCTCCTGCTGTGCGGCCTGGTTCCTAACAGGCCGTGGACCGGTACCAGTCCGTGGCCCGGGGGTTGGGGACCCCTGATATAGGTGGAAAAAGATTTGATATGACAACATTCTTAGTTAGCTTGATCATATGATTTTTTTTTTTGGATTCAATCCTTTAACCATTTATTCAACACATAGTTACTACATGCCAGGCTCTGTTCCAAGCACTGGAAATACAGCAATGAACAAAGCAAAATCCCTACCTATATGGAGTGTAGTTCACCTACTACAGTTACTAGTGTAGTTCACAGTAGTGAGCATTTGGCCAGGTAGCAATTTCAAAAATAAAGAAAACGGGTAACATGGGGTGTGGTCATCTACAAACACTGGCATTAACAGTTCATCCTGTCCTGGGAGAAGCAAAAGAAATGAGAGATAGGGAAGAGCAGACAGTAGAGGGTCTCAGTGCTAAGCCACAGAGTTTGAATTTCATTCTATAGTAGATAAGAGTCATCAAAGTGTTTTTTAATGACAGGGAAGGAGGAAAGGTTGTATTAAAACAGTTCAATAGAAAGTATGTTAGTATTATGTTAAACTTGCTAGTCACTTAGGTTCTGGGCTTCAGTGTGATAGTCTTTATCATTGCCCTTTGAAATGCTATTATGTAAATTAATTAGCCAGTCCTTAGTTTTCTTTATTCCCTTAAACCTTTCTTTTGTTTTGTTTGTTTGAATTTTATTTTATTTATTTTTATACAGCAGGTTCTTATTAGGTACTTATTTTATGCATATTAGTGTATATATGTCAATCCCAATCTCCCAATTCATCCCACCATCACTCCCCAACCTACCCCCCACCCCTGCTTTCCCCCCTTGGTGTCCATATGTTTGTTCTCTACATCTGTGTCTCTGTTTCTGCCTTGCAAACCAGTTCATCTGTACCATTTTTCTAGATTGCACATATATGTGTTAATATACGATATTTGTTTTTCTCTTTCTGACTTACTTCACTCTGTATGACAGTCTCTAAGTCCATCCACGTCTCTACAAATGACCCAATTTCATTCCTTTTTATGGCTGAGTAATATTCCATTATAAAGAGGATAAAGAAGATGTACTATATCTTCTTTATCCATTCATCTGTTGATGGGCATTTAGGTTGCTTCCATGACCTGGCTATTGTAAATAGTGCTGCAATGAACACTGGGGTGCGTGTCTTTTTGAATTATGGTTTTCTCTGGGTATATGCCCAGTAGTGGGATTGCTGGTCATATGGTAATTCTATTTTTAGTTTTTTAAGGAACCTCCATACTGTTCTCCATAGTAGCTATATCAATTTACATTCCCACAAACAGTGCAAGAGTGTTCCCTTTTCTCCACACCCTCTCCAGCATTTGTTGTTTGTAGATTTTCTGATGATGCCCATTCTAACCCATGTGAGGTGATACCTCATTGTAGTTTTGATTTGCATTTCTCTAATAATTAGTGATGTTGCGCAGCTTTTCATGTGCCTCTTGGCCATCTGTATGTCTTCTTTGAAGAAAGGTCTATTTAGGTATTTTGCCCATTTTTTGATTGGGTTGTGTTTTTTTTAATATTGAGCTGCAGGAGCTGTTTATATTGTGGAGATTAATCCTTTGTCTGTTGATTCATTTGGAAATATTTTCTCCCATTCTGTGGGTTATCTTTTTGTCTTGTTTATAGTTTCCTTTGCTGTCCAAAAGCTTTTAAGTTTCATTAGGTCCCATTTGTTTATTTTTATTTCTGTTACTCTACGAGGTAGGTCAAAAAAGATCTTGCTGTGATTTATGTCAGAGTGTTCCTCCTATGTTTTCCTCTAAGAGTTTTATAGTGTCCAGTCTTATATTTAGGTCTTAAATCCATTTCAAGTTTATTTTTGTGTATGGTATTAGGGAGTGTTCTAATTTCATTCTTTTACATATAGCTGTCCTGTTTTCCCAGCACCACTTCTTGAAGAGACTGTCTTTTCTCCATTGTATTACCCTTGCCTCCTTTGTCATAGATTAGTTGACCATAGGTGCGTGGATTTATCTCTGGGCTTTTTGTATTTAAAGATCATAAATTCATAAAACATAGCTTGATAAAGTGCAAATTACCAAAACAAAATAAAAATGAGGATAATATTCTACAGCTATTTTCTGAAATTGTAAATTGCACTAATACACAGAAGTGAATCTTTTACATAAATATCATTTCTCCTTCATATTCAAAACATTTTTGGGCATTTTAATATTACAATTGAAATATATCTAAAGTAAATTATGCATCTCCATGTCCCCTTAAACATAGCATCTTGCACATTTTATTGATGACTTTGTTCCTCCATTATAAACATTAGTTACTCAATAGCTCTGTGAAACAAGGATGCCCACGGAAATGTCTCAGAATCTGTAGCCATCAATAATGGGCTCTATTCTTATAATCTTTATGTGTCTATCATTTTATTTTTCACATTCTTTCTCTTCTGGTATCCTTTGCTGGTTTCAGAATTTTGGCTGCTTATGATCTGCTGCTTTACACATAATTGTCAAGTGAATATGCTTCAGCTTTTTACATATCAGTCTGGAGGCTGTCTTCCAGGTATTTCATCTGAAAAAGGTATAAATCTGAAAGACAGGGTAAGTAAGGCATTGCAGGCACCCATTTTGAGACTCATAAATGACATCTTACAAATCAGTTTTCAATCTTTTAGTGATAAATGTTGGTAGCAGTTTTGATCGGTGTATCAAATGTTGGTAAATCAGAAGCCACCTGTTTAATTCCTTTTTTTTTCCCCCAAGAAAATGCATACTTCCAAATATTTTGGAAAATTAGTATTTTTCATAGGAATTTTTGCAACTTATACAGTGTTTCCTGACTTCACTTTTGGAAGAAATTTTATTTGGAAAGTTTATCACTTATTTTATTATTCTGCTAGTATTTAATGCTGACCGATCCTTGGACTCTGGGTGACTATGGCCAGAGCAGCTAATTCATGTACTACAAGTTTTAAAAAATGACATTTATACTCTCTGAATGGTGCTATTGATTAAACTGGATCATTTATTAAGCTGTATATTAGGTCGCACATAACCAGGATTAACAAGCTGCACTTGATTTCTGAGTTTAGATTGCCACTAACAGATTATTCTCCATTGAAGATAGCTGATGTTTGAAGAAGAAAGTCATGCTCCCAAATGTGTATATTAAAATAGTTTATAAATGAAAATCTAAAAGAGGAAAGCAAGATATGAGCCATCACCATTATATCATCTAAGTGAGGTCCCTGGCAAGATTCAGTTCGAACATCATCTCCTCTAACAGCTATTTCCCCATTTTCTGAAAGGGTCCTTCACCCATAGTCCCAGAGCTCCTTTTAGCTTTTTTCCATACCATGTTTTAATTGTCTTGTTTCCTCCTTACTATATTTTACTTTTTTTTGCTTGTCTTCCCCTTACTACATTTTTAAGATCCTTACAAGCAGAGTCTTTATCACCTCTGCATTTCCAGCCACTGGTCTAATGTCTGTCTTATAGTTAACTCTCATAGTAAATATTTTTCGTCTGGACTGAACCTATGATAATCAGATTTCTTTGTGGTTTTAGCAAGCCTTGTTCTTATCTCTCAATAAACTCCCACTAGAGAAAGATGAAAAATGCACATAAAGAAAATATAGTATAAATATACTATATATGAGGATAAATATTTCATAAATAACAAATAGTTAATGTAAATTATAGGCAGTATCCATGTAGAACTTATGAATATGATATTCACTTATATGGTTTCTCCATGTCCCATCGAAAAATTATATGTGCACAATGAGGTAGAATATGGCCAAGAGCTCAATTATTACTAAACCAATGGTAATCTAACATTCCAATAAATGTCTCATTTTTGCAAAATGAGTATAAAGTCAATGTTATTTTATTGTTTATAGAAGTTATGAAATATAAAGACAATACATTTTTAGAGGAATTAAAATAGAACTAAATTCTGCTATCTTTGGAAATATACAATGTGAGGCTAAAGCAAAATAAAGTAACATTTAAGACACTTTGCATTTCAGAAATTCTACTTTTTAAAAATCTAATAATAAGTCTTTAGTACTCATTTTGGGCACAACTTCTGTGGACACATGGTTGTAAGCTATGGACAGTAGACTGATCCTTTATCCCTGGCATTGAAAATAGTTTGATAGATTGTGCTGAATGAAGCATTTTCATGTTTGTTCATTAATTGTATTCACTTTTGCATAAATTGTCTTTTTATATCTTTTGATTATTTTTTTTCTTTTGGTCATTTTAAATTGAATCAATGTTTTCTTACCAGCTTAAATAATATAAACCTGAAACATTTGCTACAAATATATATTGTTGGGTCTTATTTTTAAGTTAATATGCCATTTTCTTCATGTTTCTGAATAAATTTATTAATATTTTCCATCAGACTTTGTGGAACTTTAAGACCCTTTAACAATAATTTTTTTACCTGAACTGACATGGTCCTAGATTAGATACTGGTAGATTCATTGTCTTAACTACTGCAGCATTAACATATTTTTGTCTTTTAATTAGAATTTAAAAAGAGAAAAATAAATGCCTCAAAAGTTGTATAAAGACCTTAAAAATCCATGAAATGTAATGTTGGCAGGTATAATAGCCACCATTTTTAATGTGCACCTAGACCATGATGACGCCCTCTTCTCTCAAAATGGTACTGCCTCCCACCACTTCCCACACTGATGATCTTTGTCAGCCAGGTTTGTTATCACGTGATCCTACATATTGATAAAGATTGGAATAGGCTCTTTTCCTGAACTTAAATTATATAGCTAGTTTGGCTGTATACTAACCATCTTTCAAGTGCATTGACAAGTAAAAATGATGGAGCAGGGATGCCAAGAGAAGCAAGGAAGGAAGAGAATTAAAAAGAGAAAGAGAAATAGCCATAACTTGGTTCCTGACAGTCTGGGGTTTTCCAGTTTCATGTTCCTGTCTCTCTCAAGGCATGTCTTAGCCTAGGTACTTTGGATAACTTCTTGTACTTATAAAAATTATACTTACACAATGATTCTTACAGAAAAAGCCTTTGACAAAGACATTAAGGATGGCCAGTATTCTGGTTAATAGCCTCCCAAACAAACTAATATTCTGTAGATTTTCATATGTTGCTTTGTGCTTCACTCAGAATATTTTGTGTTCTTTTCTCTGAAATTTGTTGTGAAACTCTGTGTGTGGGAGTGGTTTCCGCTTTAAGCTAGAATTTCTGGAGATAATAATTTAAATCAGTGTGTAAGAAAATATAATAGAGGTAGATATATTCTAGAGACAGATGGGCAGTTCTTTGGGTCAGAAATCATATCAGTTTGAAAAGACTGGTAATACTCTTCCATGTGAAAATACAGCCACTAGCCTTAACAGTAGGCAGTTCAAATAATGGGTGGATGCAGAAAAAGCTGATTCACAAATTTTTATTTTTTTCTACATATAATAAATGTTCAATAATTGTTTGCTAAATTAATTACTAAATGCATGAATTCAAGTAATTGATATGAGTAGAATCTAGTAGAGAGAGAGAGAAATTGGCTTGACTCTTAAATAAAGAAAATCTATGGTATTTGTATAAAGTTTCAGACAAGAAATTGCATTTAGCTCCAATTATATTTCCTTTAGATTCAGTTATTTCTTATATGTCTATAATACTTTAATATTGGTATTTTATTTTATCAAAATCATTGAGGACAAGCAGTAACTTACTTTCTTATTTATTTTGGCTAAATATGTGTCAGTGATTTTGCTTATGTTTTTGAATATTACAATACAAATTATGTAACTGATGAATTCACTTATTTATTAATGTTATCATTTATAACTTTACTCTTAAACCTTTGTAATAATTAATTAACTCTGCTGACCCAGAAACTTGAGAATATGATGACAAGTCTAATGCTGTTGATTGTACTTCCCAAATTTGTATTCATCCTGGATTTAGAGGCTCCAATTTTATCTTAAACCACGCACAGGAAGGAATCCTGATGTGTGTTGAGTTCCTTACTGTTTACAAAAACTAAACATATGCAGTAAGAGTATCCTTCACTAGGCTTCATCATGAAAAAAAGGATTTGATAATTTTGTGAGAATGTAACATAGGTTGGCTATTATTCAGAGATTTAAATTTCAAATATCAAATCAATAGCCATTACTCATATTGTAGAAGAATGTCAACATTGTAATTATGATCATTCCTTTAATGAAGTTTTTTAAATATCCTTATAGGTAGATTTTACAGTAAAGATCTCAAAAAATATCTTCTGAATTATTCAATTCTGATGTATATAATGGTTCAAGAAAAGTCCAAAGCCCATGAGACTGAATTACATTTTATTATGATTATCAAATTAGCAGCTTTTATTTCAAGTGCTGGCCATGAAACCTAGACAAGTCTCTTTTCACAAGATCAGGAGAACACATAGAACATATTTTTCAGAGTATTTCCATGTGTCCAGACCTGTCAATTGGTTCAGGAAGGAGTGTGCTATTCCACATCCCCACTTTTAGGGACTCAGGATGTGGAGTAAGGAGTCTACTAGGAGAAATACACTAACACCGCACCTTTGAAGGAGTGTTATTGTTAAGGAACACTCAGAGAGAGCAAGATCATTGGCCATGGTAATTATGACGCGTCATATTAAAGTAAAACTCAGGAGGTATATTATTAACAGAGTTTAGGGCATGTTGGCTCAGAAAACCATAGAATGTACAGTGGTTTTCAGTATGTGTTGTGCAGATTTAGGGCAGAGTTAACCATGAGTAATTTTGCACCAGTAAAGCACTTTCGACACTTTCATTCACTTACTTACGAATTTACTGTACAGAGTATTTATAGTCTCTGTGTTATGTAAATGAACTGCAAGTAAAGTTTCTAAACACCTGTGTATAGCCCTTTCCTATTTCCTTTCAGTCTCTATTAGAAATGTTTAATGTAAACAAAAAGTAATGAATCTTGGAGGACTTGCTTTGACTATTTAATGAAACTTGTGTATTTTGTTTTAAATTTTAAACTCTTTAATATTTTCCCTTTAAAACAACCTTACCCATATTAAAAGAAAACACCTAACTTTTAGTAAAATCATGATTATTAGAAATGCTTTAAAATTGTTTTTAAAGACAAGAATGTAAGGCATCTATTAAAAATGCTTCACAAATACCCTTGAAAACTTGAGGTTGGATAAATAGTTTGAATGCTGAAATTTAACCACCTAGATAGACTGATGCTATAAAAGCAAGACAGAGAAAAATTTGCTGTTTTTGATATTTTCTGATTTTAAAATTTCTATTTTTGAAGGTTTTTATACTCATAATTTCTTGGGAATAGAGGGTTTGGTGATAACAAATCAAGTGAAAATAATTAGATGGAGATAAAACATAAAAATTTGTTTTCAAAGTAATTACTGAGCTTTGTGTTTATTTGTAATTGACCAAAATAAAGTTTTAAAATATATTGGTGATGAATTTTTTTCTATACCATATATATTTTATGACCATTCTCAAACCCAAAGTGAAAAACAATGTCGACTCCATAATATAAAATTAAAAAAAATAATTTTTAGGCACTATTTTTATTTACACAAAATCTAAAGCTGGAATGATATGAAATTAGGCTTCCTATATGTGTATATTGATAGAGGTTATTAAAGTAATTTAGGAACACAATAACATTAACTTTTTAAAGGTCAAGACAATGCAGTGGAAATAGTTGAGGACCTTTGGCTGACCAAATACATATTCTAGTTGAGGTATTCAAGAAAAGTTGTGATTTTCTTGATTATTCATCTTCTTGTTATTAGGTAGGAGTGACACTGCTTCTTGCTTTTATATCCTAAATGAAGGCCAAAAATCCATCAATTCATTCTTAATTTTAACTAAAATTACAAATATAGGAAGACCCAGTTATATTTACTCTGCCAGTAATAATTGAACTTTCTTATTGATGGCCTTCCACACAAGAGAGGCAGCAGAGTGAAGGGTTTGCTCTAGAGACTGAACCCATATATTCCTCATGTTCCATTTCATGATTTTTTTACTTTGGTCAAATTACTTATGCTTCTCTTTCCAGTTTTCTAATCTATAAATAGAATAATAATAGAGTTGTCCTTACAGTTTAATAGACGAATGTGTGTGGAATCCTCCCTGTCACATGATGAGTGCTTCATCACACACATCAACACAAGCTGATGGAACAGAAGTGTGGTGGCATCTCAAATATAAGTCTATTCCAGAAAGCTAACCTCTTAATTTCCTTTTTCCCCTCTCTCTATAGGCTCATACTCATTTAGTAGGTATTATGTGACAGGCGTTACACTATCATCATCCCTATTTTCAGAAGAATTTTAAAGACTGTTATACTTGAAATCTCCCTCATTGTTCTGAATTTAGGTAGAAAGCCAAAATTTTCTAAAGAAAAACATGTTTTCTGAAAAATAAAAATGGGAGACATTATATAAATTTTCAATACTCTAACTTATTTTTGTGGTGATTTATGGAGTTGGAATTGCAGTTTTTTAAGATGAAAATTTCATATGGTACAAACTAATAACTTTAAGGGAATTTTAAATCTTTTATATCTGTTTATTTTTAGAGCATATAATATTTACATTAGAGTTTGAAGCAGGATACAATTTTATGGTTTGTTGTATATGTTTCTGTCATTTACTTTTTCAAAAAATTAAGTATAATTTGATAGCTAATTAAAATTCTGTGTAGGCCCTGTCTTTTTTTTTTAACATCTTTATTGGAGTATAATTGCTTTACAATGGTGTGTTAGTTTCTGCTTTATAACAAACTGAATCAGTTATACATATACCTATGTTCCCATATCTCTTCCCTCTTGCGTCTCCCTCCCTCCCACCCTCCCTACTCCACCCCTCTAGGTGGTCACAGATCACCGAGCTGATCTCCCTGTGCTATGTGGCTGCTTCCCACTAGCTATCTATTTTACATTTGGTAGTGTATATATGTCCATGCCACTCTTCACTCTGTCACAGCTTACCCTTCCCCCTCCCCATATCCTCAAGTCCATTCTCTAGTAGGTCTGTGTCTTTGTTCCCGTCTTACCCCTAGGTTCTTCATGACATTTTTTTTTTGCTTAGATTCCATATATATGTGTTAGCATACGGTATTTGTCTTTCTCTTTCTGACTTACTTCACTCTGTATGACAGACTCTAGGTCCATCCACCTCACTACAAATAACTCAATTTTGTTTCTTTTTATGGCTGAGTAATATTCCATTGTTTATATGTGCCACAATAAATGCTGGAGAGGGTGTGGAGAAAAGGGAACACTCTTGCACTGCTGGTGGGAATATGAATTGGTAGAGCCACTATGGAGAACAGAATGGAGGTTCCTTAAAAAACTACAAATAGAACTACCATATGACCCAGCAATCCCACTACTGGGCATATACCTTGAGAAAACCATAATTCAAAAAGAGTCATGTACCAAAATGTTCATTGCAGCTCTATTTACAATAGCCAGGACATGGAAGCAACCTAAGTGTCCATCATCGGCTGAATGGCCCTGTCATTTTATTTGATGTCATATTTTATTACTGCTAACTCTCCATGGATAACATTTGGTATTGGTAATATATTGTATTTTTCCTTTTGGTTAGTTCATTCAGAATTTATTAATTTATTCTGAAAGCACAGTTTGTTTAAAAAAAAAAAGTTAAACAGGGAAAGAAGAGTTTTAACAGTGACTCTTACAGAATTGTATTAATACTGATGATTCTGCATTTTACATACCATATCTCATCTTGATTAACTTAGAAAATTTAGGCCATAAGTACACAGGGTACCCCCGTGAGGCAGATTATAGTGTTCATTGTTAGGATGCAGAGTTAAGACAATTTATCTAAGCACACTCTTAATTCAGGGCAAGGGTGGAAGTGTAATTAAGAGTTACTTTTCATTAACCTCAACTTTAAAAAATATATATCAGTTTCATTTTATGCACCATACTTCACACTATCTTTTAAAAGGAAGCTAGCTGGTATGTGATCAGTAGAGAATAATCTTTTTGTATTTAAAAGAACTACTTGTATATGGACAGAATTTGAATGTGAAATAGATTTACTCTAGGTATAGCTAATGCAGATTTTATCAAAGTGTCCAGCTTAAGAAGAGACCCAAAAAGTATTTTTGAAGTTATCTACTCCAAATTCCTCTAAATGGAGGGATCTCATCCATCGTGCCTCTGACATCATCCTGTGCCCAAACACTAAAGGCTATCAGCTTAGTACCTTGAAAAGTAATCTGCATCCTGCTTGATGGCTCTCGAAGTCATTTCTTTGTCTCTATAATTTCAACCAATGGTAAAGGGCACATGACAGCAACAGAGAGCAAGACTACCCTGCCTTCTGTATGCTCTTCATTCACTCATTCATCCATTCATTCACACATACTTAGCTGGTGACCAAAGTTAGTATCAGATCCTGAATGTGGAAATGGATATTAAAATATCCCTGCCCCTGAAAAGTGTGCAAGTCAAACAGTCAGCCACTATGGTCAGTGCTATGAAGTAAGTACAGTGAGTTGTTATAGAAGCTAAGGAAAGTACTCCTTTCACCAGTGAGGTTGGATGTCAAGAAAGTCTTCAAAGAGGAAAAGAGCAGCTGTTTCTGATGCAGACAAAAGTATGAAGGCCTAACAGAAAAGGGGAACATGAGTTTCAAAAAGGGTTATAGTTATCATGCAGAGTGAAGTGAATGGAAGTGACATTCAGATGTTTAAAGAAGACAGTTATTGCACGGATCCATTTTCTCTTTTCTAGACATATCTTTAACTCTTTCATTTATTATGTAGTTTGGATTCCAGATACCTTTATTAACTTCATCTATAGCAGTTTAATTTATCAAAAAATGTTGTGTTTAAACAGGATAATTAATTTGTATATTCAGAGTGCTTTCAGATTTATCTTTGCAAAGACCACTGTTAGAGCATTTTTTTAAAACCTAATTGGGTGATGCTATTAACATGGTAATACTAATATACCAGAAACTATAAATATCCCACCACATTTTTGTTTTCTTATTATGTAAGTGTTGCTCTCATAATTTAGTGGTATTTTTAATGGGGATCCAAGAATTCAACTATGATTGGTGGGATGAGAATTTCTTAAAATCTGATTGTATAACATGTAAAGTATGTACAACTTTTTACATGAATCTCCTAATATCATTCTGTAGGGGAAAGTTTAAGCAGATATTTAGCAGCATGTGTCCATTGATTTACTGGATTTCTCACCTGGTACACATCAACCATTTGGAAACCAGGAGAGAACTCTATGAATTTGTTTTTGTTTGCTGTGTTTCTCTTATAAAAACAAAGAAATAGTAGATAGTTGAGAAAAGAGAGGTAAGTGGGGTTAGAAAACTCATGCTCTAGTGATAAGCAACTTCCAAATATCTGAGTAGCAGCTGGAAATTTATGCCAGCATAAGTCATAGGTCATTTAACTTTATACCTGATCATACTGGGAAGTAAAATAAGGTAGTCATTGAATTCAGGGATTCACAGTAAACCCCAAATTGACCGTCAGCTTCTGGCTGTTTGAGATCTCATTTGTGTGCCTCTTCAGTAGCAAGATCAGAGTAGACCTTTGAGTAGCCTCTGTACGTATATAAGAAATGTCTTTTTTCTTCTTGTTAAAGAATGCTCACATTTTGCTACGTAAGAAAGAAAAATCACTTGCACAGCATGATTATCAAAGCACATGTTTACTGTGTCCCTTACTATATCTGTTATATTTGTATCAGCAGTCAGTGTGCCCTGGTGATTAAGAGCAAGGGCCCAACTGCTTCCTGGATTCATATATCAGGTTTGCGACTTAGTACCTGTGAGGACATGCCTTGAGCATATTGTTTAATCTTTCTGGGTCTCAGTTACAGATAAATAAGAATAATAATGTCCAGTTTACTGAGTTGTTACTATTTGACTAGGTATGTAAAGCAGCTAAAATTTCCTTGGCATATAATAGATATTCAATAAATTGAAGTTATTACTGCACATTGACTTGCTTCACAATCTCATTTCTACATGTGTTTACCTTCCCTCCCTAGCCAGGCTGCTATGGGAAAGGACAGTGGTGGTCATATGACTTCACTACAAGTGTACATGGAGTTCCTATTGTATGTGGGCTGGCTTGCAACCTTGCTTTGCTAATCAGCAGACACAAAAACAAATTATAGACTGACTGAATGATTGATTGATTACCTGCCTGATGGAGTCTCACTTACCTATTTTTGCTTTTGTCACCGGTGCTTTTGGTGTCATATCCAAGAAATTATTTCCAAGACCAATATCAAGAAGCTTTTCCCCTGTGTTTTCCTCCAGGAGTTTTAAAGTTTTAGTCTTACTTTTTAAGTTTTTAATCCACTTCAAGTTGATTTTTGTGTATGGTTTAAGATACATTTTCATTATTTTGCATGTGGATATCCAGTTTTCTCAGCACTTACTGTTGAAGAGACTATTCTTTCCCCATTGTGTATGCTTGGCAGTCATGTTGACAATCAGTTGGCCATCTATATTCTATTTCATAGGTCTATATGTCTACCTTTATATCAGTACCGTACTCTTTTAATTACTGTGGCTTTATAATATATTTTGAAATCAGGAAATGTGATAACTCCAGCCTTGTTTTCCGTTTTCAAGATTGTTTTGGCTTTTCAGAAGCTTATGTGTTCCACATCCTTGAAGGCAAAGTATTTAAATAAACTATTTGGAATAATTCTTCACTGGAGATTTGTCTTTTGTCCCCCATTTATTTATTCAGTCATTTATGTCAGTATGAACTCATACTGAATTATTTTATAATTTCAGTTATAATCCATTACTGCTTTATTTCTTTTGTTGCTCAAATTATTCCAGTGTTGGCTACTGGCAAAGGGACGCAGTTAGCTCCTATGTCCCTTAGATATATTGCATTATTGTGGTGTTTTGTTTTGTTGTGTGTGTGTTTTGTTTGTTTTATTTGTTTAGTACTTCCTTACTTTCTGGCCCTACAAGAAGCTCTAGAAGATTCAGGCTCATCTTTTGTATTTCCTGTCCCAGTCCTGGAGTCAGCTGTTTATCCAAAGATCCCTGCTTCCTATTATTGAATAATAGTATTAGAAATCAAGATCTGGGCACTCTGTATGCTTTTTGTCCCTTGTCAGTTTATTACAACATATTACAGTGTATGTAAATTTCTCAATTTAAAAGTTATTGCACCCATAAAATTTAAGCACAGATATAAACTGAATGTATATTCTTACATTCAGATTTCTCTACAATAATGTAAGCCAACAATTTTCAAACAAACTGAACATTTAGTAAGTTGGTCACTAATATTACCATGTAAGAATTATATATATAATAATGTTATTAACATTATTACTAATAAACTTAGTGAGAAAAATATTTTATACCATAAAATAGAAAATTAAATATTTAAAACATTATTTTATGTTTATTTCAACTTTTTATATTTCTATTTCATATATAATTTATGATGTGCAAAATATAATCACACCTGTGATGAAGTTATAAATATAAATGTTCAGATATTAACCTTTTATGCTACTTTTTAACCATTAAGATTCATGGTAAGTAGTTTTGTGATCCTTGTTATTTCTCATCCCCTTTTCTAGAGCTGCTGCGGACAGTTTCTTCAGCATAGACTACATAGAAATGTCTCAAACTTAACACACATGAGGATCAACTAGGATTCTTGTTAAAAATCCAGATTCTGACTTAGTATGTTTACGTTTTCTATTGCTGTGTAACAATTACCACAAACATGATAGTTCAAAACAACACATATTTATTATCTTACAGTTTCTGTGGGTCAGGATTATGACTATGATTTACCTGACTCCCATGCTCAGTGGCCTATCAGGCTGAAAATAAGGTATTGCTAGGGGCTGCAGTCTCATATAAAACGTTAAATCCTCTGTCAAGCTCATTGGTTGTTGGCAAAAATTTACTTCTTTGTGGTTGTAGAACCAAGAACGTCAGCTCCTAAAGGTCTCTCACTGTCTCCTGCCATGTGGTCCTCCTCATAGGGCAGTTTGTTTCAAGGCAAACAAGAGTGCATCTCTGCTTCTTCAAATCTCTCTGACTTCTCTGGTTATATGGATGTACTTCCTTGGTGAAAATTGTTTGAGTCACACACTTATGACTTTTTCACTTTCATATTTAGATTATACTTTAACAAGCTTTATAAAAATGACTTAAACACTTTAGGTAGATTATTATGATTATAAACTCTAAAAAGGAATATAGCTGAAGAAAAATGAGAGTTTCTAAAATATAATTCAAATTCTGCAGTTGAAAACAATTCAAATGAAAAAGAGAAAAGATAGTCATCTAAAGAAATTATTGACTCTATACTGTAAGCTCAACTTGCAAAAAAATGTTCAAACATCAGAAAGAGGGATATATAAATGTTGAAAAATATTATACATTGTTGTGAGTCTTTAAGAATAACCTCAGGATGTCCAATGCACAAATTGGGGGATTTGAAAAATGCTAAAAGCAATAAAGTATGTCTGAATCCTTAGGAATAGAAATAAAATGAACAAAGAAAGGATGTGGTAATAAAATATGATTTATTAGATTAAAGGCAGAAATGCAAGATTTCTATATTTTTTTATCTTTTATGCTAAATACATCACTGTTTAAATATGAAAGAAAAGCTATACATGGTAAAAAAAAAAGCAGGGCAGAAAATATGAGGGCAAATTACAGAATGCTCTGTGTAACATGGGAGACCAGTGTTGGCTGTTTAGTAAGAACACTGAATGTTAATAAGGAGCACTTCAGTGTATAAATGCACTGTTCATTGGGGCTGTTCTGGAGGATCTTTGAAGTCAGAACTGACAAATAAGCAAAAGTTAGTGAACTACTTGAAAGAAGTTAAGAAAAGTGAGTGTGGATGGGTGTGGGTTTGGAAAGGGTCTTCCAGGAAGCAGAAACAGTACAAACAAAGGCCTTGAGCAGAGGTGACGTACCTGTGTGTATGTGAAGTTCATTATGCCTGGATTTTGAAGGTCATAAAGAGCTGTATGATGAACAGAAGCCAACCAGCATATATAGGAGGATTAGATATAAAATTTTGCATTTTGATTTTCAGAATAAATGACATACTTGCAGAATGACTGGAAATCTAGATGCAAATTGAGGATTTTTGTTTGGCTACAAGTTCTATGGAAAGAATGTGTGATGTGCACGGTGAAAATGAGCAAGTAGACAGACATCCACACACTGCTCTAAAAATATCCACATCTGGCTAAAGTTGCAGCAGAATAGTGTCCGGGTGCAGAAAACATATTCTCTGACCATGACTCTTTATTATTCCACTGATGATGCATTATATCCCATTGTAGGTGCCATACAAAAAAAGAAAATTGACAAGTAATACTCCCCAAGCAGATTTCCCCAGACTTTGGAGGGTCCATGTGTGGGACAAGCAAGGAAGTTGTGAAGGCTTCACCTGAAGAAAAAAAGGTAAACCAGAGATATTATTGTATCTTAAAATATCTAAAAAACTTTCATTTGGAAGAAAGAGTTGATGTATTTTTTGTTTCTTTACAATGTAGAACTAGGAACAGTGGGCAGGCACATTTTCACTCCAAATAATAAATGACTTTCTGAGAATAATGGCTTTCCAAATAAAGGAATCCTCTGCACCAAACACTTCCTGCTGTGGACTCATTGTAGGGGAGACTGATTCCCATTTCTTAAGCATGATCTACAAGGTATTCCTTCATTGAGATGGGGATTGGACTACATGATCCTTCTATCTCTAAGAGGCTGTGCTTATGTGTTTCTTGTACTGTCTTTCTCTTCATTGTGCAACACAGCTAGGAGTAAAAACCTGAGGTCATTTTAAAATGACTTGCCCAAATGCTAGTTTCTGGTACTCATTCAGAACACTGGCTGACTGTGGTTGTTGACTTAGTTTTCTGTTCTGATAAAAGTCTTGAATTTGGTTATGTTAGGGTGAGTTCTGTTGGGGATGCCCAAGCACAAGGCAACATTGTAATAACATCAATCATAGAAAAAATAGTAATCACTCTGTTGTAAACTAAACAGCACCCACCATCCTGTATGGCAGGGTAATCATCTTTAGAAAACATTTTATAACAAAATGTGACATGCATTTATTGTCCTAGCTTTATATACATTCCAAGTAGCTTTGAGCAGCACTCTGATATTTTAATATTTTTGATATTTTTAACCATATGAAAAGTTGTTTTTCCTCATAATAATTTTCTCATTACTTAAAATTCTGTTCTCTTTTTTGTTCTCATACATGACATTAGACATTTAGTATTTACAATATAACCTAGTGCCCAGAGAATTTTTTTCCATTATGGAAATAAATACACACACATTCATACACACACACACTTATACACAATCACATAATCTCTTACACATTTCCTTTTCTTTTTTAGTTAGGATTTATTTCCTACTTTATCATTTCATTGAAAATATTTTAAATTTTAATTATTCAAAGCAATATACAGAAGTATCAAACATTGGAGTTATATGTCAGGTATATTTTGGAATCTATATCTCAATGTTTAGTCGTGAACCTAATGAATGAATTAGGTAGGGATATCTAATAGGCTGCCTTGGTCCTGGACATGGTGTCACGTATTAGGTGGCATACATACTAAAAACAATGTATAATATCTTGGTGATACATTTTGGTGATGACTATAGTTACCAAAGTTAGTTACAATAATAACATTTTATGCTTTATTTGGCATTTTAGTTTTGTTTTGTGTTCTTGAGTTTAATTTTACTTTTGTATTCTTGTGCCCATCTTAAGTTGTCTATAATTTACTTTAAGGTATTGAAGGCTGGGTGAGAAATACTTGTGTGTATTGGTTAGTTGTAGCCTACCCTTCCCACCAACATGAACAGCTAATTTCTGAACTGTCCTCCTTAGGAAGGCTTTCCCCACAGGATGCATTTAAACAATTTGATTTAGAAGTCCACAATGCAGAATAAGCTATTCTAAATATTTCTGCTAATATGACACTCAGTCAACACTTGAGGATGTGTTAGTATACTAGATCATGGAAATGATTTCTTTAATTGATGAAATGAGTTTCATAGTGTGTGAATTGCCAGAAATGTTGAGCAGGAATTCTCACCCTTGCAAGAATAGGGTTTTAAGAATGTATTCAACCCTATAACCTGTACCATTTGGAGCATTTATTATTCCAACTGGTTTCGTGTCCAGAAACTGATTCGGAGGATCCTTTGTCACATGACTCTGTGTAAATGCTCAGCTGAGAATACAGCTGCACCTGCCTTGAATGAATTTTTCATACAAGGTGCTGTTGTAACACCCAAAGAACAAAGAACTGTGACTGCAGTACGGTTAGAGAATAGCTGCTATCAATGTATTTTGGTTCTGTTGGTTCATAAAGTTATATGTGGTAGTATTCCATGTGAAAATTATAATTGTAACCTTATTCCTAATAGATTGTTAGTGGGGAGGCCTATATCCATTACCTACCTCTATATAAAGGACTGATAATTACCAAAAGGAAACTAATAATTCCTGAATCATCAAATTGATTTAGGTTAATATGCAATAGACAGCAATATCACAAAAGTGTATTTCCAATGTAGATTGTTCTGGACATCACTAAAAAGATGGTAATGTAGCACATTTATGATACTTCCTTAGTCAGTAACCACCCCCAAGTCATTAAAAGTCAGTTTTAAAAAAACTGATAAATCTGAGAGTGTAACAGATATTTTGATATAAAACTTCTAAGTTCCTGAATAAATTTTTTCTTTTCTGCTATTACATACCAAGTGTGTTGAATAAGGGAGCTTGCTTTAGGAGAAAAACCAAACAAAACCAAAACAACAACAACAACAAAAAACCAAAAGAGAAGGATCCCTTCCTCCAGGACCAAACAAAACAGAGCAGACACAAAAATCCAAATCCATGAACTATTACAACTTGATGTAATGACAATAATAATATTATTTAAATTAACTTCCAGTGGTAAAAGAAATCATTATTTTCTGTTGTCTTACTCAAGTGTATAATTAGTGCTCTGTTAGGACAGTTGTTTTTCATATCTTACATTTTACAACTCACAACTGTTTGTAGTTGATATGGCAAAGCTCAGCAAAGATTTGCTCTCCAGGAAGGATTTGTTGCCCCAGCTGTTGGGAGCATTTGTCAGTAGATATCCTTCAGTTGTCAGCGCCTTTAGCAATTGCCTCAGATGTGGAGAGCTTCTTTGCTAAAAGTCATGACCTTCCCTGTGCAGCCTACCTTCAGTGACTTATATGAGAGATTATAAAGGCTTAGCAATTTCAGACCAACACAGGACAACTCTGATGAGCCATACTTGCTCCAGAGCTTCCTGTGGAGCCAGAGGAGGCATTTACCAACTGCCAATTTACTTCCATTTCTCTATCTACTCAAATCTGCTTTCTCTTCTATAGCTGTTGATCCCAAGGGCATTCCCTTACAGGCATTCTGCACGTTGAATTCCATCTCAAATTCTGCTTCCTGGAGAACCCAACCAGGGATCCTATTTTTTTATTTTTTCATGTAGTGTGTTAGTTTAAAAAATAATGCCTGTGTGGTATGCTTCAGCAGTCAGAGGTACTCTCATATCTAGTTTTCTTGAATTAATGTATCTTCTATATTCTTGATAGGGCTGAATTAGAGCATACATAGTGGTTATTCTATAGATAATTATGATGACATAAAATTTGGACATTTTTTCTTTAAATTAACATATGAAAATGTTTATCCTTTTGAAAACATATTTTTTATTGTTTCTCCCAAACATAAAAAATTATAAAATTCAAATCAGTCATATTGGATTCCAAATCAATGGAAACACTTGTTAAAATATAGATTCTAGAAGCCCACCAAGGTATATTGAATCAATAGCTCTGAGATCAGCTTAACAATTTATATTGTAAGAGACATACAGGGGATTCTGATGCATCAAACCACTGAACAGCATGTGGAAACTTCTGATAGATGGTCCCTTCTTTATGTGGTGAGGAATAATGGAAAGGAAACTGTACTGGAATACTGAATGCTTCTTGCCGACTTTACACTGTACATTGTTCCTTCAGAAAAGTTGTGTCCTGTAGAAGGACATTTTATCTAATTCATCAGTGCATCTTTTAAAATAGGTAATTTTATTGTTAAGATTGCAGAATAGAATAGAAGGACTTCAAACATTTTATTAAAAACATAGTATTTCTTTACTGTATTTATTTATGCTCTGCTGAGAGTCTACTTGCAATATGTGCTGACTACAGAAGAATCAATGAACAGGCTATTGGAAAGTGAGTTAAAATATGCTTCCAGTTTTGTAGAAAAGATGTAATCAATAATCAGTAGAAAAATTTGTTTTTTTAGTAAAAGAGGATATATGACCCAGCTTACTTCCTCCAACATAGAAATAATTATAATGTGTCCTTTTTATTATACAGAGTATTCTGAAGTTCAAAAGAAATTGAAAATACAATGTAATACGTAGTGCAAGACATCTATTAGCTTATATTAACATAAAGAATTGGGGAGTTTATTATTATGAATAATTATTTCCTAAGCTTCTTAATAAACATCTTTCATTTGTTAATTGCCTTTCAGTGAAGAAATTGTACTTAATGTCTAACCAAATATTTATGATTCCATTTTTATTTTCTCTTGTTCCTTCTTCTGTGAAAAGTAATGAAAATGTGTCAGTGAAACTCTAATCATTCTTTAAATATTTGTAGAAACTCATTAAGTTTCTCATGCCTGTTAATCTCAAAGCTTACTAGTTGTGAATATTTTTAGTTTTTTTCATTTGGTCTAGTTTTGTTCCTGAAACAATCCGTTTGATTTTATGGATCCTTTCTTTTAATATAACGTTCACTTCAAAATGAGAAACAGCACTTATATTCATAGTGTGGAGAGCTGTTGACATCTTCTTGTGCCAGTCTTGAGTGACTGGTCTGTTCTTTTCTAGATGAGCAACAACTGCTTCATTCAGATTTTGAACAAATGTGATTCTTGGGCTTCTCATTGACTAGTTTAGATTAGGTCAAATCTTCCCTCATTTTTGCTTTGTGCAGCTTCATATTGGTTGCAAAATATAACTTTTTAATGTATGCCCATTTATTTAATGTTTTCTTATCATATGTTATGTGTATATATACATATTTAAATTCTAAAATAATAATTACTTTAGCAAGTGAAACAATACAACAGCATGTATTGTTTCCTCGAAAACCATTACTACTGCCAGACCTAACTAATGTCAATGGCCTGTGAGTATCCATCTTCAATTTTCCCCACATTCCTACACATATATAGAGATGTACAAAATCAAAGTTATTTTTAGAAAATGAAAAACTGATGCTAAACATACTTTACATTTTAATTTTCAACTTGTGCTTCTCTTTGAAAAAATTATTGAAATGTAGATACAATTCATTTAATATTTGTAAAAATGTATGGATCTATTGATATTTATTCAACATTTCCCTTGTTGATGGGTAATTACTCTTTGTGGTTGTTTTTTGTTTTGCATATAACACATGGTTTAAATAGTAGCCCTTGAATTCATCTTTAAATACTGCTACTTTTATATCTAAAGGATACATTGCCCAAATGAGATCATTGTGTCGAAATTTATGTGTATCTTAAACTTTCTCATAGTTTTATCCAGTCATTTTGTATAAATTTGTAGTTCAATAAAACCTGTAACTGTTCTTTAAGTGTGTGTTTTGTTAGCCTTGTGTACCACATTCAGTATACATGTGTCTGTCTTTGAAATCAAAGTATAGAACTGTGCAATTATATATGTTAAATTCCTTTAATTGAATGTTTATTATAGAATGCCCAGTTATTTGAGGACATTTTTTCCATCACTGAACAAATATGTTGCTCTCTCTCTGTCTTTTATATTGTTTCTGTAGCCACTTAATTTAAAACTGTAATAAAGTTTCCTGAGTAGCTGAGGTAGTATTTCCACACAAAACTGAATGTCCCAACGCATCCTCTCAAACTATGCAGAATAAGAAAAATAAACAAAAGCATATAAATCCAATGCATTCAATATAATTGGAAGACCAGGAACTCTACAAATTTCAAATTATCTCCCGTAGAAAAAAATAGCATTTAAAGCTCAAATATTTCTTTATTTTCACTTCAGCACTTTGTGATGAACAAGGCAGAGTCTGGAGAGAACAAAAACTAGGGAGAATTGAAAAGAAGGAAAAGAAGGGTCTAAGTTTGAAATAAAAGCACCCAGAAACAGGAAGCTCTCATTTAATGAAAAAATATGGAAAGTACTCCTTGGCTATCAAAGAAACAACAGGTAATATACTTAAAATTGAGTGAGGAATTTTTTCATCAGATTTACCCTGTTGTCTGAAACAACCAAAAATATATATGTAAAAATGTTTTTCAAGCAGTGCAGAACAGTGATCCCTGAGAGAGGAGAAACAAAGTGAATCCTACAACTGCTACAGATTGCTGACTAAAGAGAGTTTCCAGGCTTCAGAACAGGGAAGGGGAATGGGACAGTTGTCCTGAGTTTGATAGACAGGGTTAAAATACACAGAATGCCAAAGCAACAAGAGTTCAAATGGCAGAGTACTGAAAAGGAGAGAGGCAGCAAGAGAGACAGAGATCTGTGGAGGGCCCCTTTTGAGTCTTCAACTAAGTACTGATCAGTGCATACCTGTGAAAAACCTAAACAAGGCCAGGGAAAATTACTCAAAAGGAACAGAAGAAAAAAAATCCCTGGAATTAGAGAAGACAAGAAATAGTTTATATTTCCAATAGACAAATCAAAATCATAATTCATGGGACATTAGGTAACATACAAAGAAGTTTTTTGCATCGATATTGAGGCAAAATTGTCCCTAAAGACCTCTCTGTCCCTATATTAAAAAAAAACAACTTATGATTGAACTGCTACCTAGTAGCTTAATTCTATTCTAGAACAAAAGATAAGAATATTTACAGGAAAACAAAGATAAATTACACACAATATGGTGAAATTTACAATGTTGATATCTAATCAAAAATTATAAATTATGAGCAAAGCTGGAAAGTATGACCCATTATGAGGAGAAAAAGCACTCAATAGGAACAGATACATAGTGACACAAATAATTATTACTATAATATATGTTCAAGAGGGTAGAGGAAAGATTGAGCGTGTTAAGCCAAGACATAGAAGATATCACAACAGTCCAAAGTCCTAGAGATAAAAAGTACAATATCTTAAAAGACAAATACAATAGATGAGGTTAATAACAGATTAGACCCTGCAGAAGCAAAGATTAGTGAACTTGAAGGCATAGCAAGAGAAACTATCAAAATTGAAACTCAAATATGTGCTCAAGAGTGACGTCAGCACCATGGTGGAGTGGAACACTTCCTTTGTCTTTCCCCTTAAATCTACAACCAGTAACAATCCACAACTCAATGAAGCTGCCTCTGCCCAACACACCAGGACACCAGAGAATTCCACGCATCTGTATATCTAGAGGTGGGTGGACTAGAACACAGAGAGGAGCCAGAACCAGGCGAACAGTGGAGGCAGTGCCTATGGTCTTGGACAACCAGCTGCAGTGGCTGAACCCACAGACCCAGAGAACCTGGTAGCATCAGGAGAGGCAGCACATAAAACTCCAGCCTCCTGGCCACAGCAACACCTATGGCCAAAGGGGGAGCAGAGGTGGTAGAATGTGCAAAGTGCAGACTCTCAAGTATAACCAGAGGAAGTTCAAGGAAGAGAAACCAAAAACTTGTACTGTAGTGCCATCTACTGGCAACCAAAAGACATTTCTAACCCGTTTAATCTTAGAATCAGGTAAAAACAAACAACAAAAACTTTACCTAAAGAAGAAAAGTGTCGCTACTTCAAATGCACCAGCAAAGGAACAACTCATCAAGCACCATGAAGAGCCACAGTAACATTGTATCATGAAAGGATAATGATAGTTCTCCAGAAATTAAAGTCTGGAATATTGCAATCTAACTGATGGGGAATTCAAAATAGCTGTCATGAAGAAACTCGACAAGCTACAAGAAAACTCAGAAAGGCAGTTCAATGAGCTCAGGAATAAAGTTAATGAATAGAAAGAATAGCAAAGAGATTGAAACTTTAATAATGGACCAACCAGAAATTCTGGAGCTGAAGAACTCAATAAAATGAGATGAAGAATGCATTAGAAAGCAATGGAAGTTGAGAAGACCATATGCA
Organism: Grampus griseus; assembly: GCF_964374135.1. Lineage (NCBI taxonomy): Eukaryota > Metazoa > Chordata > Mammalia > Artiodactyla > Delphinidae > Grampus > Grampus griseus. The sequence continues at coordinate 30,787,033 of NC_139003.1, read as the reverse complement.
AGAGAGAATTAGAGAAGTTGAGATGGAAATCTAGAAATAATACAGGTAGGTGGAAGAGAAGATAATTAAGATCTAAAAAAAAGTAAGAAATTCAGCGAGAACTATCTTACTCTTTTAAGAAGAGGAGCATTAGGAAAATGAGTATCTCAGAAGGAGAAGAGAGGGAGAAAGGAGGAAAGAGTTCATTTAAAGAAATAATAGCTGAGAACTTCCCAAGTGTGGGGATGGAACTGGCTATACAAGTCCATGAAGCTGAGGACACCTAATCCCCTATCAATGCACAAAGACCTTCTCCAAGGCACATTATATTAAAACTGTCAAAAGTCATTGACAAATAAATAATTTTAAAGGCAGCCAGGGAGTAAAGGTTGGTAACCCAAAAAGGCACCCCCATCAGGTTATCAGCAGATTTCGTAGCAGAAACTCTACAGACCAGGAGAGAGTGGAAATACATTTTCAAAATACTGAAAGATAAAAACTTGTCAGCCAATAATACTCTATCCAGTGAAGTTATCATTCAGATATGAAGGAGAAATACAGGTTTTCCGAGACAAATGAAAGCTGAGGGAGTTCATCAACACTAGACTGGCCTTATAAGAGATGTTGAAAGGTGCTCTTCTGTCTAAAACAAAAAGACAGAAGTACTCAAAGCTTTGAGTAAGGTGATAAATAGACAGAATCAGAAAATTGCAACTCTATATCAGAATAGGTTTTAAAACACTTTATTATAGCATAAAGGTTAAAGGAAAAAAAGCAGTAAAAATAACTATAGCTACTTCAGTTTGGTAAAGACTCACAACATAAAAAGAGATAATTTGAGAGAGCAAAAATATAAAAGGGGAAGAGATAAAGGAAGGAACCTGTGTAGGCAAATGAAGATAAGATGCTATTAGTGAAAAAGATTATTATCTCTATTAGACATTTTATGCAAACCTCATGGTAACTACAAAACTTAAATCTGAAGCAGAGATATAAAACATAAAAAAGAAGAAACTGAGAAAAACATCATAGAAAAGCACCAAACTAAAATGGAAGACAGAAACACAAGGAAAAAGAAATGATGGAGATATAGAACAATCAGAAAACAAAAGATAAAATGGCAGTACTAAGTCTTCATCCGTCAGTAATCACCTAAATGTAAATGGATTGAATTCACTAATCAAGACACAGAATGGTTGGGTGGATTATTAAACAAGACCCAACTATATGCTCCTTACAGGAGACTCACTTCAGTCTTAAAGACAAATATAGGGTGAAAGTGAAGGGATGGAAGATAATACTCCAAGCAGATGGCAGCCACAAGAAAACAGATGTAGCAATGCTCATATCAGACAAAATAGACTTCAAGTCAAAAAAAGAAAGTGACAAAGATGGACATTATATAAGATAAAGGTATAATTCATCAAGAAGACATAACAGTTATTAGTATATATGAGCCTAACATAGGAGTGCCTAAATATATAAAGCAATTATTGACAGACATAAAGGCAGAAACTGACAGCAACACAATAATAGTAGGAGACTTTGATCATCCATCTACATCATTGGATAGATCATCTAGGCAGAAAGTCAACAAGGAAACAACAGCCTTAATTGGAACATTAGACTAGATGAACTTGACAGACATATGCAGAACATTCCATCCAAATGCAGCAGAATACACATTTTTTCAAGTGTACATGGAACATTCTTAAGGACAGACCATATGTTTGGACATAAAACAAGTCTCAGTGAATTTAAGAAGACTGAAATCATATCAAGCATCTTTTATAATCACAATGGTATGAAACTAGAAATCAACTACAAGAAGAAAGCTGGAAAAATCACAAATATGTAAAGACTGAACAACATGTTACTGGATAACTATAAAGTCAATGAAGAAATAAAAGAAGAAATAAAAAAATATCTGAAGACAGATGAAAATGAAAATGTGACATACCAAAATCAATGGGGTGTAACAAAAGCAGTACAGTCCTACTTCAAAACAAGAGGGCTCTCAAGTAAACAAACTTACCTTACACTTTAAATAACTACTAAAAGAAGAACAAAAGTAATTCAAAGTCAATAGAAGGAAGAAATAATAAAGATCACAGTGGCAATAATGAAATAGGGACTAAAAAGACAGTAGAAAAGATCAATGAGAATAAGAGCTGTTCTTTTTTAAGATAAACAAAATTGACAAAACTTTAGCTAGACTTACTGGGAAAGAGAGAAGTCCCTGATGAATAAAATAAAAAATGAAAGAGGAGAAATATCAACAGATACTACAAAAATACAAAGGATTATAAAATAATAGTTTGCAGAGCTATACACCAATAGATTGGACAACCTAGATGAAATGGACAAGTTCTTAGAATCATACAACCTCCGAAGACTGAATCATTAAGAAACAGAAAATCTGAATAGACCAGTCACTAAAAAGGAGATTGAAACAGTAATCAAATACTTTCCCCCAAATCAAAAGTCCAGGAACAGATGGCTTCACAGGGGAATTCTACCAACCATTCAAAGAAGATTTTAATACCTGTCCTTCTCAAACTCTTCCAAAAAATTGAAGAGGAGGGGACACTTCCTAACTTATTTTTGAGAACATTACCCTGATATCAAAATCAGACAAAGACAACACACAAAAAAAAATTACAGACCAGTATCTCTGATTAGCATAGATGCAACATGGATTGAAAGAATTAGCATTGCTAAAAGGTCCATATTACATGAAGCAATCTACAAATTCAGTACAATCCCTATCAAACTCCCAATGACATTTTTCACAGAAATAGAACCAAAATATCCTAAAATGTATATGGCACCACAAAAGAGCCTGAATAGCCAAAGCAATCCTGAGAAAGAAGAACAAATCTGAAGGTATCATAGTCTCTGATTTCAAACTATATCACAAAGCTATAGTAATCAAAACAGCATGATATTGGTAGAAAAAACAAACACATAGATCAATGGAATGAACTGAGAGCCCAGCAATAAACCCACACATATATAGACAATTTACAATCAAAGAGCAAAGAATATACAGTGGAGAAGCAATAGTCTTTTCAATAAATGGTGTTGGGAAAACTGGACAGCCACATACAAAAGAATGAAACTAGAGCACTATCTCACATCATACACAAAAACCACTCAAAATGGATCAAAGACTTGAATATAAGACCTGAAACCATAAAATTTCTAGAAGAAAACATAGGGAGTATACTCTTTTACATTGGTCATAGCAATATCTTTCTGGGTATGCCTCCTCAGACAAGGAAAACAAAAGGAGAAATGAACAAATGGGACTACATCAAACTAAAAAGCTTCTGCACAGCAAAGCAAACCATCAACAAAATGAAAAGAAAATCTACTGAATGGGAGAAGATACTTGCATTCATATGTCTGATAAGGAGTAATATGTAAAGTACTCATACAACTCAACAACAACAAAAACAAACAATCCTGTTAAGAAATAGGCAGAGGTGCTGAATAGACATTTTGCCAAAGAAGACATACAGATGGCCAATAGGCAGATGAAAAGATGTCCAGCATCACTAATTATTAGGGAAATGCAAATCAAAACCACGATGAGGTATCACTTCATACCTGTGAGAAAGGCTGTTATCAAAAAGGCAAGGAATAACAACTATTGGCAAAGGCGTGGAGAAAGGGAAACCCTCATGTATCACTGGCAGGAATGTAAATTGGGGCATCTGCTATGGAAAACAGTATGGAGATTGCTCAAAAAAATTAAGAATAGAACTACCTTATGATCCAGCTGTTTTACTTCTGGGTATTTATCTGAAGAATACAAAAACATTAATTCAAAATGATATATGCACCCCTATGTTCATCACAGCATTATTTATAATCATCAAGATATACAAACAACCTTAAGTGTCCATCAACAGATGAATGGATAAAGATGCGGTGTGTATATACACACACACACACACACACACACACACACATACATACATACAGCATAATACTACTCAGCCATAAAAAAAAAATTAAATCTTGCCGTTTGTAACAACATGAATGGACCTTGAGGGTGTTACACGAAGTGAAATAAGTCAGACGAGAAAGACAAATACTATGATTTCACTCATATGTGAAATATAAAAAACAAACAAAGAACAAAATAAATGAACACACCAAACCAAACAAAAAGAAACACATAGTTACAATGAACAGAGTAGTGATTACCAGAGGGTAAGTTGCAGAGAGGTCAAAATGGTAAAGGGAGTCAACTGAATGATGATGGATGAAGTCAAAATGGTGAAGTCTTTCAGACAAAGGAAAATGATGTCAGATGGAACTCTGATTTTATGCAAAAGAATGTAGAGAACCAGAAACATTAAATATGTGAGTAAAAATAAAGTACATTTTTACTTACTTAAGGAAATCTTTTTAAGAGGTAATGAATTGTATAAAAGCAAAGACAATAACAATGTATCTTGGGGTTTATAACATAAGCAGTTTTAAATTGTATGACAACAATTACACAAAGACTGGAAGGGGAAAATGTTAGTGCACTTTAGTAAGTTTCCTGTATAATATGTGAATAGGTATAATATTTCTTGATGGTAGACTTTAATAAGTTAAACATATGCACTATATGCCCTAAGTCACCAATGAAATAGGGGAAAAATAAGTTATTACTAATGAACCAATAGTGGAGATAAATTGCTATCATAAAAATTACTCAGTTAATCCAAAAGTATAAGAAAAAGAAGCTAAAAGGAACAAAGCAGAATAGATGTATAGAAAACAAATGGCAAGATGACAGATTTAAACCATGTAAGTAATCATATTAAATTTAAATAATCTAAATATAACAACTAGAAGTCAGATGTTGCCAATTTAATTTTTTTAAAAAAGCAAAATTTAAATGTATAATGCTTACAAGGAACAAATTGTTAAGTTCAAGACACAAATAAGTTGCAAGAAAAGTATGGAAAAAATATACCATGTTAACACCAAACAATAAATCTGGAGTAGTTATACCCATAGTACACAAAGTAGATTTCAGAGCCCCCAAAAAAGTAACCAGAGATAGAGGACATACCATTTTAAACATTTGCAAACTCCTATAATAGAGCCCAGATATACACAAAACAAAAACTCAGAGATCTGCAAAGAAAGCATAAATCCCTAGTAATAGTTGGAAATTTTATCATTTCTCTCTCGATTCATAGAACAAGTTGACAGAAAATTAATAATAAATGTATAAAAGATTTGACCAATGGCCATACAAATTACATTTTAAAGGATTAATTTCATGTAAAGCATGTTCTTTTACCACAATAAATTCTATCAGAAATTAGTTTAAAAAAGATATCTGGAAAATCCCCAAATATTTGGAAACTAAACAATATACTTCTAAATAACCCAAAAGTTAAAGAAGAAAAAAGGGGGTGGGCAAATTAGAGAAAAATATGAAATAAAATAATATATGAATATAATGCCTTAAAAAATGTCAGGTATATAAAAGTAGAACACAGAGGGAAATTTGTAACATTAAACACCTCAGCTTCTATATTGTAGTAATAGAAAATGAAACACAAATTACACCAAAGAAAGAGAAAGAAGGAAATAGTAAGGAGGAGAAATTAATGAGATATAAAAAAGGAAATCAACAGAGGATTCACTAAATCCAAATTAAATGAACAAAAGGCCTATATATTGAAAGGGAAGAAGTGAAATTCTCATTACTTGCAGACTGCATGTTCATCTATGTAGGAAATCCAGGGACTCTACTAGAAATATTCTAATTAGGTTAGTAAAGTTGCAAAATACACTCTAACAAAAATCATCTGTATGTCTATGTACAACCAATAAACAATGAGATATTGAAATATGAAATATTCAAAAAAGCATCAAATTATTCACTACTTTATGGCATATCTTACAAATAATGTATAACACCATCATGGTGAAATTTATTAAGCATTACTGAGAAAAAATGAAAGAGTATCTAAATAAAGAGATACACTGTGTTCATTAATTGGAATATTCATTAGATGTTAATTTTCCTGACATTGATCTATAGATTCAAATGAATCCCAATTAAAAATCCAACAAGTGTTTTTGTTTTGTTTTGTAAAAATTGGCAAGCTGATTGTAAACTCACATAGAAGTGCAAACATTCTGGAATAGCCAAAACAACTTTGAAAAATAATAAAGCTATATTATTTGATAACAAATGTTATTAAAAGTCACAGTAATCAAGAAAGTGTGGTTTTCACAAAATAGAAATATGGATTAATGGAACAATAGAGAATCTGGAAATACTCACACCTATCTGGATCTAGACCTTTATGAACTGATTTGTGGCAAAGATATAAAGGCAATTCAGTGGAGAAAGGATAATTTTTTTAAACAAATGATCATGGAATAATTGGCATTTATGTCACTGGCTATGCTTTCCAAGTTGTCTCTACTGGTTTCACCATATCTACCTGATTTCTTACCTTGGAGTGCCATCAATCTTGGTCCTCAGACCACTGTTTCTATCTCTATTAATTCCCTCATTTCATCCAATATCATGGCTTCTAACCTTACCTATCCATGATAGTGACTCTCAAATGTTCACACTTTGTTTGTAATGTAATCTGATCTCCAGACACAAATATCTACTAAGCATCTCCAGTTTGATGACTAACAGACATTGTCAGTATAAAAAATCCAAAACCAAATGCCTGATCATGCCCCTAAAACTGAAGTTCCCAGTCATCTCTTACCACTCTAGCTAATATACCAAATTTTTGTCCATTAGAATATACGATCTATGAGGACACATGCTATGTTATTGCTATAGCTCAGCACCTAGAAAGAACATGGCAACAATATTTGTTAAATAAATAATTTGGCTCAATAGAAATTTTCTTCTGTCTAATGTTTGTTCTATCTTACTGAGCTGAAGAAAATCTGTCAGAGAATTCAGAAGCAATATAAGCATACAGTAGGTATCATTTGTCTCTTTAGTTAATTTATATTATAACATACCTATTATATATTTTGTTACAGAGTTGCTCTATATAATAAATGTCTCCTTAATATCTGTAGTTTAATGATTACTGGAGTTGTAATACAATTAAGTTTAACTATATTAAAATTCCAATATTGTTTATTGCTATTCAACTGTGTATAACAAATTTTAATGAAGTGCCCTTTTTAACACTGGCGAATTAATTGTTCATGTGGAACATAAACACTTCTGATCTAAATAAGAACTTAGAAAAGGATGCTTCTTTATTAAAAAGTAACATTTATTTGATGTTGGTATAACCTCACATTTTATTTCATGTTTATTTATTTTACATCCGATTTTTATTGATAGAATTATCTTTGAATTTTTTAAGTTCCTTTCCTCAGATGGCATGTACTCAATCAAGCTATCTTGAAAATAAAATTATGCTTTAAAAGTTTTTTAAAAGATATGTGATTCTTTACAGGTTTAATCATATTTGACCAAATGTATCATGGATGAAAAAGACCAATAGATACTCTACATCTGAAAGCAATTAAAAAAATCTCTTCACTAAGTTAGAATTTGACTTATTTATGGGATATAATGAAATATTTAATTAAATACAAGTAAGTTGAAGAACCAGAACATCAAATTTTAGTTTTTTCACTTTTATTTCATATCCTTAGGATGTGGCATCTGCTGAAAACCTAAAATTAAATCTCTGGCTATTTAGGTAACAACTTCTGGCTGAGGGACAAATGACTTGAGAAGTTGACTGTATGATCTCTTTGGTAGAAAGTACAATTATTTTGAGAGTTTGAGTGGGATAGTGAAGATACTGGATTGCAACTTTAATGAATTCACCCATCAGTTAGAAGGGGATTCTTTTTCTTGTAGAAGGTGTCTCTGGAAATAGAGAAACTTACCATAGAGACTGAACTTAGAGTCTATTATCTGTAGTTTTTTGAGCAAAAGAAAAAAATGTCTTAACCAAGAAGATAGGTATTCCATTTATGGATTGTGTAGGATTTTCTCCTTTTTTTATGTTGTTTTGTTACTGTCAATGCCATTTTTATGAGAGAGTAAAGAGAGGAGTTGGCTGATTAAATGTGTAATGTGAATTCTCCTTAGATTTTACTCATTTTCTTATCAGGTTACAGTTTATACAAATTGCATGGCTGTATTTTCTTGTTTCAAATGATATAATATGTTTTTAAACCAAAATTTCTCAACATTTCTAGATACTCTTCTGTAGAATATCTTCTGGAGAGGGAGGGGGACCAGGTATAAAGGGCATGACTTTTGCATGCTCACACTTTACAGAAATCGTCTAATTTACATTTCATTCTATAATATCAAAAACATTCTTACACACCAAACAAGGCATTAGCAGATTTGTGGTTTCCTCTAGTTTATATTTTCTCTGAATTCTGTGTTGCTTATTAAATACAATTAAATGGAACTGAATAGAATTCATATGAACAATCTTAGAGACCAGGGGTTAAACACAGTAACCACTTCTTATTTAATTATTTCTTTTATAGATCAACAACAACCAAAAAAAGCCATTTATTCAAATATCCCATCTATTTATATTTTTCTATAAAATCAGTCCCTATACTGTGGCATTTTTTCTGAGAGACTTCTCATTTCTATGTTGCTTTTTTTTTCCTTTGGTCACCCTCTAATGGCTCTGCCTTGGCTCCAGAACATTCAATGGCTTCTGGGATATTTACCTCCATGAATGTGGCTACATAAAATACTTAAATAATATGAAATATTACCATACCTGACTCTCATCATTGTCCTTGTGTCATTCTTTCACTGATCCGTCCTCATTTTTAGCAATATGATGCAAAACATTGCTTTACTCTGTGCATGAGGTGAGACTTTGAGTCTTTTTCCATTTATAATGATAGTGTGTGTACTCATGACAATTATAAAAAACAACCCATGTTACTCAAATTGGGATGATACTTATGATCACTGTGTCATAATGTTTGGGAATTACAGATGTTAGAGGTGTAAGGATCATTTTCAGGCAAAGAAATTGCATCTTTCAGACATTAAGTACTTGCTTTAAAGTGAAACTGTGGGCAAAAAGATGGTTATCTTATTCTCTCTAATCCCAGATGTGAGAGTTTATACCTGAGAGTTGTATGACAGCATTGTCAGAGTGCCATCATTACCCCCTCATCAATCAACTTCCCCAGATTTATTTTATTTTTATTTTTTAACATCTTTATTGGAGTATAGTTGCTTTACAATGGTGTGTTAGTTTCTGCTTTATAACAAAGTGAATCAATTATACATATACACATATCTCTTCCCTCTTGCATCTCCATCCCTCCCACCCTCCCTATCCCATCCCTCTAGGTGGTCACAAAGCACCGAGCTGATCTCCCTGTGCTATGCGGCTGCTTCCCACTAGCTATCTATTTTACGTTTGGTAGTGTATATATGTCCATGCCACTCTCTCACTTTGTCCCAGCTTACCCTTCCCCCTCCTCGTGTCCTCAGGTCCATTCTCTAGTAGGTCTGTGTCTTTATGACAGACTCTAGGTCCATCCACCTTACTACAAATAACTCAATTTCGTTTCTTTTTATGGCTGAGTAATATTCCATTGTATATTATTTTTATAGTGAGAAAATATAATATAGTCCAAATAGTTGCCTGTATTCTCAAAGGAAGTCCATATTTTGGCTGAATTATTTCCTTATATCAATTTTATCTCAGCAAAAAAAAAAATCATAAATTAAAAAGTTCCTTTATTTTAGGTGCAGCCTTATCTTTATGCTTTTCAAAGATGCTGATGCAATTCAATACAGTTTCAAGTCAAACCTTCAATTATTTGATCAAAATGAATTAATGTTGGAAGAATAGATTCCTCATATACTAACATGTATTGTAACTTCTGTAAGAAAAAGTTGTTTTCTTTAATTAATTTTATTTCCAGAGTCCAATCATCTATGGCTCATAGTTTGTGAATTGGAAAAGATTTTAAGACTTCACTTAGGTATTAAATTACATAAAATATAATTTGGAGGTATTATTGATTGAACATAGTGATGGGTTGAATATGATTTGAATGTTAAATAAGTTTTTTGTTTTATGTCATCTATACTGTTTCTCTACTAATTTCTCCTTTTATGTTTTCTGGAATATTGAGAAAATTTCCTACATATACTGTTTATCACTATTGATGGAAAGCTATAGATGGAATGAAGCTATAGATGGAATGATTTGGAAGCTATAGATGGTATTGCACCCATTATTTAGATGGTTTTTCTTAAATATTTGACTTTTTATTAGTTTCATTGAGGTATAATTGATATATAATTACCCATAGTAAAGTGTACTGTAAGTTTCACATACACATGCACCCAAGAAACTATCACTGTTATCAAGATAATGAGCCTATCTATTTTTTCCAGAAGTTTTCTTAAGCCCCTTCTTGAGCATTTTTTAACATATATTTTGCATCCACGTATCTTCTTTTGTGAAGTAGCTTAAAAAAAAAAAAAACTCTGTCCATTTTTTTAAACGGGGTTGTTCATTTAAGCATTGTTGAGATTACAGAGCTCTTTATTTTGAATACAAGTTCTTTATCAGATACATAATTTGCAAACATTTTCCTCACAGTCTGTGACTTATCTTTTCATTTTCTTAGTGGTGTATTTCAAGGAGCAGTTTTAAATTTTAATGAAGTCCATTTTATCAGTATTTTTCTTTGATGGATTGTACTTTTATGTAATATCTAAGAAATCTTCATCTAACTCAAAGTCACAAAGATTTTCTTCTAAATTTTAGAGTTTAGATTTTAAATTTAGGTGTAGGATCAATTTCAGTTAATTTTTGCATAGGTGAGAAGTATGCATTGGAGTTTCCCCCCATCCTTTAGGGAAGAGGGGACATGGATGTTCATGGAACAATTGTTCTTGCTGCATTTGTTGAAAAGCATTCGTTGTCCTTGGACTTGTATTTCAGTCTTTCTCAAATATGTATGTATCTCTATTCTGTTATATTCACCAATTTGTCTGTCTTTACATCAGCACTACACTGTGTTGATTACTGTAGCTTTTTAATTCCTGAAATCAGATAGTTCTAGTTCTCTAATGTTTGTTCTTCCACCTAATTGTTTTGTCTATTCTAGGTCTTTTTTATTTTTATACAAATTTTAGAAACATTTCATCAATTTCTACAAAAATGCCTATTGGATTTATGGTGGGATTAGATTGAATCTTTAAAACAATTGGAGGAAAATTGATATTTACACATTATTGAGTTTTTTTTATATTTGGGCATAGTGTATTTGGCCATTTATTTAGTTTTTCTTCCACTTCTCTCTGTAAGGACGTGTAGTTTTCAATATAATATACAGCTCTTGCTCATTTTTAATTACTTGAATTCTTTGTTTATTGTTTTACATTGAATGCACACTTGGTTTTGAAAACACGGATTAGAATATTTGCCTGTTTTCTTTTTTCCCTTGCTGCATTGCTTCTTATCTTCAAGATCATTTGTTTTGCTTATTTGTGCTATGGCACTGCTATCATGTTTTTATTTTGATTGTATCTGACATGGAATCCCTTGACATTCATTGAGCTGTGTCCATGGCAGGATTCTCACAGGGAAAGGGACTCCTGGAATATTGAGTAGATAGTTGGGCAGGGACGTTTAGTCTGATAGCTTCTCTTCTCAGTCTGTGGGAAGCCTGTAGTCAAGTTGATGCTTTTGTTTATAACTGAGGTAAGGAAGGCTTTCTAATATAAAATACTGCCTTTTAAAACATGTTACTAATCTGTGTTTATAAAGATGATTTAACTCTAACCTCATTAAAATTCTCCACTTTTCAGCTCAGTATTTCTCAAAATTGACTATGTATTGAAAACACCTGGAGAGCTTAAAAATTACTGATGCCTGTGTGTCACCCCTAGAGGTTCTTACTGTATTGCATCCTTGCTTGAAAACCATTGATGCAGTCAAATACCCTGGAACATTCTTACTTGTCAATTTAGCCTGCTAGTTCTATCCTGAAACAAATGCCTCAACTTCATTTTTTGAAATTAGTGGACCAGCCCAGCTACTCCAAAATATTTTAGTAATTCTGATGATCACTGCATGGCTCGCCAATTACCCCCATCCATAATTGATGAAGAGCCCAGAGCAGGGATTCTCAATTCTGGATGTCTATTTAAAGTGATCTTGGTAAAGTTTAAATACTGCTTTGAAACAATGATCTGGAGACCATCTGGAGGTTTTAAAATTACACATTTAATTTCTTTAACATATATAGGACTGTTCAGATGATGCACTTCTTATAAAGTAAGCTTGGTAGTTTGTGTCTTCCAAGAAATTTGTCCATTTCATCTAAATTCTCAGAATTTGAGGCATACATTTTTTGTTATCATTCTGTATTACGCTTTAAATGATTGTAGAGCTTTTAGTGAGTATAGAGTGCAGTGTATTTCTTTCCTGACACTAGTAACTTTTATTTTGTTTCATTTTTTCTTTATTGTTTGCTATTTTTTTTACCATTTTCCTTGTTCTCTTTCAAATAATCAGCTTTTGTTTGTATTGATTTTCTCTAATTTTCCTCTTTTTAAATAAATTCATTGATTTCTGCTTTTCTCTATTGTTTTTGTTGTTGTTGCTTGCTTTTGGTTTGATTTGTTCTTCTTTTAAAGTTTTATAAGGTAGAAACTTCATTGATTTGAAGCCATTCTTCCTTTATAATGTAATCATAACATAAGCACTTAATGCTGTATATTAATCACTATGTTAACTGTGTCACACATATTTAAATTTCAAACTTTAATTTTCATTCTATTTAAATATTTTAAAATTCAAAATATTGGGAATTTTATATTTTTGACTTCTGATTTAATTATGTTATAGTAGAAACTATACATTGTATTCTTTTAAACTTTTCGAGCTTTTTCAATGGCTTAGAATGTTGTCTACGTTTGTGAATATTCCATGTGCTCTTGAGAAAAGATCTATTTTGCTGCTGTTTTGTAGTGTTATCAGTTTTCAATTAAGTCTATTTCTTTGGTAGTGTTATTCAGATCTTTTACATTCTTACTGATTTTGTCTACTTTTTCTATTGCTGTAATGGAATGCTGCAACCTCAACAATAATTGTATTTTTTTATGTCTCCCTTGAGTTCTATCAGTTTTTTTTGCTTCATGTACTTTGAAACTCTACTGTTAAATTTATACACATTTACAACTTTTATGTGATCTTGGTGTATTTTCTCTATATCATGATGCAATGTTTCTCTTTACTCTGGTAATATTTCTTATTCTGAAATATATTTTGTCTTGTATTACCATTATCACTCCCTCTCTTTTTTTCTTTAATTAGGAGTTACATCATATAATGATATTTATTCTTTATTTTTAATCTATTGTATTCTTTAACTTAGATTCTTATAAAGAGTATATATTTGGGTCTTGCTACTTCATACAATTTTACAGTCCCTGTGTTTAGACCAATAATATTCCTTATACTAATTGGTGTGGTTGGATTAAAATCTACCATTTTCCAGTTGTTTTTTTATATGTTCTATCAGTTCTCTGTTCCATTCTCTCCTTTTTCTGCCTGTTTTTGATTATTTTTATGATTACATTTAATCCTCACTATGGCTTATTATTTATAGCTAATTTTTATGTTTCAATTGTTGTCAGTGTTTATAATATTAATTAACTGCAGTCTCTCTTTGAATGATATTATACTACTTCAGATGTAGTATAAGAACCCTACACCAATAGGTGTGCAATTACTTCCATCTTTTGTGCCTTTATAAAATATTTTAATCTTGAACACTATAAACCTAATTATATTCCTCCTTATTTTTCTATAGACAGGAAATAATACTTTAGTGAAATTAAAATAAGAAAAAATGTCTAGTATGTTTATTTCAAGTATTTCTTTGTTTAGATGTGTCTATCTTTTATAATATTCCTTATGGCTGAAGAATTTTCTTTAACATTTCTTGAAGTATAAGGCTGTTGCTAATGAATTATAGTAGTTTTTATTTGTCTAAAGCTACCATTATGGCTTCTGCATTTTTGAAGAATATTTTCACTAAATTTAGAATTCAGGATTCTAAATTTAGGATTTAGATTTCAGGATTGACAGATTTTTACAAGCACTTTAATCATGCCAATTCATTGTACTCTGACTTTCATATTTTCTAACAGGAAGTCAGATATAATTCTTATCACCATTTCTTTAAACATAATGTACCTTTTTCTCTCATTGCCTTCAAAACTTTCTCTTTATTTATTTACTTATTTTAACATCTTTATTGGAGTATAATTGCTTTACAATGGTGTGTTAGTTTCTGCTTTATAACAAAGTGAATCAATCATACATATACACATATCCCCATATCTCTTCCCTCTTGCATCTCAATCCCTCCCACCCTCCCTATCCCACCCCTCTAGGTGGTCACAGAGCACCGAACTGATCTCCCTGTGCTATGCAGCTGCTTCCCACTAGCTATCCCACTAGCTATTTATTTTACATTTGGTAGTGTATATATGTCCATGCCACTCTCTCATTTTGTCCCAGCTTACCCTTCCCCCTCCCCATATCCTCAAATCCATTCTCTAGTAGGTCTACATCTTTATTCCCGTCTTGCCCCAAGGTTCTTCGTGACCTTTTTTTTTTTTCCTAGATTCCATATATATGTGTTAGCATACAGTATTTGTTTTTCTCTTTCTAACTTACTTCAATCTGTATGACAGACTCTAGGTCCATCCACCTCACTACAAATAACTCAATTTCATTTCCTTTTATGGCTGAGTAATATTCCATTGTATATATGTGCCACATCTTCTCTATCCATTCATCCGTTGATGGACACTTAGGTTGCTTCCATGTGCTGACTATTGTAAATAGAGCTGCAGTGAACATTGTGGTACATGAATCTTTTATGAATTATGGTTTTCTCAGGGTATATGCCCAGTAGTGGGATTGCTGGGTTGTATGGTAGTTCTACTTTAATTTTTTAAAGAACCTCCATACTGTTCTCCATAGTGGCTGTATCAATTTGCATTCCCACCAACAGTGCGAGAGGGTTCCCTTTTCTCCACACCCTCTCCAGCATTTATTGTTTCTACATTTTTCGATGATGGCCATTCTGACAGGTGTAAGATGATATCTCATTGTAGTTTTGATTTGCATTTCTCTAATGATTACTGATGTTGAGTATTCTTTCATGTGTTTGCTGGCAATCTGTATATCTTCTTTGGAGAAATGTCTCTTTAGGTCTTCTGCCCATTTTTGGATTGGGTTGTTTCCTTTTTTGATATTGAGCTGCATGAGCTGCTTGTATATTTTGGAGATTAATCCTTTGTCAGTTGCTTCATTTGCAAATAATTTCTCCCATTCTGAGGGTTGTCTTTTTGTCTTATTTATGGTTTCCTTTGCTGTGCAAAAGCTATTAAGTTTCATTCGGTCCCGTTTGTTTATTTTTCTTTCCATTTCTCTAGGACGTGGGTCAAAAAGGGTCTTGCTGTGTTTTATGTCATGGAGTGTTCTGCCTATGTTTTCCTCTAAGAGTTTGATAGTGTCTGGCCTTACACAGGACTTTAACCCATTTTGAGTTTATTTTTGTGTATGGTGTTAGGGAGTGTTCTAATTTCATTCTTTTACATGTAGCTGTCCAGTTTTCCCAGCATCACTTATTGATGAGGCTGTCTTTTCTCCACTGTATATTCTTCCCTGTTTATCAAAGATAAGGTGACCATATATGCATGGGTTTATCTCTGGGCTTTCTATCCTGTTCCATTGATCTATGTTTCTGTTTTGGTGCCAGTGCCGTACTGTCTTGATGACTGGAGCTTTGTAGTATAGTCTGAAGTCCGGGAGCCTGATTCCTCCAGCTCTGTTTTTCTTTCTCAAGATTGCTTTGGCTATTCGGGGTCTTTTGTGTTTCCATACAAATTGTGAAATTTTTTATTCTAGTTCTGTGAAAAATGCCATTGATAGTTTGATAGGGATTGCATTGAATCTGTAGATTGCTTTGGGTAGTATAGTCTTTTTCAAATGTTAATTCTTCCAATCCAAGAACATGGTATGTCTCTCCATCTGTTTGTATCATCTTTAATTTCTTTCATCAGTGTCTTATAATTTTCTGCATACAGGTCTTTTGTCTCCTTAGGTAGGTTTATTCCTAGATATTTTATTCTTTTTATTGCAATGGTAAATGGGAGTGTTTTCTTAATTTCACTTTCAGATTTTTCATCATTAGTTTATAGGAATGCAAGAGATTTTTGTGCATTAATTTTGTATCTTGCTACTTTAAAAAGTTCATTGATTAGCTCTAGTAGTTTTCTGGTTGCATCTTTAGGATTCTCTATGTATAGTATCATGTCATCTGCAAACAGTGACAGCTTTACTTCTTCTTTTCCGATTTGGATTCCTTTTATTTCTTTTTCTTCTATGATTGCTATGGCTAAAACTTCCAGAGCTATGTTAAATAATGATGGTGAGAGTGGGCAACCTTGTCTTGTTCCTGATCTTAGTAGAAGTGGTTTCAGGTTTTCACCATTGAGAACAGTGTTGACTGTGGTTTTGTCATATATGGCCTTTTTTATGTTGAAGTAAGTTCCCTCTATGCCTAGTTACTGGAGGATTTTTATCATAAATGGGTGTTGAATTTTATCGAAAGCTTTCTCTGCATCTATTGAGATGATCATATGGTTTTTCTCCTTCAATTTGTTAATATGGTGTATCACATTGATTGATTTGCGTATATTGAAGAATCCTTGCATTCCTGGGATAAACCCCACTTGATCATGGTATATGATCCTTTTAATGTGCTGTTGGATTCTGTTTGCTAGTATTTTGTTGAGATTTTTTGCATCTATGTTCATCAATGATAGTGGCCTGTATTTTTCCTTATTTGTGACATCTTTGTCTGGTTTTGGTATCAGGGTGATGGTGGCCTTGTAGAGTGAGTTTGGGAGTTTTCCCCCCCTGCTATATTTTAGAAGAGTTTGAGAAGGATAAGTGTTAGCTCTTCTCTAAATGTTTGATAGAATTCGCCTGTGAAGCCGTCTGATCCTGGGCTTTTTTTGGTTGGAAGATTTTTAATCAGAGTTTCAATTTCAGGGCTTGTGATTGGTCTATTCATATTTTCTGTTTCTTTCTGGTTCAGGCTCTGAAGGTTGTGCGTTTCTAAGAATTTTTCCATTTCTTCCAGGCTGTCCATTTTATTGGCATACAGTTGACTGTAGTAATCTCTCACGATCTTCTGTATTTCTGCAGTGTTCATTGTTACTTCTCCTTTTTCATTTCTAATTCTATTGATTTGAGTCTTCTCCCTTTTTTTCTTGATGAGTCTGGCTAATGGTTTATCAATTTTATTTATCTTCTTAAAGGACCACCTTTTAGTTTTATTGATCTTTGGTATCGTTTACTTCATTTCTTTTTCATTTATTTCTGATCTGATCTTTATGATTTATTTCCCCTCTGCTAACTTTGGGTGTTTTTTTTTCTCTAATTGCTTTAGGTGTAAGATTTAGTTGTTTATTTGAGATGTTTCTTGTTTCTTGAGGTAGGATTGTATTGCTATAACCTTCCCTCTTAGAACTGCTTTTGTTGCATCCCATAGGTTTTGGGTGGTTGTGTTTTCATTGTCATTTGTTTCTAGGTATTTTTTGATTTCCTCTTTAATTTCTTCAGTGATCTCTTGGTTATTAAGTAGTGTGTTTTTTAGCCTCCATGTGTTTGTATTTCTTACAGATTTTTTTCCTGTAATTGATATCTAGTCTCATAGCGTTGTGGTCAGAAAAGATACTTGATATGATTTCAAGTTTCTTAAATTTACCAAGGTTTGATTTGGAACCCAAGATATGATCTATCCTGGAGAATGTTCCATGAGCACTTGAGAAGAAAGTATATTCTGTTGTTTTTGGATGGAATGTCCTATAAATATCAATTAAGTCCATCCTGTTTAATGTATCATTTAAAGGTTCTGTTTCCTTATTTACTTTCATTTTGGATGATCTGTTCATTGGTGAAAGTGGAGTGTTAAAGTCCCCTACTATGATTGTGTTACTGTCGATTTCCCCTTTTATGGCTGTTAGCATTTGCCTTATGTATTGAGGTGCTCCTGTGTTGGGTGCACAAACATTTACAATTATTATATGTTTCTCTTGGATTGATCCCTTGATCATTATGTAGTGTCCTTCTTTGTCTCTTGTAATAGTCTTTGTTTTTAGTCTATTTTGTCTGACATGAGAAATGCTACTCCAGCTTTCTTTTGAATTCCATTTGCATGGAATCCTTTTCCATCCCCTCACTTTCAGTCTGTATGTGTCCCTAGGTCTGAAGTGGGTCTCTTGTCGACAGCATATATACGGACCTTGTTTCTGTATCCATTCAGCCAGTCTATTACTTTTGGTTCGAGCATTTAATCCATTTACATTTAAGGTAATTATCGATATGTATGTTCCTATTCCCATTTTCTTAATTGTTTTGGGTTCGGTATTGTAGGTCTTTTCCTTCTCTTGTGTTTCTTGCCTAAAGAAGTTCCTCTAGCATTTGTTGTAAAGCTGGTTTGGTGGTGCTGAACTCTCTCAGCTTTTTCTTGTTTGTAAAGGTTTTAATTTCTCCATCAAATCTGAATGAGATCCTTGCTGGGTAGAGTAATCTTGGTTGTAGTTTTTTTCCCTTCTTCACTTTAAATATGTCCTTCCACTCCCTTCTGGCTTGCAGAGTTTCTGCTGAAAGATAAGCTGTTAACCTTCTGGGGATTCCCTTGTGTGTTATTTGTTGTTTTTCTGTTGCTGCTTTTAATATTTTTTCTTTTTATTTAATTTTTGATAGTTTGATTAATATGTGTCTTGGTGTGTTTCTCTTTGGATTTATCCTGTATGGGACTCTCTGTGCTTCCTGATCTTGATTAACTATTTCTTTTCCCATATTAGGGAAGTTTTCAACTATAATCTCTTCAAATATTTTTTCAATCTGTTTCTTTTTCTTTTCTTCTTCTGAGACCCCTATAATTCGAATGTTGGTGCATTTAATGTTGTCCCAGTGGTCTCTGAGTCTGTCCTCAATTATTTTCATTCTTTATTCTGCTCTGGAGTAGTTATTTCCACTATTTTATCTTCCAGTTCACTTATCTGTTCTTCTGCCTCAGTTATTCTGCTATTGATCCCTTCTGGAGAATTTTTTATTTCATTTATTGTATTGTTCATCACTGTTTGCTCTTTCATTCTTCTAGGTCCTTGTTAATCATTTCTTGTATTTTCTCCATTCTATTTCCAAGATTTTGGATCATCTTTACTCTCATTATACTGAATTCTTTTTCAGGTAGACTGCCTATTTCCTGTTCATTTGTTAGGTCTGATGGGTTTTTACCTTGCTCTTTCTTCTGCTATGTGTTTCTCTGTCTTCTCATTTTGTTTAACTTTCTGTGTTTGTTGTCTCCTTTTCACAGGCTGCAGGTTTGCAGTTCCTGTTGTTTTTGGTGTCTCCCCGCAGTGGCTAATGTTTGTTCAGTGGGTTGTGTAGGCTTACTTGTGGAGGGGACTAGTGCCTGTGTTCTGGTGGATGAGGCTGGATCTTGTCTTTCTGGTCAGCAGGTCCATGTCTGGTGGTATGTTTTGAGGTGTCTGTTGCCTTATTGTGATTTTAGGCAGCCTCTCTGCTAATGAGTGGGGTTGTGTTTCTGTCTTGCTAGTTGTTTGGCATAGGCTGTCTCGCACTGTAGCTTGCTGGTCATTGAGTGGAGCTGGGTCTTGGCATTGAGATGGAGATCTCTGGGAGATTTTTGCCATTTGATATTACATGGAGCTGGGAGGTCTTTTGTGGACCCATGTCCTCAACTTGG
Organism: Grampus griseus; assembly: GCF_964374135.1. Taxonomy (NCBI): domain Eukaryota; kingdom Metazoa; phylum Chordata; class Mammalia; order Artiodactyla; family Delphinidae; genus Grampus; species Grampus griseus. The sequence continues at coordinate 30,767,218 of NC_139003.1, read as the reverse complement.
CTCTCCCACCTCAGAGGCACAGCCCTGACTCCTGGGTGGAGCACCAAGAGCCTGTCATCCACTTGGCTCAGAATAAAAGGGAGGAATAAAGGAAAGAAGAAGATAAAATAAAATAAAATAAAATAAAAATGTTATTAAAATAAAAATAATTATTTAAAAAAATTTAAGTAATAAAATAAAAAGAAAGAAAGAAAAAAGAGAGCCACGAAACCAAGAAACAAATCCACTAATGGTAACAAGCACTAAAAACAACAACAACAAAAATGGACAGACAGAACCCTAGGAAAAATGATAAAAGCAAAGTTATACAGACAAAATCACACACAGAAGCATACACATACACATTCACAAAAAGAGAAAAAGGGAATAAAAACATATCATTGATCCCAAAGTCCACCTCCTCAGTTTGTGATGATTCCTTGTGTATTCAGGTGTTCCACAGATGCAGGGCACATCAAGTTGATTGTGGAGATATAATCTGCTGCTCCTGAGGCTGCTGGGAGAGATTTCCCTTTCTCTTCTTTGTTCGCACAGTTCCTGGGGTTCAGCTTTGGATTTGGCCCCGCCTCTGCGTGTAGTGTCACCTTAGGGTGTCTTTTCCTCTCCCAGACAGGACGGGGTTAAAGGAGCAGCTGATTCGGGCCTCTGGGTCACTCAGACTGGAGGCAGGGAGGGTTATGGAATTCGGGGCGAGCCTGCGGTGGCAGAGGCCAGCGTGACATTGCACCAGCCTGAGGCACGCCATGTGCTCTTCCAGGAAAGTTGTCCCAGGATCACGGAACCCTGGTATTGGTGGGCTGCACAGGCTCCCTGGAGGGGAGGTGTGGATAGTGACCTGTGCTCACACACAGGCTTCTTGGTGGCTGCAGCAGCAGCCTTAGCATCTCATGTCCATCTCTGAGGTCTACACTGATAGCCATGGCTTGCGCCCGTCTCTGGAGCTCCTTTAAGCAGCACTCTTAATCCCCTCTCTTCACGCACCAGGAAACAGAGGCAAGACAGCCTCTTGTCTCTTCGGCAGCTCCAGACGTTTTCCCGGACTCCCTCCTGCCTAGCTGTGGTACACTAGCCCCCTTCAGACTGTGTTTATGCAGCCAAACCGAGTCCTCTTCCTGGGATCTGACCTCCAAAGCCCAAGCCGCAGCTCCCACCACTTGCCTGCCCTGGTGGGTGAGCAGACAAGCCTCTTGGGCTGGTGAGTGCTGCTCGGCACCAATCCTCTGTGTGGGAATCTCTCCACTTTGCCCTCTGCACCCCTCTTGCTGCCCTCTCCTCTGTGGCTCCAAAGCTTCCCCCCTCCGCCACCTGCAGTCTCTGCCCACCAAGGGGCTTCCTAGTGTATGGAAACCTTTCCTCCTTCACAGCTCCTTCCCCTAGGTGCAGGTCCCTTCCCTATTCTTTTGTCTCTGTTTTTTCTTTTCTCTTTTGCCCTACCTAGGTACATGGGGAGTTTCTTGCCTTTTGGGAGGTCTGAGGACTTCTGCCAACGTTCAGTAGGTATTCTGTAGGAGCTGTTCCACATGTAGATGTATTTCTGATGTATTTGTGGGGAGGAAGGTGATCTCTGAGCCTTATTCTTCTGCTATCTTGAAGCTCCTCTTTTTATAATAAAGGACAGGGACTTCCCTGGTAGTCCAGTGGTTGGGAATTTGCGATTCCACTGCAGGGGGTGTGGGTTCAATCCCTGGTCAGGGAACTAGGGTCCCCCATGCTGTGCGGTGTGGCCTGCATTGTTGCTAAGAATGTAAATCAGTGCAGCCACTATTGAAAACATTACTAAGGGTTCCAGCCCGCTGTCCCCAGGATGTCGCGGCTTTGGCTGGTGCGGCCCCTCCAGAGCCGGCCGCCTCAGTGAGGCTGCCCTCCTCTTGGGCTCTGGGGCAGTTCAGTGACGGCAGAGGGAAGAGACCCTGAGCCAGGAGTTCCAGCTCTGCAGAAACACGGGCTCCATTCTGGGTGCAGGGGGTGGGACTACTCTCCAAAACTTTCTCTTTATCTTCGGTGTTTAAAGTTTAGATATTCGATGTCAAAAACTGTTAGAATCTTATTCTCATAGTTTCAATTTCTCATTTATGCTTTTCATCGTACACATTGTACATCTTCTCTACTAGTGTCTTTATGTTAATTATAATTATTTTAAACTCTTTATCTGGTAGTTCTAATAGTTGTGCCGATATCTAAGTCTGAATCTGTTAAGTGCTTTGCCTCTTCATAGTAGGTCATTTTTTTCTTGCTTTTTAGTGTGTCTTGTAATATTTGATTGAAAGTTAGACATCATATGTTGAAAAATAGAGACTGAGGTAATTTTTGTTTAAGTCTGAGTATAGGCATGGCTCATTGTGCCTTATGACTTTACACTGGGGTAATTGAACTGATGTAGTCAGAGGTTGACCTAAATTTGAGTGTTGCTGTTATTATGGTTACTTGGGTGTACGGCTGGCTTTATAATTTATTTAGTGTTAACTAGTATACACGGAGAGGTCTGGATTGCTGAAGGGTTTTTCTTGTTTGGTTTCATACTCATTTTAAGCTTTTTCTCATGATTCTTTCAGAGAGGGCCTGTCTCATGCTTTTGTTCTTCCCCCAGCAGAAGGCTGTTACCTTGTTTGCTAGCCTGTACTGGAGTGGAGGTATGCTCTGTTGTCCTGGTCCAGACTCAGACACAGGCAGGCCCTGAGTCCCTAGATCTCTGTAATGGACTTCTCAGTTTCCCTTAATGGTAGGAGTTATCTTGTAGTCTGGACAAGAGTAGTTTTATGCCACTTTCTCATTGGTAGAATTTTATGTTACTTCCCACTCCCCAGCTGCAGTGGGTCTTGACATCTGCCTTGGGTATGACAGATTTGTTTACCTTTCCATGGCAGTTTAAAGCTTTTATTCTTGAGTGATCATCCAGAAGGGGCTTTCTGCAGGGATTTATGGCTTTTCTGCAGTAGTGTCCACTCCCCTTCCCCAATCAGGCACCACTGGTGGAGGTCTTATCCAATACCCACCCTGCCCACATTCTTTCTCCTGAATGTTCAGTGATGTCCTGTGGAGAAGAGTCTGGGATTGGGTTAAAAACTACCATTATGTCTACAGATCTAAGAGATTTCTATACTATCACCCTGATTCATACTCAACTTTTAACAATTTGTATATATATACATATATATATGAATTCTTAACTGCTGGCATGGCAGCCTGGTCTTCCTCCAGTGCTGTGCTTAACATGAGTCTGACCATGTGCTATGTTTCCTTGGAGGTGCCTGTATTTCCTTAAATTTTAAGCAAGTTGGCTGTCCTCCCATCGCAGTTCTCAGACATTTTCAGGAAAAGTTATGATTTTGTAGATTATCCACCTTTTTCTTGTTACATGGGAACAATGATATTTCCTACTCTCTTCATTTTAAGTGGAAGCCAGTAGTCTATGCCTAGATTTTGATATTATTTTGCCTCTATCTTTCAAACTCCACTGCAACCCTGGTATCAGTTCAATGTCACATCAGTATCTACCTCAAACACTCAGGAATCCAGTAAAACTTCAGTGTGTGAGGATCCCACTTAATCCAAATGAGAAGTAAGAAGGAGTATCATCTGACAATTTTAATTTCCGTAGGATTCTAAACTGATTCCCAACTTCATAGCATATTCGTTCTTTGGTATCTGATTTTGATTGTTCCATCATCACAATCTAAATCTACTTAAGAGCAAATTATAGAAATGTATAGTATTTAAAAACCCATCTTCAGTGTATTCTTTTTTTCCCCCTATAACCACATCTGAATTGAAGTATCGTGTTCAAGGTTCTGAAAACCGTTTAGGGGAAAATATCCCATCCCAGGGACCCTCAATGGATTAGGTCAACCAAATGCTTATCTGTTCTCTTGTTCAAGGAAACAAATTAATCATTTCTCATGACATTAGGTAGTTTGACTGCTTCTGGTTTTTTGCATGAGCTGTCCCACTCTATGTAAGGTTTATGCCATTAAAAGGGAGCCTGAAGATAGTGTTAACATTCAGGTCTTTTGAAGAATGTCTGGAGGGTAGAAGAATGGATGCAAAAGTAATTTAAAATTCACCACCACCTTTAATTAGACTAGTTTAACCTTGAAGGCCCAACAAATGAGCGTAGCTAGATCAAGTGAGTTTTTGTTAATGTTTCTAACATCATCCTAGATATTAATTGCAGGTCTGTACACAGACTCAAAATTGATGAGGCATGCAATATGGGTGTACTTCTGGCTGCAGAGAAACTATGACCTCTTTAACAATGAGAAAATGCACAAAGGTTATAGGGAAATTCTTTTCTAGATTCCTGGAGGAATTTATTATAGCTTTTCTTGGACTATTCCTTGGCTTAATAGTCAGTTATAGCTTTAAGAACTTAATTATCTGACAAAAGCAGAAGTTAAATTCTCATTAGAACAAACATTCACTCTGAGCCTCTGCTGCTTTGCATTTGGTTTTCATGCCTATTTTCTCTGATTAAAAATGATTCCTATGTTGAAGTTGAATGGAAAGGAAATTTTATAGCAAGGGCATAATATTAGGCAAATGTTAAAACTTTCGTTTTGTAGATATTACTCTTCCTCAGCATTATCTAGAAACATGCTGATTTATTGCTGTTCAGAAAAAAAATCAAAATGTTTAAAACATGCTAACTTAATCATATAATGTTAAGTGTCTCTGCATTGGTGCTTACAAAAATACTGCAAAGTCACATTAAGAAGAGATATTAAGGCATATTCAATATTCTTCCATTACTGATGATGAAACTTTCTGTGTCCTTGCAAAAATTATAATTTAGAGTAAATCTCATTAATTCAGACACTAGTGTTTCAAATTTGCAGAAATTTAGACAAGGATTAGAATGGTACTTAAAAGAAAAGTGTTTGCTACACAAATGCATGTTATAATAATGATTAAACTACTTAAGAATAAACACTGTAAACATCTCAATTTCTTCAGAAAAGCAAATTTAGCTAAAAATAACCTTTAGATTTACAGATTATTTTTATCCATTTACTATAGCAGATTCTTAAAGATTTATGTTGGTCATGCTTTTTAAACCCAATTTTATAGACAATTGGTAATTAGTGTGGTCAAGTTACATTTTTTTCTTTAGAAGGTACTATACTTTAGCCTTCTTACAATGTAGATTTCTCTTCCAAATTGGTCACAGGAACTGAGGTTTCATTTAATTAATTTTTATGTTAAATATGGAATGTTTTGTAGGAATACATGATTACCCATTCCCCCATGTCTAAGTCCAATGACTAATTACATAAAAAGTAATTAGAATTATTTAGTTTTGTACAATTCTTTACATTTTTTGCGGTGTCCCTTGCAATTGCTTTGCAGTCTTTTTACATACACTTTTATAAGTGAGAGTTCTACTGCCTTCATCATAATGGATTCAAGGAGTAAGAAAGCAGAGGTTATGGTAGACAATGATTTACCATGACTTATGTTTCTAGAGTAGCATTCAGCTACATTGACATTTCTCACCTCTCTTCCCATTCAGTTAATTATGTAATTGGTGGGTACTACTAAGATCCTCTATTCACTCTCTCATTATTAGTAATAGAACATAAAATTTACCTCAAGCATCACTGTCTGACTGAAAGACTAAATTTACCACTTTGTATTGCAATAATTGTGGCCATGTGCCTGTTTTCATTGATGAGATGGGAAGAGTTGAGTGGTATTTTAGGAAGTCTCCTTAATACAGAGGGTGGGCTCTTTCCCTTTCATTTCTCTTGCTGCTGGCTGAGTGCAGATGAGATGGTGGTCTTGCTGTCATTGTGACTCATATTTAGGAGGGTCATGTCTTGTTCAGAATGGTGGAACAGCAAGTCAAACAGCTGTAGCATTCATGGAGCACTTACATCCAAGTGGCTATAATGTAGGATCTGTCTTGTTTATCAATTGATAGTTTGTATTTTTCTGTGACAAGCAGTCAAACATAAACTAAATGATACTCTGATTTTGAGAGCAGTTGCAGAGCATGCTTGGCTCAGCCTTTTCTTTCTCTTTCCCTGATCTGTAGATTTGTCTGCCTACAGGGTAGCTGCATTCAGGACTGATTGCTTAAGGGTAGTTTGCAGATGTCAGCTGGGTTGGGAACAGGAGTAAATCTATCAAGTTTTGCATCATAGGCTTAGAAAACTCATTTGACTGCAGATCTAAAAGAAGCTTCTTAAAACAGTTATCAACTGAGGGATCATTGAGATGAATGAAAAAACCACATAACTATATATAGCAGTATACTAGTAAGTGTTCAACAACTTACTCTCCAGAAAAATTAGTCTTGATTTTTAAAAAAATATTTATTTTATTTATTTATTTTCCTTATTTTTTTGGCTGCATCAGATCTTCTTTGAGGCATGTGGGATCTTTCGTTACAGCGCACGGGCTCTTCGTTGCAGAGCTTGGGCTTCTCTTTAGTTGTGGTGTGTGGGTTTTCTTTCTCTAGTTGTGATGTGTGGGCTCCAGAACATGTGGGCTCTGTAGTTTGTGGCAGGTGGGCTGTCCCATTGAGGCGCACGGGCTCAGTTACCCTGCGGCATATGGAATCTTAGTTCCCCGACCAGAGATTGAACCCACCTCCCTGCATTGGAAGGCGGATTCTTTGCTACTGGACCACCAGGGAAGTCCCTAGCCTTGATTCTTAGTGTTTGCTTATTTTGATGGTTGAAATACTCTCATAGCCAATTTCAAGCTATAAATGTGACATCACTGCATGAAGTTGGACAGCAAGTACAGCAGCACATAATTATGTGATATTTCTGCCACACAGAGACAAGAGATGTAATTAATCTCAAGAACTTATGTAATAGTAACATGATAAAATAATCAGAAAATGATGTTTTTAATATGAACTACCTTCATATTTACTATAATTCATTCAATTATAAGTTTATATAATTTAGTTGTTCTTTTTGTTTTGTTTTGTTTTGTTTTGCGGTACGTGGGCCTCTCACTGTTGTGGCCTCTCCCGTTGCGGAGCACAGGCTCCAGACGCGCAGGCTCAGCGGCCATGGCTCACGGGCCTAGCTGCTCCGCGGCATGTGGGATCTTCCCGGACCGGGGCACGAACCCGTGTCCCCTGCATCGGCAGACGGACTCAACCACTGTGCCACCAGGGAAGCCCTAATTTAGTTTTTAATAATAGTTGTCTTTAATAAGAAACTTTCAAAGTTTCTGAAGATTAAACATTAGCCCTCATGAGTCAGTATGTATTGGCTGTCACATTTACACACTAAATATATATATATAATGCATATGTGTGTGTACATATTAGAATTATCATTGTTTATGAAAATTCTGTATCTAAATACTACATCTGAATGTTATGCTTATAATAAAATGCTATTTTAATAATTAATAATGCTTTGTTTCCACACTGCAACTTATTTAATTCTAAAAAGCTAGTTAATTAATCCCATGCAGAGGCAAGATGTATAGGAGTTTGTATTTCCCTTCTACATGAGCAAAGTGGAATGATTTTCTGTACTTCTCTCTTGAGGTGTCAGGTTCCTAGTACTCACTGATTATTCTTAATAACTTCCTAGGGTAATTTCACATATTATCTCCATGAATATGGGATTTCAGGTATGAAGACGAATACAATTGGAAGTATTAGTTTGGGTCTATTAAAATGCTTTGTTCATTAAGTTACGTTGATTTATATTTCAATTTTTAGTAAGCAAGTACTTTTTTTTCAGTTATTTTTTTAAATCCAATCTTCATATTTTGTTCAAAGTTCCCAGGAGTTGATCATTGGGAAGTGTTTTTTCTCCTTTGATGAATAAAGTGTTTTTATACTCTACCATTTAATACTATTTAATTATAGTGAAGCTCACTTTCCTTTTATGTAAAACATGTGAACAGTGATAGACTGAAGTTGCCTTGTGAGGATTAAGGAGATGACAAATGTGAAGCAGCTAGGGTATAATTGGTACATACCAAGATTTCTCTATTTGATTTTCTTACTCTTCCTTGACTCTTAAAATGCCAAACTTGTAAAGCAGTTGCTAGAGTTGGGTTAGATTTCAAGAAGAGAGCTTGTTTAAAAGAGGAGTTAAGAAGTTATACATATGGGACTTCCTGTGGCACAGTGGTTAAGAATCTGCCTGCCAATGCAGGGGACGTGGGTTCGAGCCCTGGTCTGGAAAGATCCCACATGCCGCGGAGCAACTAAGCCCGTGCACCACAACTACTGAGCCTGCGCTCAAGAGCCCGTGAGCCACAACTACTGAGCCTGCATGCCACAACTACTGAAGCCTGCATGCCTAGAGCCCATGCTCCGCAACAAAGAGAAGCCACCACAATGAGAAGCTGCTCACCGCAATGAAGAGTAGCCCCCGCTTGCTGCAACTAAAGAAAGCCGGTGCACAGCAACGAAGACACAACACAGCCAAAAATTAATTAATTAATTAATTTAAAAAAAAGTTATACATATGTAATGACACTTTGTATCCAAGGAGAACCAAATGTCAGAAGGATGAGCAATCTGAACATCAGGTCATAACAGAAGAAGGTAAGTGGCAAAACAGTAAACAGAGCCATTGATTTTTAGACTCAAAGTCTAGAAATGCATGAAAGGATCAAGAGGTCAATTTTGTCTGATGTGTAAGGGGTACACGAGGACACTAGAGTTCTGAAGTGTTACATTAGCGTTGTTAGCTCTGCCACTTCCAGTCATTAAAGAAAGAGAAACATTTTATATCTGACTCTTAGGGCAGACATTGACATTTATATCCATCAGAGAACATTTTTGAACAATGGACATGAATATAAAACAGAATAAATCTAACTTATCGTGACTGAGGTTATAGAAAAGCAGTTTCCATCAAAATTTGGAACTTGATGTTTCAAACTGTACTCTTGATTCCTTGACTAACTTTTCAGCTAGTATTTAAGGCTTTGTTATAATAGATATCTGAGTTCATTCGTTATGTGTTCCTCTCAAAATCCTAGATCAAGGAATGTGAATAATACATAAATACTTAAGCTATTTTTGATATAAGTTTTATAATGTCTGATTGTGTTGTCGGAGTGAGCAGTGTCCGTACCCTGAGGAAGATGCATTTCATATTTATTACTTTTAGTTTAGGTGAATTATTACCCTATAAATAATTAATTTTATGAAATGGAAAATATTATCAGAGGATTAAGGAGATGCTCATAGGATGTACTCATTCTCCTGGCAGCTGGCTGCCATTGCCAGTGTGTCATTCAAAGCTACCAGCCTGCCTCTCAGTGATGACAGTTGTTTATGTTGCTGGGAGCCTGCTTTTTAATGATTCAGCTTTAGTCCAATCTAAAACCTCTGAAACTAAAAAAGGGTTGAGAGTCTTATTGCAGAAGAATATAAGGGAACTTTCCTAATTGGAGGGCCCTGACTGATATGTCTGTATGTAGAAAATGGTGGTTGTGCCTTATAGAAGAAACTAAGCATAGAAAGCATCACACACACACACACACACACACACACACACACACACACACACACACACACACACACACACACACACACCCTGATTCTTAAGATTCAAGAATCCTAAGATTCACTGATCCCTCCAGTGGCCTTTGTTTAATAAGGAACAAATGACCCCCCGTGGTACTGCTAGTCTCCCTACATAATTATTGAATTCAGTAGCTGGTATAGAAATATAATGTCTTTTGCTTATTAAAGCCTAGTCTTGAGTTTAGGTATCAGATGTTATTCCCTTTCTTCCATTTGTGTATCCAGATGTAATATTTTTTCCATAGACAATTTACATATGTTTCATATAAATGCTGATAAGAACAGAATGATTAGTGATTAGCCTTTAGGTAAGGGAAAAAAATAGATAATGTTGTAGCAAAATTTAAGATTTTGTTTACCTTAACATAGGTAAATATACCACGTAAAATCCAGTACTTAGTTCAGATATCAGCACTCAGTACACCTTGGGCCAGTCACCTAAACTAATTCCTCTGGTTTTTCTTGGGAAAAAAGAACAAAACAAAAAAGCAATACCAAACAAACAATGAAAAACCACAAATAAGAACAAGGTACCCTGGTTTACTGGACTTTCCATTATGCCTCCCTCCTCCCCTTAAAGAAAGAGATAGATTATCATAAATCAAAAATATCATTATGATTAATAAAGCTATTTCTATGCCCTGTCATGTTCTTTATCCAGAGAACTACTGGTAGTACTTTTGCCCTGACACAAGGAAAAGAAAATCTGACTAGGGGGCCAGGACCTCAGGCGTAATTTTGGACCTCCTTGCCTCATTCACCAGAGCTCTTGCAGAACTTCACTCTTAAAGCTGTTGACATCTGTTGAAATTGCAGTGTGTCAAAAAGATGTAGCCTGCCTTCAGATGAGGATGCTTATTGTATGTTCTGGCTATCTATTTCTGTGTAAAAACTTACTCCAATATTTAGGGCTTAAAACAACTACCATGTTTTCATACCTTATAACTGTATGGGTCAGGAATTTGGGGTCCAGCTCAGCTGAATGAGGCTTTTGCTCTATATGATACAGAGAGAAGACTTGGTAAGATTCAGCCAGCAGACGGAATGGTCTGGAGTATTCAAGGTGATTTTACACACGTATCTGTCTTCTTGTCTGGGAATGGTTGGAAGGTTGGACACACCTGTGATTGGTAAACCAAGCTCCTGGATGTCATAGCCTCTCATACATGGCTATCTCAACATAGCCGGACACTTTTGAGCCACAGGGCTACCAAAGGGATTGTTTCATGAGACACGAGGTGAAAGTGTCCTGTCTTTAGGGCTCAGGACCTAGAGTGTCACACCCACTGTTTTCATTACTATGACTTATAAGTATTTTAAGATATCTTGAAAAACGATCAAAAAAAGTGAAAATAAGTTAATGAAAACAAAACATTTTTAAAACAGTTCTAAAATATATTTTCTGAGGATTCCCGTCAATTCTACAGAAATTGCTTGTAGAACATTCATTTTACACTTGGAGGGCATTTTTACTTTTTTGTTTTCTATTTTTGTGTCTAAATATCCAACATATTCGCTTACTCAAGTTGATCTTCCTTATATTTTAACTTAGTGAAAAGGTCAATATGGATATCTTATACCAGTACCATACTGGTTGATTATTGTAGCTTTTTATAATTTTTTGAAATTGGGAAATATGAGTCATCCAACTTTTTCCTTCTTCATTAAGATTATTTGGCTATTACCGTAGCTTGAATTTCCATCATTTGGAAGTTTAACTTTAGGTTGTCAATATCTGCAAAGAGTTGGGAATTTGACAATGATTATGTTAAATCTGTAGATTACTTTGAGGAGTATTGCCATCTTAACTATATTGTTTTCCAATCCATGGACACATTTGTCTTTCTATTTATTATGGTCTTCAATTTCAGTAATGTTTTGTAGTTTTCAGAGTAAAAGTTTTACACTTGTTTTGTTGAATTTTTTAAGTATGTTATCTTTTTGATGCTATTGCTAAGTAGAATTATTTTCTTAATTTCATTCTCAGCTCGTTCATTTACAGTGTAGAAATGGATTTGATTTTTGTATATTAGTATTATATCATTTAACCTTGCTGAACACTTTTATTAGTTCCAGTAGATTTTTAATGGATCTTCAGGATTTTCTGTTTACACTGTGCTACCTGAAAATAGGGATATTTTTACTGTTTCAATCTGGATGCCTTTTATTTTATTTTCTTGCCTAACTTCCCTGGCTAGACTCTCCAGTACAATGTTGAATAGAAGTGATGGAAACAGATATCCTTGTCTTGTTCTTCATCTTAGGCAAAAACATATTGTCTTTCTCTGTTAAGTATGATGTTGGTTCTAGGTTTTCCCAGCTGCTTTAAATCAAGATGGGGAATCTCCCTTCTATTCTGAATTTGTTGAACCTTTTCATCACAAAGGGTTGTTGGATTTTGTCAAATACTTTTCCTTTCTCTGTTGAAATGATCATGTGGTTTTGCCTTTATTTTATTGGTATGATGCTTTATAGTAATTGTTTTTCTGATGTTACACCTAACTTGCATTCCTGGGATAGATACTTGGCCATACTGTATAATCTTTTTCCATATGTTGTTGTATTTGGTTCACTACTATTTTTAGAATGTTTGCATTTATATTCATAAGGTATATGATGTGAAGTTTTCTTGTGATGTCTGTCTAGTTTTGGTATTAGGATAATACTGTCACCATAGCATGAGTTGGAGAATGGTTACTGATCCTTTATTTTTTAGAAGAATTTATGAAGAACTGGTATTAATTCTTCTTTAAATGTTGCTAGAATTTACCTACTGCGTCTTGACTTTTCATTGTGGAAATATTCTGATTACTAGTTCTATCTCTTTATTTGTTATAAACATATATAGCTTTTCTATTTCTTTTTGAGTCCATTTTGGTAGTTTGTGTCTTTGTAAGAATTTGTTCATTTCATCTAAATTATCTAATTTATTGGCATATATTCTCTTACGATATTTTTTTTCTGTAAAATTGGCAGCGATGTCGTCTCTTTCATTCCTGATTTTAGTAATTTTACTACACTCTCTCTTTCTCTCTTTATTAATCTAGCTAAAGGTTTGTTAATGTTGCTGATTATTTTAAAAAATCAACTTTTAGTTTTGTTGAATTCCTCTATTATTTTTCCTATTCTCTATTTCACTTATTTCTAACCTAGCCTTTATTATATTTTTCCTCCTTATTATTTTAAATAGGTTTATTTTCCTGTTTTTCTCCAGTGCTTTATAGTAGAAGGTTACGTTATTGATTAGAATTTTTCTTCTTTTAAAATAAAAATGTCTACAGCTATAAATTTCCCTATGAGCACTCTTTTTATTGTATCCCATAAGTTTTAGTATGTTGTGTTTTTGTTTTCATTTATCTCTAATTTCCTTGTGCTTTCTTCTTTGACCCATACTGTTATCCATAGTGACTGTACAACTTTACATTCCCACCAGCAGTACAAGAGGGTTCTCTTTTCTCCACTCCCTCTCCAGCATTTGTTGTTTGTAGATTTTCTGATGATGCCCATTCTAACTGGTGTGAGGTGATACCTCATTGTAGTTTTGATTTTCATTTCTCTAATAATTAGTAATGTTGAGCAGGTTTTCATGTGCCTCTTGGCCATCTGTATGTCTTCTTTGGAGAAATGTCTATTTAGGTCTTCCACCCATTTTTTGAACCCTTTTTTAATTTTAAACTGCTCCTCTCTGAAATGCCATTTTAGTGTGTTATGTTACATCTGGCTTTGTAATGAATAATCACCATTTTCCTATAAACTTGCTGATTTTTCAAATTCTAATCTTAGTCCTTTAAGTCAGTGCTAGGTAAAGGCTTCTAGCTGTAAGTAGAAAATCCATTTGTAACATATGTTAATTTTAAAAATGCCCTGTACTATTTAAATAGGATTCATGAACAAACATAAGTATCATTTTTGCAAAGTGATAAATGAATAAGTACAAGTTCCTATGGGACCAAATGACACAGATGAGTGTATAGTTAATTCTGCATCAAGGAGAGATTTGTTTTAAGGATTGCTTATGAAAAAAGGTGATACTTGATCTGGACCTTAAAGTGTAAAAATAAATAATTCCTCCATGGGATGGAGTAAGTAGGGGATTGTAGAAGAGAATAGTGTGTGCAGTGGCATGGACGTGAAAATTTACAAGGCATGATTAGGCATCAGAAAGGAGAATTACTTTACTGAAGTCAAGTGTTGATGTGGGGAAGCAGTGAGACATAAGGAAGGACAGGATGGAGACTCTTTTTAGAGAAGTTATTTATTTCCACAAATGTTTATTGCCTCTGTATGCCCAGTATTGTGAATCTGGCAGGAGAGGAAGCTATTGCTGAGACTGAGTGGAGAGGTATTGGGAATGCAGATTTGAAGGGTGATATGTTTCCTTTTTTTAATTGATTATCCTTTTGTATTAGAAATGTTTTTATAATTTATGAATGTGTCAGGGAACAAATAATAAAACAAACAAACATATCTTTGAAATGGAGTCACTTCAAGAGGCAAGTCAATAACATCTAATAACTTCTTTCTACAGACAGTACATTAGAGAATTAAGACAAATTAGACTTTTATGTCCCTAGTTGATGAAATCAAGAGAATAGTAAAAAGTTGAAAGTTCCAGGTGAGGGGCTGGATGTGAGAAAAGGTGATACTAACACTGCCTGTTAGGATTTTTTCCCCCATTTCTTGTATTTTGTCAGTTACCACTTTCAGCTTAATAGAAGCTGTTTTTACCTGTTATTTAAGGAAAAAAATAAAATGAAAAATAATGAAAAGGGATGAGAAGATGGGAGAATGATGGATTCTGTGTAGAGATTAAAGGAGGGAAAATGACAAGATGAGTACATGGCAGCATGATGTTAAATCACGGGAGAGAAATTGATGGTGAAGAGCAAAAGCATAAAAAAGAATGAAGATGACAGAACACATCAAAGAGACCAATGGTGTTTTATTCCATTTATTCCCAAACTATATGATGCTGGCATTCTGCTTAAACCTCTTACCCTTCCTTAGGTGTTGGTTTCATAGGTCATTGACTGCCCTTAAGGGTCTGAGGGTGTTTTATTTTGTGAGAAAATCTATTTCTGTGTTAGCAGATATAAACCATTTTAAACTACATATGTTAAAAATACTCATATATGTATTGATAATTAAATGCATTTACTTTAAATTTTAATATATAAGAAGGTGAATTGTTTTAAAAATATTCAAAGGACTACATAGACTCATATGAAAATATCTTTCTTATTTCAAAATTTTTATATCCTTTGCACTTCAGGATTAAAACACAGATATTTTGATTATTTTGTTAAAGTTGAAATAATTATATATCCATGTTAACACAGAGACCATTTATTGAATTCTTCTATGTGGGGTACTAAATTCTAACTTTTTAAATAATTAATTATTCTACAAGTATTCTATAAGTTCTCACTCTGTGCCATACACAGATTAGATATTTGAGATTCAGCAGTGGATAAGACAGACAAAGCCTCTGCTTTTCTGGAGCTTAACTTTTATTAGGGAAGACAGTCCAGAGTAAATAATGCATGAACAGGGAAATATCAAACAGTAAGTGGAATAAAGATAAAAAAACAGGGAGTATCTGGAGTGTCTTTTAGTGAGGTTGGCAAAAGAATGTATCACTGGAGAGATGGAATTTGAACACAACCTGAGAGATCTGAAGGAACCAGCAGTGTGAAGACTTGGGGTAGAAACTTCCCAGGAGAAAGAACTGCAAGAATAAAGCAGTTTTAAGGGAACTGAAAGGAGAGCAGTATAACTAGAGTAGAAGTGATCAGAGGGAAGAGTGGGAGGAAATGGAACAGATACTTGGGCAGGGTTTGTGCCAGGGGCTCTCAGGCTCTATTTAAGAATTTTCTTGGGGCTTCCCTGGTGGCGCAGTGGTTGAGAGTCCGCCTGCTGATGCAGGGGATATGGGTTCGTGCCCCAGTCCGGGAAGATCCCACATGCCGTGGAGTGGCTAGGTCCGTGAGCCATGGCCATTGAGCCTGTGCGTCCGGAGCCTGTGTTCCACAACAAGAGAGGCCACAACAGTGAAAGGCCCGTGTACCGCAAAAAAAAAAAAAAAAAAAAAGAATTTTCTTGAAGATTTCCTATAATATATTTTCATTTAATAGATGAATATTGTTATGGACTGAATGTTGGGTTCCCCTCACAATTTGTATGTTGAAGCCTTAACCACTAATGTGATGGTATTTGGAGGTGGGGCCTTTGGAAGGTAATTTATTAAAAGAGGAAAAAACCCTAGAAATTTCTCTTTCTCAGCCATGTGGAGGACACAGAGAGAAGGCATCCATCAGCAAGCCAGAAGAGGGATTTCATTAGGAACCAAATCTGCTGGAACTTTGACCTTAGGCTTTCTAGGCTCCAGAACTATGAAAAATAAATGTCTTTTATTTAAGCTATCCACTCTATGGTGTTTTTTTATAGCAGTCTGAGCTGACTAAGACAAGTATACTTTAGAGAAATTTAGTGATTTGCCATGGTCAGACAGCAAATGAGTAAGGGGTCCATGACTTTTTGACTCTAATCTTTTTTCCTTAGCTAATGGCCAACATTGCCTACTTAAGCACACTCAAAATGTTAAAAATGTATTTCTAAATCTTAAATGTTCAGATTAAAAACAATGGCAACAGAACACCTCTCTTAACATCAATTACATTCCAGGTATAATATCTATTATTATTATTATGGAAATTTTAAATTGTGTTTAGGATTAACCTTATACATAGATGAATCACTGAATATGAGGATATAGGGAAAGGATTTCTGACCTTTTTTTTTTTTTTAGCCCAGAGTTTTAAGCTAAAATCCACCATTAAAGATTCATTATCATCAGTTAAGCAATGTACAAAGAAAATGAGTTCACAGTGAGTCAGTCACATGTGTTTAATAGAACAAATGCACTGAACGTTTTGTGACTATAAAGATAAGCAAATCTATCTCTGCTTTCTACTACAATCAATGTAATTGGAAGATGTAAGAAATGTATATGAAAAGATAATGGGACAAAAATATATGAAATGTTTCAATGAGTTGTAGAGGTAAAATTGTTAGAGAAATGCAGGAGAGAGAATGCGCTGGGGGTTGGGAGGTCAGTGAAAACTTTACAAACCAGTTGGAACATGGGCTATCTCTTAATGACTAGCTACAGTTAGAGAAGAAAGGTGGGGTTTTGTGGTACGTACAGATGAAGAAATGTAGGAGTGTTCAGTGCAGATTTATGTCTCTCAAGAGATAGGCAGAGGTGAGTTTAGAGATGAAATAAATAGAAGAAATGAGACACAAGATTGGCAAGATAAGAGGAAACCATTTTATGGTGAAATGCACTGTTATGACAAGATAGTATGGATGATGTTAAATATTGATATGTTAAATATGAAATGATATATTTACTCTAGATTAAAGTAAGAGTTGACAAGAATTTAATCCAGTGTTGGAGCTGAGGATGGTAAATTCTTAAAATTTAATGTGAATGAAGGATGACAGGGTATGATAATCACTAGACATCTAGATATATAGTTTAAGAAAACAAAACAGAAAATAATCACATTTGTCAAATCTTAATATTTTGAATGATGGAAGTTTATGTTGCAATTTGGAACTGATTTATTATTTAATCATTTAAGGTGCTTCCATTAGAGAGTTCTAACACTTACAGAGCCCTGTGTATTGGTATGTGTGTGTATACTGTATATATGTGCATGGGTGTGTGTGCATGTATGCATATGTTTTTATTGGAGGGAGCAGGAACAGGAGTATTTTCCAAAATTGTGGTAAAGGGACATTTGAGGGCCCTGCTTGTAGAAACCATTGAACTTTACAATTCTGAAAACGATTTCAAAGTTTCTAGAACATCTTTGTTAAAGTCTTCTAATAGATGATTATTTTGTCATTATTGAGTTGCACAGAGAGACAATTTAGTATCAGTGTGGATTTCTATACACTTTAACTAAAAGACCACATAATATCCCTGAAATGGAAGCAATTGCCATGGTGATCTCTATTAATTCGAGTTAGTTCTTATTGTATATATTGTTACAAATAGGCTTCTTGGGACATTTCAGCATTTATTATAAAAATCTTAGGAGAACCAATGATAATGATGCAATTACAGTGTGTCAGCTGCTTGGTTATTATATATCACTACAGTTACTTTTTAATTAAAAAGCTCTCTGAATATTCTGGCATTCATCTGCACAGTGTGAATGAACAGGAGAGCTAGTTGTGATAAAATATTTCAGATTGGGCTTTAGAAAGTACATGAATACTTTGTGTGCGGTTATACTTATTTTAAATAATAAATATCATCAACCTAGACTACTGTTTGTTAAAATTTTTACTTACAGCCTACATTACTTAGAGACAAAGAATAAAGTTTCAGATTATATTTATAATTGAAAGTGAAGCTATTGCTGATGTGTTAATAATTCATTTCAGTATTAAAGACTTATTTCTGATCCTGTCATGTGCATAGAATTCTTTCAGCAGCTTGTCATTTTTATTTTCCCAATTTTGTGCAGTCTTTCTGACCTCTTTCCTTATCTCAATGTTTAAATCTGTGTAAAGTATGAACACAGAAGGGCGATCTTTTTCAAGTGGTAAACTCTATTACACTTAATATCACTTTAAAGGTGCATTTTGGAGTTCTCATTATCTGGAGGGAGGAATATTCAAAGATATTCCTTGAGTTTACATTCACTCTGTATATTAAATTTCTCTTTTCGTTAATCATGGAATGTCTAAAGTTTAAAAAAAGAGCAGAAAATGCAGATATTCTTGTCCATTGTAAATGCAAGAATTTTTGTGAAAATCTTGTATATCATGATAAAAAATTATGTGGTTTTATTCTATCATATACTAAAATGATTATTTCTGTGGTCACTGGAAGTTAGTTTTAGTGGAAGGAGAAAACTGACTTGTTAACTTAAATGAAGTGGATAAGGTGTGGGGCTTAGTGTAAGGATTATTGTGAAATACAGTTGTATTTAGGTCTTTAGTGTTTTGAGACTGATTTCCAAATTAGGAGAATGAAAAATCTATTGAACATTCTTTTATTTTTTTTAACATCTTTATTGGGGTATAATTGCTTTACAATGGTGTGTTAGTTTCTGCTTTATAACAAAGTGAATCAGTTATACATATACATATGTGCCCATATGTCTTCCCTCTTGCGTCTCCCTCCCTCCCACCCTCCCTATCCCACCCCTCCAGGCTGTCACAAAGTACCGAGCCAATATCCCTGTGCCATGCGGCTGCTTCCTACTAGCTATCTACCTTACTACGTTTGGTAGTGTGTATATGTCCATGACTCTCTCTCGCCTTGTCACAGCTCACCCTTCCCCCTCCCCATATCCTCAAGTCCATTCTCCAGTAGGTCTGCGTCTTTATTCCTGTCTTACCCCTAGGTTCTTCATGACATTTATTTTTCTTAAATTCCATATATATGTGTTAGCATACGGTATTTGTCTTTTTCTTTCTGACTTACTTCACTCTGTATGACAGACTCTAGGTCTATCCACCTCATTACAAATAGCTCAATTTCGTTTCTTTTTATGGCTGAGTAATATTCCATTGTATATATGTGCCACATCTTCTTTATCCATTCATCCGATGATGGGCACTTAGGTTGTTTCCATCTCTGGGCTATTGTAAATAGAGCTGCAATAAACATTTTGGTACATGACTCTTTTTGAATTATGGTTTTCTCAGGGTATATGCCCAGTAGTGGGATTGCTTGGTCATATGGTAGTTCTATTTGTAGTTTTTTAAGGAACCTCCATACTGTTCTCCATAGTGGCTGAACCAATTCACATTCCCACCAGCAGTGCAAGAGGGTTTCCTTTTCTCCACACCCTCTCCAGCATTTATTGTTTCTAGATTTTTTGATGATGGTCATTCTGACTGCTGTGAGATGATATCTCATTGTAGTTTTGATTTGCATTTCTCTAATGATTAATGATGTTGAGCATTCTTTCATGTGTTTGTTGGCAGTCTGTATATCTTCTTTGGAGAAATGTCTATTTAGGTCTTCTGCCCATTTTTGGATTGGGTTGTTTGTTTTTTTGTTATTGAGCTGCATTAACTGCTTGTATATTTTGGAGATTAATCCTTTGTCAGTTGCTTCATTTGCAAATATTTTCTCCCATTCTGAGGGTTGTCTTTTGGCCTTGTTTATGGTTTCCTTTGCTGTGCAAAAGCTTTGAAGTTTCATTAGGTCCCATTTGTTTATTTTTGTTTTTATTTCCATTACTGTAGGAGGTGGGTCAGAAAGGATCTTGCTGTGATTTATGTCATAGGTGTTCTGTCTATGTTTTCCTCTAAGAGTTTGATAGTTTCTGGTCTTACGTTTAGGTCTTTAATCCATTTTGAGCTTATTTTTGTGTATGATGTTAGGGAGTGATCTAATCTCATACTTTTACATGTACCTGTCCAGTTTTCCCAGCACCACTTATTGAAGAGGCTGTCCTTTCTCCACTGTACATTCCTGCCACCTTTATCAAAGATAAGGTGTCCATATGTGCATGGGTTTATCTCTGGGCTTTCTATCCTGTTCCATTGATCTATATTTCTGTTTTTGTGCCAGTACCATACTGTCTTGATTACTGTAGCTTTGTAGTATAGTCTGAAGTCAGGGAGCCTGATTCCTCCAGCTCCTTTTTTCGTTCTCAAGATTGTTTTGGCTATTCGGGGTCTTTTGTGTTTCCATACAAATTGCGAAATTTTTTGTTCTAGTTCTGTGAAAAATGCCAGTGGTAGTTTGATAGGGATTGCATTGAATCTATAGATTGCTTTGGGTAGTAGAGTCATTTTCACAATGTTGATTCTTCCAATCCAAGAACATGGTATATCTCTCCCTCTGTTTGTATCATCTTTAATTTCTTTCATCAGTGTCTTATAATTTTCTGCATACAAGTCTTTTGTCTCCTTAGGTATGAACATTCTACTTTTATATTATCGTTTTCCCTTCCTTTAGAAAGGTTCTTAATATAGGCAGCAGTGTTTGTTGTAATAGGTTAAAAATGTTGTGTTGAAAGAAATTTGATATTGTAGAATAAGAATATCAAATGAAATTCTCTAAAGGGTTTACGATAGAGTGCTAATGTGCATGTCTTGTAAGTTACCATATTTCTCTGTAGGGCAGCTGCTTTTCAAGAGACTGAAATAGTGTCCTCTGTTCTTCCATTAGTTTTTTGTCCTTTTTATTTTGGGGGAGATTTTTGATCATGATATGCAAAATTATTAAATCATTACAATAAAGTGAAAGACGTTTGCAAGAGTCAGTTCACTTGAGAAGAATTAATTTCACTGAATTCATTTTTGTCATATTTAAAGTAATTTTCAAATCATTAGTTTCACAGTTGTTACATTTGTGGAATTGAATGGCGAACAGTTTTACAAACTTATAGAGTAAAAATGTATGTCTATGCTGAACTTCATCATAGGTAATTTATGAACTTTATGTTCAAACTTGGGACACATTAAAAATGGTTTGTGAACTTTGCTCCAATGGAAAATATATAGTTTCATAAATCCTGCATCATAGCCAGCTGTTATTTCCTTGGATATCAGTCTGGAACAAATGCTAAGGCATGCAGATAGTGTGAAGTAAAAACACATGCACAGACACACAACACACGCAAGGTTCATGTAGCTTTATACCTCCTTAAAGCCCCCAGTTATGGATAGACAATTGAATTCTTGCCTCTGAGCATACCTGTATTGCTCTTTAATACATGCAAAAACCAATACGGAACTTGAGGTAGAAATATAGCATGAAATAATGTATTTTGCATTATTACTCAATACCTACCATGATGTAGGGGAATTGTAAATATTATACAACATTCACCAGACCCACTTCTTTGCTGTCTTTATTCTATTATGTTTTTTTATCCATCCTAGATTCTTTAATTGATTATTATTATAGCGCCTTTACAAATACTCTCAACTCTGTTGCACCTATTTGACAAAAACCTAAACCTAATATAACCAGCTGCCTAGCAGCTAATCATTGCTACAGAAAACTCACACAACCAGGAAGGTGTATGGTGATGACTTTATACTGATACTGCAAATGGGTCCTTAATACAGCCCTCATATCCCATTATTTTTCTATAGCAAATGAACTCTGCCTCTCATCACAAGACTTTTTCATACCTTGTCTTTACTGTCCAAAACTCCCGCCTCTTTTCCCATGTTACTTCCAGTTGACAACCTTATATCATGCTTCACTGAGCAAACAAAAGACATTAGACGAGTGCTTAACTCTTCATAGTCAAATCTATAAACCAACGAATATTGATGCCATCTTCACCTCTTGTCCTCCTTTTACAATGGGAAGAAAACCATTGTAAAATGGAGAAAACAGAATTTCCTCAATTTTGCTCTTGGGTTCTGAAGCATATTCATATACATCTCAGGGATTTAGCTTCTTTTTAAAAAATCTCCCGAAACTCTCTTGTGTCACCAGCCTTGCACTGTGTCATTCTCATCAGTGTACAAATGAGTGCTGCTTACTATTAAGACACACATCACAGTCCCTGGCACTAGGGTTTAATGTAATTTGAAATGAATGGATGAATGGATGGACTAACTGACACAGAATGTGAGATGATCCTTTAGGAATTTACCAGTTTATAAAAAAAATACTTTGATAAAAAGGTCTGAAAGTTTAGATATAGTTATTTATTATTTTAAATTATTTTTTAATTTTTAAAAAATTTAAAAAATGTATTTATTTATTTATTTTGGCTGCTTTGGGTCTTTGTTGCTGTGCATGGGCTTTCTCTGGTTGTGGCGAGCAGGGCTACTCTTCATTGTGGTGTGCGGGCTTCTCATTGCGGTGGCTTCTTGTTGTGGGGCATGGGCTCTAGGCATGCGGGCTTCAGTAGTTGCAGCATGCAGGCTTAGTAGTTGTGGCATGTGGGCCCTAGAGTGTGCAGACTTCAGTAGTGCCCGCGGGCTCTAGCGCGCATGGGCTTCAGTAGTTGTAGCACGCAGGCTCAGTAATTGTGGCTTCTTTGCTCTAGAGCACAGGCTCAGTAGTTGTGGAGCATGGGCTTAGTTGATCCCACGGCATGTGGGATCTTCCTGGATCAGGAATTGATCCCATGTCCCCTGCATTGGCAGTCAGATTCTTAACCACTGCGCCACCAGGGAAGTCCCGTAGATATAGTTATTTATTAAATAAAATCTACATGTGACTTTGTACAAAGTATATTACATATCTGATTAGATATTATTTAATTGTATTAGGCAAAGTGAATAAATCATGAAATTCTGTCTTGGCATATCTCTAAGTAAGATATCACACAAGATATTTACCTTGGGGAAAAACACAGGACTTTTTCAAGAAGTGTACATTATGAGGGAAGTAAAAAATGTTTCATTTTTTTCTTTTAATGTAGATTCTTGATGCAAAAGCCATTAGGCATTTTCCTATAGACAGCATTATTTTAATGTAAGAGCTCTAAAGGTTGGTCTACAGTTAGTGTACAGCTTCCACATCTCTGAGAACAAAGACTAGTAGGGGAAATTAGCAGCCTTGTTTCTCATCAATGATACTTTACAGAGTAATGCCAACTTTCTGTAATCATAGCATAAGTATAAACATAGTAGAAAGCATATATTTGACTTTAATATGGTGGTTTTTTAGAAGAAGAGAAAAATACATTGAAAGTAAGGAAAAAACAAAAACAAAGTCAATTAAATTTAAAGACCTACTAAGGATTATAGTTCATTGTTTATTATCCAGGTACTTAAGCTTCTTGAAGAAAAAGTGTGAAGCCAAGAAAATATTATAAAAGGTTTATGGTTGAGGTCATTCTTATTGCTCTATTAATGTTAGATTGGATGGTGATGGCTTTCAAGGGATTTCATTGGAATGAAGTGTCTGCTGGTTGATGCCTTTATCTCATAGGCACACTACTAATGTGTTCTTCAATTGCCTAATCTTAATTGCAAACTGTTCTTCTATGAAGCAAGGTTTGAGATCTCTTCATTTCACTCTTCTTTCTTTCTTTTTTTTAAGGTTTGTATTTTGAAGGAGAATCAGTTAATAAATGCAGATGATGCTGAGAATGACCTTCTCATTAATAAATTATGTTTGTAATTTCACACATTGCCAGTTGGAATAAGAAGATAACAGGATTTTTTGTTCTGAGTCTTCCCTCTCCCCATATTATTTGAAAATTCATTTAACATGCCCTCTCCTATCCTCTAGAAAAAGAAATGCAATAGCAAAAATGAAGCTAAAGAAAATCAAAATCAAAACCAAATATGCTGGTCTTTGCAATGCAAATTCTGCTTCTGTAGAGATGATTTATCTCACCTTATATCGACTGTATTTTTTTCAAAATAAAATTGGCAGTGCCCTTTGAGTAAGGGCAATGTGCCATACAAACAGATGGGCAGGAAAGTAGGTAGCTTAGAGACCACACTTATTTGTCAGATTTGTTTATGGAGGCTGACGTTCATGCCAGAATGGTGAATGTTGATTTCTCTAAGTTCCTCTGCCTTTGGGAAGACTGTTTCTCTTTTAGAGCTGAAACTCATTTGAAAAAAAAAATAAATTATCTCTGGTTCATGGTCAGATTCAAGAAAACACAGACTAAGTGGATCACTTTTTCTGGTGAAATAGTATTCTAATGAGTTATGTGACTATAGGGAATTGTCACTAAATCTAAAAAAAAAAAAAAAGAAAAGTATTTGAAAAAGGCAAGAACATGCTTTCAATAAATTAAGAAGGCTAAATGAGTTGGAAACATATGTTATAATTTCTCCCTTCCTTATACAAGCACAGCATGACATACATGCTAATAGTGCATTTTCAATTCTCTGGAATTCTTTCTTGGTTTTCTATGAAAAGGAAAACTTTCACATAGGGATCTAGTTTCATCCTTTTGCATGTTGCTATCCAGTTTTCCCACCGTCAGTTGAGGAGACTATTCTTTTCCCATTGCATATTCTTGCCTTCTTTGTTGTGGATTAATTGACCATATATGCATGGGTTTATTTCTGTGCTTTCTGTTCTGTTCCATTGAGCTATTTGTCTGTTTTATGCCAATACCATGCTGTTTTGATTACTATAGCTTTATAATATAGTTTGAAATGAGGAAGTATGATGCCTCCAGCCTTGTTCTTCTTTCTAAATATTGCTTTGGTTATTCAGGAGCTTTTGTGCTTTCATTAAAAAAATTAGTGTTTTTAGTTTCTGTGAAAAATGTCATTGGAATTTTGATAGAAATTTCATTTAGTCTGTAGAAGGCTTTGGGTAGTATGAATATTATATTTTTACAATATTAATCCTTACAATCCGTGAATAAGGAACACCTTTCTATTTATTTGTGTCCTCTTCAGTTTCTTTGTCAATGTCTGACAGTGTTTCAGTACAGATATTACACCTCCTTGGTTAAATTTATCTCTAAATATTTTATTTTTTTGATGCTGTTGTAAAGAGGATGGTTTTCTTAATTTCTCTTTCAGATAGCTTGTTCGTGTATAGAAACACAACTGACTTTTTTTACTGAATTTTGTGTCCTGCAAATTTACCAAATTTACCAAATTCATTTATTAGTTCTAACAGTGTTCTGGTGGAGTCTTTAGGGTTTTCTACATATAATATTGTGTCATTTTCAAACAGAGACAATTTTACTTTTGCCTTTCTGATTTGGATGCCTTTATTTCCATTTCTTTCCTAATTACTTGCTAGGATTTCCAGTATTACATTGAATAAAAGTGGTGAAAGTGGGCATCTTTGTATGTTCCTAATCTTAAAGGAAAGCTTTCAACATTTCTCTATTGAGTATGATATTAACTGTGGGTTTGTCATATATGACCTTTTTTACATTGAGGTAAGTTTCCTCTATACCCAGTTTGTTGAAAGTTTTTATTATGAAAGGCTATTGAATTTTGTCAAATGCTTTTTCTGTATCTACTGAGATGTTCATATGATACCTATCATTCATTTTGGTTAATTCATTTACAGATACTGACCATCCTTACATCTCAGTTTAAAAAATCCCACTTGATCAAGATCCTTTTAATGTATTGTTTAATTTGGTTCATACTATTTTGTTGAGGATATTTGCATCTACGTTCATCAAGGATATTGGCCTGTAATTTTTTTTTTTCTTGTAGTGTCCTTGCCTGGCTTTGGTATCAGGGTAAAGCTGCCCTCATAAAATGAGTTTGGAAGTGTTCCCTCCTATTTTTGGAAGAGTTTGAGAAGGATTGTTATTAGTTCTTTAAATGTTTGGGAGAATTTACTAGTAAAGCCATTTGATCTTGAACTTTTCTTTGTTGTGAGGTTTTTGATTACTGATTCATCTCCATACTAGTAGTAGGTCTGTTCAGATTTTCTATTTCTTCATGATGGCAATTTGTATGTTTCTAAGAATATATCCATTTCTTCTAGGTTGCCCAATTTGTTGAAGTATAATTTTTCATTGTAGTCTTTTATGATTCTATGTATTTCTATATTATCAGTTGTAATATCTTCTTTTCATTTATATTTTTTTGGGTCCTCTCTCTTTTTGTCTTGCTAAGTCTAACTAAATGTTTATATATTTTGTTTATCTTTACGAAAACATAGCCCTTAGTTTTGTTGATCTTTTCTGTTGTCTTTTTGTCTGTATTTTATTTATTTCTGTTCATGTATATGTTATTTCTTTTTTCTTCTAACTTTGGGCTTAGTTGTTTTTTTTTTCTAGTTTCTTGAGATGTAGGTTGTTTGAGATCTTTCTTTTTCCTTAATGTAGGTGTTAAAATGAACTTCCCTTTTAGAACCGCTTGTGCTGCATCCCAAAGATTTAGATAAGTTCTTTTTCCATTTTCATTGCCTCAATATATCTTTTGATTTCTTCTTTGACTCATTGCTTGTTCATGTTGCTTAATCTCCACATATTTGTGATTTTTCTATTTTTCTTCTTATAAATGACTTCTGTCACCTACCATTGTGGCCTGAAAAGATGCTTGATATGATTTCAGTCTTCTTAAATTTATTACGACTTGTTTTGTGGACTAACATATAATTCATCCTGGGAAATGTTCCATGTGCTTTTGAGAAAGTGCATTCTGCTACTGTTGGATGGAATGTTCTGAATATATCTGTTAGGGCCATATGAGCTTAAGTCCAATGTTTCCTTATTGATATTCTTTCTGGATGATCTATCTATTGTTGAAAGTGGCATATTGAAGTCCCCTGTTATTATTTTATTGCTGTCTATTTCTTCCTTCAGATATGTTAATTTTGCTTTATATATTTGAGTGCTCTTATTTGGGGTACATAAATAGTTATAATAGTTATATCCTTTTGATTAATTGATCCCTTTATCATTATATAGTGACCTTCTTTGTCTTAAAATTGTGGTGCTAGATGTTCCTTAAGTCCTGAGGAAGAAGCTCGGCGATGGGGATCCCCTCCTCATTATATGGTGCTGTATTGGGGTTGAGGCTTATGGTGTGAGTGTCTCAGTCTTTTTCACCCATTTTTATTTGGATATTCTCTCATTTATCCGATGTGTAGGAATTGCTCAGTTAGTTTCTGGGGTCTCTTTCAGAGGGAATGTAGCAGTACATTTGGTGCATCCATGAGAGGAAGAGAGCTAAGGAACCTCCTATGTCTCCATCTTGGTTAATTCTAAATTGATATAAATTTAGAAGCAAATGAAAACCTTCCAAAGAAGCTCTTTTGAAAAGCAATATACCTTATGCTTGTTTTATTGATTAACCAAATGTATGCCACCAACATATGAACAGCCATGGACATTGCTTAAGGCAAAAAAAAAAACCATTTGCTTTCTTCAGGAGAGATCATTTGTGTTTATTTGTGGAGGGAAAAAGTAAATCATACAAGCTAGAATTTTTGTCTGAATAATATGTGAATTATCCCTGTTTTTCTAAATATCACAAAGCCTTATTCTAGGATGCACAGCTGCTAAATCATTATTCACTACATGAGTAATAGGTGCAGATGCTTTTACTGATTAATGGAGTATGGCTATATTACTGGTGGTTTCCATGTGGCAGCTACACAGCTATTGATGTTGTCATGACAAGGGCACTGTGTTGTGATAAAGAGATACGGAGCTCCTGGGCATGGTGCTGCTTGGCTGTCCTTTCTACCTTATCTCTGTGCAGACCTTTTCTTGCACTGCTCTTCTTCCTATCTCCTCCACTACTTGCCATAATACTCCCCTTAATGCATGGACTAGAGATATTAGGAAATGAATATTTTCTCTTTTTCTCCTTTATCATGTAGCATTTCAGATTATGTTTTGCTCCTTCTGATTGTCAGATGCAATAACACCAATAAAGATATCTCTCCTTCATATGTATCTAGGGACCAATTTTTATTCCTCTGGTTTGGTGACTCTTGCTAGTTTATCTGGGGAATATTTGGGGGCTTTTGGATTCATTATTTCAGAAATTAATTTGAGGAGACTAAAGAGGTAAATAACTTGAGCCAAGGAGCCAGTAAGGTATGCTTGGCCACGTTGTTTTGTTTTGTTTTCCTTTCAGTATACTTTGGTTTGAATCCATTTTGATTCTTACCAACTAAAAAATTTGGACTGGTTGATAAACTTTATGTGCTCAAGTTTTTGATCTGTGAATGAAGTAGGGCCTGTAAAGTATTCAACATAGTATCTTGTGCATATTAAGTATGTAATGTTTACTAGTTCTGGTTAAGTTGTTTGTGCATATTTCAATGTAGTCTACACTCCTCAAAGAGAGAGAGCAGGACCTGCTCTTTGTTGAATCTTTCATCATTGTACAAACGTGTGTCACAGGGCTTTATTGTGTGTACACCTAGTAGGTGTTCTTAGGTAAATGCTTGCTGAATGAATGAACATAAAGACATTCTATTCATGGCATTTAGTTTTTACAGACATCTAAACTATCAGGAAATTGATATTTTTCATTTTCAACTTAAAAAAAAAGAAAAGGAAAGTGGTCTCTGTTTCTCTGACACTAATATCATGGTTTCCTCTAATCAAAGTCACTTAAGTGACTTGAACGTAAATTTTATGTTTATTATATCTTAAGGAATGAATTTTCTAGCTGTATTATAGTATTTTAAGAATGGTAATTCAGACAATCTACAGAAGATCATTGATCACATTTTATATATACCATACTGCATTAAGGGAGATACCTTAACTACCCAAAGCAGTCAGGGGTAGAGGAAGCAAGAACTAGTCTACTGTTGCAAACGCTAGGCTTGGGACCACAAAATTGCTTCTATGTTATTAACTGCATGTCCTTGAGGAACTAGCTGTTAGTATTTTGAATCTCACTTCCTCATATCTACAGTGAGAATAACAACCACTCTCTAATTTACAGCAGATTTAAAATTAAAGCAGAACTGAGAAAATAAGGTGATGCCACTTTGAAAACTTTTAAGTACTCTACAAGCATATACTTTTATATAGTCCAGAAACACAGCCTTAGTTAGAGAAGGGGAAGGATAGCAGGAGATGGACTACTCAGAGCAGAAAAATTTGGGAAAGTAAAGGGAAGATGAGGTCCAATGCCCATTGCTCTTACATGAGGTCACAGAATTAGAGAGCCAGGATGAAAAGTGCTTGTCTCCAATGCCAGGAGGAGGGCACAGGTATCTGGAAAAGATCCCAGAGTGCAGCCTGCCCAGCTATGTTAAGAAGGTAGCCTGAAATGAACAGAACTTAATTCCTCTCCATATGGGTGAGAGATTTAGGGTGTTGAGACCATTGTACTGAAAAATTCTAAAGCATATTTATGATGGCATTTTAGGAAGGGAGGAAACAGTCTAGACTATGTTTTGATGGAATATTGTGTAAAAATATAAGTTTTCAATGTTATTTAGAAGCTGAGGAAATTGAAGTGAATTCAGCCTTTGGGTTGTTGGCATCAAGTTATACAGCAGAAGCAGCAGCTGCTTCAGTCTGTGGGGATTCCTCTAGGTCACTGAGATTCTAGCTGGTATCCCAGTGAGCTCTTCAAACCCTGTGGGTTAATCATTTAATTCTAATCTGATCTCTGGAGCCTAACCCATTGCCTTTGATCAAGCAACCATGGCTTGGCAGCCATCATTTGACTTTGTTGCCTGTTGGGCTTTTTCCTGTGTTATTTACTTTCTATGTCATGGGCTTGTCTTGCTGGCATACTCACAACTTGACATACTCTCTAGATTTGATGTTCTTGTCTCAAATAATGATATCTATAAATTTGGCTGACAGCATTTTCAGTTTCAAGATTAAGAATCTATAAAAGAGGAGGAGACAGGTAATTGTCATCACTGGGTAGCAAATGAACACTTTTAGACAAGGCTGACAGTTCCTTTGGCACCATATAAAGGTACTGAGAAAAGCTGGCCAGATAATAATACAAGTCACTGCACCTGAGTAGTTAAAAATTTGATTGCTTGTGAAGTGATCTGTATTTCATGTAGCTCTCAAAAATGCTAGTTTGGATCTGTGGCTTATTCTTACTTATAAACTTAGGAAGTTTCTTTTATTTTCCCCTCCCTCTTTCTCTCCTTCTTTCTTTCCTTCCTACCTTTCTTTTATGTGTGTGTGTGTGTGTGTGTGTGTGTGTGTGTGTGTGTGTGTGTGAAAGAAAAGTAGGCAGTGTTAAGTGATATCTGTGGAGATGTGCTTATATCTAAATATTCATGAAGAAAAATCTATGCATGATAAGAAAACACTTTTTAAAATTTTATTGTGATAAAAAGACTTCACATGAGATCTCCCTCATAAGAGGTTTTTTCGTGTATGATATAATATTGTAACCTATAGGCACAATGTTGTACAGCAAATCTCTAAACTTACTCATCTTGTGTAACTAAAATTTTATACTCATTGATGGGCAACTCCCACTGTCCCCCTACCCCCAACCCCTGGCAACTAAAATTGCATTCTTTGCTACGAGTTTAACTTTTAGATACCTGATATAAGTGGAATCATGTAGTATTTGTCCTTCTGTGACTGGCTTATTTCACCTAGCATAATGTCCTCAAGTTTCATCCCTGTTTTTCCATATTGCAGGATTTCCTTCTTTTTTAAGGTGGAATAATATTCCGTTGTATGTATATATCACTCTTTTTATTCATTCATTCTTCTATAGACATTTAAGTTGCTTCCATATCTTTGTTACATACAGAATGCAAGTTTGTGTGCCCAATGCACAGGGAGGCCAAACAATACCAAAACTCTGGAGTCTGTAGCAGAGAAAGGTTTATTGCAGGGCCATGCAAGGAGACAGTTGGCTGTGCCCCCAAAACCCCAAACTCCCCAAATGGTTTCAGCAAGGCATTTTTAAAGGCAAGGTGAGGGAAGGGTGTGGTTAGTTGTTGCAAACTTCTTTGTGTCAGGATCCTTTGTTCTTGTGGCTGTCCATGTAGGTCAGGTCATGATGTTTCTATAAACCTCCAACAAAGCAACTGTTATTCTCTGTTCTGCAACTTTTGATCTTTGTATGAATGGACTCTTAAAGATCAGAGTGCTGAGAATAGGCTATCCTGTTTATTTCAGGCTAAGACAACATTCTTTTACAGATGGTGCAGAGCCAGCATGACTAAGCACAGGTACAAAGGTAAAAGTACAAAGGTAAAAGTAAAAGGAACAGATCTAATATGGAGTCAGATTTGTTCTTCCCTATTATGTCTTGGCTATTGTGAATAGTGCCACAATGAACATAGGAAGGCTAATTAATCTGTCTTCAAGATCCTGATTTCAATTTGTTTGTATAAATACTAAAAAGTTGAGTTGGTAGATCATATGTTAGTTCTATTTTTGAATTTTAAAGCTGTATGGAACTTCCATACTGTTTTCTACAGTCACTGCACTAGCATTCCCATCAACAACAGTGTAAGAGGGTTTCAATTTCTCCACACCCTTGTTAACACTAGTCTTCTGTGTTTTTGATAACAGCCACCCCAACAGGTGTGAGGTAATAATATCTCATTGTAGTTTTGACTTGCATTTTCATGATGATTGATGATGCTGAGCATCTTTCGTGTATTTATGTCTTCTTTGAAGAAATGTCTGTTCAAGCCCTCGGCCAACTTTTTAATAGAATTATTAGTTTTTTGCTCTTGAGCTATAGGATGTCCTTATATATTTTGAAAATTAACATGCCATTACATACATGGTTTGCAAATCTTTTGTGTGCAGAAGCTTTTTAGTTTGATGTAGTCTTGACTATTTTTGCTTTTGTTGTCTGTGCTTTTCATGTTATATCCATGAAATCCTTGCCTAGGCCAATGTAAAGAAATTCTCCTTCTATGTTTTCTTCTAGGAGTTTTATAGTTTCAGATCTTGAATTGAAATCTTTCATCTATTTTGAGTTGATTTTTGTGTATTGTGTAAGATTTAATTTCATTATTTTGCATTTGGATATCCAGTTTTCCCAACACCCATTTGTTGAAGAAAATTTAGACACCAAAATTTTATTTATTTTTTTATTCAGTCTTTCTGTGTTCACTTTTCATATTAGCAAGAACTGAGAGAACAAAATTCCATGTTTTCTTTCATACAAACCATATTTTCCTTTCACAGGCAAATAATAAGGTTTAAAACTAAGAGTACCTTAAAAGAAAAGAAGATCCTTTTATGCTAAGTAGATTTTATTCCTTCACATTAGGCTTTAGAAACTAAAACAAACACATCACTGATTTTATGTTATTTTCTCCCAGACAAGAAAGCAATGAGCAATTAACATTGCAAGCAGCTTTAAAAGTTATTTTTTTAACAGGAATAAAATGAAAGGCTAATGAATTAACACATTTATAATATTCTGTAGAGCTTTGTTTTTGCAAAGTCCAAAAGAATTATGATGATTTGAAAATGACTCTTATACATTAATAGTTCTGAAAAATTTGTGAATATTACTTTTCTGAAATTATCTCAAATATAGCAAAAATTTTAATTGCACATATATATAAATATATACATATTTAAAATGAATATTATATACACAATAAGGACAAATATATTTTTGCCTAACATATATTCTCATATTTACACATTAACATCATATATATATCATCATTATTTGTTTTCCCAAATTATTTTAAACTACATTTTAAATATAAACTATATTTCAAATATATTTTTGCCTAACATATATTCTCATATTATTTACACATTAACATCATATATATATCATCATTATTTGTTTTCCCAAATTATTTTAAACTACATTTTAAATATAAACTATATTTCAAGCAGATGTATGAGAACATATATATTCATATAAGCATTCTTTGTTTTTCAAATATATATATATATACTCATATATGTATGTTTATGTTTCTCTCTATCTCTATCTCCATATGCATATATGTTTGTTCTCATAAATTTGGGTGTTCTTTGAAATTCTATGTAATTCATTTTCCATGATAAATTGACATAAATAGCTTAGGGTTATTTATGTTAAATATGGATAGTTGGCCAGGGTAAGTTTTAAATGCTATTAAAGGAATGAAATCTGCAAATGATTTGTTGAGAGCTAGATGAAAATCATTCTGTCAAAAGCATTAATCAAGAAAGAAAGAGAAAATACAGTGACTGTATTAACATTTTTTTTTCTTAAATATCCTAAGTGAATATTTAGGGTATGTGAAACCTTTTCATTATACACAGTGATCTGAACATTTACATGTATCCAACATATATCTCAACAATACTGTTTTTCCTTTTGCCCTAGACTTATTTTTTTCTTCCAGTTTTAATGAGATACAATTGACATACAATGTCATATAAATTTAAGGTATACAGCATAATTATTTGACTTACATATGTCATGAAATGATTATCACAATAAGTTTAGTGAACATCCATCATCTCATATAGATAAAAATAAAAGAAAAAGAAAAAAATGTTTTCCTCTTGATGAGCTCTCTTAGGATTACTCTCCTAACAATTTTCATATATAACATACAGCAGTGTTAATTATATTAATCATGTTGTACATTACATTCCTAGTACTTATTTATCTTATAACTAGAAGTTTATACCTTTTGACCACCTTCATCCATTTCCCCTCCCCAAACCCCACTTGTGGTAACCACAAATCTGATTTCTTTTTCTATGAATTTGCTTATTTGTTTGTTTGTTTTTGAAGTGTAATTGACCTACAACACTAGACTTGCTTTAAATATATTTAAATTTATTCATTTCTTTCCAGCTTTATTGAGATATAATTGACATATAACATTGTGTAAGTTTAAGGTGTACAAGGTGATGGAGGTGGTAAATTTATCCATTTTTATTACATTAAGTTGCCTTTTTAAAATTAAATGATTAAATGTAAAGCCTGGTGGTAAAATATTGACTATTTCTACCTGCAGAAGGATTTCTGCTAGTCATATAAGAGGTCTGAACCCTTAATTAACACACAGAATTAAAAAAATTATAATTTAACTCATGTTAAATGCCATGAAGTCCTTATAAACATTTGTAAATCAAACATGGTGTCTGAGTTAATACTCATGTGGGAAATTGCCTTCTCCAGAGTTGGCTGACTTACTTGTTTCTGTGAAGTTGAATTGTCTTGGAGGGCTGCTAATCCTTTAGTGCTCAGATAAAAGTACTAACCATGAAAAGAGACATGATTTTTCTGTGCAATCTATCTGTGGGTTTATTTTTTAAAAAATTATGCAACTCTTTACGGGGAGACACTTCGCTTTGGTGGCTTTTCTGGGTCATTTCCCATAGAAAACTAACTTATATCTAAGTACTTTTGCCCTTCATGTCTTCTTAAAAAGCCATATTTTCAATGCAGAAGTAGAGTTGTTAAAGAAACATCAAATGAAGCAGTTATAAATCACTGTCTAAGTGAACTTACAACAGAGAGTGAACAAAGAGTAAGGAAAGATTGGGAAATTTCGGGTGAAAATGTCATTTGTGCTCTCCTGCCCATATCTTTTTCTCTAGACTCTGTGTCTTAAGTGATAAGTTTAATAGACATATCTACTTAGAATTTCTAACTTCAGCATCATAATTGAGCAGAAGTTCTGAGGGAACTTCCTTCTCTATTAAAAATTAAGCCCTGGATTAGACAGTTTTTGAAGATTTACTGTGATGGTTAATTTTATGTGTCAACTCAGTCAGACTGTGGTGACTAGTTGTTTGCCAGGTGTCTGATCAAACACTAATATATATGTTGTTGTGAAGGGTTTTTCTTTAAGATGTGATTAACATTTAGAATCAGTTGACTTTAAGTAAAGCACATTGTCCTCTATAATGTGAGTTGGCCTCAAGAGCCAACTGAAGGCCTTAAGAGCAAAGACATGCTTCCTGAAGAAGAAGGAATTCTGCTTTAAGACTGGAACCTAGAAACTCTTCCATGAGTTTCCAGCCTGCTGGCCTGCCCTACAGCTTTTGCACTTGCCAGCCCCACAAAACTATGTGAGCCAATTTCTTGAACTCTCTCTTTCTCCCTCTTTCCTTCTCTCTATCTCTGTCTCTGTTTCTATCTCTCTGTCTCTCTCTCATATATATATATATATATATATATATATATATATATATATATATATATATATGAATATCAGTAGTACTTGGTCATCAAAACATGCTGTAGAACCTTTTAAAATGTTAAGCAATGAATCATTATCATTTCTTCTTTTCAGTTTTCTCAAAACCTCCTAAATAAGGCAACTATGATGATATTTTGTACTGCCAGTAAAGTAATTCGATTTTAAATGCCTTGGGACCAGGGACAGTGTTTATATTCCTTCTTTTCACTCTTAGTAACAGGCACTGTGTCTATAATTGCTGCTCAGTAACTATACTCTTAACTATTTTTAGTATATACTGGCCTCTGATTTCATGTATACTATCTACAATGCTAAAGGCTGATAGGAGCCTTAAGTATACAATGGCACACTTGAAAGTTGCTGTATTATGTAACACAATCCATTCAATGGAGTTCCTTTTAAGTAGCTCACTGCGATTTTCAATTCAATTACAAATAGATAAAAGCATGTCTGCAAAATGAATTTGTGTAGTTTCTTATATGCATCAAAAGGATTAAAAGCAGCATTCTACTTTTTGTTTTTAAACATCACAGTGCTTTTCCACTGACTGCACTCTATTTTCCTTGGCAAAGGATCAGAAAATAAAGCATTTTAACAAATAGACTTCCAGTGAGAGGGGTAAGGTGACCTAAGTAGCCTTACCTATTGCTCTTAAATTTGGAAGACGTTAT
This sequence comes from Grampus griseus, assembly GCF_964374135.1. Taxonomy (NCBI): domain Eukaryota; kingdom Metazoa; phylum Chordata; class Mammalia; order Artiodactyla; family Delphinidae; genus Grampus; species Grampus griseus. The sequence goes on along the minus strand of NC_139003.1, from coordinate 30,731,493 downwards.
ATTTTTTTAAATGATGAGATGTCCCTTTTGGTTTATCTTTGAATTTGATCTTCAAGCTTTCTTATTTGAAATTGAATGTTTGGAGTCAGTTCTGTGTGAAGCTATGAAAACTGCACACCTGCAGAGCTGGAAAAAGAACATTGCCGGCCTCTATTCAAAAACACACTGATGGCTATCATTCGGGTATTTTTAAAAAAGAAAAAAACTTGCCTTGCTGCTTAAATTTCCCTCATTCTGTGTTGCTCTTTCTATACCTTTTCATTTCTTCTATTTTCATTCTTCTAATTTTCTGTTGTGTTTTCTGTTGTGTTTGCTCTGACTTCTTTCCTTTTGACTACACCATACTTTTATTTGGTATTTTTCTTATATATACTGCTATCTATTCCTTGTTATATTCCTTTCTCTGCTCCTCTTCTCCTCCCTACCCTAAGGCTTCTTGGAGATCAGGATTGCTATTGTAAATCTGAAAATTACCTTTTCTTTATTTTGGAAAACTTCAGCTCACAGACAAACTCCCTGTTGATCCCACAGCTGATCCACAGATGTCCTTCAGCTGACAGATGGCAGACAATACTTTTGAAGAGCAAATGGGTCCACAAGGTGTCTGAATTTATAAACTTCCCACAAACCACTTAGCTTTGAGGGGTGAGTGGCACACAGGTTTGCGGGAAAGATATTGCTGTCCTTCACATTTAACCCTGGGAAAGAAATGCAAATGCAGGTGTCTTTCTGAGTAGGACTTGGAAGAAGAAATGAGAAAGGAAGGTGTCATCGTCAATCACCTATCCTTGACATTTGTTGATTATAGGAAGAAATTGTTGCAAATGAATATAAGTTTGTAATTAAACATTTAAATTTTTCTCCAGTTGATATGGTGTATTTTTATATTTCATATTAGAAAAGACTGCTCATTCACAAAATCTTTGACTCTAGAATTTCTCTGTGAGCTGAATTCTTCTCTTTATTTTTTCATCCTCTTTTTTCATCCCTTTACACTTTCTTACGCCCTTACTTCACTGTTGAATAATTTAAGCAAAGGTGTATTTTTTGTCTTTTTTTAACCTCTGAGAAATGTGAAATAACTTATTCTATTATAGTGAACACTGAATCTGGGAATGGAAATGAAAATTGTAATGCTTTCAGTTTTGTTCATGAAAAATCCTAGCAATGTTTCATTTTACTGTGTGTTCAGATGTGCAAGTAAAGTGTGTTATACGCAATACTCCTTAAAAAACAAAAATCCTTCCATGAGTTTTTTGTTTTCTTGGAAAAAAATTTACTCATCTAGCGCATTGCAAGAAACAGATTGTGTTCACCATAAGTATGAATTAACAGATGACATTTAATTGAAGAGTTGAACAAATAGGTGTACTAGGTATACTCACGGCTGTATTCTGAGCAGAAAGTTCGACATATTTTTCCTTATATTTTCAAAATAGCATCTTTTAAGAAAATGTATCATTTTTATTCCCATCTCTTCATTCCTCTTTCCTTCTTTATTTCTTTGTTTTTAATGTTTTATTTTTTTTTCTTTCAGTTACTATTTAATGAGAGCTTCTTTGGACAGGCATTGTGCTAAATACTCAGGATACAGAAGTGCATGTTATATCTTTCCTCTAGTACCTCACAGTTTAATAGGGTAGACAACTATAGAAAACCCATTCTGGGCTTTCAGCATATTCCAAGAAAGACTGTGGATAAGTCAGGGCAATTATAAATCCCTTGCTGACAAACTGTCCTAAAATTTGTGTGTGTGAGCGTGTATGTGTGTGTGTGTGTGTGTGTGTGTGTGTGTGTGTGTGTGCATAAATAAATAATTCAAAATCTTTATTTTCCTTATTTCTTTTGTTTCTAATTAATGTGCTTTTAGAGTCTAGGTGAGGAGACATGTAATAAAATGAATACTTCACCAGATAAGTGCTAATAATAACATGAATTTTTATATTAAAAATTTTGCAGTAATTTTCATTATAAAATAAGAAATATATTCTTTAAATATGGGGGTGGGGGGCTGGTGGTTATCCCAAATTGTACCTAAGAACTCAAATAACAATTTAAAAATTCCCATACATAAATGAAAATAGTATTTCAGGTCAAAAGCTAATAAGGCTCTCAAAACATAATAAAATTATAGTTCTTCTTACATGTTAGGGAAATTTTTCTGAATTACAGCATTGGATAATTTTTAAATGTTTTTTGTTGGATTTTCACCCCCAGACCCAACAGATACCCTTTTGGTTCATCTCTCCTTGTGTTCCATTAAGTTCTTCCCTACCATTCTTTTTTTTTCTTCTTCTTATTTACTGCAGTTAAAGACTTTCCTTTCTGTCAGCAAGGCAACTTCTAGCAGTGTCTATTATGGTTATGTCTATTATTTGATTTAATTTTTTGACTTAGTTGTTTATTGGTATGATTTTGGTTCTCAGTTTGCTATTTTCTTTGACCCTCACAAGAGGTAGATTTCATGGTCATTTTATAACCAAGGAAACAGGGTCCACGTGAGGAATTAACATTGCTAAAGCCCAAAGATTTTAATAATAGAGTTGGTTTTCAGACTCAAATTTGCCTGACACTTGTTTATCTTCTATACCTTATCCAATTGTTTTTCCCAGGCAGATGACTTGTGATAATTGTTTTTTGTTTTTGGACCAAATTAATAGAGGCTATAGTTTTACTCACTTATTATTTTTTATACCAATGTTTTTAGTTCCATACTATATTTAAAAAAATTATTTTGAACATTAGTGCATGAGAAAATAGGATGTTCATTTAGTTTTTTTTACTTAAGTATGCATCACTGAAAGAAAATATTATTTTGGGTGGCTCAATTCAGTGATACTTGATAATGAGTAGAGGTTTCAAGAATTGAAATGGGTTTTAAATTGCAATAATCTGTTAGAAGGCAACATACAGTATTTCGTTTTACTTATGTGAAATCTTGCTTAAAAAGAGGATTATGCCAAGCAGTCCACTGAATTTCTATAAATAAGAATTTGGCCAATGGAGATTTGTGGTTCACAGTCATAGACGCTTAGATTCCTCCACCTATCTCTCTCTCAAAAAGAAAAAAAAATACAGCTGAAAGAATTAAAACAAAATAAAATAAGAGTGTTTTCAAGGTTATTGTTCCCATGCCCATTGGGAGAGACTGAGCTTCCGAGAGCTGGGGTTGAGATAGGAGGTAGACGGGCCCCTGAGATGAGCAGCTGGAGTTTGTCAAGCTGAGTAAATTGGAGCTTGTCTCCCTCTGACATTTCAAGGAAAAAGTTACTGGTGGGAGCAGAGAGGAGTTGAGCTCTGCTAGAGTAAAAAGATAAGATGACCATATTTATCATTTTTGAGGTCAGGGAGACCTCCCCCAGTGCACATGTGCAGAAAGGCTCCTTGGGGGTCAAAAAAGGGATGGGGCACTATTTCATAATATGTGCTGTCAATCTCCCAGAGACCCTCATGCTGGAATCCATCTTAGCTAAAAGATGTGCGTGCATATTAAGGAGGGCCCTGGGTCAGATTTGATATGGTAAAGAAAGCAAGATGATTGGCCAGAGGAAAACAAAGACCCAGAAAAACCGCCCTCATATAAGTGATTTAAACCACCCCTTTGGCACGCTCCTTATTAGTGAGGATGCCCACACCCTTCTCTGGGTGTGTAGCTCTGTGCTGCTTCTGTCTTAAATAAACTTCTTCTGTCTCAAATAAACAGCTCTCCCACATATGCTATGCTTCTAATAAACTCTGTGCCTGTTTTACAGTCTCAGTCTCTTTGGAAATTTTTTTTTCAAAGAAGACAAGAGCCAGGGCCCCGCTTCTAGCCACTAGCCCCTGGTGGACTAATGGTTAGGATTCCTGGTTTTTACCCAGGCGTCCCAGATTTGATTACTGGACAGGGAACTAAGATCTTGCTTCTAGCCACTGCTCACTGCTGACTCCCTGAGAGCAGAGTTTCCACCTGAAAATTAGGGGCCTAAATCTAGAGACCAATGGAAAGGACTGAAAAATGAGGGATTCTATAAAGGGTTAATATGACATTCATTTGCCAAACATATATTCCCTTTTTATTGGGGGAGATTAAACGGTCCTAGGAAATTTGACTTGAGAAAATCAGTCAGGTTGATTGGGACAAGTCTTGCCAATTCTCTTTATATTTTAATATAATGATCAGAAAAAAGAAGTACTTGACTTGATAAGATAGACATAAATTCTTAGTCTATGGCTTAAGGAAATAAGCAATATAACTAATTTTACATAGTATTTTTGCCTAACACATTTGATAACCATAGTAATTGTCTGTAAAAAAATGTAGTAGAAAAAGGTCCTTAGGTGCAGACTCCAAACAGATTCTGAAGCATCAGTATGTGTTCGTGTGCACATGCATGTGTGTGTGCACATGCATGTGTGTGTGCACATGCATGTGTGTGTATAAATAAGGAGTAAAAGGACATTTGAGACCTTGGTAGTGGACCAGACTTTCATTGGCCAACACTCTGAAACACTTCACATTGTAGGACACAAAAACACTTAAATAGGTAGCCCCTTTATTGCCCTCTTCTCACTCTCCCAAAACCTACTTTTATGCAAGTGTAAATAAAGCCCCAAGGACAATAGATTCTAAAAAAATCGTGTTTTTGTTTGTTCTCAGTAGTATTTCATAATTCAAGTTTTAGTAGTGCCCTTTATTTTGAAAGAGACAAGAAGATCCCAAATTGTGATTATAGCTTCATCATTCCTGAAGTCTCTAGGAGATATTTCTTTAACACATTAGGGGACTTTTGAAATGCTTTAACATCTTTTTCATCCAAGGTTTATGTAGTACCCTCAACTTCTCAAAATAAAGAGAATAATGTAGAAACAAGTGGAGATATTTTTGAGGCCTTTAAGAAGCCAAGTTACAACTCTCAAAGTTTGTACCATCTAGAAAATGGATGGCATTTTCATTCTTTCTGGACTGCAAAATTCTAGTTTGCTTTTGTTTTATAAACATTTTAGCTTAATACTGTAAATTAACGTTTGACTGAACCAAATGCTCTTCTGATTTAAACTTTGTCGATTGGCAGATATCCTACATCTCTCCAGAAGTCTACATCTTACACTCCAGTGGCTTCTGTGGAATGTTTACTACCCAGTAATCATTTTAGTTCATTTACAGCTGATAAGAAATAGGCCCTGTTCTCTCTGTGACCAGTAAGTGTCCCCTTTCTTTTCCTTCAGTACCACAAAGAACTGTTTAAGACCTCAAACTATTTATCTCAGTTTCTTTTGGGGAGACCTAAGCTGGTTTAATAGTTTTTCTTTGTGTTAAATAGGATTGCCAAGCCTCTGAGTACAACTCATTTTTCCTAAAGAACCAATTTTATTTTTCAGTAACGAATGGATATAGTATTCCCCCAAAATTGCAAGAGTTCTTTTTTTGTGCCAAAATGAGGATCAGGGGAATTCTTCTTTGGTTTGTATTCTGTCCTTTTTTCTTTTTTTCCCCCTGTCTCTCAGTAAAGAGAGAAATTTAAAAATGTGGAGATAGCAGTGACTTTTTGAAGAAGTATGTTGTATTGTAATTACATTTTTTAGCTAAAGTATAAGTGTTTTGATAGTATTTATTCATCTGGAGCTCTGGGTAAAGTTTTCTGCATAAAAATAAGCAGGTTGATGAGAGGGGCTAGTGCCTTAATCTTTGGTTTTAATATTTATGTTGAAGTTCTATAATTGTACTCTACTTGGCTTTTTGATGAAAACATTTCTCATGCAAATAGCAAAGGACAGACAACAAATGAAATCAATATTTTCATTATTTCTAGAATTAAAAAATATATATATTTTATTGACTGGAGACAGAGAAAACAATCCAAAATATCTTCAAATTATTACCAAACCTAATTTTAACTTACGGTTCCAGCCTCTATATTAAAATAGAATAAAAATGATTTTCATGTACCTTTTTCTTTACAGCTAATGGACAGTGAAATGCATTAAAAGTACACAAGTAATGTTGTTTGATAGCCCTTGGGCTGCATGTATAGGAGCCAGAAAAAATGAGCATGTTATTTGCAGATACCTGGGCATGTATTAGTTTGGGAGTATCCTTGGTGCTAATTTGAACTGGAAATATCTGAAAATGCTTCAGATATTAAGAGTAACGCTTTAGATATCAAGAAGCTTTAGATATTAAGATTCTCTTTGAAATCTGGGAAACTATTGCAAAACACTGGATTTTCAAGCCAGACAAACTTTAAATTAATTCCCAATTTTGTCACTTAATATCTGGGTGAACATGGATGAGTTACTTTAATCCCCTGCCAAGTTAAAAGTTTACCATTATGTTTATATTGCAGAGAGAATGTTAATATAAAGTACTTAATATGTGTTGTCACATATAGCCCTGTCTCTAAATGTTATGTTAATGTTTATATGTATATTACGTATGTTCATAACTGTACTTTTCTTGTAGATCCTCCTTCTGCCTTCCCAATCATTTTTCTATTAAAGCATAGGGAGTTTTTTTTTAAATAAAATTAATATACCTACTTTATTTTTTAAGAGAAGTTTTATGTGTATGGAAACATTGAGTAGAAAGAAGTACAAGCTCTCTATTGATGTAGTGGTATGATTTGAGGGAGGGGAAGCATTTTATAATCCTGTGATTAGCTTCCAGTCTTTTAGTTATCCTCAAACCCAGGGGAGTTGTGATATTTCTTGGTAAATAAAATGTTGGTGCTTCTCAAACTCTAGTGAAATATTATATACAAATTCTTTTTTTCAGCTACCCTTTTAAGGGAACTGAAGGAAAACTGACATGCTATAAATGATGGAATTTTGATTTTTTAATGCTAGTTTGTGTATATTTCTAATTTAATGTCTATTTATGTTAGAGATTTACTGTGAAGTTTTAGAATATAGTAAATTATACAATTTGGGAAGTGCTTGAACTCAGACTTTGTAGATTAGTAATGACTTATTGGTATTCCAAACTTGATTATCCCTTGATTATTCCTGAAATCTCTAGTAGATATTTGTGTAATCCATTTGGGGGCTTTAAGAATGCTTTAACATCTTATTTATCCAAAAGACTTTCAGTACCATCAACTTCTCATAACAAAGAGAAGAATTTAGAAATTCGTGGAGATATTTTGGGTAGCCTTTAAGAAGCTAAAACAGAATGCCTAAATTTCATATAAAAAGTCCAGGTACTTTGTTTACAAATCAATCATCAAAGCCTATAGCCAGATACACATTTTACAGATTCCCATAAAATTGGTTATCTATCTTATTCCTAACATATAACAGTTAATCAGCATTAGTAATAATAGCTTAATAGGAGAATAGGTAGGAAGGTTTTAAAACCATGAAAACATTTAAAAAAATAACAGCATACTGGCTTAGTTTAGCACACTGGCAAACTGCTTCATTGTCCATAATTGGCATCAGATTATAGAAAAGAAAAAATGATTATGAAGATTACCCAAGTTTTAGGGAAAATACATGCACATATATGTATTCATGGATGTTATTTTGTGTGCAAAACATTTTAGAAATATGTTGTTGTTTAAACTGTGTTGGAACTCTTTGGTGAATTTAATTTTGAGACCTCTGGGTTCCTGGGTAATGTTGGATAGTGATGAGTTGTTGTGTATAACAGATGACTTGGCCTGCACAGATTTTGACTTTCAGCAAAACTAGATTTTCAACAGGAGAATTATAAACAGAATAAGAGTCATAGAAAAGGAGAGACAACTGCCTAAAATAATAGTGATATTTTCTTTCAAATGAAAAGCTTACCATAAGTGGGAATTCTTATTTTTTGTTTTCTTTCGATTTGGTTTTGTTTTGTTTTTAACCTTCAAACTTCTTTTAAAAGCAATTGTTCAGTGTCAGTCATAAAGGAAAAAAATACCATTTCTACAGAAACTATTCCTCAAAATTGAAAAGTATAGGACATTCTCCAACTTATTCTATGAGGTCAGGCTGATCCTGAAATCAGACTGATATTTCATGGGAAAAAAATGCTATAGACCAGTATCTCTCATGCACATAGATGCAGAAATTCTAAACAAAATTTCAGTAAATTAAATCCAAATTACATTATATAATAGTATAATAACTCAACATCAGATGAGATTTAGCTTTTAAAATCAAGGTTAGTATAACATTTGAAAATCAATGCAATTCATCATATTAACAAATGGCATGAACAAACTTTTGGATGATGGAAATGTTCTGTATCATGGTTACATGACTGTATAACTTTGTCAAAACTCATAGAATTATATCCCTGAAAAAGATGATTTTTTACTCTAAGTGTATTATACCTCAATTAATGTGACTAAAATTAGTCAAGTTGAAATTTATAATGTATTAAAAAATATTTTGCTAATTCATATATAGCTATATATCTTGAAGAGAGTATTTTGATATTTTACTAAAATGGTGTGTTTCTTCATGATCCCCTGACCACAAAAATTAATGACAGATGACAATTAATCAAACATTTTTTATGTTAAAGTACAAAGCTGAACATAGTATCCCCTGCCTTAGATCTTCTTGCCCATGTGGTGAAGGTACAATATTGGCACTGAAGCTTAGTGTCCATCTGAACAGAGATACATTTATTGAACGAGGTAAAACTTTCAAAATCAACCATCTGTTTGTATGCCGTTTTTGTAAAAAAACAAAAACGTGTAAATAAAATAAAACAATATGTACATAAAAAGGAGTGTTCACAGAAACAATGCGACATTTAGTTCACGTAGTTAAAAGCCTTTCAAAAACATATATTGTTAATTGTCAAGTGTAATATTTTGCTATCTTAAAAATATAAATACTCCATATTATTTGTGCAATAATAGCTAATGTTTGTGTTGATCATCAGATCCAAAAGTTTCTTACCTATTTTCATATATGTTCCCTTCACCTGATAATTCATGGTTGAGGCCAAACTAGGTTTTTACAGTTTTATTTTAAAATGTTCATCACTTTTGATGTTTGTGGATTATTGAATGCCAGTGAGTAGAGAAGTAGATTAGTAAATAAAGTGTAATACTTATAGGGGATTGGTAGTTAGTCCTTAATTGCACGTTACTTCCTCAAGCAGAAATGTGAGATTATTAAAAGTACAGACCTTGGAGTCACACATAACAAGGTTCAAATCCTGGTTTTTTTCTTTTACTAACTGTGTGACCTTAGGCAGATCACTAAATTTGTTCCTCAACTTCCTCATCTGTGAAGAAGCAATAATAATATCAGCTTGTTGGTTGTTTTGAGGATTATATGAGATCAGAGAGAGTATAGTAGAATTATCACTTATTGACATGAATAAAATTTGTATTATTGTCATTATCTTAAAAATACTTGTTTCTCACATGAGTATGAGTAGTGAGGGATGATGAATAGAATCCTCTGGGAGATGTGGAAGTAGGCATTGAAAACAATATTTTTCATTTTGTCTGTTATGAGGTAGCTTTAATGTGCTGCCCACATAGCTATTCCCTATATCTTGTCTCTGAACTGTCTTGCAGGTTAGAGTGAGATCATATGGACTTGAGAAAATAGAATACCTTCAAGATTTGTTATAGAACCATTTTCTGTCTTTGTTGGCATTTCGTGTGTTGCTTACTTTTAGACAAGAAAAGTGTTAGATTTTCTAATAACAGCTTCTGTTAAAGTGTTCTTTTTATGGATAAAATATTTCAGTATGAATTTTATTTCAGATGAAATTAAAACTTTCTTTGAACAATGTCTGTATGTTCAATTATTAGAATCCAAAGTTCCAGATGATAGTCTCAGATTATTTATTTGAGCATACTTCCTAATTGAAGCAGTTCTTCCCTGAAATTAGATCAACAAACTGAAAAAAAATTAGCTCTTTCCTTTTAGTACTAATATAGTATTAGAGCATTTGAGTCTGAATCTTTTAAGAATTTGGCCTCATGAAATATTTCTGCTGTTTGATTTTTGATTTTTAAAAATTTTATTTTTAAATAACATTTGTATATATTTAGGTGTGCAACATGGTAATTTGATGTACATATACACATTGAAATGATTACTACAGTGAAACTAATTAACATACTATCTAACATGTTTATCATTTTTGTGTACATGTAATAAGAATATCTAAAATCTACTCTCTTAGCAAATTTCTAGTAGTCAGTACAGTATTAACTATAGTCAGCATGCTGTATATTAGATCTATAGAATCATTCATCCTACATAACTACAACTTTGTATCCTTTGACCAGTATTTTTAGGTTCTACATATAAGTGAGATTATGTAGTTTTTTTCTTTCTATATCTGGCTTATCTTACTTAGCATATGTCCTCCAGGTTCATCCATGTTATTGTATATGGTAGGATCTCTCTTTTTTAAGGCTGACATTAGTGATATGTATATTAATTTCTTTATGCATTTATTCATCAGTGGACACTTAGGTTGTTTCCATATCTTGACTATTGTGAATAATGTCATGAACATGGGAGTGCAGTTGTCTCTTCATGGTCTAGGTGACTTTAAGTTGTGAGCAGGCAACTATCCTCAAAATGAAATTGTTCTCTAGGAATAGTATGTGATGACACTGAACAAATACTTATGTAAAAGTTTTACCTTTTTAAATGATATTAAACAGTTATGTTACTATAATGTGCGTTTGAGTGTAAGAATTATTGTGCACCACTGTAAGTAAACAAAGAGTAAGCATTTCACTCACATTGGTATAACCACTACTGAGGTGAGGCTGCCTCCTACCCCTCAACGTAAAAGAATCTCATATTTATGTATCTGTGTGTGTGTGTGTGTGTGTGTGTGTGTGTGTGTATATATATGTATATATGCAACACAATCTATTTCTAGACCTATAGACTTAATTATCCTAACTCTTGACGTGGTTCAGATTTCCAACTGCCGAGATGAAATTTTATTCTCTCTATATTAATGAATATACATTAGGGAAAAACCTAGAAAATTCTAATATTAAGGTTATTTTAGTACCTCAATTATCGGATTAAACAGTTATTTTTTCTCTTATAATGCACGTTTTGTGGTTACCTAGTCTACCAAATGTACTAAGTCAAAAGTGAATATAAAACACCTTAAATTTGTAAGTAATAATTTAAATAATCTATTACTTCTGTATTAATTTCTTGTGACTGCCCTAACAAACTGCCCCAAATTTGGAGATTAAAACATCAGATATTTATTCTTTCAAATTTCTGGAGGTCATTAATCCAAAATTAAGGTGTTAGAAGGGTCATGGGTGAAATTTTTCCTTGCCTCTTCCTTTTCAGGAGGCTCCAGTGATTCCTTGGCCTGTGGTCACATAACTCTATAATCTCTGCTTCCTTCTTCACCTGGTCTTTTCCTCTATGTTTATCTCTCCTCTTCTCTTGGAAGGATGTTTATCAGTCCCTCATGGGCCCACCTTAATCCAGAATGATCTCATATTGAGGTCATTAATTTAATTACATCAGCAAAGTTTCTTTTTCCAAATAAGATCATGTGCACATTTTCCAGGGGACACTTTTTTTTTGGAGAGGCAGTGTGGTCATCACTCAACCTACTGCACTTATTTGGCTGTTCTTCTTCCTACCATACCCTCCTTTGAAAGAGAATCACCTTAGTTTTGCTCATCTTTCTTATTTTTGCACCCAGACTCATAAAATAGTTTTATTCAAAGTGTTCTAATCTTTTATGTAAATCTTGATGTGAAACTTTGTGCCAATGAATCTGAAGTTCCCAATGTAGCATTTGTACATCTACTGATTCTCATAAGAGGTAGGGACATGGCTGAGTGCTCAGTGTTTTTGTGGAACATGCAAGTACAAAAAAATGCATTAGATTTAGTGGTTTGAACTTTATCTATAATTGTCAAAGTTGGAGGAATCAACTCTACAAATGTTGTGAACTCAGTTCTAAAATCATAACAATTTTAATGTAAAATATAGGCCAAGAACGCAAAGGAGACAACTGAACATTAATCACAGAAGAGTGGGATTTCAGTTCCTTGATGACACAAATCACATCTGTTCTCCTAGCTAGTCTATACATGAGTCACTCAGTTTTTCAATTTCTGAAATAAAGAAACCCATTTATGTTTTCTAATCAGATTTTTTTAAATGCTAGTGACCCTAAAAATCCTTCAAATACTTCCTCTGGCAAACTTCTGATATTTTCAGATTATATACTGGTGAACTATGGGAATACTTACTAAACTTCTGCCACCGTAAAAGAAAAGAAATCCCACAATAAAAATATCAAATATACGTGTGTCTGGAAAATGATGAAGTATTTTGTGAGCAGTACATTTTGGGGACAAGATTTTAATGAAAATCAAGACTGTCAGAGAAGAAAAAATTCTTCCTAGCTTTCACTAGTTTTAAAGGTAATATTCCAGATTCAGTAAGTTTAATAAGTGTGTTGTTGCTAAGATTAATATGGCATTGGAGATTATCAATTTATAGTAAGTATATTAAAATAATATCATTTTGATAATAGTAATAATTATGTATAGATTGTTAACTAGTATAATGAAAAGAATATTCTTGGCATAGATGACCTGGATTTGAATCTTGCTTCTTTCTAATATCATGATTTTGGACAAGTTTAATATCAAATCCAAATTTCAGATAATAATCTAAAAATAAGAGTAATAATGCTTACCTAAGTTTCCTTGGAAAGATTAAGATAATATATCAATAGGTAAAACCAACTGTAGAACATTAACAATAAACATCATTAAATTAGAATTTCAGTATATGCATATTGAAATTTCTACTAGTTTTGGCTTGTCAGACTCAGATTTTATCAAAATTTAATAATTACTAACATAAATTAGTGATTAAATTGCACATTTATTCACATTCTTTTTGGTGGCAACATTTAAAACATTTTAAAAGTGAGTTTACAGTGTTTGATTAAACACCTGAAATCAGACCACAGCAAGAGCAAAATTCTGTTATTTTCTATGTCAAGGAAGAGTCTGAATTAAGATGATCCTGTCACAGACAGTGCTATAGCATACTGCTGTTCATAAAAAGGGAAACAACATTTATGCCACTGCTAGTTTGAAAAACTTGAGCTTGCCATGCAAATATGTAAAAACTCTTCCACTTTTTTTTAACATCTTTATTGGAGTATAATTGCTTTACAGTGGTGTGTTAGTTTCTGCTTTATAACAAAGTGAATCAGTTACACATATAAATATGTCCCCATATTTCTTCCCTCTTGCATCTCCCTCCCTCCCACCCTCCCTATCCCACCCCTCTAGGTGGTCACAAAGCACTGAGCTGATCTCCCTGTGCTATGCGGCTGCTGCCCACTAGCTATCTATTTTACATTTGGTAGTGTATATATGTCCATGCCACTCTCTCACTTTATCCCAGCTTACCCTTCCCCCTCCCCGTATCCTCGAGTCCATTCTCTAGTAGGTCTGTGTCCTTATTCCCGTCTTGCCCCTAGGTTCTTCATGACCATTTTTTTTTTTTCAGATTCCATATACATGTGTTAGCATACGGTACTTGTTTTTCTCTTTCTGACTTACATCACTCTGTATGACAGTCTGTAGGTCCATCCATTTCACTACAAATACCTCAATTTCGTTCCTTTTTATGGCTGAGTAATATTCCATTGTATATATGTGCCACATCTTCTCTATCCATTCATCTGTTGATGGACACTTAGGTTGCTTCCATGTTCTGGCTATTGTAAATAGAGCTGCAATGAACATTTTGGTACATGACTCTTTTTGAATTATGGTTTTCTCAGGGTATATGCCCAGTAGTGGGATTACTGGGTCATACGGTAGTTCTATTTTTAGTTTTTTAAGGAACGTCCATACTGTTCTCCATAGTGGCTGCATCAATTTACATTCCCACCAACAGTGCAAGAGGGTTCCCTTTTCTCCACACCCTCTCCAGCATTTATTGTTTGTAGATTTTTTGATGATGGCCATTCTGACTGGTGTGAGATGATATTTCATTTTAGTTTTGATTTGCATTTCTCTAATGATTAATGATGTTGAGCATTTTTTCATGTTTCTGTTGGCAATCTGTATATCTTCTTTTTTTTTTTTTTTTTGCGGTACGCAGGCCTCTCGCCGTTGTGGCCTCTCCCGTTGCGGAGCACAGGTTCTGGACGCGTAGGCTCAGCAGCCATGGCTCAGGGGCCCAGCTGCTCCGTGGCATGTGGGGTCTTCCCGGACCGGGGCACGAACCCGTGTCCCCTGCATCGGCAGGCGGACTCTCAACCACTGCGCCACCAGGGAAGCCCTGTATATCTTCTTTGGAGAAATGTCTGTTTAGGTCTTCTTCCCAATTTTGGATTGGGTTGTTTGTTTTCTTAATATTTAGCTGCATGAGCTGCTTGTAAATTTTAGAAATTAATCTTTTGTCAGTTGCTTCATTTGCAAATATTTCTCCAATTCTGAGGGTTGTCTTTTCGTCTTGTTTATGGTTTCCCTTGCTGTGCAAAAGCTTTTAAGTTTCATTAGGTCCCATTTGTTTATTTTTGTTTTTATTTCCATTTCTCTAGGAGGTGGGTCCAAAAGGATCTTGCTGTGATTTATGTCATAGAGTGTTCTGCGTATGTTTTCCTCTAAGAGTTTGATGGTGTCTGGTGTTACATTTAGGTCTTTGATCCATTTTGAGTTTATTTTTGTGTTTGGTGTTAGGGAGTGTTCTAATTTCATTCTTTTACATGTAGCTGTCCAGTTTTCCCAGCACCACTTATTGATGAGGCTGTCTTTTCTCCATTGTATATTCTTGCCTCCTTTATCAAAGATAAAGTGACCATATGTGTGTGGGTTTATCTCTAGACTTTCTATCTTGTTCCATTGATCTATATTTCTTTTTCTATGCCAGTACCATACTGTCTTGACTACTGTAGCTTTGTAGTACAGTCTGAAGTCAGGGAGCCTGATTCCTCCAGCTCCGTTTTTCTTTCTCAAGATTGCTTTGGCTATTTAGGGTCTTTTGTGTTTCCATACAAATGGTGAAATTTTTTGTTCTAGTTCCGTGAAAACTGCCAGTGGTAGTTTGGTAGGGATTGCACTGAATATGTCGATTGCTTTGGGTAGTAGAGGTATTTTCACAATGTTGATTCTTCTAATGCAAGAACATTGTATATCTCTCCATCTATTTGTATCACCTTTAATTTCTTTCATCAGTGTCTTATAATTTTCTGCATACAGGTCTTTTGTCTCCTTAGGTAGGTTTATTCCTAGATATTTTATTGTTTTTGTTACAGTGGTAAATGGGAGTGTTTTCTTAATTTCACTTTCAGATTTTTCATCATTAGTTTATAGGAATGCAAGAGATTTTTGTGCATTAATTTTGTATCTTGCTACTTTACAAAATTCATTGATTAGCTCTAGTAGTTTTCTGGTAGCATCTTTAGGTTTCTCTATGTATAGTATCATGTCATCTGCAAACAGTGACAGCTTTACTTCTTCTTTTCTGATCTGGATTCCTTTTATTTCTCTTTCTTCTCTGATTGCTGTGGCTAAAACTCTCAAAACTATGTTGAATAATAGTGGTGAGAGTGGGCAAGCTTGTCTTGTTCCTGATCTTAGTGGAAATGGTTTCAGTTTTTCACCATACAAACACCATGTGTTTGTATTTCTTACAGATTTTTTTTTCCTGTAATTGATATCAAGTCTCATAGCATTGTGGTTGGAAAAGATACTTGATACGATTTCAAAATTTACCAAGGCTTGATTTGTGACCCCATATATGATCTCTCCTGGATAATGTTCCATGAGCACTTGAGAAGAATGTGTATTCTGTTGTTTTGGATGGAATGTCCTATAAATATCAATTAAGTCCATCTTGTTTAATGTATCATTTAAAGGTTCTGTTTCCTTATTTATTTTCCTTTTGGATGATCTATCCATTGGTGAAAGTGGGGTCTTAAAGTCCCCTACTATGATTGTGTTACTGTCGATTTCCCCTTTTATGGCTGTTAGCATTTGTCTTATGTATTGAGGTGCTTCTACGTTGGGTGCATAAATATTTACGTTTGTTATATCTTCTTCTTGGATTGATCCCTTGATCATTATTTAGTGTCCTTCTTTGTCTCTTGTAATAGTCTTTGTTTTAAAGTCTATTTTGTCTGATACGAGAATTGCTACTCCAGCTTTTTTTGATTTCCATTTGCATGGAATATCTTTTTCCATCCCCTCACTTTCAGTCTGTATGTGTTCATAGGCCTGAAGTGGGTCTCTTGTAGACAGCATAGATACGGGTCTTGCTTTTGTATCCATTCAGCCAGTCTGTGTCTTTGGTGGGAGCATTTAATCCATTTACATTTAAGGTAATTATCGATATGTATGTTCCTATTACCATTTTTTAAATTGTTTTGGGCTTATTATTGTAGGTTTTTTCCTTCTCTTGTCTTTCCTGCGTAGAGTAGTTCCTTTAGCATTTGTTGTATATCTGGTTTGGTGGTGCTGAATTCTCTTAGCTTTTGCTTGTCTGTAAAGGTTTTAATTTCTCTGTCAAATCTGAATGAGGTTCTGCTGGGTAGAGTAATCTTTGTTGTAGGTTTTTCTCCTTCATCACTTTAAATATGTCCTGCCACTCCCTTATGGCTTGCAGAGTTTCTGCTAAATGTCAGCTGTTAACCTTATGGGGATTCCCTTATGTGTTATGTCTTTTTTTTTCCTTGCTGCTTTAAATATTTGTTCTTTGTATTCAGTTTTTGATACTTTCATCAATATGTGTCTTGTCATGTTTCTCCTTGGATTTATCCTGGATGGGACTCTGTGTGCTTCTTGGTCTTGATTAAGTATTTCCTTTCCCATATTAGGGAAGTTTTCAACTATAGTCTCTTCAAATATTTTCTCAGTCCCTTCCTTTTTCTCTTCTTCTTCTGGGACCCCTATAATGTGAATGTTGGTGCGTTTAATGTTGTCCCAGAGGTCTCTGAGACTGTCCTCAATTCTTTTCATTCTTTTTTCTTTATTCTGCTCTGCAGTAGTTATTTCCACTATTTTATCTTTCAGGTCACTTATCTGTTCTTCTGCCTCAATTATTCTGCTATTGATCCCTTCTAGAGAATTTTAAATTTCATTTATTGTGTTGTGCATCACTGTTTGTTTGCTCTTTAGTTCTTCTACATCCTTGTTAAAGGTTTCTTGTATTTTCTCCATTGTATTTCCAAGATTTTGGATCATCTTTGCTATCATTATTCAGATTTCTTTTTCAGGTAGACTGCCTATTTCCTCTTCATTTGTTTGGTCTGGTGGGTTTTTGCCTTGCTCCTTCATCTTCTGTGTGTTTCTGTCTTCTCATTTTGCTTAACTTACTGTGTTTGTTGTCTGCTTTTCACAGGCTGCAGGTTCATAGTTCCCATTGTTTTTGGTGTCTGTCCCCAGTGGCTAAGGTTGGTTCAGTGGGTTGTGTAGGCTTCCTGGTGGAGGAGACTAGTGCCTGTGTTCTGGTGGATGAGGCTGTATCTTATCTTTCTGGTGGGCAGGTCCACATCTGGTGGTGTGTTTTGGTGTGTCTGTGGCCTTATTATGGGTTTAGGCAGCCTCTCTGCTAATGGGTGGTGTTGTGTTCCTGTCTTGCTAGCTGTTTCGCACAGGGTGTCCAGCACTGTAGCTTGCTGATCATTGAGTCTAACTGGGTCTTGGCATTGAGATGGAGATCTCTGGGAGATTTTTGCCGTTTGATATTGCGTGGAGCTGGGAGGTCTCTTATAGACCAGTGTCCTGAACTTGGCTCTTCCACCTCAGTGGCACAGCCCTGACACCTGGCTGGAGCACCAAGAGCCTGTCCTCCACATGGGTCAGAATAAAAGGTAGGAAAAAAAGAAAGAAAGAAAGAAGAAAAAATAAAATAAAGTTATTAAAGTAAAAAATAAAAAATAATTAGTAAGAAAAAAAATTCTTTAAGTATTAAAAAAGACAAAAAAGGACAGACAGAACCCTAGGACAAATGGTAAAAGCAAAGCTATACAGACAAATCACACACAGAAGCATACACGTACACACTCACAAAGAGAGAAAAAGGGAGAAAAAAAAAATGTATCGTTGCTCCCAAAGTCCACCTCCTCAATTTGGGATGATTCATTGTCTATTCAGGAATTCCACATATGCAGGGCACATCAAGTTAATTGTGGAGATTTACTCTGCTGCTTCTGAGGCTGCTGGGGGAGATTTACCTTTCTTTTATTTGTTTGCACAGCTCCAGGGTTCAGCTTTGGATTTTGCCCCGCCTCTGCGTGTAGTGTCACCTTAGGGTGTCTTTTCCTCTCCCAGACAGGACGGGGTTAAAGGAGCAGCTGATTCGGGGGCTCTGACTCACTCAGGCCGGGGGAAGGGTGGGGAACGGAGTGCGGGGCGAGCCTGCGGCGGCAGAGGCCGGCGTGACTTTGCACCAGCCTGAGGCGTGCCGTGTGTTCTCCCACGGAAGTTGTCCCTGGATCACGGGACCCTGGCAGTGCGGGCTGCACAGGCTCCCTGGAGGGGAGGTGTGGATAGTTACCTGTGCTTGCACACAGTCTTCTTGGTGGCGGCAGCAGCGGCCTTAGCATCTCATGCTTGTCTCCCGGGTCCGCGCTGATAGGCGTGGCTCGCGCACATATCTGGAGCTCCTTTAAGTGGAGGTCTTAATCCCTTCTCCTCACGCACCAGGAAACAAAGAGCCAAGACAAAGTCTCTTGTCTCTTCGGCAGCTCCAGACTTTTTTCCCGGACTCCCTCCCGGCTAGCAGTGGCGCACTAGCCCCCTTCAGGCTGTGTTCACGCAGCCAATCCCAGTCCTCTCCCTGGGATCTGACCTCCGCTGGACCCTCAGCTCCCAGCCCCCGCCCGCTCCAGCAGGTGAGCAGACAAGCCTCTGGGGCTGGTGAGTGCTGGTCGGCACCGATCCTCTGTGGGGGAATCTCTCTGCTTTGCCCTCCGTGCCCCTGTTGTTGTGCTCTCCTCCGTGGCTCCGAAGCTCCCCCCTCTGCCGCCTGCAGTCTCCGCCCGCGAAGGGGCTTCCTAGTGTGTGGAAACATTTCTTCCTTCACAGCTCCCCTCTCAGTGGTGCAGGTCCCGTCCCTATTCTTTTGTCTCTGTTTTTTCTTTTGCCCTACCCAGGTACATGGGGATTTTCTTGCCTTTTGGGAGGTCTGAGGTCTTCTGCCAGCGTTCAGTAGGTGTTCTATAGGAATTGTTCCACATGTAGATGTATTTCTGGTGTATTTGTGGGGAGGAAGGTGATCTCCGTGTCTTACTCTTCTGCCATCTTGAAGCTCTCTCTCCACCTTTTTTTTTTATGGATGGTCTACTTGAGAAAATAGGTATTTATAAAATGTCTTTTATTGTTCTTGACCAAAGATTGTACTTTTTTTAATTCACAAAGCCTGCAAATTATATTAGTTTCCCGTGAACAGTAATAGTACAGGGGATTAGGGCAATGCCTTTATACATTGAAAGTTATTCACTTCTGTTTCCTGTGGGCCTACAGAAATAATGTGACCTGTTCTGGAGGGAAGGTCATCGTATCATGTCTTCTAACTTACTGTAACATAAAACAATTTTGTCTAATATAATTCTCTCACATTTTATTGATTTTATATGTGGTCAGCACTTGCAGTTGTAAATGATTTAGAAGAAAACATGACATGACTCTGCCCTTAAGGTGCTTAACATTTACTGGGGTTTAGCACGAGAAATTACTAGAATTCTGTATTCATTTATTTGTTATAGGTCTATTAAGAGTTTCTATCTCTTCTTGAGTCATTATGGTATTTTGTGTTTTTCTAGGAATATATCCGTTTCCACAAAGTTGTATACTTTCTTTGTATAAAGTTTTGTTTTTAATAATATTTGCTTATAGCTTTTAATTTCTGTGATATCTATAGTAATGAATTTCTGATTTGGTAATATGCCTCTTATCTATCTTTTTTCCCTTGGCTAGTCTAACCAAAGTTTTATCAACTGTTGACATTTTCAGGGAAGCAATATTAGACTTCATTTTTCTACTCCATTTGTGTTTTCTATTTCATATATTTTTACTCACATTTTTTCTTTCTTTAGGCTTGATTTGCTGTTATTTTCTGACCATGTATAAATATATATATATATATACATGTATATATGTGTGTGTATATAAATACACACATAACCAACAACAATAGCAGATTAGTTGTTCTCAAATGCTCATGGTATTTTGGGGTATAGTGTATGTGTGTGTATATATATGTGTGTGTGTATGTGTGTATATATATTCACATATACACAACAGTATATATTATATAGATACACAGTACACATTATATGTATATATGCACACATATGTATATATTTATATAAACAATTTGATTAACCATATTCAGTATTCTTCAAAACTTCTTTATCCTTACTAATTTTTTATCTACTTTTTTCTATCATATACTGAGAGAGGGATATTGCTATCTACAACTAATATTTTTTAATAGTCTGTCTTTATTTCTGGTATTTATTGTATTACACGTTACATGTTTGGGTGCACTGTTATGTGAATATACATATAAAAATTTTATATCTTATTCTGTTGACCCTTTTATGCTTATGAAATGTATTTTTAAAAAAATTTTTCTCTAGTAGTTTATTTTGTTTTGCAGTCTGTTCTGTCTTAGTTGAGCCACTCCAATTCTCTTATGGTTAATATTTGTATGATACATCATTTTAATCTTTTAAATTGCAAGCTACTTGCTTTATTGAATATAAAATGTGCTTCTTGTAGACAACATAGAGTTAGATCTGGCTTTTTATTCCGTGTGAAAATCTTTGGCTTTTGTTTAAGGTGTTCAGTCCATTCCATTTAACATAAATATTGTTATGCTTGGATTTACATATGAAATTTTGCATATATTTTCTATAAATATCATTTTGTTGTTCCTCTGTTTCTAATTTCATATTTTTGTGGCATACAATTATTTCAATGTACCATTTTAATTATTAATTGATATTTAACTATTTTTTTAAGTTACTTCCTTACTGGTTGCTTTAGTGATTAAAATGTACATCTTAATTTATCATAATCTACTTCAAATTAATACTGAGTTAATTTTGGTGAAATATACCACATTTCCTTCAATTAGCAACAGTGAAGTGCAATTATTCTAATATATATTACATATCTATGTGATATAAATTATATTATTATTATTTTTAATTATTGCCCACTTTTCAACAAAAAATTTGAGACATATGAAGGAATGAGAGTGTGACTTGTAAATATTGCTTAATAAAACCTTATGTGATATTTAGTGTAGTCACAATGTTGTACAATAAAGTTATCACACCATAAAATACATTGTATCCATTATGTGGTCACCCTCCATTCCACTTATTCCTATGTCATGGTAACCTTATCTGCTTTCTGTCACTACAAATTTGTACATTCTGGATATATCATGTAAGACAAATCATTCAATATGTGGCCTTTTCTGTCTGGCTTCTTTCAGTTAGCATAATATTTTCAAGGTTATCCAAGTAGTAGCATTTATTAGTATTTTAATCTTTTTATGGCTGAATAATATTCCATTCACGTATAGCACAGTTTGTTAATCCATTCATCCATTGATTATAATATGTTTCTGTGTGGATCTGTTTGAATTTATTTGCTTAGAATTTGTTGAGATTTTTGGATGTGTAGCTTTGTGTCTTTTATCCAATTTTAGATCTTTCTGGATGTTATTTCTTTAGACAGTTTTTCCTGCTCAATAGGTTTTTTGGTAATAGGACCAATTCCTGGAGCTTCCTCCTCCAGCATATTCCCATAGACCACTCTCTCTCCTATTGATGTTAAGATTTTCTCTTGATTTTGTCTTTCAGCAGTTTGAGCATTTTGTATATAGATGTTGATCTCTTTGTGTAATTCTACGTAGCGTTCATTGAGTTTCTTGACAGGGTGGCTTAATGTTTTACAGCTAATTTCAGGTTTTAAGCATTATTTCTTCAAATATTTTTTTCTATGTTTTCTTTCTACTCTCCTCCTGGGACTCCCATTATAATTTTGTTGATAGACTTGAAGTAGTTCCACAATCTCTGAGACTCTATATTTTCTTCAATTTTTTTCTGTCTTCAGATTTCATATCTTTTGATCCATCTTCATTTGTTGATTTGTTCTTCTCAAATCTGATGTTGAGCTCTTCTAGTTAATTAGTGAATGTGTAATTTCAGTTTTAGTTCTTTTCAACTCTAGACTTTTGATTTGATTCTTTCCTTTTTCACAGCTTCTATTTTTCTATTGAGATTCTCTGTTTGTTGAGACAGTGTCATCATATATCCCTTTATCTCTTTAAATATGGCTTCCTTTAATAAATGAACATATTTGTAAAAGCAACACACACACACACACACACGCACACACACACACACACACTCCAATATCTTATCCCAGTCACAATTTCTATTAACTGATTTGTTCCTGAATATTGGTCACACTTTTCTATCTCTTTGCATATCTCAATTCTTTTCTGTTGTTGAAAACTGGAAACTGTACATACAATATTGTAGCAAAATTGAATTTTGAATTTTCTTGAGTCTTTCTTTACTCTCTCTTTCTCTTTCCTTTTTAGTTTTTAGACTTAAACTGTGGAATCTTCCCCTCCCCTATTTCCATTTCACAATTTGCAACCACTTACATCTCTTCTCAGACACATTGAACTTGTAAGGCTTCTGCTCTCTGCCAATTAATCAGTGTGGGTTTGAAAACACATTGAAAGTTTATCCAATTGTTGAGCTTTCCTTGGCTTTCACTTTCAGCTGAGATATCTGTCTCCCTCCACATGTACATATTTCCCAGTCAGCAAGGAAATTATGGAGCGCTTGCCATGGGTTTTCTGGCTTTTTCTTTCAAGAATCTTCATGTTAAATATTTTCAGGGGGCCATTGAACACCCCATCTTGGATTGAATGGTCAAGCTAGGAGATGTTAAGATTTTCCCAGCTGTTCCTACTCATTTTGCTACATTTACTGACAGTGTCTCCACTGGTTTACACCCCTTGCTTAAAACCAAGGCCATCCCCTCTGGCAACAATGTTGCTAGTTTTCATTTCCCATCCTTCCCTGCTCTGGTGAAATCATTCTCAAAGACTGAGTTGAGAGGATGGCAATGTGACAAAAAGGCCACACATTTTCTCTGTTACTGTGCAAAGCTATGTCAGTTTTTATGAGTAAATGCTCCTCAATCTCTTGTTTTCACTTGATTGACTTCTAGAGCACACAAAATAGTTTTTAATCACAATACTGAACAGTTTTATACTTGTCACTTAGGGAGAGGATTAGTTAGCTTTTTCATACTTCTATAGCCATATGTCTGTAGTAGCCTCTATGTCCCAGGTCTTTTACTGAGGGAAGATTTACTTGTTTATTTACTTTTACAGAACAGAAATAACAACAAAGAATTTCTTGATAAGGAAGAAATGCTGGGATCAGCACAGAAATTAAGCCTAAGGTAAATCTGCTTGATGTCTTGATTTTTCCAAGGACAGGTCAATGTACATTGATAAAAATGATATCTCCATAAACATCTTGATCACATGGAAATAGCCCATGGAAAGGAAGGAGTGGGGGTTAGAAGACTAGATTCTTTTAGCTATGGTGTATTTGGGGAATCTGAGCAGCTTAATTAATCAATGAGCTTCAACATTCTCATCACTAATACAATGAGTTTGTAGTAATATATGGTTTGGCAGTTGTCTCCAATGCCTGCCTGTACAGCATTAGAGTCAGTTTTAATATAGAGTTTCTTAGGTCTCCTCTCTGAATTCCTGATTCAGTTGGAGAAGATGAGAGATAGGGTCTTTATTTTTAACAAGCATCAATGTAAATTCTAAATTTAAATAAATTCAAAAATACACTGCTCCCCCCCTACTCCCACAAAGTTTCTTGAATCTTCCTCTGACATATATCAAGATCATAAGTGGACAGCCTTCTTTTTGTTCACAGTTATGCACCATCTGTGTGGTGTTCTTGGTGCATTGTACTTCCTTGAACTAAATAAAGTGTGTCTTCTTTTTACCCTCCATTGATTATGGTGCCTGGTTCAGACACTGGCTATGGTTTATGTAGATAATAGCAGCTCAGCTGAAAGGTTGTTTACCTAGTGAAAATGCTGGCACAGCCCTCTCTGCAAGACCAATAATGCACGTGAGGACAGAGAGGTCTGGGAAAATCCTTGTGTCAGTCATAATGTTGTCTTTTTGCATCCTCTAAGAAAGGATGCTGTTGGTCTACCACAGACTTCTTTTTTTAGAATCCTAAACCTTAAGAAAAAAGTGAAAAAAAACACAAAACATAGCATGATGTAGGCTTTTGGGAATGTACAAATGTTTGCAATGCATTAGAACTGCCAGTAAAAGAAGCATGTGCTGGCATTCATAGGCACTAAAATTAATTCTGTTAGCAATGATAAATAAAAATAGATCAAATTAGAAGAGCTTATAGATTCACTTTTGCTTTCTGCTATTTTTGTATCACTGGAAGTCTAGGTGTCACACATCTATAGTTGCTATAAAGCACTGATTATGTTCACTTGGCTTAGTGACATAGAAAGCTAGGCTGAAGTAAAGGTAGTGAAGGATGTGATTGATAAAAATGCCTAGATAACATAAAAAATCATGGGCCCAACAGGGTTTTCATAATAATGATAGTTTAATGTTCATACTGCTTTTACCTCTTTTAATGTTATTTTTTTGCAGTAAATTGCCTTTCTGTGCCTCACGCATTTGTGAGTTTTGCAGAACAAGAAATACTGGCTTTCTTTAGAGCATAGGAAACTGGTACTCAGAGAAGTGGCTTGCACAAAGTCATAGGAAGAGAAATGAATGATATGCAATGAAGACTCAGTTTGAGGCAATAACTGTGATCTCATTCACAAAAGTAGAAACTCTTCAAGTATTTGCTAGATGATGGGCTCAGAAAACAATCAGACAAACAAGTAGTTCAGGAGAGCTGGTAGGTACAATTTATCACAAAATGCTGAATGATCTGGAAAGCAGCTCAGTGTCCTAAATCAATAGCAAATGTGCATGTTTTTTCATCCATCACCCAATTATGTTAGAGATGACAGCTTATTTGATGAAGGCAACAGCATTCTGTGCATTTTATTATAAGATTTGCTACTGGATTTTTTGTTCTATCAGAATGACCAACATTAGAAAGGCTTTATGAGAGTAAATATTGTGAAACAATGAGAACTTTCACACACTCGTGGTGATAATGTAAGTATGTATATCCATTTGGGGAAGACAAAAATTTGGCATATTCTACTGGGGTTGAATATACTTATTTCCTATGAGCCAGAAATTCCATTTCTAGGTATATACCCAACAGAAATGCACGCACATGCATCCCAAAAGATATGTACAAGACACATATAGCGGCATTGAATCAAAGGTATATCGAAGGTAAAATGGATTAAAAAATGTCATACTTGTGCAATGGAATACTGTATAGAATGAAAATGAATTAACTATAAGTATATGCAACCACATAGATGAATGTCACAGATAAAATATTGAGCAAAAGGATACACACTGTGTGTTTGCTACTGGATTTTATGAGAGCTCTTTTGAAAGAAAACTTTGTCACCATTTTGTTAAACGTATTTTATTAAGCTACTCATTTAAAAAATATATTTGTGCAATTCTTGGAAATGCTGAGTTTCAGTCTTCTTTGGTCTCGATAAGGCATAATACATCTCCCCTGAGGCTGGTCCTGACAAATCCCGAGACACATTTAGCCTTTAAAGTCGATTCCACCTCATTCATTTCTCATTGTATCAGAGCAAACAAGAGACACAGAAGTGTTGTGCATCTTTGGGATTACAGATTATGATTTAAAATGTGCTGATAAATCCAGAAGTCTTAAATTTAAATTAGTCACCACACATGAGAGCAATTTCCTGGCATTCTGTGTTCTTCAGCTCAAGGGTTTTATCCTGGATGAGTGCACACTTCTACTCTGGCAAATGAGCATTAATGGATACACTTTGGGTAAAATGAAGCAATAATGAGCCAGGGTTTACTATTTGAGCCAAAAATTTAGGCAAAATTAGAATGTATAAATGAAGCAGTTGATTTATATCGTGAAATTATATATATATGTGTATATATATACATATATATAATGATATAAATGGATCTGTAGAAATTTTTCTTTAAAAATTATGTAATTTTGACTAATATCAGGAATGGCCCCAATGTATGCTTCTCTCAGATCTGATGGGTCTAATCTTCCCTCCTGGAACTGCTGCTTTCCCCAAGTTGGTCATCTTGCTTCTAGACAGCTGCTACCAATCAACTCCCACTGGGAAGACACGGGCAAGGTGCACTAGGATTAGCCACTACATTCATCAAAAATCATTTAGAAAACCCGGGCCTGAGTCAAATAGCTGCTGAAATTTTAATATTATAGTGTTCCTGGGCTTTATTGCTATCCTCTGACTAGTCTCTTTTCTCCTGTGTCCCATTTGGCTACTAACTGCTGCTTTGCCCATTTGAACCCCTGTTTTATGTGCTTTGATACATTTTTCCCCATTCTCCCTGACTGTGGACCACATGCCCCGCTCTGCACTCTGGTGATTGCCCCCTTGGTTTTATTGTCCATCTGCCTAGTTTCTGACCTTCTCTGTGAGCAAGAGCCCTCTGATAAATAAATAACTGCCAATCTGCTGTTGGCATTTTCTAATTGCCTTATCATCATTATTTCTTAGGAAGCCAGTTTGTCTAACTGTACTAGATGTGCCATCCACTCTAGAGTGGCTCTGTTGCCTATTGGTTAAATGGTTAAAAGTAGTTAAAGTATCTGGCATCTGATCAGTTCATCTCTCTCACTGTTGGGTAGGGAGTGGGGTAGGAGGAGGTGAGTGGGTGGGGAATAAAAAAGGCCCCCTGGACTACACTTCTTAACTTGACCTTTGGGTAAACAAACTAATGAAATTTGCCCAGGAGGAAAAGACTTTATCTCTGAAATGCCCTTAGCAGGATGTCCCTGGAGGATTATTCAGGATGGGTCAGCATGGCACCCTGGAGAAAGTCACTTGCGACTCTCAGTAGTATAAAATGGAGATGTTTTGGGCTTCCCTGGTGGCGCAGTGGTTGAGAGTCCGCCTGCCAATGCAGGGAACACGGGTTCGTGCCCCGGTCTGGGAAGATCCCACATGCTATGCAGCGGCTGGGCCCATGAGCCATGGCCACTGATCCTGCGCACCTGGAGCCTGTGCTCCGCAACAGGAGAGGCCACAACAGTGAGAGGCCCGTGTACAGCAAAAAATAAAATAAAATAAAATGGAGATGTTTTATATGCTAGTCTTTTGTGAGGTGATCCTGTGAACCTCACTCAGAAACTTCATGTATTTTGGGACAGAGAGTTTTATCCAACATGAGAAGAAATTTGGGAGCAACTCTTGACAGCTCTACTTTATATAGTTCTTTAATTTCCTGTGTCCTTGACATTATTTAGTAAACCCTGACACTGGTTAAGATCTCTGACCCATGTGACTCTGATTTGACAATGTGATGTGTGTATTAGCTCAGGATTTCTGGCTCTAGTGTGGGACTACCTGGATTTGAATCCCTGTTTCCCCCGTTTTTACCTATGGGCTTTGGGCAAGTTATCTAACCTATCAATGATTAATTTTTCTACCCATAAAATGGAGATTAGGAATAGTTTGTGTTTTGAATTAATGCATGCAAAATGTAGAACAGTATCTTGTGCATAGTAAACTTGATGTAATGTTAGATATTTTATTACGGTTCAGTTCAAAAGCAGGGCTACGATAATAACCAACATTCATCATATACATAGTGCACACCAGAAACTGAGTCAAGCACTTTAAAATAATTATTTTCTTCTAATTTTTACAATCAATCCTATAAATAGTGAGAAGAATTTCCAAAAATGTGGAGAAGGAGATTGACTAGAGTTTTCACATTGTCCTTCTAAAGCATATATAAGGCATAACCTCATGTTACTCCCTACCCCCAAATTAGATGTCTCTAGGCCCTTGATACTCAAAATGCTATCTGCAGCATTGGCATCACCTGAGAGCTTGTTAGAAATGCAGACTTTCTGCCTCTAGACTCTATCAAAGACCTACTGATTCAGAATCTGTATTTTAACAAGATCCCTGGAGTGATGTGTATGCCTGTTAAAATTTGAGAACCCTATTTCAGCCAGTTTTAAATGTTTCTTTCCAATGCCATTTTATCAAACACATTTGCCATGGTTTCTAAATATATTTTTAATTGCTGTAGTTTTTTTGTTTGTTTGTTTTTGTTTTTTGCGGTACGCGGACCTCTCACTGTTGTGGGCTCTCCCGTTGCGGAGCACAGGCTCCGGACGCGCAGGCTCAGCGGCCATGGCTCACGGAACTAGCCGCTCCGCGGCATGTGGGATCTTCCCAGACCGGGGCACGAACCCGTGTCCCCTGCATCGGCAGGCGGACTCTCAACCACTGCGCCACCAGGGAAGCCCACGAACAGTTTTTAATAGAAATAAATCTGACATTTCCACAATTTGCATTTTCTTTCACTTGTGTCTCTGTAAAATGAGATCAGATATGAAACATAAGTACTTGAATTAACCAAAGCCACTGATTTTACGTAAAGTAATTTAACTCAAATTTTGATCCAATGGCATTCTTGTCCTATCCTTTGATTTATGAAAGATTTTGCAAAAGTTTTATTGTATACTTTTTATGGTTCAGGTTTAATTGGAGACAGTTGTTCTTCTTGCAGTTGCCCTATTGATTAGAATACCTGGAACACCACTAACATTTTTGTTTCATGAACTCTTCCATGAACTCTAAATTAATTACTGAAATAATTGTGGACATATTGTAGCAATACATTTTTACTTAAAAAAATTAATGTAGTGGCTTCCCTGGTGGTGCAGTGGTTAAGACTCCGCCTGCCAATGCAGGGGACATGGGTTCGAGCCCTGGTCTGGGAAGATCCCACATGCCGCAGAGCAGCTAAGTCCGTGCGCCATAACTACTGAGCCTACGCTCTAGACCCTGCCAGCCACAACTAACTGAAGCCCGCACGCTAGGGCCTGTGCTCCGCAACGAGAGAAGCCGCTGCAAAGGAGCCTGCGCACCGCAACAAAGAATAGGCCCCACTCGCCGCAACCAGAGAAAAGCCCACGTGCAGCAACAGAGACCCAACGCAGCCAAAAAAATAATAATAATAAAATAAATAAATTTATTAAAAAATTAATGTAATGCTGGGAAGCATTAAAACAGTAAATTAAGAGGAAAAAATCTCTTTGATAATCCTTACCTTGTAAAAACAATAGCTAGTCATTGATCTTAATTCTTAATCTGTTCTTGAAGATTGAAAACACAGAATAGCTTTAGGGCTGTAGAAATAAATGAAAACCACCCAAAAGAGAATAGAGGCTATTTGTTCAGAGCTTGCTGTAGCATGTGTATCAGCAACTGTCACTTGCATCTGTCAGAGGCTCAAAGGCTGCCAGGTGAGTGGGGAAGCTTTACAGTGAAAAAAAATGGAAGGCTTCAATAACACTCTGATTGGAGGTTATTGACATTGGGAAGTTGGACGGCAAACTAGAATCACAACATGGTATATAGTGAATTCAGAGAGCAGATTTATTTGGCTTTTCTAGCTGGTCCTGAGTTGGAAGAAGAGGCAGAAATTAGGGAAACTGGCAGAAATCGACTAAATCCTAATTGTTCTGGGCCAATTACTGAAGAGGTTATGGTTTGGCTTCCTGGGCTGGTTGCTGCAGAGGAGGTATCAGTAGGTGAGAGTTTTATTTTCCTGTGTAATCTGGCCATTTTCTGTATATTTGGTCTTTCAGGAAAGAATCCAAGTTGTTACATAAAAGAACTGAAAATATCAAACCTGCTGTTATTATACTTTTAAAAAAGAAACCTAATGTTCTGACTTGGTTTTAGGCCAGTGCTATCAAATATTAAAAATTATTTTAAAATAATACATATAAGCAGTTGAATATTTGCATTTGTGCTGAATAAAATGCTGCCTACCAGAATGGTGGGAGAAATAACAAGGCAGCCCCTGTTATTGAGGTAATTTGACAATTATCATTTTCTGTATCTTTCGGAGCTCAGAATAATGTAGCAGCGGGGATTTTAGAGAGGAAAAAATTTAATAAATGGATATGCTGACTAAATTTATAGTTATCACCGGTAAGGCAAGGAATCATCAATGCAACCTTGAAAGCAGTTAAAGGACAGTTGAGTTAGAAAGATTGGTCAACACTGTAGCAAGCTCTAGCCTAACCTATCGGACTAGATAGAGAAATGAAGCAGTGAAATAATTTTAACCAACATTTGAACATTTATACTGCTCCAAGCACAGTCTTATGGGCTGGTGAGTATTAAAAAGAATAAGAACTAGGTCAGTCATCATGGAAATTGGTGCAATGGATAAACATTCAGTTACTTATATCCAGATGCAAAAATCTATGATTTAAATGACAGTGTTTTTTAGAAATGGATAGTGGCAGCTAAAAGTATGTTTTAATCAATTAATGGCTCATTGTGCTACTTTTAAAAGATAGTAGATTTATGCTTTTTATACATAAGGTATGTCCCGTTTACCTGCTGTTAGGAATGCCAGATACAAGTGTGCCAACGGAAAATGTATATATTATCAGCATGGCTTTCTAACTTCACTTTTATTTAATTTCAAATCTTAATATATTAATTAAAAATTATAACACTGCCCTATGCATAGTCAGTAACCAATGGAAGAATTCATAGTTAATTCATCTTAATTAGTATTAAGATTTTGGTAATTAAAGATTAATAGCACCAGAAACTGGATTATTTAGTTTATATACTTCTTAGTTATCCATGAAACTCAGTAAAGAATATTAACTTTTTCATTGGATTTTTTTAGAACTCTTCTGAGGTTCCACAAAATTTCCCCAGTCCCCACTTTGGGATTCTGAATTAGTAGTTCCAATAGGATTTTCCAAGTTCTTCCTTGGCTGAAAATGTGTATCTGTTATAATATGTTCTCATATAGGTAGTTAATAAACTAGGCCAAGATAAACAAAATTGTTTGCAAATTGGACAAGCTTAAAGGTATGCCTGAAAGAGATTTATATGTTAAAGGAGAGTAAAGTTAATATGGTCAAATGGAGAAAAAAATGGGAGACAGATGTTTTCAAAAGCTTCAAGGAGTTTTGTGTTATTGTGTCAGGCTGGTTTAAATTTATGCTCTCACAGTTTATGCAGAATTTGCATTTACTTTTAATTTGCTTTTGTTAATGTTTTATTTTAATTATTTATTTGAAAATTTAACACTCAAAGACCTAGCAGTTGAGAATGAGGTCTTCCTTGATCCTAAACAAATTTAGTGTGTCCCTTATAGTCCTTTGCACACGTCTTGAAGCCCCCCCAACAAAGTATCTCTTTTCGAAAAACCCCATCACTTCTTGCTGACCATATTTCTGACAGCTCTTCTCTTTCCCTCACTTCCCTGACTTCTCCCAGACTATTTATTCACTGTGACCCCACCCACCTTCAAACCTCAGAAAAGCTCTGCAACTAATGCATCTGTAAAACAAAGCAAAAAGCACTCTAGAAACTATCTGCTGCTCTGTTCCTAAAGCCTAGCTTTGGAGTTTAACTGCAATCATCCCCCACAAGTAACTTCCCTACCCAAATGCCATTTTTGCCCCTAAAACACATGTAATACTTCCCTCTAAGTGAATTATCTTACTGGTTTCCAAAGGTATTCAATTTTATTTGAATTCATAGACCTGCTACAAATCTCCCTTCCCTCAGTTTTTACCATTGGGTGTCCATTTTGAAATTATATTTTAAGGATCCCTTCAAAGTATATGTGTTTGGTCATAATCTTAGGGATGCCAGTATAGGGAATAACATTTCTCATCTTTAAAAAGAACATTATAGAAATTCTGCTCTTTATGCAAATTTCAAAGACAAAATGAAAACAAAATCAGCTTTATTCTTTTTTTTTTTCTTTTTTGACACAACACAACGTCTTCCTTCTGTGCCCTTGCACGTGGCCATGGGATAACTTTACCTTCCCTCTTCACTGACTAACTCCTAGTCAAACTTCAAGACTTTCTTCGGTGTCAACACTGCAAGAAGTCTTCTCTGATGACCCACTTGATTGAGATACCTTACTCCCCTTATAGCTCGCAAGTTAAGAATGCTTAGTAGCATGAATAACCCTTCTCCTCCTCCAGGCTGTGAGCTCCTTGAAGGCATGAACTGTGGCTTAGCTATATGTGCAGTCCCAGTGCCGAGACCACCTTGCACTCAGCATGTATTGGAGAAATCAGTGAATGAGTAGGTGGAGGGTGGATACTGAATGAATGAAAGCACACACATGACATGCTTTGCTTGCCGAGATTTCATCTCATCGTGACCTTTGTATATAAGAGATATCAAGATTCAAATGAAGTGGCAGGAAGAACCATCTCATTTGGTCCTAATTTGAAAATTCATTCCAACTTAATGATTATTACAGGAGTGCTTTTTTCCTGATCAATCCTATATATGATTTTGTTTACATTCAAGAAAAGAAAGAATGATACATGTTAATGTGAGCTTCAGCAGTTTTATGTTGCTTTTGTTTCTTGTTGTCATGCTATATAGCACTAAGATGAACCTGAGCTCATTTTCAGCTATCAGGTGTATTAGGATAAAATATTTAGATTTAGTATTATTGATTATAATTGCTTTAGAAGAAACACTATTTTGGTAAGAAGACTTTTGGTTGGAGATGTGTGCTTAGTTTGTATTTGTGCATGTTTATGCCTAGTATAAGCCAGAGTAGTTGTTTTTGTCTTTTAACATTAATTTTCTCAGAGTGCCATTGTTTCCTTAATAGTTGAAGAAACATTCCAGGAAACACTAAAACTGTCTCTGCAATCATTGCATTGGGTGATTCTCAGAGCTGCACATTTGTTTGAAAATAATTATGTTAGCTTTCTTCCAGGCATCATACACATTTGGAATATTTATTTTTATTAAAACAGTATAAACACGTCTCCTTTCTTAAAGAAAAGCTGTCTATGTTCACCTCATGCATGGACTTAATAAACTCTCCACAATAAAGTAGTGTTGATTATTGCTTTGCACAGTTGTAGCAGCCTCATTAGTTTCACTACATAGCTTGAAATGGTTTCATGCCAAATTAAAAATGTAGGTCATTCAAAGGACTAATGGTGCTAGTTCAGCATGAAGTGATTTCAAGCTTACCCATATCCGTTTTTTATCTTATTCCATTGCAAACCACTCCTCACAATGGTTATAATTTTATATGACATTTTTACAAAATCCTATATAATTGCATTGTTCGAAACACATGCCCTACGTGTTCACCAGATTGCGGAATTTTTAAGGTAGGAATTGTTAGTGCCTGATAAAGTACAGAATTATTTTCCTTTAATTTCATGGAATAATTTTCATAATTTAATGTTTTCCAAAAATGTATTTCATTCATAATATGAGGTGATTGAAGAAGAAACAAATGATTAAATAAATTTGGGAAACTGAATTTATCTCTTTACGTGGGTTTCAATACTACAGGACATCTCCAAGTCAGATATATACATTGACAAATCTCACTAATGCATTAATGCAAATATTTCAAGCTTCTCATTCCTCAGTTTGCTTAACTTTTCAGTACTATTTAGCATTGCTGACTGCTCAGCTATTGTTTTTCAAAACTCAAGTTGTTTAATTATTGAAGATTAATACAAATGCATACTTCAAATGTCAAGAAGTGTAGAAATGTATAAAGTAAAAAGTTTATTTATGCTTCTCCATGCTCTGTTCCTTCCCCCATTCAGGTTCACTGTCATTAAATATTGTCTCTTTATATATGGACAAACATACCCATGCATATGTGCATGTATGTATGCAGATATGTATATACATTTTTTTTTTTTTTTCGGTACGCGGGCCTCTCACTGTTGTGGTCTCTCCCGTTGCGGAGCACAGGCTCTAGACGCGCAGGCTCAGCGGCCATGGCTCACAGGCCCAGCCGCTCCGCGGCATGTGGGATCTTCCCGGACCGGGGCACGAACCCATGTCCCCTGCATCGGCAGGCGGACTCTCAACCACTGCGCCACCATGGAAGCCCCATGTATATACATTTTTAACATTAAGATTAACATATCATTCATAGTATTGAATACCCTTATTTTTAACTTTTCAGAATATATTCAAATTCTTTCCAGGTTAGTACATAGATGGTTTTTTTATGGATATATATTATTCTGTACTTTTATGTAACAATTTATTAAGTCTATTCTCTATTCATAGACATTTAAGTTGTTACTACTATAAAAATGGAGCAACCTTGTTAATATATTATTTCACACATGTGTAGTGTGTGTTAGGTTGATTTTCCCAAGGTAGAACTTCTGAGTACAAAAGCATTGCATTTATAATTTTGGTAGATATTATCAAATTACCATCCATAGGAGTTATGCCAAATGTTCGTAAAGGAGTGCCTGTTCTACTCAGACTGTTCAGGATGCTTTATCAGATTTTAAAAATATGTTTTCCCGTCTTTTTTCTGATTTAGACCCACCTTCCTCATTGTGTATTCCTCGTTTCTTTCCTCCAGTTTTATTGAGATATAATTGGTATATGGCACTGTATAAATTTAAGGTACACAGCACAGTGATTTGATATACATGCATCATGAAGTGATTATCACAGTAAGTTTAGTAAACATCCATCGTCTCATCTAGGTACAAAATTAAAGAAATAGAAAAAGAATTTTTTTGGGTGATAAGAGCTCTTCGAATTTACTCTCTTAACAACTGTCGTGTATAACATACAGCAGCGTTATTTATATTTATCATGTACATTACATTTTTAGTACTTATTTATCTCATAACTAAAAGTCTGTACCTTTTGTCTGCCCTCATCCAATCCTCCCCACTCTCCCCCACCTCTGGTAACCACAGAGGTGGGATATTAAAAGAGGAATACAGGTGTATTCAGTTTTCCTCTTTTAAGGTGCTTACGGATGCTGCTGTTAATATTTAATTTAGGATTTTTGCACTGAAAGCTTTAAGGGATGTTTCTTCGTAGTTTTGTTGTACAAATTTGGCCACACGTTGGTATCAGTGTTATGTTTGCTTCATAAAATCTGGACAATTAAGTTATAAATTAAGTTCTGAAATAATTTAGTTAACATTAGAATTACCTGCCTTAAAGGTTTGATTGAGTCCTCCTGTGAAACACTTGGATCTGGTGCTTTTGGGAGGCAGCTCTTGGTATAATTTCTATATTACCTAGGTGGAAATCAAGCAATTAGACTGCATATCTTTTCTGCCAATTTTGGTACATTATATTTTTCTAAATATTAACTTCTTCATGAAGGCTTTAAATATATTAGCAAATAATTGAGCGCAGTATTTTTAGTTCATCTTTTTCATAGTATTCCTCTTCTATTAATATTTTAAGCACTTATATATTCTCTTCTTTTAGTGGTTATGGTAGCTACAAATGTACCTATTGTTAACATATTTTTAAGATTATAATATTAGAAATATTTATTAACTCTATTTGTTTTTTATATCTTACTTGCTAGTTTCTACTTTTATATGTATATATTAATTTGCTCTGTCTCCTTTTTTCAGGATACTTTCTCTTAAGGTAACTTTGTGAGATGAATTTTTAAAACCATTTATTTTTATTGCTTATTTTTAATAAACAATAGTATTGTTAACTAAGAATTTTCCTACCAACATTGATTTACCTGCCTTATGTAAGTTCCAAAATAAAACTGTTCCTTTAAAATTGTTTTTTAGATAACCTAGATGTTTTATATGCATTTTATTTGTCCCAAGAGGTTTTTTTTAACTTTTTATTTTATATTATAGTTGATTAACAATGTTGTGTTAGTCTCAGGTTTACAGGAAAGTGATTCAGTTTTTGGAAATCAGTTTTTGAATTTCCAGATGGGAGGATCCTTTTTTTTTTTTTCCTTTTTTTGGTATTATTACTAATTTCTAGTACTGTGTTATGGTCATAAGATGCAAATTGTACCTCTTACTCTTTTTTTATATTATTGAGGATTCTGTGTGTTTGAATGTATGTTCTGAGTTCTGTAAGGTCATTGGCATTAAAACATGTTTTTTTTAAATCTATTCAGGCTGCAGAGTGGTGTGTATGTGTGTGTGTGTGTTCTGATAACTCAAAGGGTTTACAATTTTATAATCATATTTATACTAATACCTTCATCTTATATTACTTTAGACAATATTAACTGTCCTTTATGAGTAATAAATATGAAATATTATCTTTGCAGATAGTGTTACTTACTATTTACAAGGAAGAATGCTCACCAGAGTTTTCCTTTGAGTTTTAAGGATATGTATATCCTTTTGGAAGTTCCAAATGACTTTAAATTCATATATTCAAAACTAACCTCATAATTTTCTCCTGCTTGCAAACAATTTTTCCCAGATTTATTGCAATACACCTTACAATTTCCATCGAAATCTGGAAGCCAAAGAGCTTAGACAATGTCACTTTCTTCCCCCACTCTACATATTTATCCATTATCTGAGTATACAAGAGGTCTCCTCTACTCAATTTCTACCACTATTACTCTGGGACAATCTAATAACATTTGTTACTGTGATCTCTGTAGTTACATTCAAACTGGTGTATCCATATAAGTTCTGGGTCTCTTCCTATATTTCCTTAGCATTCAGTGTATTTTTGTAATAGACTTTATTTTTTAGATTAGTTTTCGGTTCATTGAAAAGCTAAGAGGATGGTAGAGAGATTTCCATATACCTTCTGCCCTCACACATGCATAGTGTCCCCCATTACTAAGATCCCCCACCAGACTGGTATATTTATTACAATTGAGTGTACTTTGACACGTAATTATTACTCAGAGTCCATAGCTTACATCACAGCTCACTCTTGGTGTTCTCAGTGTATTTTTGAAACACAAATATTTTATTTCATAATTCCCTGAATGACTTTCTTAGCTAACGGTACATTTTTCTGACTGTCCTATAACACTTTACATAGCCTGTTCTTGCATAATATCCTATCTGGGGGTCTTCCTTTGCCCCAGGAGCACAGGTAATTTTTCAGTTTCTCATACATTGTTATCCTCTCTGCTGCTGTAGGGTATTTACTTGTGTTGTTCCTTGTCTTTCCCTCAATTTCTGGCTAACACCTACATATTTATCAGATCTCATTTCAGTTGTCACTTCCCAAAGAAAGGCTTCGTAGACTTTCAAATTAGGTCAGACCCTCCTATTCAAATCTCATACCATCAAATACCATTAATTGCATGATATATGACAGCTTATATTTTAAGCGTGTATTGCTTCTCTATTAATGCCTGTATCCTTGACATGACAGGTCTTCTGACCTCTCAAGGTAGTCTTAGGCCACACCATTATAAAGGTATTATGTAAGTGTACATTGAATGAATAAAATGTGGCAATTCCCATATGAATTTGGTTGTGAAACTCTTTTTTTCAGGAGGAATATCATGATGGACTAGATTTCTTATATATATTGGGAAATAATGTAAAGAATAATGAAGCTAGAATGCAATTTTTTCTCTTTTTAAATTTAATTGAATTTTTTCTTCCAGTTGTATTGAGAGATAATTGACATGCAGCACTGTATAAGTTTAAGGTGTACAGCATAATGATTTGATTTATATACCTCATGAAATGATGATCACAAGTTTGTGAATATCCATCATCCCGTATAGATAGAAAATAAGATAAATAGAAAAAAATATTTTTCTTGTGATGAAAACTCTTCAGATTTACTCTTTTAACAACTTTCATGTATAACATAGAGCAGTGTTATTTATACTTATCATGTTGTACATTACATCCCTACTACTCCTTTATCTCATAACTGGAAGTCTGTACCTTTTGACTGCCTTCCTCCAGTTTCCCTGCCCCCTACCCCCACCACTAGTAACAATTCTGATCTCTTTTTCTATGGGTTTGTTAGTTATTTTGTTTTTGAAGTATAATTGAGTACAACACTATGTTTTTCCTGTTACACAGCACAGTGATTTGGTATTTTTATACATTTCAAACTGATAACCACCACAGTAAGTCTAGTTATCACCCTACAAAGATATTACATAGTTATTGACTATATTTCCCACACTGCACATTTCGTACCTGTGACTCATTTATTTTGCAACTGGAATTTTTTACCTCTTAATCTCCCTCACCTATTTCTTTCCTCCCCACCTACTTCCCTCTGGTAAGTGCATTATAGCAACCCTGCATTTTTACTCTCCTCCCCACCGTGTTTACTGTTTTTGACATCATATTTTACATCTTTTTGTTCTGTGTATCCTTTAATTACTTATTTCAGATATAGATGATTTTACTACTTTTTTCTTTTAACCTTCCTACTGACTGTATACATAATTTACTACATTTACTGTATATTTTCCTTACCAATGAGATTTTTCCTTTTGTGATTTTCATGTTTCTAGTTGTGGTTTTTTCTTTTTCACATAGTCCCTTCCACATTTATAAAGCTATTTTAGTGGTGCTGAATTCTTTTCGCTTTTGCTTATTTGTAAAGCTTGATCTCTCTGAATGGAACCTTTCTGGGTAGAGTATTCTTGGTTGTAGGTTTTTATCTTTCATCACTTTAAATGTTATCATGCTACTCCCTCTGGCCTGCAGAGTTTCTGCTGAAAAATTAGCTGATATAGCCTTATGGGAGTTCGCTTGTATGTTTTGCTTTTCCCCTGCAGATTTTAATATTCTGTCTTTATCTTTAATTTTTGCCATTTTAATTGCAGTGTGTCTTACTATGGTCCTCTTTGGGATGATCCTGTTTGGGACTCTGTAATTCCTGGACCCATTTCCTTTCCCAGATTAGGGAAGTTTTCAGCTATTATGTGTTCAAATATGTTCTCTGCCCCTTTCTCTCTTCTCCTTCTGGGACCCTTATAAAGGTATTATGTAAGTGTACATTGAATGTTAGTATCCTTGATGTTGTCCTAGAAGTCTCTTAAACTGTCCTCATTTTTTTAATTCTTTTTTCTTTTTTCTGTTCAGCTTCAGTGATTCCTATTACTCTCTCTTCCAGCTTGCTGATCTGTTCCTCTGTGTCATCTAATCTACTGTTGATTTCTTCTAGTGTATTTTTCATTTCATTTATTAAAATTTTCCTTTCTAGTTCTTCTTTACATTTCCTAGCTCTTTGTTAATAACGTCTGACTTCTCACTCTGTTCATCTAGTCTTCTCTCAAGTTCTTTGAACATCTTTAAGATCGTTACCTTGAACTCTTTATTGGGGTAGATCTCCTATCTCCCCTTCTCTTAGTTCTTCTTCTGGGGCTTTATCTTATTTCTTCATTTGAAATATTGTCCTCTGTCTCCTCATTTTGCCTAATTTGCTATTTTTATTTCTACGTATTTGGTAGGTTGGTTATGTTTCCTGACCTTGGAGAAGTGTTTTTTTGTAGGTGTCTTATGCATTCCAGCAGCATACTCCACTCTGGTCACCAGAGCTCTGTGCTCTAGGGTGCCTCCACGTGGGCTGTGTGGGTCCTTCTATTGTGGCAGGCTGATTACTGTGGGCAGTCAGGTGGCTTGGCTTGCCCCCCATCTGGTTGGTTGCCAGGCCCTGCCTTGTGCAGAGGCTGCTGGCCTGGCTGCTGGTTGGTGGGGCTCAGTTGCAAGGTGGCTGTCTACAGAGCGCTGGAGGTTCTGGCACTAGTGCTGGCCCACTGGTGGGCTGAGCTGGCTTTTGGGTGGATGGTTGTGAGTCTGGGGCACCTGGACTAGTGTTGGCCTGCTGGTGGGCAGAGCTGTATCTCCATCAGCCTATCTCCTTAACCTGAGGAAGCCCAGTACTGATGCTGAAAGGCTGGTGGGCAGAGACTGGCTAGAGGCTAATAAGCTAGAGGGAGGATTCCAAAATAGT
Organism: Grampus griseus; assembly: GCF_964374135.1. Lineage (NCBI taxonomy): Eukaryota > Metazoa > Chordata > Mammalia > Artiodactyla > Delphinidae > Grampus > Grampus griseus. The sequence goes on along the minus strand of NC_139003.1, from coordinate 30,691,603 downwards.
GCTTGCCAGCACCAGTGTTGATGTGGTAGAACTAGGTCTCCAAAATGGCTTCTGCAAGTATCTATGTCCCCAGGGTGAGTTCCAGTTGCCTTCATTCCAAACATTCTGGGGCCTCGTGTTCCTGACGTAGGACTTTCAGGCTGGGGAGCCCAGTGTGGGGCTCTGACCACTCACTCACCCTGCAATTATAAATTAGACTCCCTTTTGCCCACCTGAGGATAAGGATCTTGGCTATGCTGCATCTCTGCCCCACCTACTCAACTCGTGTGGTTCCTTCTTTATATAGCTTTAGTTGTAGAAGATCTTTTCTGCTAGTCTTCAGGTCTTTCTCATCAATAGTTGCTTCATAAATAGTTGTAATTTTGGCATGCCCAATGGAGGTGAGCTCAGGGTCTTCCTACACTGCCATCTTGGCCACTCTGCTAGATGAAACTTTGACTTTTAGGTCTTCATTCTACAGGTGACAGACCTGTTGCCCAGAGACAATAAGTGACTCAGTCAAACCTAAACAGCAGGATAGAAAGACCTAAGGTTAAAATAAGGAACTCTTCACTTCCAGTCTTTTTTTTTTTTTTAATGGTGCTTCGTAATTTTAAAAGCTGCCATTTTTATTTATGCTTTTTGCATGTTAAGCTTTTCATACATGGTGAAACTCTACTTCTCTTTGTTTTATGAATTAAATGGAAGTAGATGAGACCCATTTGGTTATATATATATATATATATATATATATATATAATATAGAAAGGACAGCTGAGTAGATAGATGCACTACCAAATTTCTATTATATGAAAGAACTTTCATTTAAATGCACATCCTGATATAAATGCAAATGATCATTGTGGAAATGAAAAGAGTACTGTTTTTTTCTCTCTTTCTGAAGATGGACATTCTATCCTAATTATCACTACTGCTTAAAAGTGGGTAAAAAAACCAACTATTTTTTCCCACTTAATTTTACATTTCACCATGGTGGGTATGTTGGTTTGTGGAGTTTTTAATAATATCTTTAGAAGCTAAGTCAGAAAACACACTTGAAACAGATTCCTACGTGGCTCGGGAGATATTTTGTAGCCTATGATGACACTTGGGGTGGAAGGAATTTCCTTTTTCCAGAGCTGTATTAATTTCAGATTTCTAAAGCCAAATAAGTTTAATGAAATACAGAAGTTGTCTTTTATATCCTGAAGTGATGTTCGGTGGCAATGTGTTAAAATCCCTCTTTGGACTGAATGATGGGCAGAGAGCTTTAGATAAGTGACATCCATTGCTTCCACTTGGCTACACTGACCTGTTCTGAATTCTGGAAACTAACGTGGGTACGTTTCATCAATCTCATTTGATTTGTGAAGAGTTCACTATGGATTTGGGAGCAGATGGGCCTGTAGTATTCAAAAATAGCTGACCTTCAGGCTACATCCACTTTCACAACCTTATAATTTTTTTTTTTTTTTTAGTGAAGAGGAGGAAGAAAAATTAAGTAAAATAAATGCTCCTTAAATTAAATAGGTAGATATTACTGTGATAAGCACTACTTTTTATTGAGTTTTTGGTAGTGATATTTCAATCTTTGTGTGAATATAGAAATGGCCTCTAATTCATATTCTATAAAATATCAGCAGGTAAAGACTGTTTCTACTGCATAGGCTGTGGGCAGGTGGTGAATGTATGGTCCATATTCATTGAGAATTTTCAGATTATTATAGTTACTTTAGAGGTAGGCCTTGAAAGTATGTGTGTTGTGTTATTTTTTTTTAAATCCACTAATATTGTCATTGGCATGAAGAAATGGAATGAGATCTATTGTCATTATGGGATTGATACAGGAATGGTGAAATGAGCCAAGTAACCTAATTTCGTCTCTAATGCTATGCTGCATGACTGAAAATATTTCATGTGGATGCTATAATTGCCTGAAAGGGGAAGATAGCTTTGTGTTACCTGCTGTCTAGGACCAATATGATTTCCCTCAAAAAAGATATGCAATTTTCTTTATGTATGTAATTGCATTAAATCAGATTTCAAAGCATACCTCTGTTAGGAAAGGTGATGTGAGCACTACTTCCTTAGCCTTAATTTACACTGAATCTGAACATTTATTTATTGAGTGATTTACATTACATTTACTTAATCATGTTCTATTTAAAGAAGTGCTATTTATATATGAATTGCTATAAGATTATTCTCAGTAATAAAAATGAGTTATCCAAAAAGAGAACACAGTGCAGGTGTTTGTTTTCCTGTTTGTTTTTTGCTCAGCTGATGCGATACATAGACTAAAGATGGAAAATCATACCTTCACTTTTACTGTAGAGTTGATCAGCAAATTGTGCTTTTGGCACTTTGGCAAGTATTTTTTTAAAACTTATATTTATGTGATTCAGAGTTCTTCCCTTATTGGTTTGTGGTAATCTACTTTAATTTGCTAATATTAACCTCACTCTTCTAATTTATGCAGTATGTCTTCATTACAAATATAACTTTTTTTAATAAGGATCGTGAAATTAACCAGGATAGTGAGATGGATACATGTGTAACTGTTGGGAATATGGAGCATGCTTTGCCTAAATTTTATTAAATCTACTCTAGAGTCCAAAAACCTTGAGATGTATATGCCATCTCTCTTTGTAATGACTGGTGTTCACCTTCTGTAACTTTTATTTCAGTTTCCAAAAATAGGAGTACAATAAATGCCTCATATATTACTACTTGTGTTTGTCAATGGGAACATTCAAAATGACTCCCTCCTTGAACAAATTTTAACAGACCTTTGCTTTTCAAATAGAATGTCAATGATTTTAGAGTTCACGGCCTCTACCTTAGACATCTGCACAGATGAATGTCTCTAAAATGTTCTCTTTATAGAATTGGGAATTACCAAAGGCGGCCCATTGGAGAGGACATCTTTTTCATTTTAAATCTTTGCATAATTTTTATTTACATGCAACAGCTGAGACTCCACAACAAAAATTAGTCAGTCAGATGTTTATTTCACTGAACTCATTAGAGAAAGTGCACCTGCCTTGCCATAGACACCACTTCTTTGGGGCTAATAGCATTTTTGCAAATCCAACATAAAAGATGCATAGCACTCTCAGAGAAAAGTTTAGTTGTAATAGATGATGGTAAATCTAGCATTCGGAGGAGCTTAGATTTAGTCATATCTCTGCCATCTATTAATTATTTTCTGTACTTTATTTTGCTTCCATGAGTGTCATTTCCTAATATTTAAAATAGAGGTGGTGTTATCTGAGATGCCTGCCTCCTAGTCACTTGCCCTATTACTTGGAAGTAAAGTTAGAGTGAGTAATTTCATTATTGGCTATGTGAGATAAAATATTCGATCTAGACTTGGTGAGTGATTTAATTTGAAATACATATTTATCTAGAGAAATCCTAAATCAGTTATGGTTCCCAATGTGTAAATCTAGTGCACATAGGGTAAGGTCACATGAAGAAACATATATACTGTACACACATACCTTAGAAAAACAGCAACCTGTAGAAAGTATTTATGGAGTCTAGAGCCTAATTGCTTGAACTAGAATCCTGCTGTATCACTAATAGCTTTGTGATTTTGTGGATAAATTAGCCACTTTATGTCTACATTTCCTCATCTGTAAAACAAGGGAAATAATGTCACTTACTTTATAAGGGGTATTAAAATGTTTAAATGAGTATTAAGCTGACTGAAATATGGTAACTCTTTATTCTTATTCCTATTGTTATTACTTAGTTGTACAGTTATAAATTTGTAAGGCACTTTAGCAGTTGGGTGTGGTGTGGTTCTTCTCAGAGATATGGCTGGTCTGTTTAGAAATAAATTATAGTGTGAAAAATTTGGAAAAACAAGTCTATAATAGTATATCTAAGAAAATCATGTTTTACTTAATTCAATTTTCTATGTATTATGCCATGGCCATACTTAAACTCATACAAGAATCATGAAGCTAATTCACTTCTTTATTCCTTCCTTCATTCAAATCATTTTGAGAGGAGGAAGTGCAGTAAATGATAGTCAAAGAAACTAAACTGTGTTTGTTAATCCAACTCTACTGGCTACAGTATCTTGGTCAAATTTCTTAACCTTTCTGAATCTCAGTCTCCACATTTGTAAATTGAGTCTGTTGTGGGGATTTAATGAGACAGTTGGTTTTTCTTGAAAAGTCCTTAGAACATAGCCTTAGTAAACAGCAACAACAGTAACAATGACAATAACAACAACAACACAACAAACCAATAATGAGGAGGAGAAAGAAAAAAAGATGGAGAAGGGAGAGGGGAATAATAATAAATTAATAACTATTAATAATTTATTAGTATTATTATTATTAGTTAACAGGGAAATTGTTTGGGGGTCAAAAGTTTGTTTTCTTAAGGATGTTAAACATTGAATTAGAGGTGTCCCTGGCACATAGTCGTTGCTCAGTACTGGCTGATTGAAGAACTGGATGAATGGGAGTGATCCTTGTGTTGCTGCAGAATAAAAGAAGAAAATAAGAACATGATGTAAATTTCATGTGTCTGAGGCTTTTCTGAACCTACCCTAGTTCTCTGCATTCTGGCCATACATTAGAAAATTAGTTAAGAAGGATATTGTAAACTGAACTATTTATAATTAGCAATATTTTGAGAGTTTAAATATTTTGATGCAACAAATGAAATATTTTGACCCATTAAAAAGCACTACCTTGCTTCAAGATGCAATATTTGAAGTTCTGAAAATTGTCCAAACTTAAGTATGGATGCTCAGTGATAGCGCTATACTGAACTCTCCAGTTAATCATTCATAAGTTATAATACTGGTATTATTTTTAAAACAAATGAACAAAACTTTTGAACCCATACATTTTTGATGTTTTAACTCTCTAAATTTGCAGTTAAATGATCTACCAACATTGTCCAACTCATTTGATTTTATTGCAATTTTTTTGTTAAATGTCTGTGCCAACTTGATGTTAAGTTCTTCCAATGTGAAGATTATATTTTCTTTTTACATTTTTTCCATTTGGAGATAGATAAAAATATATAAAACATAGTAATCAAAATTTTAGAGTTGACAACCATGTAACTCTAACCCAACACAAGCAAGAGCTTTATTCCAGCACTCCAATATCTGCCTTAATTTAAGTGAGTTCATCATAAGTTTTTGTATGTTATCAAGTCACCTCACCTTTTTATTTCTTCAGGAGAGTATTGTAAAGAGATGGTATAGGATAGATAAAGAGGCAAAAGGGCAAATGGTGGATTTTAAAAGTCCTGGGTCAATTGAGAAGCCATATGAAAAACAACAACGGCATAAATAATAACAAACAAAAAACTTGAATTTTACCTCACACCAAACACAAAATTAATTTGAGTGGAATCATTTACCTAAACGTGAAAGGTGAAACCAAAAACCTTCTAGACTCTAGAGGATAGTTACATGCTGAATCATAGCAAAAGATAGCAAAGGATGTCTTATACATGACACAGAAAGTCCCAACTGTGTAAGGAAAGATTGATAAATTAGACTTCATTAAAATTAAGAACTTCTGTTCATCAAGAAAACACTATTGAGAGAGAAAATGCAAACAATAAGGAAGACAGAATTTCTACCACATGTATCTAACAAAATAATCATATCCTGAAAATAAAAATGAAAGTTCAATTTAATTGTAAAATAACAGTCCAATTTTTTAAATGCAGGAAACAATAGGTTTATTTGAAAGTTTCAATAATTTGCAAATAAAGTAATGACACCTTTAGTTGAATGTAGTTCACAGAAGAGGATCATGTATTTCACAACAGGGAAAGAATTATCAGATGCATTATTTAAAGAATGTCAACTGCTCAGCTAATTTTTCTCTAAGTAAGTTCATGTAATCAAAGTGGAGTTCATGATTCTACCCAGTGAGGAAGAGGGAATTACTTAGATTGGACTGCATCACTGTGTGGGGAGCAGTGGCAACTGCTTCTGTTTGGAGTGAAAGATTTTACAGTAATACAACAAATTTAATGGACTAGTTTACTCTTTTTCAATCGTGCTGTTAAAGTTTACTATTGAAATACTTGCTCTAGGGAATTACCATTCATTCAGTTTATTTGCAGCCTCTGTCCTATGTAACAGCAGGACAATTTTTTTTTCCTCAGAAAGGTGAAATTGCAACAGCACAATGAATCGCAAATAAAAAAAGCAATTGCATTTTTAAAACAGTGTTTTCAGACTTTCTACCACAAATGACAGATTTAAAACAGATTTAAGACAGTGATTAATTTTATTTAATCCATCCTAAGGGATCGTGAAGGTAAATAGTACAGCTGTGTAAGAAACAAACTGCATAGAAATATCTAGCATCACAGAAATATCCCCCACTTGCTATCTTTTATGACTCTCATCTATTCATTCATAATAAAAAAAGGAAATCAATTATTCTCTATTTTTCCATTTATTGGTGTTCTGTAACTAACAGGACTTTCAAGTAATTACTTTCAACTTTGAAATCATTATTCTTTTTCCAAACTCCCAATCAAGAAAGTCACTGACTGTTATTGACATGTCTTTCAGTAAACCCAGAACTTGTTTTGAGTTGATTCACATAGAGATTATTCCCTTTATGTTCCCACCTCTTTTGAGTTTTTCATCTTTTCTTTTATGCCCTTTTCTATGAATTCTTCTCTTGTCATCCTTGTAACTAAAACTTATCCCTGTAACTAAAAGCATAGTTGAAGTTGACATGAGCCCAGTTGAAAAGAAAGCAAAGTACTTCAACTAGCACTTCAAAAATTAGGATACAAATGGTTAATAAGTGTATGAAAGATACCCAAATTGTGTATTTAATATTCATCTTTATTAATTTTATCCAAAATATGCACATGAAGTTTTTTTTTAATAAAAGACAAACTAATTATTGTTACTTACATAATAATGTGTTAGCTCCCCTAACCCCTTGAGCTAGGGCAGTGAAAGCTGGATAGGAAAATTATCTGTAAGAGGGGCCAGATCTTCCATGAATGAGAGGTGAAGGGAAATGGATTTTCTCTGCTTATACACAGAAAAAAATGGTAGCTACTCCTCCCTCTTCCTGAAAAAAGAGAGAAAACCTTTACTCCTTGAAAATGGGTTGTAAAGGATTCTGGGTTCTTATTCTAACCTTTTGAAATGTAAATGTATCTCTTTAAGGGTTAGATGAACTCTGATGTCTCTGAGTTTGGGAATCGAAAGGTATCTCCAAGAACTTGAACCTCATTTTCCCTTGCAATGTAAATCCATTCCAAAACAGAACTCTCTGGATTTCTCTTACTATTCTTCATCTGTAAATTATTTTTCCAGGGCTTCCTCTTAGTCCAGCATTTTAAGTTGTCCACACAATTTATTCAGAAATCCTGAACTCTGCTGAAACACAAAAATATGTTCCCCAGGTTCCACAAGTTTATGAGTCATCATGGAATTCAGATTAATTAATACTACAATGTGATCAATGTGATACCACTATATACTTAACAGAGAGAGAGGAGGTCAGGGAGAGAGGGAGAGAAAGAAATCATAAGGGCTCAGCTTAATGAATTCATAAGATGAATTCACCAGTGTTAACAACCATTCAGATCAAGTGATAGAGTATGACCATCCTAGAAGGCTCCTCTCATGCTGCTTCATATGAAAGATAGCCACTACCTTAGTTTATTAAACTATTCTTTTTCCCCCCCATATTTTAAGGAATTGGCGGAATTTGCTCACAGTGTTTGGAGGCTGGCAAGTCCAAAATGTACAGGGCAGGCTAAGCAGGCTAACAGCTCAGGTAGAATTTGATGCTGCAGTCTTGAGGCAGAACTCTTCTCTTCTGTGAAACCTCTGTTTTTACTTTTCGGGTCTTTGAATCGATGAGGTCTGTTCTCATTATGAAGGGTAATCGCCTCTACTTAAAGTTAATTGATTATAGATGTTAATCACATCTGCAAAATAGCCTGCTTAATATTATGTAAAAACCTAAATGGGAAAATAATTTGAAAAAGAATAGATACATGTATATGTATAACTGAATCACTTTGCTGTATGCCTGAAACTAACACAATATTATTAATCAACTCTACTCCAACATAAAATAAAAAGTTTTAAAAAAAGGTACCAAAAAATTGTATTCCAACTAATTATTTAAACTAGATAAAATGGATAAATCTTTAGAAAATTTCAAACTTCAGAAACTGACTCAAATGACATAGAAAATCTGAATAGATCTATGACTAGTTTCCTGTGACTCCTATAACAGAGTACCCAAAACTTGGTAGTTTAAAACAACAGAAATGTATTTTCTCACAGTTCTGGAGGCCAGAAGTCCAAAATCAATTTCACTGGGCCAAAATAAAAGTGTCAGTAAGACTGCATTTCCTCCACAGGCTCTAGATGAGAATTCATTCCTTACCTCTTTCAGGTTCTGGTGGATGCCAGCATTCCTGGACTTGTGGCTGCATTATTCTGATTTTCAAGGCCAGCATGATCAAATGTCTCTCTGTCCTGTCTTCAAAATGCCTCCTCTTTTGTACGTATGTCTTCTTTCTTTCATCTGCATCAAACCTCCTCTTTTAAGGATACTTGTGATTTAGTGCATTTAGGGCCCACCTAGATAATCCAAAATAATCTCTTCATCTGAAAATACTTAATCACGTCTGCAAAGACACCATCATATGAGGTAACATTTGCTGGTTTTAGGGACTGGGTCTAAAACAGTGTTAATGTGGATGACTCGGTATTCTACATCATAAAGCATTCCTATAACAAGTAATAAATTAATAATCCAAAAACTTCCTCAGAATGAAAGCCAAGGCACCAGTGAATCTGATGAATTCTATGAAATGGCTAAAGAAGAATTAACATCAGTCCTTCAAAACTCTTTCAAAAATTAGAAGTTCATTTTCCAACTTATTCAGTGAGGCTAGGAATATCCCGAAACCACAATCAGACACATAAAAATTATGGATCAATATCTCCTGTAAATATTAACAAAATAATTCATAAAAAATAATAGAAAAATGAATTCACCAACATATAAAAAGCATTATACACCATGACTAAGTGGGATCAATGTAGCACATCATATAAAAGAATAAATGAGGGGCTTCCCTGGTGGCGTAGTGGTTGAGAGTCCACCTGCGGATGCAGGGCACACGGGTTCGTGCCCCGGTCCAGGAGGATCCCACATGCCGCGGAGCGGCTGGGCCTGTGAGCCATGGCTGCTGGGCCTGCGCATCCGGAGCCCGCGCCACAACAGTGAGAGGCCCACGTATTGCAAAAAAAAAAAAAAAAAAAAAAAAAAGTATAAATGATAAAAACAACATGACCATTTCAATAGATGCCGAAAAAGCATTTAATAAAATGCAGCACACATTCATGTTAACATCCCATAGGCACGTACACACACATACACACAAATCACACAACAACCTAGAAATAGTAGGAACATTCACAATCTGATAAAACATTGTATGAAAAACCCATACTTTTTCTATTATATGTAATGATGAAAGACTGAATACTTTGTCCCTAAGAAAAGGAACAAGACAAGAATGTCTGTTTTCATTACTTCTATTTAACATTATACTGTTCTAGCCAGTAAAATTAGGTAAGACAGAGAAATAAAACTCATCCACATTGTAGAAGAAAAAGAAAAGCTACCTCTATTCACAATGAGGCATTTACAGGAACAAAATAAACTATTTGAATAAACACTAGCAAGTTTGCAGAATACAAAATCAATATAAAATGTGTTGCATTTCTATACAACTGCAATGAACAATATGAAAATTTAGAAAACAATTCCATTTATAATAGCATGATAAAAAAGAAAATACATAGGGATAAATTTAACAAAATAAGTTCAAGACATATGCACTGACAATTACAAAACATTATTGAAAGACATTAAAGAAGGCCTAAATTAATGGGAAGATATCCAATGCTTATGGATTGGAAGACATCATTTTTAAGATGGCAGTGATCCCTAAATTGATCTACTGATTCATTGAAATCCCAATAAAATCCCAGCTGCCTTTTTGTATAAATCAAGAGGCTGATCCTTGACCATATGGAAATGCAAAGGACCAAGATTAGCCAACATACTCTTGAAAAGAAGAACTAAGTTGAAGAGCTCATCCTTCCATATCTCTGCATTTACTACAAAGCTATGGAGGTCAAGACAGTGTGGTACTGCATAAGCATCGATATATAGATAAAGAGGATAATATTGAGAGTATCAAAATAAACTCATAATTTTAATCAACTGATTTTAGATAGGGTTGCCAATATACCTCAACAGGGAAAGAATAATATTTACAACACATAGTTGCTGAGACAACTGGATACCCACATGCAAAAGAATGATAGCTGACCTCTATCTTATACCCATATACAAAAATTAGCTCGAAAAGATCACAAACATAAATGTCAGAGCTAACATTGTAAAACTCTTATAAGAAAATATATGAGTAAATCTCCTATATGTAATGGTTTCTTAGATATGACATCAAAATCACAAGCAAAAAAGGAAAAAATAGATTGATTTGACTTAATAAAATTAAAAATTGTGCCTCAAAGGACATCATCAAGAGGGAAATCCAACATGTCATTAAAGCAGTATTTTAAAATCATGTATTTGATAACAGATTTGTATCCAGAACACATAAAGAATACTTACAACTGAACAATAAAAAGATAAATAACCCAACAAAATGTGTAAATGATTTTAATAGACATTTCTCTAAAGCAAATACCAAGTGGTCAATAAGCACATGAAAGTATGATCTAAAATATTAGTTATTAGGGAAATTCAAATCAAAACCTCAATGAGGTACCACATCACACCTACTAGAATGATTAAAATTAAAATGAAAGAAAGGCACGCAAATACAAACGTTGACAAGAATTTGTAGAAATCAGAACCCTCCTGCTTTGTTGGTGGAATTGTCAAGTGGTACAGACAGGTTGGAAAACAGTTTAATAATTTCACAAAATGTTACATATAGGCATACACTCAAGAGAATTAAAAATCTATATCCATTCAAAAACTTGTACAGGAATTTTCCTAGCAGCATTATTCATATTAAGGAAAATGAGAAATAACCTAAATGCCCATCAACTGATTAATGGATAAAGAAAATCTGGTATAGTCATTCAAAGGAATATAATTTAATAATAAATAAGAATGAAAAACTGGCGCATGATACACATGAATGAACATTGAGAACATTATGCTAAGTGAAAGAAGCCAGACATGTTTGAAAGGCCACATATTGAGTAACCCCATTTATATAAATTATCCATAAGAGGCAGCTACATAGAAACAGAAGTAGATTTGTGTTTCCCAAAGATTTGGGAGGCTAAGTCGGGGAATGGATTGGTTTCTAACTTAGTCAGTGGTGATGGTTGCACAACTATGTAAAAATACTAAAAACTACTGAATTGTACTGATTTGAAGGAGGAGGAAATTTAATGGTTTGTGTATTATATCACAGTAAAGCTGTTATTTTAAAAATGTATTAGTGTGCAGAGTATCTTTCACACTTGTGATATTTATATAATATAGATATTTCACAGTTGTGATCTATAATATTTAGATTTTTAAAATTTCACATTTGTTACAAAAACTGGAAATCAGGAAAATATCAAAAAATTATACCTGAGATAAAATTAGATCAGAAAAATAGAAAGGAAATGTTGAATGGAAACCAACATGCAATAGTAAGAATGAAAATCGGAGCTACCACAGAATGGCCATTTTCTTTGCCAAAAAAATTTAGTCATTATATTTTGCATCTTTTAAACTAATCTTAAATGTCTCAGTCATATTTCTAATTGGAGAATATTAGTAAACTAACAAATGCAGTGTCAGATACTTATCATAAAATTACCAAGCACTAGGTAAATTTCTTTCTTCTGGCATCATTAACTATAGCTTCATTAGTGCTGCTTTAAACATCAGCTTGTACTTTTACTTCAGCTATATAATTAAGCATGCAAGTCACATAAATATACTAAAATTAAGTTTCTACAGTGTATATGCAATAATTTTACAATCAAAATATTACTTTACTTTATTATAGGCATAGTTTATGTAAGAGAAAATACGAAATTTTCTATACAGTAAAAGAACTGGAAGGAGATATGCAAATATATTTTAAGATTAATATTTTGCTTATGCATGTAGAGAAGTATAAAATTATAAATATACAGGTCAATTAATTTTTGCAACATGAGATCACCTATGTAACAATTATTCATCTGGAATGGAATTCTTTATATGATATGGCCAGAGTATCAACATCAGTTTTTTATGTGTGACTATTCACTCGATCTAGCCAGCTTGAGGGATGGTTATTGGGTGATATGGGGCACATTTTGTTCCACCGGCCTCTCCTTTGGGTCCAAAGGAGATTTGCTGAGAGTGGTTCAGCTGCTAAGTCCAAAGGTTTTCAGACTTGAAATGCAGATATTTTATGGGTAATGTGTGTAATCAGAGATGGCAGCAGTCTACCAAGTGTTTGGGGGATTGTGAAACTCCCTAAGTGTATTGGAGAAGCCTTTTATATCCTGGTTATAGAAATTACCAAGCTTTTGTGGGACCAGCTCAGGAATGCCAAACTTGAGAAGTAATCAGATGGATTAGTTTGAGGTGTTCCCTTGCCCTCTGGGTTAATTGAGGTATCCTGAAGTAACTTCTGTACCCAGTTGTCCTCTTCCAGGAGTGGCCAGGATTTATATAGTCCAAGTGTTGGTTTTCAGTCCTGCTCTCCAGTCTCTGTATTGAAAATACAGTACTTTTTCTGTTGAATTATGGTAGGTCCTTAGTTGTAAATCAAAGGACCATTATACAAATGGAGCTGTTTCTGGAGTCTATTATGTTCCATTGGCCCATTTGTCTGCTGTATCAAATCATGCTGTCTCAATTATGGCTATGAGTCATGATACCTGGTTGTATATGTCCTATAATTTTTTTTTTTCCTTCAAGCTGGACTTAATTTAACCAGGGTATTCTAGGTTGTTTGCATTGTTTGTGTTTTAGAATAACCTTATCTATTTTCACAAAACATCTTCTGGATGCTTCTGATTTTATTGACTCTGTAGCTCAGTTTGTGTTGAGAATTATTTTCTGTTAGCACTTTAACTATTATTTAAATGTACTTCTGGCTTACGTAATTTCATATTAAGGAACTCCATGTGGGATCCACTTTTCTTTATATTTATTCAGTCTGGAATTTGTAGAGCCTTTTGAATTTGTGCGTTGATCTTTTTCATCAGTTTTACAACATTTATAGTCCTTATCTCTTTCAGTATTGCTTATCTGAGTTCATTCCATGAATCATCTCCTTTTGGAACTCCAGTTATCCACATGTTGGACCATTGCCCTATAATTATCATTTTTTTTTGAGTGTCAATTTGAATGTTATTTATTGATATGACAATCTGACTTTCTGCTGACCTTTTACTGCTTGTCTTCAGTCGTTAAATTTATTTAGTGTTTAATTTCAGCTTTTTAATTTATAATTCTGCATTTAATTCTGCAATTAAATTCTGCATTTAATTTAATTTTAATAAAATAAAAGGTCTGCTGACCTTTTACTGCTTGTCTTCAGTCGTTAAATTTATTTAGTGTTTAATTTCAGCTTTTTAATTTATAATTCTGCATTTAATTCTGCAATTAAATTCTGCATTTAATTTAATTTTAATATAATTCTGCATAAAAGAACCTATTTGATTCTTTTAAAGGATTTTATTCTCTGATGAAATTTTCTAGTTTATTTTTGTTTGTTTTTTCAGCATGTTGTCCTCAATTTTGTTGACCATGTTAAGATTAGTAATTTAAAAGGAGCTTATATCTGTTGTTTATTTGTTCTTTTATGTTTCTGTTTTATACACATACCTCTGGACATGCCTAGAAAGATTTACTTGAATCTTGGACATTTAGTATAATATTTTAAAATCTTCCCTTCTTGATATTTTACTGTAATCTTTGCTGGGCAGACACATTAGAGATCAATCATAATAATATAACTAGGAAATAAGGTATGACCAAGTTGAACTTTTGGTAAAGTTCTGTCAACATTTTGTTTTCTCTAGATTCTGGGTTGTAACACTATGGTATTTCTGGTGAGTCCTGAAATATAATTATTTTTTCTTTAGAAGAATTGAATTGATGAATACTCTGATCTGCTTATTGGAATATTTATACCATGTTTGTTTAACTTCCTAAACTACATGACTTCCCTTAAAGAGAAAAATGGCAGTGTCTCAGGCTCAGTTCCTCACTTTTTGCTTCTAAGTAGTTAGTATCTTGCCCTTTAAGTCTCCAAACTTTTCTCCCTAACCCCATGAGATCATCAGAAGCTCTCTGTTCTTAAGTAACATCCCTGCGAACTAACAAAACCTGGATTTAAAGCCTCTTGCCCTGTGCTCAGAATATTGTGATTGTTGACTGTAAACTATCATCTCTACATTTCCTCTCCCTCAGGGCTCTTGGGTCTCCTAGTGCAGTAGCTTCAGCATCTCTCTGACATTAACCAAAAAAAAAAAAGTTGTTGTAGTATTACATATATTTTTTTTAGCTTTCAGGTTGCTTTCTCCAGAAACATTGTCTTAACACTATTTTCATAGTGCTCAAAATACTCTTAGCATATTCATGAACAAGAGTAACATCAAGATGTTTTTAATTATTTCTTTTTCAGAGTGAGAGGAAACTAACCTCTTGTTATATTTCAAATATGTTCTATAATCATTATTTCATTTTATGTATAAAATAAATTAAAAGTAGTTGGGGGAGAAGGAGTAAGTTATGTGAAGAATTCTTGTTCTTGATTTTCTTCTAACCTCTGAGTGTGGAGGAGAATTTCATGAGCGTTAAAATGTATGAGTCAGTATTCAATCATTTGATAAATTAATGGTCATTTGCATAGACTAGGCAAATAGTAATGGACCCTGGAACTTAAGGGCAACATCATATTGCAATTACAGCATATAATATTTTATTAAGTATATTATATTGTACAAATATATGGTGTAGATAAACATCTAAGGGATCATTAACTGGGTTAGGTATGGCTGATTTAATGTATCTTTATATGAATATGTACTGTATTTATAATTACATATTTGTCCTTCAACTGATGGTTTTGGTTGCTATTATTGTGTCCCATATGTACAACTGTGATGAAATATACAGTGACCAGCTGCACCTTCTCTTCTGACACTCTTGTGAGCCATTTGACAAACTATTATTTTAGACTCTGCCAGTAGAGCCTTTGTCTCCAGAAATGCTGCTTCTTACCCTCGCAGGCGCACCATGTTTTCCTTCAGTCATGCTGCTGCTGATTGCTATAGTCCATCCCAGTCTGCTGCTGCCTCTCCCTGCCACTGACATTTATGCCACAGTGCTTCATATATGCTCTGTGCATCCCTGGAGAATTAATCCTGCTTGCCTTTTATACAGTTTTCCTTTTTTTAGGTTATTCTACTTTCTCAGATTTAATATTCAGGTAAAATTCTTTATAGAGTGAAAAGCCCTGTATAGGTGAGTTATGATGAGCATCTTCGCCCTCTACAGTGACTTACTGGAGATTTTATTTTTCTTTCCTCAAGTGTAAAGCTAGAAAATGAAACCCTTCCTCAGAATATGTGAAAGAGAAACATTGAGTCACAAATAGAATAAACATTTCCAAGTAAATAAATTAGATAATTTTTAATAACCTAAGTAAAATATTCACAACACTGATCATAACCTTGACTTCTCCAAAGAAATGTCAGAGTAAATATCTTGGGTTATTGTGCACTTCATCATGTTCTCAGTGAACATCCACAGAACATTTTTCCATCTAAGGGCTATCTAACTCATCATATCCAATTAATCACATCCTCATTGTGATAGTTTAAAGTAGCATGCAACAGAAATATTCATTCACATACTATTCTGAAAAAAGTGATGCTCACCTGAATTTGTCCAAATTTATCTAGCTTTGGGGCCTGTTTGAAGTGATATAGAGAGGAAAGGAATATGGCATATTTGGGGCATTGAAAGAAGGACAAGAAATACTGTGTTTTAATACATGGTCTCTGTCAGTTTTTATGGATAGTGTTTTAGCTTCCTTATACCTATTATGTTATGCAAATGCTGGCCCCCTGCTTTAGATGTGTGCCTTAGAAACTATCTAATTACTCTTATTTTTTTCTTAATGCCCTTTGTCCCTGTATTTTTTGTTGTTGTTATTTGTTTTAGATTTTTTTCCTCCTGTATTCCCTTTGCCATAGTCAGTGTTCTTCAATAAGGTAAGAACATATGATAATTCCATACTTAATTTTTTGAGGAAACTACATACTGTTTTTCATAGCCGCTGTATCATTTTACATTTCCACCAGAAGTACAAGGGTTCCAATTTGTTCACATCCCCACTTATGGATATATATCCAAAAGAATTGAAATCAAGATCTCAGAGAGATTACCTCAATTTTTCATCAAGAGATGAATGGATAAAGAAATTGTGGTCTATACATATAATGGAATACTATTAAGTCTTTAAAAAGAAGGAAATTCTGCCATTTGCAATAACATGATGAACCTTGAGGACATTTTGCTAAGTGAAATAAACCAGTAACAGAAGGACAAATATTATATGATTCCACTTACATATAGTAAATCTCATAAAGCAGAAAATACAGTAGTGGTTGGCAGGGGCTGGGAGTGGGGGAAGCGGGTGATTGTTCTTAAATAAGTGTAAAATTTCAGTTACTCTAGATGGGTTAATTTTAAACATCTGCTGTGCAACATGGTTCCTATAGTTAACAATACCATATTGTTTACTTCAAAAATTTTTAAGTGTTCTTACCACAAGAAAATATAGAGGGACACAAGGAAATATGGGGCCATGTCAATATATTTATCACCTTCATTGTGGTGATGATATCACAAGTGTTTGCATATGTCCAAACTCATCCAATTATATACATTAACGATGTTCAGTATTTTTAATATCAATTATATCTCAATAAAGCTGTTACAAAAAGGGAAAAAATAGGGAAGGGGCACTTTAAATGTTCTTTTAGTGAGAAGAAATGTAATGAGTTCTCTGTTCTGTCACACTTGAAAAGTTGTAGGCAGCAGAAGCTCTTGGGTTTTCCAGATTAATCGCTTTTGTGCCCTAAGTAATGTGGAAATCAGCAGAGTAGGAGATCTTGAGAGTTAAAGCATACTAACTTCAGAAGCTTTTTAAAATATTTAGGAATTATGATAGCCACTTGTGACATTGCTAGAGCAGGGTAAAAGGTAAGACAGAGCATCATATCATACTCTCCATCTTGCCCTTTTTTTTTTTTTTTTTTTGCGGTATGTGGGCCTCTCACTGTTGTGGCCTCTCCCGTTTGCGGAGCACAGGCTCCGGACGCGCAGGCTCAGCGGCCATGGCTCACGGGCCCAGCCGCTCCGCGGCATGTGGGATCTTCCCGGACCGGGGCACGAACCCGTGTCCCCTGCATCGGCAGGCGGGCTCTCAACCACTGTGCCACCAGGGAAGCCCCTTACCCTTTTTTTTAAGCATTGGATTTGTATCTTTTAATTTAAGCATTTAAAGGATGTTTTAGGTAATATAAATTAATAATTTAAAAGCTGTACTTCCAAACTATCTTTCTTAGATGCTCCTCTAAAATGTATTTGGAAATATAGACATTTTAGGAATTCTGCATAAATTATCTCCTTTTGAAAACAAATAATACGCTTTAATTTATTCTGTGTTCTCTAGTGAAGAATTTTGCTTAATTTTCTGTAAATGAATATTTCCCAAACTTATTTGACCACAACAAAATTTATTTTGTTACATAACCCTTCTTAACATCCTTGAATTCTTTCTCAGATTTCATTTTCTTCTAATATAACACTTATTAACGTATCAAGTAGTTAGGTTTCCCTCAAACACCTTAAAGTACTTAACTGCACAAAAATAGATTAACAAGGTATCCATTGACTTGTCTCTCCAGTTTATCTTCTATACTGTTTTCAAAACTAGCTTTCTAAAACATATTTTAGTCTTCTGGAAAAAAATCAAAATACACCCTTTTGTCTGTATACTCAAGTTTAAACTATATTTGTATTTTATTAAATATTCATGTATGCTATGATAATGAGTGCTATGGTCTATATTCAATATACTTTATCATGTATAAATCTCCCTGAATTTTAGTCATACTAAGCCATTCCCCTAAAGCAGTTCCCTAGCTGTATCTTAACCCCTTAAGCTATGTTATTTATTTATTTATTTATTTGTGCGGTGCGCGGGCCTCTCACTATCGCAGCCTCTCTTCTTGCAGAGCACAGGCTTCAGACGCGCAGGCTCAGTAGTTGTGGCTCACGGGCCTAGTTGCTCCGCGGCATGTGGGATCTTCCCGGACTGGGGCACGAACCCGTGTCCCCTGCATTGGCAGGCGGACTCTCAACCACTGCGCCACCAGGGAAGCCCAAGCTATGTTATTTTAATCTCTCTGTATTCCACCAGTCAAAATCATATGCATCTGTCCTAGTTGCACAATATAAAAGTTGTATTTTACTTACATATAATCTCCCCTACAAGCCTTATAGAAACTAGAAATTTATACAGATCTCTTGTCTGTGTTCCCAGAGCTCATGAGTTGTATCTCAGTTATATTGATAGAATGTATTTAAATCCAAGATATTCCATAGTTTGTTTATAGCATTTGTGTCTCTCTCACGTTTAGTGCATTGTTTTGATCATAAGATGTATGCAGTATTTGACAAATGATGAGAGTCCATATTTTCAGTGATGTTTTCCTAATTATTTTTCCCTCTGGTATTCTTAGAGTTCATTATCTGAAACATATTTTAGGCACTTTGTTTCTTTTGCATAAGTGATTGAAATACTTAAAGGCAAAGTATTCAAGTCAGAAATATTTTTAAATACTGTATAGTGCCTGAAACAGAGCTAGGCAAATAGGAGACTTAATAAACACTTCTTACATGGAAAGCATTTCTAGGTTTGTTTTTTTTTTAAGATGTCATTATATTTGTCTAAACATTTCCACAGGAATCTTTAGAACATTCTTAGGGAGGCAATAGTAATAGGACTACACAGGGTGTCTAGGAGTCTAGTTTTATTCAATAGAATTTGCATAATTAAACTTGATAGAGCAGCAAGGGAGGCAAATACATTTTACTTGAAGTGAAGCTTGTGCTCTTGTAGATTTCTGATATGTAAAGCTCCTACTTGTTGGCCCATAGAAAATAGAAATTTATGCATGGTGAATGTCCAATCAAGTTAAATATGTCTAGAAAAATAACTGTTTTGTCATATTCCATGATATGGGTGAATAGTCAAACAGGTAAGAGAATAAAAAGCTCACATATTTTGGAATTTTGTACTCAAGATCTCTTTCACTACACACACAAAATAAAAATCTAGGATGAATAATTGAAAATTTAGGGAACTTTTGAAGAACACTTTTGTCATTGCTATGTTTACTGCTCACATTTCCACATATTTTTACATGTTTCCTCAGGTCCATATTCAGTGAAGTAGGACTGCTTCTATTTATATCATCAGAGCTCCCTTACATTTAGATTTGTTCATCTACTGTTAGCACATCGATGATACGTTTTGCATATGGGGTCTGAATTACTTAGAGAAAATTATTGGTTTTCTTTTTCTTTGAATTTAGGAAATCATTTTCTTTCCTGTTATAGAAAGAATGAGCATATTGATGAAATATTGGTAACTTTCCTATGCTATCCAAGGCATATACTTTTCTAGGAAAAAAAGACAGTATTGTAAATATTTTAGAGTCACAAATACTTCTGAGTCAAATGAAATACTTATTCATTTCTGCTAAGTCTTCATTTTTATGCTGTGTTGGTGGGATGGTAAAGAAGCTGAGAGGGATTTTGCCTTTTTAAATATCAAGTATAGAACTCTTCTGTACACATTATAGCTACCATGTGGTGAGTATTTTCTTCCAGTTTTCATGCATCTGAATAATATACAGCCACCCTGAAAAGTGATATTTTTCAGCATTCGTGATTTGATTGGCAAATGATTCAGTTGGTATCTATACTTTCTGTATGACTGAGAGCTCTAGAAAGTCACTTTTTAAATCAGCAAGCATATGTGGCCATGTAAAGAGTCACCTTCATAAAGACCATTTAAGTATGTTTAATTTACACTTAGGGATGGGGGATTTAGAGAATGCCTATTTAGTTAGTGGACTCGATCAACACCCACCAGCTATACCACTGTATCTTCTCTTTCTTATTTTCTGACTTACTCTTTTCCTTGATGACCGACCTGCATTCTTTTTTCCCCTCAAGTCCAAGTTTATGGAAGTATTTGTCTTTTGTCTGTTAGTGTGAAGATAGATAGCATACTTTCCTCTGTCTCCGTTATCTTATACTTTATCCTCTCCCTGTTTTATTTTCTATCAGCAAGTCAAAAGCATCTCCTTTGGAAATGTCATTAGTAACTATAGAAATGGGAGGGGGGACAGAAAAGTGTGCATTGACTTTTGGAGGCTTTATTCCAGAGATGTTACATGTCATTTACACTCACATCTCATTAGCTATTAGAGTGAAATGCAATCCTACTTTGTGATTAGAAGGAGAAACAGAAATGCTGTAGATCAGCATTAAGGACTACTACAAGAAATTAGTTCAGTCTAGTAATAGCCTATAATTTATCTTTAATTTTTAAATGAGAACACTAAGTGAAATTCTAAGAAATATATTGATCTATGAAAATAAAATGTTATTAAAAATACAGAGATATAATTCAGCTTACTACAAAAAGTAACTCATTATATCCTATGTGGTGTCTGCTACTGGTCACAGTAATGTCATTACAGGTGGCAGAAAGCGATGTGCATAAACCACGTTATGTACGAGTTGAGAAAGCATTTCAGGATGGATTACCTGTATTGTCTCTTACTTTGAGGCTGGTATTGGGCAGGAATAATACATGTTGGTATAATTATTCTTTATTCCCCATGAATTATTCTCACTGGCAGATATGGACACTGGAAATGTAAGTGATTTTTGCTGCTTATTGGCAAAGTTGGAGTTGGATTTCTCATTTTTTAAGGAATAATCAGGTTAAAATTAACCTACCTTGAGTATGGTAGGCAGAATTCCAGAAGAGAGTTGAAGTATACTGATGTCTTCCTTGTGCTTGCATAGTTCAGGTGTCAGCCATAGAAGCTGGAAGAGTTTATATAGAATATACTCCTTCTCTGGCCCTCTTCTTTCTGAGATTTAATTTTTAAATTTCCAGCAAATATGGATATGGTTTCCTGGACTTTGTCTTCTGGTTCCTTAAAATAGCAAATGTGTTTATTGGAGTTTTAGTCATCTGCATGTTGTGGTATTGTCATTTGACCATAGGGTCAAAGCCCTAAAAATAAGATATTCAACTAATGTTGTTCTATTCTTTAAAGTGTTGACTTCCTTCTGCTATCTGCCTTCTTTCCTAAACTCTCCAGTGCTTCTAATGTATATATTTGTTATCTCCATCAGATTAGGTCCATAATAGTTCTTAAATATAAACTTCTAGAATTGCTCTCAAAGAACATATTGCAAGAGTAATGGCAGTGCATATATTTGAGCCTCCTGACACATTCTGCAAAAATCCACAGTTAAACAACAAAAGCCCAAAATGAGGGGGTGACCTGTTGTTGAGAGTAGGGGGCACAAACAGAGTGAAGAGAGTGTTCCCAGAGAGGAGTGGCATGGCTTGTCCTGTCAGAGGCTAAACAGCCAGAATGGCATCCATTCATTGGGGTAGTCCCACAGGTATGTCAAAACCCAATTAATATGAGAAGCATGTCTTTATGGAGGCATTGCTTGGCATGTCATAGTATAACTCAAACAGGGTGAGAGGGTGTTCAGTTGCAAGATGTGGATGCAATACATAGAGTCAAAGCAGAGAGAGGAAGATGTCCTAATGGAGGAGATGTAGTAGCAGAGATGGGAGATCAGTTACATGAGGATGGGATGAGATGATGAAATAGTATACATGTTAAGGATAATTGAAGCCAGATTTCTCACTTTCTCTGATAGGGGATCATGAGGCAATAGGTTGTCAAATACTTTCAAGTAATTCAGGAATAAGTTCTTTGTATTTATTATATTTTCAAACATTATAAATATTAAAAACATTTAAAGTATATATTTACAAAATAATTTAAAAAGACCTCATTGGACTCTTCCAGTTTCAGACCTGACATGTAAAGGACTCAGAAGGTGTCACTCCCATCACAAAAATAAGAAAACAAAAACTTAAACTGAAAATCAATGACATTTCATGGACCCATCAGAGAACTGAGTTTGCAGGGCAAACCACCAAGCAGAAATCTTGAGATACAGGAAAATCCAGAAAGTCACAGCATAGGTGTACTACTTAGGACAGAAGCCACCAGAACCATAAACACATACACTTAAATTTAATGAATTGCTGGAGGATAAGTGTACAATAACATAAAATTGAGAAACTCTTGGGTCTTCAGTATTATGGGGGACACCATAATTTTGTAGCTTTTACCTCCAAGAATCTTGACAAGTTCTCATGATGAAAATCCAAGAAAGATCCCCTCCTGGCTTTGGCAAAAGAAAGGGAAGAATAATCATTTTGAAATGCACCAGAGTGTTCTTCATAACTAAGTCCTCCTTTATGTGGGTAAAGGCAAATGTCTTTGGAAAAATGTCTGATTCTAAAACTGGGTAGTAAATATACAAGATGAACCTAGAACATCCTGTAGTGCCAGAAAGTAAAGCAGTGCTGCAAAAAAATATCAGTATTATGAGTGTATGTCGAAGATATACAGAATCCAACTGAAAGGACTCCCAAAGGCTAAAGGTGGAACAATTTAGCATGAAAATAAAGTAGCATTATATTATAGCTAAATGTATAAAATAAATGTCTATGTGTCCATATTGATATAAGTAAATGATTAATAAAATAATAGTGGAAGAGACTAATCTCTTCTTTTTTTTTTTTTTTTTTGCCGTACGCGGGCCTCTCACTGTTGTGGCCTCTCCCATTGCGGAGCACAGGCTCAGCGGTCTTTCCTGATAAAGGCAGAGCTGTTTCTGGAGGAAGGCATTAAATCATGCTGCTAACTCTGCCCCACTATTTTGTACACTTTAGGATGAAACTGGAAATGTCTTCAAATAGAAATTTATATAAGAGCATTAAATAACTTCAAACTCAATGTGTTTCTTCAAGGATGAACTAAGGGTTCCTATGCAGGTTGTACTTAGTAGTCAAGCAGAAGCACACTGAAGATCTTTAAAGAGTAGGAAAGGACTGAGACTTTCTACAGTTTTCAATATTTAAAAGTTTTAGTAATAACAAAACATTTCTAATAACCTTTGCTTTTTATGGCCTATTTGTTCCCCCCCCCCCGGGAGTTGCATTGATCAAAATTATTTTGGTAGCTTAAAACTGAACAAAAGATTGGGAGATTTGGATTGACATATATACGCTAATATGTATAAAATAGATAGCTAATAAGAACCTGCTGTATAAAAAAATAAATAAAATTAAAAAATTAAAAAAAAATAAGTTATAAAAGAAACTGAACCAAAGGATATCCATAACAGCCTGTAGAGTTAAATGAAAAAAGACAAAGGGGTCCTATGTGGGCACAAAATGCAGTATTAAATAATATTAAATCAACAGCATATAGCCACCAGCATATGTACAGAATTAAAATTAACAGACTGATGTGCCAGCCTGGGAAATATTCATTTAATTCTTACTAATGATTCCCTAGTGGACAGCTTCAGTGCATGATGAGATGTATTTTCATACAATGTTATTTTGCTCATGACTTTCTTGCCTGGTTTAGTTTTTATAAGGAATGAAAATGCTTGGAAGAGAGAATTTTAGAGGAAAAGGAAACTTTGTGGAGAGTCATTCTGAAAGATACCATTACAAACTAGCACCCTCTTTCAGAATGATCTGCATATTCACTCAGTTGTCATATGTGAAATGGAATCATCTACTGATACACATTCAGATACAGATAACTGGAAGATTATGACATGATGCTTAAACATGGAAGAAAGAAAATGGACTTTTCTGAAATAAATTAATTTGGATTGTTCTTAGAATTACTAAGATTTTTTAAGTATTTTGTATAATGACCTATTAATAATTGTCTGGACTCAGATCTTATGCTTTTATGCAATTCAAAGAGATAACATTCAGTATTCTTCACTTGACCATAAAA
The DNA here is from genome assembly GCF_964374135.1 of Grampus griseus. Classification (NCBI taxonomy): domain Eukaryota; kingdom Metazoa; phylum Chordata; class Mammalia; order Artiodactyla; family Delphinidae; genus Grampus; species Grampus griseus. Next base: position 30,667,365 of record NC_139003.1, on the reverse strand, counting down.
TATAACAAAAAGGATGAGTGGAATGTAGAACATCTCTTACTGTTCATACAGAGAAGGTACCTGTACTTTTATCCATTTATTATAGATATGTCCTAATAAGACAAAAGTAGACTTTAATGCATGCATCAGATCAAATACCCTGTTAGAATTACACTCCATAAACTCTGTCCACCAATTCTATTATTATATCTGTGTATTGTTTTAAAAATAGAGAGTTTTGGAAAACACAGTAGTAGGAAAAGATGCCTTCCTGTACCACCTATTGTTTTTGGTAATGTTTTCCCTTTCATTAATCCAGTACTCTGCTGCATTTATGTGGTCATGTACACCAGTAATTCTCAACCTTAGAGGAAAAGTAGAATTAAATGAGGAGTTTTAAAAATCTACCAATATGTGGTCCCATCCCAGATAATTTGATTAAATTGGGAAGAAACTGGCCTAGGTACTGGTATAAAAATTAAAAAAAAAAAAAAGACCAAACAAAAACAAAACTCCCAAGTTGACCCTAATGTACACCCAGGTTTAAAAATCATTAATATATAGGACTAAGGTTGAGTGTAATTATTATTCTGCTATTTATCATTCTAAATAAAATCATATTAAATGTGCCTTGTGTTACATAGCAAATATTATTGTCCCATCCTCATTAAGTAAAAAAGAGAAAAAAGGTGAAAAAACTATTTACAGTAGTCAAAACATGGAAACAATCCAAGTATCCATCAACAGATGAAGGATTGGAAAAAATAGGGAATATTATCCAGCCATGAAAAAAGAGAAAATTTTGTCATTTGTGAAAACATGGATGAAACTGAGGGCAATATGCTAAATAAAATAAGTCAGACATAGAAAGATAAATGTATAATCTTGCTTATACTTGAAAAGTAAAAATATCTGACTCATAGGAACAGAGAGTAGATTGTTGATTGTGGGAGGGGGAGGGAGAGGTGGGTGAAGGTGGTCAAAGGGTACTAATGTCTAAGTATAAGATGAGTAAGTTCTGGGGATCTAATGTACAGCATGGTGACTATAATTAATAGTACTGTATCATATTCTTGGAAATTGCTAAGAGAGTAGATCTTAAATGTTCTCACAAGAAAAAAAAGGTAACTGTGAGATGATAGATGTATTAACTAACTTTATGTGAGGGGATAGATTTGTTAAATACCTTTATCATGGTGATCATTTCACTATGTGTCTATCTAGCTATCTATCTAAAATCATCATGTTGTACACCTTGAATTTATACAATTTATATGTAAGTTATATTTCAATGCAACTGGATAATGAAAAAGTAAATTTTTTATAAGAGTTAAGCCTTGATAGGATGTAAAAGATTGGTTTACCTGCTTTTTTCCAACCTGGATACCAGAATCTTGACTTTTATTGTGATGGTTTTAGTTTTAACTTGGTGGTTTTACTATTAACTTGGGAGTTTAGTAAATCTGAAAAACAGTGTTTTTTAACATATGGCCCACACTGAGAAATGATGACTATATTAGACAATTATACATGCAAGAACACTGAATTCTATGTAATAGAATCCAATTTCTTTATCCTGAAGATATAGCAAATAAATAAATACAGTTTAGTTATATCTCTTACTATTACTACAACAACAATAATAGGAAGGAATTCCCAGATATAGAGTGCTTACTAGATACCGAAATAGCTTATTAATCCAGTAAGTTAAATCTTTTAAGATACAGGATAGTCCTATGATTTGAGTACTATTATTATTCCCATTTCTCAGAGGAGGAAGTTTCCACAGTTATAAATAGTCAAGCTTGGATTAGAAGCCCACCAGTCTGGGTTCACGGTCTTTATTTATATTCCCTATGTTGCTATGCCTTATATTTAATATTTATTCTAAATGTATGTGGTCTCTTTAATAATCTTGTGTTATGGAAAAGGAAACTGAGATTCAGGGAGATTAAGTAATTTTCCTAAATTGAGCAGCTAATAAGTGGCAGAGTTGAGACAATGTATAAGTGACTCTAAATTCCATTACACTTTTCTACCTTACCAGAGATTATGTGTATCTCCTTGTAAATGCACATTAAAGATTCAATCATGTTAAATACATTTTCTAAATGTAACAACTCCATGATAAAATTTCTTCTATGACATAGTTCTTTGATTAAAGATACACAAATTCTTTTTTTCTTCGGCCTTATGTTTATATGGGAAATACAGTGAAAACTACTTTCGGTGACTTAAAAATTGGCAAAAATCAAAGATAATAATTTATGCATTTTTAAAAGCAAAACTGAAGTCAAATATTCTGAAGTCCAGTGTTCCTGAAGTCACTCCTTCATTATATATTCTTAATTTGGGCAAGGCAAAATTATTGAGTGTCAAATAATGTTTCTAATGTTTCTGGATTTAATTTATCATGGTAGAATTTTCTTAATTGCCAATGTGATAATACATGTAAAATTAGAAACATTATGTTTAATTTGCTTTTGTGTCACTTTGTTTTCAAAGATAAATCTCTTTTACCTCTGGCATTAATTGATCGGTATAACAATTAATGTATGTTAGATAATAGGGACCTCTGAGAATGTACTTTCTAAAAAAGCGATGCAGACTCATCTGAATTCCACACTGCTTTAAGATATTATTTTTCCCATAAGTATGATAGCAGGCCTTGATACAAACAGTTCTCAGCTCCAAGTTTATGAATGTGAAGTTAAACTATATAATATCTATATCCTTCAATATATAGATATTCATATATAGAACTATCTGATATATATGAAACTATATTATATTGACTTGATTCTTTTATAATTATCATTATATACACTCATATTAAATATACCTTGTATGGTATAGCAAATATTGCTTTTACTTATTATTTCCATATTTATGAAATACTTCAGCAACATATCAAACAAAATGGGAGGTGGGTTCCTTTTCAGTGAAAGCCACATGTCCTATTAGATCATCCAGAATTAATTTTGATCATGGGGTCAAAACAGATTTCAGGAACATCATAGTTTCATTTCAGCAGTGTGTCCTTGCCGTTTGAGATGTTTTATTTGGAGAGTGTGAGGACAGCAAACTATGGTTCATTATCAACTATGAATTATAAAATTGCAGGCAGGAAGCTAAACTACTAGGGTTTCTTTTCTAGAGCCCATTTTGACCACAGTAGGCACATAGAAAAAGAATATCTGTAGCCACATTCCTGCCCACCCACCTCAAGCAGCAGAATCTCTCTCTTTTTCTTACTCTCACTCACTCACTCTTTCTCTCACTTTATTTTTCTTCCCCCTTTTATCGCCTCCCCCTCCTGCTCCCTTCTCACCCCCTTCCTTTTCTCCTTAAATATGCTCCTAAAAGACAGCCTTCATCTTCCTTTCTCAAGCTCTAATTTCTGGACAGTTTTTATGTTTTAAAAGTTCAGTAGGTAATTTCAACTTAGGTCAAGATGGAGAATTCTAGGAACTTCATAAAATTAGTTCAATAAATGAATAAAGTAACAATGACCACATGATAGTCATTATATCTGTTCATCTGTTTCCCATGCTACTAAGATCTGCTCCACCAGAATCTGTGTTTCTAAATTAGTGAATCGTCATTCTTTTTACCCCTACACAAGCCAGAAATCTGAGATCACGCTTTATTCTACCATCTTCTTCCGATCTACATCATTTTAAAAACCATATATTGAACATTGTGGTAAATGTGTCTTTTTGAGTTATGGTTTTCTCAGGGTATATGCCCAGTATTGGGATTGCTGGGTCATATGGTAGTTCTATTTGCAGTTTTTTAAGGGACCTCCATACTCTTCTCCATAGTGGCTGTATTAATTTACAGTGTTCATTGCAGCATTATTTACAATTTACAATAGCCAGGACATTGAAGCAACCTAAGTGTCCATCGACAGATGAATGGATAAAGATGTGGTACATATATACAGTGGAATACTACTCAGCCATAAAAAGAAAAGAAGTTTCTTTAGTAGTTTTAGTAGTTTTAGTGAGATGGATGGACCTATAGTGAAGATAAGTCAGAAAGAGAAAACCAAATACCGTATGCTAACATATATATATGGAATCTGAAAGAAAATAGTTCTGATGAACCTAGAGGCAGGACAGAAATAAAGACACAGATGTAGAGAATGGACTTGAGGACATGGTGGGGGGATAAGGGTAAGCTGGGATGAAGTGAGAGAGTAGCATTGACATATATACACTACCAAATATAAAATAGATAGCTAGTGGGAAGCAGCCGCAAAGCACAGAGAGATCAGCTCGGTGCTTTGTGACCACCTAGAGGGGTGGGATAGGGAGGGTGGGAGGGAGACGCAAGAGGGAGGGGATATGGGGATATATGTATACATATAACTGATCCACTTTGTTATGCAGCAGAAACTAACACAACATTGTAAGGCAATTATACTCCAATAAAGATGTTCAAAAAAATAAAGAGCATATATTGTTGAATATAATAAGTTCTTAATGCCTCTTGAATCTTCCCACTTTCCATATTTTTACCTGGGTTCAGGCTACCACATTACCACCTACCTGGATTATTATAGTAACCTACAAATGAATGTGTGCCTCAAGGAGAAACCTTTGAAGCCATGTCTCCATGAATTAGCCAAAGTGAGTTTTTGTCAAATTTAATGACCATGTTTTTCCCTCAGTTAAAACCATTGGTCTCAGGGCTTCCCTGGTGGCTCAGTGGTTGAGAGTCCGCCTGCTGATGCAGGGGACACGGGTTCGTGCCCCGGTCCGGGGAGATCCCACATGCCGTGGAGTGGCTAGGCCCGTGAGCCATGGCCTCTGAGCCTGCGCGTCCGGAGCCTGTGCTCTGCAATGGGAGAGGCCGCAACAGTGAGAGGCCCATGTACCGCAAAAAAAAAAAAAAAAAAAAAAAAAAAAAGGCAAGGATAGTAAATACGTGAGAGAATCACATACATCGCAAAAGTGTCCTCTCTAAATGCCAATAATATCAACACTGGGAAACACTGTGCAGTGAAATATAAAGAAGCATATATAAGGTAATAGATATAGACTCTTTAGGACAAATTAGTGTAATGTAATGAGAGAAATCAAATGTTTGTTTATTTTTTATATACTGCATTTCCAATGCTGTGATACTCAAGCTTTAATTGTTATTATTCCATCTGAGTGATTTGTAGCCATTTAAAGGTGAAAAAATACATGAAGCATAAAGACTAGATAATAATTTGAAAAGTATTCTGTCTAGGTATAAATGCAGCTCTGTTATTCGAGTGTATGAGGTGACCATGGAAAAGGTTGGTGATGGAGAGAAGATCATATTTCAGCTTTTAAAGAACTGATGTACTGAATAGAGGAGTAAAGAAAGATTGGACATGAAAGAAAAGATAGAGGAGAGAAACAGGAAGGAGAACATACTCTAAAATTTTGGTAATGTCAAAGAACCCATGGGCTTCAGTTTAAAGGATAGGTACTTTCAAGTACTTTTAATAGGTTAAAGATATATGCAAGATTCAAAAAAGTCTACTTGATTTATTGATTATAAAATGCTTCGCACAGAGTAAGTATTCTAAAAATTTGTCAAATTGACTTTCACTGGCAAGCCTGAAGAGGGCAGTTTTATGACAGTAAAAGTGCAACTATAAAGTGAAGGATTAAAGCAGAAACTCATCCAAGAAATTTGGTGATGGGAATATTTTGAAACAATGGATGGTGACTTAAGAAAGTGAGAGGGTATGAGGTAATACATTTTTGTTTACTAAGGTTTGGATTTAAAGTTGTAAATCTTCAGTTAACAAATATCTATGGAGACCCTACCTGTTTCAGGCTCCTTGCAGTGCTGTGTATCACAGGCACATTTGTAATGGAGAAGCACATACATACACAGAAACATATATGTTCAGGGCTCCATAGAATCGCCTTCTTATTTATCTTTCAAATCCAGAAAACATCATGCTGAAAACTATCTGCTCTAGTTCTATGAATATTGCAGCACTTTTGGCAATCTAATGTGCTCTCCAGAAATTGCACCTGCCTTCTAGCAATAGTGTTTCCAGGATTGATAGAGAAGAAAAATATACTGCCTTGTTTTATATCCTCCATTTTGTCATTTATGGGCCCCCTATAGTCCTAAAATATATGTCAGATAATTTTAGGTCGAGTAACTTATCTCTTAGAGGATAAGATGGAGGACTAAAACTGTAAACATTTTTTTTGGTTCACACATCCCTAATTATTTACCATACTTTTATGTTGCATTACTTCACTAGACTTTCTGTAAAACAAAACACCCAGACCCTGGAGAAGTCAGAAACAGCAGGCAATGATTGAGGGATTAAATACAATGAGAAGAGAAAAGGCCAGCCAACTCTCTTGCTACAATTTCCCAAGCAAGTGTCCTAGGTTTGTAGACTGGGAGGATTTTAATTGGAAAAGTGTTGGAAGTTTTGACATTATTCTGGAGTCTATTAATTACTGAAATATGAATATGTATATGACTTTAAAAGACTGGAAAGGTTACAGAAATATTCTGTCATTTAATCCAGGGGCAGGAAAGGAGGAATCCAAAGTGAGGACATAAATGCTCAGTGGTAGGGAAAATAAAAAGGCGAGTTGTATTTACACTCTACTGAGTCCAACTTATGTAATAAAACTGTTTTACAACTTAGGGCATCAAAGTGATCACTTTTCCAGAAGATACAATTCTGGAAAGTTATCAGAATTTGAGTGTTTATAATCACTAGATATTATCTTACTTTTATCAAACATTTTATATTAAGTTTAAAATCAAAACAGAGAATCAAGTTGAACATTTGACATATTTGGCGAAACTACATATTTTTCAAAACTACCTAGGCGAAAATGGTGATGGGTTTAACTCAAATTATCATAGATAAAACATGATATGGAGAATTAAGTGGCAAGAAGGGATTAACTACAATGGACCATAAAAAATACAGAAATACAGGCAGCAGCTACTGTCTTCAGGGCTGAGGCACAATACCCAAGGAGGGAACAAATGTGCAAGACCCCCTTCCCCAGCTGCCAACCAGGCCTTGCTGCAGAGGGTACAACTCTGGCCCTGGGTGGCAGAGAAGTTTGCAGAGGTGCCCCAGGCCAAAGTTGATAAGCAGGAGTCCCTGTAAGGCACCTGGCAACCCTACTTAGAAGCTGCTCATAAGGATGATGCTTCTGGATTCTGCTGAAGTGAGTGCCACTGGCTGTCTCATTTGCAGCTGGAGCTCGATAGAAGAAAGAAGAAAACACAAGCATTCCAGGATAAGTCCCTTTCTCCTCCAGTGTCCCTCTGGCGCCATCTACTGACAAAGCTTAAATATTGTGCCAGCTGGCAAGGGAGAAATATTTGCAGAATTTATAAAGGCAATGAAAAATTTGGAGCCGAGAGGCAGTAAAGTGATAACTGGCGTGCCAGCTTTATAATGGCAAATGTATAAAATCTGGAAGGATTACAGATAGATGGATGGATAGGTAGATAGGAGGACATATAAAATATTTTGGAATATGGGAAACAGTGAAAATATTATATAATGTTAGGAATGATATATTATTTAGCACAGACAATTAATAGGACAGTATAAACATTAATTTTATTTTAAAATTTTTTAAATAATTAAGAACTGTAGGATTAGCACATCAGTGAGATTGTCTATGAAATAAAATTAAATAAGATGCACATAATTAGAAAAAATATAATAGACTATACATATGACTGGGAAAATAAAAATCTTTTAGACTATGTCAGGAATATCCAATGCTAACTCACTAAATTAGTGAAAATTAATATAACCATCCCATATTTTCTCTACCAAAATTGCTTTTTTCTTAAAAACTGAGTCTGAAAACATAGGTTCAGTGTAGTTAATTTTCTGATAAAAGATTCTTTTAAACAGATGCTGTTAAATTCTAAGAGATTCTTAGAATGTGAGGATCCTTGCACTGTTTCTTTGTCCATATGTATCCTATTAATGCAATAGTTCTCAGAGTGTGGTCCTGGGACCAGCAACATCAATATCACCTGGGAACTTTCTAGAAAACGAGTCCTCAGGCTCTACCCCAGACCTACTGAATGAGAGATCCTGACCTTTGGGCACAGTAATCTCTGTTTCCAGACTATCTTTAGGTAATTCTGATGCATGCTAATATTTGAGGACCACTGATAGGTTTTGCTAACATAAGTTTTCCTCACAATCATTTCAGATTTATAAAACAATAAAAGAACATCTCTTTTTAGAGATCTATTTGAGTATGTTTAATTCTGAGAGCTACTTCTTCTGGTAGAGCTTCCCATTAATTTCTGTCCTCTCTGTTGACTAAACAGATTATGAATATTGCTGTTGTCTAAAAATTATTATGTATGTAAAAATAATAAAATAATTTAATCTTCCTCTTTCAGAACAAATTGTTCAGTTTGGATATTTGGTGCTCCAGATATTTTAACTTTTGCCAGTTGGGGTCTTGAAGCAAATATCAGGATCAAATAGCTAACCTAACACTGTGATATGTTAAAATTGAGCATTCATGAGAATTCCAATTTTTGTTTTTCTGCAGAAAAAATTTCTCATCCCTTTCAGAGATTTCTCTATATCTGAGAACTATCATCCTACAGAATAACATTTCTTTGATAATCAAATAGTTGTAAAATCCTGTAGGGTAATGTCACCAACTTAAAGTAGATATTCCTAAACTGGATTCTGTGTTCTAGATTGCTTTTCTTTTTCTCCAACATTCAGTTTTATTTTGAAACATTTTATACCGCTTGTTAGGAAAAACAAGCCTCCAGGTATTCTTGCTGTTTACTCATGTATACCTCTCAGACATTATATTCAAAGCAAATATAACTAAATTGTTCAAGAATCTTTGTATCCATATAGTATCTGGTTACAGGCAAAGTAACCAGACAGAGTACTCTCTGTTACAGAGTACAGAGTACTCTCTGTTACTCTCAAAGTAACAGGCAGAGTACTCTCTAGGCTTATTTCATTCTCTGTTTAGGATCTGAGCAGGCGAACAGAGCAAGTTGACCCTGAAATCTGAGATATATATTGTTTTTTGTTTAATCTAAGTTTTGTTTATGTTCATGAAATAAACTAAAGTAAATTTTGTTTACATCGCTTAAATGGTTTGTCTGCTCAGGGGAATCTTCAAACATGGTGTCTATTTTATTTTGTTTTAACAAGAGATTCTTCTGATCGCTCTCAAGTCATGGCTAAGGTAAACCTTGATACCTTAAGATTTCCTAAACTCAGTGAGCATGTAGATGCTCATCTACAGTACCTGCACTTTCTTATTAGAATGCCAGTTTCAAAAGGCATAAACAGTAAGTTCTGAGACATAAAGGCAGGATCACAAAACAACAGTGTTCTCAATCTTATCACATTATCACCTGTTTAAGGGAACCAATTTAATAATTACTTCAACAAATACCCCAAGCAAAGATTTATTTCATTCTATGAAATAAACGTTTCTGTTTACATATATAACATGTGTACCATGTGCCAGGAAATATGCTCAAGGATTTAGAAGTGTTATCTTTTTAAATAACAACCCAATTATTAAATATTTTATCAATGAGAAAACTGAAGAACAGAGACATTAAGTAATTTGCCAAGGTCACAGAAAGTAGCAGCAGAGATGGGTTTTAACCTCGATCATAGGGTTTTAGAGCTCATACTATTTTTTAACAGATTTTGAGGTATAATTGACATTTTAAAAACCCCTGCACATGTTTAATATATATAATTTGATGAGCATGGACATATGCGTATACCCTTAATACTATCATCACAATGTAATAAACATATCTATTACCTCCAATAGTTTATTTATGCTCCCACCCCTTTTTGTGGTAAGAATGCTTAATGTGAAATCTACTCTCTTAATAAATTTTTAAATGCACAATACTTTGTTAATTATAGGTACTATGTTATACAGCAGATCTCTAGAACTCACTCATCTTGCATAACTGGAACTCAAAACCCATTGAACAAAAACTTCTATTTTCTCCTTCTCCCAGCCCCTGGCAACCACCATTCTGTTCTCTGCTTCCATGAATTTAACTATTTCAAATACCTCGCAAAGTGAAATCATACAGTATTTGTCCTGAGACTAACTTATTTCACTTAGTATAATGTCCTCCATGTTCATCCATGTTGTTGCTAATGGCTAGATTTCTTTATTTTTCAAAGCTGAATAATATTTCATTGACCATACTGCCTCTTTGAGAATGAAAAAGCTGAAGAGATAAATTTTTCCAGGAATAAGGTTATCATCAACTAGAACTAGAATCAACTCACAGATTTTGTTGTCACATAAATTACTCCTATGAAATTCTTCCATAGAAGGGCCAAATTTTTATGGGATTTCAGCATGCCTGGTGTTAACATTTCTTATTTCTTTTGCAACGTTTTGCTCTCCTGGACTTCAGCATCTGTTTTAATTTTGACTTCTTCCTGTGTGGCCAGGTTTGTGGGAAGGTCCCATATTGATGAAATGTCCTGCTGATTTCCCTCAACCTTCATACCTATACTCACCCCTCCCCCACCAGTACATTTTTGAACTAAGTATTTTATCTGAAAGTTGTGATATTTAAAACTGGGATTTTAAGTCTAGATATCAACAGCTATTTATAGACTGAGGTCTATTTGAGTTTGGACAGGAATGTCATTTTGAGATGTGACATGGGTCTCCGTGGAGATGAACAGAGCTGTACAAACATCTATACTTGTTAGTAGCATAGTTATCTATAACTTGCCCTTTAAAAGGTGCTTTTATCATAGAAAAGAGAGGAACTGATTAACATCCTTACATCAATATACTATGCATCTGCACAAAAGAATGAAGATGTTCTTTATGTATTAATAAGAAGAGATTTCTAATAAATGTTTGTACATGAAACAAGAAAGGTGTACAGTGCATCCTGTAGGATGATACTGTGTACGTATTGTGTGTCCCCTATAAGGGATATAAAAATGTCTATGATTGTCAGCACACTTTAACAACAGTAAAATGTTGTTGGGATAACAACAACATTGATGAGGAACACAGCTTGGAGAAAGACTTTACACTTTTTAATATTTTTTGTTGTTTAACTCATGTGAAAGTTTTAGAAATTTAGAATAAAAATTTAAAAATATATACGGAAAAACAGTTCCAAGGAAGGTAAGTCAATTCAGTAAAAACATACAAAGGGAAGGGTTAGTTTTTTCAGAAATGAATTACTACAAGATTATAGCAAAACATGAACATGATACCAGAGGAGAAAAAGAAAAACAAGTACAATTTAATAAAATAGTGAGTCTAGAAGCTGATCAAGTGCAGTTGAACACATTTTTTGCAAAGTGAACACACACCTCTGTTACTCTCACACTAATCAAGATATAGAACATTGTTGGCATCCAAAAACGTCTCTACTCCTCCCTCGTATTTATTATACATCAAAAGGCAATCTATATTCTCACTTCTATCACCAAAGATTAGTTTTGTCTTTTTTTGAATTATCCGTATATAGAATCATATAGTTTACCCCATCTTGTATCTCATTTCCTTCACTTAAAGTTTTATGTTTGTGTGTAGAGGTAGTTTGATCTTTCTCAGTGATGTAGAGTATTCAATGGTATGGATATACACCAATTTAACCATTCTACTGCTGATAGACATTTGAGTTGAATCAGTTTTTGGCTTTTGCAAATAACGCTGTTAACTTTTTTTGTACACATCTTTTGGTATATTTCTTGTGGGTTTATTTGCCTAGAACAATTGCTTATTCATGGGATTTGCCTCGCCCAGCTTTAGTAAATATTGATAATGTTCCAGACTGGTTGTACAATTTATATTTCTATCAAGCCCTACCATTTTATTGTTGTTTGCATTTCCCTGGTTATCATTGTCTATTAGTTTATTTCTAACTTTGTGAAACACTTTGTCTTAGGTACATATTTTTATAGAACAATGTGAATTTTTTCTTCATTTATGAGTTATTTTAAGATATATTATATCAACTCATGTTATTATATACTATGTTTAATGTTGTTATTGGTTTTTAAGAAGCCCTAATTAATAAAATATATGTTAATTCAATACCATCATTTACTTTTATGCTGTTTTTAAGTATTTATAATTTTTATGACTTTACGTGTTCTCTTTATTTTGCTTTTGCTTCTAATTTATTTTGACTTATTCTTCTCTTAACACCTTAACTTATATAATGTTATGAAGTAAATTTATCTTCTTATTTTTATAGTAGTTAATAACTCCATATTATGAACAATGAGAAAACTAATGTATTTCCTTTTTCTTCCTCTCCCCGTTCTCTCCTCTACCACTGTTCCAGTTAATAATATTATTAGTAATTAGTTTATCTTTGTGATGCAAATATGAATACAGTCCCATTACTTGATTTATATCTTTTGTATAATCATCTTTTATTACAGTTATTATAAATGAGGAAATAAGCCTTCTTACCTTCTTCCTATGTGTTTTCTCTTTTATTGATAATTGTATCTATAATCTCTACATTGTTGGAGCAGATCAGTCTTTTAAATTCCCTCATTTGTTTTATCTCAGTTCTAATTTCAGACACATGTAGTGATCATTGCTAATTCTTTCATCATAATATCTGTAGTTGTAAATCAGTTGCCTCATGAAGTACTATGGAAACATTCTCTGAGTTGTTTCATATTCAAAAGTATGACACAAAGTCCTTATGCTCACACTTTTATACCTTAAGTGTCTTGTAGCTTTTGCTTCATTGTTTTCTGATACTGAATATTACTGTGGAAATTTAAGCTATCCTGATTTTTTTCCTTTTGATAAGTGTTTTGAAACTTACCTTGACCAGGCAGGTTTGTTTTCTTTTTCTTTGAAGACCATTACATTTAGTAGATAATTTTTCAATGGAGGTCATTCTGGGTCAGTTTGGTCAATTACCCATGGGTAAGCCTCTTAATAACTAGAGTCAATCTTTCCTAATTTTAGGAAATTTTCTTTGATTATATTTGTCTTTTTCCTCTGTACTATGAAGTACAGGGGAAAAAGTATTTAGTTACATTTTGGAAACCTTCAATTATATATACTGTCTTAGATGGGTTGAAGTTATTCTGAGGAGATTTGTATGCCAGATATTTACCAAAGAGGGTTCTTGGGATAAATACCTGTGGAAATTGGGGAAAAGGAGCTTGATGAGCAAAAGCAAAAGTATGATGTGCAAAGCAGTCCCCAGATAGGGCTTAGCCAACTCAATGAAGACTGGAGAATGGTTAGTGGATAGAGTGGTTAACTCTCAATGCTGTGATTGGTCTTGGGCCCACACTTGCTATTCTTAGTCTCCCTCTTCTACTCTATATTTTAGTTTTTCCTCACCCTCACTAGCAATTCTGATCTCACTGGCTTAGTTTGTTGCACTACAAACTTTCAAAGTCCTTCTCAGACTGAGATTGCTGCAGTTGAACATTTTCCCAACAAAATTGTATCTAAGTATATCACCTGTGTGTCAAACACAGTCCTCTAAGATTCCATTGTATACAAAAACTCCTACTTCTTCTTGATAATTAGAGACAGTCATCCCTCTGAAGATGACTTCTTTTCTTCTCTGCTTGTCCCTTGGCATGAAATAACTGAAGTGCCCAGTTGGCAGTCACAGCCTACAACTCAGTACCATTTCCCCTGATGAGAGGATATCCTGTTCGGACTAGGAGTTCTTAACACATATAATCTAGAGTTGTGGCATCAGGGAGCACAAAATCCCCAATTGTGTTTGTGAGAGTGATGGTAAGCCCTTTGTGCTTCCATACCTTTGTTACTGGACACACGCAGTCTATCTATATATAAAGTTCTTTGATTTAAGTGCTGAAAGATGACATTCTATTCTTGTAAAGATTCACCTCCATGTTGGCATTACAGCTATGCATTCAGCAGTTTGTATCATAACTTTGCCTGGCTGGCAGCTTTTGGATTGTATGATATGTGATATGACAAGTGTATCTCATGGAGATTGGAACACTCCTGCTCTTCTTTTGCTGTAATTTGAAACGATGTCATGAGGCATCTAGTATCCATGGATTAAATTCTCTGCAAATCCTCTGGTAATAGTGCTGGCTGTGGCCATATAAGTATAAAAGGAAAATCCATATCCAGAATATGTGTATTTTTCTAACAATGTGATTTGGTTGATTTTCTAGGGCTCCAATGCAGTCAGTGTTCCACCAGTTGAACGAACAGGTCTTCAGGGAAATCGTGCAGTGGGAATCAGCATTGATTTTTGTTGCTGGTAAGTTAGATATTTGGTAGTAGCAGTTCAGAAACACGGTAAGTTGTTCCATGTATAGCCTCCATCCCTGCCATCATGACTACTTCATTCATGAACCTATTATATCAACATTGGGGTGGTTGAGGTCTATTGGCTGAGCATTTTGTCTGCCTCGTTACTTTGTATTTGTTCTGTGGTGAGTACACCCTTGTGGGTGTTAGTTATTATGCAATCTAAAGATCTCCACACTTTCTTTCACTCCCATATGCCTGCAATATGCCTCAATTCCAGTCCTCCATGTCTTAGATCTTTCACTTTCATTCTTCTTCCTCCCAGGCCTTTGACTAGCTGGGCAATGAATTCGCTAATGATCCCACTCCTTCCATTCGAAATAGTCAAGTGCACTGCACAAATCTCTTCAAATCTCAAAAATCTAAGATTTTCTGCACCACTATCTTTAGAGGCCACTCCTGAGTGGGGCTTTAGTGCAACATTACTAAACTTTGGTTATTCATGAACCAAGTTGGAATTTTTTTCCTTCTCTCTTATTTGGTTGTAAGGGATGATCTCAAGGGTCCATAACTGTGCAGTGAAGGAGGGCCTCATGTGCAATATTGGTGAATGTCATGGGTATCTGGGTGGCCTGCTCATGTAGCTTGCAGTTCTGTTCATGTGTGATCCCAAATGTACACTCCCATCTTATGGTGGAATATTGCTGGGCCTGCCCAACTTATGACTCACTGAGTTTGAGAAAGCCCAGTTCATGATGAAGAATGCTTCCTACATTGTCCCTTGATTTTCCATGTCAAGAGCTCTGTCTCTGTCAGTATCCAGTAATGTGCCAGGAACTATTTTTCAAAAAGTACAGAATTCTCTACTTCGGATGGCATGGCCTTGTCCAGAAATCTAGTTTCCTGCATTATAATTTTATTTACTATTTCCCCCAGCCAGTCCATTATTTTCCAAGCATTTGACATCCCAGTTTACATAGCTAAATGTTTGAAAAACTTTTCCATTGTCTTATGCCTGGAGCTATCTGTGGTCCATCTACCACAGGTGATAGAATCATCACTGCCAGCTGGAGGTTAAGATGATTTGGGCACAAAATCCAATATTAGTATTTGCTTTCTTGAACCACTCCACTTCTGGTAACAATTGTCAAACTTTGGATGTCCCGAGAGTAGCTAGTGATTAATGTTAAAGATTTTATTAGGAAGTGCCCAGTATTGACAACTGTGGAAGGGAGACAGAGGAAGCAGATTTGGACAGGAGATGTGTTACCAAGCAATCCCAATGAAGGGTTTAAATTATCTAATGAGCTCTGAAGCTGGGTGAGACTTTCAGAGTTATCCTGAATTGGGCAAAGGGGCTGTGCCTTTACAGTCTAACTTTGATCAGTCACTGAATATAGGCTGCTTCTGGAATAAGCATGGCTTTGAAAAAATCCGTTATTTTTCAACTGAGGCAATTTCCAAAGGGACTGAGGGCTGAGGGTTATCTTCTGGCAGCAATCCTAGTAGCTGGGGGCAATAAATCTTTCATTCATAAAGGGAGATATTGAAAGCTCAACACAGTGTGTTTATTACAAATATGTTGGATTTATTTTCTCTGTAATTACACACACACTCACACACAAAAAAACAATAGGGCAGGGCTTCCCTGGTGGCGCAGTGGTTGCGAGTCCGCCTGCCGATGCAGGGGACACGGGTTCGTGCCCCTGTCCGGGAAGATCCCACATGCCGCCGAGCAGCTAGGCCCGTGAGCCATGGCCACTGAGCCTGGGCGTCCGGAGCCTGTGTTCCGCAACGGGAGAGGCCACGACAGTGAGAGGCCCACGTACCGCAAAAAAAAAAAAAATAGGGCAACAACTTTCTTGATAGTTTTTCTTTGTCAGTTAATTCCTTTTATTAATATTTTATCCTTTTCTTTGTAGTATATTTTTACAGATACTGTGCTAGTTCTTCCCTTTTTTATGTCTCTTAGAATGAGATTCTTTTTCCTGGTCCATTTGTTTACTGGGTCTCTCCTGCTGTTAGAAATTGGTAATTTTAACATTTCTGGATAGCTTATTTTCACAATACAAAAGTCTTCTTTTTCTAAGTAACCACAAACACATACTGCTTCCTGCAAACATGGCTTGTTTATGTAGTTTTAGTGCAATCTTACTGACTCTATTTTTCTGAAATTAACTGGGTTAGAATGGCTTCTGCCAACATCCAATTCATTTTATGTTTTCTTACATCTTCACCCTTTTTGCCTTTAGCCTATATTTGCTCCTCAGAAAGTGTATTTTGTGATCCTCTAGAGCTGGATTCAACACCTGGAATATATGTTAAATTTCTTTCCACTTCCTTATATGAATACTCTGCATAAGCATTGTTCCTTTTGGCAGTCCTAATTAGTATTATGGTTTTATTTAAAAATTTGTTTGAGTTTATATTTTTATTATACTTATAGCTTTTGAGTGATTTCTAAGAGGAGAAAGGAAATACGTTCAATTTTCCGATCCATACAAATTCTGGAAACTGACCAATACATATATAAGAATAAGCTCCTTAAAAGTCTTTCTACAGATGTAATTAAACTTGCAGTATATTTTTAAAATAGCTTGGGAAAAATTGGCAGCCTTGTAATAGTAAGTAGTTCAATCTATTAACCTGGCATTTATCCTAGTGTTCCCTTATATCTTTTAAGAGAATCATGCTTAATACCTCAAAGTGTATATTACCATTCTGGATAGTATTTTGATTTCTATTATATTTCCTAGGTGATTATTGCTGATATATGGTAATGCTATTGATTTTTGTTAGCTGAAGTTGTATGTGGCAACCTTGTCAAGCTCTCTTATTTGTTATAGGCTGTTGTTGATACTCTTCATTTTTCTATGCAGTTTTATTTTCTTCAGAATCATGCCCCACTTCTTTCTCTCTTCTTCCTCTGAGATATGTTCATCAATTGTAGTTCATCTTGTTCATATTGAAAGACAGTAGGCATTCTAGTGTCTTCCGAATTTTTAAAGGGATTACATGTATATTTATCTATGTTGTTTCCTATATACTGTTAGTATATGACCTATGTTAGGTAAGGATAATTCCCACTTATTACTAATTCTGGGAATTATTAAATATTCTGAGATGTTGAACCTTATCAAATGCTTTTTCTACATTAATTTACAATTTATATCTCAATTCATTAATGGTAAGACACTTTGACAAAAGTTTCTCTTCCTAAAGTCACTTTTGAATTCCTAGGATAAAACCTATATACACATTTTTAAAATACAAAGACAGACTCAATTAGATAATATAATCATTAAAAACTGTGGCATTTTTGATCACAAGAAAAATTAATTTTCTTTTATTGTACCATCTTTACTAATTTTGAAATTAAGTTTATTTAACAAATAAGTAAGGCAGTTATCTTATGGTTTTTTTTCTAGTAAAACTTGTGTAAGAGAGTTCCTTGATAGTTTGGTAGAATAATCATTTAAAGCAATTTTGTAAATCCATAAAGATTGTGTGTGGGGAGTGAAGGGGTGTGGGAGTGGAGAAGCAGTTAGAGGTCTCTAATTAGCATTTCAATTACTGTCATGCTCGTTTTTGTCTACTTTGCCAATTTTGACATTTTGTATTTTTCCAGAAGAGTATTTCATTTTGTCAATGTTTGAAATATATTGGCATATAATTGTGTGTGTGTACACACAAATGTGTATATATTCATTTATATGTACATAGTATATATATAATATTTATATATATACTATATTTTGCCTAAATTAATTTCATTTAAAAATTTGCATTTTGTTTACTCTTATCTTCTTTCTTTTATAAAATACCAAGTTTTGCTGGAGCTATTTTTGCTTCATCAGTCTTCTCCAAAAAACATCTTTTAGCTATTTCAACTTATTAATCATGCTAATCAAATTTCCTACAATATGAAAGGTTTCTGTAAGTTTTTCTGTTATTTGGCAAATCCTTCAACCTCTCTTTGGCTTGTTTTAGGTCTAGGGTACTTGTTGGATGAGAGGGAGCTAGGAATCCAACATCTTTTCAAAAGTTAGCATCTTTTTAGGAGCGATGCCAGGAAAAATTTCAAAAGGTATTGATGGAGACAGGGAGGGTAGCTGTAAAGCCAGAAAGGAAGGTGTTTGTGTGTTAAGGGTGCTTTCAGCTATTTGTGTAAGACAGTACACAAATGATGTCTTAATAATTGAGGCCTACTTAGTCTTCTCAGTGCATAAAATTCTGGCAGGCAGATTTTACTGGCATAAATTTAATGGCTAAGTGTTGTAAGAACTCTGAGCCATCATCTTGCATTACCTTAATTTGTGTTGCTATAGCATTTACATTTAATCCGTGTTTAGCACTTACTGGGTGCCAGGTTTGTTTATTTTTATTCTTTTACATTTAATCCTCACAAAAAACTGTGAAGTAGGTCTTATTATTTCTCTCATAGATGACTCTGAAGTCATATATCTCATTGGTCAACACTGAGGTACAGCCTATTCCTTTTCTAGGAATTAGACTTGTCCTCCATGAAATCAAAGCATCTCTGCCAATATCAGAAGACATGACAGGGTTCTGTTATGAGGTGAAAATGAGGGGGTAGGAATAATAGTCTTTAAAACAAAATCTTTGTGGAAGAATTAAAAATATGGAAGGATCAAATGAAAAGTTTATGATAGGATATAGTGAAAGATAAATTATGTAAATTTCTTGGAGCCTGGAGCCACGTAATTGATATCATTAGTATCAACTGACTTTATATGAACAATAAATAAACAAAATGGTTTCAATAATTTTGTTTTCTTGTTTTAAATAGATCAGATGCTTTTTTACAACAAATGACAACAATACAGAGAAATAAAACCAGGATCATATTCTGAAATGTAAAACTTTGTTATATGGAACTCTATAATCTTTGAAAATATTCAATAGGATATAAGTAAAAAGTGAATTGTGCTAAAAAAAATACAGTGTAATACAGAAAAAAATCAAGTGCGTTTATTGACCACCAGAAAGATTATTTTTGACAGAAGATATGTAAGATTGATCATAAAAGTTTTTCACTGATATTTTAGAATTGTTGGAGAAAATTATAAGAAAAAATTTTTAATTGGATATTATTGAGTAACAGAATTAACAAAACTGAAAGTATGTTATTAATTGTCTGGAGAAAACAAGGAAGATAAATCAGAAAAACATCCATGTTTTGAGATCTTTGTAAAATGCATGTAATTATAGTTGTAATAAACTTGAACTATTATCTAAGATGAATATAAGATCATGGTTATTTAAGCTGTTATAGCATGAGATGTAATAATGGATAAAACGACAGCAAACTTGAATTGTGCAATGGAATAGATTTAATTTGTTAGCTATGTGAAGCAGGTCATATGAACACAGGAATTCGTAGCATTCTGGATTGTTCTAACTCTGTGAACTTGCTCATGCTTTTTTCTATATAACTTCCCTACACTTTTTTTCTTTTTTTTTAAACATCTTTATTGGAGTATAATTGCTTTACAATGGTGTGTTAGTTTCCGCTTTATAACAAAGTGAATCAGCTGTACATATACATATATACCCATATTTCCTGCCTCTTGCATCTCCCTCCCACCCTCCATATCCCACCCCTATAGGTGGTCACAAAGCCTGGAGCTGATCTCCCTGTGCTTTGGGGCTGCTTCCAACTACTATCTATTTTACATTTGGTAGTGTATATATGTCCATGCTACTCTCTCACTTCGTCCCAGCTTACCCTTCCCCCTTCAGTGTTCTCAAGTCAATTCTCTACGTCTACATCTTTATTCCTCTCCTGCCTCTAGGTTTTTCAGAACCACTTTTTTTTTTTTTTTTTAGATTCCACATATATGTATTATATAATGGTATTTGTTTTTCTTTCTGACTTACTCGGTCTGTATGACAGACTCTAGGTCCATCTACCTCACTGCAAATAACTCAATTTCATTTCCTTTTATGGCTGAGTAATATTGCATTGTATATATGTGCCACATCTTCCTTATCCATTCATCTGTCGATGGACACTTAGGTTGCTTCCATGACCTGGCTATTTTAAATAGAGCTGCAACGAACATTGTGGTACATGACTCTTTTTGAATTATGGTTTATTCAGGGTATATGCCCATTAGTGGGATTGCTGGGTTGTATGGTAGTTGTATTTTTAGTTTTTTAAGGAACCTCCATACTGTTCTCCATAATGGCTGTATCAATTTACATTCCCACCGATAGTGCAAGAGTGTTCTGTTTTCTCCACACCCTCTCCAGCATTTATTGTTTGTAGATTTTTTGATGATGGGCATTCTGACTGGTGTGAGGTGAAACCTCATTGTAGTTTTGATTTGCATTTCTCTAATGATTAGTGATATTGAGCATTCTTTCATGTGTTTGTTGGCAATCTGTATATTTTCTTTGGAGAAATGTCTATTTAGGTCTTCTGCCCATTTTTGGATTGGGTTTTTTGTTTTTTTGAAATTGAGCTGCATGAGCTGCTTGTAAATTTTGGAGATTAATCCTTTGTCAGTTGTGTCATTTGCAAATATTTTCTCCCATTCTGAGGGTTGTCTTTTCATCTTGTTTATGGTTTCCTTTGCTGTGCAAAAGCTTTTAAGTTTCATTAGGTCCCATTTGTTTATTTTTGTTTTTATTTCCATTTCTCTAGGAGGTGGGTCACAAGGATCTTGCTGTGATTTATGTCACAGAGTGTTCTGCATATGTTTTCCTCTAAGAGTTTGATAGTGTCTGGCCTTACATTTAGATCATTAATCCATTTAGAGTTTATTTTTGTGTAGGGTGTTAGGAAGTGTTCTAATTTCATTCTTTTACATGTAGCTGTCCAGTTTCCCAGCAACATTTATTGAAGAGGCTGTCTTATCTCCATTGTATAGTCTTGCCTCCTTTATCAAAAATAAGGTGACCATATGTGCATGGGTTTATCTCTGGGCTTTCTATCCTGTTCCATTGATCTATATTTCTGTTTTTGTGCCAGTACCATACTGTCTTGATGACTGTAGCTGTGTAGTATAGCCTAAGGTCCAGGACCCTGATTCCTCCAGCTCTGTTTTTCTTTCTCAAGATTGCTTTGGCTATTTGGGGTCTTTTGTATTTCCATACAAATGGTGATATTTTTTGCTCTAGTTCTGTCAAAAATGCCATTGGTAGTTTGATAGGGATTGCACTGAATCTGTAGATTGCTTTGGGTAGTATAGTCATTTTCACAATATTGATTCTTCCAATCCAAGAACATGGTATATCTCTCCATCTGTTTGTATCATCTTTAATTTCTTTCATCAGTGTCTTATAGTTTTCTGCATACAGGTCTTTTGTCTCCTTAGGTAGGTTTATTCCTAGGTATTTTATTCTTAATGTTGCAATGGTAAATGGGAGTGTTTCCTTACTTTCTCTTTCAGATTTTTCATGATTAGTGTATAGGAATGGAAGAGATTTCTGTGCATTAATTTTGTATCCTGCTACTTTACCAAATTCGTTGATTAGATCTAGTAGTTTTCTGGTAGAGTCTTTAGGATTCTCTATGCATTGTATCATGTCATCTGTAAACAGTGACAGCATGACTTATGCTTTTCCGATTTGCATTCCTTTTATTTCTTTTTATCCTCTGATTGCTGTGGCTAAAACTTCCAAAACTATGGTGAATAATAGTTGTGAGAGTGGGCAACCTTGTCTTGTTCCTGATCTTAGTGGAAGTGGTTTCAGTTTTTCACCATTGAGAACGATGTTGGCTGTGGGTTTTTCATATATGGCCTTTATTAAGTGTAGGTAAGTTCCCTCTATGCCTACTTTCTGAAGCGTTTTTATGATAAATGGGTGTTCAATTTTGTCGAATTTTTGAATTTTGGTTTTTCTCCATCAATTTGTTAATATGATTTATCACATTGATTGATTTTCATATACTGAAGAATCCTTGCATTCGTGGGATAAACCCCACTTGATCATGGTGTATGATCCTTTTAATGTGCTTTTGGATTCTGTTTGCTACTATTTTGTTGAGGTTTTTTGCATCTGTGTTCACCAGTGATATTGGCCTGTAGTTTTCTTTCTTTGTGACATCTTTGTCTGGTTTTGGTATCAGGGTGATGGTGGCCTCATAGAATGAGTTTGGGAGTGTTCTTCCTTCTGCTATATTTTGGAAGAGTTTGAGAAGGATAGGTGTTAGCTCTTCTCTAAATGTTTGATAGAATTCACCTGTGAAGCCATCTGGTCTTGGGCTTTTGTTTGTTGGAAGATTTTTAATCACAATCTCAATTTCAGTGCTTATGATTGGTCTGTTTATATTTTCTATTTCTTCCTGCTTCAGTCTCAGAAGTTTGTGCTTTTCTAAGAATTTGTCCATTTCTTCCAGGTTGTCCATTTTATTGGCATATAGTTGCTTGTAGTAATCTCTCATGATCCTTTGTATTTCTGCAGTGTCAGTTGTTACTTCTCCTTTTTTCATTTCTAATTCTATTGATTTGAGTCTTGTCTCGTTTTTTCTTGATGAGTCTGGCTAATGGTTTGTCTTTTTTTTTTTTTATCTTCTCTAAGAACCAGCTTTCAGTTTTATTGATCTTTGCTATTGTTTCCTTCATTTCTTTTTCATTTATTTCTGATCTGATCTCTATGATTTCTTTCTTTCTGCTAACTTTGGGGGTTTTTTGTTCTTCTTTCCCTAATTGCTTTACGTGTAAGGTTAGGTTGTTTATTTGAGATGTTTTTTCTTTCTCGGGGTAGGATTTTATTGCTATGAACTTCCCTCTTAGAACTGCTTTTGTTGCTTTCCATAGGTTTTGGGTTGTTGTGTTTTCCTTGTCATTTGTTTCTAGGTATTTTTTGATTTTCTCTTTGATTTCTTCAGTGATCTCTTGGTTGTTTAGTAGTGTATTGTTTAGCCTCCATGTGTTTGTATTTTTTACAGGTTTTTTTCCTGTAATTGATATCTAGTCTCATAGTGTGTGGTTGGAAAAGGTACTTGTTATGATCAATTTTCATAAATTTACCAAGGCTTGATTTCTGACCCAATATATGATCTATCCTGGAGAATGTTCCATGAGCACTTGAGAAGGAAGGGTATTCTGTTGTTTTTGGATGGAATGTAATATAAATATGAATTAAGTCCATATTGTTTAATGTATCATTTAAAGCTTGTGTTTGCTTATTTATTTTCAATTTGGATGATCTGTCCATTGGTGAAAGTTGGGTGTTAAAATCCCCTACCATGATTGTGTTACTGTCGATTTCCCCTTTTATGGCTTTTAACATTTGCTTTCTGTATTGAGGTGCTCCTATGTTCGGTGCATAAATATTTTCAGTTGTAATACCTTCTTCTTGGATTGATCCCTTGATCATTATGTAGTGTCCTTCTTTCTCTGTTGTAATAGTCCTTACTTTAAAGTCTATTTTGTCTGATACAAGAATTGCTACTCCAGCTTTCTTCTGATTTCCATTTGCATGGAATATCTTTTTCCATCCCCTCACTTTCAGTCTGTATGTGTTCATAGGCCTGAAGTGGGTCTCTTGTAGACAGCATATATATACGAGCCTTGTTTTTATATCCATTCAGCCAGTCTGTGTCTTTTCGTTGGAGCATTTAGTCCATTTACATTTAAGATAATTATCAATATATATGTTCCTATTACCATTTTCTCAATTGTTTTGGGTTTGTTGTTGTAGGTCTTTTCCTTCTCTTGTGTTTCCTGCCTAGAGAAGTTCCTTTAGTATTTATTGTAAAGCTGGTCTGATGGTGCAGTATTCTCTTTGCTTTTGCATGTCTGTAAAGGTTTTAATTTCTCTGTAGAATCTGAATGAGATCCTTGCTGGGTAGAGTAATCTTGGTTGTAGGTTTTGCCCTTTCATCACTTTAAATTTGTCCTGCCACTCCCTTCTGGCTTGCACAGTTTCCGCTGAAAGATCAGCTTTTACCCTTATGGGGATTCTGTAGTATGTTATTTGATTTTTTTTTCCTTGCTGCTTTTAATATTTTGTCTTTGTATTCGATTTTTGATAGTTTGATTAATAAGTGTCTTGGCATGTTTCTCCTTGATTTTATCCTGGATGGGACTCTCTGTACTTCCTGGACTTGACTGACTGTTTCCTTTCCCATATTAGAGGAGGTTTCAACTATAATCTCTTCAAATATTTTCTCAATCCCTTTCTTTTTTCTTCTTCTTCTGGGACCTCTATAATTCGAATGTTGTGGCATTTAATGTTGTCCCAGAGGTCTCTGAGACTGTCCTCAATTCTTTTCATTCTTTTTTCTTTATTCTGCTCTGCAGTAGTTATTTCCACTATTTTAATTTCCAGGTCACTTATCTGTTCTTCTGCTTCAGTTATTCTACTATTGATTCCTTCTAGAGAATTTTTAATTTCATTTATTGTGTTGTTCATCATTGTTTGTTTGCTCTTTAGTTCTTCTAGGTCCTTGTTGAACATTTCTTGTATTTTCTCCATTCTATTGCCAATATTTTGGATCATCTTTACTATCATTACTCTGAATTCTTTTTCTGGTAGTCTGCCTATTTCGTCTTCATTTGTTAGGTCTGGTGGGTTTTTACCTTGGTCCTTCATCTGCTGTGTATTTCTCTGTGTTCTCCTTTTGTCTCACTTACTGTGTTTGGTGTCCCTTTTTCACAGGCTGCAGGTTCATAGTTCCTGATGTTTTTAGTGTCTTACTCCAGTAGCTAAGGTTGGTTCAGTGGGTTGTGTAGGCTTCCTGGTGGAGGGGACTAATGCCTGTGTTCTGGTGGATGAGGCTGAATCTTGTCTTTCTGGTGGGCAGGACTGCATCCGGTGGTGTGTTTTGGCGTGTCTGTGACCTTATTATGATCTTTGGCAGCCTCTCTGCTAATGGGTGGGATTGTGTTCCTGTTTTGCTAGTTGTTTGGCATAGGGTGTCCAGCACTGTAGCTTGCTGGTCATTGAGTGGAGCTGGGTCTTAGCATTGAGATGGGGATCTCCAGGAGAGCTTTCGCCATTTGATATTATGTGGAGCCAGGAGGTCTCTGGTGGACCAGTGTCCTGAATGTGCTTCTCCCACCTCAGAGGCACAGGCCTGACACCCGGCTAGTATACACAGACCCTGTCAGCCACATGGCTCAGAAGAAAAGGGAGAAAAAAAGAAAGAATGAAAAAAATAAAATAAAGCTATTAAAGTAAAAACTAAATAAATAATTATTAAAAATAAAAAATATAAAAAGTAATAAAAAAGAAAAAAAAGAAAGAAAGAAGGGAGCAATCAAACCAAAAAAGAAATCCACCAATGATAACAAGTGCTAAAAACTATATTAAAAAAACAAACAAACAAAATAAAATGGACAGAGAGAACACTAGGTAAATGGTACAAGTAAATCTATACAGACCAAATCACACAAAGAAGCATACACATACACACTCACAAAAAGAGAAAAAGGAAAAAATATATATCTATATAAAAAAAAAGGAGGAAGAGAGTAACCAAATCAATCAACAAATCTACCAATGATAATAAACTCTAAGTACTAAACTAAGATAAACATAAAACCAGAAACAAATTAGATGCAGAAAGCAAACCCCAAGTCTATGGTTGCTCTCCAAACCCACCACCTCAATTTTCGGATGATTCTTTGTCTATTTAGGCATTCCAGAGATGCATGGTACATGAAGTTGATTGTGGAGATTTAATCCGCTGCTCCTGAGGCTACTGGGAGAAATTTCCCTTTCTCTTCTTTGTTCGCAGAGCTCCTGGGGTTCAGCTTTGGACTTGGCCCTGCCTCTTTGTGTAGATCGCCTGAGGGCGTCTGTTTTTCACTCAGACAGGACGGGGTTAAAGTAGCAGCTGATTAGGGTGCTCTGTCTCACTCAGGCTGAGGGGACGGGGGTACTGAGTGCAGGGCGAGCCTGCAGCGGCAGAGGCCAATGTGATGTTGCAACAGTTTAAGGTGTGCCGTGTGTTCTCCAGGGGATGTTGGCCCTGAATCACGAGACCC
The DNA here is from genome assembly GCF_964374135.1 of Grampus griseus. Classification (NCBI taxonomy): domain Eukaryota; kingdom Metazoa; phylum Chordata; class Mammalia; order Artiodactyla; family Delphinidae; genus Grampus; species Grampus griseus. The sequence continues at coordinate 30,641,153 of NC_139003.1, read as the reverse complement.
TGGCAGTGGCAGGCTGCACAGGCTCCTGGGAGGGGTGGTGTGGATAGTGACCTGTGTTGCACATAGGATTCTTGTGGCTGCAGCAGGAGCCTTAGTGTTTCATGCCCATCTCTGCTGTCCGCACTGATAGCCGTGGGTCACGCCCATCTCTAGAGTCATTTAGGCACTGCTCTGAATCCCCATTCCTGGCACACCCTGAAACAGTGGTCTCTTGCCTCTTAGGCAGTTCCAGAGTTTTTCCCGGATTCCCTTCCTGCCAGCTGTGGTGCACTAGCCCCCTTCAGGCTGTGTTTACGCAGTCAACCCCACTCCTCTCCCTGGGATCTGACCTCCAAAGCCCAGTTTCAGCTCCCTGCCCCCACCCATCCAGGCGGGTGAGCAGACAAGCCTCTCGGGCTGGTGAGTGCTGGTCAGCACCGATCCTCTATGTGGGGAATCTCTCTGTTTTGTGGGAAATCTCTCTGTTTTGCCCTCTGCACCCCTGTTGCTGCGTTCTCCTCCGTGGCTCTGAAGCTTCCCCCCTTACCCACCCCCCATCCCTGCCAGTGAAGGGGCTTCCTAGTGTGTAGAAACATTTCCTTCATCACGGCTCCTTCCCAGAGGTGCAGGTCCCATCCCTATTCTTTTGTCTCTGTTTTTTCTTTTTTTTTTTGTCCTACCCAGGTACGTGGGGAGTTTCTTGCCTTTTGTGAAGTCTGAGGTCTTCTGCCAGTGTTCAGTAGGTGTTATGTAGGAGTTGTTCCACATGTAGATGTATTTCTGATGTATTTATAGGGAGCAGGTGATCTCTGCGTGTTACTCCTCCACCGTCTTGAAGGTCTCCCCCTAGAACTTATCCTCTGGTGCGACTATCTCGATTCCAATCTGATTGCATGTCTCCTACCTACATTTTTTTTTAATGTTTTTAACCTTACATCTTAAATATAAAATCTTTGTCTTTGAGATTTCTTCCTAATCTATCATACTTGGAAGTGATTTGTATTTTTTTATTATCCCTTAGTGATTTATTTGTATCTTTTAAGGAAGAAATACACACACACACACACACATATTGTCTCCTACTAGAGACTTTAATCTCCCTGAGGGCAGAATTTTAGTCTGAATTTCCTCTGTATCCTAAAACAGTTCCCCTGATGCTGACTGATTGTATAGGGAGTAGAAAGCAGTGTCTTTTTGTTGATAAAATAGAGAATATAGATCAATGGCAGCAGTTATTTATTTAAAAAAAAAAAGAAAAACACACACACACAAAGTTTCCTAAAATTTTGATTAATAGATATATAGCTAATTAGAGAACAGATTCTGTTACCAAGGTACAGACACTCTGTGGCTTGAAATAATATATCCAGAATTTGCCTATCAAATCTATTTAGAGAATTTTTGCAAGAAGAACTTTTAAGGTGAGAAGGTGAATTCAATGGTTTCTATATTACTTCCACCTTTTAAGATGATATGATTCCTTTATTCTTAAAGATTAAATTTTTATCCATCATTAATAAAACCTATGAGAATTCAAATTGATATAGCAGATTTGTAATATCCATAAAAACTCTGTAAAATAAGTTGAAGTCCAAAGAAACCTAAATCACACACCATGGACGGGTTGAAGTATGAAAGATTATTTCTGAAATTTATGTGGATTGATGTGCTTCATAATCAGCTGGTAATCTTGATGAAAATTCAAATGTTCAGAATTTACCATTTGACATTTTAAATCCTTGGAATGTGGGATAAGAGACGAGTCGATATTTTTATCAAGTCTCCAAGCTGATTTTGACACAAAAGTGGATTTTTATAGTGAGTGATATAAATTGATCATTTTAAAACTAAGTCACATTGCCATAGGTGAAATGGAAGAGGATGAGAGCTAAATATTATTATTTGGCTATTGTTTATGCCAGAGGCACAAAACCAAGTTTTAATGCAGTAGAGTCTTAGAGCTTGAAGTTGACAAACACCTTTTCAACAGATGGGGGAAAAACTTTAATATTTATAGTTAAGGAATAGATCTTTAAATCAAGAGGGAGAAACCCAATAATTAAATGCACTTTATGTTGCAGGGAGGATGATGAGGCCATGTTTTAACAGCCTTCAAGATTTCAAACTTACCATGCAGAAGAAAATTTTTTATTTCCTTGAATTCATCAGAAAAAAATTATTGGAAAATATCCTACACAATATGAATACAAAGTCAGTGTCCATTAATAATAAAAGAGACATCTGAATGAGAACATTTAGATGGTTCGGTGGAGTGTTTCAGAGGTAGGCTGTTGAAATTATACTTAGCTGGCAGCTATAATGTTAGAGAATTAAAATTATCTAAGACTGGATTCTTAGATGAAAATACCATGTTTTTAGTGTCTTAGAGTTTCTCTCACTCCCCGTAGGCAGTGGACTAGGATTATTCAATTCTCTTTTATTTTGGATGGAATAGGTTGATAAATATGTAAACTTCAGTGTTGGGAGGACCAGTGTTTAGGAAAAAGAAAGGTGTTCTATACCAGTGCTGGGATACCAGATGCTCAGTCATTTTGCCTTGCATCTCCCAATGCTCTAACTACATAAACTCATTAGCAACAGCCAATGAGGATATGTAAATTTATCATTCAGTCATTTCAGGAGTGGGATGCTCTCTGGTAAAGAGAATCATATGAGGAGCTGCAGTTGTGCTCAGTGGTCAATGCAGTTGGCAAGGAGTCATTTGCTTATATGACAGGTGACTGTATTACTCCATTGGACTAGCCCACGTGATGGTAGGTTCTTCTGTTAGTGAATTTTGCTTTCTTACCAGGTTGCCAGGTTTATGGATATCACCTTTATCAACCTTAGTTAGTGACAACAGGCTTTCTTAATACTTTATTAATAAACCAGTTGTTTTAGTAATGCAGTTTTCTTGGGCTTGTCCCAATCTATAGGACTTTGTTTCAAGGGAGGTCTTTGCAGAATGGAAATGCCGTTCCTAAGAATTTTGACTCTTCTATTGATAAGATAAGGTTTTTCCTTTAGAATCTATGAAAAGGTTGAAAGTTGCTTTCAAAATGTTAAGTGTATTTCAGTAGCATTTTGAAGTCTTCAAGTCAAAAAACCCAGTGAGAGTTGATACCCCAAAATTGTCATTACTATTGGATTGGCCAAAAGGTTTGTTCGTTTTTTTCCATAACATGGCTCTAGTAGCACTTAGTTGTCTTTAACTTCATTCAAAACAATTTTGCTAGATTGTATGTGACAGCTGTCATATCAGCGTGCATTTAAAAAAAGACTTATCAAAATTGGTGAATTTTTGTGTAGCCATTTTAAACAACTGAAATGCCAGAAAAGATTTGTGCATTTGTATATGGATAAGGTGCTGTGACTGATCGAACGTGCCAAGAGTGGTTTGTGAAGTTTTGAGCTGGAGATTTCTTGCTGGATGATGCTCCACAGTTGGGTAGACCATTTGAAGTCGATAGCGATCAAATCGAGACATTAATTGAGCACAATCAATATTATACCACGCAGGAGATAGCCAACATACTCGAAATATCCAAATCAAGCATTGAAAATCATTTGCACCAGCTTGGTTATGTTCATCACTTTGATGTTTGGGTCCAACATAAGTTAAGCGAAGTCAACCTTCTTGACCATATTTCCACATGTGATTCTCTACTTAAAAGTAATGAAAACGTTCTGTTTTTAAAACAAATTGTGATGGGTGATGAAAAGTAGAAACTGTACAATAATGTGGGATGGACGAGATCATGGGGCAAGCAAAATGGACCGCCACCAACCACACCAAAGGCTGCTCTTCATCCAAGGAAGGTGATGTTGTGTATATGGTGGGATTGGAAGGGAGTCCTCTATTATGAGCTCCTTCTGGAAAACCAAATGATTAATTCCAACAAGTACTGCTCCCAATTAAACCAACTGAAAGCAGCACTCAAAGAAAAGCATACAGAATTAGTCAACAGAAAATGTATAATCTTCCATCAGGATAATGCAAGACTGCATGTTCCTTTGATGACCAGGCAAAAACTGTTACAGCTTGTCTGGGAAGTTCTGATTCATCCACCATATTCACCAGACTTGCACCTTCCGATTTCCATTTATTAAGGTCTTTACAAAATTCTCTAATGAAATAAATTTCAATTCCCTGGAAGACTGTAAAAGGTACCTGGGACAGTTCCTTGCTCAAAAAGATAAAAAGTTTTGGGAAGATGGAATTATGAAGTTGCCTGAAAAATGGCAGAAGGTAGTGGAACAAAAGGGCAAATACATTGTTCAATAAAGTTCTCGGTGAAAATGAAAAATGTATCTTTTATTTTTACTTAAAAACCAAAGGCACTTTTTGGCCAACCCAATAAATGTATTAATTAACTATGATGTTGGTCACTGATAGTTTTAATGCTATAACATATGAAAGAAATGTGTGGCCAAAATAAAGAACTTATTTTACCACTTATTGGATTAACTCCAAGCCTTCTTGTTGCAGAGTATTCTACTAAAATTTGCCTGGATGCATCATGGAGAATTAGCCAAATCCAGATGTTGATTTTGTTGTCTCTATTAGCCATTTTTTGTTTGTTTGTTTGTTTTGTTTTTTAGGCAATGGGATTTTCTTTAGACAAGATAATCACCTGTGGCCTGAGATTTTATACTAGTTCATGGCCTACCAAATTTTTTCTCACCTGTAACTGGATAACACTTCATATAAGACAAGCAGTTTCTTTGATGCAAGCCACTATCAGAATATCATTAATACAAAGAAATATTTAGATGTACTTGAAGTCCTTATTATATTAGGATTTGACTCACTGCTATCATATTGTTATGGAGCAAGAAATACTTCCATATCAGGATGGTTCAGGTATATTGCATTCCCTGCTGGGTGAAAACAGCCTGGTATTTGACTTTCTTATGGAGAAATGTGGAGCAGGAGGAAATAACACTGTCAAAAGACACACACCAAGTACTAATAGCATAGTCACTATTAAAATATCAGGCATTATGGATGAAATAAAGTTTCATATTTATTTAGGCCACCATAATGCACAGTGAATCATTAAACACTACTGGCTTTTTTTCATCAACTGTGTAGGACTGTTAAAGTGGACAATAAAATAGCATAATACTCTCCCCACATTGTCTCATATGACAAAAATAATTTTGTTGTATGTTGTATGTATTTTCAGTTGCATAATCCTAGAAGGCTTTGGGATACAGTGACTTTAAAAGTGCACACATTGTAAAGCAATTATACCCCAATAAAGATGTTAAAAAAAATAAAAGTATACAGAATCCACCATTATATTGGACACTAGTAGGGGTTATAATAAAAATATCCATCCAGTATATTAGCACACTAACACTGGACTTGAGTAATGCTGAATATCTATTATAATTATGCAATCCAAAAAATAACTATCAAATTCATTTTAAAGATCCCTTAGTCTTGCAGTAGATGATACTGGTTCTGAATCTCAATGGGGTAATTTGTTTATTATGGTCCCTCTTAGTTCCAGGTATAATTAGGTTATCCAACATACCAATTTTGGGGAACTGAGGAGTTTTCCAGGACATAGAGGTTCAGTGCTAAGCTAGGGAAGTCCCAGAAAACTCAGACTATCACACTAGGTATATTAGTAGTTTGGGTTCTGGTGTCCGTAAATCCAGGAATGGTAGTCTCCTCCCCACTCATTTTCCAGCACATTTGGACTTAAGAGTGGTAATGGGCTCTGCTTTTGATTTTTGGTGAGCTTTTGATTTCAAGGCAATCAACCTGAATTAAGAGAACCTCAAGGGCGAGATTGGTATAATTCTTTTGGAATATTGCTGAATGCTGTGGGGATTTTCTGAGCAGCCTGTTTCATAAGTTCTAAAATGTTATGAACAAGCACTTGAGTCTCGTGTTCTGGGAGACTTGGGGCCTGTGGGGCAAATAGTGACAAGGGAAATGAGCATCTTTTATGTCAAGGAGCACCCTTTCTCTCTCTCTCTCTTTCACACACACACAGGACTACTTTATATTCTTAATAGATTTCCTTCAAGCTGATATTCTGGTAGATTTCCTCCTCACACCAGCTTTTGTATTCTTTAGACTTCCACAATCATCAGTCTCAACGCATAGTTCAAAGTAAATAGTAAATACTGGCTAAATAAGATTCTGTTACAAAATGGAACCCAGAATGATGGTCCTGTGAGAAGACATTAATCAGAAAGTAAGTTCCTTTCTGATTATATCATCTTCATGGATGTTGGAAGAACAATTTATAAAATACAGAGAAGAGATTGGGTATTGTACTTAATTATATATTCTTAGCTTGATAGAACAGGTTAAGTCAAAATTAATCATCTCTACTTAATAATTACACTTTGTAAATTACTGTAGTATCCTGTAACTTTGGTGACTAACAGTGGCATAATTCGTAATACATATGAAGGTGAATTAAGTGAAAGGTGTTATTACTAAATGTTGCCAAATCAAGTAGAATAACATTTTCAAAACTAAAAAAAATATGAAATATATAACATTCACATAATATAGGTATGGGAAAAAGTTACATAATTTCTCCAACCTAATCTACCCATTGCTAGAGTTTTGTTTTCTATCAAGAATTTATTTATATGCAATCATATTTAACATGCTGTTTTATAATTTTCTTTTTATAAACATTAAGTTTTGAATATCTGCATATGCCATTAATTATTCTTATACACAAATGTTTTAAATAACTATTTAGGTTTGCATGTTATAGATATATCCTAATTTTAAAAACATTTTCCATTGCTCAGTTCATAGGTTGTTATCAATTTTGTCACTATGATAAAGCATCTTGCAAATAAAGTATCTAAACTTTTATACTAATTGTTCTCATATTTCTAGACATAAGTGGGGAAACCAAATTATACAAAAATGTTTATGTTTTTCTAAATTGTCAAATACCAACTGACTCTCCCAAAAACATTGTTCAGACGGGCCACAATATAAAGGATTGTTAATTATCCATAATTTGTGTAAACTTTATTTTTCTTCTTACATTGGAATAGAAAGTTAAGAATATTTTGCATTGATCTAATTAGTAAAGCCAGACTATATTAATAGAACCATAAACTATGCCCATATTTTCTTTTTGGCTACTTTAACAGTTGTGTTTAATTTCATTCTTATAAAAGTTCTGGGCTTAATGAATAAATGAACCATGAAATAATGTTCTTAAAAGGATGGACAGTTTATGTAACGATTCATCACTTACAATTTAAGTGTTATAGAAAAAGATAGTACTATCCTAAAAATGCATAGATGACAGGTTGATTTATCTTTGTGTTCTTTGTGTTTTGATGCACAGACTTTTTAATGGCAATTAATTTATTAAATTTGACAAGGTATACCTTCTATGTGTATGACACCATGGTCATGCTGGGGGTATACATAAATGAATAAAATACAGAGTCTTCCCTCAAGGAGTTTAAAAGCTCGTATGATAGAGACATGAAAATAAATAACCATGATACAGGAAGAAATGCTAAGTCCCCCAGAGAAGTGTGAAGACAGATTCTAGGAATGTGCTGATGAACTAGGTAGGTTAACATTGGTAGGGACTTCAAATATTGAGTAGAGTTTTACTCTGTTTCAAAAAGGTCATTCTTTTTTAGCTCTAAAGATAATAAAAGGAATATCATAATTCCATAGACAAGTAACATTGACTAAAATATTAACAGATTTCCTAAAATGTCAATGCTGTAAGGAATCTCAAAAATTATCTAATTCTATATATTATCAAGACATGATAGAAGTATTCGGGACATTGAGGTAAGTTTATAACAAAACCTCAGCTATCCAGAACCATGTAATAGTTATATGAGAGCTCTAACCTTGAGGACTACTTTTCTCTGATTCCTAGATTATTTATCCTGGCTATGTAAGGCTTGTGGGGGAGGAGAAACCTTTAGTGAAAGTACTTAGATCTGTTTAGTTAGGTCAATCTGGGGGAAATTGTGGCTGGATAATAAGAATCAACATCCTCATCAAATTGTTCTACGAGCTAATTCCATCCCCCATGAACATAGCAATTTCTATTTACAATTAGTGTGTAAATCAAAGTGCATTTCTTAAGAGAGTAGATCTTAAAAGTCCTCACCACAAGAAAAAAAATTGTAACTATGTACGGTGATAGAAGTTAACTAGACTTATTGTGGTGATCAATTCACAATATATACAAATATCAAATCATTATGTTGTACACCTGAAACTAATATAATGTTGTATGTCAATTATACCTCAATTAAAAATGTATTTAAGATTGATTTTTATTGGAGAATATTTTAAATTGAGAATCAGGAGATTTGGGTTTATCCTTTATTCTGTAAACAACATAAACGATTAGTAGTATGAACTTTGTAAAGTCCTTTGACTTTTCTCGATATAGTTTTCCTCATTAGTTAAAAGAGGAGAAATCACTCTGTGAATTCCAAGTCCCTCTTAACTGTGTCTAAAATTTTCTTTGCTTTTTTTTATCAAATCCTAAATGAAATATAAATTTTATAATTGATTTTACTAGAGCGAAAAGCCATGGAGTTGGCTGATGGAAACTCTCATGCTTCGTTGTCATAGCATCAACCATTAAATGCCTCAATGAGAGTGCATTGTTTTATAAGAACCTTTCTTCCCTCTCTCAGATAACTGAATTCTACAAGTTAAATTTTTTCGTCTTCCATTTCTATTTGATGCATTGTTAAAATTCAAGCCCCGATTCAACTGTTACTGTAAATTATTTTTTAAAGGCATAATTACATGCTTTGTCTTTTAAGTACAGCTACATAATTACTATGAAGACTTATTCTATGTTGAATGCAGGTGGGATGCGATATAAAATGTACCTTTTCTGAACAAAGAGGGTAAAAGCTGTGCAAATCACAGCCATAATTACTAGGTGCAGTGTACAGAAAAAAACCATGATTTTCTCGTCACTGTACTCATTCATCTTATTTTGAGTAGGAGACTATAGTTTTCAGAATTAAAAAAAAGTTGTCACTTTGATTTGCTAAGCACTTGAGTGGTTGAATAATATCACACACTTTTAATTTTGTATGGGATGGCCTGATTTGGGGATGTTTTCTGAAAATGTTGAGAGTTTTTTTGTTTGTTTTGAAATCCATGGTATATTATTTTTTTCCAAACTGTTAGCTCAATGCTGATTCTTGTCTGGAACATGAGAAATGGCTGACCATGTCTACAGGTCTAGCACTCACCTCAGCATCTTTCTCAAGAACCCAGTGACAGAATCAGATTATCAGAATTCATGAAGAGGCTGCTCATGGCAGTGTGTTTCCCACTGGCAGCTCATCGTTTGTGAAGTCATAGTTTTTGTCAACTATACACACACAGCCAGTAGTGCCAAGAGAATTCAGGTTTGACCAGCACCCCCACATCCCAGCTTCTCACCCTTAAGTGCCCCCCAGTTAACGAGACTCTGGCTCCTTACTGAAAATTGACCTTTTTATTTTTTTTTAAGTTTATTCTAGTAGATTTCTTTAACTTGGAAAGAATTTTTGGCCAAACATTTTCATTTTTACTATCTTTGATGTTTGAAAATTATTTTGCCCTGATAAAATTGCATTTATACATTTATATGAAATATTTTAAAATTTATATATATATATTTTCTTCAATTCAAAATATTTATTTCTTGAACATCGTGATACATGGTATTTAAGTATCCTATTCATATTTTATTCTTCAGCAAGGTTTTATTATAATTAGAATTTTATTATAAACAATCCCTATGGAGTTTTAATTTTTTTTTCTCCCTGAGTATCCTTTATAAGCTCAGATGTGAATATAATTTGCATATATTAAGTACTTGAAACATAGCCAATTTTTGGTTTTTAAAAATATAGATTGACATAGATTTTACTTATTCCTAAATGTAGTACTCAAATATATAATTTAATTTATAACTGCATTTGAAAATTTTTACTAAGAGTCAGTGTCCAGAGACAGAAAGTACTTGTTCAATTAACCATATTTGTTTTCAATGAGATAGTTACTTTTTGCTATATGCTGTAACAGATCACAGGTGAAACATTTTCTGTGATTTGCTGGATGACAGAGATAAAGACACATTTAAGAAAACCTCCTCCAATAATATATTTGAATAATTTTTGCTTTGATAGAAAGTATTTACATCCTATGACTGAGACTCTAAATTCAGAGATGTCATTCTTAAGTGTTTGACTCATTGTTTTTTTGTATTATATGTATATATATTATATATATGTTTGTGTGCATATATACACATACACACACATATATATATAGTACACCATGGTAGAAGACCGAATTTGACAAGGCATTTTTGTAAGTTATGCTTATCTATTAAGCTTTTGAAACTACTGTGCTTGTATAATTTGTGTGTAAAGCCAATAAATAAAAATTTGGCTATATGTGGCCTGCCTTTTCATATTTGTCCATTACCAGTGCCACAGATTTCCTCCAACATACTTAGAGCTAATTATGAAGATACTGCTTTGCTTATGTATACAAAATATAATTAAGATTTGTATGATTTATTCCTATGTTGGAAGATATCAGAGAGGAGAGAGTAAATATTAATGTAAAACTCTAAAATATAAACACTAAAGTGCAGACTGTATTATAGTAAGCAGACAGTTTTTGCTATGCTACTTATATAACTTCTTTACCAACATAATTAATAATCAGCTTCTGATCTAGAGTTTAGTTCCACTGTTCCTAAACCAAAAGGCATGTCAGAAAAAAACAAACAAAAAACCCTTCCTCAACTCTTAGAAAAATTGGCTAGGTAATACTCACTAATTATCCACAATAGGCTTTGTAAATTCAGTAAAATTTATGTTCAGAAATAAATGAGCAAATTCTTCAAACACTCAGATTAGTGCCTGTATAGTCTGGAACCTCTTATTAACTAGTAATTCTGGGAGCTTAAGGGACTCTTGAGCAATTCTTAATATATAGATATTATTAATAGTTGTTTCTTTGACATGTTGAAGATTATAAAGCCCACCATCATGACTAATTCAGTAAGATAATTACAGATACAATGTGTTCAATTGAGATGCATGGAAGATGTTGGCTAAGGATAGCAATCTCAAAATGAAGGGTCTATTCAGTTGTTGAAAATGTGGTTTTTCTAATAAAAGCACAAACTTTTCTGTCATTTTAATCTAGAATTAATTTGTGCAACTATTACCATTAGCTGTAATTTCCCATGTAATCAATTCTTTAGCAAATTAACAATGTTTCTTTCTTATATGTAATTATTAGTGGTTATGGTTGACATTCATTATATTTAAAGTGGTTATTAATATAAACATATCTTATTAGAGATGTCAAATTTAACATCTTGAATTAATTTATTAATCATGCATGCATACTCTTCTACATATTATAATCAAGACATAGGTTTTAGAAGAGATACGACTGAAGTACTATGCTATTTTGTATATTTAGTTTAAAATAGTACTTGAGCAAATTTTGATATAATTAAACCAAACTGGACTAAATATAAAATATGGCATTTTTTGAGGCATTGTACAATAGGTAGCACAGGTCTAAGATTCTTGAGAGAAGGGAAACACATGAACCTGGGCTTTCATTCCATAACATTTTCTGACTAGAGAGCAGGAGTGTGGAGGCTCAGTGGACAATAGCTGTCTTGCTGAGCTGAGAAGGTAGAACTAGAAATGTAGCAGTGCTGAATTTGATGGAATTTGCAGATGATTATACTGAAAATGAGAGAACTGCTCAGAGAGAGATGCCTAAAGTCTGTATAATACTCCTCATAAACTTTTGGCTGAAAGCTAGGCTGTGTATAGATGGAATGATATTCTATGAGGCTTAAAATATAATAGCTGTTATAGAGCTGAATGCTCAATGAATATATTAGAGATTGCACAGTGCTGGAAATTCTAGACTTCCAACCCATTCGGAATAGACAGACCTCTTTCAGATATTCGGCATTCATTTGAGAAAACAGAAAGTCTGTGCTTTAAGAGTGAAGACTGTGCCCTAAAGCAGGGTTGACAAAGTTTTGTATAATAGGCTAGATAGTAAATATTGTAGGATTTCATGACCATATGTTCTTTAAGGCAACTACTCAACTTTGCCATCTTAGTGTAAAAAAGAAAAAACAAACAAAAAGCTACAGGCTAACCATAAGCTAAATTTAGCTTGTGGTCTCCAGTTTGCCTATCTCTGCCTTAGAGTATGTGCTATCTCCTAGGACTGAGGACAAATCCAAAGCAGACTTCCTTAATAAAGCATGAAACCAAGCCTGACATGATCAATTTCTAAATCACTGTCTGGGAGGTCACACATTTGTCAGAGGTGAAAAAGTAGAGCAGCACCCAGGCTTGCCCATTTTCTTTCTCCTTCCCACACACTCTCCAGTAGTTTCCTTTATCTATGTTATAAATTGCCTAGCTGGATACACACACACTTGTGTGCATATATATGCATATTCACAGATCATGTATATATACATGTCTATATATCTACATGTATGTTTATATGTAGATATGTGTGAATATTTACGAATCATATATATGTGTATTCACAGATCAGTATATCCAGTTGTACGTATTTGATGGTGCTTTATAAAGTTCTGGACCTGGATGAGCAGACTGGTTATTTTTACAGGTTACCTAGAATAGTTTCCTTTAATCCTTCCTCTCCAGTAGTGTTGAGCATAGAATTGCTTGTTAACACAGTATGACTATGCTGTTTTACCTTTCTATAATCTTGATTAAACTTTTCGTTAACTTAACATGATATATCCAAATGACATAGGATTTGTTTTTGGCTTTCATATAGGCAAATATTCAGAGTTTTTGATTCTTTACTTTTTCTAAATATATAGTTGTGTTTTTTTTGCAGACATAGCTAAAAGGTTACTTCATAATATTTTGCTGGAATTATATAGCCATCAAAGTACAGTGTGTCTTGTTAAATATCTTTATATTTTTTAAGATAGGATGAAATTTTTCAGGAACTCATGGAAGAGATGTCAGGAAGTTGTTCAACTGTTGGAGTATGTCAGAAGACACTCAAGTAATTAATTATTTATCAAATTTCCACTCTGGAACTGGTACCATTTTTGGTACCAACAATGTAAAAGCAAGTTTCTTATTCCTCAGCAGATACATTATATTTGAACAATCAAGACGTTTCCACATGAAATAGAGATCAATATAAGTTAATGTATGCTATAAAGAAAAATGTTAATACAAATTTTTTAAAAGGATGAGTACTTTATCAAGAGATAAGAATTTACATGAAATGAAATCTATTTGACTCTGTTTCAAGCTGTAAATGAGGATTGTCTTCTAATTATGTTAGCTATAGTTTTCTTAATATCGCCTTATAAATAAACAAACTACACAAAAAATCTCTATGGTCTTATTTTTATAACTTACTATTGTTTGGTATAATTTTGATTAGCAAAAGTTATTTCATTTCACAATTGGAAATAAGACTTAACATGACAGTATTCTTGGGAGATGAAACAGTGGCGTGTTCAAACAGGAATAAAAATGCCTGACAACTGATCATTTCTTGAGGCCAGATTTTGATAGCTGGGAAAGCTGTAGGTACTAGCAGAGGGGCTAGAGGATGAGTTAGGGAGCCAAAAGCTGAATTACTTTTCTTTCATTATATTGCTTAGGGCCAAGGTAAGGGTCATAATTTGGCTTGCAGTTTTTGTCTTTTAGTTTTTGGAGTTAGATGGAGGACACTAGTAAATATTAAACCATAAAAACACGTCTATCTTTTCATTTACACAAAAGAAACACTAATTATGTATGGGAAAAAAATGATAACCCTGGGCTTGGTGTCCTTTCCAAGTGTGCCAGCATTTGCCAGTTTCCCAAGGATTAATTACCACTTGGAGAATTTACACTGGTAGCTAAATGATACCTAGATGGCTGTTGCATATTTAGACCAAGTTTCAGCAAAATTAATTGTTAGCACACAGAAAGGAGAGTGGCTGCAGAGTATTCCTTTGTGGGCTGAGTAACTCTGCATGGAAACTGCATTTTGGAAGATAATATTAAAACATGCAGTAAAATGACAATGAATCCTAAAGGGGGAAGGACAAAAAACTGTTACAGTAAACCTTTGAACAATGTGAATCCCCTATCATTTTTTATCAATCCTCTTTATGTTTTCAATCTAACATGATATTTCTCTTATGGCTGATTAAATTGGGGGAGTACAATAAAGGAGTAAAATGAAGGTAAAGCCATTTTATACTGAACCATCAATGCATACAGAATATTCCAGCAATTAGAATACTCAGACCAACAAGGTCCAAGTCTTAGATGTTCATGTGTTCTAGTGACAAGAGACAGAATAATGGATTTGCAGTGAAAATAAGTGGAACTATAGGCAGCCACTTCTACTGACCCTACTCACATATTTAGGATTTTTTTCTTTTGTCTAATGGAACTCGTCTAATGTCTTATTGTCTCACTGCAATTTTTTTTAACATCTTTATTGGAGTATAATTGCTTTACAATGGTGTGTTAGTTTCTGCTTTATAACAAACTGAATCAATTATACATATACATATGTCCCCATATGTCTTCCCTCTTGCATCTCCCTCCCTCCCACCCTCCCTATCCCACCCCTCTAGGTGGTCACAAAGCACCGAACTGATCTCCCTGTGCTATGTGGCTGCTTCCCAATAGTTATCTATTTTAATTTTGATAGTGTATATATGTCCATGCCACTCTCTCACTTTGTCCCAGCTTACCCTTCCCGCTCCCCGTATCCTCAAGTCCATTCTCTAGTAGGTCTGCGTCTTTATTCCCATCTTGCCCCTAGGTTCTTCATGACCATTTTTTGTTTTTACATTCCATATATATGTGTTAGCATACGGTATTTGTTTTTCTCTTTCTGACTTACTTCACTCTCTATGTCAGACTGTAGGTCCATCCACCTCACTACAAATAACTCAGTTTCATTTCTTTTTATGGCTGAGTAACATTCCATTGTATATATGTGCCACATCTTTATCCATTCATCTGTTGATGGACACTTAGGTTGCTTCCATGTCCTGGCTATTGTAAATAGAGCTGCAATGAACATTTTGGTACATGACTCTTTTTGAATTATGGTTTTCTCAGGGTATATGCCCAGTAGTGGGATTGCTGGGTCGTATGGTAGTTCTATTTTTAGTTTTTTAAGGACCCTCATACTGTTCTCCATAATGGCTGTATCAATTTACATTCCCACCAACAGTGTCTCACTGCAATTTGAGCTGTCTTTTGTTTGTTCCTCAGAAAGGAAAAAGTCACTGAGAGCCCCCCGTACTACCATCAATAACTTAACTTCAACGACTCTTTTCTGGTCCAAAAAAATGTAATATCTGTAAAATTTCCTCATCAATTTTCCCATATTCAAAATGTTTCCTTCTTTATTCCCTCTCTTCTCTGAATGCTCTGTATTCTGCTGCTTGATCTTTCTTGAAAAAGATATCAAATTAAAATTAAAATGATATTCATGAAACAACCATAGCCATAAGTTTTGCAAAGATGTGTAAATTAGCTGTGCTCTCTTCTGGTTAGCAGCTTGTGAAATTGTAACTGTGTAAACACTGTATCTGGTGGTGTCAGGCATTGAGCGTATCTGTCACAAAATAGGTATATATCATGAGAGGGAGTGTCCTTCCAAACAAAAGATGAAACGTTTTTTTTTTGTTTTTTTTTTCCGGTACGCGGGCCTCTCACTGTTGTGACCTCTCCCGTTGCGGAGCACAGGCTCCGGACACGCAGGCTCAGAGGCCACGGCGCACGGGCCTAGCCGCTCCGCGGCATGTGGGATCTTACAGGACTGGGGCACAAACACGTGTCCCCTGCATCGGCAGGTGGACTCTCAACCACTGCACCACCAGGGAAATTTATTAATTTCAAAGTAATCAAACCATCACTTTATTTACCTTATATTTTTATGGTTTTGAGGTTTTATTATGACATCCTTTGTTGTCTCTATGTTATGAAGCTATTCTCTTATATTTTTTTCTCCATTAACTTTGTAGTTTCACTCTTTACACACAGATCATAAAACACAGATTATCTCTGTTTTCTGTATTCTGGTGGACTTGTCAGTCCTGCACTAATACCACACCCTTATTACTTTGGTTTTATAGAATAATACCGTATTTTAAAATTGATTGTACTCACTTTCCAATAATAGTTCAAAAAATTTTATAAGATTAAACAGTATATTTTAATTTTAATAATTTCTTTAATGTTTAACGACATTGAAAAAAAGTCTAACCCCTGTGAGTTTAGCATTTCTTTAATAAAAATGGATTTTGTGAAAGTCTCTGGAGACAGAGGCTAAAGTATCTCACTTGAAATCTTGTTATTAATCATGAACTGATATTAATTTAAAAAGAAAGAAGCAAACTTTGTTTTTCATTTTAAACTGTTTATTAGTAATTTCATAGCCTGTTTGTCTGAATCTCTCATAATCTCTAAAACATAGTTCAAAAATCTGATCATACTTAAATTGTGCCTGAATACCACCAATGATAAAACCCACTGATTAGCGGTGTAAATACTTATAATTAAAAAGAAAGTCTGATATCTCCAAACAGAAACATCTCAAGCAAATTTAATCAATGTTTTATATGATGTTGGATGATTGGCTAAATATTTACTTTTCAAATGGTTGGATTAGATTCAGTGTAAAAAAAATTAAATGTTTGAATCAAAAGTCAATATTTTTCTTACTTCTCAATTATCTTAGTAGGCTGAATTAAATAATAACTTTAATATCCTACTGACTGCCTAAGATACAATAATAACTCTTAATTTAATTTTACATCCTATTATCTTGAAAGTTTGTGGAATATTATCCACAAAATATCCACTTTGTGGAATATTATCTTAACTAGGATATGGCTAGGATTTATTTGTCTCTAAGTTATTCTTTTCTCTTAGTTAATTTTACTTATCATTGTGCCTCACATTTCTTCTTATAATATCTGTCAGTTGAAGAAGCCAGGTAAAAGTAGAACTAATGAATATACATGGAATCTAAAAAAAAAAAAAAAAGGTTCTGAAGAACCTATCGGCAGGACAGGAATAAAGACACAGATGTAGAGAGTGGACTTGAGGACACGAGGAGGGGGAAGGGTAAGCTGGGATGAAGTGAGAGAGTGGCATGGACATATATACACTACCAAATGTAAAATAGGTAGCTAGTGGGAAGCAGCTGCATAGCACAGGGAGATCAACTGGGTGCTTTGTGACCACCTAGAGGGGTGGGATAGGGAAGGAGGGAGGGAGATGCAAGAGGGAGGAGACATGGGGATATATGTATACATATAGCTGATTTACTTTGTTATAAAGTGGAAACTAATACACCATTGTAAAGCAATTATACTCCAATAAAGATGTTAAAAAAAATAAAAGAAAATGAAATGCTGTGGTTAAAGACCTGGGGACTATGGTATCCTAGAAAGCAAGAAAGGAAAAGTATATGATGGATGATGGAAATTTCAGATATATTGTATTGCTGATTATCTATCATCATCATTATCATCTATCCTATCATTTATTTGATAGCAGAGCACTGATCATTGAGTTGTATATTTCCTATTGCTGCTGTAATAAATCACCACAAATTTACTGGTTTCAAACAACATGAATCTGTTCCCTTTAGAGTTCTGGAGGTCAGCACTCTGAAATAAGTTTAACTGGAGTAAAATTAAGGTGTCCACAGACCGATGCTCCTTCTGGAGACTAAAGGGGGAAATCTGCTTGCCTTTTTCAGCTTCTAGAGCCACCTGTATTCCTTGACTTATTGCCCCTTCTTCTATCTTCTCATCATGCCATATAGCATCTTTTTTCCTCTCTGGCCACTGCTTAAACCATTACATTTACTTTCTCTTATCCATAATCCTGTTTGGGCCCACAAAGCTGTTCCAGGACAGTCTCCCTGTTTCAAGACCCTTGACATAATCATCTGCAAAGCCCCTTTTACCATGTAAGGTGAAATATTTCCAGGTTCAAGGGATTAGTGAATGAACATCTTTGGGGGCCCTTAGTCAGCCTATCACATGTTATAGAATCTAGAGATCATTGGTGATCTAATGAAAAATTAGGATAGAGAATGATAGAGAAAAGTACCTGGTTGGAGGGCAGATTAAGCAAGAAAGAGAAGAGAAGAATTATAGCCAGTGAATATAGAAAACTTTTTTGAGGAATTTTGCTGAAAATGGGGATCAAAGAAATTGAGCTCTCATTGGCAGAAGTGACATTAATAACATTTTCTTTTTAAATTTAAGATGTGAAAAATAATAGCATTTTTGTTGATAGGTATGAGGAATAATGAAAATACTGATGCAGAAGAGAAAAGAAAGGGTTTCTGGAACAATTCCCTTGAGTATGGATAAGATCATGAATGTTTCATTTATGGAAATAGAGAGGAAGGTAGACTATGAGGGGTAGGTGAGTAGATGTGAGGTGGACATTTGTGAATCCTCTTTGATTGCTCAGTTTTCTCCGTGAGGTAGGATCTGAGTATTGTTGAGGTTAAGGTGGCAGGGATAGTGTTCAAGGAGAAGGTATGAAATATTTTTCTAGTATACTAGGGTAGTTAATATAGAAAATTATAATTGATCAGCTATACTAAAATTCCTCTTAAGGTTCATGATTGTAAATGTAAACTGTGTCCATTTAAGAGTGTGCTATATTATTCTCTAGCCATATTTAACTGTACTGGAGTAGGAGGGGGAAACAGAGAGGTTTTGTTTGTTTTCTCTTTTTCACTGCAATTGTGACTTGGCTAAATGAGAATTGTGATGCTAGAAGGGGTGAGTTAAAGTTGCATTTAGATGGATACGTGTTACAAAGCAAACTATGGTCAGCTCTTCTGACACGCAGCAAAATCAGTCTATTGATACAGGGTTGTGGTGAAGGAAAGTGCAGTATTTATTGCAAGGCGCCCAACATGGGGCCAAGCAAGGAGAATGGGCATCTCATGCTCAAAAGACCCAAACTCCCCTATGAGTTTTGGGAAGAGGTTTTTAAAGGCAAGGTGGGGGAGAGGGTTTCAGGGTGCCTGATCAGCTTGTGGATATTCTTTTCATTGGCTAGTAGTGAGGTAATTGGGTGGTATTTTGAGAGTCAACGTCATCGACCTTCTGGTTCCAGATGGTCTGGGTCTACATACTGGTGGTCAGCAGTTAACTTCCTCCATCTGTTGGAGGTTTTAGTAGCAGCAAAACAATTCAAGGGTATGACTCAGAATATTATCTATAGCTTTTTAGGGGAATTAAAGGTCCTTGACTTTGTTTTATGACTAAACTATTATTGTTTTGTTTGTTTCTGTATTTTCTCACTTTTCTAATTACATTTGTTCTTTGGAACTCAGGGAAGGCCTAAAAGGGTAAAGCTTTTCTACAGACAAGAAGTGGGGGGCACGGAGAGTCTGGTCCCTGGGAAGGCCCCACAGGGTCCTGCTCGGTTTCATAAAGACTGACCATGAAATTATAGCTGGGAAGGAGTGGAGTGGATTATTGCTACCACTGGGTTGAGTGATTATTGGGGAGGAGGTAATAGAAAAGGAGTTCTGTGGAAAGATGGTGTTAGAGAGAGTAGAAGGTATAAGACTGATGTTATGGAGGAATTATAATTATTAGTAATATTAATCAAGTGTATAAGAATATGTTTACTTTGTAAATAAGATCGTCTTTACAAAGCAGAAATGCAGACACAGACATAGAGAACAAACATATGGATACCAAGGGGGAAATGTAGGGAGTGAGATGAATTGGGAGATTGGGATTGACATATATACACTATTGATACTATGTATAAAATAGATAACTAATGAGAACCTACTGTATAGCACAGGGAACTCTACTCAATTTCCTTTCCCTAAATGGGAAGGAAATCCAAAAAAGAGGGGGTATATGTATACGTATAGCTGATTCACTTTGTTGTACAGTAGAGACTAATACAACATTGTAAAACAACTATACTCCAGTACAATCTTTTTTTAAAAAAGGATATTTTAAATTATTTTCAGTCAGATAGTAGTGGAAAGGGAGATAATCATGTGGGATAGGGAGTGATAAGTTTGTGGGATTCTCTCTTAAGCCCTGATGATAGAGGCAGGAGGATCTGGGGAATATAAACCCTATTCTCTTTGCCCCTGAAGATAGATTTGGAAGATCTGGGAAAGTGGTAGACTTAGACCCAGTATTTGTGTTTACTCCTGACCCATATTGAGGGATAGTGGTAAGAACTAAGTTTACAGACTTTGATTTGAAATTTATTGATGGAATTTTGACTTCTGGGGAGCATGTATGTTACTTACTTGTGCAGACTCCCCCTAAACACTTATGATGGGGTGTGCTAATTAATATTGCGATATTAAGTAATCTGAGACTCTACTCTTTTATGCTATGGGTCTGCATTTCTAATGTGTGTGACTTAAAAAAAGAAATGTGTGGAAGACTGCAGTTAAAATAATAGAAGCAAAAGCATCCTCATAAGGTTGAAAGAATGTGGGTTTTCTTACTCCTGTTTTTGGGAAATCACCTAGTATGAAGAACATCTATTTCCTCACTTCTAAAATAATAATAATAATTAGTAGTAGTAGTAGTAGTATAATTATAATATTACTATATCAAACTTACAGAGTTTCTGTGAGGATTTATTGTAATAATATGGTAACACAACTATCATACACCTGTACATATAAATCCTAATGTAAGTAAAGAACCAAAATCATTTAAAATTTGGTCCTTGTTACTATTTCTGAAATTAAGTTTATTTCTTTGTATTCTTTGTATTTACTTCTCTGCTGCTGGAAAGGGTTGCTTAAGATTGCTTACCACAGTAATTCTATATGAATAAGTTCTCTTTTCTAGATTAAGCATAGCAGTTATATAACTAACTTTATGTAGATGCTTATCATGGTTGTAATATAAGTTTTTCTACCCATATGCCTTTGTTTGTTCATCTTAAAATCTTCATTGATGATTTAATCATCTGATCTATTCCACCTCTGGTAGTATTTTGGTTTTATTTTCACCCCAATTTCAAATCACTAATTGAAAGAATTAATATATGAATTTTAAAATCTTAAATTTAAATTGTAAAAAGTAAAATATTATTTTGCATAAAATAAAGCAATTTTTATGATAAAGAAATATTTGTATAATAAAACATATATTGTTATAAATATAAAATAATATAAAAATATATCCCCAATATAAGAAAATATATTTCTTTTCAATAAGTGGAAGATATCAATAGAATATTACCATTTGTGAAGAAAGTAATAAAGTATGATAAATCATACAACTCCTGCCTCCTTACCCATGAACAAGAGATAGAAAAACATAAAACTTTCATTTGTTAAAAGTGCATGGAAGGAGATATATGTATGTATGTATCTGGGTATATATATATATATATATATATATACACATATGTATGTATCTGGGTATATGTATATATATGTGTGTGTGTGTGTGTATATATATATATATATATATATATATATGCATGTTTCAACTCCTATACATGGGTAAGTAGAATGTATTACAGCAGCATTAGAGTAAGAAACATCCATGGCTATAAACATTCTTGAAGTAGGCTATGTATTAGACTCTCGAGGGAAACTTATGAAGCACCATCTTTGATAGTCTAATACATAAGCCACTTCATAAATTTTACAGTCATGTACTAAGATATATTCTTGTTGTAATTTCCATCATATTTGCTTTATAAAAATAATTATTGGTAGGAATCAGTTAAACAATTGTTGGCTCATTTCACATGAAACCTAAACCTGTTTATCTTCAAAATAGCAAAGAATTCCTTCTGTTAAAAAGCACATATTTGATGTAGCCTCCGTAGTACAACATGAGCCAAATGTATTTACTTGTACAGTTTTATCCAAGATTATTTCAAATGAAAATCGACCTTACAGAGAGCATGAATATCATGTGCATCTTCTATCAGGACTACTTGCTATTCCATATAGTAAAAGTTAAAAATAAAAGCTAGTGAACAATATCATTAAAAGTCCTGAAATAATTCATTTTTAACAGTGTAGATAAATGCACTTTCTGCAATTATTTTAATCAAGAAATTATTTAGTTTAGAATTTTTCATCATTATATAATTATTTGGACCACAGACATTTAGACAGGTTCCACTGACAAATAATTATTTATATTGCTTTCCCCCCCTAACAGATAGAGAACTATGTGAGTAAACAAACTGTTTATTACATGTTTTAAAATAAATGACACATTTTCTACTTGTTGCTGCTATTGTTTGGGGGAAGATATAGGAATTTTTTTTCTCAAATATCTGGGTTTATCTTAAGGGCAATATAAAGGCACACATTTAAAAATATAATAGTGTAGCATAGACTAAGTTTTCAAAAATGTAATTTAAAGTTTACAGGCTAGATGGGAAGTGGGAAGCATAAATCATCATCACAAGGCTAAACTCATAGAACTCTTATGAGGTGGTGAAATATAGGATGACGAGGGCAATTTTTGTTTTTGTTTGTTTTTTTGCCAAAAAAAATCTAAGGATACTGTTGGTAAAAACTTGTTGTTTCAAAGCAAATTTTTGACTACTTGTTGCAGAGTATTTTGAAGTATGACCTAATTGTCAGAGTGCTTATTTGAATTCTTTAGGACTGTTTATACCACAGACAGTGATAGGACCAAAGTTCTATCTGCAAGAGTATTGTGAATTAAAAATGGCTTCAACAATTTCCACCCACCCATTCCCTCCCTGATAGCCCATGGGAGGGTACTCTCACAAACCTGAAACACTTCCCCTAGTAAAGCATGGGAGCTAAGGTGAAAGGCTTCTGCAACATTGGTCAATTGTTTATGTCCTTATAATTTTTTTTTTCCTTGTAAGTAAATGTTTACAAAGTGTAATATACATAAAGAAAATTACATTTTTCCTTGCATATAGCTCAGTGGATTTTCAGTAATGGAAGGCATTCATGTAATCAGTAATTGGATCAAGGAATAGAAATTTAAGAACACATAAAACCTCTTTTGTTACCTTCCAGTCACAACCATCCCCAAAGTGAACACTCTCCTAATTTCCAACTTTATCAATTATTTTTGCCTCTTTTTATACTTGATACAACTAGTCACATCATGTACTGTTGGTGTTTAACTTCTTTCATTTGACACTGAATCATAAGATTCATCCATATCAGTGTATATAATTGCATATGTAATTCATTTTCTTTGCTGTATAGTTTTCCTTTCTATGAATATAGGACAATATATTTATCATTCTTCAGTTGATAGACATTTGGATGATTTCCATTTTTAGGTCATTAAAAAAATCATGCTGTTTTAAATGATATAGTAGGTATCTTTAAAAGTGGACCTTATTTTTTAGCATAATATGTATCTGTAGTTGACTGTGCACACAATTCTGTTGGGTAAACCCTATGAGTGGAATTTCTGGGCCAATGCATTTGCTTGATTTTGGTAGATACTGCCAAAGTGTTTTCCAAAGTATTTGCAATGATTTATACCCCCCAATACAGTGCATGAGAGCTCCAGTTTTTCCACAAACTCAAAATTTGATAGCTTTTCTCTTTTTCATTTCAACCATTCTGGTGGGTGGAAATTTGTATTGCATTGTGGCTTTGCATTTCTTTTAAAATTAATTAATTAACTTGATATTTTCACATATATATGATTATTTGTCACACAATGACAGCTTTCTTTATTCCTTAGTGTTTGCTTTATTTAGTTATTTGTTTTTAAAATTTATTTATAGATATATTTCAAATTAAGTAAAGGTTTCATGTATAATTTTGAGGGCCACTTTGTTGAGTTGGTTACGTTGTGAATACGTTAGACTTCCATCTTGTCTCAGAGTGGCAGAGGAAGAAATTATTATTTTCAGAGATTCTCAGTGACTAATTTTTTCATTTACAGTCCTGATTTATTTAGCTGAACTTCAGCTCATAATCTCTTCCCTGGGATTTGAAGGTTCATTCAAAAGTTAAGTGACTAGAGAAACTAATAAATTAAGAAGAGAGTCAACGTTTGAAAAGTAAAATTGCCTTATTATTTAATAAAGAGTTTAAATTATGGAAAAAGCAGGTTTTGTTTTGTTTTCTTTTGTTTTCTACAAGCCAGCATTGCTACAGACATAGGGATTTAATTTATTTTTCACCAAGATTTTCCTATGACAAGTTGGTAACTGGTTAATGGTCTTCATTCTCTTTATTAGGCAACAAGACATCTTGGAAGATTTATTCATCTTCTGAAAAGAAAAGAGGGTGATAAAATGCTGTTCATATTGTATGACCACTCAAATTTTAAGAGCACTGTATTTAGAAGAAAAAAAAGATATTGAGTAACCATAGAATGAAGAATACACTTTTTGATAAAAAAAATAAAATTCCAAACTATAACATGCATAAAAAAACCTGAATAATGCAAAACCTTCCCGCAATAAGACACAAAACCTAAATAATGTGATCGCATTTGTCTGCCTCATTTATAGACCAGCTACCCTTTTCTCTTTCATGTTACATGTTGGGTGATTCTCTCAGATTAAAACTGAAAGTAACTTTTCCCCATGAATTAATTACCCTAATTGGAATCTGATGTCATAATTGAAATTAATACATAGGTATATAATAGATAGGTGTTAATACAACTTAGGTATCACAATTTCACCAAACCATTTCCCCACTGTTATGCATATATCATTGCAGAGTATTCATACTTTTAATGTTAAGGTGATTATTTAACTTTTGCCCACATATACAGATATAGGGCCCCAAAATACAAAATATAAATTTATGACAATCTAGAATGGCACTGGTTGCATATATATGTAGTGTTTAAAGTAGAGCCTTTGGAAATAATTTGGATTTATCGTCAGAGCTTATAACTTAAGTTCTATCCTCTACTCCTAAAGTTGTTATCATGTATATATATTTATTATTGAGGAATTTTACCATTGAGTTTTCTCATTTTCTCAGCTTAAACTTGGAAGCAAAGAATTAGAGGCTTAGGATAGGGAGGAGGCAATTCCTTTGTATTGTAAGTGTCGTACAAATGGAAGTTTATTGTTGTTGCTGCTTTATAGTTATCTTTACTTTTAGAGCATCTTCAGGTGTACGTAAGAACTGAGAAGATATTACCATATATTTAGAAAGTTTCCATCTACACTAGCATATAGTTTTTCTGATTATAAAAATCGTACATTAGTATGATACATTTCTTACAATTAATTAACAACATCAATGTTATTATTAACTAAAGTCCACAGTTTACTTAGATTTTCTTAGTTATTACTTATCCTTTTTCTACTTCAGGATGTGGAGTTATATTTATTTATTTTAGCAGGTAAGCAAGATGTTACAGCAAGATGTTCTAATCTCATCCTCTATATTTCTTATCCAAGTACTAGAATCAGCCTTTTTCCAAGTTACCCGGTTCCTTTTATTGGAGAATCAATCATATTAAGAACTAAGATCTGGCACTAGTTGTGCTTGTCATCACTTAGGCCCTCCTAGCTAGCAGAGAATAGCTATATATGAGCGTACAAACCTATATATTTATATATTTATAAATATTTCTGTTTATAATCATCCATACTATATTAAACTAAATATGAGCTCTTACTGATGTCTCCAACTATAACCTATTAATACATGACTCCTTCTAGCCTCCTTCCCTTGCTTATCTGTAAATTTTCACTCTAGCAGTGAGAAAACTGGCTCCTATCATCCATTTACTTAATTGTTCCTAATGGAGTTTTAAGGAAGTCTAACATTCTTTGGTAATTTTAATTCTTCCTAACACCATATAACTTTTTTTTCTGGACTATATGTATTATTACATAATGTTTTTAGCCCTGTCTTCCAGTCCTTATCTTCTGCTACTTTAAATTCCAGGATTCAGCCTAACATATTGCTCAAGGTTTTCCTTCTCAACAAGATGTTCTAAAATGCTGTGTGTACACAATGAACATCACATGTTATCTTACAGTCATTGAGTATTCTAATATATCATAGAATTTGAAGCTAAATGCTACAATTTAAAATAACTTTAATAGCTCATGTTTGTTGAAGGGGTATATGTGAATGTGTAATAGGAACTTAAAGAAGCTGAAGTAATATGAGTAGATACACCTAGATTTTTATGATTTTTCTCCAACGGATAAAGTTGCAGTGTCAGTACTTTTTTTTTCTTAAGTGAAATATAGTTGATGTACAATGTCAGTACTAATTTAACAGCAAATTTAGGCAATTCACATAGATTATGTTTTTACAAAATATTCAACTCAGTTTGCAGAACAATAACTCTCTTCAAGCTCAAAAGCTATGTAATAATTAGACTATGCACATTAAAAATATACATATATAACTAGGATAAAGTTTTGGTAAAAACACAACTGAAGTTTCACAGACTTTAAGGTGGAGAGGAAAGACACACCTTTCTAGTTATGATTATTCTCATGCTGTAGGACTCAGTAGTATGTTTTAACAGGGTATAATAAATAACATTATTTAGTCTAAATAGGTAAGCAAAATATGGTTAAGAGGATTTCCACTGAGTGTGTGTATTACCTATGTAACACATGACCCCCAATATTATTTTTCATTTATATATTTTAAATTATATTTTTAACATCTTCATTGGAGTATAACTGCTTTACAATGGTGTGTTAGTTTCTGCTTTATAACAAAGTGAATCAGCTACACATATACATATATCCCCATATCACCTCCCTCCTATGTCTCCCTCCCACCCTCCCTATCCCACCCCTCTAGGTGGTCACACCAAGCTGATCTCCCTGTGCTATGTGGCTGCTTCCCACTAGCTATCTATTTTATGTTTGGTAGTGTATATATGTCCATGCCACTCTCTCACTTCATCCCAGCTTACCCTTCCCCCTCTCTATGTCTGCGTCTTTATTCCTGTCCTGCCCTTAGGTTCTTCAGAACCTTTCTTTTTAGATTCCATATATATGTGTTTGCATACAGTATTTGTTTTTCTCTTTCTGACTTACTTCACTCTGTATGACAGACTCTAGGTCCACCCACCTCACTACAAATAACTCAATTTCATTTCTTTTTATGACTGAGTAACATTCCATTGTATATATGTGCCACAACTTCTTTATCCATTCATCTGTTTATTTCTTTTTCTTGTGTGATTGCTGTGGCTAGAACTTCCAATACTGTGTTAAATAGAAGTGGTGAGAGTAGGCATCTTTGTCTTGTTCCTGTTTATAGAGAAAAAGCTTTCAGCTCTTCACCATTTGGTATAATTTTAGCTGTGGATTTGTCATAAATGACCTTTATTATGTTGAGATATGTCCTCTATACCAACTTTGATGATAGTTTTTATCATAAATCGATGATGAATTTTGTCAGATGCTTTTTCTGCATCTATTGAGATCATGTGATTTTTAACTCATTTTGTTAATGTGGTGTATCACATTCATTGATTTGTGGCTATTGCTTTATATTGGTTTTAAATAAACTTTTTAAAAATTAGAATATATTGAGATTTACAGAAAAGTTTGCAAAAATAGTACAGAGAGTTCCTGTGTACCTCTGATCTAGTTTCCACTATTACTACAAAATTACATTTCTATGGCATATTTATCAAACCTAAGAAACTGATATTACTACACTATTATTAACTGCTGCTTGGTTTATTTGGATTTTAACAACTTTCCATTAATGTCCTTTTACTTTGTGAGAATCCAACCCAGGGTAATATGTGTTTAGTTGCCATATGTCCCCAGTCTCCTCTGGGCTGTTAGAATTCCTCATTCTTTTTCTTTTTTCTATTATTATGACTACCTTAAAATACCCTGGCCAGAAATTCTGTAGAATGCCCATAATCTGGGTTTGTCTATTTTTTTTTATGATTAGAGTGTTGTTATAAGTTTTTGGATAGAACCCTGATAGCTTATATCACCATTTCATATCACAGCATCCACATGACACATCATAGTCATGATATACATGTAACACCAGTGGTGATGTTAAGTTTCACATTAAGTCAGTGAAATATGGTAATTATGGAACACATATTCTACCTGAGACATACCCTTATGTATTCATTGCATTATAATGAAAATGTGCATTTATACATGAGTTCTGCAGTGCTAATGCTTACAGAAACCCTAATTCTCATGGTAGGAAATAGCTGCTTTATATTACTTTCTGAGACTACAAAATAGAGTGTAAGTAAATTAAAGGCTGTTAGAAAATTCTATGCCTATAAAACTGACTATGAGGTTTTCTTCCATACAAAACATAAGCAAACTGCCCTTATTCTCTGTATTTAGTTAATATTGCCCTGGATTTTTGGCTAGGCACTGTATACAAGACTCTTTCCTTTAAAGATGTTTAAGCTCTATGATATTTTAAAGAGGCAGTTAACAAGGTAAAATGATAAAAATGAAACAATTGTCTCCAAGTCACTAATGCAAGTTTGTTAGTATATTTCAGATTGCCTTTGAAAGGAGATTTTAAGAAAAGATTATAACTAGGTGTAATTAAGACTGTTCAAGTGGTTCAGATTTCACCCTGGTTTGATTTGGAATTTTTAAAAAATATATCTATATATTTTTTTCTATATAGTTGGAACCTATATGAATTTTCAATATGTAGTTTCTTAGAATTTTTATTGGGAGTGAGAATAAATGTTCTTTTTACAAATAATCAGTTTTAACACAATCTTCTAGTGGATGGATAGCTAAAGGATAAACTCTTCCCCTAAAGTTTCAGAAAGTAATTGTGCAGTAAGATGTTTGCCCATTGACCCTTGTAATGACAAAATGTTTATCTGAGTTAATCCCCTTATCTGGTTTCCTCTCATAGTAGTGTGATCTATGGTGATGCTACTCAATTATGTTGTCTTCTGAAATATTCACAGATTGAAATATTTGTAAATATAAAATGAAACAGATAATAAAGAAGAGAGTAGAAAAATCAAGTTTGAGGAAATTAATAACTTTGAATTTATTTTTGAATGGGCACAGTCCTCTAATTAAAACATTTAATAAAATGATTTCTGACTCAACAGACTTAAACTAACATTTGATTTAAACCGCTCATTTTTCAGGTAAGAAGTGCACCAGGAAATATTAAATTAAATATTTTAGCTTAGCTTATTTCTTAAATAAGCTAAGCTTATTTCTTAAAATACAGTTTTGTTTAGAAGAGTTTTAACTTACACTTAGATTCCTAAATGTATTTCTGTGATAGTGTTCATTTTTCAGCCCTAATATATGAAACAACTAGAAAGGGTAAAAATTGACTGTACCACCAATCTTACAGAGTAATTTATGTGATGAGTCATGGAGTTACTGAACCGGCTAGGAATCATAAGATTCCTGCTAGGTTGAGAGAATTGATAAAAATTTAAAAAAAGAAAAAAGGCAACCAAGCAATGTGAGGTAAACAGAGTAGAAGTGTATGATATTCTTAAAAACGTCTCTTTCAGGATGTCCTACTGGTAGAGGAAAAACTAAATTAGATTTAAATATATAAGTGTGACATATTTTAGTATATGAACTGTCACTCCACCTGTCAGGGAGGCTTATATTACTTGTGTTCACAGTAATTCATTTTTTTTTTTAATTCAAAGGTAATCTGACAAAAAGTCCCCTTTCTACCACCAATGCTGAACTTTTAAATACTGTCAAGAAAAGCTTAATCCGTAGAAGGTTTTCATTTTTTTTTGGAAAGGAAAGTTTGTCCAATGGAAAAGTGTTGATTGTTTCTCTCTCCTAACTTTGGAGGAATGTCAGGTTTAAAATCACTTTTATTATCATTTTTATTTTAACTTTGTCCCTTGCTAAGGAAAGAATAATAAAAACAAACTGGAGTTTGGAAATAAGTAAAGGAAAAAGCAGTCAATAAAAGAGTGACTGACTAACAATGTTTATCTGAAATGCTACTTCACATTTATTGAAACAAAGGATCTTGTCTGTCAGATTATCTGGAAGCTGCAGGCAGTATATCTGAGGTAAACTTAACCTTGATGTTGTGGCTAAATGAGTACTGTCCTCTCATTCCAACATCTGAGTTACAAAAATAGAAATCTAACATCACATTCTATCATTTAACATCATTTAAGTTCTGACTTGAAAGGACCTTAAAATACATTTCACCTAATCCTCCCATTTTGCAGGTGAACACACATGAAAATGTTAGATGACTTACCATAGCTCACCTAAGTATTTTGGGATAGCTAAGTGGAAGAATAAATGATACTACAACATCCTACCTTCATGTACTTAGATAAATAGAGTTGTAGATATATGAATATATGAACTTTATAATACAAATATTTGATTTATATAATATAAATGCTATTTAAGTTAAAAATACTTCAGAGTTGGTAATTTAGATTTCTAAAATTCTCTACACTTTCAATATTTCAGGAGAGAATTTCATTGACTTGGCACTTTATAGTTGTTCAAGCTCTGTAAAGAAAGAAAGAAAACAAACAAAAACATAGCATGGCAGCCTGGGTAGGAGGGGAGTTTGCGGGAGAATGGATACATGAATATGAATGGCTGAGTCACTTTGCCGTGGACCTGAAACTACCATAACATTGTTAATCAGCTATACTCCAATATAAAATAAAAAGTTAAAAAAATAATAATAATTTTATGTTTAGAAATACAGTAATTAGAACAGAAAGTATTATTATAAAATAATTAGATAATATCATTGCAAGAACTGCTTCTGAGCCAGCCTGACTGACTTTATTTCCTTCTTTTTTATCCCAAACATATTTTTAAGACTACAGAAAATAATAGCATCTGACATCTAATCATCTAATCATTATGATGTTCTTTAATATTTAGGGATTTCTCAGTTATACTATAACAGAGCACTAAAATTTAAGTGTTTAGAGTGAACCTGCTTATGTCGGTATCATGGCGGCCGTTATTTAACACCAATACTGACACTGGCAGTTTGCCATCTGTCAGTTTTTCTTTCTGAGCAATGCAGCTGTGGTACTGTTGTAATTAGAACCTTTCATTAGCATTTTTCTAATTTAATCTTGTCTTTCCTCTCTACTAATGCATTTAATATAATTTTTTAAATGTTTACTTTCATTTTGTAAAAGAGACTGAAGTGTGTGTGTGTGTATTCTTTGAAATCATCTCAGGAATTATGAGAGTCAGTTATCCCTGATGTAGATGTTAACATTAACAAGTGGGTAGATTATTTGCTTTTGTAGACTTATTTTTTAAAGGCAAAATACTATATTATATGAAGGGGACATGATTGTATTTTAAAAAGCTATAAAGTTATAAAACATATGAAGCTTACTTCTTACTAAGACACCATAATACTTTTGTTTTTAAGTTGGTAAAATACTCAGTGACAGATTTGCTCATTTCCTTCCTTGGCATTAGGGAGGAATGAAACCCTGGCTTTAGCTGGACTCTGACACCACATGTCAAATTAATTAATGTAAATTTTCTTGCCTTTTAAAAAAACATATATTCTATTTTCCATCCTTTGAACATCTGAATACACACATTCAGAACACAGACACAGATGAATACTGTTCTCTAGTAATGATCATCAGCAATTGAAAGATAATCCCTTAATAGGTGAACTCATGTTTAAACAAATTTTACTCACAATCTCAGAACTGCCTGGGTAAACAGATGGAGCTGGCATAGTGCCTTAAAGGTCAAGACATTAA
The DNA here is from genome assembly GCF_964374135.1 of Grampus griseus. Taxonomy (NCBI): domain Eukaryota; kingdom Metazoa; phylum Chordata; class Mammalia; order Artiodactyla; family Delphinidae; genus Grampus; species Grampus griseus. The sequence continues at coordinate 30,609,414 of NC_139003.1, read as the reverse complement.
GACTGGGTAGAGCCAATGAAGTGGAAGGGGAAGAGTATAGCAGAGCTGAGGATTGTCTGGAGAAAACACTTTGGTTACACCCTCACTTCAATAATGATCTGAGAGTGTCAACAGAAAGTTTCCAACTAAATCCACCTTTTATGATGATGTATGATGAGAAAAAGAGCCAAAGCACAGATTAAAAAGGGGACTGTGCTGTTGATTCAACACCTGCAGCATTTATCTTCCTTAATTTTATAGCATTCTCCTTATAAAGCCAGAATAATGGATTAAAAACAGATTAATTAGTTGATATTGTTATTTAGCAATTTTAACTCTCAAATATTATAAATAATTAGTTACTTTAATTTTATCTTTGTTCTGAGGAAAGTATACACACACACACACACACAACACATACATACACACGCATATATTATATATATTATATATATTATAGTGGGTAATCCATTTGGGGTTGACTGTTTTTGCCAGATTGACTGATTTATGTTCTTTGATGCAGAGTTAAGGGCAAGTAAAGGAAGAGGTTTTTTTCTGAGAGTGTAAATAAAGATAAACTTCTTTCTATTTGCTTTGATGTCTCCTTGTGATATTTTCTCTTAACACTAATGATTAAGAGTGAAGTTTTTGATAAGTAAAGCAGAATTGTTTTCACAGAAAATAAAGATATTTTCCCCCATTAATCACATACCTAAGGAGATTTTTGAGATCACTCTTGAGTATTTGGTTTAAAATAAGCTGTTGTCAAATCTCCTATTTTATTCAAGTATCAGAATAGGACTTGTATTAACACTAAGATAATTATTTTTCTTAGTTTTCGTATCCACAACTAGTAATTGCCTTTTTAGTAGGAGACAATTGGATAGGTGAGAAAACATATTTCAGAGCCTAAAATTTCAGTATGGTTAATCTTCTCTGAATTTATGATTTACATCTGGTTCTAAGATTATAAACCCATAAAAAAGTGAAAGTATATAAGTTTGGGTTTAAGAGAATAAGAACAATCCTGTATTAGGTTTCAGTCATTAATTTGAATTTGCTGCCTATTTCAGAGTCTACTCTAGCATGCAGTTAAGGGTCAGAAGTATGATGCCAATACATGTAACTGTATTTCAGAGGAACTTAACAACAGCACCTTAGTATGCCTTGTCTTGTGGGTTCTTAATAAATATCTTCTTCTATTTCTGTAAGTCTTAGAAATATGTCATGCAAAGTACTGAGATAGTCTTAGGTCTCCAAATGTGAATAAGAGGATATTATGTGGGAGAATTAAACAACTTTTTCTGAAGAATGTTTCACAATAAAAGTCACTTAAAAATCTTTGAATGGTTCTAATTTCCCCTAGCACTGTCTGCTAATACCCATTCCTTATCTCCACAGTCTTAAAAATAACAGTATGTAATTCCTTTATCTACTTGTTTAGAAAATTGGTGTGTCTTTCTTCACCACTCAAGAACTTTGTAAAACATTTCAAGTAACCTCATTCACAGTAATAGGGCCGGAAAAAATAAAATGTTCAAGAATTAGTATCTCAGCAAAGAGACAACTATAATTTGCATGGATACCATCACTACTTTTTTTATTTCCAGATGCCATCCACAAGATTGAATAAGTTGGGTGCTGAGCGCAACAGAACACAATTTGATCGTTTTACTTTCTCTGAAAATTTGTTACCTCTGCTTGGATTGAATCCCAGGAAAGCCATAACTTCACTGGTCAGAAGGTGAAAAGTCCTCTGGTCACATTGACCCCTAAAATGATCTCATTTTGTAATTAATATGACTGCTTTAGCATACATTTACAAATTAACATTCATTGTTCTAAAGCACTTTAAGCTGTTTCTTGCAATAAGAAAGGAGAACTTTTCTATTTGTTTTGCTTTAATTTTATAACTGGAAGTTCTACCTTATTCCCAAATTTGCCAATTTGGGACTTTGCAGGATGCTATGGGAGGAGTTAGGGAGAATGAGAAAATGGGAGTGTAACTCAAAAGGCCCTTCTTGAATAGTACCATCCTGAGGAGGTACTGGCATTCGCTAGGCTCAGCAGGTTTTCTGACTTACTGACACATTCTTTCATAAAGTGCTTTGGTCAAGTAAAGTCCCAAAGTTTCCTAGGAAACAACCTCTGAGATGATGATCTGCATGCAGGGAGTTTACTGAGGAGTGTTCATGGGACATTACCTGTAAGGGAATGAGGGAAGCAGGGTGATGTAGGAATCAGTAAAATGGTCATTGGTGAAAACAGGGGCCTCTGGAGATGCCACAGGGGGGAGCCATAGAGGTGCCATGAGTGCTAAGAATTGTCTAGAATAGAGGTAAGGGGTCTTGTGCCCTCACATTTCCAGTATTGCCCCGTCATTGGCAAATCCACACACAGAGATGTGGTGTAAACTTAGGTTAGGCAGCTCCAATTGGCAGAGGGTAATTCCTAAGAGAGACTCCATGAATTGTCAGTAATCACATTTATGGCAGCTGGGAAATGAATATTTGGGTCCCGAAGAGATACTTTTGGCATAATGCAGCATCTGCTATAATGCATCAGTCACACTCTTTAGATGCATTTATTTCATAGAGCAAGTCATGTAGGAAAACTATAAATTTGGGGGGGGGGAATCTTTAGCTTAGTGGGACTACCTGAAGCCCCATCACTGTAGCCAGTCTCAAATTCTCAACAAATGTTTATTTTCTCTTTCTTCCACTATGCATTCAAGATTTCCCTTGCCCAGCTATCATTCTTTTAATTTATAAGCTTACTTAATGGAGTGATTCATACCCTCATGAATTAGGGGTCCGAGTCCCTGATCTCTCCTCAGGCTATGGCTGTGGCACTTGTCCATTTTTGGTCAAAATTGAATTGAAATATCAACTACTTTTAAATGTATATTTATTTTATGTACTTTGTATTTAGTTTGCTCTTCCAGCTTCAAAACAAACCTATCAGCACTGAAAAGACAGCATAATCTAAAAATAATATATAGAAGCGTCAACATACAGTTTCTGAATTTGTGATAGCAATCAAATGTTGACATATTATAATCAATATAGTATGTGTTTTAGTGTCAGACACTGTGCTGTGAGGGACTTCATCATAGGTTTGGGTAATTTGATGTAATGGTAAAGCTGAGAGCAAAGAGACTAGGAATGCCCTATGGAGCAGAAGGTACTTAAACCTAAAAGGCACTGGGAAAATCATGGTGGAGGAGGTAAATTTTGTGTTAACTGGAGAAGTGGCAAGTGATTCTAGGGAAAGAGCCGAACACAGTGAAACACAGAAGCAGAAAAGAGAAGCACTTCCTTGGGGTATGGCAAGCAATTTATCTCATTAATATCAGATGACAAAGAATATAAGAAGTTTTTAAAAAAATGAAACAATACAGGTTTTTATGAAAATTAAAAGGATTAAAAAGAACTGAGAATTTTTGATTATAAAGCTCTGTTCAAAATTAAATGATAAGAAAACTTCCAGGGATTAAAAATTACAAGAAGAAATAGGCAAGAAAATTCATTATAGAAAACAGACAGGAACAAGAGGTTCAAAGACTGGCCATTCAAGCTAATATGGTTATAAGAAAGTAATCATCAGAACTGTAACATATAACTATCCAAATATTGAATATCTATGGATCTGTTGTGTTTTTAGAGTGTGAGTGGAGGGCCTGAAGCTTCTCTTGTCTAGTGTCCCTACCACCTCTCTTGCTATAAATACAAAAAGACTTCTGCTAAATGTGGTTTAGAAATCTCTTCTCAATTAAAAAAATTAAGTGTAAATATAATGTAAAATATTAGATCCTTTGCTAGGTTTGATTAAACATGCATCTAATTTATAATATCCAACTTACATATAGTACCCAAACTCCTTCCAATAGTGTTCAATATGCTTTTTTTTATTAAAATAGATGAAATATGGAGAATTTACCATAAGGAAAGTATATTATAAAGTTAATTGATAGCCTCACTATGTATTATGTTTCATTTCCTGGTACTATAAAATGAGGGGGTTTGACTAAATGATTAGTATAGACTTTTCTAGATTTAAATAATATGAATCAATGCATTTTCAATATTATAATAGTAAAAATCTAGTAGATTTGTAGAAATACAAAAGTGATTTTTGAATGCTGTGATTAAATCACATCTATTCACATCAAGCATTTTAATTTATTCTTTTTTTTTCTTATTTAGCCAAATGTTACATGGCTCTAACTTAGTAAATGGTGGGCTAATGGAATAACAGAATGAACTGCATTGTATATTTAAATACCCAGCCTTAATGATTTAATGGACAAGTATACATTTTCTCAAGTGCTAAAATAGAAAAAAAAAAAAAAAAAACAACATTAGAAGCCTTGAGCTTAGTCTGAAACACTCTACCTGACTACCTCTGGTACCCAAGGCTATTGCATGATTTACTGTCCAGTGAAAGTCAGAAAATTTAGGATTTTCTAAAGAAAATCTAAGCATAAATGTATAGATTAAACTACTATCCGTCATAGCCAGGCAATAAGGTATACGGGTTAAAAATATTTTGGTAGTAATAAGACTCATCTATACATCTCTCAAGTAACTGTTGACCTTTCTGCCACCTACTCCTCCTACACTCTTTGATGAGTCTAATATCCTTATTTGTATCCTCTGCTGTGACCCATGGTCCAGTTGACTGCTGGTTGCCACTTGGCCAGAAACATCTATCTCACTTTCCTCAGAGGACAAAGGGAAAGGTAATTTAAAGAAATCACACTTCACTTTACTGACTTCTCCTTTTTTCTCCACATATTACTACACAATGCTATGTGAGTGAATCAGAAGGCTATTACAAATCAAAGGAATTGAAACTTAATCATGCAATAAGTATATATTCAATAAATATATCATGGTGAAAAAAAAAGACCATATCTGTTTTATTTCTTGAAACCCCGTTCAAGCTGCTCCATGTACCCACTCTCTAGGCTGCAATGAAATTCATTTTCAGTCATAATACTGGATGAAGTGAAGAAAACTTTCTCTTCCTTAGAACACTACTTAAGAACTCAAAGATTAATTGTAAATGGTGCTGCAGTGAACATTGGGGTGCATGTGTCTTTTTGAATTATGGTTGTCTCTGGGTATATGCCCAGGAGTGGGATTGCTGGGTCGTATGGTAGTTCTATTTTTAGTTTTTTAAGGAACCTCCATACCATTCTCCATAGTGGCTGTATCAATTTATATTCCCACCAACAGTGCAAGAGGGTTCCCTTTTCTCCACACCCTCTCCAGCACTTGTTGTTTGTATATTTTTTGATGATGGCCATTCTGACCGGTGTGAGGTGATACCTTGTTGTATAGTGAACTCTTCTCAGTGTTATGTGGTGATCTAAATGGGAAGAAAATCCGAAAGAAAGGGGATATATGTATAGCTAATTCACTTTGCTATACAGCAGAAACTAATACAACATTGTAAAACAACTATGCTCCAATAAAAATTAATAAAAACAAATCAAAAAAGAACCCAAAAGGGAGACTTTCCTTCAGTCTATCACACAAGTCCCCGGTGATGTGCTAGTTGATCCAAGCAACCTTGAATATGGCTTCTCTGCCACCTTTTCCCTGGATTAAATCTAGTAATCTTTTCAAGGCTGATGGCCAAAGCACCCTGAGCACAGCCACCCAAGAGGCAGCACAAGGCAGTCATTCCCAGGGACTCATGAGGAAGTATGACCCACAAAATCTTAATCCTCTTCCAGGTTTTTACTGGGCACTATCTAGACACCCTTCCTCCTGCTACTACAAATTCCAGCCTAAGTTTCCCTTTTATTGAGACACTAATGTTTTACGTTAGAAAGTTTCTTCTTGGGATTAAGGACATTATCAGGCCCCTTGGGAAAGGAGATTGAAGATCATCTCTTATTCCTTCCATACACCTAGAGCAGTAGGAACAAATCATAGATTAATTTCTCAGTCATCCCACCATATGTGATTTAGCGTCATTGTCAGGGTGGAGGAAAAGGAAGGCATTGTAGGTTGAGTGGGGGATCTTGTATATTACACCATTCTCATATGTTAACCCAAATTTCAGAAACGGAGATCTGATTGAAACAGGCATTCATTTGGGCTTTGTTAGGACTGCAGCTCAGGAGACACAGATTCAAGAAGCACTTGAATTGTGTTCTTCTGCCAGACTACAAAATGGAGGAAGTTTATACAGGCAAAAACTTTAAGGCCACAGTTAGTTACATGAGTTGTTTATTAAGGATTATAATTGGAGGCAAAGAGTAAGGGTGCTTGTTAAGCAAGGAAAGGTTGGGATCCAATATGGCTGCATAGTCACGAGGGGAATGACCTTGAGGCCACAAGGTTGCAGCTAACAGATGTTGTTTTAAAAATGGCTGGTGTCCTTGGTTTGGTATAGTCCACAGAAAGTTCAAGTTCTCAAATGGTACAGGGACATGTGTGAGACAGAATCCTCAGAGGCTACCTGACTCAATTTTTTATGTCTGAACTATGATTACTTCATTATGATTTTAATCTGTCATCACATTTAACAAAAAAATTCACAATGAAGTATAAAATTTAAAAGTGATATTTATTATGAAAGAAGGAGCTGAAGAAAGGTAGCAGACAGTACACTAAAATAAATACTGTCTTTGAAATCTCAGATATGAATTGGAAGGCCAAATTAGATGTTTTCTGAAGACATGCACTTGGCAAGATGCTTTATATTTATTTTTTAAATTGAAGTATAATTGACAAAAAATCATATTAGTTTTGGGTATACAGCACAGTGATCAAATCTTTAAATACATTTTGAAATGGTCACAATAAGGCTAGTTACCTCTGTAACCATACAAAGTTATTAAAATATTATTTACTATATTCCCTATGCTATATATTACATCTCCATGACTTATTTATTTTATAACTGCAAGTTTATACCTGTTAATCCCATCACCTATTTTGCCTGTCCCCCAAACCCCCTCCCCTCTGGCAACCACCAGTTTGTTTTCTGTGCCTATGAGTCTGTTTCGGTTTTATCTTGTTTGTTTGTTTGTTTTGTTTTTAGATTCCACATATAAGTAAAGTCATATGGTATTTGGCATTTGTCTTTCTCTCTCTGACTTATTTCCCTTATAATATCCTCTAAGTCCATCCATGTTGTCACAAATGGCAAATTTTTATTTTTTATGGCTGAATAATATTCTATTGTGTGTGTGTGTGTGTATATATATACATATATCACGTATTTATCCATTCATCTATTGATAGACACAAGTTGTTTCCATATCTTTGCTATTGTTAATACTGTAATGTACACGGGGGTACATATATCTTTTTGAGTTAGGATTTTTATTTTCATTGGATGAATACCCACAAATGGAAGTACTGGATCATATGGTAGTTCTATCTTTAGTTTTGTGAGGAACCTCCATACTATTTTCCATAGTGTTTCACCAGTTTACATTCCCACCACTAGTACATGAGGATTTCCTTTTCTCCACACCCTTGCAATCACTTTTTAATTTTTGTCTTTTTGATAATAGCCATTCAGACAGGTATGAGATAATATCTCATTGTGGTTTTGATTTGCATTGTTCTGATCTTTAGCGATGTTAAGCACTTTTTCATGTGCTTGTTGGCCATCCATACATCTTCTTTGGATAAATGTCTGTTCAGCTCCTCTGCCCATTTTTTAAACAGGTTGTTTTTTGATATTGAGTTGTATGAGTTCTTTATATATTTTGGATTTCAACCCCCTTATCTGATATATGGTATGCAAATATCTTTTCCCATTCAGTAGTTTGCCTTTTCATTTTGTTCATGGTTTCCTTTGCTGTGAGAAAGTTTTTTAGTTTGATGTAGTCCCATTAGCTTAATTTTGCTTTTGTTGCCCTTTCCTGTGGAGATATGTCCAAACAAATATTGCTAAGACTGATGTCAAAGAGCTCACTGCCTGTGTTTTCTTCTAGGAGTTTTATAGTTTTCGATCATACATTCAAGTCTTTACTCCATCTTGAATTTATTTTTTATATGGTGTAACAAAGTGGTCCACTTTCATTCTTTTGCATGTATTGTCCAGTTTTATGAACACCAGTTATTGAAGAGATTGTCTTTTCTTCATTGTTTATTCTTGCCTCCTTTGTCATAGACTAGTTTACCATATATGCATGGGTTTATTTCTGGGATCTGTATTCTCTTCCATGGATCTATGTGTCTGTTTTCATGCCAGTACCATACAGTTCTGATTACTATAGCTTTATAGTATAGTTTGAAATCAAGGAGTGTGATACCATCAGTTTGGTTTTTTTCCAAGATTATTTTGGCTATTTGGGGTCTTTTGTGGTTCTATGCAAATATTAAGATTCTTTGTTCAAGTTCTGTGAAAAATGCCATTGGTATTTGTATAGGGATGTCAATTAATTTGTAGATTGCTTTGGATGATATGGGCATTTTAACAATGTTACTTTTTCCAATCCATAAGTACCATATATCTTTCCATTTAGTTTCATCGTTTTCAATTTCTTTAATCAGTGTCTATTAGTTTTCAGAGCACAGATTTTCTACCTCCTTGGTTAAATTTATTAGTAAGAATTTTATCTTTTGATGCAATTGGAAATTGGATTTTTAAAAACAAATTCTCCTTCTGAAAACTCATTATTAATGTATAGAGACACAACTGATTTCTATATACAGTTGTTTCTGTGTATCCATTGGTTCTGCAACCACAGATACAGAGGGCCCACTGTACTATGCCATTTCATATAAGGGACTTGAGCACCTACAGATTTTCGTATCCAAAATGAAACCTCATGGGTATTGATGGATGACTATATTAATTTTGTATCCCACTACTTTCCTGAATTCATTCATTAGTTCTAATAGTATTTGTGGTGTAATATTTAGGGGTATTTTTTATATATAGTATCATGTCATCTTCAAATAGCAAAAGTTTTACTTCTTTCTTTGCAATTTGGATGCATGTTATTCTTTTTCTTGCCAAATTGCTGTGGTTAGAACTTCCAATACTATGTTGAATAAAAGTGGAGATAGTGTACATCTTTGTCTTGTTCCTGATCTTAGAAGAAAAGCTTTTCACCATTGACTATGATGTCAGCTGTGTTTGTCATATATGGCTTTTATTATGTTAGGTACCTTTTTTTCTGTAACCACTTTTTTGAGAGTTTTTATCATATCAATAAATGGATCCTGAATTTTGTCAAATGCTTTTTCTGTATCTATTGAGATGATTGTAATATTTCTTTTTGTAACATAGTATATCATAGTGATCAATTAGTGGATGTTGAACCATGCTTACATCCTTGAAATAATCCCACTTGATCATGTTATATGATCTTTTTAATGTGTTGTTGAATTTGGTGTGCTAATATTTTACTAAGGAGTTTTTCATCTATATTCACCAGGGATGTTGGCCTGTCATTTTTTTGTGTGTGTGGTATCTTTGCCTCGTTTTGATATCAGGGTAATGGTGGCCTTATAAAAGTAGTTTGGAAGTGTTTCTTCCTCTGCAAATTTTTTGAATAATTTGAGAAGAATAGATATTAACCCTTCTTTAAATGTTTGGTAGAATTCACCTGTGAAGCCATCTGATACTGGACTTTGTTTTGGGGGGTGGGGGATTAATTATAATGTGTGTTGGTGTGAATCTCTTTGAGTTCATCTTGCTTGGGGCTCTCTGTGCTCTCTGGGCCTGTATGTTTGTTTCCTGTCCCAAGTTAGGTACATTTTCAGCCAATATTTCTTTAAACAAGTTTTTTGCACCCCTTCCTTATGGAATTCTTATAATGTCAATGTTAGTATGCTTGATGTTTTCTCAGTCTGTTAAGCTATCCACATTTTTTAAATTCCTTTTTTTTTCTGTTCTGATTGAGTAATATCCACTACCCTGTTTTCCAGATTGCTGACCCACTCTTCTGTATCATCTAATGTACTGTTGACTCCCTTTAGTGTATTTTTCACTTCAGTTATTGTGATCTTCATCTCTGATTGGTTCTATTTTATATTTTATAACTCTTTGTTGAAGTTCTCAGTGTGTTCATTCATTGTTCTCTTGAGCTTAGTAAGCATCTTTATGATCATCACTTTTGATTCTTTATCAGGTAGATTACTTATCTCTGCATCATTAAGGTCTTTTTCTGAGGTTTTGTCTTGTCTTTCCTCTGGAACATATTTCTTTATTTCCTCATTATTCTTGGCTCTCTGTGTTTGTTTCTATGTATTAGACAAAACTGCTACCTCTCTCAGTCTTTAAGGAGTGACCTTGTTTAGGTGATGATCCTTCTCGTTCCACCTTTCCTTAGCTCTTGGTTGTCTCTCAAATCTTTGTGGTTGTCAATTCCACCTGATTTACTCTTGATATGTTCCTTTTGTTAGGGGTTTGCCAAGACCCATCCATGTTCCAAGGGGAGGAATCTCATTTAATGCCTAGTGTCAGGCTGATTGGATGCCAGACCTTCAGGTAGCAGCTAGTAACACATGCAGATACATACAGTCCTGTGGGACTTCAATCCTAATCCCTGCTGGCCTCCAGGATATCTGGAGGTGTCACCTGGGCAATAGTTGCCAAAAAAGGGGGGGGCTTCTGGCCAGGGTATAAGCTCCTTTCTGGGGAGTCTCATTGAGCTCTAGCAAGGGCTAGGGGGTACACAAGGATGGTGCCTCCATGCATTTGTTCTCTGGGAGCACCTCCTTGGCCTCTAGATGTGAGGGAAACCTGAAGCCTCCCCTTTAGGGTGAAGTTCAAGGGTAAATAAACAAGCATTTTTCACAGGAAGACTGGGTTGTGTTTCACTGTGCTCCCTTTGCAGTAACCTGTTCATGGTGGCCTGTCAAGAATTGTTTATTTTTAGATTGTTACAGTGTCAAGGAGATCAGGAATTCCAGCCCCCTTGGCCACCAAGGCCTGGTGACCAAGAAGTATCCTCTGTGTGGATTGCATGCTTGCTCTCTTTAGGCAGGTAGCTGGGGAGTGTAAGGGGTGGGGCTTGCTCTTTTGCTTCAGGAAGGCAGCAGGGAAAATAACTTCAGCAATGTAGTATGAGGGTGCCTTTTCTATGCCCACATCAGCTTTAGGCTTGGAGCAGGAGAATGACAAGACCCCCAGCCAGAGGGTAAGGGAGCATGTCAGCTGCCCATACTTGCAGACTTTAGCTAAGGAACAAGAGAGTGTCTCAGCCGTTTGTGCTTGCCCACCTCAGCCAGGGAGCAGGAGAGTACTGTAACCACTAGAGCTTGTTAGCTTCAGCACTGCAGTGGGATAGTGTCATGATTGCTTTCCCCTGGGTCCAAGCTTGCCCACCTGTGCTAGCAGAAATGGTTTGGGATCCTTGGACATCATTTTCATTTGTTTTCTAAGCCAGATGTTTTGGGGGCTTGTTTCTCCAGTATAGATCCCAGGGGCCGAGGTGCCTGATGTTAGGTGCCAATACATCATTCCTCTGAGAGAAGTCCTGTGAGCTGAGATCATTCCCTATTGTGTGCCACCTTGCTTTGGGTAAGATTTTTGGTAGGAGTATTTCTCTGTCTCTCCTATCTGTCTCCATGTGGTCCTTTTTTTCCTTCATTGTGGAGCTATTTCTCAGGTTCTTTTCAAAGAGAATCGATCCATATGTAGCTATATATTTGTTGTATCCATGGGAGGAGGTAAGTTCAGGCTCTTCTTACACTGCCATCTTGAATTGCCCCTTGTTTTATATTTCTTATACTTGTTCTATTAATGAGAATGTACTAGTTTGCTAGGGCTGTGGCCATAATGAAATGCCACAGACTAAATGGCTTAAAGGCAGGCATTTATTTTCTGACAATTATGGAGACTATAAGTCCAAGATCAAGATTAGGGACCCACCCTAATGAACCTATTTTCTTTTATTTTTGACCCTATTTTAAATTAATTACCTCTTTTAAGAAAACAATTTCCGAGTGTAGTCACATTCTGAGGTACTGGAGTTTAGAGTTTCAACATCTGAATTTTAGAGGCACACAATTCAGGCTATAATTGGATAAGGACATTTATCTCATACAATTTTTGTGATGATTAGAGATAGTTAATATAAAAGTGTAACACAGCCTGACATATGTGCTTTAAAAATGTCAGGCTTATTATGATATTTTGAATTATTATAATAAATGAAGTGAAATATGATTCTACTGCCCCGGTACATTTTTGCTCAGCATAGTCTGGCAGATGAAAGGGAACACATCAACTGGTAAATGATATATTTTCTCTGAACAAGAAGCTCTGATTCTACAATAATTATTTAAAGAAATGGCTTCCCACATAAGAACCATAAAAGTATCCATGAAGGCACCGGGTGACAAACCTGGTATACCTCTTGCTGTGAAATATAAGTGAGCCCTATTGGGTAGGAGAGGAGAAAGAAGAGGTAGAAGGTTTTAAACTTGATCAAGACCATTTTATCATTATTTTTTCCTTTGTAGATTGGGTTTATGTTCCCTGGTTTAAAATTATTTTAAATTTCCTCATCAAATGTGACAAACACTTACTTGCCTTTTCTTCCTGAAGTGTAATAATTTTAGCTCTTATGTTTAGGTCAGTGACAATTTTTTAAATTCATTTTATTGAAGTATAGTTGATGTACAATATTGTGTTAATTTCTGCTGCACAGCAAATTGATTCTGTTATGCATATATATACATTCTTTTTCCTATTCTTCCCATTACAGTTTATCACAGGATACTGAATATAGTTCCTTGTGCTATACAGTAGGAACTTGTTGTTTATCCACTCTATATATAATAGTTTGAATCTGTTAATCCCAAACTCCCAATCTATCCCTCCCCCACCTCCCTCACACTTGGCAACCACATGTCTGTTCTCTATGTCTGTGTGTCTGTTTCTGTTTCATAGATAAGGTCGTTTGTGTTATATTTTAGATTCCACATATAAGTGATATCATATGGTATTTGTCTTTTTCTGACTTACTTCACTTAATATGATGATCTCTAATTGCATCCATGTTGCTGCAAATGGCATTACTTCATTCTTTTTTATGGCTGAGTAGTATTCCATTGTATATATGTACCACATCTTCTTTATCCATTCATCTGTCGCTGGACATTTAGGTTGTTTCCATGTCTTGGCTCTTGTAAATAGTGCTGCTATGAACATAGGGTTGTGTGTATATTTTTAAATTACAGTTTTGTCTGGATATATGCCCAGAAGTGGGATAGCTGGGTCATATGGAAACTCTATTTTTAGCTTTATGAGGAAACTCCATACTGTTTTCCATAGTGGCTGCACCAATTATATTCCCACGAACAATGTAGGAGGGTTTCCTTTTCTCCACACACTCTCCAGCATTTGTTATTTTTAGATTTTTTAATGATGGCCATGCTGACCAGTGTGAGGTGGTACCTCATTGTAATTTTGATTTCCATTTCTCTAATAATTAGTAATGTTGAGCATCTTTTCATGTGCCTGTTGGCCATCTGTATGTCTTCTTTGAAGAAATGTGTCAGTGACAGATTTTGAGTTAAGTTTTTGTATGGTGTGAGGAGAGTCAAGGTTCATTATTTTCCATCTAGTTATCCCACACAATATCTCTTGTCTGAATGAATTACTTTGATACCTTAACATATTTTTACATGCATTACCCCTACATAAATTATAAACATAACAAGATAATGATATGATAGTATAATTTTTAGCAGCTGTATGATCACAAAAGAAATAATTATTAGGGAAAAAACCAAAAGAAAGAAGTATTTTTCTGGATTTACTCAGATATTTATCATTACAAAAAATTCTTTATTTTTTGAAGATTAGAGTTTGTATCTGGCATCGTTTTTCCTTTGTCCATAGAAGGCCTCCTGCATTGTTTCTTATAGTTCAAGTCTGCTGAAACTTAATTATCTTACTTTTCTTTATCTGAAAATATGAATAATAAATCTTCTTTCTTGAAATACATTTTTACTGGATATAGAATTCTGCACTGACTTATCTTTTTAACACATTAACTTGTTCTATGCTTCATGGACTTTGATGAAAAGGTAGCAGTTAATCGTATCGCTGTCCCTCATATGTATGTGTCATTTTTCATTTGCCACTTTTAATATTTGCTCTTCCACTCTGGCTTTCAACAGTGTGACTGTGATGTTGACAACTTTGAGCTTCTTTTTGTTTATTATGTTTGATATTTGTTTAGTACCTTGGATATGGAAATTTCTTGTCAAATTTGGAAAAGTTTGCAGAATATTATCTTAAATTGTTTTGCCCCATTCTCTCTTACTCTCTCTTTTCTTTGTGGTATTCCAGTTACACATATGTGTAATGCCCATGTGTGTATAAAATGTCCAATGATCTTTTGCCATCATCTAACAGGCCCCCAAGGCTCTGTTCTTTATTTTTTCTGTCTAGTGTTTACTTCTATACTTTCTATTAATCTATCTTCAAATTCTATTTCTCTTTACTGTGTTATTTCAATTTGGCTGTAAAATCACCTACCTTTTTAAAATTTCTCACTTATAGAATTCTTTTTTGTAATTGTTTGTAATTATCAGCTGAAATCCACTATCTCTCTGTTGAGCTTCCCATTTATTAAACATGCTTTATTTTCCTACATTAGGGATAGTTAAAATAGATGCTTTTAAATCCTTGGGAGTTTATTGAAACATCTGGTTCATCACACAGTCACACTTTATAGATTGTCTTTTTTCTTGAGAATGTATTTTTGCATAGTATCCCATACATTATGACTATTAGACTGGGGAAATGCTGTATTGTGTAGTTCTTCAAGAGTGCTCTTTTCTTTGTTTTAGAAGATAATTTTCTTGGCTGAGCTTGATATTTTCTTCTCTGGTCCTTTCTTTTCCAGGATTCCTTCACTCCCTTCAGTGTTCATGGTATTCAAACTTTTCTCTCCTCATTCAAGGAATATTGTACATTTTTCCCATATGTGCTTCCACAAACTTTGTGTCTTCCTCATGAGCTGCTAGCTATAGACTAAAACTGTGCAGGGAGAATTTACTTGTATAACTCCTTCTATTGTCTCTTTCATGTACTCATTCTTCAATAGGCAGTTTGCTTTTGTTCACGTCCCAGTACTTTCAGATAGTTGCTTTTGTATTGTGTTCCAGTTTTATAGGTGTTTTTCTGCAGGGGGTATTCCAATATGGTCATAGTCAAATGTAGAAGTCACATAAATTCCTTGTTGCACATCTGAATTTGTGGGCTAATATATGCAGAACATTATATCAACTGCATAAATAAACAGGTAGGAACAACGAAATAGTGACTATGCTGAACAAGACTGAAAAGAATTGTCTTCCAGTTGTACTAAGTTATAGAAACATTTATGTGAGCTAAATTCGATTAATAGCACAAATACCGAGACAAAAATGAAGGGACATTTTCAGATTAAACTTCAAAGCTTCTCGTATACTAGAAACAAAAGCTATGGTGGCCTCTAAGACTTCTGTGTTATTCTAAGGATAGAGGCCCAGGATAGTCTCTAATCAGGTTATTAGACTATGGGGTGGTGGTGATGGTGGTAACAGTGGTGATGGTAGGAGTGATAACAGTGCTGGCAGTGCTTGTAATGGTGTTAGTGGTGGTGAGAACATTCATATTGGTGGTGCTGCTTGAGATGGGGGTGGAAATAGAGGAAATTGTAATGATATAGTATTGACATCTGAGAGAAATGATTTGGAGAAATGATTAGATAACAGGTTCCACAAAGGGCTGAATTTTACCTATTTCTAACACTGGGAAAGACATTCTCTTAGATAAGTAAAAGATATGTTGACCTCAACTTAAATTACTAAACTATAATATATATTGAGCCTCATTTAACCTATTTGTAATGTTTCCAAAGATGAGAGTGGCTTGGGTTGTTTCTCAAGACAAAAAACATGTTATTCTCTAGAACTATATCTGTGTTCCTTCTCCCACTGTGTCCCTATAATGTTTTGTTCATATTTTTTTATACTTTTACCATGCCATAACAAACATTCACTTTTTTATGTTATTTATTTGAGAATGAGGAATATGCTTTTTCATTCCCTGTATTACCTTATATAATACTTTGATGTGCAAAGGTATGGAATTTAACCATGGTTTGGAGTGTGTAAAATGTTACATTTGTTCCATGAAGTAAAATTAATTTTACTCTGAGCTTGCATAATACTGATTGACTAGAAATATATTATAAAATATTTAATAGAGATTCCTCTCTACCTACACTCACTCAATGTTCTTCAAAGATCTGCACAGCAAAACAAAGACTGATGCCCCCAGATTTTTTCCAATCTCTTGCCTCTGAGAATCCTATGATATTAGCACACATAAACATTTTAAGTGCTAAGGCATGAGGTTCCTATGTTGTGCTTGGTGGCTAATGTAAGAAACATGATGCTCAAGGTCCAGCCTAATAGGACAACCACTGAGCCATCCATTTCTCTTTGTCATTTCTCCTTGCCTAAGGCATGCAAATAAAGAGGTGTGTAGGGTTGGTAATCATAAGACCTATCAAACTTTTTTTCCTTCCCAGTATGAAGATATCTCCTCTCTCTCCTGCTTGCTTTTTTCCCATCACCCACCCCCATCTACTTTAGAATAACCCTACACCTAGGGTCTCAGAACTGAGAATAACAGCTATCATAGAAGGAGACTGTCCTTCAAGAACCTTTATTTTTATTTATTTATTTAACATCTTTATTGGAGTATAATTGCTTAACAATGGTGTGTTAGTTTCTGCTTTATAACAAAGTGAATCAGCCATACATATACATATATCCCCATTTCTCCTCCCTCTTGCGTTTCCCTCCCACCCTCCCTATTCCACACCTCTAGGTGGTCACAAAGCTTTGTTTCCATCTCTGTTTCTAACCTCCCTTTCATTGAGACAACACAAAATCTGGCTACCTGATTGAAGTGGAGTATGCTGGGGGAATGTAAGGGAAATATGTACAGCAACAAATTACTATTAACACCTTGAGATATCATCCTGCTGCATACTCAGTGAATATTTGTGAAATCAATGTGAATAAATTTAGTTTAGGTATGAAGAGAAATCCTAATTCCATTTTAATTTGGGTGACATCTAAGGAGAACAAATCTGTTTTACTTTTGTTCATGGTTCTCTAAATTATCAATCGTTTGTTACTTTTGTTAAAAATTTCTAGGTCCTTTATAGTTACTAGTCTTTAAAACTAAGAGATTCTGAATTTCTTCAGACTCAGCAGGAAGGGGCAGGCTTGGAAGTACAGTGGATCTTTCCACATCATACTGTGCTACAGAGGAATCTGGTGGGAAATTGGGTAGCAATGCCCATTTAGGGCATTAAATCATCCTTGGGCTGGTGGGGAAAAAAAAGTAACTAAAGAGAGGACCTGGCCTGGACTGAGAGTCCTGGGGCTTTTAACTGAAGTTTCCAAAGTTGGAAAGAGATTATCTTAGCCCATATTTCATATCTTGTTGCACCCTCCTTGCCTCAGTAAAAGTTCTTATTCATATTGCTTAATTAAATGCAAAGGCCAATGTATTGTTTTTATGGATATTCTTAGTTTATTATAGTAAGTTTGTAAGCAGAACAAAACAATTCCTCTAACCTCTATCTTATTCCAAAGAAAAAAGAACATTACTTCAACTCAGCTCATTTGAAGAAAATACCCAAAGTTTTCCTATTAGTTCTTTTCTTTCTTCTCCTGATAGTATCCAAAGTAAATTAAACCCATGTGCTGATCTGCAGCACACATCAAACTCCTTACTTTTGCTAAAATGCAGATTTTAGGCCAAATGTCCCAGAGGATCTGATTCAGTAGGCTTGGACTGAGACCCAGAACTCTGCATTTTTAACAGGCCCTCAGGTGATTCTGAGACACATGCTTTGCAAACCTCACTACCTATCTGCCTTATTTGATGCCTTATGAGATCTTTCTTCTCTCCATCTCTAATCACAATAAGAGGACAGAAGACATTATTTTTCTTGTTTTCTTTCCTTCGCTAATACTTCTCCTTTCCCTATAAAAACAGATAAATTTAGGAACTGCTTTTTATTTTCTATCTCAATCCTTTCTCATGTACATTGTTTTTCAATAATAAAATGTCAGGCTTTTTCTGATGTATTTTTTTCCTCCTTCCAAACCAGTTAGGCTATATTTTCCCTGTATTTTCTTTAAATTTTTTGTGTTACTATCGGAAATTTATTATTTCCCTAACTATTAAGCAATTTATACAGTTGGGGTTGATTCTGAGTTCACCACGGTAGATCACTGACAGTTAATTGGAGTGTATTTACAAACACTGTTTTTGTAAATATCAATGGAAAATGTGACTTCTTCTAAACAACAAAATCAAGATAAGATGTAGAGTTTGACAGTCTGCTAGACTCTCACTAGCTAAATAATTTCTGTACCGTGATCTTACATTATAATTCAAATTCTTGCCTCAGAACAATCACAGATTTCTAATATATATAAATGTAAAGGTCATCGTGGATTACTATTAAGTTTCTGAAATCCAAGTGCCTCTTATATGTTCACATTCCTAATGATGTTCCTTTTTAATAGTTCCTGAATGATAGTAAATAACTTGAAAATTTCCAAATATTGGGAAACTAAAAAAACACAACTTTAAATAGCACTTGTATCAAAGAGGAAGTCTCAAGGGAAATTTAGAAATAAAATGTATATAATAAAAAATAAAATAAATTATATCAAAACTTACTAAAACAATACTTGGAAATTTGTAGAACTATGTGCTTTTATTTAAAAAAAAAAAGAAGAAACAAATCTAAAACCAGTAACCTAAGCTTCCTTCTTATAAACTAGAGAAGGAAGAACAATTAACCCAAAGAAACAGGAGGAAAACAATAAAGAATAAATACAAGCCAATACAATTAATTAAAAAAATAGAAAATGAAGGAAACCAAAAACTGATTCTTGGAAAAGATAAATAAAATTTCACAACCTCTAGACAGTCTAATAGGGGAAAAAAGCAAAAAGAGATGACCCATATTACCAATATCAGGAATGAAAAAGGTGGCCTCACTATCAATCCCATGTATCTTAAAAAAGTAATAAGGAAAAAGGAATTCTGTGGACAACTCAGTGTCTATAAAATTGACAACTTAGATGAAAAGGATGAATTTCTTGAAACACACAACTACAAAATCACTCAAGGAGAAATAGATAACTGAAATAATCTTATAACCATTAAGGTGACTGAATCTGTAGTTTAAAACTTCCTAACTCCCACATCCTCCCTCTGTAAACAAAGGAAATGCATGCAGGCCCAGAAGATTTTACTGATGCACTCTATTGCACTGAATCTATAGATTGTTTGGGGAAAATGGATATTTTAATAATATTAATCTTCCAGTACACAAACATGGAATGTCTTTCCATTTATATATCTTCTATTTCTTTCATCAATGTTCTATAGTATTTAGATCACAGAGCTTTTACCTCCTTGGTTATATTAAATTCTAAGTATTTTATTCTTTTTTTCCTATTGTTAAATAAGATTATTTTCTTAATTTTTTTTGATAATTCATTGTTAGTGTACAGAAATGCAACTGATTTTTCAGTGCTGATTTTGTATCCTGCAACTTTACTGAGTTCATTTAGTAGTTTTAACAGTATTTTTGGTAGTGTCTTTAGAGTTTTCTATGTATAAGATCATGTCATCTGCAAAGTTCATAAAATCTTGAGTATATTAAATGATAATTAAATGAAATCCCTATTGGCACTGTAGCCGATATATAGTTAGGGAAATTTTAAAGAGTTCCTTCATAGAGCAATGCTATTTCATAGTATATTTCAATTCCCTGAGTTAACTGTTTAATTTCAACATTTTTGTATGATATTTATTACTGCTGTTAATAATAATTGGAGAACTATATGGAATATGTATGTAGGTATGTATTCCATATATTTCTTATTGGAGTATAGTTCTTTATAATATTGTGTTAGTTTCTGTTGTACAATGAAATGAATCAACTATATGTGTACATATATCCCCTCCCTCTTGGGCCTCCCTCCAACCCCACCTCCATCTCATCCATCTAGGTCATCAGAGAGCACTAAGCTGAGCTTCCTGTGCCATACAGCCGGTTCCCACAAGCTATCTATTTTATACATGGTAGTGTAAATATGTCAATCCTAATCTCCCAGTTTGTCCCCCCTCCCCCTCCCCCTGTGTCCACATGTCCGTTTTCTACATCTGCATCCCTATTCCTGCCCTATTCCTATTCCTGAGAATAGGTTCATCTGTACCATTTTTCTAGATTCCACATATATGCGTTAATATACGATAACTGGGTCATTTGTAGATATGTGGAGAGACCTAGAGTCTGTCATACAGAGTGGAGTAAGTCAGAAAAAGAAAAACAAATATTCTACATATTTTTATAACTTCATTAAGAGTACCAAGAATTATATTTTTTATTCACATATAGTCATGACAATATCATTTTAAATAGAGGGAAGTAATTCTCACACAATAATATCAATATTGGTTTTGGAAGTGAAAATTTGAGTAGGTCTAATTTTGACTTGCACTCAGTGATTCCCCATCTCTTCCTCTTCTGCTTAAGTATGTTGGGTCATTTTCTGTACTTCCTCAAGTTAATATCTTTAAACTATTATATATTTTATACTTGCTGTTGGCCTGATGGCAGGAATGTCTTAGTTGGCATTGCTTGTCATGTGTTTGATTTAACATATGCACAAGAACGCATTGATAAAAATGTCTGTCTAAATCAATTAGACAAAACAGCTTTTTGATAAGAATAAAATAAAATCAGGAGTAAGAAGTAATACATCACGGTTAAATTGGGAATTATTTTTCTTTTTAGTCATATTGTAATAATGCATTCTATAATTGATGGTATCTCAGATTTAATGAAATTCAATGTATGTACCTGTTATACTGGAACTTTAGACATGCCTAAGAAAAGACCAGGCACTTGACTGCTTATTGTACTGACCATAATACTGTACACCTTAAATATAAGTATTTAAATATTTGTTAAAGAAATACTTGAATTTATGAAGGATAATAGAAATAAGGAAGTGTAAGGAAGAAACCCATGGAAGTCCCATATGATAAAAATATGACATAATGGTCACATCACTTTTGATAAAGCTTTTTGATATTTCAAGATACAGTTTGCCAATTCATAAAATATGTTTATGTTTAAACTCATTTTGATCACAGAAAATTAAACAAAAACAAATTAAAACCAAAAATATAATGTCTTTTTCTAATTATAATTAAATCAGTGCTGTTTAATTATATGTTTGATGCAAATAAAATTAAATAACATATTTTGAGTCATGTTTTTGCCATAAATAAATGTTTTTAAAATGATTCTACTGTTAGAAAAAATTTATGAGTTTTTCATCCCCTACACTATCATATTAGCTTATCATTAAAATAACAAATAAAATGTGTATAAGCAGCAAAATGGTGCAGCTCATATAATTTAAATATCAAGTAATCAAACTTTTTAATTCAATATATTTGGGAATATATATTTTAACTTATACCAAAATAAGTTTTTCCCTAAATGTCCCTAAATGTAAAACATTCCTGTTTAAAAAATACTGAAGAGGAGTAACCGGATTCTAAATTCCTAGTCACCAAAGCTTTTATTTAATAAACACATCTAAAAGGGGAAAATCAATAAATTTGGAGCATCTGTTATATGTTTTATTCATTAAGAAAACACATCTAACTCTAACAGAATTTAAGGAGGCCTGTATTTTTTCATAAAACATATAAGAAATCTTATATATTCAATAGATGGTCAAATTTTTTCTATTCACTAAAAAATGTAAATAGAAAATAAAAATCCTACAGCCTTTATTTTAGTGCCTTTCTGCTTGCAGAATGTTTAAAAGTGATTCTTGACATTTTTAAGACAGAGCTTGAGAATCTGTTTGTATAATCTTTCTATTGGTAACTTAACTTATGTTCTGATCTTAGAAAAAATTAATTATGTGTAGCTCATGTTTAATTACAGAGTAGAAAGAATAGTAAAATTGGGATACTAGGGCACTTCACTCACTTTAAAGTGTCATATTTAGACATCATGAAAAGGCTACGTTCAAGATATTTTAGTAAAATAGTAAACTGTATATGCTTAGTACATTAATCAGTTTTTTATATATTTTATTTTTTATAGAAATATATTGAAATATTAGTATTTATACATTTTCTGTTATATGGTCATTTATAGTTAACATTATTGCTTTACTTATATTTACATGTAAATGTATAATATAAAATATATATATATACTTTTTAAGAACACAACTTTGTATTTTTCTTTCAGGGGAATAATAGAGCCATAAGCATTGTCAAAGAATGAATTGTCTTTGAAGTTTCATGAACTGTTCAATGAATTGTCTTTGAACCAGATGTAGCTCATACTGATGATGGTCCCTTGTGATAAGCTTGTTCCTTCTGCATAATCTTCAGTTCAAGCTAAAATTACTAATTACTGAAAAATCAAATTAATATACTGAATCATTTTCATACCAATACAGCAAGGAAAATATTTGTGGAATATATGAAGTGTCACCTGTGCACAATATATATGTATAGTGACATGTTACTGCAACCATGTATCAAGTAGCAGTTTATTTCTCTGTTGTTTTATCTCCTTAATGGAAGTTTTATAAATAGTAACATTTAGTTTTCTCCCATCTGTTCTGTATATTCAAAACATGCTAAAACCAAGCTGTTCACTTCCTAAAAATATCACCACTGATCTTTGACAGTACAAGAGTTTATTAGTGTACAAAATAATGATCTACTAGGGAATGTCAAATGAATCTTACTAGTCAGATTTATGGGGGCAGAGTCAACAAGAAAATAAGTCAAGAAGTAGAAATAGTGTTTTAGGTGGAGAAGAAAATTTATAAATCACCCCTTGTCTTTGGAGGTCAATAGTGAAACTGTTGGTAAACTCTGCATGCAATTTTGACTGAACTAAACCTATCATTCACAGTATCTCTAACTGGTGATTTCAGTGGACATAATCTTAGAAATGCTATGTTTCCATGATAAAATAATAAAGGGAAATGAAATAATACCAAATAATTTCTTTGAAAGTGATCTCACTCATGTGATTACACATGTGTACTTCTTTGGTGCATTTCTTTTGTGGCTGTTGTTTTAAAGTCTCATTATTTCTTAAAAGATTCTGCAACTGGTCATATCTACAGGCACAGCCAGATAAGTAATCAACCAAACCAAACGATGAATGATTCAATTCAGTAGAATCTGTTTAAATGCTCAAACATAGAGCACTAAACTCATTGTTAACCTGAACCTTTCCTCAAAATTATTACCCTGTTCTTCACATCTCTATATCAGAAGGTTTCCAACCGGATTTATGTGACTCTCTATATAAGGGTGTTTCTAAGTTTACTTTTCTTCAACTTTTCAGCATAACTACAACATTGAATAAAATATTTTAAATAGAAATCATCATTCAGAAAATACTATTGTACTGTAAAAACTAATTTTCACTTTAGTAATTTCCTTAAAATATATCTTATTGTCAGAAACATAGTTTGCTTTGTCATTCTGTCTTTTCAATTAAGAGATCAAAAAATTTAAGGAAAATTAAGACTCATTATAATTGACATATATACCCACATATTATATAAAATATTTGATATTTAAAATAATTTTCCTAATTATGAATTTGTGTGATTTACTTTAAAATTTAGAGGATGAGTAGTGCAATATATGTGTATATATATATATGTGTATATACAAAAACTTAATCTAAATTAGTAATTTGTGTGGATAATTAACATAAATATTGTTTTCTGTTATAATACCAGATTGTTACCAAATTAGCTTAATGAATTTTAAAACAAATTTTGATTGGGAAATGCATGGTGTTTTCATATATACTTCTTTAACCGTGGAGTGACAAAACCAATTGTCCTTCCATGTTGATATCTAAGAATTCACCATCTGATTCAAAGGAAGACTTACCTGCAGTGATCTCATGAGTGTACTGGAGGACAGAAATAGAAATTTCTCTATCACTGTACTGGACGGTAGAAAAGGAATTTTTCCTATAAGTACAGACAGATTCAGTGAGTTGAATGATGTTGTCTGTTTGCTTGTAAATGTCTGATTTTCTTTTCTTTTTTTTTCCCTTGAGGAGATTGATTCAGTCTGGAATTTGCTTTCATCATGATGTACTCACTTAAAAGCGAGGATATGGGAGGAGGAACACATGAACCCTACTCTCCCTACTTCTAACATCCAAAAGATAATCGATATGCAGCAAAATAAGGACAGCATTCAGCCAATGTTCCCTAGGTTGGGTCAGTTCATTATACTGACTATGTAGATGATTTCTAAGTTTTATTAGGATAGTCTAAACTACCATAAATAAATTGGTATGTCTACATTCTACTGTTTTAAACTTGTGTAGGGTTACTTATTTCAGAATAGACCCATAGAAGTTTGATTAATAAGACAAAGCTTAGCATTTTTATGGCTCATGATTGCCATGTTGTTTTCCAAATGGGGTATATTAATTTATAATTATCGCTATACTTCTTTCAACCTGCATATTAATCTAAATTGTCTGCTTATATAGCAGGTAAACATTTTTTTATCAGCTTTATTGGAATATAATTGTTTTACAATGGTGTGTTAGTTTCTGCTTTATAACAAAGTGAATCAGCTATACATATACATATATCCCCATATCTCCTCCCTCTTGCATCTCCCTCCCACCCTCCCTATCTGACCCCTCTAGGTGGTCACAAAGCACTGAACTGATCTCCCTGTGTTATGCGACTGCTTTCCACTAGCTATCTATTTTACATTTTGTAGTGTATATATATACATGCCAATCTCTCACTTCGTCCCAGCTTACCCTTCCCCCTCCTCGTGTCCTCAGGCGTATTCTCTCTGTCTGTGTCTTTATTCCTATCCTGCCCCTAGGTCTTCAGAACCATTTTTCTTTTTTTCTTAGATTCCGTATATAAGTGCTAGCATACGGTACTTGTTTTCTCTTTCTGATTACTGTAAATTCTGCTTTATTTAAACAAAGTGTCTTTGCAGATGTAATTAAGTTAAGGATTTTGAGATTATCCTGGATTATCCACGTAGACCCTAAATCCAATGGCATGTGACTTTATAAGAGACAAACAGAGAAGACAAACACAGGAAAGGTTATATAAGAACAAAGGCAGATGTTTTACTGATGTGGCCACAAACCAAAGAAGTCAGCAACCACCAGAATCTATAAGAGGCATGGAGCAGATTTTCCCCTAGAGCCTCTGTAGCAAGGGCAGCCTTGCCCACACCTTGATTTTGGAGGCTGTCCTTCATATTTCTACTGTGATTACTTCTGGGGAGTGGGAAACAATTGGGTGAGATCAGAGATGTGATGGTGTACATGCCAGAGAAAGCATTTTACTTTTGACCCTGTTAATTTTTGGTATGATAGAATTGATTAGGTTAATAAACATGACTTACAATTAAATTATGGAGAAAAAAGAAAATTAATAGAGATTACAGCTTTCAATTAAATGCCTCTTAAAACAAAAATTCAATGGGTATTTGTTGAAGACTGAAAATGTTTCTATCTACTATAAAATCACTGGGGATTGTAGCTTCCTCCATATACCCCAATGAATAATTAGTTGTGCGGTCTGAAATTATAGCATTCACTTGTTCATCAAATAATTCTTGAGTTCCTATCATGTGCCAGACATTGCTTTGTGTGTTTGAGATAAGGCAAAAAAACAATTGGCAAGAGGAAAATTTCTCTGCCCTAATGGAACTTATATTCTAGAGGAAGAAAGATGAAATATATGATTGATCTGTCTCGTCACCATCATCATCATCATCACCACCATCTGTTAGATAGTGCTAGGTACTAAGAAGAGGGAAAGGAAATGTTATGTTTCTCACTAAGAAAAAAAGAAGCGAGCAATTGAGTCATGTGGCTATTGAGTAAAGAGCATTCCAGGCAGGAGACACAGCAAGTGCTAAGATCTTTTGGAGAAGTGTGACTGGAATATTTGAGGAACAGCCTAGACATGTGGAGATCTAGGTAGCTAAAGCAGAGTGAACAAGTAGTAGGAAACAATGTTAGAGCAACAGCAGAGGCCAGGTCATGGAGGACCTTATATGATTTACATTGAGGAGATTGGATGCCACTGGAGAATTCTAAACTGAGGATAAGACAATCTAACACATTTTTTAAAAAGGGTGTTGGAAATTATTTTTAAAAAGTAAGATGGGCCCAGGAAAGAAACGTAAATGAACTTAATGATATAGATGAATTGGGATGGGAAAGATTTGGCATTGGGCTCTTAGTAAATTTACATTGGCTGCTGCTTAGTGTTAGAACTTTATACTAGCAGTTATACCTAGAGTCATGGCTTTAGACATTAGGCAAGAGACTGGGACAAGTATCTGCTGGTGAAACAGATGGTTAGTGCTGTATTCAGGAAATTCAGGATATAGATTTGCAGTAGTTCCAATGTTTCAGAACAATTGTTATTTTTGAAAAACATTAATAATAGTTAACTTTATTCCAAATAGGTGTGATTTGTCGTAAAACAGTCCTCCTTATACTTGAGCAGAATTGTAGCATGACTAGGCTAATGACTTAATGCTAGATTATAATACAATACTATAAATTGTGCTTGGTTTCCAAATTCCTATGTCTTCTTGGCCTGTGTGTGGGAGAGGAGATGTTGTCAAATGGTGGACTAATGATAATCCATTACTGTCTCCAGTAAAGGGTGCAAGAGACTCTTGTTTGAGAAAGGATTCAGTTAATGTCTATTCTTAATACATTGCAGAAGGAACTACTCAATTCTAGGCATTGATTCATTATTCCTCAAATAGTATCAGCTCTCTAGGAAAAATCAGTCATAGTCCCTCTCTTTAGGAAGAGAGTTTTCTTAGGAGTTTTTCACTTCTCTTCCATTACAAACAAGCCCCTTTAACTTCTGCATAGCCTGTTGTCAGTTATCAAGCCCTTTCCTCATTTGAAGCCAGACAGGTGTCTGAGTGGCACTCAAAAAGGAATATACCACATTTTCCAACTTTCTCATCCTGAAGAATCATCTAGAAATCTTAAACACAGATTCCTAAATTCTACCTCTAGAAATTCTGATATAGTAAGATTTGAGTGGTACCAAAGACCTCTACCCCAGACAATTCTGATTGAAGAAGGGGGTCTGTAAACCAGCCTTTGAAAAATGCAGCCTTATAATCTAAAGTTTTGTAAGATGAAGCAGTTTCAATGTAATCAAATCAATTTAATTTCTAAATTTGGCCTATATTTTGTGATATATTAGTATAACTTCTCCCATCTGTACTCGCATCTCAGGATTAACACTTCAAGTTTATATTTTTTATGCTATAGCTTCTTATAGTTTAGTTACAATGTTTATTGAAGCTCTTGCACTAGGGAGGAATTTCAGTGGTAAGCCACATTCTAGAAACAAGGCTTTAATTGGGACATTGTCTTAGAGAAAACACATTGAGCTCAATAAATGAGAACTCTTTCATGGGTAGAGATAAAGTTTTCAAATTGTGAGACCTTAAAAAGATGGTACTTATGGGGCATATACACAAATTTATGGGCAACTGAGTCTGCAAACTGAAGATACACATTTGTCTATGTATGAAATATGAAAAGATGTATTTCCTAATTCTCGCCAGTGAAAGATCCAAGAAGCAATAACACTAGAGAAGCAAAGAACCAAACTTTAACTGTGATCATCCACTTTCAATTTCCTTACTTCTGTTTTCCTAATAACCAGTACTCTCTTCTCTCAGGTTTCAGTAATGTGGTCAGTATTTCCCCACTCAAGGTGTGACTCTCTCTATTTCAACTCAATTTGTTTTTAATTTTAAAAATTTGCTTCCACAACCACTGGGGTACTGCTACATTCTTCCTTCTTCCTGCATTATTTATTTCTGTCACTTTTCTCTCCTATGGTTAGTAGCTAGCCCTGCTAATTTCAGACGCTTGTTTCCCCTCTTACCATCAACATTTGCAAATCCTGTTTTTCACTTATACTTTAATGGGTAAATAGTAGGTTGTTAGATTTGTTCACCTTTATGATTATTGTATTTCTGGAGAGATGAATAGAGGTATTTGAAATTAAATGCCTTCCAGTAAATACTAGACCCTGATTTCTTTACAATATTCTCACTAATAAAAGTTGAAGATCTGCCAGTTTCTTTACCAATCACTCTGTTAAAAAAGCTCTTCTCCCAATTCTCTGTAAATTTTCATTTTCTTGAAGTCTCTACAATAAATCTGTTTTGTTTAAAGACATTTTCCTGCAATAGCAAGGTGCCTACCTTGTTCTTGCAGTGAGACCATCCTATTTTAAGGGATGGGTTTTGTTTCTCTTTTTCTTTCTTGGTTATGGAGGCCTACAAAAGTCACAAAGAACTACATTAACTTTTAATGGTTGCTCTTCTCCTAGTAGCTAAAGGGCACCAAGAAGTAATGGCTCTAACTTTATAAGTACAAATAACCAAATTATAAATGAACTTCCAGGATTTGCTCCATAAAGTCAAAGTACTGAAGTATGTAAATGTGTAATTATTTTATTCACATACCCTATTATCCTTCTTGGTTGTTGAAATTCAGATTAGATTTATTTTTCCATTGCACATATGAATGTCCATCAGCTTACAATAGACATTTGAATGTAAACCATTTCACATATAGCATAGCTTGTTAAAAGACTTTAATTCAGCAGAAATTTTACCCTCTAAAAATATTTAGTCTACCGCTGGTAAGTGATCTCTAAGTCTTCAATTCATTGAATTCATTATACTTAATAAATTTTTTTCTCTCAATTTTATATCAACTTAAAATATATTTTGTACAATAAAAAGTACATAACAACTTTCACAGTTTTAAAAATACTATTAGTATAAAAATTTACACTATGCTATAATAATATGGTATAAAAATTATACCTTCAACATCTAATCCTTTAAAGTTATTGATAAGCCCAAACATCTTATTTTCTTAATAAAGAGCCATTGGATTTCTTAAAATAAAGTCAATGTCTTTGGGGGTATGTGGTAAGAACTTAGTTATTTAATACACTAATAAAATAATATAAATTGTTATATAGCATTTCCTTTTTCCTTTTCACTCTATTCTTTAAATGAAATAGTGTAATTTTTATGATGCTAGGGTCAGCTATTTGTCCGACAGCATCAAGTACTTTCTAGAATTTTTTTAAATCAATATTTTTATAGGCTATACTCCATAAAAAGTTATTATAAAATATTGACTATATTCTCTGTGCTGTACATTACATCCTTGTAATGTATTTATTTTATACCTAGTAGTGTGTATCTCTTAATCCCCTTCACCTATTTTGCCTCTCCCCTTACCCTCTCCCCTGTGATAGTAACCACTAGTTTGTTCTCTTTATCTCTGAGTTTGTTTCTGTTTTGTTATATCCATTTATTTATTTCATTTTTTAGATTCCACATATAAGTGAAAACAGAAAATTTAATATAAGTTTGCAAACAAATTGGCTGAATTTTTCTTAGGGATAAATGCATAGAAATTAATATGTTAGCTATAGTAATTTTATAAATTAATAAAAATTATGACTAACCAAGTTATTTATATACCTTTGGGCTGATCTTAGATAGCATGGTGTATTTTAATTGAATATATAAATTAGATCTTACATAGACATATATCTCCACTCCTACCCTTACTAATAAAAATAATTTAAGTACTGAGAATGTATAAGATACATTTTCAATAATTTCTTAGAATTAAACTTTTTAAATAAAGTACATAATAATGTATTCAGTTGGTTACTTTACAGCAAAGTAGAGATCTTTATTATTATAAATATAAATTAATAACTCAAAGATTCACATTTTGGTTTCTTTTATACAAGTAAAAGTGGTAGATCATATCTGAATCTCAAGACTTTTACAATGCAGAAAAAATCACAACATTTCTCGATAATTTTAATAGCACAATATAAAATTTAGAAAACTATAATCTTAAAGAGATCAAATATTTATATTATTTAATATTTTAATAGTATTCTACTCCATTATATAAACTAACATCAGCATTTGTCATAACAATTGGAATACATTAACAAACAAGTTATTAATCCAAATATACCAGTGATGACTTTAATTGTGAATAATAACAATGGTTTCTATAAGAAATTACTTTAAATATAAAGACTGTGATAGTTTAAAAGTAAAGGGATGGAGGAAGAGTCACCATATTAACACTATTTTTAAAAGCTGGTTTGTCTATATTAATTTCAGACATAGCAAACTGACTTCAGAAAAAGGAAAATTATGAGGGATAGTGAGCAGCATTACAAATATTAAAGGGATAAATTCTCCAAGAACACTTTACAATCCAAATGTATGTGCACTTAATAGTAGGCCATCAAAATAGATAGAAGCAAAAGGAGAAATAGATAAGTCAACTATTGTAATTGGAGACTTCAGCACCTCCCCTGTCAGTAACTGATAGATAAAGCAGGCATAAAATCAATAAGTTGATTTGAACTGCTCTTACAATCAACTTGATTTCATTGTCTTTTATAAAATATTCCATCTAACAATAGCAGAATACATATTTTTCTAAAGCTTATGTGGAATGTACCACAATATCTATGTTTTGATTCATAAAGCACACTTTAGCACATCTAAAAGAATAGAAATCATACAAAGTATGTTGTCAGACCATAATAGAATTCAACAATAAATAAGTAACAGAGCTTGCTGGAAAATCTCCACGTTTTTGGAAGTTAAACAATCCATGTCTAAATAACACATAGATTAAATGTTTCAAGAAAAACTTAAAAAATATTCCAAAGGAAATGAAAATACAACTTTCAAAATTTGTGAGATGCAGCAAAAGCAGTGCATAGAGGAAAGTGTATAGTATTAAATGCTCACATTGGGAAAAACAATAAAGATCTAAAATTAGTAATTTAAGCTTCCATCTTAGGAAACTAGAGAATAAAGAAGAATTTAAGTTTAAAAAAGCAAATAAAAAGAAATAATAAAAATCAGAGTAGAAATGAATCAAACTGAACATAAGAAAATAATAGAAAATCTGCAAAACTAAAAGCTAATTCTTTGAAAATATCAGTAAGATTGATCAACCTCCTGCCAGGCTAACCACAAACAAAGAAACAAATTCAAATGATGAGCAATTTCAGAAATTAAGTAGGTATTGTTACTATTATGGACATTCAAAGAGTAATAAAAAGTATACTATGAATAACTTAGTGACCATATATTTGATACTTCAGATGAAATGGATCAATTCCATCAAAGATACAAACTTGCAGAACTCTCACAGGAGAAACATATAATGTGAATAGTCGTATGTCTATTAAATAAATTGAACTGATAGTTAACAACCTGTCAAAAAAGAAATCGACAGACCCAGATAGACTCAACAATGATTCTACCAAACATTTACAAATGCTACCAATATTACAAATTTCTCCCAGAAATTAGAAACTTAGAGAAAACTTCTAACTCATTATATGAGTTCAACATTACCCTAATATCAAAACCAGATAATGATATTAAAATAAAGGAAAACTACATACCATATTGCATACGAACATAGACTCATATATCCCCAACGAAATACTATTAAACCAAATCCAGCAATACGTAAAATAATGCCTATGTGGGATTATTTCTGGTATGCAAGGCCAGCTAAACATTCAAAAATCAATAAGTGGAATCCACCGCATCAAAAAACTTTAAAAATATAAACATATGACCATACTGATTGACAGTAAAATACATTAGACAAAATCCAACACCAATTCATGATAAGAATATTCAGCAAACTATGAATAGAAGGGAACTAAGTTTCTACCATTTGATAAAGAACATCTACAAAAATCCTACAGCTAACACCGTATGTAATAATGAAAAACCAGAGAGCAGTGGTTTAACTCCAAAGAGCAGTAACAAGGAACAAATATCCTTGGAACAAATATCCAAGGAACAAATTCTTACCAGTTCTGTTCAATATCATACTGGAAGTCCTAACTAGTTCAATAAAACAAGTAAGGGAAAAATAAATTTATAGATTGAAATAAAGAGAAAAGAAACAGGATTTATTTGTACATGGCATGAATGTTTATATAGAAAATCCCCCAAACTGACAAATAATTCCCAGAACTAGTGAGTAAAACAAGATCAAAGAATTACTAGCTTAATATATGAAAGAACACTTTCCTATATACCAATAATCAAAGATTTGTATTTGAAATTTAAAAAAAAATACATGAAATAACATGCAATAAAATGAAATACTTAGGTGTAAATCTAACAAAATAAGTATAGGCCTTATGTGGGAAACTATAAAACAATGATACAAATTCAAAGAAATTCTAAATAAATGGAAATGCATTTCATCCTCACAGATGGATGACACAGTATTATTTTGGTGTCAATTCTTCCAAACTTGATCAATAGATTCAATGCAATACCAATGAGAAATCCAGAAAATTATTTTGTGGATATCAATAAATTGATTATAAAATTAATATGGAGAAGAAAGGGACCTAGAATAGCCAAAAACACTACAGTGGAACAAAGCTGAAGTACTCAAACTACCTAATTTCTATGCTTACTGTAAGCTTATGTGCACTGGTGAAAAAATAGATAGATTATTATATAGAAACAGATATAGAAACCCCAGACTTAAACTGTAATTATAGTCAATTATTCTTCAACAAAGGAGCAAAGGTAATTCAATGAAGGAAGGTTAGCTTTCATAATCATTCTGGAGCAACTGGGCACCTATACACAAAAATATTGATCTAGGCACAGATATTACAACTTACACAGAAATGAGCTCAAAACGGATCATAGATTTAAATGTAAAATGAAAAGGTATGTTGTTTTTGAATAAAACATAGGAAAATGTTGGCGTGACCTAGATCTGACAATGGGTTTTTAGATACAACACCAATAGCATGTACCATGAAAGAAAAAAAAAGGATAAGATAGACTTTATTAAATTTATAAATTTCTATACCTCAGATACTGCTGTGAAAAGAATGAAAGGCAAGTCACACACTAAGAGAAAATGTTTGCAAACCGTATATTTGATAAAGCACTTATGTCCAAAATATGCAAATAAATGCTAAAATCAATAGTAAAAAAATTAAAATGGGTAAAAGTTCTGAATAGACACATAAAGCACATATACAGATACTAAATAAGCATATAAAAATATGTTCAACTCCACCTGTCATTAGGGAATTGCAAATTAAAGCAAAACCGAGACACTACTACACACTTATCACAATGACAAAGAGCCAAAAATCTAATAATGC
The DNA here is from genome assembly GCF_964374135.1 of Grampus griseus. Classification (NCBI taxonomy): domain Eukaryota; kingdom Metazoa; phylum Chordata; class Mammalia; order Artiodactyla; family Delphinidae; genus Grampus; species Grampus griseus. The sequence goes on along the minus strand of NC_139003.1, from coordinate 30,576,067 downwards.
CAACTGCTGGCAATTATGCAGAAGAACAGAGACTTATTCATAGCTGGTGGAAATGTGAAATGGTACAACATTTTTTGGAAATGTTTTGTCAGTTTTTATTAAGTTAAACATAGTTTTAACATACAATCCAGCCATCATGCTCCTAAGTAATTATTCAGCTGTTTAAAAATTATATTCATACAAAAATATGCACATAAATGTTTACAGCATCTTAATGTATAATCACCAAAAAAAAATGGAAGCAACAAAGATGTCTTTCAATAGGTGAATGTATATGCAGTAGCATATTTGGCAATAAAAAGCACTGTGCTGTCAAGCAATGAAGGCAGGGGTGAATCTTAAAAGCATAGTGCTAAGTGACAGCAGCATGTCTTAAACCACTATATACTATGAATGCATTCTCGAAAAGGCAGACCAGAGAGGTGTAAATTATCAGTGGTGATCAAGGGTTTTGGGATTGGGAGAGTATTGAATAGGTGAAACAAAAGGGATTGTGTAGGGTGGTGAAAATGTTCTCTGTTATACTATATTATACTGTAATGGCAAGCACAAGCTATTAAGCATTTATCAAATTCCCTAGAACTTTACAACACAAAAAGTAAACATTTCCCATATGGAAATTTTAAAAAATCATAAGTGAAGTTGGGGAATCTCAGGGTGGAATGCAATAAGTGAAAAAAGACTATAATGTATTTCAAATGTAATGAGTGTGTTGGGAGAATAAGATGCTGTCCTAAGTAACCTTGGAAATGATTGGAGAGTGTAAAACCAAAGGCAAAAATAATTGTACATAGCACTGTATCTAGTTAATAAAGTTGTTTCCCATGGTGGCACAGGTTAACAATTCTGAAACCACTATAAATGGTTACTTGAATTAAACAATTATATAAATGAATGGCAGATGGTGAGAGCAAAGTTTCTCACAGAGTGGGAGGTTAGATATAAGCATACGGAAGAGGCTAGAATGATCAATGTGGTAATAAAGTTGGAGATATCAGTAAAGACTGATGTTCAAATTAATATAGATATAGATATGTACATATAGACTTATTTATACATGTGTTTATATACATAAGTTATTATACATACATGCATACCTTCCTTTGTTCTGTCAGGTTAGAAACAGCATCCTTCTCTTCCATGCTCAGTTTAAAGTTGTATTTAAAATGTTTCTTACATTTGGCAAAGTTTTTCTTCAGCCTAGCTCCTTTTTCCAGCAATGGAGCCTCATTATATATGATATAATAATAGACATGCTAAACTGTTTCTACATGCAACTGTAGCTTTTGTGGAATGATCAAACATGCTTAATAAAGAAGCAAATATAACCTCTAGAAATTAAAAAAATAATAAGAAGACTGTATTCTTAAGGTGAAGTGAGAATGTGGCTGAATAGACAAGAAATTTCCCTATTTAGTTATACTATAGGGAGATTGGGATTGACATATATACACTACTATGTATGAAGTAGATAACTAATGAGAACTGACTGTGTAGCACAGGAAACTACTCAGTGCTCTGTGGTGACCTAAATGGGAAGGAAATCCAAGGAAGAGGGGATATATGTATGTGTGTGTCTGATTCACTTTGTTGTACAGCAGAAACCAACACAATGTTGTAAAGCAACTATACTCCATTTAAAAAAAAAAGAGAGAGAATATGTATTAAATATTAAATAATTTTTCTATTGATGATAATGTAATAATTTAAAACTAGAGTAATGCACAGTTAGGTGCTGACTTATTACCCCATCCTGCCTTTTCTTAGAAAAGAAGAGATTCTCTCACAGAACAGGGGGTTCTGCTTCAAGGGAGATTTTTCAAAGAGTTGACAATATTACTGCTACTACTACTACTATTAATACTACTGCTACTATAATTGATATTGTTAGTTTCTGTAAATATAATGTATACCTATTAGTAAGTATTAATCTTGCATTCAGAAGTAGACTCTATAAATCTCATTGGCATAGTTTCCTCAATCTATGTTCAGTCTCCCAAATTAATCATGAGGATTCTAATTAAACTGACTAATAGAGATAAGCACAATATAAATTCTAAATGCAATCCTAAAGGTACAAGTTTCCCTGGAGCTACAGAGTACAATTTCAAATTTTTTCTTTATATTAAAACACAAAAAAGATAGTATACAATAGTGTTGCAAGTTATCCACATTATTGATCCCTCTTAGTAAGGACTTGAAAATCAAATCAGTTTAAAAAAAAAAAAAAACAGCAATAATTTCTATGCTTGTGTACCATAGGCTGTTTCTTGGAGATAATGTTTTGATTCAATTATGTCTGCAAGCACCATAATTTCTATTGATGAAAGTGGATTGACATAGTTGTTTAAGCCTATAATGAACTAAATGTTACACAGAATTCAATCTTCCTCTTCATTTACCTTAATTTATTCTAGTTATAAATGCCATTGGCTTCCATGATTACAGAATAAATCTCACTATAGGATCAATTACTACAGTTTAGAATAAAACTTGAGTTATTTTGTAATTATATTCACCGAGTATTCCATTTTAATTTAAAATAGCTTTTACAAAAATACTGGAGCTTTAATGAATGACATGCAGGATTACATTCGAACCTTTAACATGTAATTATTAAAATTATTATAAATTGTTATATTTCTTCATATTTGGTTAATTTCACAATTTTCTAAAAGTATCTAAACAGATGCTTTCTGGATTTAATATATAATTTACCTATTTGATGTAAGAAAGTGTGTTTCTCAAAATAGTATATGTATGTTTTTTGTATTTCTGAATTTTTTAAATGAGTTTTTTCTTTTTATGAGAAATACTAAGAGTATCATTTAATAACTTTTGTCATCATTAAATATGACCAAAATACTGTATGGTTTCAAATAAAGTTGAAGTAATTTAAAAATCAAGTCAGTTTTAAAGAAAGAGCACTAAGTATATTTTCTTTAATATAAATGTGAACTTACATACTTTCTTATATCAGTGGTTCTCAAACGTTTTGGTTTCCAAATCCCTTTACCTTCTAAAAAATTATTGTGGGCCACGTGAGTCATATCTATATAGGGTATTATATCTACAAATATTTACCATATTAGAAATTAAAACTAAGAATTTTTAAAATAAAATAATATGCATGTATACATTTCAATAGTTGTCAGAGCAGTGACCTAAACACACTGTTGTGTAACTTCCGGAAAACTCTACTGTTCGCTCATGAAAAAATGAAATTCAAAGACTAAAATGTTTTTAATGAACATTTAAACATTTAATGTAAAGAACATTAAATCCTTGGTAATTTCATCACTTTGTTATTTTTCCAGAAAGTTGACCTTATCTTTTAAGACTGGACAAACTAATATAGTTTTTATTCATAAAAGGCTAAAATTGCATATTTATCAAATTTGCCCTTCCCTTTGCTTCTACTTCTGACACATGCATATTCACAAGCCCAATTAATACAATATTTATATATGTAATTATCCAGCTTGATCTTTTAATCTAAACAGAAATAGATAAAAATAAAATAGGAGCACATACTTTCATTGCCTTTGAATAAATGTCAGGTAGACCTCCTAAACAACTACCACGGCATATTTCTTGTAGGATGATCATGATAGAACTGTGAAATTGTGATTTTCTTGTTCCTATCTTATATTTATTTCCATTGTAATACATTATTTGCTGGACATATTTGTCAAATCTTGAGTCTTGCCACTAAGAAAACAATAAAAAACTTTATATTTTTCTATTAAAAAATGATGAGAAGTTCTAAATAAAAAGGATGAAATGATACAATTTAAAATGTAATCCCCATGAAACGTTAGTATAAATTGTGGAGTAAGGGACTCTGAAAATTCCTTCATAAAAGCAATGATAAAACTGACAAAATAAAATGTCAGAATCAACTTTTTCAGAACTCTGGAAGTTAGCCAGATATTTTCAGGAGTTCAGGGAGTATTTATTTTAAAAAATGCTGAGTCTTGATATGACAGCTTCATGATGTTTTAATTTGCCTGTACCTATATCACTTTGTCCAGCCCTACAGTGGACTTAAAAACTAACCGGTCACAATCCTAGTGAAACCAATAATCTGGTAGCTACCGCAGGAGACAAAATGGGATTACAACTTTTTTAAGATTCATTCCTAAAGAATTATTATTATTTCAACAATCTTGTGGTTCTCTGTAAGACCCCACTTGCAAGACTGTCTACATTTGACCTGACTTGGAATTCCTCTAGAGGAGTATTTTTTTCCCCATGGGTGATTGTCATAAACAATTACAGGGAATTGTTTAACTTTGGTTGGCCCAAGGTAAAAAATATGAGTTGGGGCAAACAATAGGCAAACCAAAAAGGCTTAAAAGGAAAAGCTGAGAAAAAAAGATGTCTATAGAGTCATTGCAAACCTCCAATATATTCTTGGGAAGTTATAAGACCACACACATGGATAAGTCTGTGTTTATGGCCAGGAAAGACTTGAGGCTGCCTTAAGTTTTCACGTTAGCCAGACTTTGAGGCTCTGCTAAAGCAGGAAGTAAAGACAAAAGTAGAATCGTTACCTGACTGGCTGAATATTGAAGGCATGCCCCAATACACACACACAGAGCCCTTCATAAGAGATGATACATACAGATTCTAGGCATTTAAGGACATATCTTAACTAACTAACTAAGCAGAGACTTTAGTGGCCAAACATGGCAAAGAATATACTCTTTACAAAATTAGCTTAGAAAAGTTGTCAAACAAGCAAAGAATAAAAACAACAGACCCTGGAGAGGGAATCTGATTTGCAGAATTGTTGCATTATATTATTTAAAATTTTCAGGTCACAGCAAAAAATTATAGGATATAACAAGAAGCTGAAAACCAGCAGTTTACAGGACATAGTATTTATTTTCTAGAGCAATAGAATACTAAAGAAACAAATTATACTCTGCTTCTGACCATGAGGAACTAATTAGTAATGGATTCCCACTTTCTCTCTAAACAAGTAAAACACTGAAAATAATATATCAAAACTGTTTATATATATTGAATTAAAGGCAGTACAGGCCTATTATCCCTGAAAGAAGGTAAATAAATGAGGCATAATCCATGATCACACTAGATTTCTGCCTGGTAGTATTTTATGGACAGAAGTTTAAGGAATGATATTCTTAGCAGAACACAATGATCTCACTGGGTTGAGGAGACAGTAATCAGATGTCTGGAGTCCAAGGAGCAGAGAACTAAAGAGGGGGGAAAGAGCTACAAAAATATACATAAGGGTCTTGTTGATTCTTTGGCTGAATAATAACTATCGCATTGAAAGAGTAAATCTCTCTAAGTCTAGTCAAAGAATGAGTCCTTAAGTGTTCACAAAACTACTACTAGACTAATAAGTGGATTTAATGAGGTTTGGGATAAAAGATTAATAGAAAAAGTTTTATTTATGTATGCTAACAGTAAACAGCTGAAAATGGTATTTTAAAACATTTATAATAATATCAAAACTGAACAAAATATATATAATACTGGAACAAGGAAAACTATAAAACATTGCTAAGAGAGATTAGGAACACCTAAAAAAGTATAAAATATACCATATTCATGGATTGGAATATTTACTATTGATAAGTTAACTATGCCCAGATTGATCTATAGGTTTAACACACTCTCAATCAAACAAAGCCCTATTCACCTAGTACTCTGTAGAAAATGAAGGTTTTATAGAGACAGAACCAGGGCTAGAACAAAGAGTTAGAGGTAAAAGTAGAGATAGACATATATTATATGATAGATACATATAGTCCATGTATTAGATACATATATATATATATATAAAACTGAAGGATCTAGAAATAGCCAAGAGAAAAATGTTGGAAAATATTTCTATTTGATTCTAAGACCTACTTTAAGACTACTATAATCAAGACAGTAAGATATTTATATTTTCATAAATATGTATATCAATGGTATAGAATAGACAATCAAGAAATAGACCCATTAGTTTACAATTATCCCGGAATAAAGCTAAAATAAAGAAACAGACCCACATCTATATGGTCAATTTACTTTAAGTAGTGCCAATGTAATTAGAGAAGAAAAGAAAGTATTTTCAACACATAATGCTAGAATAACTGGATATTTATAGTGAAGAACAGGCCTCAATTTTTATGTCACAACATACACAGAAATTAAATTATTACTTTGTTGGTAGGAATGTTAAATGAGACAAAGATCATGTAATATACATATCTTATATGGTTAAACATACACTTGCCATACGACCCAGAGATTGCCCTAGGAATTTCTGTTTGAAAAATGAACTTCATTTATTATCAGTGCTTTGTCATTTTATATTTAGGGTAGTTATTTACACAATTGTGTTTGTCTACCTTTTGCTAATTGATTGGATATATCACAGCTGTGATGTGATCCATTGTTTCTGCTTTCCTAGAGATCTTCATTTCCATCTTGTATAATTTTGTTTCACTTTAAAGAATTTCTCCTGGTATTTCTAGTAGTGTGAGGCTACTGGTACCAAATTCCTTCAGGTCTCTTTTATACTAAAATGCTTTTATTTGCTATAACTTTGAAAGTATTTTTGTTAGATATAAAATTCTAGGTTAACATATTATATTTTTAAAGCAGTTTAAAGTTTCTCTTTCATTGTCTTTTCTTTATTGTCACTGGTAAGAGAGTAGCCATCATTCATATCTTGTGTTTATGTAACAGTGTCCATTTTCTCTAACAGTTTTCAAGATTTCATTGTATTTTTAGTTTTCAGCAGTTTAAGTGTGATTTGCCTAGGTGTGTATTTCTTTTAATATTACTTTTCTATATATGGCTCAGTTTAGATCATCTTTATTTGCTTCCAAGAATGATGAATTTTGTTCTAGTAGGCAGGTAATTAAAGGTGAATTGCCTTGATTTAGAGTAGAGTTGGTTTTAGGTTTTATTGTAGTGGGTTTATCTCAGTTTTGTTCTTAGTCGCAAACTGTATCCCTTAATCCTGTTATGTAATCCTTATCTTTAAGGCATGATTTCTGGGTTTTCACTGACAGTGTGAGGTTTTCACCAAGATCCTTTAACTCAGTAAGTTTTGTACTCCTAATCCTGTCTATACAGCTCCGGGGTAGTTCCTTTTATCCCTGTTCAGTAATTTTAGCCTTCCTAATGTGGTTTCTACCTGTGTTCCTGCAGTGCATAGTCTCAGCCTCCTTTTGCACAGTTTAAGGAGTCAGCCACAGTTTTGAGATGAATTTGTGTATTTGGTGGTTCACCCTTCTGTTTTGCTCTCCTTGCTAAGATTCTCCTCCTCAGTGTGCAGCCACTCTTGCAAACCCAACTTCAAGTTCTGATTTTGCAATCCAGTAAGATGGCTTATATAATAAATTGGAAAGTTTTTTCTGTTATTCTGCTTGATAAATTTCTTTCTTTTAAGCTTTTTTTCCCTCCAGTTTTCTTCCAGCTTTTAGTTTCTTATCAATGTATTCAAACAATTTTATAAATATACACATATACAATTATATGTAACATATTATATATATCCATAGTTTACAAGTCTACTACCATCATTACGAGAAAGATTAATTGGATATAATTTATTTTGTTATCAATGAAATTGAATTCCTACAAAACAATTTTTGTTTTAGATTTATTTTTTAGATACAAAAGTACTGAATATTTGAAAATTTTTTAAATAATTAATTCTAAATGTTCGTAGTGAATTTTTTAAGTAAATAATCAAAACACTTATAGTAAATAAAAAACAGTGGCTATGAAAATAAATTATGTTAATAATGTCCTAAATGCTTTTGTTCAGTGCTTTAAGTTTATGAATGTACTTATATTTTATTCAGTCTAACCATAACCCTACAAACCAAGCATTATAATCTCTTATATACAAATGGCAAAGAGTATCAGAGAAAGAAAGTCACTTACCTGAGTTCTATTATTAGGAGGCAGAACCTTTACCTATATTTGTTTTATAACAACAAATCCAATGTTAAGGCTGAAATACCAAGGACTTTATCTATGAAGATCTTTTTAAGTTCCTTAAAGGAAAAGGGTTGATAAAGCTATGGAATTCAAGATCAAGGGCATACAGGAATCTTTAGGTTGGGAAATAAGAAAATATCAATAGATAGGTCTACAATTTATGATGTCAGAATCTCCTGCATTCTAGACCTGCATCATGTAGTTTTTGTAGTATTAGTGAACAAATAAAACTTTTTGTTATTTACACTCCTTTTTCAATGTGAGAGAACAGCAATTTGAAAGTTGAAATCCTGTTGAAAACCTTTTTTTGTATTTTCTGTTCTTCAGCACTTGGAAACCTTGGGAAATTTACTTTTACTCCAGATGAAGTCTCTTTTAGTGATGGAATTGACACCCCATCCCCTCTCCCAGTCTTAGGTCCATCTCTTCCATTTCTCCTCCTTGTGCAGACACCATTATCCGGGATAATCTATGTATCTAAGATAAACACCCTCTGTTACATTGCCTACACACATGGACAGACACACGCATGCACATTTACCTCTACTTTTAGTTCGAAGAGGAACGTGTTTCAAACAAAACAAATTTATCAGTGTTAAAATCTCCTGTAGATAATGCTTCATCTGAATTACCTTCTTCAATAATTCAGATAATATCACTGCAGCAGTGAGAACTGCTGAGGTAGATTCTCCTGCAAGTTTTGTTATGCAGGACTTTGTTCTTTTCAAGTTTTTGAACCCACCCTCACTTTGTTTTTTATCATCCTGTCCTTAAACGAAATGTGCTTTTGTCTTTGTTTCATTTTTATATAACTTGGTAAAAAGCCAAAGTAACTAGATTTTAGGACTGTTCGTTTATTATTTTACAATACAAAAGTTTACACTTTGAGTTTCATCTCATATCCATATTCTAAAAATAAATCCTAATCTATAATCCTATTATCTTATTTGTGTAGGATTGTATTTGTGCAGGATTATGTTTGTTTTCGTGATTTCTATTTATAGGAAAAAAATTAGATCAAATGTTTAAAAAAAAGCAAATGTAAAATTTTATATGCAAATGTAATTCAATATCATTGTACAGCTATCATGGCTAAAACATGATTTGTATGACATCTGGACTGTTTAACAAATATGTCCACAACCACATTGTTAATATGTTGAAGATATATGTGTATATATATATGTATTTGAAGACAGTGGAGGAGAATCATAGAACTTTGCTTAAATTATTTAGCACAATTATTATTTAGTACAATTATTTAGCACAATTATTTCTAGTCATAAATACAAAGAATAAGAAGCATTTCCTTTCTTTCCCCTTTTACTTGGTTAAAAATGTATAATGAGTGTTATGTGTAAGGCATTGTGGCAGTCATTAGGAATCCAGTGATTCAGTGGTATCCTGGTTTCTATTTTTATGGGTATGCAATCTAAACATAAGACTAATTTTTTTAAAAACACAAAAGCTCAATCTAGAAAGTATTTCTGATTAAGGAATGACAGACTTCAACTGTACTATAGATTCTTAACAGAACCCTAACTCCTAGAATTGAAACTAAAGAGGAATTTTAGTTTATATATATATATATATATGTATATACATATACAACATGTATATAACAAACATATATATGTGTGTACAATATGTGTATAGTGCCAACACCTAAGCAACTAACTCTGTGCCAAACTCTAGCTATATTCTCCAAAATTTTGTCTGGAAGGAAGAGTAATTTAGTATGATCAATTTAAGAAAATGGATGCAATGGGTGCCAAGAAAGAGGTGAAAAATCTTCTTTCACTGTAGTCTTATAGTTCTTCTCTATGACCACCCTGAATAAAAGTACCGATGAAAGAAGATAAATAAACAAAGTCATAAGAATTCTAATATTCCCTAATTTGGAGACAGATAATCTGATGGTAAGAGAAAAATCAAAGAAAATCTCTGATAGTAGAGGTGTCTCCATATCTGAACTGGAACTGGAAGGGACTCCAAGACCTGCTGTTTTCTAGTGCATAGCACTTAGTTGAGAGAATGAGTTAAAATCAAGGCCTTGTTGGAGTGTACATGATATGCTTGAAGAACAGTAAAGATATTGATCAGTAAGATGCTGTGAAAGATCAAGTGGTATATGTTGGTGACTTTGACTAGAGTTATAGCAGTGGAAAAGGTGAGAAATTGTTTTATTTTTTAAAGTAGAGCCAGCTGTTTCTGCTGATGAATTAGAGTTGGTATGTGAAAAGATGAGACACCCCACATTATTTATCCTGACCTGCTGGATCTATTCTGATAAGGGTGAGATGAGCAGTACCATAGACTGCTAATTGTGTACCAATACACACTCTACCATTCTCTCTTAGTGATAGACCCTCACATTTTAAAACGTTTGGAAGGGTATACAGGGAGCAATGTCTGAAAAATTTGACTCCTTAGCACCTGCCAAACTCTAACTTCATAAAAATTTTCTTTGACTTTCCCTGAAGAATCTGTTTGTAAACTTAAAATGAATGTCTCAACCTTTGCTTCACCATATTACAACACTCTGGATATAATTACTTAACACTGTTTTGTGTGATTCTTTCTAATTTTCTTTATGACTGTTTTTCTCATGAATATAATACAATGATTAGTTCAGTCTTAAATGCCCAGTACAGTTCATGTTTATACTCCCCCATAACTTGTGTTTTTTCTTAACCAGTTATCTAGATAGATTTTTATGAAATAGAATAGAATATCTATTCTAGATAGATATATATCTGTGTATATAGATATACACAGTGTACATATTTATACACTATGTTAATCACATCATTATCATTTACAGTATGACATGTGATTTATTTAATTGTTCCTCAACCACTAAACACTAAAATGTAACTTCACTGACTAGTTTATATACCCTTGTGTATTTGTATTGGAAATTTTATAAACATAGATGCATAGAAGTTTAAGTTTGGTGTCAAAGGGTGTGTATTTTAACTAGAAAGGAACTGACAACTTGCCAACCAAAATAAAAACTGACACATGTCTTTAACCTTCAAGTGTTCAACAGCTTTCTTGTCCACTCATGTAGAGCAAAAGTGATCATAAAAAGCGTTAAAATATTTTTGCTTGTTTGATTAGGGGAAAAGTGATGGTTTACTTGCATTTCCCTGGCTTCTATTGAAGCTAAGCATCTTTCATTTGTTTTTTATTTTAGCCATTTGTGTTTCTTCTGTGAACTCACTGTTGATATAAATTGTCCTTTAATATTTGCTGTTGTTTAACTTGAAATAATTTAATCCTTTTCTACTATGGAGTTAGTTGTTTTTTGGACCTTCCAAGAAGCCTTTACATCAGACCTTTTATATATGCAATTTTTAAATAGCAAAGATAGAATACAAAGAGGAAAATGGTTGTTTCCTTAGTATCTTATTATTGATAACTGATCTTACAATTTGTAAAATCAAACAGAAGATGAGTTTATTCTAGTATCTGTGAAATATCAATAAAACCACTAACAGCACTTGGATATTACTAAATACAGATTTCTTTTATATCAGATGTTATTGTATAAAGAAAAATTACATAGCAAGACCTTAGTGACCTATGTAAATTAACAAATTCTAAATGAGGTAGTAGATGAAAAAAAAGTACTACTTTTTTTTAAAATTAATTAATTAATTTATTTTTGGCTGTTTTGGGTCTTCGTTTCTGTGCAAGGGCTTTCTCTAGTTGCGGGGAGCGGGAGCCACTCTTCATCATGGTGCGTGGGCCTCTCACTATCGCGGCCTCTCTTGTTGCGGAGCACAAGCTACAGACGCGCAGGCTCAGTAGTTGTGGCTCACGGGCCTAGTTGCTCCGCGGCATGCGGGATCTTCCCAGACCAGGGCTTGAACCTGTCTCCCCTGCATTGGCAAGCAGATTCTCAACGACTGCGCCACCAGGGAAGTCCAGTACTACTGCTTAATGTATTCTTAGAAACATGAAAGTGCTTGTATAGTCTTCCAAAGATACCATATTTATAACCAGAAATTGATTACTGCTCATATTACTTTTTAAGAATTGGTAATGTTTTCCTTAAAAGTAATAGACTATTTCAATCTAATTTTAATTCAATTCTTTCTGCTTGCAAGATTAACCCTTTTATTTGAAGCCCAGGATAATATAGAGAGGTAGTGTTTCCTTTAAAAAACTCCAAATAGTGACTGATACATGAAAATATATAGCTAGTTGAGGCCACAGTAACATCCACTCTAATAAGAAAACTTCAATCCATTTTCTAAATAGATATTTAATTATTTTTATGCAGATTGGTGACTTTAGTTTGTGCTTTGTGTGTGTGTGTACATATATATGATATTTTAAATACTAAATTTAATGTAATATTTAACAGTAGTGACAAAACATACTTAACAAAATTATGTTAAATACAACAAACAGTTCCTTTAATATGGCAAATATATACACACAAATTATAGGCATGTCATTATTATGTGCATGTATAAATAATGGCATATGTAACAGTTCCTCTCAGTCACAAAGAAATCTGGTTTTTTTTTCTTTAAGTGTACATTCTAATTCAGGCTGTGGTATATGAAATGAAACTGTTCATGTGTCTCTCTGTATTATAACTTTCACTTCCCCTAGGCCTTTGGTACTAATCTGAGTAATGTTCCTTTTGACCACTTTCTTCACCATACAAAAATATTACATTATTATCCATACTCCCCACACTGTACATTTCATCACTGTGATTTATTTATTTTAAAACTGGAATTTTAGGGGCTTCCCTGGTGGCGCAGTGGTTGGGAGTCCGCCTGCCGATGCAGGGGACACGGGTTCGTGCCCCGGTCCGGGAGGATCCCACATGCCGCGGAGCGGCTGGGCCCGTGGGCCATGGCCGCTGAGCCTGCGCGTCCGGAGCCTGTGCTCCGCGGTGGGAGAGGCCACAGCAGTGAGAGGTCCGTGTACCGCAAAAACAAAACAAAACAAAACAAAAAAACTGGAATTTTATACCTCTTAAACTCTCTCACCTGTCTCACTCATCCACCCAACACCTCCCCTCTGGCAGCCACCTGTTTGTTCTCTGTATCTATGACTCTATTTCTGTTTTGTTATATTTGTTCATGTATTTTGTTTTTGTTCATTTATTTTATATTTTAGATTCCACATATGTGTGCAATCATACTGTGTTTGTCTTTCTCTGACTTATTTCACTTAGCATAATACCTTCTATGTCCACCCATGTTGTTGAAAATGGCAAGATTTCATTCTTTTTATAGCTGAATAATATTCCACTGTGTGGAATATCTATATATGTATCTATCTATATATGTATCTATATATGTATCATATATCTATGATATATATATATATCTATATATGTATCAATCATCTTCTTTATCCATTTTTCTATTGGTGAGCACTTAGATTGCTTCCATATCTTAGCTATTATGAATAATGCTGCAATGAACATAGGGGTGCATATATTTCTTTGAATTAGTGCACTTGTTTTCTTTGGAAAAATACCCAGAAGTGGAATTGCTGGATAATATGGTAGTTCTATTTTTTAATTTTTTGAGGAAATTCCCTATTGTTTTCCATAGTGTCTCTACTGATTTACATTCCCACCAACAGTGCACAAGGTTCTGTATTCTCTACCTACTCGCCAATACTTGTTATTTGTTGTCTTTTTGATGATAGCCATTTTGACAGCTGTGATATCTTATTGTGGTTTTGATTTGCATTTCCCCGTTGATTAGTGATGTTGAGCATCTTTTCACGTATCTGTTGGCCATCTGTATGTCTTCTTTGAAAAAAAAGTCTATTCAAGTCCTCTGTCCATTTTTAATTGTGCTGTTTTGTTGATGGTTCCCTTCACTGTGCAAAACCCTTTTAATTTTATGTGGTCTCATTTGTTTATTTTTCTTTTGTTTCCATTGCCTGAAGAGACATAGCCAAAATAATGTTGCTAAGACCAAACTCACAGAGCATACTGCCTATATTTTATTCTAGGAGCTTTAAGGTGTCATGTCTTACATTTAAGTCTTTAATCCCTTTTGAGTTTATTTTTGCATATAGTGTGGGAAAGTAGTTCAGTTTTTTCTTTTTCATGCAGCTGTTCATTCTTCTTAACATCATTTATTCAAGAAGCTGTCTTTTCCCCACTGTATATTCTTACCTCCTTTGTCATAGATTAATTGACCATATAAGTGTGGTTTCATTTCTGAGCTCTCTATTCTGTTCCATTGATCTATGTGTCTGTTTTTGTGCCAGTATCACAATGTTTTGATTACTGTAGTTTTGTAAAATAGTCTGAAGTCAGGGAGTGTGATACCTCCAGCTTTGTTCTTCTTTCTGAAAATTATTTAGGCTATGCAGGTTCTTCTGTGTTTCCATACAAATTTCAGAATTCTTTGTTCAAGTTCTTTCAAAAATGCCATTGGTATTTTGATAGTGATTGCACTGGATCTGTAGATTGCCTTGGGTAGGATGGTCACTTTAACAATGTTAATTCTTCAAATCCATGAGCATGATATAACTTTTCATTTGTTTGTGTTGTCAATTTCTTTCATCAGTGTCATAGTTTTCTGAGTAGAAGTTTTTTACCTCTTTAGTTAGACTTATTCCTAGGTTTTTTTTTTTTTTTGGAAGTATAGTTGTTTTACAATGTTGTGTCAGTCTCTGCTGTACAGCAAAGTGAATCAGCTATACATATACATATATCCCATCTTTTGTGGATTTCCTTCCCATTTAGGTCACCACAGAGCATTGAGTAGAGTTCCCTGTGCAATACAGCCGTTTTTCATTAGTTATCTATTTTATACATAGTAGTGTATATATGTGAATCCCAATCTCCCAGTCCATCCCATCCCTTCTTCCCTGCTTGGTATCCATACATTTTTTCTATATATCTGTGTCTCTATTTCTGCTGTGCAAATAAGTTCATCTATACCATTTTTCTAGATTCCACATATATGCGTTAATAAATGAGATTTTTTCTTAATTTCTCTTTCTGATAGTTTGTTGTTAGTATATAGAAACACAACAAATTTCTATATATTAATTTTGTATCCTGCAACTTTTTGAATTCATTGATGAGTTCTAATAGTTTTTGGTGGTGTATTTAGGATTTTTTTATATATAGCATCATGTCATCTGCAAACAGTGAAAGTTTTACTTCTTCCTTTCCAATTTGTATTCCTTTTACTTCTTTTTCTTGTCTGATTAATGTGGCTAGGACTTCCAATATTATGTTGAATAAAAGTGGCAAGAGTGGGCATCCTTGTCTTTTTCCTGATCTTAGAGGAGAGATCCTGATAATACAGGAGAGAAATGATAGTGACTTGAACAAAAGCAGTGTTAGTGCTAGAAAGTAGCCAAATTCCAGGCAGATGTTGAAGTTTGGTTTAAGAAGACTTGTGGATCTATTTGGATGAGAAAAGGAGAGAAATTGATAATTTTCTGAGGTTTCTGTTCTAATCATAGGAAGAATGGTTTTCCACTTATTGCAACTGGTTAGAATGAAGGAATACTTTTGGAGGAAGAGAATAAGGAGTCTAATATAGAGTTAGATAGGAATAGAGTTCAGGGGGAGTTAGGGATAACAAATATACATTTGGGAGGGATCAGCATAAAAATTATATTTTACCTATGGGGTAAATGGAGAAGAAGAACATTTCTAGGATAATTTCCTGGGAAGACTATGTATTTGTAGGTCGGGAAGATAATGAGGAAATAGGAAAGAAGCATCAGTAGGATTCTGTATGAAAATTGAATCAGAATACTTGAAGAATTGATAGATGTGGGTTGACTCTTAAACCACTATCTACTATTGATTTCTAATTGAACTACTTCTTTACTAAAGAAAGGAGAAATAAATTAACATCTTATATATTTATGTTAGCTTTATATCTCACCCCCAGTCTGAGTGCGTACAAATAACTCTGGACATATTTTACATTTTATCTCCTACCTTCACTTACTTTTCCTTTCTCTCCTTTCTTTTTCCTTCCAAAGCCAAAGTGGTATCTAGGTGAGGAAAGATGGAAAATGTTTAGGTTCTGAGAGGTTCATTGAGCAGAAAGAAATACCTCGCCCCTAACACTTACACCTGCTAACTTGTATTTGCATCAAGCCCATATCTTCTCTGACCTTAGTTATGAAGTACGTAAGTTAAGTAAGGACTAATTATAGGCAAATATTTATCAAATTATTTCTGCTAAATTAGATATATGGCTTTCAATGTACATTGGTAGACATAATTTAAGTGGGAATTTATCTAAGTCTTCTCAAAAATTTCAGTCAAATTCCAACATTTTATAGCGATATAGATGAATAGGACAATAAATATGACAGAACTATCAAGATCATTGCCTCAATTTTTAATGTAATTTAGAATGCATCAATACAGGTGTGACATAAAATAGATTTGCTATAATATATATGAAAGGTATATGATGTGTATTTCACATCCATATGATAAAATTTATATTCATATTGATGAGTAAGAATTTTTAATATTTTGTTAATAATTTAATAATGGCCTAAGGATCTAAGGCTTAATGGACCTGTGTGAGGTTGAAAAAGAATTATTCGGAAGTGGTACTTTAAGAGCTTATTGTCAATCTTTACCATTACAGTGAAGCTTATTTTTTAATCTGAAACTTTTGAATCAATTTAAAAACCTTCTCTAAATCTTCATAACATTCCATAAATCTGAAATTATTGTCTGAAACATTGAGATACATTGCTTATCATTTTGAACACAGCTGTTTGAGAAAATGGTTATAAGTACTTTTGTTACAGTCAAACATGGAAGTAAGTAAATGTAAAATGTAAATTTGTGCATAATATTATTTAAGTTTTAGCCTATTGTGTGTTTGTGTGCATGTGTATGTATGTGTGATTTAAATAATAGACTTTTTCATTTTCAATTGAAAATCGTCTAATATCCTGGGATCTGTGATGACACAGAGACCTGCTACACAGCTTTAAGCCTATGTTTAACAATGCTGCATTGTACATTTAGATATTTGCTA
Organism: Grampus griseus; assembly: GCF_964374135.1. Lineage (NCBI taxonomy): Eukaryota > Metazoa > Chordata > Mammalia > Artiodactyla > Delphinidae > Grampus > Grampus griseus. The sequence continues at coordinate 30,559,064 of NC_139003.1, read as the reverse complement.
AGAGGGTAGAACTCATATTAAGTGTTCTTACCACAATAAGAAAAGAGTATTTCAGGTACTCTTGCTGACGAATACGAGAAACTAACTGAGGAGAACTGGAGATGATTTCATTTTTATTGAGAATCTTAAGTTATAGAATTCTCTGCTCACCTTGACACAAAGTGACCTGGTCCTCTGACTAGGGGAAATACAAAAAACAATTAAATTCAGCTAAATTAAGTCACTGACTTTTAATGATTTTAAATTTAAATATAGAAGCTCCTTTGAAAAACCTTGTACTTGTTGCAGATTTTTCTTTGTAAAATTCTGCATGTTAGTTATGTTATTCGGATATATACTTTTTGAAGTTATCCTAAGTCGCACCTCTAATGATAATGTAGGCTAGAGTTTTACCTTCCTTCTCACCCTCTCATGTGTCAGACGTCTTACTTATAATTGTCTTTATCTACATTTTGACTACTGAGAATTTACTTGTATTTGTGATACTTGCTATATAATAAGATTTTAATTGCATATAACGGAATGTACTCTAAGTAAATGTATTTTTCCTAAAGTGTACTAATCACATAGAACAAATATAGCCCATTTATGTTATGGATGCAATCTATCTGTCTATATGCATAAAATGTGTATATGTAATGTGTGTGTATATATATATAGAATCCATGTCTATACATAATATATATAAATGTGTATGTATAGACATGAGTACATGTATACATATTCATCCATACACACACACACACACACACATTTTATTACCAGTAGTAGCAACAACTCCATCTATTTATAGAGCAAAAAAAGATAACACATAACATGAAAAGCTCTTAGAACAAAGACTGAATATAGAAAATGCATAATTCATATTTATAGAATTTCATCACAGCATTTACGTTGAACACTTAAACATTACATCAATAACAGTTTATAGCTAAGAAATTTTAAGCAAATACAGCTGGGGGAAAAAAACACACCATTAAAAAAAGTTTAACTTTTTAAACTTCTCATATAAAAGCTATTAAAATTAGCGTTCTGATTTAGTTTAGTGACATTTTTGTATGATTCTTAGAGATTCCTGAACATTCTGAGTATTTCAAATCAGTTTTTTACACCAGTCAAATATTACCAAAGAGGCTTACCTCAAACTCGTCTTCACAGAGCTACCGAATAACAATTTTGATTAGAAAATCCATAATATATGTACATATAACAAATTAGAATGACTTTTTACCTGGATTATTGTTCAATTTGGTATAGAAAAGAATCAGTCAAATTTTTTTATCTAAACTAGTTGTCTGATTATTTGAACTTTTTGCATTGCTATTATTTAGAAACAAAATGCAATTTCTTGACATTTTTCTAAGGAAAATTTGGCAAATGAAGAGATAAAAAACACGAATAGGACCAAAAATTACTGAATATAGTTCTTGAATAGTTAAAATTCAAAAATTAATAAAATGAATTTACTTTTTTTTGGCTATTATTCCTTACAATTGTGGAAGAACACTAGTTGTGAAGTAAAGAATCAAAACATATTGAATACTTAGAATAAATATTAACAATTAACTATCCATTGGCAACTAAGTTAATGACTCATTCTACTTTCTGAGAGGGCCTCAGGAAAAATATTAATACTTTATAGCATCAGTTTCCAGTGGTCTTGCTAATATAAGTATTGTGTGATATGAGGGTTTAAATCTAATCTCTTCATATTAAATCATTTGCAGTAATTAAGAGTGAATATATTAAATTCAGAGAATACTGTACACATTATTCATTAGTATCCTCTTTCTTAACCTTCTGGAAACATGTCAGCTGAAGTTGTCAAATAAAGAACAGGGTATTTGCTAAATAAATATTTTCTTCATCTGCGTAATATAATTGGTTTTGGACTCTAACATCATGGCCAATATAAAGTTCCTTGCTGAGGTTTTTTTTTTTTGTTTTTTTTTTTTTGCGGTACGCGGGCCTCTCACTGTTATGGCCTCTCCCGTTGCGGAGCACAGGCTCCGGACGCGCAGGCTCAGCGGCCATGGCTCACGGGCCCAGCCTCTCTGCTGCATGTGGGACCTTCCCGGACCGGGGCACAAACCCGTGTCCCCTGCATCGGCAGGCGGACTCTCAACCACTGCGCAACCAGGGAAGTCCCCTTGCTGAGTTTTAACCTAAAATACTTAAAAAACAAAATATATTGGAGGATGAATTCCCCTACTGACACTGTTAGCAATATTTCTTGGATTCCATGCTCTCACCCAGAAAGAGAGAGACAGGGGCAGAGACAGAGACAGACAGAGACAGAGACAAATAACATAGCCAACAATGAGGTTAAAAGAATTGAGACACAAGAAATAAAACCAGTGTAAATACTGGGATGCTATTAATGTTCTATTTCTTGATCTATATGTTGGTATGTAATTGTGTTAAATTTGTGAAAATTTACAATTATATTTCAACTAAGAGTTTGAAAAAATGCTTGTAGGAATTAGATTCAAACCTAAAACAAAATTAGTGTAAATGATTTATGAAGACTGAGAATAAGATGTAGGCTCACATTTTCACATCTTTTATAAATAGGAACGGTAACATAGGAACACTTAAATATTTAACTTCCAGATAATGGTGGGAAAAAAGCTACTACCACTGCTGGTGGTTACATAAAACTGTAGCAATATTTTCACAGGCCTTTATTAGAATAATGGACTGGCTTGCTTACCAGATAGCAAGTTTTTGTCACATCAAGTTTTTAAGAGTGAAGTATATTTTTTAAAAAGAATGAGATAGGGCTTCCCTGGTGGCGCAGTAGTTGAGAGTCTGCCTGCCGATGCAGGGTACACGGGTTCGTGCCCCGGTCCGGGAAGATCCCACATGCTGCGGAGCAGCTGGGCCCGTGAGCCATGGCCGCTGAGCCTGCGCGTCCGGAGCCTGTGCGTCCGGAGCCTGTGTGTCCGGAGCCTGTGCTCCGCAACGGGAGAGGCCACAACAGTGAGAGGCCCGTGTACCGCAAAAAAAACAAAAACAAAACAAAAAAAGAACGAGATAGATATTTAAAATGAACTTAAAGGCTTCCACAAAACCTATAATTTATTATTTCATAACAAAATAGATAGTAACAAAATGATCACCAAGGGATTTTTGTCCATTAAAAGTTTTCCTTACACACCTCGGACAGTGTAGAATACTAGGATTTTAAAAAATGTAGTTATTGCTAATTTTTGCCTAAACTCTTCATTCCACTTGAATATATATCCATTAATATATATTAAGAATGCATATTAATTATACATTAAATATATGATATATATGAATTTGGCACATATTAATATATACCCATTAAATGCTAGTTTTATCATCATAAAACAAAGTGCTCCATAAAATGTCAACTGCTCATAAAGACAATATACACATAATATCTGCTTTCAACCTTGAGATGTGCTCATATAGTGTCTTATCTGCTTAAAAGCAGTATTTCTGCCTGCCTGTGTAATTAATATATTATTAATATATTTATATAATTAATGTGTAATTAATATATTTATAATATAAATATAATTAATATATTTATAATATATAAATTAATTAATATATTTATAATTAATTAATATATTTATAATAATTTATAATAATGATAATAATATATAATATAATAATTATTATAATAATTTATAATAATGATATATATCATTATTCATATATATCATATATTCATATTCATATTCATCATATATATATCATTATATGATATATAATGATAATATATAATATAATAATTATTATAATAATTTATAATAATGATAATAATAACCATAATCAAATATTCATACTTTGCCAAGTATAAAAATAGCTATAAGAAATATTTCAAGGTACCATTTTCTCTTATCAAATTTTACTGTAGCACATAGAAAGATAATCTATAAAATAAATTAAGATTTTTTAAAATATTTTTATCCCTGCTTACGTGGCCTTTCAGTATTATTTTTCTTATGTATTTTATGACCTTTTCCCCATTAAATTTCAGCCTTTTCATGATTCCAAGACATAACATATAAGGCAATGTCTCTGTTTTGTTTCTCTTCTCTACCTGTCAAATTGTTATCAAATTTTATCTATTCTAAGAAGACTTTTTTACTACCCAAGCTGAATTTCTGATTTTGAATCTTTAGCATCGTTTGTCGTGGCTTAAGGAGACATGTTTACTTTTAAATTTATGTGTGTAAATCCACATACCATAAACACATTGAACATCATTCAGATTAGAGACCGTGTTGTATTCACATTTAAGTCACCTGAAACTTTTAATGAATACCCAAACATATTTATGGTACTGGGTTCATTATTCAGACTCAAATGCAAATCTAATTTGTTGGGATTTTAATTTTTAACTATGCTTGGAAATATTATTTTACTATTCAAGTTCTGCTTCAGAAAAAGCTCAGCTTATAATGGGATTGACAGAGTAATCAGAGCTACACATTTCAGAAATAAGTCTTCTTATTCCTGGGTCTTTACTCTTTGTGTCCATGACTAAATCAGTGTGCCAAAATCAGCCATTTGGCTTTGGGGTGATGAATGACAAAATTTTTGCAAAAGCATGGCTGCCCTTGACTGCTCAGAATGCCCTTAAGAACACTGACTGTATTATAAATGGATTGCTGAACTCTACAACCCTGAGTTGTAAAGCTGTAATGAACCTTCCACATCTGGGCCAAATTAACTTTCCTAAAGCATGTTGCTCTGCAACTGCCCTATCTAACAGTATAGCATGGCAGTCTCTGAAAATCTTCAAGCAAAATAATAATAAATGTTACTTTAGCACACGCTTATCAAGTATCCAGTAAGTAACAAGCAGTGTTCTAAATGCTTCACATTGATAATGTCATACAATAATCATAACACAACTAAAAATAGCTATTTCTTTTACTATTATCCCCATTTTATAGACAAATCTCAAACTCACAGTGGTCAAGAAATATCCAACATCACATTGTTGTTAGGAGGTAGTGAAAAATAGGATCTGAACCAAACTATTTGATTCAGTGGTGTACAGGTAAACCAGGTCTCAGTTTGGGTGGGTGGAGAGGAAGGCACTGATTTATAATATTTGATGATTTCTGTGATGTAAATATTCCCATCGTTTTCAATTTTAAGCTACCAAGATGATGTCCCTTATCTAGGACTTGGTAAGAGATGTATGTAATGGCTCTTAAGAGCCTTAAATGACTCCAAAAATTAATTATTCTGATCTCCTAAGCAAATCCCATACTGCCCTACCATGGAATCTTGCTCCTATCATTTCCTCTATTTAAATATCACATTCTTATTCCTGAGAAGCAAGGATAATTTGATGTATATATGTTAATAAATGTGATACACTATACTAATAGAATGAAAGATAAAAATCATATGATCCACATATAAGTGATATCATACAGTATTTGTCTTTCTCTGTCTGACTTACATGTGGAATCTAAAAGAATATAACAAACTAGTGAATATAACAAAAAAGAAGCAGACTCACAGATACAGAGAACAAGCTAGTGGTTACCAGTGGGGGGAGGGAAGGGGGAGGGGGCAAAATTGAATATTCACATGTAAAATAATACTGAAAGTTATGATTCAGATTTCATTGAACTTCATGGACAACAAAGAGAAACATATTATGTGGCACAATTTCAAATCATATGGGGCTATTCATAGCTTAAGTGTCCCAATGAAGGAAAAATCCTGTATTGGGACTTTAAGTTTTGGTTTAATCTGGTCTTTTCCATTAAAAAAATCCTTAGTATGAATAAAATACATTTTACAAAGTTACTGTGTAATACTCATTTGCTGGAAACATTTCTTCTTGCTAATTATATTAAGAACTATTTTAAATTTATATTTAAATAATTGATTCTCTAATATAATGCCTCCTTTAATTTTTCACATAACTACAAAGCATTAACTTTTTTGATGCTTTATTGAACAAAAAAGGTATTTGTTTCATAGCTTGTTTTTCACATATGATGTATTTACTAGAAAATAATAGACTTCATTATGTGATATCCAAGTAATGAAGAATGGATGCATTAAACTATTCAAATATATGCTCATCCTTCTGTTAAAGGTAAGCAAGGGAGGTCATTTAGGTGAAATTCAATTTTTAATCGTTGTGAGAACATAATTAATTTTCTTGACTCTATCCCTTAAGAAGATAAATAGCCTCAATCATAAATATTGTTTTTTTCTTCAAATTAAAACTGTTTTATTCATGCACATGTATAGATAGTATAGGTTCTCTCAATGTCATTTACGGATGCATTAATCAAGTTCTTTATGTGTTACAGAGCACTGGAAAGTAATAAGTCTATTGCATCTCTAATCAAGGCAAAGTTTTGCTTATGCACATTTGAATGAAAAGCTTGCTTACTGCTTAGGTTCCTTGTGTTTGAAATATGGCTTACTGGAGTAAATTTTAGACTACTTAGTTTAAAAAAGTTAAGACATAAATATTATTGCACATTAGGAATTGAAGTGTATTATATGTGGCTCTTTACTCCAAAGCACATAGTATTTTTACAGATTTTAAGCACTCATTAATATGATAAACTGTCTTATTTCAATAAAATGTTAGAAAGTGAAACAAAATAATCTAGGAATGGCAAATAACCTGGAGTGTAAGCCTCCACAGTCCCTCTTGTCCTACTGGTGGATATTTGTAGTCAATTAGAGTCCTACTTCTGAATGAACTAATATGCCGCTTCCCATTCCTCAACATACTGAAATCAAGACAGTCCTTACCAGTTGTTTGGAACTGTCTTGTGAGATGATAAAACTAACTTGCTATCTATGGGATGGTCTACAGGAAAACTTATCTTTAAATATTGATTATAAGGTATATCAATTATAATGTTACAAATAACAGGTATATGTTATTTGTAATATATGGTGGCATAAAAATAAGAATGAATCACTTCATTAACTTGTACCAGATTAAATATTATGCCTATAACGTGTCATAATTCAAATGTACTCTCTAGTGAGGAGATAAGATATCATCACGGGTCATATGCCTACATGTAAATATAATCTGAAAATTTGTCAAGACTCAGAAACACTGAACTAAAGAAAAGGTCTGGGAAGAGGTTCTCTTGTTAAAGACAGGAAGGACCCACCTAGATATGCCTTGGTTTGACAATAAGGAAGTTTTAGAATTTATTAAGCAGATATTTTATATCACACACTTTGCTAGGGATGTCACATAAAACTATTTTATTTAATCCTTAGAAAGTCTGAGAAAATAGAAATTGTTATCCTTATTTTATATATGAAAAAATGTCATTAAGGGATAACTGATTTATCAAACATTACAAAGCAAAGATAGATACTGGGTTAAAAATTAGGCACTTTGATTGTCAGTCATATATATAATTCAGAATACCCACAAACACATATATAGTTCCTGCTTTAAACCAAAGTATGTATTCATGGATAAAGTAAAACCTCTGTGAGGAATTATTCATTCAACTTATGTTTATTTGGCACTTTTCCAGTTGCATCATGGTTTATCCAAAGAAAGTTATAAGATGGGGTGGTTTGCATAGAGAGAATGGTTTATGCTAGCCCTTTCTATCTCATCTGTATCAGCCTCTCAAATTAGATTTACCCCACATCCACACCCATAAACCCCAGCCAACATCCCAGCTCCGATCTCGTGTTTACAGACTTGCACTCTTTAAATGGCAAAAAGCAGATATGAAAACAGTGTCTCCCCTCAGACCACAGCTCTTCTCTAACTGAACCTTCAACTACAGTAGTAATATTAGGTGGAAAGCAAGGAGCTGAAAGAGCTTGAAATGGTTATCTAAGTCAGCGGTCTCCAACCTTTTTGGCACCAGGGACCAGTTTCATGGAAGACACTCTTTCCATGGACCAGGGGCGGAGGGGAGTTCAGGCAGTAATTCAAGCGATGGGAGCAGCAGATGAAGCTTCTCTCGCTCCCCACCGCTCACCTCCTGCTGTGCGGCCCGGTTCCTAACAGGCCACAGACCGGTACCGGTATGCGGCCCGGGGGTTGGGGACCCCTGATCTAAGTAGTCAAGAGTAAGCCCAGAGATAAACCCACGCACATATGGTCACCTTATCTTTGATAAAGGAGGCAAGAATATACAGTGGAGAAAAGACAGCCTCTTCAATAAGTGGTGCTGGGAAAACTGGACAGGAACATGTAAAATTATGAAATTAGAACACTCCCTAACACCATACACAAAAATAAACTCAAAATGGATTAAAGACCTAAATGTAAGACCAGACACTATCAAACTCTTAGAGGAAAACATAGGCAGAACACTCTATGACATAAATCACAGCAAGATCCTTTTTGACCCACCTCCTAGAGAAATGGGAATAAAAACAAAAATAAACAAATGGGACCTAATGAAACTTAAAAGCTTTTGCACAGCAAAGGAAACCATAAACAAGACCAAAAGACAGCCCTCAGAATGGGAGAAAATATTTGCAAGTGAAGCAACTGACAAAGGATTAATCTCCAAGATTGATAAGCAGCTCATGCAGCTCAATAACAAAAAAAACAAACCCAATCCAAAAATGGGCAGAAGACCTAAATAGATATTTCTCCAAAGAAGATATACAGATTGCCAACAAACACATGAAAGAATGCTCAACATCATTAATCATTAGAGAAATGCAAATCAAAACTACAATGAGATATCATCTCACACTGGTCAGAATGGCCATCATCAAAAAATCTAGAAACAATAAATGCTGGAGAGGGTGTGGAGAAAAGGGAACACTCTTGCACTGTTGGTGGGAATGTAAATTGATACAGCCACTATGGAGAACAGTATGGATGTTCCTTAAAAAAACTAAAAATAGAATTACTACATGACCCAGCAATCCCACTACTGGGCATATACCCTGAGAAAACCATAATTCAAAAAGAGTCACGTACCAAAATGTTTATTGCAGCTCTATTTACAATAGCCAGGACATGGAAGCAACCTAAACGTCCATCATCGGATGAATGGATAAAGAAGATGTGGCACATATATACAATGCAATATTACTCAGCCATAAAAAGAAACGAAATTGAGATATCTGTAGTGAGGTGGATGGCCCTAGAGTCTGTCATACAGTTAAGTAAGTCAGAAAGAGAAAAACAAACACCGTATCCTAACACATATATATGGAATATAAGAAAAAAAAAAAAAAGGTCATGAAGAAACTAGGGGTAAGATGGGAATAAAGACACAGACCTACTAGAGAATGGACTTGAGGATATGGGGAGGGGGAAGGGTAAGCTGTGAGAAAATGAGAGAGTGGCATGGACATATATACACTACCAAACATAAAATAGATAGCTAGTGGGAAGCAGCCGCATAGCACAGGGAGATCAGCTAGGTGGCTTGTGACCACCTAGAGGGGTGGGACAGGGAGGGTGGGAGGGAGGGAGATGCAAGAGGGAAGAGATATGGGAACATATGTATATGTAAAACTGATTCACTTTGTTATAAAGCAGATACTAACACACCATTGTAAAGCAATTATACTCCAATTGAAGATGTTATAAAAAAGCAAAAGAAAGAAATCAGATGTTCAAATTTGAAAAAAAAAAAAGAGTAAACTGCAGCAGTCTTTGGCAGAGGGTGAGAGCACACACTGACAACCTCCTTCAGTGTGTGTAAAGATGAAATATCAGAAAGAGAACTTTCTGAAATTTTTGTTCCCTATATGTGGTCTTGATTTTGCATTAGACTTGATTTTAATTCCACCTGTAACAAATATGATCTGAATCACTTCATGTTCTCACTCTACAATTTCAGTGCGTCACAAAGTGTCAAGGAATAGTGTCATCAACCCCCTTGGAATCCTCCATTAATCTCTTTTTTCCTCTAGTCAGTCTTATCGTGTCAATTTTCTCTTTATTTGGTCACAAACCCATATTCTAAATATATATTTATGCTTTTATAGCAATGCAAAATACTTTATTGTTCCATAGTCCATGACAAGCACCATAATTATTTGAGTTCTATTTCAAGCCTCCAAGCCTAGACACCCTACATAGTCACAAAGCTCTATGAAACTCACACAATGTCTAGTTAGCTATAAGACAATTCCACTAAGAAAGTAAGGCAGAGGTTGTCTCTGCTCTTAGATCCCCTGAAAAATATGTTTTCTAATTTTTCCCTTATTCATCATCTCACTGGGAAGTACAATGAAGAAAACCACCTTTTTAGAAACAAGTCTCAGCATTTATTCCTCTTATGCCTCCTATTTTGTCACTTCTATAATTTTTTTTTCATTTTTTCCACTAGGCTTGTGTTTAATTGGCTCTTCTTTTTCTAGTTCTTCAAGGTATAAAATTAGGTTATTGATTTGAGGTTTTTGTGCTGCATCTTATATTTCTGGTGTGTTGGATTTTCATTTTCATTCATCTCTAAGTATTTTCTAATTTAACTTGTGACATCTTCTATTGGCCCATTGGTCATTCAATAGTATATTATTTAATCTCAACATATTAGTGGATTTTCCATTACTCCTATGATTTCTAGGTTCATTCCATTGTAGTTAGAAAAGATATTTTGTATGATTTCAAATTTTTAAATTTATTGGGGATTGTTTTATGGCCTAATATATGATCTATCTTAGAGAATGTTCTATATGCACTTAAAAATAATGTGTATCTGCTGTCTTGGGGGGGGTTCTATATGCCTGTTAAGTTTATTTGGTATATAGTGTTGTTCAAGTCTTACATTTATTTTTTGATCTTCTGACCAAAGGCTTCATCCATTATTAAAAGTGGTGTATTGATATCTCCATCTGCTACTGTAGAATAGGTTATTTCTTCCTTCAATTCTGTCAGTATTTGCTCTGTGTATTTTGAGACTCTGTTTTTTGGTGCATATATACACTCATATCTTCTTGATTAGGTTGCCTTTTTATCAATATAATGTATTTCTTTGTCTCTTGCATTATTGTTAATATAAAGTCTATTTTGTCTGATATTACTATAGCCATCCCAGTCCTCTTTTCCAAAAAGATGCATGGAATATATATTTTTTATTCTTTCATCTTCAATTTATTTGAGTCTTCATATCTTAAGTGCATCTCTGGTAGACCCTATGTTATTGGAACATTAAAAAATTATTCTCCCAATAGTTATTTTTTGATTAGAGAATTAAATCCTTTAAATTTAAAGCAATTACTGATAATGTAGGACTTATGTCTGCTATTTTGCTGTAACATAACTTTTTCTTTCCCTCACTTCCTCCATCACCATCTTCTTTCATATTTAGTTGATTTTTTTTAGTGAACCATTTGGATTACCTTTTCATTTCCTTCTGTGTATAGTTTTTAATATATTTTCTTTGTGGTTAACATGGAGATTGTATTGAAAAATCCTAAGTTTATAACAAACTAGTTCAGTTGATATCCACTTAACTTCAATAACATACAAAAACTCAGCTCCTATACAGCTCCTTCCCACCTTATGATGTTTTTGTTACAAATTACTAAATCACATTTTGTGCCCAGTAACATATATTTATAATTAGTTTTGTGCATTTTTATTTTAAATCCAATAGGAAATATAAAGTGGAGTTACAAAGCAAAAATACAACAATAATGGATTTTATATTTCCTCTTACATTTATCTTCCCAGAGATGTTTATTTCTTCATATGGCTTTGTGTTATTGTGTAGTGTCTTTTTATTTCAGCCTGGAAGACTCCCTTTAACGTTTCTTGTAGAGCAGGTATAGTGGCAGTAAACTCTCTCAGGTTTGTCTATCTTGGAATATTTTAATTTTACACTCATTTTCAAGAATAATTTTACAGATATAGAATTTTTCATTGACAAGTGTGTGTTTCTTTCTTTCTTTCTTTCTTTTCTTCCAGCACTTTAAATTTGTCATCTCACTGTCTTCTGGTGTCCAGAGGTTCTGATGAGAAACCAACCTTTAATCTTACTTAGGATTCCTTGTATGTAAAAAGTTGCTTTTCTATTGCTGCCTTCAAGATTTTTTGTCTTTAGCTTTTGACAGTTTGATTGTGATTGTCTTGCTATGGGTCTCTTTGAGTTTATCACACTTGAAGTTTGTTGACAGTTTCTGCTTGTTTTTGATGTTTCTGTGGGGGTATGACAACTTGGAGTTGTCTATTTGTAATTTTTTCTTGTGGTAGGCATTTTTGTTGTGTTTTATGACAGCTAAATCTTTATTCTAAGTAATAAAAATTGGCTTTGTGACATAAAATTTGAAATATTTTGACTTACTCATTGAGTGGTAGAAAGCAAGAACACAAATACTGCATGTAGGGAATCTAATGAACCTTGTTATTCTATAGCAAAACAATAGGTAAACTTTTGTCTGATATACTTTGGAAATCATTCCACAAGTTGGTGTTTGCTGGTGTTTGATTTTCCACCCCAATTAAGGCAGTCATAAGAGGTTACTTGTAAAGGAAGCCGTAGAAAGAATAACTATGGTGGCCACAGCATTTCTTAAGTCTCCTACTAAAGCATCTTTCTATGACAATGGGAGCCAACACTTCAGCAAAGATTATTTGACAGTTATTATCTTTACAGGCAAGACTATGGACTCTAGTGAATTTGCCTTTGTTTTGGTGTATTATAAGAATGGCTCATCTATTAATGAAAGGCAGACTTTTCAGAAGTAAAAATTGCTAGTCAATGTTATATTTGGCTGACTTACATTATTGAATACCTACTGATGGAATTTTATTTAATACTTGTCATATACCTGATTGGTCACCTATTGATGGAATTGTATTGTAAAAGAAATCACAAGGCTGACATGCAGAAGTCTGTGATTGATAAAACTCAAAGGCAAACTGAAGTAACCACAAACCTGAAACATATGTGCATACCTTTTAGACATATTCTCTAATATCTGTGTCATATATGTCCATGGAATATAGCCGACATAGGCGATTCTTTGAGAGTCAGAACCAGGAGCTACAAAATTGGCTAATCAAGGCATTTACTATAATGACAGGAAGAATACTATTTATAATTCCCATGGAATAGTGGTTGTTTTGTATAGGATTTTTTTTTGGGGGGGGGGGTCAAAGAATGTTATGAACCACATCAGGAAAGGGCAAAGAGTTTTAGAAGCCATGCGTGTGTGTGTGTTTATGCACAGGTCTATGTGGTTATGTTAATTAGTATCTCAAATTATTATTCTGACAATAACACAGTGATTTTTATACTATTTAAACAACTGATTTTAATAACAATGTGTATTACGATTCCATTTCCTGTCATACTACAAATGGAATATTACTCTCAACTGCTATATTTATACTTAAACATCTATTAGTTGTAGGAGTCTATTCCTTTTTGATGTAATTATCTACAAATTCTATTTCATTTCTCTTGTCAACTTTTATTCCCATTAATTAAAATATTATTTCAAACTTTTCCCAGCATTTTTGCAGCTTCAAATCATTACCATTTCTTTCACATTCACCTCATAGAGAAAAATCACAGATATTATATGCAAATTACATCAACTTTTCCACTATCCAAGCCTATAAACCCACCCATTCTCTCCTCTATAAATCATGTTTCAGTGGAGAAAGTGATTCTCTCCCTACCTGAAGCCAATCAATCCAGTTATACTTTAAATCTTCCCATATTCCTCTGGGAAGTTATTTTTCACTTATCTTTGCTTTGTGTATTTTACTAGTTACATTTAACTGGATTTATTCCATTATTATTTAAACAAGACTTTAAAAATTCCTTTCCTTGAAACTATATATTTCTCTCTCTATGGATTTACCTTTTGTCTTTTATATACATTCAAATTTCTGAAAATAATTTATTAAATTACTAGATCTATTTTCTCATTTTACACCCACTCACTATAACACTACACTTCAAAACAGTGAGATCAGCAATGACTTTCATGTTGCTAGACCCAAAGAACTATTTCTTTCTTGTTTTTAAAATTCTCCCATTGGCTTATGTGATTGCACTTTCTTGTGTTATTTTTCTTCTGGACACTATTTGTCTTGTTCTTTTATGGGCTTCTCTTTATCCCCCAGCCATACAATGTGGGATTTCTTCAGTAACCTGAAATCTACTCTTTTCTGACTTCACTACTTTATCATTTATATTTATAGTGTCAGTTACAGTAATTAATACAAAATTTAATTGACTGCCCCAAACCTCTCCCCTAAGCCTTGTCAAGTCTTAGTTTTAAATATTTCTCACATCTCAAATGCTCTCTTCTTCAACCTTAATCCAAGCCATTGTTATCTCTCATCTGAACTAGAGTCAGAGACCAACAGTTGATTTTCCCCCAGACATTTTGGCAACCCTGAATTTTTTTTCTCCAGTGAGTACCAGAAGAATATTTTCAAAACAAATTTGTTTGTATTTCCTGTTTAATAATATTAAGGAGCTTACCTTCAGGCATAAAACAAAGATGAAAATATTAATATGTCTTATAGCCATACTTGGAGTATTTCTACCCTTTTCTCTGGACACATCTTATATTATCTTCCCCTTTAATATCGATGACCCAAAATTTCTGGTCAAATTTCAGTTCTTCAAAGGTGCTTGCTTTATAGCACCACATGGTTTCTGTTTGCATGAGGAATCACTACTCATTCTGTACAATATATCTCAAGGTCTGCCTCAAGGGAATAAATCTTTGACCCACTCCTCTCCAACTTTAGGATTTCTTTATTGTAGATTCTCACACAATGGTATTCCCTACATTAATGTAAATAACTCCATTTTTAGTGCTCATCTATTTTTGTGATAATTTGATTCATATCTGTATATGACATAGTAAGCATTCATTAATGTTTGATGAATGGATGTCTTTCTTAATGAACTAAGGTTTACTAATTCTAAAGCAAATGAAGGAATTAATCCCTAACTAGTGCAAAGTGTATTTTATTTGTTCAAAATTATGTATTCCAAACATAAATATTTTAAATTTCCTCATGATTCACACCTCTTTTCCCAAATTTGTATTGAGAAAATCACTACAATATTCTTTAAGAAGTCTCTTCTATATTGGCAAATTACACTACAGAAAGGTGCTTAGTTTACATAAACTTCTATTTGATTTAGTTTCCTCCTTCTGGAATTTATAGTCTTCTTAAAATAGAAGAGGTAAGACATAAATGTTAAAGAATTTACAATACAACATGGTATCCAGTGGGTGCAGTTCTATTAAACAAAACATACACTTATTTTCTACTATGTGCTAAGAACTATAATAGGCCTTGACATATGTCTTGTCCTGGAAAACCTCACAGTTACTGTAGTTTATAGGTTATTATAGAAGCTGTACAGGAGAGTCTCAGGTTTATTAAAGAAAATCATAACATGATATTTCATATATTGTAATAGAGGGAAATAGTGTTTTGGAGACAAAAATAATAGAAGAAATGAGAGAGAGATTAAATACTCTGAGTTCAGTCATAGCCAAGAGTAAATTGGAGAATTTTCATGAAACAAAACAGGGATTGGGTCTCATATGGTGGATAGAATTTGAAAAAAAGTGAATATTTTTCCCCCCCAAAAAAGGAAATGTAATCTATAAAAGGATGGTGAATTTTAAACCATAGTCAGGGAATAGAGGACAAATTGTTGATTGCAAAGGAATTGTATAAATAAACTTACACGAAGTGGTATGAGAATATCAGGAAAAAAATGGAGAAGACTCAAATCAATGCAATTAGAAATGAAAAAGGAAAGGTAACAACTGACACTGCAGAAAGAAAAAGGATCATGAGAGATTACTACAAGCAACCATATGCCGATAAAACTGACAACCTGAAGAAATGGACAAATTCTTAGCAAAGCACAACCTTCCGAGACTGAACCAGGAAGAAAAAGAAAATATAAACAGACTAGTCATAAGCACTGAAATTGAAACTGTGATTAAATATCTTCCAACAAACAAAAGCCCAGGACCAGGTGGCTTCACAGGTGAATTTTATCAAACATTTAGAGAAGAGTTAACACCTATCTTTCTCAAACTCTTCCAAAATATAACAGAAGGAGGAACATTTCCAAACTCATTCTATGAGGTCACCATAACCCTGATACCAAAACCAGATAAAGATGTCATAAAAGAAGAAAACTACAGACCAATATCACTGATGAACATAGATGCAAAAATCCTCAACAAAATACTAGCAAACAGAATCCAACAACTCATTAAAAGGATCATACAACATGATCAAGTGAGGTTTATCCCAGGATGCAAGGATTCTTCACTATGTGCAAATCAATCAATGTGATAAACCATATTAATAAATTGAAGGAGAAAAAGCATATGATCATATCAATAGATGCAGAAAAAGCTTTCAACAAAATTCAACATCAATTTATGATAAAAGCCCTCCAGAAAGTAGGCATAGAGGGAACTTACCTCAACATAAAGGCCATAATAGAGTCCACATATGACAAACCCACAGCCACCATTGTTCTCAATGGTGAAAAACTGTAACTATTTCCACTAACATCAGGAACAAGACAAGGTTGCCCACTCTCACCACTATTATTCAACATAGTTTTGGGAGTTTTAGCCACAGCAATCAGAGGAGAAGAAGAAATAAAAGGAAACAAAATCAAAAAAAAGAGAAGTAAAACTGTCACTGTTTGCAGATGAATGATACTTTACATAGAGGATCCTAAAGATGCCACCAGAAAACTAGTACATCTAATCAACGAATTTGGTAAAGTAGCAGGATACAAATTAATGCACAGAAATCTCTTGCAATCCTATACACTAATGATGAAAAATCTGAAAGAGAATTTAAGAAAACTCTCCCATTTATCATTGCAACAAAAAGCATAAAATATCTAGGAATAAACCTACCTAAGGAGACAAAAGACCTGTATGCAGAAAAGTATAAAACACTGATGAAAGAAATTAAAGATGATACAAACTGATGGAGAGATATACCATGTCCTTGGATCAGAAGAATCAACATTGTGAAAAAGCCTATACTACCCAAAGCAAACTACAGATTCAGTGCAATCCCTATCAAACTACCAATGGCATTTTTCACAGAACTAGAACAAAAACTTTCACAATTTGTATGGAAGCACAAAAGACCCAGAATAATGAAGGCAATCTTGAGAAAGAAAAACGGAGCTGGAGGAATCAGGCTCCCTGACTTGAGACTATACTACAAAGCTACAGTAATCAAGACAGTATGGTACTGGCACAAAACAGAACTATGGATCAATGGAACTAGATAGAAAGCCCACAGATAAACGCACACACATACGGTCACCTTAGTTTTGAGAAAGGAGGCAAGAATATACAATGGAGAAAAGACAGCCTCTTCAATAAGTGGTGCTGGGAAGACTGGACAACTACATGTAAAAGAATGAAATTAAACACTCCCTAACACCATACACAAAAATAAACTCAAAATGTCTTAAAGACCTAAATGTAAGGCTAGAGTAAAACATAGGCAGAATACTCTGACATAAATCACAGCTAGATCCTTTGTGACCCACCTCCTGGAGAAATGGAAATAAAACAAAAATAAACAAAGTGGACCTATGAAACTTGAAAGTTTTTGCACAGCAAAGGAAACCATAAAGAAGATGAAAAGACCACCCTCAGAATGGGAGGAAATATTTGCAAACGAAGCAACTGACAAAGGGTTCATCTTCAAAATATACTAGCAGCTCATGCAGCTCAATATCAAAAAAACAGACAACCCAATCCAAAATGGGCGGAAGACCTGAATAGACATTTCTCCAAAGAAGATATACAGATTGCCAACAAACACATGAAAGGATGTGCCACATCACTAATCATTATAGAAATGCAAATCAAAACTACAATGAGGTATCACCTCACACTGGTCAGAATGGCCATCATCCAAAATGTACAAACACTTGATGCTGGAGAGGGTGTAGAGAAAAGGGAACCCTCTTGCAATGTTGGTGGGAATGTAAATTGATACAGGCACTATGGAGAGCAGTATGGAGGTTCCCTTAAAAACTAAAAATAGAAGTACCATATGACCCAGCAAACCCACTACTACCTTAAGAAAGCCATAATTCAAAAAGTGTCATGTACCACAATGTTCATTGCAGCTCTATTTACAATAGCCAGGACATGGAAGCAACCTAAGTGTCCATCAACAGATGAATAGATAAAGAACATGTGGCACGTATATGCAATGGAATATTACTCAGCCATAAAAAGAAACTAAATTGAGTTATTTGTAGTGATGTGGATGGACCTAGAGTCTGTCATACAGAGTGAAGCAAGTCAGAAAAACAAATATCATATGCTAACATATATATATTGAATCCAAAAAAACGGTTCTGAAGAACCTCGGGGCAGGACAGGAGTAAATACGCAGTCATAGAGAATGGTCTTGAGGACACGGGAGGGGGAAGGGTAAGCTAGGATGAAGTGAGAGAGTGGCATGGACAGGTATACACTACCAAATGTAAAACAGTTAGTGGAAAGCAGCTGCACAGCACAGGGAGATCAGCTCGGTGCTTTGTGTCCACCTAGAGAGGTGGGATAGGGAGAGTGGGAGGGAGACGCAAGAGGGAGGGGATATGGGGATATATGTATATGTATAGCTGATTCACTTTGTTATACAGCAGAAGCTAACACACCATTGTAAGGCAATTATATTCCAACAAAGATGTTTAAAAATATGCACCACCTAAGCATTTTCAACAAAATTCATCTAAAACCAATAATCAACTTTTTTTTTTTTGGTTTCACATTGCTTGCAGTAATCATTAAGGCTAGATTAATTTCAGCATGGGAAATAAGGCCAGACATCTTCACTTTCACCGTAGAATCTCCACCCTTCCCAAGATCTGTACCTTTCTTTTTTTTTAGAATTATAGATGAAAAATATGGCATCACCTTTTTTGTGTGATGAAATTCATTTTTCTAGTTTATACTGGAGCTTTTTTAAATCATTCATTTATAAATCTATAGCTTCATTGCTTATTAATTTTGTTTGATTTTGAGTGTTGCCATGAGGAAGGGAAGTTTTATGCTTCCCATGGCAGACAGATTTCTTCAGTGGTACATGGTTTTCCATGAAGAAAAGATGTGAGATTCAGAGGTGTCCCATTACCAGAAGGTATGCTTTCTAGCATTTGCTGTTGATTGCAGCAGAAAAAAAAAGATCTTATAGTGTAAGTACCACAGACATCTTCTGCATGTTAGCATTCTCCTATGATAGTATCAGATAGTAACTATATAAACAGAAAGATTCGATGAAACAGCATTTATTATAAATTGACCTTTAGTCTCCCTAATTCTCATAACTAGAGGAATATTTGGAAATGAAATATACAATTTACTCAGCCATGAAAAGACTTTTAAAGCTGTGCTTAACAGTTTGTAGGAATACACACACACACACACACACACACACACACACACACACACATACTTACTTTCCGTTGGACTTCTTTAAAAACATGGCTTCTGAGTGGAGTGCAGTTTTCCAAAACACTGCCAACACCAAATGCTGGCAAAGAGAATGTGGAGAAATAGGAACTCTCATTCACTGATGGTGGGAATGCAAAATGGTACAGCCACTTTGGAAAAAAGTTTGGCATTTTTGTAAAAATTAAACAGATTCTTATCATACGATCCAGTAATCATCCTCCTTGATATTTACCCAAATGAGTTAAAAACTTATATCCACACACAAAAAAATCTGTGCACAGATGTTTATAGCAACTTTATTCATACTTGTCCAACTTGGAAGCAGCCAAGATGTCCTTCAGTAGGTGAATGGATAAATAAACTATAGTTCTTCCAGACAATGAATATTATTCACATGTAAAAAGAAATGAGCTATCAAACCATGAAAAGACACGGAGGAAACTTAAATGCATATTGCTAAATGTAAGAATCCAATCTGAAAAGACAGCATACTGTGTGATTCCAATTTATATGACATTCTGGAAAAGTCAAAACTATGGAGACAGTAAAAATATCAGTGGTTGCCAAGGGTAGAAGAGGAGACAGGGATAAATAAACAGAGCACAGGGGATTTTTGGGACAGTGTAACTACTCTGCATGATACCACATTGGTGGGCACATGTCTTTATACATTTGTCAAAACATGATACCACATTGGTGGATACATGTCTTTATATATTTGTCAAAACCTGTAAAATGTGCAACACAAAGAGTAAACCCTAATGTAAACTATGGACTTCAGATGGTAACGATGCATTAGTGTAGGTTCACTGTAACAAATGTAGTACTTGATGAGGAATGTCGCTAGTTGGGGGAGATTGTGCAGGTGTGGAGAGAGGAAGTGTATGGGAACTCTACATTCTGCTCATTTTTGCTCTGAACCTAAAACTTCTCTAAAAATAAAGTTTATTAATTAAAAAATATGTATCATACATGACAGGGTGTCACACTTGTTCTATATCAATTATCTTATTGTTCTTTCAAAATGATCAAACATAGAGGACAGCTTTCAAGTTTTGTGCAAATATGTTGGATATAGCCCAAAATTGCAGTCATTACCCAGTTTTCTACTGTCTTCGATTAGATAAAACATAATCATTAATGAATGATAACTAAGCAGTATTAGTCTTGCTGGTTTGAGCCTATACTTACTTAACATTGCTGTGAGGCAGTCCCCCCTAGTGTTTCTACATGTCTTGTCATAACTTTTATCCCAGACTACATTTTCAAATTAAGAGATCGTTTCATATAAAATAACTCTGGTTGCTAAACTTCATACCTTTCTCCAGGTCAGAGGGAAATTTGTTTCGTGAGTGGTAATCATAATGATAATGGATCCCTCTGGGATAAAGTTTGGGTTGGTTGGTTAGTAGCATCCTTATACAGTTGGGTGTTTCCTAAGCTTTGGGGTTCCTCAGTTGTGACATAGACCACTATGTGCACAGCATTCATAAGGACTCACTCTGCATTGCCTTCTTGGGACTTAGGGGAAAAAGGAACTGATGCAAAAATAAAGTTCAGGTGTTCTGTTGTTACACAAGTACTGATCTAATTGCATTTTGATTTGTTGTTACTCTACCTGGTCAAAACTATCAAAGTGTGGAGAGCTGATCTAGCAGTTGTCTGCTGATCAAGGACTGCTTGGCTGCTTGACAACCATAACTTCAAAACCCCTCTTATTCGCATTCCCCAACACACACACAGGCACACACACACAAACCTGTGCGCCATTCAGTTGAAAACTGCATATTTTCCTGTAAAATGCTATCATTCTTTACAGATTAAATCACTGAAATGTTTGTATAACATTCAACAAGAAAAACTATTATACTTTGTATAATAAAACCACTTTCATTTATTTGATTCTCTTTATGAGGTAATAAGGAGGAGAGGTAACTAGTATCCCAATTTTATGATTGAGAATCCTGAAAATAAGTTTTAAATCAATTTATTCAAATTCTCTGCATATTTATCAAATTATTGTTATCTGTTTAAACTGGTGATTCAAAGATGAGTAATGCATGCCTCTAGCTCTGAACTGTCTTACAACATAGCAGAGCAGATGATTGATAATAAATTAAAAAAATAGAGTAGGGAAGGCAATTATTGTGTTGCATATTGTATAAGATCAATAAATTCTAGTGATAATGTAGTGAATGTGAAGATAATAAATACTGCATTTTCTGTGGCTGCAATATGGAGAACCAAAGTTAAGTTCCACAATAGTGTAACAACTGTAGCCTAGTGGAAATAGAATAAATTAATTTATTCGGAATAAATGGCTATTGCTTGAATTTCAAAGCCTAATGAAAATCACAAGATTGGTTATGGTTAATTTTATGTCAACTTTACTGAACTGAGCTAAGAGATGCCCAGATAGCTGGTAAAATATTATTTCTGGGTATGTCTTTGAGAGTGTTTTTGGAAGATATTATCATTTGAAGTGGTAGAGTTAAAGATAACCTTCATAATACAATATTTTGTAGTCTATTTTCCCTTTCCTGATTTTCATGATCTGGATAATTTGGCTAAATTTCTTTTCTACTACTATTAAATAAAATAGCTTATCTCAATACTCATCCTTTTAACCTCTTTCTCAGGAAGTCATCCTGTGCCATAAACATTTTCAGCACCATAGAAAGTTTTCCAAGGTTCAGTTCAGC
The DNA here is from genome assembly GCF_964374135.1 of Grampus griseus. NCBI lineage: Eukaryota > Metazoa > Chordata > Mammalia > Artiodactyla > Delphinidae > Grampus > Grampus griseus. Next base: position 30,536,934 of record NC_139003.1, on the reverse strand, counting down.
TTTAGTGCTTACATTGGTCATGATAAGATCCATATGCTATCTTTAAGTTCATTTTTCCACATTGGAATCTCAGTGCTGACAATATTTCATTTGCTAGACTCATAGTGAAATATAAGAATATGGTATCAATAATAAATCTTACATACAGATGAATCTGACAAAACCTTAAGGCATCTGTACACTGACAAATGTTAAACACTGAAGAGGGATGCTTGATTTATATTTTTATATACTAAGTAGTTTAAAAATATGTTTTATGCACAGAAAACTTTTTAATTTTTAAATAGAGCCATATTGACATTAGTTGGCAGACATGTCAGGTATAATTGTTCAAAGTCATGCCAAAAATATGCATCTCATTCTATTTAATTTGTGACTGTTGGACATCTTCTCAGTATGCTTTTCACTATGAATTGGTAAGAGCTATTTTCCATTAAATTATATACATGATAGATACTGAGGTTAATGCAATCAATTATCTCAATTTCAACAATATGAAGTGTCCATTAAAAAAAGGAATTACAAACCTAGTCACAAATATAACCCTATATACTTAATCTATTTGCATTGAAGTTGTATTTTGAGAGACATATTAATATGTTGAAAAAAATCAAAACAATTTACCAGGGTGATTTGAGTGTATAACTGATCCAAAATCATGCAAGAAGAAATTTATTACTGTATCTACTTATGATTGATTGACTATAATAGTCATATTATTTCATTATTTAATATCATTCTTTTCTTAAAGACGCTAATTCCACAATAACTGTAGGATGAAATTCACAAACTGCTTATATAGGCATATAAGACCTCCCAGAGCCAAACACTAACATGTATAAACAGTTTTGTCTTTGTCTAGATAGTAGTAAGTGACCTGTGCCCCACAATGATTTTCCTGAACAAGCCAGTGGTATTAATTCCCATACTATTTACAGTTTCCCAAACCACCACCCCTGTCAGGTGGGTGAGCAAGTCTTATAAGATAAGTTCTCTCTAATATTCCAAATCTCCCTAAGCCTTAGGATGCAACTTCTATGCCATACCAAATATGTATAAGTTATCTATTGCTGTGAAAAAATATTACCACAAAATTTGCAGATCAAAGGAACACACATCTATTATCTTATTATATTATAGTTTCTGCAGGTCAAGAATCTGAGTACGGCTTTAGTTTGGTCCTCTGCGAGGTTGCAATCAAGATGTTTTCTGAGGCTCAACTGGAGAAAGTCCATTTCCTCACTCATGTGGTTCTTTACAAAGATAGTGATCATTATTTTTATTCACCTCATTCTCTTTGGTTCTTTGGCCTGACATCTCAGGGCTCTTCCCATTTATGATTGAGATCTTCCCCCTTGACATTTAGATTTGACCTGTTGGATAGAGTACTTTATTCCTCTGTTCTTCATACACAATTTTTCCCCCCTGCAACCTTACCTTAAATACCACCCTTAGCTTATAATGTTCTGATATTATATAAACAATCACTGTAAAACTGGGCTCTTTCATGTAAAATGACAAAAACGTAGATCAAAGTGTAAGTGAAAATAGAGACTAATTGGCTAATGAAACTGGAAATATTGTGAAGGGACTGGCCTAAAGCAGGACAAAATTTGGAGATTCATAAGTATCATTTACTCTCTATATGTGTGGGGAGGGAGTGAGTGTGTTGCAAATGGAAGATAGCTACAAGTATCTAGTGAGTAGAGTCCAGGATTGCTTCTAAACCACCTACAATGTACAGGACAGCTCTCCACAACAAAGAATTATCTAGATAATAGGCTAAGATTGGGAGATTCTGTACTAGGATGAGATTACACATTCTTTGTTAGATAAATAGAATTGGGTGTGATAATTTTAATCCTATTAAGGACATGGTAAGCCCTGCAACATTATGCAACTATATATTTAGTACTATCAAATATTAACTAGTTGGCCCTTGAACAACAGAAGGTGCAGTTTAAGGGCGCCAACCCGCACACAGTCGAAAATCCACCTAGAACTTTATAGTCGACCCTCCCTATCTGCAGTTCCACATCCACAGATTCAACCAACAGAGGATCATGTAGTGATAGAATATCACTGTAAAGTATTAATTATATATAGTATGCTCTTTACTATATACATAGTATTATATACTTGTACTATGTATAGTATATTCATCTATAGTATATAGAAATTATATCTATATATGCACATATTTAATATTTCTTTCTGATCCTGCACCAATGGAATCTGTAGCCATTGTTCCCTGGGAGAAGGAAAGAGATGGGATGTGGAGTGTGACAATGAGCTATTATCATATCATTAACTTAATCTTGAGGCTATCCCAATTTCAGCTTTTGTGGCACAATGTTATGTTTATGTATTTCTAATCTTTGGTATAAGGCAATTGAACTGGCAAAATAATTGTTCCCAACCCCTGTCAGTAAAGGTTTAAAGCAATTTACTTTCACATGAGAAATGCAATAGTTCTCATTCCTTCTCTTATCTCCATGCTATGTTTTTTCTATTGATTTCTAAAAATATAGTCTGTGAGAATCCTGATCACTGGAACATATGCAGAAGATCCAGTTGGTTCAACATGTTGATGTCCTTATCTTAATTGGATTTAGATAACAAGAAAGAGTTAAAGACACTTTGATGCCTTAAGAAGACATTTGTGTACCAGAATAGGAAACTTCATACCCCATGAATATTTAGGAGATTTAACAGTTTACGGGTCTGAGGCAAACTCTGACATCACCTCTAAGCTACAGTATAAGTTGTAGCATCATAGATTTCCTAAAACAAAGAAGTAGGCACAGTGTTTGGTAGTATGGAGCATTATGGATGTATAATGACTGCCATTGGGAACATTCCTTTGACAATTTATTAGAAGACTCAGAAGATTCAGAATTCTGAGTGGGACTCAGAAAAAGGGAGGGCACTGCAAGACCAGACTGAAGTACAAGAGGACCTGTTGCTTGGGCTACACGATGCCAAACAGATTCATTGATTCTAGAGTAACTTGTGGTGAATAAGAATGCTGTGGGGAGACTTTTACAATCCCTAAGATGAGAATTGCAGCGTAAACTCCTGGGTTCTATCACAAATACATACCTTTTTCAGCTAAGAACTACTTGTCTTTAGATAAAAACATACACATCGAAATACTCAAACACATACATACACAAAGAAACATACATTTTGATCTTTGAAAAATTAGCTCCTTATACATACAAAATTGTATTTTACTAGGTGAATTGCATGCCTTTCATACATATTATAATAATGATTTTCAAATGTTGTTAACATATACTTAGCTATTATAAATGTATGGATGTCATTATTTTTATTTACCTTATTTTTACCTATTTTATTCCTTCCTGAAGATAATGTAATCTTATCAGAATGAAATAAAAAATAACACCATCCCAGACCTATAAGATGTACAGGTCCTAGGTTACCTTTCAAGACCTTTCAAGCATTTACACTGGGATTTCCATAAATATTACACACTGGATAGCATCTTATATTGAAGAAACACTTGCTACATTTAGGGGAATTTTCAAACCCACACTTATTTTGCAACCCAATGTCTTCTTTTTTCAAATTTACTTCCATCCCTTGTATCATTCAGAGCTCCACAGGCCTTCCATTAAGTCCAATCCATTTTGGACTCCCAAGCAAGGCCATGAACGTCTACAATCTCTGCAAAGACATGACATAAAAGGTTCAGTAGAACCCTAATTGTAGCTATTACAGATGGTATTAAATAAGTAACTGATATTCAACTCTTTCTCCTCCACTAGTTATTTCAGATTTTTCTCACCTTTACCTACAATTCATCTGTTACAAATTGCTTACTTGGTGGAGCAACCAGAAATCTCTGAGAGTTACTGAGCCTTAGTTATCTTCCCCATGTCACCCTAGCAGTTGTGATGATATAAGGTAAGAAAAGTTGATTTTAAATCATATCCTACCTACGTATCCTACTTTGTATATCACAAATAAAACCACTAGTGCAATGACCAAGGCTTGTACTTCTACAAGTATCAAATAAAGCCTATGATTAGCAATGATACCAAGCACTGTAGGTGGCACTTGGTCAATACAATCAGTGGCAATATTAAAACATGTAAGATTGGTATTTTATTTGTGACAAGTTTGAGAGAGCTTTTCTTCGCAACACAAATCAGTTGTGGTGAGACATTACAGGAGAAGAGCTTTCAGTCAATTTAGGAATATAACACTTTCGCATAATGTTAGAAATAAGGAAGAAAATCAAACCTAATCCAAATGACAATCATCTATCAGAGGGAGAGAGAGAGAGATTTATTATAAGGAATTGTCTCACAAGATGATTATGGAGACTGTCAAGTCTTGAGACCTGCACTAGATAAACTGTAGATCAAGTAGAACTGCTGGTGTAGTTCCAGTCTGAAGGCTGGCAGGCTTGAGACCCGGGAAGAGGAGATGTTTTAGTTTGAGTCAGAAGACAGAAAATAAAATGATATCCCAACTCTAAACAGCCAGGCAAAAAGAGTTCTGACCTACTCATTGGAGCATTAGTCTTTTATTTCTACTCAGGCCTTCAATTGATTGAATAAGGCCCACCCATATTAGGGAGAACAGTATGCTTTACTCATCCAGAACCATTTTTACAGACGTACTCAGAATAATGTTTGACCAAATATCTGGGCATCATGTGGCCTAATCAAATTGACACATAAAATTAACCATCATAGGGAGTATCAGGAAAAAATAACCTATAGAAGAGTAGCTGCCAAGTTGTAAATGTGAGACAGGTACTACGTGCTAGAGGTGCACAGGTATGCTGGCACATGGGTCATATAGATTGAAGATCTCTACATATTTTACAGGAAAGTCTCCGTATCTTCTCAAGATAGAGGCTACATATTATTTTCTTAAAAGAAAGAACTGCATTCCTAGTTTGTTAAGTTTTAAAAGGCACTAATACATGCTGTCATTAAAAATAACTAAATGTGAATATTTTCTTTGGATCTCTTCATTTTCTCTTGTCTTACTATTCAAATAAGAAAAAAAATTCAGAACTCAGATAATGATAATCTTCCATTTTTACTCTTTATAAACTGTGAATTATTTAATGTATTTAATTCTACTTCACTCTTATCTATACCACTATACACAAGAACAGATAATCAACATTAAATTATTCACACCAGAAAATCTTTTACTTTAGCTATAAATGTGAACATAAAAGGAAAGAGCAAAATATACAGGGAAGAACTAAGGCTATTGTGCTTGTGTACAACTACTTCATCATTACTAAATCACACTATTTCAATTTAAAGTAATTTACTAAAATGATTAATTACCAATGTCATTTGATCCTGGTTTAAATTGTCTTCATGAACTTGAATATGATTTATATCCTCAATTTTCTTTTCCTACTTTGAGATTTTTGTCTAATTAGTGTTCTCTGGAGCTGCTCTGATGCGATTTCTAAGAAATATCTAGGATATATAATATATAATAAAATCATCATTACCTTTTAATAATAAGAAAGATTTAAATAATTTAAAAAATTCTAAGTGATTAAAAATGTAGAAACTAATTTGTGCTCAATGATAAGCCTGGAAGCTAATTCTCAATTTCCTTCAATTGAGAGAGGCATTTTGTGTCATTTATAGACATGTTGGCCCCTAATGGATATTTCTCTCTTGCTCCTTGGCTCACAGTGATCTATACCAAAGAGAGATGGCAGGAAAGATGGATGGACTGTAGTGTCAGAATTAGTTCCTACTTGTACCTAAACTCTCCAGTAATTTTATTGCTGGTGATCTAATTTACAGTTCACTCTATTTTCTGGATTTACTTCCACTCATTGCTTGACTTTAATGCAATATTCAACCTACATTCTCAGATCTAAAATTTTTGTTTTCATGTGCCTGATTTCAGTCAACTTAATTCCCCCTGGCACTGCATCTCCAACCAGTGTTTTCAGACCTTAATTGACAACCTGTCATTCCCCGCATCCCAAAGTTTATGCCACTATTGTGGTGGTCAGCATAACTTGGAAAGGTCTAGGTTTAGAAAGCAAGTTTGGTCATACTCATTTTTAAATAAAACAATTTTTATCTCCCCTTCAGGTAACCCCATATGGTATTTTGCAGTCATCACGACTGAGCTGGGATAGTGATTACATGACCCTGTGTCTGGCAGAAATAATTCACCTAGCTATAGGAAAGATACACCTGCACAGAAACTGTAATATTCACCTAAACCCAAAAAGCAACTAAGGAAAATAATAGTGATTCCCCTTTACAAATTGTGAATAATCTCAATTTTTAAGGACATGTGTTTCTGAAAAGTATGTTGAGATTTTTCTTGAGCAATATAAAGTACTGAACATGTGACACAGTGATATTCCATAAAACATTGTTATTCTTAGCAGAACTACACATACAACTAGAATGAAAGAGCTAGCATGTCAATTTATGTGATATATTTGTTTCTTACATGTCCAGAGTTAGACTTCATAGGTATATTATACAAAATACCTTATGATTGGCGATCTGTTAGAGGAAATAGCAAAAAGAAAACCCTGGATGAAACCAAGCGATCATATTCTTGGCATATTGGCTCCAAGCAACTGATTTTTATGGGAGAAAATGTGTCCATCCATCCATTCATCTGTTCATTCAAGCCCTAGTACATCAATTCAATAAATACTTATTGAACACTTACCTTTATTCTAGGAATATGGAAGTAAAGAAGAAGGACATGATGTCTTCTTTTTTGTTAATTTTTATGCTTGAACAAGAAAACACGTAATTATTTTTAGTTGAATATTGAAGCAGGAGATTTTATTCTCAAAAAGAGAAACAATCATTCGTATTTCTCAATTATCAAATCTATATGAAGAATAAGTAAGAATTAACTGGCAAGAAGGTATGGAAGTGTTCCAGGAAAAAAAAAAAAAAAAAAAAACATGTTGAAAGGCTCTGAGCTAAAACAGAGCATTATATTGTTGAGAAATGAACAAAAATGTAGCAAGTGCTTAGAGAAGAAGGTGTAGAGCAGAGTGAGATGAAATAAAAAGGCAGGTGCCAGATCCTGCGTGTTCTGATAGGCTATTTAAGGATAGGAAGGTAAATCATTGAAAGATGAAAATAAGGAATTGATCTAACCATGTCTGTTCAAAAAAGATTCCTTCACCTGCAAGTACAAGGAATGCATTAGTGAGTGGCAAGATTGGAAGTTGGGAAAACAAGTCAGGGACTATTCTCATAGTTCAGATGACATACCAAATATCTTGGATTAATGTGGTAAAAGTGAACACATTAAAGAGATAGTTAAGGGGTCATGTCAATAAGAGTGATGATTGAGAGAGAGGGTGGTGCTAATTAGTATGGTTAAATATGGATCAGTTCCATTACTTCCTGTTTGGTCTCTATATTTGTAGTCTTACTCCATTCTAATGCCTTCTTCAATGAGTAGACTGATTGATGTTTTAATGAAAATGATGCTGAAGCATGTTAAATATATTCCTTTAAAACAGTCCTCTCTGTTTTAATAAAATAAAATTAAAAACGTAATTTGACCTCTAGTTATCTAGTTCTCCATCTTCCAGCCTCATTTCTCCCTACTCTTCCCCATTACACTAGGTTTCTATGAATGTTTTAGTGTGGTCTCTTCCAGGATTCAAGATCTCTTAATATTCTTGCCTCTCTCCCTTTGTTTGGCAAACTCCTATAAGTCTCTCAAGTTGTACTGAAAAGTTACTTTCTCAGATGGGTCTCCTCTAAACTCTCAGGCAAAGTGATTCTTCTTATGTATTTTAATAGCATTTTATAATTTCACACACCCACCCCAAAAAAAGGTGAGTATTCTTACAAAACTATATGTATTTTGCTTTAAAATTTCATAATATTCCCTATATTCTGAAAGGATATATACCCTATAACAACTATGTATTTTGTTCACTTGTATATGTCATGTATATAAAATATATTTATTCACTTAGGCACTTCTCATATAAACTTGAATATATTCTATCAAAATAATTTACTTGGAAGCATGAATTTCATTCTTCTAATCCCATATTTCATATCATTATAGTGATCAGATTTCCTTAGTTTCCCTAGGCTTGGTCAAAAATGGCAAGTGATTTGCATTACTTTATATAATGTTTATTTTAATTATGCCACTAGTGGCCTCTAGAGGTTTTACAGTTCTGGCCATTCAAAAAGGTAAATTAAGTAATTTTTATCATTTCCTAATCTGCTAAATCCCAGTTATATTTATTATTTATTATTGATCAATAATAAATATTTATTATTGATGGTTTATAGTATAAGTGTTGTTGAGGAGGTAGGAAATATGAATGTTGTTACTAATCCTCAAGACCTGCTGGCTAATATTTTCTAGTACTTTGTTCTCCATCAACCTATTCCTGAGTCTCTGCATCTAAAACACAGTGCCTGCTATTCTCTTAGCCATTTGTCTTCAGTAAGTGTATCCAGTGGCAGACCATAGATTCAGGGTGAATTATCAGACCTGGGAAAGCCCAAGGAAACTAAGAATGAAAAACAGAATGAAGGGCAGAATAGCTAGTAATAAGGTGACCTATGTCTCACAATATTATATAGGCATTTTATATGAGCTCTTATATTTCATGTTCTATCATATTTTTGATATTTTCAATTCTACCCCACCTGCCCATCCTTGACCTAGATGTTTTGTTATACATTAGGCAAAATTAAATTAAAATGCATTTTCCTTTAAAACTTGAATTTGAAATAAGTTCTTATAGTATGAGTTATAAGAAAATCTCAAAAATTTATTTGTCTTTTAATTCTATTTGAAATAAAAAAGCTAAATTTGACTATATTCAGATACTCATAGAGGAATTCATAGAGCAAAGGTGTTGTGTTTCTCTTAAGATTCTCTTTATATTTACATTTCAAGGTTATTTGAAACACACAATTGAAGAAATAGGTTGTTAATTCTGCCAAAGTCAGTCAAACAACTTTTGTTACTGGTTAAGGTTCAGAAAGATGTTAAGAAACAATTGCTGACACCCTAACAGTGAGAACAACTTGAATAACTTATGAAGTAATTTTAAAACCCATTTCTTCAAAGGAGAGAAGAGACCCATGATTATTTTTTCCTGTGGTGGAGTGGTTAGGAAAGGAGGAATCTTCCTCAGAAGGGGTGAAAACTTTCAGTCATTCAATGAGCACACAGTGACATCAGGTGAGCTGGCAAGATCCATGCCACATGGCAAGTCAGTATCCACCCATCAACTCTTTCTCACAGGCTTTTGCTGAATGCCTAGGATTAATACACCAAAGGCTGGGCAGGACAAGAGAAATGAGATAAACCTCTCCAAAGCCTTTCTGGCCTTCACTAACGTACAGTGCAATGGCCCTTCAAAAGCAGATGGCAGGCAAACAAGCTATGAAAAATTCCTGAAAAATATCCCAAGACTTCAGTAGTGCAGAGCAGTAATGATTACTGCTGGGGTTGGGGAAGTATAGCTGTGAGAAATATCTCTAAGGCACTTGGGCCTTCAACCAATCCAATACACCTCCTATCAAGGTGAAGACATCTACTTAGGTGCAGGGGGCAGGATTGGAGAGCACAGAGAATTTTGGTCTGAACTCCTAAGAGTCTGGCAAGTGGTCTATAAAGCAAAGTGATATCTCCCATAATTTGAAAAACTGATCCCTGAGCTGAAAGCACAAAGATTATCCTGGAGCTTTTGTAGGGCTAAGATCCCAAGTCATATTGAAGGGAAAGTTCCAATCCTGTATTCAAAATATCTGAAGCATTAATGAAGTGAATTTAAATAAACTGGCAACAAAACCAGAACCTACTTCATCTACAGATCATATTGACTTAATGACCCCTTTCTCCACCATTTGCATCCTGACATAAGAAGGTACTACGGACTGAATAATTGTGTCCTCTCAAAATTCATGTATTGAAGAACTAACCCCTCAAGGTAGCTCTATTTGGAGATGGGGCCTCAGGAATTAATTAAGGTTAAATGGAGTCATAAAGATTAGTGTCCTAATATGAAGAGATACTGGCTCATTTTCTGTCTCTCCACACAAGCAGAGAGGAAAAGCCATGTGAGGACATAGTGAGAAGGCGGTTGTCTGCAAGCCAGGAAAAGAGCTACCAAACACTGATTTGGTTGGACCTTGATTTGGGTAGTCTAACATCCAGAAAATAAATTTCAGTTCTCTAAGTCACCTGGTCTATGGTATTTTGTTATGGCAGCCCAAGCTGATAAATACAGAAGTGTATGTCCTTTCTGTAGGCAAATATTGTTAACTTCATCTCTGCTCTTCTTTCACACACAATGCTCCACTAATTATATATCACCCAAAAAACTTAAGTAGGCTTTAGATGATAACATACATAAGCATGGAAGCAAAAGGAGAGAGAAAACTAGAGATGGGTCATGAAATGGAGCCATCTGGGGCTGTCATTTAGCTGCCTAAATGACTTACACACCTGCCACAAATCTGCTCTAAACATTTTAGGCAGATTTGGTAAATGCCACGATCTTTCTCTTTCCTTTCTCTCTCTTGAAGACTCAGCTCCTAAAAGGGTTTGCTCTCCTTCATATCTGATTATGTTTGATATCAAATTATCTCTCCTCTTGGATGCTTTGTCTGGTCTTGGCACATCTGTTAATGCACTTGCTTTACATTGCCTAGTTTTATTTCCACATTTCACTCTTCCCTCTAGTACTTTGTTTCTTGAGTATAAGGGTCAAGTCTAACTCATCTATTTTTACAAGCATAAAGTTTTAAAAGAATTGACACAGTTGTCTGCACTTAAATTCTTTGATGAAAAATATATCAAAATGGGAACTCTGATGATTGTGCCTAAGAGGATCTCCCATCTGTAAATGCAAGTAGGCAAACTCTCCATAATCTGGTGCTCCAATCTCATGTTCCTAGATAGTGGTTTGCTTCTAGGGTTATGAGAAAAGTTTATGTGTTACAGAAATATGTCAATGAAAGCTTGAAAGAAGGGAAGGTCAGAACACCTGTAATAAACCAGTCTAAAAATACCATAAAGGCACAGGTGGAGATCGAGGTAGATATAAAAACAGGAATAGATGAAAGACTCAAATACTAAAAGTAATGCACAGTGTTCTCATTATTTGAAGTCGGTTATATGCTACACCATCCTTTATAGTTAATGCTCTCTCTGTTCTCAGCTTCTGGAAGAGGCAGCTTTAGTTAGTACATTCCTATTATTCCTCTGGCAAAATATGATTGACTCAGCCATCATCACCAAAACTAAATCCGATGATCTGGGCAGGAAACAATAAAATCTTTTTGACTCTTTCTTGTTAGTCTGACCCTTCCACAATCATTTCCTCCCCTTCCCTTCCCCCCTCCCCCTCCCCCTCTTCCTTTCCTTTTCCATTTTCTCTCTCTCTCTCTCTTTCTCTCTCTCTCTCTCACACACACACACACACACACACACACATTCAAGCTTTCCTCCTTCCACTGTTTTCCTCAAATTTTTGAATAAAGTTATGGGATTAGAGGTGGCAGTGCACAGTGGAACTGAACATTTGTAATGCTGAATTGGAGCTGGGCTTTCACAGTGAACCATTCACAAGATGAGGAAATTCACAAAGCTAGTACAAACAGGAAAGAAAGAAGTGAATAGCAGATTGATTTGGAAAGAAGCAAGAGAGAGAGAAATTGAGATTGATTTTCCAGCCTTGGTGAGACAGGAAATTTAACATATCAGTTTCTACTCCTGTTTGCATAACACAGGACTTGGCTGCATTCGTATTATGACCTTTAATTTGTTTTATTCCTGAGACCTTTTTTATCTCATCTTCCTCTTTTTATATGAGCCAATTTAACTGAAGTTGTTTTCTTGCAACCAGAAGATCTCTGACTTTAAATAACTCAGATTCTCAATGGGTTTATTTTTATCACCAGAATTTTTCATTTTAAAAGTCAAATGTTATATTTCTCCATTATTTCTGCAAGATGGTTTCTGCTTTTTGCTAATATTCCTTCACCATCATGTTCAGGGCAACATAAAGGGAGTATTATAGACCAGATTTTGTATTTCATTCTTCTTTAAGAAAGGCATATTCTTCTATTTGTAGACTAAAGTAGTGAGACTGAGAAAATTGGATGTGGTTTGATATCATAGGAGAATCATATTTCTGATTTTACACTAGCCTTTAAATCATTTGTGGATGTTATTTAAGTAGATAAAAAAGAGCCAAATGTGGTAAAAAAAATCCAAGTTTTCATACAGAATGAAAATAAAGTTGAATATTAAATACATTTACTTTAAGAGATACTTAGAAACCCATATGTTGGATAATTTTACATAGTACAATGCAGTCATTCTAAACCTGATGAGCACACTAAAATTGCCTACAGAGTTTTTCTATTCTCTTTGAAAAACACATATTTGAACTTCATCCTAAGAGTAGTGAATCAGAATCTCGGGATTATAGGTAGTAATGACTGTGATTGCATGTGTCCTTTTGAGAATAGAGCAAAAAGAGCAACAGACAAATAATTTTAAAAATCCCCCAATTTGCAGTGAATAATTGTGTGATCTCAAGAATATTCTCAATCTCCCAGGACCACAATTACCACAAATATAAAACAAGGATATCAATATGACATATACAAAGATCTTCAACCTTCTTCCTAAACCTTCCCGGCTTCTTAAAGCTGATCTTACTGAACTGCATTATTTCCCAGCTATTCAAGGGAAAAATAAAACAAAACCTTAGATGCCATCCTTAATTCTTGCTTCTCCCACATTTTTGTTACACATGTTTTTGTCATATAATAAATACTATTATAAGATTTGGTATCAAAATATATCAGTTTGATGAATTTTAAATTGCCTATTTAAAGAACAAAATAAAACTTGCAAGTTGATGCTCATAGATCTAACCTTGAAACTCCAACTTCCTAGGCTCTGAAAACACTTAGGGTTTAGATTTCAGGGAAAACAGACTGGGGTGATCAATTATAGACTTTCAATAGACATAAAGTTATTTTATTAAGAGATGGGATTTGTCTTAGTCTCCACATTCCCTACAGTAGCCAAACATGACAAACATACAAACTCAAGTCAGGATTGCAGAAGGAAGATTAGAAAGAAGTTTAATTTCAGTCTATTTTGCAGCTGTTTGTAGAACCGGATACATTGCTTTTACTGAAAAAAATATCATTTTATGATTATAAAATTTCTCATCCTATAGTACTGTCATGTGCATAATACATCAAATGGAGGTTTTAGCATCTCTTTTCATTCTTCTACATGATATTTTAAGTGTCTGGATATAAATATATGTATATATGTGAATATGTATATATATATATATATCTGCTATAAAATATTTGGTATACAAAAGAAACAAATGACTACTTGGATAAACTTGAAAGAATATCAGTATACCATTGTAGTCTGAAAGAAACAACTATTCCATAAAAGTTGTGGATGAAAGTAATAAAGATGTCAAAATGCAAGAAACTCAGGTGATTTTTTTTTATACTTACTCCTTCCAATTTTTAAAATGAATTTTATTGTGAAATTATTTTCTTAAAACTCACACATTTTTAAGTGGACAAGTCAATGACTTTGAACAATGTACACACTCATATAACTACCACCTCAATCAGTATAAGAATATTTTTATTTCCTCAGAAAATTTCCTTAGGCCCTTGTTAAGTCAATACCCTTTACCTACCCACAACAAACCTCAGGCAACAAATAACCTTATTTCTATCGTTATAGAATAGTTTTGCCATTTCTAAACTTTCAAGTAAATTGAGGCATACAAACATAGATACCAGGCCTATTTTGCTATTTCAGTCTGCAAAAGTTTGTAGCATTCTTTTACGTTGTTACCTATACCAGTAGTTTGTCCTTTTTATTTCTAAGTAGTGTTCCTTTTTATAAATATAACACAGTTAGGTATGTTTTTCCTTATTGGTAATAGACATGGCTATCATTCCCAGTTTAGGGCCATTATGGATTACAAAGAAACTTTTGTTTGTTTGTTTGAGCCCATTTTTTAGCATTATAAACGTACCAGGCTCATCTTGTACCATCCCTTTCCCATACCTAGAATCAGCCATATCTCCAAAGAGCCCTAATTCCTTTTGTTGGAGAATAATATTAAAAACCCAGATCTGGACACTAGATGTGCTCATTAATACCAGGGTGTCATTTCTCTGAGGCCCCCTCTGCTAAAGGAAAGAAGAAATATATGTGGCATACCAACTTATGTATATATACATATCTGTAAGTAGATATATTTCATATGATTATTTGCTATTTTTATATCTTCTTTTGTGAGATGTCTGTTCAGATCTTTTGTCCATTTTAATTGAGTTATTTTCTTATTGTTGAGTTTTAAGAATTCTTTCTACATTTCTTATATAATTCCTTTATCAGATATATGTTTTACAAATATTTTCTCCCACTTTGTGGCTTGTCTTTTTATTCTCTTAAAAGTATCTTTCACACAGTAGAATGCTAAAATTTTACTAGCTTACTTTATCAATTCTTTTTTTCATGGGTCATGTTTTTACTATTGTATCTAAAAACTTATGACCAAACCCAAAGTTGCATAAATTTTCCTTTTTGGTCTTTACTAGATGTTTTATTGCACTAACATTATTTCTAAGTGACAGATTCATTTTGAGTTACTCTTTATGAAAGGTGTAAGGAAGATTTGTATTTTGACTTTTTTTTGCATTTAAATGTCCAATTATTCTAGTTCTGCTTATTTAAAAAAATATTATCTTTTCTTCATTAAATGGCCCTTGCTCCTTTGTCAAAGATCAGTTGAAGATATTTGTCTCAGTCTATTTCTGGGCTCAGTATTCTGTTCCATTGAGGTATATGTCTATATTTTTGCTAATGCCATGCTGCCTTCGTTACTGTAGGTTTATAGTAAATCTTAAAGTTGGGTAGAGTCTGCTCTCTAATTTTGTTCCTCTTCCTCAGTATTGTGTTGGTTATTCTGAGTCTTTTGCCTTTCCATACAAATTTAAAATCAGTTCCTTAATATCCAAAAGGTAGATTGCTAGGATTTTCATCAGGGTTGTGTTGAATCTGTAGGTAAAATTAAGAATAATTGAGGGACTTCCCTGGCGGTCCAGTGGTCTTTTCAAGTATTTTCCATATTTAATATTTTTTATCTTTCTAATTTCCAATTGTGCTTTGATATAATCTATATATACTTCCTTTTCAGATATATGTGTTGTGAATAATTTCTCCAAGCACATGGCTTACATGTTCATTTTCTGAACAGTGTCTTTAACTGAGCAAATTTTCTAATTTTATGTAGTCCATTTTATTAAACTTTTCTGTTTGTTTTATGGTTATAGTTTTTTTTTTTAATCTAAGAAAAATTTGTCAATGCCCAGTTGCTACAATTTTCTCCTATATTTGCTTCTAGAAATATTATAGTACTTTACACTTAGGTCTATGATCCAATTCAAGTCAATTTGATGTAAAGTGTGATGGTGATGTAAACACTGAGGTTTATTATTTTCCACAAAGTACTCATTACTTCCAACACAATTTGTTGAAAAGATTATCTTTTCCTAACTAAAATGTGTCAGTGCCTCTGTCAAAAATCAATTGATCATATGAGTATGTAGTCCTTATAGGAATAATTACTATCATTTTCTTATGTATTTAAAAAAAATAAATATGGTTTAGATAATTAAAAAAAAAAATTACCCTGATGAATACATCACCAATTGGGTATTTGATAGATGATCATTTTGTTATGATCCAATCCCCAAACTTTTAAATAATGGCCAATTTTTCATATCAGATTTTATGTACCTTTTAAATAATTGTCAATTTTCGTAGTACAGTAAAAAAAAAATTCAGAACTGCTCTTTTTAAAGAGTGGTTTTCTGCTTGTTTATATTTAATTGTCTTCTAAAAGGATTTGACTCATTCACTGAAAGTGCAGTCACTAGAAATATCAATCCTGCTCCTTTTGTGATTTGCTTAGAATTTTTCAAAGCTAATAATAATAATAGACCAATATTATACTTGATAAGGTGAGTCTTTGAAGTTATTGATGATGACTTAAAATACTAGTAATTTTTTCAATGTTATTTTGTCCAATGAAAACAAAGTCAGTAAATAACATATTACTTAACTCAGTACTATTCATTTTCACAAAATAAATTTCACAATATATAATATACTATATTATATAACATATAATATTTATACTGTAGTCTTTCATGTTGCCATCAAAACTCTTAGAATGTTAAAACATCTACTTTCTTAAACCTTTGGAATCTGGCTTCTGCCCCCTAAATTTTACTGAAGTTGGATTTTAAATAATCGTCTCACAATAGGACAATCCAATATTCTCAAAGAGCGTTTACTTTTATTCTGTCTCGGAAACTTTGTAGCCCATCATTTATATCCTTTTGAAGACTTTTCTTCCCTAACTTCAGAGTTGCTGTTCTCTTATTTTCCTTTTCTTTGTTTACCTGATTCTGAGTTCTCTCTGATTTCAATTATTCCAGTTTTCAAAATACAAACCTTCTTCAACATTTTGTGTGAAGCTCTCTTGCCCTCTGTTCCTATGCAATCTTATTTTTGTTCATCTCATCTCTGCCAGTCTTATTCCTAATATGAACTATTATAAAGATATTTTTGTTTCTATGACTCTTATTGTTTTAAATGTAGGTCTACATTTAAAATGAATCTTTGTATATTTGGCTACTTGATCCATTGGCAGCCCAAAATTAGGGTAGGAATTCCTACCAACTCATACACAAATGAATATAACCAATTTCAAGGTACAGTTCTATATATTTTTAGCTCTCTTTTTCTAGGAATTTGAAATGCAATACAAATCTACTCACTATATCAATGAATGTACATTTTTTTACTTTTGTTATTGAAAATTTTAACATTCATAATTCAGAGGATAATATAATAATATTCACTATATCGATAATTACACGTTTAACAGTTATCAGCATTCTTCTATTCTTTGCATTCTATAGCTCCACACCACTGCTCAACTTTTATTATTATTAATTTATTAATATACATGCCTGAAATGCATGAATCTTATATATAAATATTTGAGAAATATATATAATTGTGAAACACATACCCTTATTGTGATATGGAATATTTACTTCAACCCAAAATTTCTCATTTGTTACTTTTCATTCAACCCCAACATTCCCTGAAAATCCACTGTTCTAGTTTTCTTTGTAATTTTGCATTGCTTTTGCTGTTTCAAAACTTCACATAAATTGAATCAAAAGTATGTATTCTATTGTGTTTTACTTCTTAAGCAAAATGTCTGTGAGATTTATCCATGTCACGTATATCAGTAGTTCATTTTCTTTTATTGATGTCATATTCTATTACATGAATATATCATAATTTGTGTATCCATTATTCTGATAATAGATACTTGATTTTTTGCCTGTTTGGGGATATTGTAAATAAAGCTTGTAATTTTTTCATTTGACATCCATGTCTGAAGGCAAGTCCTATTCCTTTATGCTAATGACTTATTTTTTAGGCCACTTCTATCTATTCTGTTTTGTTTATTGATGGCTTTGCCACCAGCTTACAGTCTTCCTATTCTCTTCTAAATACTTTAGAGTAATTATCTTGCATGTATTCAAAGTACATATATGTGATTCATTCAATAACACAAGCTCTTAAATTGTTGACCTCTTAAGTCCCGAAGACCTCAGATCTTCAGTTACTCATTATCATTATGTCACCCTAATGAATATTAACACTGAAATTAATACCTCACTGAAATCAGAAATTTATATATTTAAAATTCTGACCTTACCTATTTATCCTTACAGTTCTCACAACTCAGTTATTCACAATACAATTCTTGTTACCATTATTTGAAAACTACAGCCTTAACACAATTCCTGGGTGTTTCTTCCCTTTGATACCATGCTTACTTTCTGTGGTATATTATTTAAAACATTATCTCCACAGTAGTTTTCACTCCTTAATACCGATCCTGGGTTAATCCAAATGTCTGCCTTTCTTTGTTAACACCTGGGTTGCTAAGCATTGGAAAAACACTTAACAATTCTTGTTAGTGCCACTAAAGACTCATGATCTCCAAATATACCTAGTTCCTTGTGACTGTCAGACAACACTTCTTCACTGTCCTCATAAACAGATCTTCTCCAATTTCTTCAACTTTTACTTTACCAGCTCTTCTCTCATACTCAACATTGGATCTTGTTATGAAATAGCATAAATGGAGGCTTTCAAACAGGAAATTCACTGTACACCAACATTTCCAAAATACCTGCATCTTCACTCTCTGTGTTAGCGATCAGTGTTTTGTTACTATTTCTTTTCTTTGTATGTATTTCTTACTGATAGAAACTTGATTTTGGAAATAGCAAGGAAGATACGGCAGTGTGCCAGGTAACAGTTATTAGTTTACCTTACAGTTAGGAGTGTTAATGTGTCACACATTTTTGCCAATGGAGTACAAGAGAAAGTTATTGCATGGTTATCTGAATGTCAGCATCCACTCATATGCCCTTTGGTCCTTCTCCTTTAATCTGTCTGGTATACAGATGCGATGCTGAAGACCTAGGCATCTTGTCATCACAAGACAGTATGCTCAGGCTAAAGTATGGATGAACCAAAAAATAGAAGTTCAGTTCTTTGAATCCTAACAGTCTTTTCAGCTAGTCCGTTCTCTTTTCCTCTTCTCATTTCTTCAATGCTGGTGTTTTCCTTGGCCATCTTAATTCCTCTGTTAATTATTTCCTCTATGTTCTTTTCTTTCTTTCTTCCCCGTGATCCCTTCTACTCTCCACCTAACCACTACTCTCTACTTTCTTCTCTTTGTCCCCTCCTCTTCCCATTCCCTCCATTTTACCTAGTATATGTTTGACAGATACCAAGAACTAAAGATGTATTTACTGAAAAAATGAATGAGTCTGTTTAGGATTCTAAATTAAACCCAAACCCCCAAATTGTATATAAACCTTAATAACACAAGTTGTGATTTAGACATACATATGAGACTTATGATTTCATTTATACACAACTCCTTTTAGTGGATTATTGATCAGATTATCCAAGTGTGTACTCATAAATAACTTCCAAGATGATATCTAAATCTTAGCAAGCATGAAATCCTAAATTGTATTTTAGATTTATGGAACTGTTTATATTTTTTATCTCCAAGTGGAATTTGAACATTATTATATTGACTTTTTAATAATTTTAGAAGTAATGTCAAATATTTATAAATATTGGTGTTTTAAAAATTATGTTATTAATTAGACAAAATAATTTAGACATTTAAATTAGCATCTAGTGTTAAAGAAAGCATAAAACTCTGATTCAGGACCCTTGGTCCTGTGTGATTCTAACCTCTTTTTTGTTCACTAATCAAGTTGGTAAAATCGGGAAAGGTTTTTTGTTTGTTTGTTTGTTTTTTAAACAACTCTGTTGTCTCGGTTTATTAGATATTTCCTTGGGATTTTCAGTAGAATATGTGCATAATGATATCTGATTATACCTGGAACTTTGAATTCCAAATCCTACTCAATGAAATAAAGTTAAATTAAAATGACAGCTTTTCAAAAGCAAGAATGTATCCCTTCCTGTGTATGTATATAGTCATAAAAAGGTTATGCATAAAATAATTCATTAAATATCTTGATCCATAACTGCTCTTTGAAAGCACAAGTGAGTTTCATTTTATAACATAATTAGAAATGTTGAGAGTGGGCAGAGTTCTAAGATGGCCCCAAGATCACGGCCCTCTGGTATACATACCTTGTATAAATCCCTGATAATTGTGAATATGATAGAATAGACACTCCATGGATAGATTATATTATATGGCATAGTTAGTATTTTAAAAAGGGAGATTACCCTAGGTGGACCTGACCTGACCAGGTAAACCCTTAGAAATGATGGAGGTATTGCTGATGAAAGGCATTCTAAGTAATCAGAGGAATTTGACATGAAGATTCTCCATTGCTGCCTTTAAGGATGAAACAGTAATGTGGCAAGAAATGTGAGTGGACTTTAAGAGCTAAGAGCATCCCCTGGCTCACAGGCAGAAAGAAAATCGGGACTTTTGTCCAACAACCACAAGCTTAACTTGACCCAAAATCAATAAGCTTGGAAGATCCTGAGTTCTAAGTGAGTGTACAGCCTGGCTGATGTCTTGATTTTAGCCTTGTGAGACCCTGTAAAGAGATAACTCAGTGATGCTGTGCCTGGACTTCTTTTGACTGACAGGTGTGAGCTAGTACGTGGATGCTGTTTAAGCAACTAAGTTTGTGGTAATTTGTTACACAGCAATAGATGTCAAATACAGATGTAGACTATTCGTATCATGTAGAAAAATAACTGAAAGTATAAATGAATAATCAAGAGTAATAAAATCATATAAATATGTAGAGATGACTATGTACATGCAGCTGTGCTATAAATGGATTCACTGTGATGTAACAAATACACCAACCAAACAAATGATATAATTTTCACAAAACAATTATTATATCATGAAATTAGGCCATATTGAAGATTTAAGCTCAACAACAAAAATATATATTGGAAAACCACTAGATATTTTATTTAGTCATTTTTTATGTGTGTTGATATATATGAAAGCCCTAGTTAGTTAATGCTTGGAGAAAATAACAGATGACACCCAAAGGGATGTTACATGAATTAGAAAGCAAACATAATTTCAGGAGAACAAAGGAAACCTGCATTATTAAGCAATATCTAGAGTCTCTAATATTTTTAATTGGAAAAAAAATTCTAACTAAGCTAGAAAAAAGTAGTGATCAATTTTCTCCTCATATATCCCTTCTCTTACTGTCTTTATATCTATTATTATCACTCCATTCTCCCTCCAAATGTGGAGAGGGAAAAAAACCCTCTTCTAATTCAAATAGCATAACTAGGATAGTTTGCAAAAGTTTAATCTATGGTCATAATTAGAAAAGTTTCATAAAAGCAAGTAATTTTGTCTATTTTGTATATCGATGCATTTGCAGTTTCTAGAATAGAGTCTTACATGTAAGAGGATGGAATAAATGAAATAAATGCACAGGAAAATTCAACTCTAAAATAAGGAGTCTTAAAAATACAGATATGTTATTTTACCATATCTTTATTTTCTGGGATTGTAATGTCTGTCTCTTCCATATGTTACCCAACACATTTTCAGCCAATTCTTCAGTATGCTAGCACAACCATGCAAATACATTTTATGTGTATATTTTCTTATATCTTGGCTTTTCTCCTGATGTAAATTGTCATGTTAGCATCTAGCCTATATTACATACCTAAACACCTTTGTCACTTTTGGTCAAGAACAACAATTGACTTTCTGTGAGCATCATGTCTAGACCTTCCTGCCCAGTTCCTTGTATCAAGAACACAACTTTCCCTCAGATGAATTTCAAATTAAAATATCAATATTTTATATTCATTTTTGCCTTACTTCTTGCAGATTCCATAGTAAAATAATATCTTAATACAGTATAAAATATAGCATTCATGTAGTTGAGTAGCATACATATAGCAAAAATAAGTCATTGAGAAAAATCAGTGGAAGTTATGGAAGATATATTTCTTTCCCAGATAGAAACTCAGGAAATACTGCCTCTATCAGGAAATATTGGTTCTCTCCCTATGATTCCTCAATCAGAAATTTCAAAATGATTTCCTAATATAAAAAGATGTTTAAAGGTATCAACAACCTTGTCTTGTTCCTGATATTAGTGGAAATGGTTTCAGTTTTTCGCCATTGAGGATGATGTTGGCTGTGGGTTTGTCATATATGGCCTTTATTATGTTGAGGTAAATTCCCTCTATGCCTACTTTCTGTAGGGTTTTTATAATAAATGGGTGTTGAATTTTGCCTAAATAGACATTTCTCCAAAGAAGATATACAGATTGCCAACAAACACATGAAAGCATGCTCAACATCATTAATCATTAGAGAAATGCAAAGCAAAACTACAATGAGGTATCACCTCACACCAGTCAGAATGACCATCATCAAAAAATCTACAAACAATAAATGCTGGAGAAGGGTGGAGAAAAGGAAATTCTCTTGCATGTTGGTGGGAATGTAAATTGATACAGCCACTATGAAGAACAGTATGGAGGTTCCTTAAAAAACTAAAAATAGAACTACCATATGACCCAGCAATCCCACTGCTGGGCATATACCCTGAGAAAACCATAATTCAAAAAGACACATGCACCCCAATGTTCATTGCAGCACTATTAACAATAGCCAGGTCATGGAAGCAACCTAAATGCCCATCGACAGATGAATGGATAAAGAAGATGTGGTACATATATACAATAGAATATTACTCAGCAACAAAAAGGAACACAATTGGGTCATTTGTTGAGACGTGGATGGATCTAGAGACTGTCATACAGAGTGAAGTAAGTCAGAAAGAGAAAAACAAATATCGTATATTAATGCATATATGTGGAACCTAGAAAAATGGTACAGATGAATGGTTTGCAGGGCAGAAATTGAGAAACAGATGTAGAGAACAAATGTATGGACACCAAGGGGGGAAAGTGGCAGGGGTGGTGGGGGTGTGTGTGATGAATTGGGCAGTTGGGATTGACATGTATACACTGATGTGTATAAATTTGTTGGCTAATAAGAACCTGCTGTATAAAAAAATAAATAAAATTAAATTAAAAATTTAAAAAAAGATGTTTAAAGATATCAACAACCTCCAACTAGCACACATTATTTTATTACTAATAAGAACAGGGATATTTTTAGTACCTACAAAGAATTACTCTAAAGATAAAATTTCACCAATGATAAGATTTTTTTAAAATATTACAAGCATTACAGAAGCATAAGTTACTGATATTTAATTTCCTTTGTGTAACAAACCTGAACACACAAATTCTGTCAGTAACAGCAAACAAGCCAGATTGTGAATTCTTACACTGGTAATTTCAACACTAAGCAATCATGCACATGACTTATAAATCATTTCCAAAATCCACTGCATGCAGAAACACAAGACAAGAAATCCTAACTTAAACTAACCATATCTCTCCTTATCTGCTCTTCCTATACATATACATGTGAGTATATGCCTCAGGAAATACAACAAGAGCATTAAGTACTCTAATGAACACAGCAAGATATCATTTCTACAGAGTCTTAGCTGAGCTTCAGTTTCAGGAATAACTTGAACATTCATATGAACTTGGAAAATAAAACAATGGAAATTCCATTAAGTGCATACAAACTACACATCTTATTTTTTTCCAAGAAAAAGAATTATACTTTTAATAGACATATTTATATTAAGAATTGAGAAGCATTATGTTAACTAGTATTTTTAATGTAACAGCTTTATTTAAAATACAGAATTTGTTCCTGCATGATAATTTCAGGTAAAATTTGTGAATTATTTTTTATCATTTTGTTTTAATCTCTGTAATTAAGTACAACTTGGTATAACAGATACTCAGCTTGGAGCACAGTAGTTTTCTATAGCCCTGAGTAGTTCAGATGTAAATAATATGTGTCTTTTCTTCCTTCACTTGTCTCTTGTAATCATCTGACATTGTCAGTAATGAAAATCTGTTATCAAATGAAAAGCACAGTTATTGACATGGAAGGTAAAGCAAAAGCGTGATGAGAACTGTCACTCTAGCAATCAAAACAATGTTTAATTTTTGCTTACTCTGTTGGGGTGCTTCAGAATAATTTCATGAGTCCAAATATCCAGGACTATCATCTGACAGACATGATTTTTGCCTTATCTCTCCCTATCTTTCTATCATCTATCTATCTATCTCTCTATTATCTATCTAATCTATCTATCTATCTATCTATCTAAATTCTGCCCTTGAGTTACCTAAACAAACACTAGTACATGAACGTAGTTTGAATCAGAATTGCATCTTTAGGCAGATTCCACATCTGAATGAAAATATTCACATGAATATCTGTCAAAATAACTGTATTTTTCTGTATAGCACTCTCTTCACTCATGTATGTGTTTTGCCATGGTTACTGGGCTGTGAATTTCTCAGAAGGTCAAGCACAAGCCATTTATCTTTTTTTTTTCAATTGAAGTATAGTTGATTTACAAGGTTTTGTAGTCTCAGGTGTACAGCAAATTAATTCAGATATATATATATATTTTTTCTTTTCAGATTCTTTTCAATCATAGTTCATTACAAGATATTGAATATAGTTCCCTGTGCTATACAGTAGGACCTTGTTGTTTATTTTATATAAAAATTTGTGTCTGCTAATCCCAAACTCCTTATTTATTCCTCCCCCACCTTTCCACTTTAGTAACCATAAGTTTGTTTTCTAAGTCTGTGAGTCTGTTTCTGTTTTGTAAATACCACATCTTCTTTATCCATTTATCTGTCAGTGAATAGTTAGGTTGCCTCCAGGTCTTGGCTATTGTAAACAGCGCTGTTATGAACATTGGGGTGCACGTATCTTTTCTAATTAGAGTTTTTATCTTTTGGGGAAATATGCCCAGGAGCAGGATTGCTGGATCATATGGCAACTCTATTTTTAGTTTTTTAAGGAACCTCCATACTGTTCTCCATAGTGGCTGCACCAATTTACTTCCCACCAACAGTGTAGCAGGGTTCCCTTTTCTCTACACCCTCTCCAGCATTTATTATTTGTAGACTTTTTGATGCTGGCCATTCTGACCAGTGTGAGGTGGTACCTCATTATAGTTTTGATATGCATTTCTCTAATGCTTAGCGACGTTGAACATCCTTTCATATGCCTGTTGGCTATCTACATGTCTGTTTTCAGAGAAAAGTCTATTGAGATCTTCTGCCCTTTTTTTTTTTTCCATTGGGTTGGTTGTTTGTTTGATATTGAGCTATATGAGCTTTTTAGATGTTTTAGAAATTAAGCCCTTGTCAGTTGCATCGTTTGCAAATATTTTCTCCCATTCTGTAAGTTCCTTTTTGTTTTGTTTATGGTTTCCTTTGCTCTGCAAAAGCTTATAAATTTGATTAGGTCCCATTTGTATATTTTTGCTTTTATTTCTTTTGTTTTGGAGGACTGACTTAAAAAAACATTGGTACAATTTATGTCAGAGAATGTTTTGCCTATGTTCTCTTCTTGGAATTTTATGGTGTCATGTATTATATTTAAGTCTTTAACCATTTTCAATTTATTTTTGTGAATGGTGTGAGAGAGTGTTCTAATGTCATTGATTTACATGCCACTGACCAGCTTTCCCAACACCACTTACTGAAGCAACTGTCTTTTCTCCATTGTATATTCTTACTTCCTTTGTCACAGATTAATTGACTCTAAGTGTGTGGGTTTATTTCTGGGCTCTCTATTCTGTTCTATTGATCCTTGTGTCCATTTTTGTGCAATACCATGCTGTTTTGATTACTATAGTATTGTTTGAAGTACCAGCCATTTATCTTTGATTTCCAAAATCAAGTACAGTGATTGGCACAGGTAGATATGTTGAAATTTCTTTTTTAAGTAAACCAAATTTCAAGAGGTAATAATAAGTTACAGTTAGATGAAATAATGGAGAAGAATAATGAACAGAGAAATGTCCATGCCAATATTTTCAACTCATTAATCTCCTAAGCTTACACATTTTTAGTTAGCGCTAATCCATAAGAAATAAAGCTTTCCTAAACTTTTTTGATGAAGGGTTAAATAAAATGGTACATTTTAATATTTTTACGATTTTATTGATATAAAATTTACATAAAATTCACTATTTTAACCATTTTATAGTGTATACTCACAATGTTTTGTTTTGTTTTTTAACATCTTTATTAGAGTATAATTGCTTTACCACGGTGCAAGAGGGAAGAGATATGGGAACATATGTATATGTATAACTGATTCACTTTGTTATAAAGCAGAAACTTAGTTTCTGCTTTATAACAAAGTGAATCAGTTATACATATACATATGTTCCCATATCTCTTCCCTCTTGCATCTCCCTCCCTCCCATCCTCCCTATCCCACCCCTCTAGGTGGTCAAAAACCACCTAGCTGATCTCCCTGTGCTATGCAGCTGCTTCCCACTAGCTAGTTATTTTACGTTTGGTATTGTATATATGTCCATGCCACTCTCTCACATTGTCACAGCTTACCCTTCCCCCTCCCCATATCCTCAAGTCCATGCTCTAGTAGGTCTGTGTCTTTCTTCCCATCTTACCCCTAGGTTCTTCATAACCTTTTTTTTTTCTTATATTCCATATGTATGTGTTAGCATATAGTATTTATTTTTCTCTTTCTGACTTACTTCACTCTGTATGACAGACTCTAGGTCCATCAACCTCACAACAAATATCTCAATTTCATTTCTTTCTATGTCTGAGTAATATTCCATTGTATATATGTGCCACATCTTCTTTATCCATTCATGTGTTGATGGACACTTAGGTTCCTTCCATATCCTGGCTATTGTAAATAGAGCTGCAATAAATATTTTGGTACATGACTCTTTTTGAATTATGGTTTTCTCAGGGTATATGCCCAGTAGTGGGATTTCTGGGTCGTATGGTAGTTCTATTTGTAGTTTTTTAAGGAACCTCCATACTGTTCTCGATAGTGGCTGTATCAATTTACATTCCCACCAACAGTGCAAGAGTGTTCCCTTTTCTCCACACCCTCTCCAGCATTTATTGTTTCTAGATTTTTTGATGATGGCCATTCTGACTGGTGTGAGATGATATCTCATTGTAGTTTTGATTTGCATTTCTCTAATGATTACTGATGTTGAGTATTCTTTCCTGTGTTTGCTGGCAATCTGTATATCTTCTTTGGAGAAATGTCTCTTTAGGTCTTCTGCCCATTTTGGGATTGGGTTGTTTGTGTTTTTCTTATTGAGCTGCATGAGCTACTTGTAAATTTTGGAGATTAATCCTTTGTCAGTTGCTTCATTTGCAAATATTTTATCCATTTGAGGGTTGTCTTTTGGTCTTGTTCATGGTTTCCTTTGCTGTGAAGAAGCTTTTAAGTTTCATTAGGTCCCATTTGTTTATTTTTATTTCCATTTCTCTAGGAGGTGGGTCAAAAAGGATCTTGCTGTGATTTATGTCATAGAGTGTTCTGCCTATGTTTTCCTCTAAGAGTTTGATAGTGTCTGGTCTTACATTTAGGTCTTTAATCCATTTTGAGCTTATTTTTGTGTGTGGTGTTAGGGAGTGTTCTAATTTCATATTTTACATGTACCTGTCCAGTTTTCCCAGTACCGCTTATTGAAGAGGCAGTCTTTTCTCCACTGTATATTCTTGCCTCCTTTATCAAAGATAAGGTGACCGTATGTACATGGGTTTATCTCTGGGCTTTCTATCCTGTTCCATTGATTTATATTTCAGTTTTTGTGCCAGTACCATACTGTCTTGATTACTGTAGCTTTGTAGTGTAGTCTGAAGTCAGGGAGCCTGATTTCTCCAGCTCCATTTTTCATTCTGAAGATTGCTTTGGCTATTTGGGGTCTTTTGTGTTTCCATACAAATTGTGAAATATTTTGTTCTAGTTCTGTGAAAAATGCCAATGGTAGTTTGATAGGGATTGCATTGAATCTGTAGATTGCTTTGGGTAGTATAGTCATTTTCACAATGTTGATCCTTCCAATCCAATAACATGGTATATCTCTCCACCTACTTGTATCATCTTTAATTTCTTTCATCAGTGTCTTATAATTTTCTGCATACAGGTCTTTTGTCTCCTTAGGTAGGTTTATTCCTAGATATTTTATTGTTTTTGTTACAATGGTAAATGGGAGTGTTTTCTTAATTTCACTTTCAGATTTTTCATCATTAGTGTATAAGTATGTAGTGTATAATTATGCCAGATATTTCTGTTCATTAATTTTGTATCCTGCTACTTTACCAAATTCATTGATTACCTCTAGTAGTTTTCTGGTAGCATCTTTAGGATTCTCTATGTATAGTATCATGTCATCTACAAACAGTGACAGCTTTACTTCTTCTTTTCCAATTTGGATTCCTTTTATTTCTTTTTCCTCTCTGATTGCTGTGGCTAAAACTTCCAAAACTATGTTGAATAAGACTGGTGAGAGTGCGCAACCTTGTCTTGTTCCTGATCTTAGTGGAAATGGTTTCAGTTTTTCACCATTGAGGATGATGTTGGCTGTGTGTTTGTCATATATGGCCTTTATTATGTTGAGGAAAGTTCCCTCTATGCTTACTTTCTGCAGGGTTTTTATCATAAATGGGTGTTGAATTTTGTCGAAAGTTTTTTCTGCATCTATTGAGATGATCATATGGTTTTTCTCCTTCAATTTTTTAATATGGTGTATCACATTGATTGATTTGCGTATATTGAAGAACCCTTGCATTCCTGGAATAAACCCCACTTGAACATGGTGTATGATCCTTTTAATGTGCTGTTGGATTCTGTTTGCTAGTATTTTGTTGAGGATTTTTGCATTTATGTTCATTAGTGGTATTGGCCTGAAGTTTTCTTTCTTTGTGACATCTTTGTCTGGTTTTGGTATCAGGGTGATGGTGAACTTGTAGAATGAGTTTGGGAGTGTTCCTCCCACTGCTGTATTTTGGAAGAGTTTGAGAAGGATAGGTGTTAGCTCTTCTCTAAATGTTTGATAGAATTCACCTGTGAAGCCATCTGGTCCTAGGCTTTTGTTTGTTGGAAGATTTTTAATCACAGTTTCAATTTCAGTGCTTGTGATTGGTGTGTTCATATTTTCTATTTCTTCCTGGTTCAGTCTCATCAGGTTGTGCATTTCTAAGATTTTGTCCATTTCTTCCAGGTTGTCCATTTTATTAGCATAGAGTTTCTTGTAGTAATCTCTCATGATTCTTTGTATTTCTGCAGTGTCAATTGTTACTTCTCCTTTTTCATTTCTAATTTTATTGATTTGAGTCTTCTCCCTTTTTTTCTTGATAAGTCTGGCTGATGGTTTATCAATTTTCTTTATCTTCTCAAAAAATCAGCTTTTAGTTTTATTGATCTTTGCTATTGTTTCCTTTATTTCTTTTTCATTTATTTCTGATCTGATCTTTATGATTTCCTTCCTTCTGCTAATTTTGGGTTCTTTTGTTCTTTCTCTAATTGCTTTAGGTGCAAGATTAGGTTATTTATTTGAGATGTTTCCTGTTTCTGAAGGTGGGATTGTATTGCTATAAACTTCCCTCTTAGAACTGCTTTTGGTGCATCCCATAGGTTTTGGGTCGTTATGTTTTCATTGTCATTTGTTTCTAGGTATTTTCTGAATTCCTCTTTGATTTCTTCAGTGATGACTTCGTTATTAAATAGTGTATTGTTTAGCCTCCATGTGTTTGTATTTTTTTCAGATCTTTTGCTGTAATTAATATCTAGTCTCATAGTGTTGTGGTCGGAAAAGATACTTGATAAGATTTCAATTTTCTTAAATTTACCAAGGCTAGATTTGTGACCCAAGATATGATCTATCCTGGAGAATGTTCCATGAACACTTGAGAAAAATGTGTATTCTGTTGTTTTGGAGTGGAATGTCCTATAAATATTAATTAAGTCCATCTTGTTTAATGTATCATTTAAAAGTTGTGTTTCCTTATTTATTTTCATTTTGGATGATCTGTCCATTGGTGAAAGTGGGGTGTTTAAGTCCCCTACTATGATTGTGTTACTGTCGATTTCCCCTATTTTGTCTGTTAGTATTTTCCTTATGTATTGAGGTGCTCCTATGTTGGGTGCATAAATATTTATAATTGTTATATCTTCTTCTTGGAGGGATCCCTTGATCATTATGTAGTGTCCTTCTTTGTCTCTTCTAATAGTCTTTATTTTAAAGTCTATTTTGTCTGATATGAGAATTGCTACTCCAGCTTTCTTCTGATTTCCATTTGCATGGAATATCTTTTTCCGTCCCCTCACTTTCAGTCTGTATGTGTCCCTAGGTCTAAAGTGGGTCTCTTGTAGACAGCATAGATACGGGTCTTGCTTTTGTATCCATTCAGCCAGTCTGTGTCTTTGGTGGGAGCATTTAATCCATTTACATTTAAGGTAATTATCGATATGTATGTTCCTATTCCCATTTTCTTAATTGTTTTGGGTTTGTTATTGTAGGTCTTTTCCTTCTCTTGTGTTTCTTGCCTAGAGAAGTTCCTTTAGCATTGTTGTAAAGCTGGTTTGGTGGTGCTGAACTCTCTCAGCTTTTGCTTGTCTGTAAAGGTTTTAATTTCTCCATCAAATCTGAATGAGATCCTTGCTGGGTAGAGTAATCTTGGTTGTAGGTTTTTCCCTTTTATCACTTTAAATATGTCCTGCCACTCCCTTCTGGCTTGCAGAGTTTCTGCTGAAAGATCAGCTGTTAACCTTATGGGGATTCCCTTGTGTGTTATTTGTTGGTTTTCCCTTGCTGATTTTAATACGTTTTCTTTGTACTTAATTTTTGATAGTTTGATTAATATGTGTCTTGGTGTGTTTCTTCTTCGATTTATTCTGTATGGGACTCTCTGTGCTTCCTGGACTTGATTAACTATTTCCTTTCCCATATTAGGGAAGTTTTCAACTATAATCTCTTCAAATATTTTCTCAGACCCTTTCTTTTTCTATTCTTCTTCTGGGACCCCTATGATTCGAATGTTGGTGCATTTAATGTTTTCCCAGAGGTCTCTGAGACTGTCCTCAGTTCTTTTCATTCTTTTTTCTTTATTCTGCTCTGCAGTAGTTATTTCCACTATTTTATCTTCCAGGTCACTTATCCGTTCTTCTGCCTCAGTTATTCTGCTATTGATCCCTTCTAGAGTATTTTTAATTTCATTTATTGTGTTGTTCATCATTGCTTGTTTCCTCTTTAGTTCTTCTAGGTCCTTGTTAAGTGTTTCTTGCATTTTCTCTATTCTATTTCCAAGATTTTGGATCATCTTTACTATCATTATTCTAAATTCTTTTTCAGGTAGACTGCCTATTTCCTCTTCATTTGTTAGTTCTGGTGGGTTTTTATCTTGCTCCTTCATCTGCTGTGTGTTTTGCTGTCTTTTCATTTTGCTTATTTTACTGTGTTTGGGGTCTCCTTTTCGCAGGCTGCATGTTTGTAGTTCCCGTTGTTTTTGGTGTCTGTCCCCAGTGGCTAAGGTCGGTTCAGTGGGTTGTGTAGGTTTCCTCGTTGAGAGGACTAGTGCCTGTGTTCTGGTGTATGAGGCTGGATCTTGTCTTTCTGGTGGGCAGGTCCACATCTGGTGGTGTGTTTTGGGGTGTCTGTGACCTTATTATGATTTTAGGTAGCCTCTCTGCTAATGGATTGGGTTGTGTTCCTGTCTTGCTAGTTGTTTGGCATAGGGTGTCCAGCACTGTAGCTTGCTGGTCGTTGAGTGGAGCTGGGTCTTGGCATTGAGATGGAGATCTTTGGGAGATTTTCGCCGTTTGATATTATGTGGAGCTGTGAGGTCTCTTGTGGACCAGTGTCCTGAAGTTGGCTCTCCCACCTCAGTGGCACAGCCCTGACACCTGGCTGGAGCACCAAGAGCCTGTCCTCCACATGGCTCAGAATAAAAGGGAGAAAAAGTAGAAAGAAAGAAAGAGGATAAAATAAAATAAAGTAAGATAAAATAAAATAATTAAAATAAAAAATAATTATTAAGGAAAAAATTAAAAAGTAAAAGAAACAACAACAAAGAAAAACGGACAGCCAGAACCCTAGGACAAATGGTGGAAGCAAAGCTATACAGATAAAATCTCACACAGAAGCATACACATACACACTCACAAAAAGACAAAAAGGGGAAAAAAATTATCTTGCTCCTAAAGTCCACCTTCTCAATTTGGGATGATTCGTTGTCTATTCAGGTATTCCACAGAATCAGGGTACATCAAGTTGATTGTGGAGATTTAATCCGCTGCTCCTGAGGCTGCTGGGAGACATTTCCCTTTCTCTTCTTTGTTCGCACAGCTCCCAGGTTTCAGCTTTGGATTTCGCCCCGCCTCTGCATGTAGGTCGCCGGAGGGCGTGTGTTCTTCGCTCAGAGAGGACGGGGTTAAAGGAGCCGCTGATTCAGGGGCTCTGGCTCACTCAGGCCGGGGGGGGGGGGGGGGGGGAGGGAGGGGCACGGAGTGTGGGGCGGGCCTGCGGCGGCAGAGGCCGGCGTGACGTTGCACCAGCCTGAGGCGCGCCATGCGTTCTCCCCGGTAAGTTTTCCCTGGATCCCGAGACCCTGGCAGTGGCGGGCTGCACGGGCTCCCGGAAGAGGGGTGTGGATAGTGACCTGTGCTCACAAACAGGCTTCTTGGTGGCGGCAGCAGCAGCCTTAGTGTCTCAGGCCCGCCTCTGGGGTCCGCTCTTTTAGCCGCGGCTCGTGCCAGTCTCTGGAGCTCTGTAAGCAGTGCTCTTAATCCCCTCTCCTCGCGCAACAGGAAACAAAGAGGGAAGAAAAGTCTCTTGCCTCTTAGGCAGCTCCAGACTTTTTCCCAGACTCCCTCCCGGCCAGCCGTGGCACACTAACCCCTGCAGGCTGTGTTCACGCCGCCAACCCCAGTCCTCTCCCTGGGATCTGACCTCCGAAGCCGAAGCCCAAGCCTCAGCTCCCAGCCCCACCCGCCCTGGCGGATGAGCAGACAAGCCTCTCGGGCTGGTGAGTGCTGGTCGGCACCGATCCTCTGTGCGGGAATCTCTCCGCTTTGCCCTCCGCACCCCTGTTGCTGCGCTCTCCTCCGTGGCTCCGAAGCTTACCCCCTCCGCCACCCGCAGTCGCCGCCCGTGAAGGGGCTTCTAGTGTGTGGAAACATTTCCTCCTTCACAGCTCCCTCCCACTGGTGTGGGTCCAGTCCCCATTCTTTTGTCTCTGTTTTTTTCTTTTTTCTTTTGCCCTACCCAGGTACGTGGGGAGTTTCTTGCTTTGGGAGGTCTGAGGTCTTCTGCCAGTGTTCAGTGGGTGTTCTATAGGAGCAGTTCCATGTGTAGATGTATTTCTGATGTATCTGTGGGGAGGAAGGTGATCTCCGCGTCTGACTCTTCCGACGTCTTCTCAAATCCCTCCTCCCAGTGTTTTACAACTGTCACCACTATATCCAAAACGTATCCATTACCTCAAGAAGAAACACCATACCCTTTTTTTCTCCTTCCCCATCCCTGAGCAATTACTAATCTACATTCTGTCTCCATGGATTTGCTTTTTCTTGACATTTCATATAAATGTGTTCATATAATATGCTGCCTTTTGTGTCTGGCCTCTTTCATTTAA
This sequence comes from Grampus griseus, assembly GCF_964374135.1. Lineage (NCBI taxonomy): Eukaryota > Metazoa > Chordata > Mammalia > Artiodactyla > Delphinidae > Grampus > Grampus griseus. The sequence goes on along the minus strand of NC_139003.1, from coordinate 30,503,700 downwards.
CATAATGTTTTCATAATTTATCCATGTTGTAGCATGTATCAGAACTTCATTTTTGTGGCTGAATAATAATCCGTTGTATTAATTTGCCACATTTTTTTATCCATTCATCAAATGATAGACACAGATCATTTCCACCTTCTGGCGATTATGAATGATGCTGTTATGAATTTTTATGCACAAGTTTTTGTGTAAATTATGGTTTCAATCATCTTGTGTGTATAACTAGAGGTAGAAATGTGTCACAAGGTAACTCTATGTTTACCTCCTTTAGGAACTGAAAAACTATTTTCCAAAGTAATCAGAACAGTTTTTATTCCCACCAGCAATGTATGAGAATTCCAATTTCTACAACTCTTTGCCAACAATGCTTTCCATTTTGTTTTTCATTATAACTATTCTAGGGGGTGTAAGGTGGTAGCTCATTGTTGTTTTAATTTGTTTTTCCCTAATGACTAATACTGAGCATCTTTAATATATTGGCCATTTGCATGTTTTCTTTAGAGAAATATCTGCTCAAATTCTTTGCTCATGTTTAAACTGAGTTGTTTATCTTTTCATTGCTGAGTTAAATTTTAATATTTATTATAAATATTTTGATAAATCTTGATACTAATTGAAAAGTAAATATAACAGGATGAACGATTATAGGAATAAACCTCATATTCTTTATATTCTTCCTCATGTTCTAGCATTGATCATAGGACCTTATGTGAGAAAATGTCCTAGAAAGTCCATAAAACTCTTGAGTTTAATCAACCTGCTGGGTCATAAGGACAATTCTTGTCCCTAGGAACGTATAGCAGTGTTCTCTAGAGCTCACTGCTCTTAACAAGCAAAAATCTCTTAAAATAATGTGTGCTTTATTAACAATGTTCCCCAAGATGAGAACCTGTCACTCTGATGCTAAGTTTCGTGTACCTAAATCCGTACTGCATTACTATGTTTAGTTCTAGATCAAGGAATCATTACAGAACCCTTCAGAACAGTACACTACACATTTTCGGCTCCTTCTGGCCTTTGGTTTCCCTTCATCATCACTATTTCATTATAGTGTAGAATATTCTTTACAGTAATATTTATATGATTTTCTCTATTAAATATTCAAAAAGAACTTGGATTTCATAGTAAGGACTCTGGAATTCATGTTTCATGCCCTAAATACACAACAATTTTACTCTTTTCTTATTTAAGCCCTCAGTTTCTTCAACATAAATTTCTTCCTTTCCTTTGAAAACCCTCGTCAGCATTCAGAAAGCATCCATATTGCCCGTCGTTAAAGAATATTTCCTTGATTCCATATTCTTCTCCAGCAGTACTTTTTTTTCCTCTGCTCTTCCTCACAGGAAAGTACCTATGAAGAGTGAGCTAAAAGTGTTATCTCTCCATTCTAGTCCCGTATCTTCCCTTTACCCACTCTATTAAGGCTTTTATTCCCATCATTCAAAAGGTATTTCCCAAAGTCACTAACAAATTCCCCCTTTTCAAATTGTATAGCAGTTATCTGACTTCAGATTCTATGAAACTGTGGCATGGTTGGCCACACTCCTATGTTAGAAATTATCTTTTTTATGTTTCTGTGATAACTCACTCACCTATTTTTGTCCTTCCTTCTAGGCCAGTCCATTTAAGTGTCCGGTATTGAGTCCTCCCTTAAACTAGTATTTTGTCTCTTCATAGCACTTATTTTATCTGAAATTACTTTATCTATATGAATTATTTATCCATGTCAACTTTCACTGATGATTTAGCAGAATGCATATAAATATTTCTGTGCAATTTGTTTATATCCTTGGATGACAGCGCTGTAGAGCCTGCCATTCAGTATCCCTTCCTATAATCATTCATAAAATTACTAGATCTAGGTAAAGTCTCAAAATGACATTGAATCTAAATTTCCAAGAGTTAGCTCAGAAACTGTGAAGTGACTGAATTTACTTTATTTGCAAGCTAATGATTTAGGCTGCCACTGTTTTATGTACTCATACTGACAGAAGATACAATCTCCCTGGGTCAGAGACACAGGCTATTTATTTACTCACAGTACAAATAGCAGCCAGGGTAATATCTTAGCTCTGCTTCCCTATATCCCAATCCCCACAGGGTAACTCAAATAAAAACAGTATGTTACCTATCCATGTGATTCCAAATTTTAGGAGAGTTTGAGCTTTTAATAGCTGCTAACACATATGCTCATTCTCCTTAGAGAGTAAGAGAGATTACTCACTAAGCACATTTCCTTTGGGGGAGAGGAGAAGTGTATCTCTTGCTTTACTACCTTGACATTTAAGCACAAGTATCCAGGATGGGGAAGGAGAGATGTGTATGACTCCAAATCTTTTCAGAAGTGTCTAACTTTGCAGAAAAGCTATCTCAATCTTCTAAGGCATGTTTACTGTTCAAGTGTGTCCTTTTGCTTCAAAGAGCAGGACCATGCAGAAAATTGAAAACATTCAAGGTGAATTGTCTCCCAACAGATTCACTCCTGATTGCCAAATGTTTCAAGTCCTTTGTGAATTTTTCCATGCAAATACAACTCCATCAGCCTGATTCCTCTAGCACTGACTTAGTATGAAATTCATTGTTTGTTTCTGTAGCACTTAAAGCTAATATCAGTAGGAATCTGGATATCAGAATGAGGTCAACTTTCTGTGGTGACCTCAGCTATGACACCTAGGGTTATGGATCTAGCCAACTGAAGAAATTTCATAAACCATTAATGTCAGGGGTCTTTTTCCTTAAGTCTCTATGTTGACTCTGCCACCCATTTTAATGCATTTTTCCAGGTATTAGCACAGATTCTGTCTTAGCCTGCCAGAAGAAAGTCTATAGGAATTCTGCCATCCCTGGAAACCCTTGCCAGCGAGATAAAGCTAACCCGAGTGCCTTCTGGTGCCGAGATAGTGTTATTGATCACCTCAGGTAAAGTTACAGACACCCTTTATACCTCTCTAATTGAATAACTAGCATGTTAGTACAACCACCCACATAATATGCCTAAATAATGTGTTAGTTATTTGTCTGGGAAAGTCATCTGAGTAACTGAAGTAAATCTCATTTTGGAGAGAGCTCTGCAGTCATCTGAGTGATATATAAGCTACCAGTGGAGTTTCTTTAAACACTCTTATAATCAGCTCTAAGATGTAAGTCATGTTTTTGAAAGGAAAGCAAGATAATAACAGGCCTCTAAACAATAAGTATGATCCAGAGGGCACAGATGTTGTTTCTAGCAACAATTATTTCATATGGTTGGAACCCCTTTGTGGGACAGATAACAATAAGGGATATAGTTTGACAGTACCTCCAATGTGGCACCTTATGGGGTCTTTTCTGAGGCTTCCTAGCTAGTTGGTAAACCTAGGGTTCCCAATCAAGTCTGAGTAATTGAGTCTAATTCTTGTTTGGGGAGGAACTGTCTGAGGGAAGTCAGTCCACTTGGTCCTGTTTGTCTACACTATCAGTGAGGTGGCATTCTTCATCTTTATGAAATCAATATGAGGAAACATCTAGAGGTTTTATACTTAGGACTTGCAGAAGCTGGAGTCATCCACTTGTGGTCTCATGGTCAGAGTGGACTTGAGGGAGGTAGCTGACTCAGCAGTCAGTTAAACTCATGACAGTTGGAGAAAGTTGCACTAAGGCATTTTACTTGGATGAAGACTCCAAGGCCAGGTTTGAAATATAATGAACATTAATGCTACCTCCTGACAACATACGCAATTACACACACACTCCCTCCCAGGGTCTAAGGCATTCTATTCCCTCCCAGGTTTGTGTTCTCTCTTGGTTTGTGTACTGTCTCCACCTGTATAAAACCTGAGTACTCTATTCCAGGAGGTAAAACTTCATCTTTTATCAATCCTCTCTACTCTCACCAAGACCATGTATATGGAAGAGTGAGGTGCAAGAGGGAAACAAAAAGAACATCTCTATACCTAAAACCTAACCAGAATGAAGTTGGACTCCATGAGGACCCCTTTTATCCAGGACTGCATCCAGAGGGTGTGCCACCCATTGGGGATGGTTGAAGTTAAAAAAACAAGAGAACTATGCTCAGGAATGGCAGGGGAGGAATCCTCAAATTGCAGTGCTCATCCTTGTAACTCCCTTAATCCTTCAGATTTTTGTCTTAGTCATTGTTCTTAAAGAAGCTTAGATGAGATAATCCCCTTTGGGAAACACCTGCATTTAATAGCAAATCTGACTTAACGTGCATGTCCCTGGAAAAAGTAAGGGAGATAGAGTCAGATTATTAGCCCATTATTGACAAGCTTTTTCCATAAAATACAAATGGTCTTCAAAGCTGAACATATAGCAAGGATTTTTCTGAGGGGCCACAATGGTATGGCCAGAATTAGCTGATCAGTATTTTGCAGAAGTCAAAAGTCAATACCGGTGAAGCACCACAATAGTCTCACCATGGGGGTAAGGGACTGATGTAGTCAATCTGTCAGAGTGAGCAGGGACCGTACTCTGTATGATGTGGATTCCCTCACCAAAGGTTAAACAGATCCTTTTTTGTCATGAGTCACAAGATTGGCATGCAATTTATTTTTTTGCATCAGAAATAGAGTCATTTCCTATGTGCTCAGTCTATAATGGTGAATGTGTATTACCCTGTCCAGTATAGTGATGAATTCATATGGCGATTATGGCAATTTGGATATTTCTGGTTTGATACCATTTAGTCTCATCAGAGAACGAGCCCGGCCATGGGCATCTAGATTAACAACCTGGATAATTTGACCAGCAAACATAATCTGTTAACACAGTTCTTGGTCTTAGATAAGAAGTCATGAGTCTTTAATCTGCAATAGTCTAAAATTTTTAGTTCTCTCGACTGAGTGCAGAAATCATGTCCAATTTCATTTTTGCACAGCTGCTGGTGTTCAGAGCGAACAGCCACAGCAGACATCATCAGTTTTCCGCTTAGCTGAACCATCTATAAACCAGGCCTAGGCTTTCAGGAGAGACTGTGAATCTGGGACACCAAAAAAGTCAGTGGCTCTAATTTGATTTAGGCAGAACAGTGGGAAATCATGTTTTCCTCCACAAGGATAGTTGTCACTTTTTCATTTAAAGTCACTAGACTGCTGGGGCCAGGCTGGTTGTATTCTTCAATAGACTACATTCATTTGACAAGGGAGACTCTTAAAGCTCATCCTACTGTGTCATTCATACAATGTAAGTTGGCCAACCTCCAAAACAGGCCTATCGAGTTGAAAAATCCCCGAAACTCTGTAAGTCAGGCATTCAGTTTCAATAAGAACTCAGTGGGAAACTTAAGTTTCTTTTCAAAAGTGGTATATCTAGTAGCCATGCCAAAACCCCAAGTCCAAAATCCCAAACAGATGCCTTTGGGTAGATACTGCCTCCCTTTCCAGGGCTTTAATAGGAACATACTCATTATCTTCAGGGTCTTAGTCTGTCTCCAATCACCAAAGAGTTCAATGTAGTGAGAAACATTCACACTAAATCCTGACTCACTCCCTGGGGAAAATGGCAGGGGAATTTGTCTCCATAATGTACTTCTCTGCTTGCTGTTCTCCCCAGTCAGGATGGCGATCCCCTCTGGCAGTTATAAGATTGGAAGTACAGCGTATAACATACACATCAATTCTTAAATACATCCAGGTGTAGAAACAGTAAAAACATGAAATAGAGCAAAGGACTCCACCTACAGTCATCCAATAGTCATTGTAGCTTTTTTTTTTTTTTTTTTTTTTTAAACTGTACATGTCTAGAGTCTGGTTACTCAGCTGTATTCTCCCCAGATTCGAAGAAGTATCTGAACTGGACTCTTTCTTCTTTCATTATATCCCTTTACATGTTACTGTGGCTTAAGTCTATATTTCTTGGTACTTTCAGTCACTCCTGGGCCCAGAATCCCTTCCCCCAGCAGGACCTTTTATAGCATGCAACAGAACTATAAACGTGTGAGATTCTCCCGTCCTTGAAGTTCCCCCAGTATATCCAAATGGTTTGTAGGACCTTAGGTCCTCCTTGAGGATAAGGAGATCTTGATTCCACCCCTAATCTTAAAGCAGCTAAGGTCGTCATAGAGAAAGGACAAGAAATCTGGGGTTCTCTCAGAAAGTTTCTCGATGCCAGTCAGCAAAACACGTTTACTTTCAGGTCTGCCTGAAACTCCTGAATTTTTTCTCCTCCTACCTTGAGGAGAGAGAAAAAAATGAATGCACCGTATGGACTGCTTATGACCAAGATGACCTTATTTCCTTCAGCTTGACTAAACTTTAGGCAGCCTCCTAAAGGGAGGCTCCTGACCTCCCTTTTCTTAGGGCATTTACTTTTGAAAAGTTGAAATTGCAAAATTTATCTCTGCACTTTTGAAATGTAGATAAATGTAGATAAATCTCTCAGCATCTTACCAGAACACTTGAGATATAATTATCAAGGAATTTAGTGCCCGTATCTCCCAGTGTCTATGGGATTGCAATAAATGCTAACTGGCAAACACGAAAGGCCTGATCACATTGACCAACTTCCAACTTAATGACCTCCAGTAATTTTCCATTAGCTCACCCACAGCTTAAAAACCCTTCTGCCTTTTGCTTCAGTACAGTTTAATTTCTATCCCCTATTGCAGTGGTCTGAATAGACTCTCTTACCTGTTTAACTTTGTAGAGTGCAATTTTTGTTTGACATTTATTTCAAACGTACCTCTCAGTACTATTTGTAATCACTTCCCCGAAGTCATTCTCAGTAACAAGCAACAAAGTGGAGGACTACATATTGTCTAATGCACCATACAGATTTGGTCAACAAGTCACTGATTCCCGTGGACTTCCTGATTCAATGGATCCACAGATCCATTTTGTACTTCACCAGATGGGTATATTACTGATAATACTCCATAGTTTTCACTAGGTTGAAAAGTCTGAAACTGTGAAGAATCTGAGATTATGCTGCTGCATGCTAGCTGGCAAATTAGCCTGACACCATTTATGTACATACATTGACAGCGGCACAAACTATTTTATTTCTCATAGGAAAAACACTTGCTAGAACAGCATCTTAGCACCCAAATTCCCACAGAATAACACAAATATAGACTGGATGTTTCCTGTGTATGCTGTGGAATTACATCACAAAAGAGGAACTGCAAAATTTAAGAGACCCAGCTTTTTTATAGATTGCTGGCATATCTGCCTTTCCTGTGAGAAAGAAGAAGGGAGGGATGCAGGGACGGAAGAAGAGGGGAGAGAGGGAGAGAAAGAAACAGATTACTACTTAAGTATATCTCTTCTTCCAAGTGAGAGATGGAAAATATTTCTTAGTTTATTAATCTAGAAAGCAAGAAAGGAGGCAGGGTGTCTCCATCCAGAGAAGGAAGGAGAGGGCTTTAGATATTCAAATCTCTCTGGAGTTCTTTGTCTTTTAGAAAATCTATCTCTACAAAGTGGGAGAGTGGCATGGACATATATACACTACCAAATGTAAAATCGATAACTAGTGAAAAGCAGCCGCATAGCACAGGGAGATCAGCTTGGTGCTTTCTGACCACCTAGAGGGGTGGGATAGGGAGGGTGGGAGGGAGGGAGATGCAAGAGGGAAGAGATATGGGGATGTATGTATATGTACAGCTGATTCACTTTGTTATACAGCAGAAACTAACACACCATTGTAAAGCAATTATACTCTATTAACGATGTTAAAAAAAAAAAAAGATCCCCTGTGCCGCAACACAAACCTGACACAGCCAAAAAAGAAATTAAAAAAAAAAAAAAAAAGAAAAGACAATCTATCTCTAGTTTCCAATGTGTGTTGGCTGTTCAAACATGACCTTTGTTCTGAAGCAAAGTGAAACTATCCAGTAAGATTGGTCACCCAATACCAAGATAATGTTAAATTTTACTTTTATTCTTCAAGATGTGTACTCATCACTCATCAAAAGTTATTGACTTAGACAGAGATCAGTAGAATATTGTCTTTGCATTTAAATATCCAGATCATTGATGCGTTCATTAATACATTATTGCATAGGTCTATCATGTCTAAGCATGTGGGTAAACTCTGGGGAGGGTACTAAACCAATTATTTGCCAATCTTATTTAAAATGTCATTCAAAAACATATGTATCAAATGTATAAATACGATTAAACTGTATTGAACGAAGTAGAGAATAGAAGATACCTGAGGCCCATTTAATAGAGATCGCTTTTGAGATATACCATTAAGGTTAGAAAGGATCAGCATTCACAGACTGTGTAATGAGGAAATATTTTTTAAAAACAAAATTGATGTACTATAGATGATGCTGTTTGAATGGCATGTTGATATAACAAAAAAATGTGTGACCAAGTTATGGGAATTTAAAACACACATGTTTACTAATGGTATAAAATTAATTTTATATTACTAATGACTTTTTACATTTGATTATATTAATGAAATCTATTAAGAATTACATTTTATAGGCTTAAATAACTTTTGCAGTTATTAAACTTGCTACTGTTTTTAACAGTTCTCATTTAGAAACTACTGAGAAATCTTCAGAAAATAATTTCAATTCAAATTATTCGAATTGCAGCCAGAGGTCTTATTTTCTTTTTTACTGTATTCAAAGCCTATCTTTGAACCTCATTCCTTCTGAATATATTTTTCAAAATATTTGACCCTTCTTCCCCGTTCTCTGTCTCCTTCTTTTTGCTTCAGAGTCTATTTATACTGTATCTACTTGCCTGGAACATTTGCTATGGCTTTTGCATATTTTTTATCACTGCCAAAGTTTGAGTTTTATTTCCTCATTGTCCGTTGTCAAGATCTCTGGGTCAGCATGGGAAGAATAGTACCCAATTCCAGATTCTCCATTTTCTCAGAAATGGAGAGCAGACACCTTTCTGCCTTTTTCAAACTTACTCTTTCACAAAGCACACACTTTTATAATAATGTATTCTTATTTCTTTCTTCCATTTAAACTCTTTGATGGCATGGTCCTTATCCTTATGCATCTTTGAATGCCTACTTTAGTGAGTATATAGAGGGAGCTCAACATGCATAAGTTGGATTGTAGTGTTTAAATGAACTAGAAATTAGATAAATTTATGTTAAGTAATAAATATAGAAACACATAGAATTATAAGTGTATGAAAAAATGAAATAGAGACCCCAAATAAAATTTCAGACCCATCATATTCTATACACTAAACAATTAGCCAAGAACAAATAATCCTTGCAGAGCAATTTGTTATTTATTGGTTGATTTCAATGGCAATCTTCCAAATGAATGGTCTTTCTCTAGGCATTATCTCTGTGATAAAACCTTTTACACTGTATATAAAACCTGCAAACTTCTATGTATGCTGATGCATCAAGTGTACACACAATTCAGGCAAATGATCAAAATGTGCTTCAATCTATGAAATAATTAATATTAATTATTATTAAAATCCAATATTTGAATTAATTTAAACAGGGAATCCCATTGTGCAGGATAAACATATTATTACAGATTCCATAGCGCATTATATATTGCAACTCTGTAAATTATCTGTCTCAACCTTTATTCTGAGCTCCTCATAATATTTAGTTAGTTAAGAGCCTGCATTTTGATCTGATATGACTTTTTAAAAACTTGTGATGGACTCTACATTGCTGGACATCCATAGCTGAAACTGCTCATTTTGCAGATGAATTATGAAATTTCTGCCCTGATGTGAAAGACTTTTGTAGTTTGAAACAGGCATCGATCTTGTTTTTCATGCCATTTACCACATCACAGGTAGCCTTGCTCAAGTGCAAATGAGGCTGCTCCTTAACTACTTAACCATGTAAAATGAAAACTTCAAGGTGATTGCTGGGCTTCAAGATAAGCTAGCCAATAACCTACAGACGAGGCATCTACTGTCATCTCCCAAATATCATCCCTCCAGCTATTGACTGTTTGAAAATCACATTTAACTCACATATTCTGGTTGACATTATTGTAAATATGAACACATGGTAAAGGCGAATTATTATGTGTCACATACAGCTAAAAGAAAAAAGGATGAAAAACAAAGGCAAAGCAAAGCATCCGTAGTTTAACTTTAGAGAGATGAAAATTACTTATTTACATAGCAAAGTGTTTAAAAATTTATATATATAGATAGATAGATCTGTGTTATATTTATGCAAATGTAGATATTTAGCAAAGAATTGAGAAAAATAATTAAAACATATTTAATTTTCCCAGTCATCTAGATTTTGTTTTTCATTGAACACAATGGAGAGTACTGCTGATACTTTGAGAATGAAATTGATCTAAGTAATATTTTTAATAAAGTGAATTGTCTTAGACATTCCAATTAATATATAAATTAACTAGGGTCCAAACTAAGTTTTGATATAACCATTTTCTAATGTTTTCTTATTTAAAAAAATTCCATTTCTTCCTAAGCATTTAAAATTTAGAAACAGATTATTTTCACTGTTATAACTTGTCATTTTAGATCATTAAACATATACTACTGATACCTAGATTTTCTGTTTAGTAGAGTAGCTTATTCTTCAACAGAACACTTCAAAGACTAGGAAAAAAAATCACGTACTAAAACCACCTGTCTGAATTATAAATGCAAATGTATGTTACAAGATAATGGGGCTAATGTAATAGAGCACAGTGAACAAAGTACTATATCTAGAAAAATCTATCATGAATTGTATATGAATTGTAAAAACAATACTACAAATACAATTCCATTGCATGGAATACAGTTCAATTTAATTAGTAGAAAATACACCATAAAAAGTGGAATTGCAAATATCACTACAGGAATTAATATACTGGCAATGAAAAACTAATTTCTAGACAGCCAAAAGTTTGAGGCTTTGAAGGGATTTTTTTTTCCATTATAAGTATACACAGCCTACATTTAAGAAAATGGAATGACTTTTAAAAAATGTGTATACAATATAAAAATACGGCAAATACAATTCACCTGTTAAAATTTTTGGAGAAAAAAATCTCATATGGTCTTGTAGGTTACATGATATTAGATATGAACTTTTACTTATAGGAATATGTCAATGCCTTCTTATATTTATCTTTTAATTCTTTATATTTAATTTGCATGATTATATAGTATATAAAATCTCCAATTCCTTGATATATAGTTTGAAACCTTGTTTCAAAAACATGTTGCTGGAGGAGCTGTGAGAGCTGACTATTTAGTGCCTCTTGATTTATGAATCTAGACAATTTCAGTGGGGCTTCCGAGCATTATTTTGTTAGGTCTCATTCAACTGCCTTTTCTCCAATGCAATTTCAGAAATACTCAATTTGGATGTAAAGATGTTCCTAATGAAATTATGCATTTTGCTTGGTTATCATTTACATTCAATTGCTATTCAGTTATTCAGTATTATGATAGGTTAAGATAAAATTGTTAAGTGAATAGAGCATTTAATCTGATTTTTAAATAATAATGCATCATAATTTAGTATATAATAATTTTATGAAGTACCCCAAAATAAGGAGTGATAGTATTTGAGTTGACTATGAATGTTACAAGGATATTATTATTCAAAATTAATCCTCCCTAGACCTTTTAACTGATTTTGAAATAAGCTACTTTAATTTTCTAGGAAGTAGTTATCTATCAGTATAATTTATGATATAGTAGGTACTCTAATAAGAGTACTCTAATAAGAGTACAAACACCAAAGGCTTTTGAATCTTTTTAACACCTGAATTCAGTCAAATAACTGATTTTTTTCTGATTCATGATGAGAAAGAATATTTTAGATAAATTTGAGAATTTCAATAATAGTTGTGCATAATACAGCTATATTAAAAATAACATCTCAGAGATCATAAAAAGATCTCTGCTAAATATAATATTAAACATTATTTACATAATGACGTGTAAATATGAAACACAACAATGCATCAATACTATTTTGGTATGTATTTCATTTTTGTTTCTTTTTCTCTTGGTCTGATCAACAGAAACTGTACTTGGCTTTTTGGATGTATTCAATCTGCCAGAACTTTTATCTGTACAATACACCTATATTTGTTTTTGTTCCTTGGGTCCTGTTCTCATCTAGTGATGTTTTTCAAGGAGCCTTTAAAGTTTTGGCCTATTTTGTAGCATGAGGCATTCATTTTCAATAGTACCTTCATGTCACAAATGGAAGGAAGCACAGTTGCACAATGTAAAAATCAGTCTTTCCTCAGATCCCACTTCCAGATCCTATCATTATGTCATATTTGGTTTCTGCCTCTAAGAAAGCATAGCATTTTCATTTTCAACTCAGCTGCTCATTTCTCAATTTTTATATTCCAGCTCAGCCAACCATCTTGTGACCCTGTCTGCTGTTGACAGCTGGATTATACTGCCGAAGAATTTATTTCAGTGAGTTTGAAACTTTACTCTTATCTGACCTGCTGATTTCAGTTAAACATGAAAATCTGATGCCAAATGAAAAGATGCCAGTATTTAAAAATTCACTTGTAACTCTATTGTTATTGACACATAGATTTTTCACTATGTAGTTTTTTGTGTAGAAGTTGAAAGAAACATCAAAAGCATTTATGTATCATAGAACCTGTAGGCTTTTGATTCAGACCTGGTAGGATTGTGAACTCAGTGAAAAATAAAACTAAAATATATAACTTGCACTTTCAAAATAAGTCATATGTGAGGCAAAATAAACCTTAAATCATGTAGTTGTTAGTAATCATTATTAAGAATAAAAATATATTTATATAATAGATTTTAAAAGATACGGGAGAATTTAGTTCTCATAACTGGCCATTTTCACTTTTGTTTTAGTTCATATATTTCTCAACTTCTGCTGGTCAACAATACAATTCTGAAATTGGCTTAATTACAATATTTCCACTATACTTATTTCAGATAAATTAAGCTAGGATATAGTTAAGAAAGTGCCATCACCCAACGTTCATCAAATGAAACTATTTTACAAATTCCCAACTTTCCCCTTAAGATCAAAACCAGAACATCGTCATTTGTGTATTCTAATCACTATGCTAACTGTGTCTTATTTTAACAATTCTATCTATAATTCTTAGAGCTGAAGATTTACTGAGTAATCATACTGGTTGCATCACTCAAGGTATTCATATTCTAGGGACTAGGAGATAATTTTCTCTCCATGGATTACATAGAATTTATCTCCACAGTTTAGTTTGTAAGTACTTTAAAAGGAGAGGATTTTTTAAAACATTTTTTTCTTTTCTCCTCAGTCGACAAAACATCTTATTCTACATTCATAATTTTAAAAACAATGGTAGGTACTACTTAGATATATAGATGTTTCTCAACAGGGAGCGTCTATGCTACATTTTCCAGAAAGAAGAGGAATTCTAATTTTACTTACACAAAGCAAAAAATGATAATGACACATAATTTGTCCATCTGTAATCATGGTTTCTGATCATTTCCTCATGATACTGAGAATGTTCCAAAAGTGTTTTCTGTACTGTACAAAAATTTACTGATTCAATATATTTTTGAATATTCACTAAGTATCACTGACTAATAATAAAAACAGTCACAGTCTGCTCCCTACCCTCAAGCAACTAATGATGTAGTAGTAGATGGGCAAGTGCAAAAGCACATTTCTATCCTTATTATATAAATGTGGATGTGCAATTGTTGTGCATGAATGAGGGAACGTATAAGCCCAGCAAAACTGGCTGTGGAAGGGGAATTTTATAAACCTTAATAGAGAGGTTGATCTTTTAGTTGTATGTTGATGAATAATGAAAGGTGTGTTCATAATGAATGGCCGCTTATAAGAGAACGTGTTAGGCACTCTTGGCAGAATTGTTACTGATTTGAACCTGGAGAAATTAGCAAGATTCAAATTATGGAGATATATAAGCTATGCTAAGTAAGACGTTTGAAATATTGCCTATAATGAAGTGAACCACTGACCAATTTTAAGTAGACAGTATCTTAAGTTTTTAAAAGATGTGTGCAATGGCAGATGAAAGACGGATATGTGGATGTAAAGTTCTCTACGAGACAGGGATAGTTGTTAAAAAACTAAAATACCATTGCTAGAGTCCAGGACATAATGGTGATGGCGACATGTAGTTCTTTGGCTTGGGAACCCAGGCCAATGGTGATTTTCACTGAGGTAATGTATCTTTGGCATGAATAAGTATGCAGGAAAAGGTAACGAGTTTGAGGTAAATGTGAGATACCTGTGAATAGCCAATGATTAATTCTGATGTATGGATGTTGAATTTAGGGGTGAAGAAAGAGCTTGATAAAGTAGCATTTGAATTGACTGAACCTGATATATATAAAAAACATAGACTGAACCTGGTATATATATAATATATATATATTATATATATATAATATATATATATTATATATATATTATATATATATTATATATATATTATATTATATATATATTATATATATATTATATATTATATATTATTATTATTATAATATTATTATATTATATATTATATATAATATATTATATATATAATATATATTATATATAATATTATATATTATATATAATATATATATATAATATATATTATATATATATTATATATATATAATATATATATAAATATATAAATATTTAATAATATATAAATATATATATAAATATATATATATATTTATATATAAATATATATATTTATATATAAATATATATATTTATATATATATCTCTTAATATATATATATAAATATATATATATTTAAGATAAAATTAAAAATAAAATGAGAAGAAAAGAGAAAAATCTATGAGATACAAAAATTTAGGTTATAATCAAAGGATGAAATCTCTCAAAAGTAAGTAAGTAAGAATGTTAAGGAAAATAAAGGAAGCTAGATCAAAAACTAGGAGAAAAATCTCATGGAAGTTAAAGAAGGTTTGAAGAAAACCATAGTCACTAATTCGAAATTTTGCAGAGAATGTGATTAATGTGACCATTGAACATATTAATTATTCTTCACAGGAGGCTGTTAATAACTTTTATGTCTGTGATTCCGGTGTCCTGGGAAGCTAAACTCTAGAGCAATTGAAGAACTAATTGTGGGTAAGTAATTAAAAATACAAGGTAGACTATCCCATCAGTTTACTTGTTTGTCAGTGGAGGCTAAGAGTATTAGCTAAGTGGAAATATAGTGTAAGGAAAGAATATTTTTGTGATAAAAATATCTGAACATGCTTTAAGGATGTAGTGAAAAGTCATTTGAAATAACAAGCTCTGCATTAGATAAAAAATAGATAATGGGAAATGTGTGAATTTTGGATGAGAATATTGATGACAGGTGCAACAGCACAGTGGTAGGTATTACTCCCTTTGCCTTAAACATAAAGAAAAATGCCTTTTTCTGAGATTGTGGGGAGGAGGTAGAATGGATAGTGATATTATGTGTGTAGGAGGACAATGGTGAAGGAATTCATCACTAATTTCCTCCTAACTCACTGGCAAATATCACTATCTGATAAGGGTAAGAAAATAGGGTAAAATAAAAATACTTGAGAGTAGTGGTCAAAGTTTAAAAGAGTTACTGTGGAAAACTGGATAGGGAGTTGACTAGGACCATGTGAAATATTTCCTGTATGAATCTGGAGACCCAGCTGTGTATATGGATCTTGATTTCTTTTTATAAGAAACTATTGTTACAGTTGTGTGGTTTTCTCCTGCAGCTCTCAGCAGAGATGAGTGCTGGAGCAGAGGCAGCATGTGATCAGTGCTTTTGTGGACAGGAGAGGGGAAAAGATAATGGAATAATAATGTTGCCAATGACTTTAAATGAGTAGTTGCAAAGATGTGTTATGTCATCTGCTCTGGATAGGTAAGAAAAAAGTCATGGTATACAAAGGTGATTGTAGATCGATACTAGAAGTAGACAAAAGCTTAGAAATTATTATTTATGATAATAGAATTATTAAAAATGAAAATGATAAAATAATTGAGAGCAAGATGTGTATGTGGTTCAAGGCAAATATTATGATGTTGGACTTTATAATTTTGAAGCTGGTATACCTTCAACTATAGCCAAGGTTCAAAATGAGGTATTGGAATTGAGTAGTAGAATTAGAGTAGAAATTAAGAACATTGGAAGATAAATTTAGTAAAAGTACCAATCATAATTTTTATATTTTACTTTATAATTAGCATAACTTTTGAAGTTGCCTTGGTTGATGGTGATGGTAGAAGTTTAGATATTATGAAACACATGAAAAGTTTTCAATAAAATATGGAAAATACACAGACAGATGTTAGATGGTAATAGCTCCATGTCAAAAACAAAAGAAAAACACACAGCAGAGGAGTAATTAGAAAATCAAAGAAGTCATTACATCAGATTGGCTTGGCTTTAAGCCTTACCTCTACCACTTGCTGACTATAAAATCTTGGAGAAACGATAATCTTCCCTGCATCAAAAATGTATTTTAATCCATCTGCAAATTCAAGCAAATTTCTATACAAACAAAACGTATTTTTTTTAACTAGAGATCATAAAAAGATAATGACAAAGACAAAGAAACTCTCAAATCATAAAATCAGTTTCTAATATACATTTTTCATATGGTAGCATGCATACATATATGCAAAATCTGGGAAGAAGAATATCCTTCCCTAAAAAATTACATGCAGTGACATTCACATTTATAGAATGACTAATAAGAAAATTGTACAACTAAAACATTTTGCTCATTTTCATTCTTATTAGGACATTTTAGACTTAAAACTTGTCATCCTATTATTCCAAGGTAAGCAGTTTATTCACTGCCTCAAATTTTAAACAAAAAGTTGAAGAGGTTTTCTATTTCTAATTGTGAAACAGTTTTTTGGAATAAGACTAACATCTCTACTGAAAATGAATCCATAAAAAGTAGAAGGAAAAAAAGAATATAGGGCTTCCCTGGTGGCGCAGTGGTTGAGAGTCTGCCTGCCGATGCAGGGGACACAGGTTCGTGCCCCGGTCTGGGAAGATCCCACATGCCGCGGAGCGGCTGGGCCCGTGAGCCATGGCCGCTGAGCCTGCGCGTCCGGAGCCTGTGCTCCGTGGCGGAAGAGGCCACAACAGTGAGAGGCCCGCGTACTGCAAAAAAAAAAAAAAAAAGAAGAATATAAAAGCAGAAATCAAGAGGAAAAATAATAGTAATTGCCCATTAGAAAAAAATCAAAAGCACAAGTTTGTTGATTAACCTGATTCATCATATGTAAACAACAATTGCAATTCAGTACATTAAAAAGTTGAAAAATTAAATGTGCATCTAACTTGATGCAGAACAAATCTTTGATAAAATTCAACATCTAATAATAATAATATTTCCACAAAATAATATTATAGAACAGAGCTCCCCTAAACTGATAAAGAATATCTACAAAAAATTTAGCAAACATCACAGTTAATTTGAAACATTGCAAGATTTGCTCTTGTTGTTGGGCATAATTAAATGACAATAATCACCTCTTTTGTTCATCAGTAGTCTGACTATCCTAGTGAGTACAATAATAAGTGAAAAATGGTAAATCTTGGAAATGAAAAAACACAAATGTTATTAATTTACAGACTACATGCTCATGAATTTAGAATATCAAAATGATCTAGAAAATAAACTGTTATTACAAATATGTTAATATAGGAATTTTACTGGATATGAGGAAATATAAAAAGGAACTTTCTACATATACACACCAGATTATTAGAATGTATAAGCACACACATTTTGGAGATGATGTGTCAGGAGGATTATCTACATCTTCTAAAATAGAGTATGGTTTCACATCACTTAAATGACTAATAAATCCCTAGAATTCTCTTCTTCCCAAGGAAAAATTTGCTCTAATTGGTATTTACCTTGCTTGTTTAACTATAAAGGACTTTACCCAAACAGCATTTTCCTGTTGTGACCTTTTATGACAATGTGTTATTAGCAGCATAGACAAGAACAGGGAGAATTTCTGCTGATCACAAATCTTACCAGGGACACTAAAAAAAAAAAAAAAAAAAAAAGACAAGCTGCCTTAAACTACAAATGACTTTTTCTGTCCCATACCTTAACATTCTCTGAGAGGCAGATCAGCATAATTAGTAAGGGCCAGTGAATAACACTCACAGCTGGCATTTTTATATGCAGTTGTGAATAAGTGAAGGACTATAATCATGATATTCTCCCTACTTGCTTTTGTGTGTTGATATTCAATTATAGTGATGTTTTAAAAGTTAAATGAAGAATAAACTAAAAGATAAAAGCTCAAAAAGGGTCTTTGAGAGAAGAAATCTTTTCTGAGTTTAAATTCTGATTCTGCTTTTTTTGTGTGATCTCATGTGAGTCTCACTTTTTCATCTGTAAAATGGAGAAAGGATAATAATAACCAGTGCACGGGGTCATTGGCTGAATTTTAATGTTTGTAGAAAGTACCTTGTGCAGTAACTTGTGTATAAAGTGGGCTCAAAAGGAAAAGACAGTCACTGTAGTGTTGTAATAATAGTAGTAGAAGTGGTAGTCATTATTATAAAGACCCTTGACTTCCATATATCATTGCATGTCAATGAGGATTGAAATACCTCTCTGACTCAAAAGATGATTCAGTAAATTCAGTAGAGAGAGAGAGGGAGAGAGGGAGAGAAAGAAAGAAAAGAAAAGAAAAGTAAAGAAAAGAGAAAGCAATATGCTCTTGGTTTCATTTTGCTACAGCATTTGTGTTTCATTATTTTATTTGCATATTTTAGTTTATTTTGTTTTATATTTTTACTAGTTGTTTTGGTATAATAAAGCGTAAACCAAATGACAGTGAACCCATAAAATAAAAAAGCATCTCACTTTACTGTGGATTTAATTTGTTTAAAAAATTACTTATTCTTCCCCCCAAAACTATAGCTTTCAGTTTTCTTATTAAGATTAAAGATTTAAAAAGATGTGATCTTCAAGATCTGTTCTGTTTCTAAAATTATGTCTGTGTGTGAATAGACAATATTTAAGTAAACTCTGACAATTGTTAGAGATTAAAAATAAAGTTTAGGGCTTCCCTGGTGGCGCAGTGGTTGAGAGTCCGCCTGCCGATGCGGGGCACATGGGTTCGTGCCCCGATCCGGGAGGATCCCACGTGCCGCGGAGCGGCTGGGCCCGTGAGCCATGGCCGCTGAGCCTGCGCTCCGCAACGGGAGAGGCCACAACACTGAGAGGACCGCGTACCGCAAAAAAAAATAATAATAATAAATAAATAAAGTTTAAAAAGAATATAGAAAGAAAGGCAGAGAGGAACCCAGGATAAAAAATAACTATAAGGGTTACTTCTGTTAAACAGTTTTGTGATAGTATGAGCTGCTATTCAAAGTAGTACTAGCAGTCCTAGCCAGAGCAATTTGACAAGAAAAAGAAATAAAAGCTTCCAGGTCAGAAAGAAAGAAGTAAAATGACCTCTCTTTGCAGATTACATGATCATATATGCAGAAAACCCTAAAAACAACAAAAACTAAATGTTAGAAATCAGTGAACTCAGTAAAGTTGCAGGATACAAAATCAGTGTCATTTCTATACATTAAAAATGAACTATCCAAAGATGAGATTAAGAAAACCATCTTATTTACAATAGCATCAACCATAATAAAATATTAGGAGCAAACAATCAAAGAGAAAGACTTGTATACTGAAATTATAATACATTTATGAAGGAAATTAAAGAACACACAGATAAATGGAAGGACATTCTATGTTCATGAATTAGAAGAATAATATTGTTAAAATAACCATACTACCCAAAGTAATCTACAGATTCAATGCAATCTCTATCAAAATCTCAATGGCATTCTTTACAGAAATAGAAAAACTAATCCTAAAGTTTATATAGAACCACCAAAGACCCTGAATAATTAAAGCAACCTTGAGCAAGAGGAGAGCAGGAGACATCTCACTTCCTGATTTCAAAATATACCACAAATGTAAAGTAATCAAAACAGTATAATACTGGCATAAATACAAACATATAGATGATTGGAACCAAATAGGCAAACCAGAAGGAAATCCACACATTTATAGTCAGCTAGTCTTTGACAAGGGTGCCAAAGACACACAGTGGAGAATGTATCAATGGATAGCATTGGGAAAGCTGGATATCCACATGCAGAAGAATTATATTGGACCTTATCTCACTTCATATTTAAAAATCAACACAAAATGGATTAAAGACTTAAACATAAGACCTGAAAACATAAAATAACCAGAAGGAAACAAAAGAAAAAGCTTATTGACATTGGTCTTGGCAATGATTTTTGGGATATGAAACTAAAAGTAAAGGCTATAAAAGCAAAAATGGATAAGTGGAACTATATCAAACTACAGAGCTTCTGCATAACAAAGGAAATAATCAACAGAGTGAAAAGGCAATGGGAGAAAATATTTGCAAACCATGTATCTTATAAGGGGTTAATAGCCAAAATATACAAGGAACTCGTCATACAACTGAAAAGCAAAAGTCAATTAACCTGATAAAAAATGGGCAAGGACCTGATTAGACATTTCTTAAAAGACGTATATACAAGTGGCCAAAAGGTATATGAAAACATTCTCAACATAACTAATCACAATGAAAATGAAAATCAAAACCATGATGAGATATTAATTCCCAACTATTAGAATGGCTGTTATCAAGAAGACAAAAATAACAAGTGTTAACCAGGATGTGGAGTAAAGGAAAACCAACACTGTTGGTGGTTTGGATAGCATCCTTTTCAAAAATAACTTCAATCCATTTCTCTTTTCTGAGTAAATAGGCTAATGACAACTTTGCCTTACATGTAATGACAGGAATGAAATGGTATATCAATGCTCTGCTCTATTTGAAATGCTACAGCAAATTGGGGGAGGGGAAATAAATATAACTCACATATAGTTGTTGTTCTTGTTTTTCCATTGGCTTTTGGTTTTGGTTTTGCACCTACATAAAATCTTCACACTATTGTCTCTAGAGAAGCAAAGCACTACAATTATATTATACCATACACTTAAAGGTATCTAAGTAGTAGGCCAATGTAAATGCAGATTTTTTGAGTACTTACTAAAGTTGCTATCTTTTTCATAAACAAAAAGACACTAAGGAGAGAAGCATATTTTGTTCAATATTACAATTTATCCTTTAACAACATGCGTTTGAACTGTGTGGGTCCACTTATACTCAAATCTTTTGCAATAAATGCATACTACAGTACTACACAATCTGAGGTTGGTTGAACGTATGGTTGCAGAACCATGGATATGGGGAGCTAACTGTAAAGTTACACACAGATTTTCAGCTGTGAAGAGCTTGGACACCCCTAACCCCTGTATTGCTCAAGGGTCAACTGTATATCAAACAATTTGAGTTTGACATTGTTCAAATAAAGATGACTCATTGGGGTTTGACTTCTCTTGCTTTGCTTGGAGCCCTGAGACTACATTTGTGACTAGCCTGAGCAAGACTGCTGGAAGACTAGACATCACATAGAGGAGAACCAAGGCAGTCCTGCTAAAAGTCAGGTAACTACCAAATGAGACCATCCTATATCTTATAGCCACTTTCCCATCTTCCACTCGACAACAGACACAAGAGAGGGCCTTATATTAGGTGACCTAGCCCATACTAGAAGTCAGCCCATTAACTTGTTGGCCAAATAAGGATTATGTTGTTTAAAATTGTTTGATTGCACAGCAAAAAGTAAGTGATAAATTCACTAATAGAAATTAGGTGAAAAAATAAGATCTTTTGAAGAAGACTGCAGTAAAATAATCTACAAATAAGAAATTCATAATTTGCAAAGTGGTACGTCTGCTCAAGGGTTTAGAAAACTGAAGTGATCTGACATCAGAAAAAAACAAAGTCTACCTAGTGATGTAGAAAATGTCCAAACAATAGTGGTGTGCCTGATTGTACCATTAACTTAATTGTCATATAGGTCCTGGTATTCTATAGCATTTTGTCTGATCAGATAGATGAGTTGACTCTGTCTCAATGAAACAGAAATGATGAATTTAATGTTCTTGTGCCACATAAATTCATTATATTATGTGACCAGAGAGTTTAACTTTGTCAAGCTAGCTGTCTGTAAATTTCAAATTTTTGTCACTAGAGGAATCATGAGGGATTGTACAAAGAATTATTGCAGTCTACCATGGCATAAAAATCAGTTCAGAATACTTTTCTTTACTAAATATTCACATTTGTTCCAACTTTATTGAGATGTAATTGACATAGAACATTGTGTAAATTTAAGATGCACAGTGTGTTGATTTGATACACATATATATTTCAATATTAACACCTTCCATCATGTTACATAATTACTATTTATTTTTTATGGTAAGAACATTCACATTTTAAGTATATCTCAGAGTAATTATACTTGTACAGTGAATTAACTGTAATATACGTTATCTTCTTTTAGCTACTCTTTATTTAGTCCATTGCTTTAAAAAAATCACTTTATCCCTACTTTAAACTAATAATTATGATTTAAGAACCAAAAAAAAATCACAAGATTATTAAAATGCAGTTGATTTTTTAAACTAATCTTATTTAATTTCATGCTTTCTCCACAGTTGTCTAATTGTTCTTTAATGATCTTAGAATTTTTGTCTCAATAAGCTTGCTAGGAGAAAACTCTATATTTGTATAAACCTTTGTATGAGCTGGGAGGGAAAACTCCTATATCCAATTTACCATGTTAGAAAGACCCATTTCTTTCTTTTTTTTTTTCTTTTTCCTTGTTCTATCACAAAATAAGTTAGGTGAAAATAAAACATTTGTCGACACTTACATGCAATTAATGATTTTTTTGTCCTATACTTTAATTAAATTCTATTTAAGTCCATTCTTTAGGCAATAAAACCATGTAGAGATTCTTACTTTTTTTCAAATTTATTTCTCATAAAACAGACTCAATATTATTTGTTTCCCATGAAAATAAGAGAAACAGTGACCCTACTTGCAAATTTACTCATAGACTAATTTGCCCTTCCATATTTTGTGGGATTGAAATTATGACCACTTTCAAAGCCACAGATATATGGATCCCATACTTTTGTTTTTTTCTTATATGGGTAGTGAAATATTATGGGTTATGAGAATTAACGCTCAAATAAAAGCTCAAATAGTTTAAAATACTATTCTAAAGTTGAAAATTAAGTTCCACTTGATTTCATTTTTATCATCTGAGTTTTATAATGTAATTACATGTATTTTTTTGTTTATTTACACTCAGTCAAATAATATTTATAAAATGGAAATCACTTGAAGCTTGTACTTCTTTGAAATTCAATTTATTGTATTGCTTTTTAACAAAAAAAATGTGCAAGTAGAATGGCCATAGGGAAACATGGTTTTAATAATAATAAGAACCGTAATAATTAATATTATTGTGTGCAGGTACTGTGCTATTTTCCATGAATTAATTACTTTAACTTACTTTAATTGAGAATAATTCCAAGTTTTTCTCATGAGGAAACTGAGGCAAATATGTCTACATAGAGTAAGGACTATAGATTATATTGGAGTTCAAGTTATCTAATTCCAGCTATTTTTTTCTTTGTCATTATTTTCTGATTACCATGTACTAAACAACTACAAACTTGAAATCAGAAAGACGTGTGACTTGATAAGCTATAGTACTGACAAATTTGGGCTGAGCCACTGCACTTTCTGTAGCTGTCACTTCTTGAAAAATATATTTTTTGAAAAGCATCTTGGCATAAATAGAAGAATAATATATGGGTGTAAGCAAGGGTAAGTTAATTATCTCTTACTGATTTCAGACTACTAACATTCTCTCATTGATGCCACATCCCACCTAAATAATTGATTAGACACCCTGGTTATGCTCTAGATAAACAGAACCTACGTACTTTCTTCTCCTACTTCCTATTTTTATTGAGAAACTGTTTTATGCTATGTATTGTTAAGTGTATAGAAACAGAGTCTATATTCCATTGGTAGAGCAAACTTTCTGGTTGGATACAGAACAGATATTTTCTTTCTTTTCTTTTCCCAGAAAAAACTCAATTAAGCCAGTTATGTCATGGCTATATTTGTCTAAAATATCAGTGTGTTTATATGAACATATGGAAATTACTAGAGAACATCAAGGTAATATATTGAGGAAGTAAAAATAATTAAATAGAAATGTGAAAAGAAATTTATGTATCATTTCTTTGTTAAAGTATCATCTGATTCTTTTTTACTGGTTCTCTCTTTACTTGAATTTCTTTTTGTGCATACAAAATTTTATGAAGCCTGCTTGGACAAATCAAGTGTTTTGTAGGCCTAAATAATTATATATGAAATAAGTTTACTCTGAATATTTCTCTAACTTATGTCACTTCTGTTATTTCTGTTCTTGAAATATTCCTGTCTGTGGCATTATACTTTCTTATATTTACTGTTACTTTTCTAATTCCTTCCTTTTATTAATTTACCTCTCTCATTCTACCTACCAAAATTGTCAGTGAACAATTTGTTCCCTTTTCCCTACAATAACTCCATCACTCCATAATCAATCTTTACAAATTCAATAATTACATTTTTCCTAAAAATTATATGCTATGACTAATTCCCTTGCTGAAAATCTAAATATATTGTATATTCATGAGATATTGTTTTCATTCTCACATCAAACTCCATATGTTTAAAGCTGTGCTCATTATCTCTTACACCAAACTGACTCCCCTTCTTTGCCACATATTTTTTATCAATGATACTATGATTAACCTATTCCCCAAGTGAACCATTTTTGGTATATATATATGTTTGATTCCTTCTCCACTTCATCACTTTTATGATGATAATCTAGGCAATAGACTACTGAAAGGCACTAGGCAGGTTTCTAGATCAAAGTTAGCCATAGTTAGCTTGTTGCTGTTGATAAATCAGTTAACATTATAGCTCCTAAGTTTATTATATCTGAAATAATGGCAGTAGACTAGCTGCTCTTCAAAGAGCTGACATTACTTACATTTTCACTTTTTAATAGTATATTTTAATAAAAATAATTTCTTAGTTTTTATCTAGTTCAGTTTATCAATGTTCCTCTTTGTGTGTGTGTGTGTGTGTGTGTGTGTGTGTGTGCTGTTTAAATAATATTTATCCATCCCAAGGTAGATGGGATGTATGCCTAGAGTTTCTGCTCAATATATATGCCTCACCAAAATGGGAAAGATATACTACTAGGTTTACTTCTAGTAGTTTCTAGAAGATTTAAATCCATTTAGGAAGATAAATAAATAAATAAATCCATTTAGGATAGGTTTTTATGTATGGAACATGAACTAGGGATCAAGATTTATTTTTAATAAGTATTTAATTAAATATTTTTATTTAAAACACTCTGATCTCTCCATTGTACTCCAATGATGATTTGCTATAAATTCAGTCTGTTCTATTGGTCTATTTTCTACCCTTTGCCAGTAGCACATTGTCATAATCTTTCTAGTCTTACACAAAGTTAGCTAATAGAAGTCGTCCAACTTTGTCCTTCTTTAGGATTGTTTTGACTATTCTTAGTTCTTAGTCCTTTGACTTTACATATTCATTTTAAGATCAGTGTTTAAAATTTAAAAAACAGACAAAAATAAACAAACAAACAAAAACACTGCACAATTCCTGGTAGGATTTCATTGAATCTGTGGTAAATTTGGGGAAAATTGACATCTTAATAATATTGAAACTTCCATTAAATTATATGGTATAAACCTTCATCTTTTCAAATATTTTTAGTTGTTTTTAGTAATATTTTGTAAATGAGACATCTTGCATATTTTTCATTAATTTTGCTTCATACTTCTCTCACTACTATCCACAATCTTATGCGGGATCGCCTTTTCCCAGTCTTGGGTCATATCAGGCAGATCTTCTACAGCTTTTTCCATTGGTTTTGAAATATTATAACAGATTTATTTTCCAGTATTAAAAATTTAATATTATTTAAATTAAATAATCCATTTCGAAGCATTTTCTTTTAGCCTAAATTCCGGACTGACTCTTGGTTTCAAAGTCCTCTAGTAAAGAAGAAAGGTTCCCTCTTTTCTTTCAATATCCTTAATCTAGACTGTCTTTTCTTAACTATTCCTTGATGTACACATTATACCCCTTAGTTAAACTCTTGGAACTCTCACTCTGCTTTTTACCAGATTCTATAACCTTAGGTTCCTTACTTCATCAGCCAGACCTGTTTGGTGGTATATTTTCCAGATAACTTCAGCCTGGCTACCTTCTTCACTGTGCATATGGTTTACCTAAAAGAATCACAATCTGGAAGAGGAAACCATACTCACTGTACTCATTTCCTTCCATGCCATTGAAAGCTGATCAGCCAGCCCATCCCTTCTGAATTTTCCCGGAGAGAGTCAGACACCAGTTTCTAAGCCTCCCAAATTTCGAGGACATATGCCAGTTTTATTAATAATTCTCTTATGCTCCATGCAAGGAGTAGCTTGGGGTCAATATAAGGTTTTATGAAGCTTATCAAGCATTGATCCAGGGACAATATGCAGATCTTCCCTCTTGGAGATCACCACTCCCCAAATCTCAAGTTCTCTTGATGCCATCTCACTTAGCTTGGAGGTAGAGGTGAGTGCCAGAATGGAAAGGGAAAGAAAAATGTTTAGAATTCTCTATTCACATAAATCAATAAATAGGCCTCCTGTTAGCTCTTTAGCCTTCTCTCATATGGACTAGATTTGGGTGTTTATTGCTTAACCAGTTTGTCTGCCTTTTAGCATGTCTTGCATAGAGGTTGCTAGCAAATTCTTGTTAGATAAAATATAAAAATTCCCACTTAATATCATGTTGTATAGCAAAATGCCTAGCTCACATTAAATGTTCAATAAATGTAGATGCAATAATCATATTATTAGCACTTGGAGCTAAAAAATAATGATGTGTATTAGAATGAAGATGGAATTTAAATTATTTTTACTTATAGATCTAGATCCTTGATCTTGGTCAAGTCAGTAAACTTCTGCTTGTCTCAGTTTATGGATATAAATACACACACATCATGCATAACTTTTGCAGTGAACTCTGAGCTCCCTTCCACCTATAATGACCTATAATTCTACCCACTATTCAGTCAATACAAGTAATTGTTGAGTTTAATTTACTATAACTATATGCTCAAGCATAAATGTAAAAAGAGCTTTATTTTAGTCTTCATCATCTCAAATAAGGATATACTCACCACAGATGAATGCAGATTCAAATCCCATGAAGATGATAATATACTAAGGGAATCTCAAGCATATTAATTCATCTCCTTTAGGTCTAGGTTTGTTGGGCATAGAGAACCCACTTAGATACGCACCATAGAATAATTTACTTAACCTTGATTACATACCAAGTCTGGAATGTTTTATTCTAAGACTTGGATATTGCTCTTTGGAGTTCCAAAGTTAAAGGGGAATGTCATATTAGGAGTTAAGAGACCAAAAAAGCTTGAAATGAAATGAGATAAAACACATTTCCACCTTTGTCTTATTTAAATTAAAGGGATTTCATACATCTTCTCACAATATTTCATAAGCATTAAACCTTGACAATAGTTGGGCTTCTACATCCTTTGAAGTGAGAGATAAAGCCAAAAGCTGAAATCCATTAACCTAAGCCACTTGCATTTGTAAAAAGCAACACAATTAGTATTTCCCTAGGATGGCTGATCAAATGGAACCAAGTTGCTGAATCTATTAAACGTGCAGGCCTGAATTGTATATAGCCACATGTTCACTCTACAAAAGGTGTCAGGTATTATGTTTGTAGATCCTGGATTTTGATATAACCCGAAGGGAAAAGCCCGTATCTCTGTGTGACTCAATGTCACTTCTGAAAAAGTCATCTGTCTTTTTATTGTGCATATAAATTTAGGGCATTACTAGGAAGCACGATCATATTTTCTTTAATGTAAGATGAAATATTTCCCAGAGTAGGACAGTAATTCAAATAAAACCCAAGAAATAATGCATCTGTGTCCATCTCTCTAAGAAATGTATAGTCCCACATACCACTAAAAAAAAAAATCTCTGGTCCATTTAAATGATCTGTTCAAAGGAAAGTGTATCCAAATAAAAATCAGACTTCTGTTTAACAAAAATTCTCTCAAAACCAAAATCAAAATACCATGAGATACACTTCCTATTAAAATTTAATATAAAATTCCAGACAAGCCATTCTTATTTTTATTCGAAGTGTCATAATGTTAACATAAGAATTGAATTTGAAACACAATTTAACATTAAAAAATGTCTCAGCTTTCAAAAGTCCTAGGAGAAGGAGGCCTTGTGGTGACCTCATTATTCGGTTTTAAATTTAGCAAAGGAAGAGCTGACAGAGTAACAAGGACTATGGACAGAGGTGGCAGCGGTGGAAAGCAGAGCCTTTTGGAAAGCAGAGCCTTTGGAAAGAATAGACTCTGTCCTCACAGTGAAGAGCTCAAAAGTATAGGGCCATAGCTGAAACTTGGAGAAATCCAGGGGTTTTGTATATGTTGTCCTGAAATAAGAGCATCCACAATTTTTCTTCTGCTTCCTTTAGAGAGATTTTTTTTAATGTATCCAACTTATACATGCTGATTACGATGAAATGAAAGAAATTTGTTAAGAGAAGGAAAAGACACATTTTTAAAACAAACTTTGTTCAATTTATGTAATTGGAGTACTTTTAAAAATTTTATTAGTTTTAAATTTGAAAATAGTATATGATATAAAAAACATCCAGATGAAAAGAAAAATTAGTATATGACTTTGATATTTTTGTAAAAATCCAAATTGATATGCTGTCTTCATACTTAAGCACTTTTTAAAAAAGGTTATTCCCCCCAAAATTACTCTTTGAAGAGCATAATATATACCACTGTATTTTACCAATGTAAAACCTAACACTCAGAGTATTTAAATGATTTCATTTTAAAAATTGTTGGACAAAGACCGTAACTAGGGTCTTCTTACAGATCTTATCAAATTTAATAGGCATTGCTCTCTTCTCGTATGGACTTATTCATCATGGAATCAAAGTTAAATATTTATAGTTATATGTCTGCACACAAACTGCTTCTTGGGCTTGGCTGAATTAAAACAGAATTTTTCCCTTCAGAGTTTTCATTAAAGTTGAAACTGATAACCAATTGCATCTAAGAATTTTAGGGAGATAATGGATGTACATTAGAACTTCAGAACATAAAATGTAATATCTATATGTAAAGCAAAGTGCTGCAGGTTTCTGGAAATTAGCTGTTGTGCATCTTATGTATTTATTTATTTTACTATAGCCATGCAAGCAGGAGGAGTGGTTACTTGTCAGTATGCCCCCTCAACACAGCACCATGCTGGATACATAGTATATACTTAATAATATTCCTCAGTGAAATAAATATGAATACATGAATGAAATGGTTTGCCAATGAACATGCCTTTTAAAGTGTTTTCATTTTTTCCCACACTATCAGGGGGAATAAAAAAAGAAGTGATTAAAAATTAAAAGATTATAACCATCCAGATGAAAGGCAGTCAATATCTGGAACTGACTTTACATGAAGGTGTTTATGAAGTGGTTTCATAGAAAAATTCTGAAGTGTATGTAGTAGCCAATAGACTGAAGTGTATGTAGTAGCCAGTAGACTGAAGTGTATGTAGTAGCCAGTAGAAATGTTGCATCTTTTTAAAAAAAACAATGTAACAAAGAAACTTTAGATTTTCTTAAATGGGAAAAATTATTTCTGGTTACAGGTAATCTCAAAGCTATTTGTTTCCTGATTAAACTAAAAAATAGTCGGTCCACTCCAGCACAAATCAGAGAGACAATATTGAAAAGTCAGATGACAAATTAGAGAGCATGTTGTATAGTAGCATCAAGTCTTGTTAACTAGATGCAATTCCGCATTTTGAAAAAAAAAAATTGAAAACAAAATTATTTAAATTTAGCATTTTATAAATCTGTGCAAATTAGAATAGCAATATGTAGATCTAAAAAGTATTAAAATAACAGAATACTCTGCAGACATGAAAATGAGAATTCTTTGAAAATGATATTATGAATCTAAATACAAAGAATTTATCATCACAGCATAGCTTCCTTACAACATCCTCAGGAAGAATCAACGAAAACAAAGAAAAATAAATTCATCTGGCTAAGACTCCTATTAGTTCCAAATTTGAGGAAATATGGTATGTTACCACCAACAGCATGAAGTAGGAGATCTGAAAAAATAAGTGAACTCTAAGACAAAAATATCACTGGAGATAAAGGACATTTTAGAATGTGAAAGGGTCAATTTATATAAGGAAGATATAAAACTTATAAATATATGTGCACCTAACAAAAGAGACCCAAAATATATGAAACAAAACCTGGTAGAATAGATTGGAGTTATAGGCAATTCAACAATAGTACTAAAAGACACTAATAATTCCCTCCCAAAAATGAGTGGAAGCAAGCAGACAAAAAAAAAATATCTGTAAGTATATAGAGGACTTGAAAATACTATCAACCAACAGACCTAACTAACCTCTTTAGAACACTCCATACAACAGTAGCAGAAAGCATATTCTTCTAAAGTCGATAAAGAACACTCTCCAATATAAATAATATGATAATCCATAAAACAAACTTCAGTAAATATAAAACCATTGAAATCATACAAAGTATGTTCTCTGACCAAATTGGAGTTAAATTGGAAAGGAGCAACAGATGGAAATTAGGGAAATCCACAAGTAAATATGGAAAATAATACACTTAAAAATAGTTTATAGGTTAAGGAAGAAATCACAGGGAATTTAGAAAATGTTATGAACTAAATGAAAATAAAACCACAACATATTACAATTTACGGGATTCAGCTAAAGAGATGCTTATAGGAATACAAAATACCACAGAATGGGTGGCTTAAACACCACAAGTTTATTTTCTCACAACTCTGGAGACCGGAGATTCAAGTGTTGGAAGATTTGGTTTCTCCTGCGGCCTCTGTCTTTGATTTACATATGGCTGCCTTCTTGCTGTGTCCTCACAGGGCAGTTCCTCTGTGCCTGTCACATCTCTGCTGTCTCTTCCTCTCCTGAAAGGGTCACCAGTTCTGTTGGATTAGGGCTCCGTCCTTATACTCTCATTTAACCTCAACTACCTCTTTAAAGGCCCTATCTCCAAATACAGTCACATCAGGGGTTAGGGTTTCAACATATGAATTTTTGTGGGATATATAATTCAGTTCATAACAAGCTCTAAATGCCTACGGTAAAAAATAAAGAAATAACTCAAATCAAAAATCTCAGTTGCAGTCCTGAGACACTGGTAAGAACAAACTAAACCAAATATAAGCAGAAAAAGAAATATTAAAGATTAGAATGGAAATCAATAAAATAGAAAACAGAAGAACAACAGAGAATAAAGAATTAGTACTTTGTAAAGGTCAAGTAAATAAATTGAATTACTAATTTAAAATCTCTCCATAAACTATACCAGGCCCAAATGAGTTCATTGCTGAAATACAGAAAACATTTAATGAAAAAAAAAAAATCAATCCTTTAAAAAACTTAGAGAAAACAGAGGAAGAGGGAATATTTTCTGTATTATTCTACTAAGTCAATATTACCATGATACCAGTGCCAAAACAAGACATCACAAGAAAAATAAAAATTACAGATATCCCTGATAATTATAGATATAGGGATCTATAATTATTATATAATTAAAATATCTATAATTATATATATAGGGATAAACAAATATAGACAAAAATTATATAAACTATTAACAAACTGAATAGAGCACTATATTAAAAAAAGATTTTACAGTATTGCTACGTGATATTTATCTCAAGAAGGCAAAGATGGTTTAACATAAAAAGTAATTTCATGTTATACTTCATATTGCTTGAATGAATGACAAAAGCCACATGGTCATCTCAAAAGAGGAAGAAGAAGTATTTGACAAAATCTATTCAAGACAAAGACAAAATTCTCAATAAATGAGGAAAGAAAAGGAACTTCTTAATGAGGATAAAACCATCTAGAAAACAAACAAACAAAAACTAGAGCTAACATCATACTTGCAAAAATGAATATTTTCCAAGAGATCAAGGTCCACTATCTCATCAACTCTCTTTGATGTTGCACTAAAGGTTCTAAGCAGTGCAAAGAGGCAAAAAAAGAAAAAGAAAACAGCACCCATAGGAAAGGAAAAAAATAAAACTGACTTACTTCACAAATGACATGATTTTATATGAGTACTGTCATAGGAGAGAAGATTAATATGCAAAAAAATTATTCCTATATACTAGCAATGAACCATTTGAAAATAAAAATTAAGAAAATATTCCATTCACAATAGCACCAAAAATAATAAAAGTCTTGGGAATAAAATTAACAAAAGAAATGCAGGAATTGTACACTGAAAACTACAAAACAATGGTGGCAGAAATTAAAGTTCTAAGTATAACTTTTAATTTAAAAATTAAAAGTTAAAATTTAATACTACTATACAACCTAGTAACTTCCACTCCTAGGAATCTAACCAAGTAAAATGAAAACACATTTCTATATGAAGACATGTTTGTCTCCAGAATCAGGATAGGAGCAGAGACTTGTTAAGCATGAGACCCAGGACCAGACGATACTGTTGAACTATAGCTCTGTTCTGTAATTATTAGGCTGTTGGTCTTGAGAGATTCATAAACCTCATCCATGCATGTTCACTGGAGCCCAGAAAATCTTTCTAAACAACTACATTTCTTGAATACCTGTCATTTCCTTAATAAAAATTATTTCTAAAATTCTGTTAATTAATGAATTCTTATGTAAACATAATTTTAATATTTTAATAATTTGGCATTAGCCATCTCTAAAATTTTGATTCCTGTTTAGCATGTTTCAAATACTAACTACTATTAACTTAATTAAACAAAGGAGGCCATTAGACTGAGGAAGCTCTAATGCCATGGAGACCTACACAAGCAAACCGAAAGCTAAGTCTGTAAATGCCTCAAGGTTATGAAATAGAAACTTAAGGACAATCAATCTCAAACAGCCAACAAGGCCTTTAATCCATAGGCAATCAAATAATGTCCTTCTTTTGCTTCCACACCTTCTCTATATAAGTCATTGATGTACCTCCTGTGGGAAAACACCCCTAACCACTACCGGTTAGCTGCTGCCCAATTCCAATGGATTTTTGTTCAAATAAACCCTTCAAATTTTTAATATGGCTCAGTATATCTTTTAACACTACTTTAAAAATTAACAATAACATACACACATATATCACACTCTTTATATACAGTATTTCAAAGTAAATTATCATATAGGAAATTTAACAACATGCACTACGAAAGGTTCCCATATTCAAAAAGTGTTTAATGATATTTAATTCAATAATTCAGGAACTAAAATGAAACATCCCACATATCTTGATCCTCTTTACTAGTGACAAATTGTTTTATCAACTATATGCATGACTGGTGAAATTTTGGCCTTGAACATTCTTCAAAATGGATTATAAGATGTATCAGATATGAAAGACTGAGGTAAAAAAAACACTTTAAACTCAGAACCGCAATCAATAATCGATATTATCTCTGCCAAACTTTTCCCCTTCCCCCTGCCCACCCCTCCCCCTTCCTCTCCCTCTCTCTCTCTCTCTCACAGATACACACACACACACACACACACAGAGTATAACATCACATGATCAGGGGCTCACTAAAATGAGCTTCTACTTCTCACAATTTTAAATGTTCTTAATTCTAACTTAAGAATTGTATCACTTCCAAACCACTATTAAATATTTCTAAAATGTATTTTCTTTAAGCCAAGCAAATTACTGCAACATTGGGTTGTATTTCTAAAGCTTGAAATGAGATTACATTTAAAAGTCCAAGAAATATTGTTATAGCTGACATTAATTCA
Source organism: Grampus griseus (assembly GCF_964374135.1). Lineage (NCBI taxonomy): Eukaryota > Metazoa > Chordata > Mammalia > Artiodactyla > Delphinidae > Grampus > Grampus griseus. The sequence goes on along the minus strand of NC_139003.1, from coordinate 30,469,815 downwards.
TAAGTATGTACACTTTTATGACTAAACGTAGTGATGGCAAGCAAAGGTTTAAAATAGAAGGCCATAACTTGATAAAATTAAAATAAATATTCAGTTTAAAAACCTAAAAAAAAAATTAAAAAAAAAAGCTGTCCCAGAGCTTCCAGTAATTTTGCCTGGCCTTATTTGTAAATGAAAATTGGAAATCATGATATTACTTGTTCAAATCCTGAATTATAAAATGTATTTGTTTTTGCTATAAAAAAGATTTAAAACCACAATGTTTGAAACAAGTTCAACTGTGTTTAATTATTCATTATTTATCTGAGTCAACATCAGTGTTCTACTGGGCTCAGAAGTGATAAGTGATATTGAATAGTAGCTGTAGAGGTATTTCAAGACAAACTTTGTTCTTTGAAAATCATGCTTTTACACATAGCCCACTTCCTGAGAGAGAAAGTGATATTAGTAGGTAAGCAGAAATAGAAATGACGTTGATATAACACAGCAAATAATGAAGTGCTGAAAGAAAACTCCAAGCTTAATTAAAATATACTTAGAAGCAAACTATGAAGAGAGAAATGGTAGAATAGGTATTTGGCATTGATTTGCAAATCATTATGACATTTCCAACAGATTTTTCAATGATACAAAACATAAAGCTTTGCTTAAAAAGAAGTATAAATTTTGGTTGAAAATAGCAGATACTCTTAACTGCTATTAAAAAAAAAAAAACATAAGTTCAAAGCCATAAAGGAACCTAGCCAGAAACAATGCTTTAAAAGACATGATGTAATATAGAAGAATATTTTTACCCATCATTTTAAAAAGTGACTATTTTATTATACAAAGGAATTTCACAAAAATTGCTTGAATGCAATCCCTGTTTGTAGTAATGGAAACATTACATTATATTACTCTTTGGGTTGGAATGGTATTTGTAAGGTATTCAGAAAAATAATGCCCATGGAATCAATTAAGAAAATAAACATCTTTAAAAAGAATATATAATGTGTAAAACATTGGAAATGCACAAGGAAATTAAATGTTGGATACTGAGGCAAAAAAAACAGAGTAGAAGATGGAATGGCCTCAGCATTCCCATGAAAATGTTGAGCTTATCTGGTAATAAACTGGGAACTTAGAGCATTTTCTTTCTTCCCTCCCTCTCTTCCTTCTTTCCTTATTAAAGTAACATTGATTTATAACATTATATAAGTTTTATGTGTACAACATATTATATTTCTACTTCTGTATACCCTAAAATGCTCCCCACCAATAAATTAGTTTTCATCTATCACCATACAGTTGATTCCCTTTAGCCATTTTGCCCTCCAGCCCCCCTGCCCCCTCCCCTCTGGTAATCACTACTCTGCTCTCTGTATCTAAGTGTTAGATCATTTGTTATTTTTTGTTCTTTATTGACAAAAAATTGTCTATAACTTTTTTCTAAATATTAAATAAACTGTAATGCAAAATTTTGTAATAATTTAAATTAATTTTTAGTTCTATGCATGTTGTAATTACCATTATAATTCCTCTATTGGAAGAATTAGATTAGAGATTTTATTTTATCTAACATATTTTTGTTATCTCTTTGTTCCTGAGTATTACCATTTTGGCAATGTAATCAGAGAATTATTATCTAATAAATTATTTTTTACATTTTTTTGAAATTATCTTTATTGCCAGGAATTTGGTCAAATTCATAAATATTTTATTTCTATCTGAATGAAATCTAATGGGTCCTACGTCCAAAACTGGATAATGCATTTGGCATTTTGAACAAGTTTTATGTTTTTGTTATTCAAACAGTACATACACTTCTTTATCTTCTTTTACTATTAATTATTGATATTTTGGTGTTAGATGCATGCATGTTTAGAAATCTTATATGTTCCCAGTCAGTTTAATCACTTGTCAAATATATGTGATCATTACCCTTTATTTCTAGTATGAGTTTTTAAATTTAATTCTATTTTGTGTGATATTAATGTACTAACATTCATGTTATTCATTTTTTACCTAATACATCTTTTATATTCCTATCCATTTACTGTGACTTTTCTGAACTTTATGTTTTAGAAATGCCTGGAATATAGCAGATTTTTAAAATATGCAGTCAATTTTTGGCATTTATCTTCAGTTATCTACAAAAATTATTATTCCTAGTATATATGGATTTATTTCTTAAAATTTGTTTTTATTTTATTTCTTTGTCTTGCTTCATTTTTATTTGACTAATTGCTTTTCCAGATTTATATAGTATTGTTCAAGATTTTAGTTTTATTGCACTTCTTGATTTTGATATATAAACCTACCAAAAAAGAAAATTGTTTTCAAAATTGTACTAAATTCTCTGTTTGTCTGAAAATGTCTTATTTTTACCCTCATCTATAAAAAAATTTCATTTATATAAAATATATTAATAATAAATAAAGAGGGTGGGAGGACATTTTTGGAGGTGATGGATATATTTATGGCATAGATTGTGGTGATGGTTTGTTTCAGGGATGTATAATTATCTGCAAACTCATTAAGTTGTACAAATTAAATATGCATAGATTTTTGCAGGTCAAACAGAACTCACTAAAGTGGTTTAAATATATTCTAAGAATATCATCATTTATTATGTAATCATTCTTTTCTTTCTAGAAGCTTTTACTGTTCTGTTTGTTTTTATTGTAATACATTGGTTTTCTTATACTTAAGTGGATGTGGAGATCTTTTTGTTACTAATAATTGGGAGTAATTTGGCTTTTTAAAAATGAGAACAGGTATTTTTATGTCTAGAAAAACATTAAGCTCTAATCTTTTAAATATTCTCTACCCAATTGTTTCTAATTACTTTTAAAAAATAGGTATGTGTTAAGCCATCTAACTCAGTCCTCCATGCCTTGCAATCTCTTTTTCATGCTTTCTTCTCTTTGTCTTTGTGCCACATTTTTGATATTTTATATTGATTTGTCATTTTGCACATACATATATACATATATACTCTTCAGCTGCATCTAACCTGTTATACACACACACACACACACACGTATGTTGTATGGTGAGGGGGTGTGTGTGTATGTGTGTGTTTTACTTTGCTCATTTGCAGATTTTCCTTAGAAATTTTCAATATTCAATTATGGAAATAAAATCCTGTTAATAATCTAAGTTGGGACTTGTTAGTAATATCTGCACTTTCAGCAGTCTGCATAGGAAACTTCTCATACTGCATATTTTATTCTAATACTTATATCTTCAAATCTATATAGCACCTTGCTTTTTTTTCAAGTTCCAACAATATTTGCTAACAAAGGAATTTATCTTGGTTTGTCTTCATATTTTATATGTTTGGTTACTGCTGCCAGTTTTTACTTTGCAGAAAAAAAACTTCTCAAGAGGTATTTCACTTTTTACTTTATGATTAAGTTGAAAATATTAAAAGGAATAGACTTGATGACATTTTGTAACATATGAGATTTGGTAACATGAATCCTAAAATCCTGAAAAAATTGCCAAGAGCCTCTTCATTTTCTGGATGCTTGTATGTAAATGGTTTGCAGGTTGTAATTGGTTAATATTATATGAGCACTTATCTCAATTCACAATGTAAATTTAAAATGAGGTATCTTATAATTAATAATGTGTGTAAAACCAAATTTCTAATTATATTCTTGAAAACTATGAAAGTTCATTGACTCTTTGTCAGATCTAATTAGATACAGATTTGGTTGGATAAAGACTGTGTATTAGTTTCATATGGGTGCTGCAGAAAATTACCCCAAACTTGGTGAATTAAAACAAGAAATTTATTTTCTCACAGTTCTTGAGGCCAGAGTTCAGAATCAGTATCACAGGGTTGAAATCAAGGTATTAGCTGAAATCAAGGCTGCCATCTTTTGAGAGGCTTAAGGGGAAAATCCATTCCCAGCCTTTTCCAATTTCAGGCAGTTGCCAACATTCCTTGGCTTCATTCCAGTCTTCTAAGTCAGCATCTTCAATCTTTGCTCCATCTCCACATGACCTTCTCCTCTGTTTGTAGTCAAATCTCCCTGTGCCCTCCTCTTTTAAGAAAACATGTGATAGCAATTAGAGCCCACCTAGATAATCCAAGATTATCTGGCTACCTCAAAATGTTCAACTTAATCACATCTTAATCACATCTACAAAGATTTTTACCTTATAAGGTAATATTCACAGGTTCCAGTTATTAGCATGTAGCTATCTTTAGGAGGGCCCTTTTTTAATTACCACATAGATCATGTAGAAATAACTTTCTAGACACAAGATGGAGCCACTCCTGCCCAGGGTGCCATGGCAGCAAACCGAAATTTAGATAACTTTTTTTTCCCTATTAGATTAAGTTTACTATTTACATAGTTTTTATCTTCCATAATCTTTCTTTTTTTCCTTCCAGTTTCATTGAGATATAATTGACATACAGCACCATATAAGTTTAAGGTGTACAGCATAATGATTTGACTTATCACAAAGTGGTTATGACAATACCTTTAGTGAACATCCATCCTCTCGTGTGGATACAAAATTAAAGAAATAGAAAAAAATATTTTTCCTTGTGATGAGAACTCTTAGAATGTACTTTCTTAACATCTTTTATATATAACATACAGTAGCGTTAATTCTATTTATCATATTGTAAGTTATACCCCTAGTACTTAATTACAACTGGAAATTTGTGCCTTTTGACTACATCCAGTTACCCCTCCCTCCACTCTCCCACCTCTGGTAACCACAAATCTGATCTTTTTTTCTATGAGTTTACTTTGTTTGTTTTTGAAGTGTAATTGACCTACAACACTATGTTAGTTCCTGTTACACATTTCATATTCCTATACATTTCAAAATAACCACCATGATAAATCTAGTTATGATATGTCACCATACAAAAATATGACATAGTTACTGACTATATTCCATGCACTTTTCGTTTCACATCCATTGAATCTGTGAGTAAGCATTAGTCAAATCCATTTCACCTGCCTTCACTAATCAAGGTCATTTTAATTGTTGTTACAAAGACTTACATATCCCCCTAGCAGCATGTAGCTTTAACAAGGTGTTTGCTGGAGTTGTATTCCAGGATCTTGGAGTCAGCTGTGTCTAGTTCCAGCTGAGCTGGTTAAGACTGGATAGGATGACCCACCCTCCAACTGGGGAAAAGGGAGAATGTGCGGAGGCCTGTAGCTTAGTTATAGCTATGAGCAGAACGACGATTACCGCACCTTTTTCCACTCATCTTTCCCCATGATCCCCACGGTCCTCACGCTCCCCACACTCCCCAGACCTCAGATCACCTATCTCACAAATACCCAGAGTCCCTTGCCTTAGAGGAGGTGGAGCTGAGTTTTCTCCAGTTTCCTCAGCTGACTGTCTGGTGAGTAAATCCTCTCTTTGCTAAAAACCTTGGCATTTCAACATTTTGGCTTGCTGCACGTTGGGCAAAACAAACCTGCTTCGGTAACACCATGACTCATTTATTTTGTGGCTGGAAGTTTGTATCTCTTAATCTCTCTCACCTATTTTTTTCCTCCCCCCACCCCCCTTCCCTCTAGCAACTAGTATCTATAACTCTGTTTCTGTTTTGTTTGTTCATTTGTTTTTCTTTTTAGATTCCACATATAAGTTAGATGAGAGAGCCTCAACATCAAAAATGCAAACAACTCCATTAAAAAATGGGCAGAGGACCTGAATAGTTATTTATCCAAAGAAAATATACAGATGGCCAACAGGTACATGAAAAGATGCTCAACATCATCAGTTATCAGGGAAATGCAAATCAAAACTATAATGAGATATCACCTCACACATGTCAGAATGGCTATTATCAAAAGGACAACAAATAACAAGTATTGATAAGGATGTGGAGAAAAGGGAACCCTCGAGCACTGTTGGTTGGAATGTAAACTAGTGCAGCCATTGTGGAAAACAGCATCAATTTTCTTCAAAAAACCCAAAGTTGAACTACCATACTATCCATCAATTCCACTCCTGGATATTTATCCAAAGAAAACAAAAACACTAATTAGAAAAGATATCTGCAGCTCTCTGTTCATTGCAGCATTGTTTATAATAGCCAAGATATGGAAGCAATCTAAGTGTTCATCAATAGATGAATGGATAAAGAAGACATTGTATTATATAACATATATACTATATATATAAAGAAATATTACTCAGCTTAAAAAAGAATGGAATCTTGCCATTTGCAGCAACATGGATGGACCTAGAGGGTATTATAGTAAAATAATTCAGAGAACGAAAAGTACTGTGTGAGTTCACTTATATGTGAAATCTTAGGTAACTTTTCTGCCCCTGAAAATGTCCCACTTCACCAGAAGTGCAGTGTATTCAGTCAGCTGATCCCCAGACTCCATGCCCACGGTGGGCTCTATGCTTATTTCCTTCTTATCCCAAACAAGGTTGACTGTATGGCCCCAGCAAATCAGATATTTTCTACTTTCGTCTTCCTTGTTCTTTATTCTTTATCCTTTAAAAGCTTCCTGCCTTCCACCCTATTTTGCAGTTCTCTAAAAGGAGACTGTTCACTTCTTGAAGTATTAAATAAAATTTTTGGTATCACCTAAATTGTTTTCTTTATTTTCTAACAGTTTTTGGCTGAGGATGGGATCTGAAGCTGGCTACTGAAGGCCTATGGGACAAGGAGACTCACAGGCAAGGTGGCCATTGAATGCCTGGTGTTAAGCGTCCCTCTCATCGTTACCAAAGGCTGTGGGTAAGTCATTTTCAGATTTGAGCTCCACTTCCTTGTGTGCAGCTCTCTGATCCAAAGTAACTTTATTTAAAAAACATATATAGCTTGATCCTAGGATGTTTTCAGAGTTTGTTAAAGTTTCCAGAAAGGTTCTGTGGGCCTGGAAATGTTCTGGTGTAGTTATATTGGGAGTCTGTAGCAGGTGCTGTGCGATGGGTGCTGGCCATTAGGGAACTCAAAAAGCCTCAAGCTAAATAGCATAAATAGCTGGGGGACTTGGGAAAATAAAGACAAGAAATTCAGACTGTTTTGACTATCAGAATCAAAATATAAGTAGACACAAGTCAAACTATTAAAAGCCATTAGAGCATCCACCAGTATAAAGAAATTTTCCAGTGAAAGGAGTAACAGAGCTATCGCTAATGGGAATCTCAGAAGCCAAATCTGCAAAACTGGTGGGCACAGATCAAGCACTTGAAAGCTGTTAGAACTCTTGCCACCTAACTCTAAGACTCCCGTGCCAGGATAAGTTGGCCATGGAATGAGTTGGATTGGTACTAGGTCACCCACCAACCTCAACATTTCAGTGCTATAAGAGACACTGTAAAACACCACAAAATCCCCAACCTAGTGGCATATCCAGCTTAGGTATTAAATTGGTTCCAAGAGATCCAAGCCTTAGCCAAAGAAATGAATCCTCAAGTTTCAAAGAATTGAGTGTGCCACCTTCCAGAAGACCTGCTTATTTTATGTCTAAAAAATTAAAATTAATAGAAAACTTTGCCAAATTCTGGTAGATACTGGGGCTACAGTGTCTACTTTGAACCCTACTTGGTTGGGAGCCTGCACATGAGATCCTTGGAAAACTGGCAAAAGCCAGTGAAGAGTGAGAATTCTTATCAGAGTCTGCTCTCCTGGATCTCTGAATGGATAATGTAAAATTTCACGTTATCCCTTCCTTTCTAATCCAGACTCTTGTGAATTTGGTTTTGGGGTTTCCACTGGTTATCAATCTTTTCTCTCCCAGGGACAGCTATTGCTTGCTTATTTGTCTGGTTTTATGTCCTGAGAACTTGGCTTGGCTTTCTGCCTGCCTGGGGCACATGGACTGTTGGTTTTTGCATATGCAAGCAGTGCAGCTATCAGCTTGGGGGCCGAAAACTGTGGCCAGACAAAAATGTGAGTTGCACTTCTTTTGTGGCTAGGGTCCTACTGATTGTTGCCAGCTCTTGGGGAAATTGTGTGTGCCTTTCTTTTGGCTATCTTTAGGAGTGGCTCTGCGTCTTGGGAGGATGGTATCTTTTGTTATCTCTGTTACAGAATTTGTCAGCAAGAAAGTTAAGATGATGGTTAGCGTTTTAAGGTCTCATGAAATTTTCGTGAGCAATCTAAACATAAATGTTAACGGCAAGTAAATAGATACAAATAAAATTTTATAAATGAACTTTTCAACAATAATTATATTTGATAGTATGTCTATTTAAAAAGCTTCCAAATTTTTTTGATAACCTTAAAGTTACAAGGCTAAGACAAGTTAATTGATAGATATTTATTGAATATTTAGATCATTTCCAAATGAGATAAAATACTGAAACATTAATTACTGAACATAGTTTTATCCACTTTTGGCATCTTTTTATAGAGGAACTAAAGATATTTTGGTGTATTAGTAAATGTGTTTTGTGCCACGTTGAAAAATTTACGCTAAGGAAGAGTATACTTATAGAAATTATGAAGTGTATTTATAAATTTGCTGATCCACAAAATGCTCGTGTAACAGACAATCCACGATTGCTTACTTCTCAGTTTTCACTATGGATAAAGAATTCTAAGTGTTATGAATTCTAATCAATATAAAACTACTTAGAAATAATAAGAGTAAAATGAGACAACTGTGTGTGAAAAGTAGGTAAGAAAAGTGAAATGACTGTTTTTTTCAGAATGAGAAAAAAAACATAGGTCAAAATCTGAATGGATATAAAAAAGCTGTAGAAGGTTTCTGGAAAAGGAATCTTGGGAAGGAAATTTTATGTGTGGTCAAGCTGGCTAAGCTTGGAATGGATTTAAGTTTTTAAAAAATGAGTTTTAATATCTAAAGTACACTGGTGCAAAATTGGAATTTCCTTTTTTCTCTGTTAAAAGGACAGTATCCTTAGGTTATTGGTCTGCTCTTAATAAAAAATTATAAACAAGGGTTTTCCTTTATGTTTTAAGTAATCTGCCTGGAGAGCAAAGATTTTGTGTCTTACCAAAATAATTTACTGCACTTCATGTTGTCTTTATCAGATATTTGATTACTTAAGAGACTACTTAAGAGAACTTTCTTCTCAGTGTTAAAAGAGCTAAGTTTTGTTTACAGCTATGTAACTTTCTATATTTGCCTTTAAAATATTTGTCACTTTGCCTATGTGTATATTCTTGACAAACTCCCCCCCCCCACAAAAAAAAGTCAAGTTCTAAAAGAAGACTTTTGACCTTTAACTAACTTTGGGATTTTCCAAAGGGACTCTGAGGCACCTCAAATTTTTTGTCTCTCATGTCCTTAAGATGGCCTATAATTATCTACATGTTCTGGCTTCCCGTTAACTCTTACCCTGAACACTCTATTTATAATTTAACCTGATTCCTGTACATGTCTTCCAATTGGGAACCTCAAGTTGTAAGATGTATCGGTACTTTATTCCTTTTTATAGGTGTATAATACTTCATCACAGGTATATGCAACAATTTATCAGTTCATCATATAATGGGCATTTGGGTTGCTTCCACCTTTTGGATATTGTAAATAGTGCTGCTGTGAGCTTGTTACACTTGAATTTGTTTGACTATGTGCTTCCAGTTCTTTTTGATATATATCTCAGAATGGATTTGCTGGGTCATATATAATTCCATGTTTAACTTTATTGAAGAAAACTCCAAGCTGCTTTCTTCATAGCTGAACCATTTTGCATTCCCAACAGCAATGTATTAAGTTTCCAACTTCTCCACATCCTTGCCAAGACTTGTAAGGTTCTGGATATTTTTGCATTTTATTTGTTTGTTTTTAATTACAGTCATCCTATGCATGAAGTAGTAACTAACTGTTATTTTGATTTGCATTTCCTTAATGACTAAAACATTGAGCATCTTTTCAAATGTTGGCCACCTGCATTTCTTATTTGGAGAAATATACCCAAGTTATTTGCCCGTATTTAGATTGAGTTGATAGCTTTTTATCACTCAATGATAAAAGGTTTATATATTATGAATATTAGACCCTTATGCCTTTCAGATGTTTTCTCCTATTTTGTAGGATGTCTTTACATTTCCTTTATAATATCCTTTGATATACAGAAGCTTTTAATTTTGATAAAAGTCCAATTTATTTACTTTCGTTGCTTGTACTTTTTGTTCCATAACTAAGAATCCATTGCCCAATCCAAGGTGCTAATAATTGATACCTAGGATTTCTTACAAGATTTTCATGGCTTTAGGTCTTGCATTTACCTTGTTCATTTTTATATATCATGTGAGGTAGAGGTCCAAGTTCATTCTTTTGCATGCTGATATCCAGTTGTCCTAGCAGCATTTGTGAGAATATTCTTTCCCCATTGAATGGTCTTGGCACCCTCTTGGAAAGTTAATTAACCATAGATGTGTTATATCTGGACTCTCAATTCTATTCCATTTGCTCACATATCTAATGCTTATGCCAGCACCACATTGTTTTGATTACTGTAGCTTTGTATTAAGTTTTGAAATCAAGAAGTGTAAGTCCTCCAAATTTGCTCTTTTTAAAGATTGTTTTGTTTATTTGGTGTCTCTGAATTCCATATGAATTTGATGGTTGGGTTTTCTGTTTTGCAAAAATGTTGTTGGAATTTTGATAGATATTGAAAGTATTCAGGGCATATTACCTTTATAACAGTATTAAATCTTTCAATAGATAAACATGGATTGTCTTCATTTATTTAAGCCTTTCATTTCTTTCAGCTATTTTTGTAGTTTTTAGTGTACAATTACTTCACCTTATTGGTTACATTTATTCCTAGTTATTTTGTTCCCTTAGATGCTATTAATGAAATTGCTTTCTTAATTTTCAGATTGTTCATTGCATATTTAAGGAAATATAATTGATTTTTGTGTGTTGATCTTTTGCCCTGCTATTTTGCTGAATTTTTTATTAGCTCTAGTGGCATTCTTTTGTATTCACTGCATTTTCTATATATAGGAATATGTCATCTGTTAATAGAGATGATTTTACTTCTTCCTTTTCATTTTGGGTGCCTTTTATTTCCTTCTCTTTTCTAATTGTTCTAGCTAGAAGTTCCAGTACAATGTTGAAGAGCAATGGTTCAAGAGGCATCCTTGTGTTGTTTCTTTATATATAATCTTCTCCCCTATTACACCAAAGAGGAGAGGTCATTTACAAAAGTATTTAAATATGTGCAATAAAATTTAAAATTACAAATATATAATTGGTGAAGGGAAAGTGTACATAAGATAGAAAGTGTCATGAATGAGGGCAGCATGTAGATATGGACTTACAGTATTCTAATATAAGGCTGCAAATTAGGCTCTGCACTTTTCTGATATCCAAAGGAAAATGGGGAAAATCTCAATTCTGTTTAAGGAAAAAAGCAAAACAGATATTTAGATGGAAATAAAGACTTCCCAGATGTCTCAATCTATAAACCTTTTTCTTCTATGAATTGTTATATAGGGCATTCTAAACAATGTGGTTGGTAATATTCTCTAATATACTTTAAAATAATTCAGTAGTGAATATGTAATAAATTATTATAGGAATTCTTAATGTAGGATAAAGACACAAACCATTAAAAGCAATGGAGGAATGGAGATAGAAGCAGCAAGGTAAAGTTAGTTTTAAAGAACAGAGCATATCTTTGTGAGGATGCCCTGATGAGAAAGAGAAAGTGCTAGGCAGTCATGGGATTGGACTGTGGCTAGATCAGATTATCTGTTTTTAGCTGAGTGAGAACAGCCGGGTGGTTGTTCAGACTATCAGTGTCTGGTGGGGAAGGGGTGGGTGGAGATGAAGGAGATTCATAAGAGGCAGCAAATCTGGGCCTTTCATTAGTAAAACTTGCTTCACTTTGATCATCAAAACTTGGAGAGTGTAAACCTTGCAAGATGAATCAATTTCTTAAAATATATTACTCATTAAACTTTGCTGATTTGGAGATAACAAACTCATTATTAAAATGTGTATGTGATTTTGGTGGTTTTATGTTTTGCTTTGTTTTAGCAATGACATTTTGCCATTATACCTGAAAATCTAAACATCTAGACTACTATCAGTTCCAATTCACAGTAAAGAAGTATGATTTTTAGGATACTGTATCACTGCATATAAAACAGAGCTGTATGAAAAAATGAAAACATCTGTTAAACATTTTATTCCTCTCTGAAGCATAGTCTGAAATATCAATAGTAAATATTAATTTCAGCAGTATGTAGATTATTAACAGTTATTATTTTTAAAAGTAAGAGAGAGATGATTCTGATGCTCATCTGCTTTTTCCTGCCTGGCTTTTGCTGATGACTTATCACAGTATTTGTGTGGTAGCTTCTAGACAAATCAGGACAGAGTCATATGTTCTTGTCTCCTTGTCTAAGCTCTTTAACTAAAGATAATTTCTAGTTGATCCTCTTTAATTATGTGACTAATTAAAATTAATAAAATGTGATATTTTCTCCTCAAATTTACTTAGCTACATTTTCATGGGACTCTAAACTCAAGGGTCAGGGGAAGAACAGTATATACAATTCTATAAGGCAACTCCATGTGTTCTTCAATTTAAGTACATAGTAAGCTATGGAAAGAGGTAGAAATGACTAAGAAGGGATATTATTTTGCCAGATGTTTTTTTGTCAATGAAAGAAAGAAATACTGGTTAATTTGGGCTCTATTTTATAAAATTATGTTCTCAGTTAAACTTTCTAATGATTTTTATATATTAAAGATCTCTGGTGTTATTAGTGTCTTATTTTACTTGTTTCATAAAAGCAAAACTAATAAATTAGTCCTTTTTAATGAATTTTATGTATATTTCAATATATCGCAGCCCATTGAACATTTTCAACCCAAAGCTTCTAGCGAGTACAGAGTTCTTGCTCTGCACAAAAGAATATATCTAGGGACAATAAACTGTTGTCCTGTAAGCATGTTTCTTTCTTGTCCATTCAGTTTTATATATATTGCACTAGAATCTTGCATATAGTATCCTCCCCCACCATTCCATGCTATAGAAATATACAAGGTTCCTATGGAAATCATGGGATATTTTTACTGCTGCTCCCAACACAGGAAACTTGATTCTTAAAATTCAAGAAAGGGTATATTGTCATAGCCTTAAGGTCATTTTTTAAAATTATTTATTTATTTATTTTTGTGTCTGCGTTGGGTCTTAGTTGGGGCATGCTGGATCTGCACGGGCTCTTCATTGCAGCGCATGGACTTCTCTCTAGTGTGGTGAGCAGGTTTTCACTCTCTAGTTGTGGCGCACGGGCTCCAGGGCACATGGGCTCTGTAGTTTGCAGCACAGCAGGCTCTCTCGTTCAGGCGCACAAGCTCAGTTGTTGTGGCATGCGGGCTTAGTTTCCCCATGGCATGTGGTATCTTAGTTCCCCAACCAGGGATCAAACCTGCATCCCCTGCATTGGAAGGCAGATTCTTTACCACTGGACCACGAGGGAAGTCCCCTTAAGGTCATTTTTGAATTGTAATTAATCAGTGTCAGCCATATAGACAGACCTGGATAGAATACACATGCCTAAGGCACACTGTAGACCTACTTAATCAGAAACTCCTGGGGCAGTTATAGCATGTGCATATTGGAAAGAAGTTCTTCACATGTTTTAGAATGATTAAGAAAACCCTAGAGCTGGTAATATTCTCAGGAGAGGAAATAGGATTAGAAGGTGCAATAAAGCATGGAGATGGGGATAGCTTATAAAACAGAAAGAGGGTATAATCCATATAATATATAAAAAGAAAAGAAGAAACACATGAAAATGAAAGTAGTATGACATAAAATGACTGAATTACCAGACTAGAAGTAGAACTGATGAGGAAAACATCAAACAGGATTTAAATGTAAAGTTGGGCAAAGCATTTATCTTAACTTAGAATAAAACTTGCAGAGGTCAGGGCTCCTGTCTGTACTCAACTTCTTAACCACCACAGTCTTCCACATATTTGATACTCAGTACATATTTCCAGGGTGGACAAATGCTCTTTAACTAGTAAAGTACAAGTAAATTCATGCAGAAGTGGAGAAAGCACTGACTGTACTTGCGTCACTGTTCCAGGTGTACACAGAGCCCATCTGTTGTACCAGATGCCTGGTGGTTGATGGGACAACAAGCGTGTGGGAGACAAAAAGTATCCTTTTCCAAGAAGGCCACCAGGAAAGAATCCAATGCAACTATGCCAGGACTACTCCTAACTTCCATCAATAGCCTCACAATCATATTGAGTTCACTAATTTAACCAGATATCTTCTGCAAATGTATGGGGAGATAATTGGGCTGCATTTTACAGTTTAAAATAAACAACCCTTGAACATTTTTGATAAAAGTTAATTTACATGTGCTTTAGGCAAACACTCTGTGTTTTCTATGCCTTCCTTTAAACATACTAAGACATTAGTGGCTTCTAGAAATACTTCAGTATGCAGTATTTCTAAATTAACCCTTAATTTTCAAGTATTTGATGTGGGTAGTATATACATTCTCCTAATTTTAAACATCTTTCATTTAGCTATAATTATAAAAACCTATGGCTTGTAGAATAAAAATCTAATGATTTAGTTTTCTATTTCAGATTGTCATTTCTCACCTGTAAGTTATAGGATTCTGAAAAAAAATGCAGACAATTGCATTAAATTTAGTGTTATAGTCTCTAGATTATTAAACCAATGTCATTATTGCAAAATATTTTGCTTTCATTATTGCAAAACAAATATCTGTACTGTAATCCTAAGAAGTCTTATTTATATGTGTGTTTTTCTCCCTTTTACTTACTTTTTGTAAGAACTAATGCCTTACAATAAAGTAATACATTCCTTATGATGTTACTTTAGTTAGCTTTCTGACTTTTGTGCTTCTTTTGTGTGTTTTGTTTTGTTTTGTTTTGGAGAAAGGGAATTACCTCTTAATGTCTTCAAGTCACACCATGGTTTCTTCCTCACGCAGTTGTGAATGTTGGCATTATTGATCAAAGTGGGAAAAATAGTGTCATCCACATCTAAAGGCATGGTTAATACTGTCTGTCAGGCATCAGTAACCCTAGAATCTTTCTGTGCAGTAAGGAGGTTTAGGATTTCTTCTTGTTTTACTTCAGTGAAAACCTAGTATCCCATCTATTCTTTAGTAGTAAGCCAGAGGAAGGATAAATTTGGTTTTTGAGAGATATTTGATTTTTATAGGTATTTTCTAAGTATTTCACAGGTTAACTTATACAGTATTGAAGTCTAAGAAATGTAAGTAGTGGTCTGAAACAAAATGAGACATATCAATCATAGTCTTTGCTTTTCAGTAGATTAGTGGCTTAGAAGGGGCGATTACAGAAATATGCTATTTGGAGAGTTTATACCAGAGAATATTGACCTATTGTTTCTCACAATAAGGAGGAAAAGTGTTTAAATTACATTTAAATGAAACAATATCAGAATAATTTTCTAAGAACTGTTATTAAATTGTTTGTCGAGAGATATTTAAAAAGAAAAATGACATTATTCTACCCAGAATGGTTTAGAGATAATTAACCAAAGATATTTGAAAGATGTAACTGAACTTGTGACATTTTTAATATTAATTTTATAGACAGAAATGTTTTCTTTTTATGAAATTTATATATAACATAATTTTAAAAATAAACCTAGAAAATAATAGCAATAGCATCAAGTATACATTTTTTTTCTTGAATCCATTTTGCTTTATTTTTATTTTGGGGGAAGCATCAAAATTTGGTAGCTATATGGGCATTGAAGCATACAGATCTGTGTTCAAATGTTGGCTCCTTCTAGTAATATGTGACTTTGGTTAGGACACTTCATACAGTCAAGGTTCAGTCTCTTCAGCAATGAATAATCCAAGTTGTTTTGATAATAAAAATATATATATTTAAAGTAGATGGATTCATCTGGAGCTAAATAATTATTATCCTGAATGAAAATATGCCTATGTCCATTTTTCCTCCAACTTTACTGAGACAAAATTGACATATGACTGTCTGTAAGTTTAAGGTACACATGTGATGGTTTGATACACATATATTATGAAATGATATCCACAATAAGGTTAGTTAATACTCCTCACCTTGCATAATTTTACCATTTTGTTGTTTTGTCTGATGAGAACATTAAAGTTCTACTCTCATAGTAACTTTCAAGTATACAGTACAGTATTATTAACTATAATCCCCATGCTGTACATTATCCTGGAACTTATTCATCTTATAACTGGATGTTTGTACCCTTTGACCAATATGTCCCCATTTCCTGCAGTCTTCAGCCATTGGCAACCACCATTCTACTCCTTGCTTATTTTTAGATTCTGCATATGAGTGAGATGATACAGTATTTGTATTTCTCTGTCTGACTTATTTCACTGAGCATAATGCTATTGAGGTCCATCCATGTTGTTGCAAATGGTAGGATTTCATTCTTTTTTATGGCTAAATAATATATATATTTATATATTATATTAATATATTTTATATTATATATATCCATGTATTAAATATATATCACATTTTATAGATATAAATTATATAGGGTATATATGCCAAATGGTAAGACTCTTGGGGGCTATCTTTGAATTCTGTCTACAATAGAGACTTTTAAATTCATTTGTTTTTAAATGTAGCATTCTAGTTCAGAAAGGAATCTATTCATTATTTCAAAAACTCATTTCTTGGGGCTTCCCTGGTGGCGCAGTGGTTGAGAGTCTGCCTGCCGATGCAGGGGACACGGGTTCGTGCCCCGGTCCAGGAAGATCCCACATGCTGCGGAGCGGCTGGGCCCGTGAGCCATGGCAGCTGAGCCTGCGCGTCAGGAGCCTGTGCTCCGTAACGGGAGAGGCCACAACAGTGAGAGATCCGCGTACTAACAAAAAAAAAAAAAAAAAACACTCATTTCTTTGTAGAAATAAATGAGTATATACTTGTGGCATTTATTAATATTAATGTTTATCCTCAAACTGATAGACACTATTTATATCACCCAACTATAAAATCAGTACTAGAGATCAAAATACATGTAAATCAGAATTATACCTTTAGATACTGAAGCTGGATGAATCATTTTTTATCTATGGATATTTTTGATGGATGGAGATTGTAAATATCAAATTATATCACATACTTTGATATGGAAATATCACTGTACTATTTCTAAATAATATAGTAAATGGTCTTGAGTATATCCTATGTTGAAAGGTAATATATATTCTTTGTACTATAAATCTAAATGGCACAAACACCTGTTTGGCAGGAATGTAAGTGAAAATCCAACATTAAGACAGAAAAAGATAAGGGTTTTAAACTAATACAGAATTATTATTATTATTATTATTTTTTTGCGCTACGCGGGCCTCTCACGTTTGTGGCCTCTCCCGTTGCGGAGCACAGGCTCCGGACGCGCAGGCTCAGGGCCATGGCTCACGGGCCCAGCCGCTCCACGGCATGTGGGATCTTCCCGGACCGGGGCACGAACCCGTGTCCCCTGCGTCGGCAGGCGGACTCTCAACCACTGCGCCACCAGGGAAGCCCCAGAATTATTAAATTCTACTATTTTGCATGTTAAAAGAGATTTAAATTCATAGTCACTTATTAGTATATGGTATCTAAATGCAACAGAGGACAAACTTCTGCTTAATAATTTATATCCCTTCCTGATTTTCCAAAGTTTAGAATTAGATGCAACTTAATAATTTACTTTGAAAATGTCATAGGAACCCAAGAAATGACTTTTGGAATTCATCCTAATACTGGGTCTCTGATAGTATCACTGTCATGTGGGAGACAAGGTAATTTACCTCTAGAAATTAAACAAAATTTAAACAGACTCTCCCAAGCATCTTCTGTTTATTTGTTCATATAACATTTTTAGCACTTACCCTATTCCAGGCACTGGGCCAAACACATTAAATGAATTAACTCATCTAATCCTCACCATAAGCCCATGATATTATAGATATTTTGCCAGGTCATGATATGAAATTTTACCTGTATGTGATTTTCCTTATTACTATTAAAATAAGTGATATTTAAAAAGCATTTACTTGAAAACAATATCCAATATGCTATGAGTCTTTCCTTATTAAAAGCTCTGATTAGATTTTAAGGAAATTAAGTAACCTGCTGGTGGTTACATGCTGACTGAAACTGAGTGAACAATTGGAATTTTCTTCATATCCTTCTCATTCATTTTCTCATCCTCCCTCACTCCTTCACTATAAATCAACTTCCCCCAAATGAAAGGTAGAAATAGAGAATGGAAAGCCCAAACCTAAGAACATGCAATTTTTCCTCTACTACATGAACTGCTTTTGTATGCCTTTGCCCTGTGTCTACTTTGTATGTTTCTAATCCCATTTGGGCTCCTTCCGCACAAACAGACAAAATATTTTTCTCTTTGACAGTGATCTTACTCATGTATCCCCTTAAAATATCTTTGAAAATTTATATTCTGTTTTATATTTTAGTTGACTTCTATAATGTTCTATTATTAATTTAAAGTTTAAAAGGTTCAAATTCAGGCATATTATAATTTATGATAAATATAAAACTGCCACATTTCTTTTTAAAATTGGATAATGATATCAGTAGGCCCTGAGACAATTATGTGGTGTTAAGTATTTTATTTCAGAGACTTCAGGGAAGCATGGTGAGAAATTGGGAGAGTGAGGCAAGGGAGGGAAGGAAACAGTCTAGGGTGTTCATGTGATGGGTTGCTGCTGTGGGTAACAGCGGTAACTGTTTCAGAATCTACTGAAATCATTTGGAGAGACTGACTAGTACATATACCATAATTATTAAAAGGCAAGACGTATGGCTTATTTATCCACCTCCTTCCCTCACTGGTAGAGGGTTTCTCCTGGAGGCAATAATTCCAGGAGGCTTCCCTGCCTTCCCCAGTTTGAGTCAAGTCAGCTGCTAGAGCCAGAGGAAGCTCTCAGGCAGGGAGATGCAAGTCTCCAGTCAAGAAGCTGTCACTGTGCACGAGGCTCGTCCATCACAGTTCAGAAGATCCTGGGGTGGGCCAAGGGCCTAGGGCCAGACACTGACAGTGTCTGATTTAGCCTCTAATTCCACAAAATTTGATTCAATTAGTTATTTTCTCTGATTATAAAAATATACTTTTTAAAGTAAACTTTTAGAACTTAAATATAACCATAATTGATATCAGAATAGAAAGAGCAAACTTTTAAAAATCTTTATTAAACATAAAAAAAAAAATTTTATTCCAAATGTGTCTCTTAATTGAATATATGTAGCTTTTTTTCAATAAATCATACATCATGGCTGAATATGATATTCTTGCTAGAAATAAACAGGATTTAGCATTATTCTTATTTTCCATTTTCATAGACATAAACCATAGTAAGCCTTTTACATATAAGTAAGTAATCTGCATAGAGGGAAATCTGTTGCTCCAATGCTATTCAATTATTTAAATTTCTTTTGAGTTACAGAACACTCACAGACTGATGTTACTAAAAGTTATTTTAATAAGCTATCAACTGATTGCTTTATTGTGTTATCTTTCATTTTTATTGAAATTAAATTAACGAAAATTACTCAACTTACAAAATATTTATTACATCATCCCTAGAGCCATTCAGTGTCTTAATTTCTCAGAATTATACCAGAAAATTTTTTGTAAGACTTATCAATAAAATGATAATCCTACTTGTTATTCCCTACGGAGGCAACTCTCTTAATTCAATATAGCCTTTAAACTCTTTATTGACTAATGCATGGCAAATACTGAAAAAATAAAAATATTTCACCTATTGTATTTAGAAAATTCAAGAGACCCAGGGAAATATTCAAATTATTTCTATTTAACTTAAATCAACATCACTAAACTGTATTTCTTTCCCTTTCAAACGTGTTTTCTAATGACATATTCTAGAAATGAGTCCTGCAACTAGTTGAAAATAATTGCTTACTTTCCAAATGTGCAAATTCATGTGTGGGAGGGTGTATGTGTATGTGTCTATATTAAGTACGTTTTACTGATGCTCTCTTTGCTTTGTCTCAGAGGCTTCTCTCTCAAGAGATTTGTTTTTATATCCCCAAATGGAAGATGTAAACTTATTAAAAGAAAATTGTCTTTGCTTGCATATTCCTATGCTGCCAAATTTCTGAATTCAGAATAAGACCCTGTTTTTATCTTCAGGCTTTGTCCTTAACAGATGTATGTAAAACTACAGGAAAATACAGATATTTTAGTTATTCATTAAAAGAAGTATCTTTTGGACTTCCCTGGTGGCGCAGTGGTTGGGAGTCGGCCTGCCAATGCAAGCGACAAGGGTTCGCGCCCTGGTCTGGGAAGATCCCACATGCTGTGGAGCAACTAGGCCCGTAAGCCACAATTACTGAGCCTGCGCGTCTGGAGCCTGTGCTCCACAACAAGAGAGGCCACGATAGTGAGAGGCCCGCGATGAAGAGTGGCCCCCGCTCGCAGCAACTAGAGAAAGCCCTCGCACAGAAACAAAGATCCAACACAGCCATAAATTAATTAATTAATTAATTTAAAAAAATTTTTTAAACTTAAAAAAAAAAAGTATCTTTTATTTAATTCCCTGTGGATTTTTGTACCCTAGGTCCATAGATCTGGTACTATTTGGGGTAGCTAAGTATAATAAAACATTTGACTCTATTTTTGATGTTTGACTGCTGACAGGTTTCGAGCCGCACTACTCAGCCTCCCCTCCTCTCCGCACGTTGCCATGCTGATGTCAAAGCCTGGGTGCGCCCCCTTTTGGTGCTGGTGGGAAGTTCAGTCCACACCCGTCCTGGCTCCCATTCTCATGAACCTCTAATCACAATGAAAGCCAAGCTAGTCTCCTTTTCTGTCTTTCTAGTCATTTTTGGACCTGCTTGGGAGCCTGCCCCTCTGTCTGCAGAAAGCCTCATCATATGAATAATTAACCTTTTCATATCCTTTTTGTAAACATGCACTTTATCAGTTTTGACATCTTTTGAGCTCCTCATGCCCAAAGCGTATTTTGTTATCAGCATTAGTAACCTTTTACAGAAGATGTAACAGTGAGACAACTGTATGGGACACATGTAGATTAATTTGACATGTAAGGAGAAATAGTATTTTGGGATCAAGATACTTAAATATGTCCTTGATTCTTGAGAGGGATAATTCACAACTTTATACCTACAGACATTAAGAGTTCTGACTCAAAGGCAGTTAAGTCATAGTGTTTGCTCTTTGAAAACCGTAAAAGAGTTTCATCAGTGTGATATTCTCTGTTTGAATAGAATATGATATCTCAAACTATATCTTGGATTTCTACCAATCAAAAAGCAGTGATTCAAGTGGCTTATTTTAAGCAGAGTTCAAAACAACCTGGACTTGTCTCTGAGGTTTTCATTATTTGACTCAACAAACTACTATGGATTACCTATTTATAAGAAATGTGCATAAAAAATAGAAAATGATCTGAAAAAGCTCAATAATGATTAGTTTCGCTTCTTTTTTAGTATCCTTAATCAAAACTGAACAGAAACAAAAGAATGAGATGGGACTCATTTTGCAGTTAAATTACAGAAAGGAATTTATATAGACAATATTGCTCTTAATACTAGAAAGTTATATCTGATAGAGAAAAAATACAGCATCAATAAACAGAAAATCTGAAGTCCTCACCCTCACAGGATCTTTGGAGATTTCACTAAAGTTCTTTCCCCTCTATAGATTTCAGTTGTTGAATTATAAAATCATGTTCCTTTCCTACCTAAAATGTAAGGTTCTGTGATATGTTTTTTAGACATGAAAAATTGTTGAACTTATCTAACCTAAATAATTAGTTAGGGTATGTGTGTGTGTGTATGTGTGTGTGTGTGTGTGTATGTGTGTGCGCACGCGTGCAAATTATAAACTTTCAAGCTACTAAACTAACATTAGCATGCTGAATGCTATCTGAAGACCCAAGGATTCATAGAATTTTGAATACTCCCTAGGCTACTTTCTGTTAGAACTAATTTTTTAATGATGATAGTGTCCATATTGGCTTTTGTGAGTATATGTTTTGGAATCAATTTGCAAATTGACATCTTGGCCCAGTTTACTCTCAAAGATATAGGAGCCACCTGTCATCTTTATTCCGTAAAGATTAAGTCAAATGCCCTCTAACTCTGATTCCTTTGTATCCTGGCTGTAAAGGAGTCCTGTTCATGTGAATTCTGACTCATTTATTGCCTACTTCATTGCTCAGATAGCCAAAGCTTCATTAAATGAACAGAGAGACCCACGGATTTGCACTGACTAAGGAAATTCACTGGACTTATCCAAAGAGTCCTCAAGAATGATTTCTGATCATCATCGTTTCATGCTTTATCTGTCAGGGTTCAGTGGTTGTTTCAAAATCTTTCATTTTAAGACCTACAGACTATCTTAAAATTCATCTGAAAATGGGATTGAACAAAATCCCAAATTCTATAACTTTTGTTGTGATCATGTTTTTATATTGTGCCTCTCTTTCAATGAATATTCCTGCTTCAGGCATATTTCAGCTTATAAGGCAGGAATGTTTCCGCTATAATTAATACCAAATGCATTTCCTTTCTTTTTGAAAAAAGCACCTACCATCCCTAAATGAATGCGTCATAACTAGATGTGCTCTGGTTGTTGAGGATTAGCTAAGTACATGATACCAAACACATGCTACAGCCTTCCCTTTTAGTATATCTATTTATTATACAGGATATTAGATGGGACAAGTTAGTCTCATCTTTGAAGACTGTACAGAATAAAAAAGTCACTAATATGAGGACTATTACAAAATCCTGTTTGCTCTGCAGTGTTTTTTACATATCTTCTACTTTGGCTCTGAAGTTTCATCAGGGTCATTCCTTTAGAACAAAATTACAGAATTGTAAAATAACAATAAAAATAATTGTTCTATTTTTGGCAGTGTGTGGTATATAAAACAAGCCCTAATTATTTTACATGAATTCTGATTTTTTAATTCTCAAAAAAAATGCTACAGATTAGATTGAATTTACTATAGGCTCAATTTTGCAAATGAAGAAAAATAAGCGCAATCTAGATCCTTCCACAGCCACAAGATGGTGGCTGAAGTTCTGTTCACTGCATCCAAATATCATTACATGCTTTGCTGCTTCCCCCATAACCATTAATATTGCCTAGCATTGTTTGCATGTGTATCTGGGTTTAATTTGCATGACATCATTAGACTATAAATAGATTGATAGAAATAGATGGGCAGAAAGATAGAAGGAGAAACTGCCTTCAGAATTCTTCTTTCTCAAACTCACTTGCTGATCTGGTCATCTTTGCAATTTCTATTTACTAATGAAAGCTCCAAAATAATTGCAGAAAATTATTGAACCTGCAATTACCAAATGGGTAATTATGAAGCAGTTCTAGAAGACTCCTTCATATTTCTTTCCAACTAATTAAAGTGTACAAACTTTGATTCTTTCTCTTAGAATTAATGTGGCATTACATATAACTACAAGTTTGTTACTTAAAGATAAGTTAATGTACATTTTAAAGACATTTTAGAAGTTCAGTAGATGTTTCATAATTGCACGTGTACATATTTCTCTCTAGGTTTCTTAACTTTACGCTTATCAGTCTTATTTTTATTTAGAATTTGCCTGAAATAAAAAAAACTGGTCTCGTACATAGGTTAAAGCCAAAATGTTTATTTTCATGTTAGGCCAAGAAGACACAAATTTACCCATGTTTTTGTAGTAGCAAAAGTCATAAGTATGCGGTTTTTTACAAAGTTTTCTTTGAGAATACTCCAGTTCTCATTGACGTGAAAGGGAGTGGCTGATGTAGAGCAATGGTTAGGACAGTTCAGGAGTCAGACTGCTCGAGCTTCATTCCTGCTCCGTCACATCTCAGCTGTGTGATCTTTGACACATTATCCTCAGTATTTCCATTTCCCCCTGTAAACTGGGGAAATAATATTACCCACCTCATAATGTCCTCGTGAAGATTATAAGAGATAATAAATGTTAAGTCCTTAAAACAAAGCCTGACACACATGATAAACATCTAAGAAATCTTAAGTATGTATTATTACCTTAATTTTCTGAATGATTCAGAATTTTAAGCTTAAATGAAATGATTATTCAGGGTATTTTTTAGCCTTTGAGATAAAAACCTGTGATTTCATAAAGCAAGCATTGTAACAAGGCACATTTTCCCTTACACCTGAATAAAAGCATTTTTGAAGCCTGTCAATTTTTCTGTTTTGTAAATATGTGTTTTCTATTATTTATATATGTATACATATATAATATTATATATATATATAATTGTTGTACAGTTCTTGGGCAGTAAAATCTTTCTCAGCTTAACTGAATTATAGCTTACTAAAATTCTTCATTCATTGAGTTTTCTCTTTGCTCTTAAATAATAAAGCACCTCACCAAATAGCTCTGATTAGAAGCAAAAGGGAAAGAAGAAAATGAACAAATGAAAGGAGAAACCCTGCAGCTCGACCTAGCCTAGAGACTCTCTGGGAGAGAGATTGATGCTGGACGCTGATTGCAAACGGCACAGGGACCTTCTGTGTGCCCTGCAGCATGGTCAGGTGGTGGACAGTGGAGGTTGCTCTTTGCTGTTTGCACCTCATTTTCAGTTGTGACTGCTGAGCTGGCTTACTCTGGAATTTACTTCAGACCCATGAGGTTCACAGGAGTGCTATTATTGTGTTAGTTTGGACACAGAGAGACTCAGTATTTTTTCTTTCATTATTCATACAGTAAAATCCTTGAGCCTCAAGGCAGCAGCCAGGACCTTTGTCATCAGTAACTATTTATAAACAATTACAGTCACTCTTCTCAGGGATGTTGTGCACTAAGTAGAAAGGGGCAAAGGAATATGAGTATTAAATAGAGGATTATCTCCTTTTTCTGTTCTCATATACATGTGCTTTCTTCTAGTTTACCCTTCATATACTTCCTCTCAGACTTATATCTTACATATCTCTAGTACACTTACCATAACTAAGAAATCAACATTACCATTAACTAACTATGCACTTTATTGAATTTGACCAATTTTCTACTGTTGTCCTTTTTCCATTGCAGGTTGCAATGGCTAATTTTTTATATCACTTTTCAATACTTGTGATAGCAATTGTGAAGACCATTGTCACTAGCATAATGCTGCTAAAACAGAGGTTCAGAGAGATTAAACAATTTGCCTACACATCCAGAAGACATTGGTCTTGTGGCCCTAGGTCCAGGGCTCTCTCCTTTAGACCATTCTCATACTGTCTTCCAGCATAAGAAATACATTCACAGCAAAGAGAGTCATTACTTTTTTTTACTGGGAACAAAAGAAATGAGCAGGCTTTTTATTAAAATTTATTTGTGCACATAAGTGTGTAGTTTATAATTGCTTTGAAAAGCATACATTTATGTTCATTTGGCAATAAGATAGTTATTTATTTTAGAAGATAAAGGATGGCTAATGTCATTGAATAATATTGTACCAATACATATATCTGTTCCCAAAATAGCTTATTTTCAAATTTTTATTCATGAGCTTTTATTCTGAAAGGCTCTGTATTTTTAAGTGAAGCTTGATATTAAAATATCAAAAGTTCCACAAAGAACATTTCAAATTAATTTCTTAAAATGCTGTTCTACACTATTTTAATGTAAATAATTACAATAAAATGTATTTTAAGGTTAATGATTCAAACTAAAATTTATATAAGGACAAAGAACCATTTTCTTTCTTTTGCTTATCCCAGTTGACCCCAAATGAAATCAGTGTTAAGAGTTTCTTAAGAATGCTTCTAGAAAAAAGCAAACATTTTGAATATTCTTTTCTCCTTTGTACTTTTTCCTCATGATAAAAATTTCAATAATTTGTTCATAGAATTATACCTTATACATTCTATTGACAGCTGAGTATTCTGCTTACGGGTATACTGCGATTTAGTTTAGAGTTTTTAAATTGATAGCCCATTTTTTGTTATTTTCACTTCTGTCAAAGCCATAAATGCTATGATGACAAACTACTTAAGAGATCTCTTAAGAAAAATCTGTGGAGTGAATTCCTAGGAGGAGAACAGTTGGGAGGACGATAAGTGCATTTAATTTTAATAGCTATTGACAAATTGGCCTTCAAATCAGTTCCAGAAAACATTGACCAAAGACACATCTGAAAGTACCCTATTACCACAGGCTTCCTGACAATGAGTACTAACAAACCTTGAAAAATTTTCTTCACCAATTAGTTTGCTGAAAAAGGGACCAGGATTTTATTTATATTGATTTAATT
This sequence comes from Grampus griseus, assembly GCF_964374135.1. NCBI lineage: Eukaryota > Metazoa > Chordata > Mammalia > Artiodactyla > Delphinidae > Grampus > Grampus griseus. The sequence continues at coordinate 30,443,589 of NC_139003.1, read as the reverse complement.
ATGAGATGGAACATCTTTTCAGATACTTACTGGCCATTGGCATTTCTCGTCATAAAAATGTTATTTTGTGATTAATTTTTTCCTACTGACTTTTTGCTACCCTATCTCTTGTTGATTATATTATTAAACTAAAGATATTAGCTCATTCTCTCATAGGTGCTTCATCCCCCTCCCCAACTTTTTACTTCCATTTTACTTTATGTATGGCATGTTCTTCATTCAGAAGAATTTAGTTTTGCTTTGGTTGTTATTTTAGGCTGTCAAAATTATCAGTTGTTTCCCTTCCAGTTTCTGGACTTGTGATCAGGCTTAGAAAAGTTTCACTCACTCCAAGATTTGAAAAATGTAAACTTGACAGGTGTTGCTTTCCTGTGACTGAGTGTCTGTGTATTTGGCAGCTGTATCGAAGTAGTGTTCATATGCTATGAAATTCACTCATTTGAGTAAGTGTACAGTTCAGTACCACAATCCAATACGGGGACATTATTACCACCAGTGAAAGAAGTGGCAATCAGTCCCCATTCCCATCCTTAATGTCTGAATAGATTTATCTTTTCTGGATATTTCTTACTGATAGAATCACACAACAAGGAGTACTAACAAACCTAAAAAAATTATATTTACCAATTAGGTAAATTGGTCTTCTGAGTCAGGTTTCATTTACCTAGTATAATGTTTTGGGAATTCATCTATATGCTAGCATGTTTTAAGTCTTCCAATCCATGAATATATATATGTCTTTATGTTAATTTACATTTTTAAAATTTTTTCTCAGCAATATTTTGTAGTTCTTCTCAGTGTACAAGTTTTGCACTTCTTTTGTTAAATTTAATCCTAAGTATATTTTATTTTTATGATATTGTGAAGGGAAATATTTTGTTTTCAGATTTGCATTGCTATTATATAGAAATGTAGTTTTTAAAATGTGTTGTGACCCTTCTGTTAACCATTTAAATGCTCTAGTAGATAAAGATGGTTTTATATTGGAAAGTACACTGAACTAGCAGTCACAATAATATATATGTTGTTTGCTTTAAAGTGTATGAATTTACGTTTAGATAATTCTAACAAGTTTTCAATGTCTATGAATGTTTGGCAGGTTATTCAAAACTTTGTAGGGTAGAGAACATTCATGCTGGGTTTGGTAGGATATCTAGTGTCCTTGGTTCTGGCATACCAAATTCTAGTAGCATCCTCTCACTATTCATTGTGGAAACCACAGAAGACCCTATAATTTAAAAAATATATATTCCATAAAATATATTACCATGCTTTGTGAATCACTCTTTAGAGCTTACCATATAATGTCTAAGCCTGTGTGTTCCCAGAGAGGGAGTATGTCTTATTCTTTCCAGTGCCTAGCACAGTACATGGCATGTAAGCATTCAGTATGTCTACTAAATTACTGTATTATGAGTGAAACCTTGGAGATTTCCAGCAATAAATTTACCATATAGTTGAGATGGGTTAAAGGGCTCATGGACTTCATTTTACAGGTTGAAGAAATGAAGACCAAGGGGTTTAAATGACAGAACTACTTTTTTTTAATTGAAAGAGAATCTCAGTTTGACTTAAAATATCTTTGAATTGGTAGAGATCATGGACATCATTTAGTTTAATTAGCTAATTAGAAAACACCACTTCTATAGCATCACTCACATGGTAATCTATGTAACTTAAAACTTCCACTGATGGTTAATATACTTAATAGGCATGATTACTTGAGAATGTAGGCCTTTGTTTTTTTGGGAAGCTATAAATATTTAAATAGTGAATTTAAATATGCCTACTTTTATCTAATCATATTTAGTCATATGTTTGCCCTCTAGAAGAGTATAATTTGCTTCCAATACTGAAATAATAGCTTGTTACATATGCAAATGCAGCTATAATGTTTCCCTTTGGCATTCTCTTCTTCAGGCACTAAAAAACATATATTTTAACTTCCTTAGTTTAGTTTAATTTTAATCTCTAATCAGTCTGGTCACCTTCTTCTGAACTTTAATACCTCAATAGCTTTCTTAAAATGTGGTGCTCGGAATTAAATATGATATTTTAAATGTGTTTCTAGTGGAATTCATGTAGTCCCTTTTCAAAGCAATAATGACATTTTTGCAGATGTTTCGTTATCTGGTTATATTTCCTTGCAAGTCTGAGAACTCCTTGGTGAAAAATGCTTTATCTTATTACCACTGCATGATGAATTGAATTAAAATCATTGAAATGTGTTAACATCTTTATATAGTACCAGATCATGATTATATATTTAGCTATGATATTAGATTATTGAAGATAGTCTGCCTTTTAAATAAGGCAGTATAAAATTATCCCCACCATATTCTTATCATATTGATTGTATATACCTTTATGATATAATTGGGTACAGAATAATCTGATTCTGGATGTAAATAATATTGTTCTGTTCAGCATTCCAAAAGTAAGAGGCATGAGTAGAAAAGGTAAGTTTTCCTAGAACACTCAATACTTGCAAACCTAAGGTAGTTTTTTGATCATCGTTTTCTCTTTTCTGAACATTCCTTTAAAAACTATGTATTGAAGTTCTCCATAACATTTGGTTTTGCAGGGAAAAAAATATTATAACAGTACATTGAACAGATACCAACTTTTTAGATATGTCAAATTTTGTCCATGTTTTATTCATTGCCATTCATTGCTTTCATTCATTGTCAGTTCTAAGACCTCCTCCTTTGTGCCTAGATAATTGTGGCAAACTTCTTGTGAGTATCTGCTATACTTGTACCCGCTGGTCTTTGGAACAATAAGAAACTCTCCTGTTTGTGTCCTTTGCTCACATGGTGTTTACTGAAACGGATCTCTCTTATTTTTAAGGTATCCCTATTTTTTCCTTAAGAAACTGCCCTTTTTGTACTTCCTACATCCAACAATGACGCTTCCTCCAGAACTTAGCATTTTGTTATTTTGGGGGGTTTTGGCATATTTTCTTCCCACTGACTTCTTTCTACTCAGTTTTTCATATCTCTCTCCGAGAATATCAGTCAAGTAATCTGACAGAGGCAAAATTATCCTCTTTAGTCAACAGTGGTTCTCATGATTGGGGGAAAGCTACTATATTTGTGTGCAGGGACAAATTAGGGGATCCTAATATACCTATGAAGCTCAAGACAGTACCAACCTAATCAAGAACTATTTTATAACAAGCTGATAATTTCATTTAACTCTTCACATGACTTTGGGAAGCTCAGTTTTTTAAGCCAAAGGGGTAATGACACCTTTCCTAGAAGTTTTGAGTGTTAACAAACATAAGGTGAAGAGGAATTCTTTTTCATTAATGAGGAAATGCAAAACAGGACAATCACTTTGGAAGACGGTGTGGTATGTAGTTACTTATAAAACTAAACATATTCTTGCTATATGATCCAGCAGTTGCATTCCTTGGTATTTATCCAAAGAAGTTGAGAACTTATGTCCACACAAAAACCTGTACACAAATGTTTATATAACTTTATTCACAGTTGCCAAACTTGGAAACAACCAAGATGCCCTGCAGCCTGTGAATGGGTAAACTTTGTTATATCCAGACAATAGAATTTTATTCAACCCTAAAAAGAAATGAGCTATCAAACCATGAAAACACATGGAAGAAATTTAAGCACATATTACTACATGAAAGAAGCCAATCTAAAAAGGCAACATATGATTCCAACTATATGACATTCTGGAAAAGGAAAAACTATGGAAACAATAAAAAGATCAGTGGTTATCAGGAGTTAGAGTGGGGGAGGGATACATATATGGAGCACAGAAAAATTTGGGGGCAGTGAAAATATTCCGTATGATACTACGGTGATGGATATGTGTCCAAACCCATAGAATGTACAACACCAAGGGTGAACAGTAAGGTAAACTATGGAAGTAGGGTGATTGTGATGTAGCAATGTAAGTTCATCAATTGTACTACTCTGGTGGAGGATGTTGACAATAGGGGAGACTATGCATGTGTGTGGGTAGGGGTTATATAAGAAATCCCTGTACCTTCCACTCAATTTTGCTTTGTATCTAAAACTGCTCTAAAAAAGTCTTAATTGAAAGAAAAAACACAATGAGACATCACTTCACATCTGCTAAAATGACTATATTTAACAGATCATTTAAAGTTTTGTGAGGCTGTAGAGAAATTAGAACCCTCATATATTGATGATTGGGATTATTAAATGGTGGGATTATAAAATGGTGCACTCTGGCAGTTCTTCCAAGTTAAATATACAGTTGCTGTATGATTTACCTATTCAACTTCTACATGCCTAAGAGAAATAAAAACTTATGAAAACTTGTACATGAATGTTCATAGCGCCTAATAGCCAAAGGTGGAAACAACCCAAATATCTATCAATTAATGAATGGATACTTGTGTATGAATTTAAAAAAATATGTTATATCCAGACAGCAGAAATGTGTTCAACATAAAAAGGAATGAATTACTGATAGACGTTAGAAACACAGATGCACCTTGAAAACTTTATGCTACTTAAAGAAGTCAGTGACAAAAGACTGCATAGTGAATGATTCCGTTTATATGAAAGGTTAAAATAGGAGAATCTAGAGATTGAAAGTATGCTAATATTGTCTAGGGCTGGAAAGTAATGGGGAGTGACTGCTCATGGAAACGGGGTTTCCTTTGGGGATGATGGAAATGTAAAATGTGGTAACGGTGGCACAATTCTGTAAATATACTAAAATTCACTGAAATGTACACTTTAAATGAGTGGATTATATAGCATATGCATTATATTCACAGTAAAGCTATTTTTAAATTAAATTTAATTTATTTACTTATTTTTGGCTGTGTTGGGTCTTCGTTTCTGTGTGAGGGCTTTCTCTAGTTGCAGCAAAAAAGGGCCACTCTTCATTGTGGTGCGCGGGCCGTTCACTATTGTGGCCTCTCTCGTTGCGGAGCACAGGCTCCAGACGCGCAGGCTCAGTAGTTGTGGAGCACGGGCCCAGTTGCTCCGCGGCATGTGGGATCTTCCCAGACCAGGGCTCGAACCCGTGTCCCCTGCATTGGCAGGCAGATTCTCAACCATTGCGCCACCAGGCAAGCCCTATTTTTAAAATTTAAAAAATAAAGAAAAGCAAGGTCTGTCGAAATATTTTGTAGTTGATAAATAATACATAAATGCATCATTATTTTTCCTTGCTGAAAGTAACTTTGGTGCTCGTGAAAATTTACTTTTTTAATACTATAAATAGTCCACATTAGTCTTCTATTATATCATTTCCTTGTCATATTTTTTACTCCTCTTCTTGCTACTATTAATCCTTCAGGGGAGCAGGAAATTAATTTGGTTCTCTTTAATTCATCCAAGTCCGTTACCCATAAAAGTCATTTTAATAAATCACAGAACCAAATATTTTCTTATTTTTGATTGTGTTGAGAGTTTATTTTTTGACAAAAATAACTTAAAAAAATAGTTCCAATATTAAAAATCACTATCAGTTGTAAGAAATTAACTAAATGTGAGTTACAAATTTCAAACCCTGAATGCTAGCTTAAGATATTCAGATTTTAACTAAATTAAATTCCTGTGTATTTAATAGGCAAAAAGTGCCTGGGAGATAACCATAAAGATTGTCATCATACTTACTTAGAGTCTTTCCCAGTGATGTAGAAGAGAGGATAAGCATCCTAGAAATTAACTATAAATTTGATAATAAATAAACATATTAAACACACCAGTAGAGACAGAAAAAAAATAATACCAAGGGTCAACATAAGCTAAATATAAAAATATATAATTATAAAAGTTAAATCAAATTACATACTCATTTCTATAAACACCTTAGGAAATGTATGTCTGTCATTTCTTAGAGAGCTTTCGAAAGAAGGTTCACTTACGCTTTTTGCAAATATACTGTATTTAGAAGACGATGATCATCAGCCTTAGGCACTCTCAGCTTTGACTTCTGATTGTAGCAGATGAGAAAATTTATGAATGAAGTCCTATTTGTTTTCACTTGGAATAGGTTTCTTTGGATAAGCCACTATTTTCAAATCGGAGTAGCTCCACAGCAATCAGAAATTCTTTTCTATCTTCTGTCCCTTTTCCTCTGTGGGTCATATGGGTTCTATGAGTAGGCAGGGACATTCTTATTTGGTTTGGCTTGTATTTTCTTGTCTGTCAGTAAATGCATGAATCCCTGTTATATTCTTTTCCTGAGAGAAGTAAGACCAATCATGAAAGAAGGGGAAAGTGTATAAATGGACCCAGTAAATAAGAACATGTGGCAAAGTGCAAGGTAAAAGAGCAAGTGAAATTTATTGGGTTATACATTACATCTATTTTAATGCAAGGGAAATAGACACTTTCAGTAGTTCCTGAGACAATGCTTTGATTATATGAACTTTATTCTTTCTTATTAATATCAGTATAATTTATAGGAGTTGAAGTCAGCATGAATTAGAGTGTTGAGGGTGTGTGAGTCCCTGATGTTCAGGAAAGAATGATTCATCTGAGTGTTAAAATTCATGTGACAGAAAAGGTCATCACACTTTTCCATAGATATTCAGTTACTAATCATAAATAAGGTTGTCCTTTATTAACGCCCATTCATCCAACTTGTTATTAGTGTTAACAACTGGTTGTGATTGAGAAAAATGGAACTCTAGCATTATAGAATGTAGAATGGCAAAGGTTTTTGCTTTTCCTGTTTTTTTTTTTTTTGGCTAAGCTCTGACATTGGCTCATTTTTAGAATGGCAAAGTTCACAAGAATGAGAACAAATAGAGAGTGAAATGATCTTTTGAAAGAAATGGTAGCTGTGTCATCCCAGAGGCAATTAAATATGATGAACAAATCACCAAAATGTACACAGTACACTTGGGATCAATCTAATCTTAGCAGGGGATTCAACAGCCTGCATTAGATGACAATAATTTGATTATTTTCTTTAAATATATAGTTGGCTCTTAAATTTATCCCCAGGTCTGTGTTAGATATTGATACTTACAAAAATTTAGTTATCAACTGAGATTGTTAAGATAGTAGGAAGTATGAATATGTGAATCTAATCTTATTTTCCTTCAAATCAATTCTTCTGTTTATCCATATTTTGATTGGAATTGTCTTTTTCAAACATTTCTGAGTTATATTTATTTGTATACACTGTTATTTGCAAAGACAATGTGATTTACACTTAGGTGAAAATCTTTAATTTAAAAAACACAAAATTAATATAACTTTAAAAGTACTATATATTTCTTAAGTAGGCCTATCTTGGAAAAATAATAATAAATTTTAAAAATAATTGTGGCTTGTGCTCTGTTTTGTATTGTTTTTCATGTTGTTTAAGAGATTTGTATTTTTATCCCTATGAGTGAATCTCTGAGGGTGTTCCTGAAGCTTCAAAGCCCAAATACAGTTTTCATCAAAGACTGAAATCCAAACTTGAATGGAAAATTTCATCTTGTCAATTTCTCACATGATTTGTATTTAGTTTACCAAGGAGGTTTTAAGTGGCATATGAAATCATTAAAACAATAATTCCTGAAAAAAATGCAATATGCATCATTTGTTCCGTCCTCAATAAGTGACTTTATTTACTACAATGTTTGGGAAGCCACGTTTCCTTACAGTTTTTCTCAATCTCTGATACCTTGGGAACAAATATAAAGCCAACCTCATAAAAATGAGGAAACTTATGTTTATATATTCAAGGAGCTTTGGAACTAGAAACTCATTTTAGCCATGATATTGACCAATATTAAGTAAAGTGGAAAGTTTTTTCTTAGATTCTATTCAAGTGAGTTTAATTACAATCTCACAAATGGACCTTGGATGAAGTATCATTTCAAATAAGATTCTTATTAGGCTACAACAACAGAAATAGGAATATAATGTGACCCACATGTCTAGTTTTAAATTTTCTAGAAGGCACACTCAAAAAGTAACAAAAAATGGAATTATTTTTAAAATTTAAACCAATGTGTCCAAAATAGTACCATTCAATATGTAATCAATATTAAAAACTCTTGATGAAATAATTTTTATATCAAGTCTTTGGAATCTATTGAACAGTGGAGGATTAGAGTTTTAAAAAATATTTGTGTTTATTCTTTTTTTTTTGCTTGTTTTGATTTTTCTTCCAGTTTTATTGAGATATAATTGACATACAGCACTGTATGAGTTTAAGGTATACAGCATAATGATTTGACTTACGTACATCATGAAATGATTATCACAATAAGTTTAGTGAACATCCTTCATCTCATATAAGATACAAAAGAAAAAGAAAAAAGGTTTTTCCCTTGTGATGAGAACTCAGGGTTTACTCTCTTAACAACTCATATATAAAATACAGCTGCATTTAATTATATTAAGGTTGTTGTATGTTACACCCTTAGTATTTCTTTATCTTATAACTTATCTTGTACCTTTTGACTACTTTCATCAAAAATATATCCAAAAATACATAGACAGAGCTCTTTTCACTATGTCACTGATGCTGTTTATAAATTGGTCACATGACTCTGTTTTCTTTGTTAAGACAAAAAAAGTATATAAACCATTCATGTAAGAGCAGAAAAAAATTAAAGCTCATTTCTCACTGCTGTTTCTTAACCATTTTCTTTCTTCCTTGGCATGTTTCATACATGTTATACTTCCTTCCCTGAGAAACTTTCTGGGAAATACAATGTACACTCTCTCTTTTCCTTTGATAAAAGATTAGAATGCTTTAAAAGACAAATAATTTAACTTTTTAATAATTATGGTTTCCTAATAAGGTAATTACTTTCCATGGTGATACTCTAGGGAATGGAGGCAAGGAGCTTGCCTTCCTAACAAAGACTATCAGAACCACGTTGGGATTTTTGAAAGTACATATTACCATGTGCTCCTAATATTTTAAGAACCACTTGAGGGGCAGAAGTTGTTTAGAAGTAGGCCTCATTACATTGGGACTTAGTTTGGGGTTCTATCATTAAGAAAGCATGGTAAGAAGAAGGAATTTAGATACAAATAAAACTTTTTTTGCATTTTTTTGATGGGATGGAGATACATAGTACATAGAAAATCTTATGAACACTTATTTTGTTCCTCTCTAACTATCTATCTACCCAAATCCCGTCTTCCCCCAAAGATCCTCCCTCCCCAGACTTGGAAACATCAAGAGCTGGGCTTACATAGGAGTTCACAAACCCATGATTTCTTTTCTTGTCCTTTTCTTTTTTTCCTTTTACATCCTTCTGCTCAATCTTGGTAGATCCCGGATAAGAGATGACCAATAGCTCATGGCTCCCATTCTCACCTTCTCTTTCATTTCTTCAACTTCACTTTCAGTTCTAAGCTTCCCCTCTCTTCTTCTTAAGCTGAAAATGTAATTCACTTCCGCCTGGAGTCATTTCTTAGGTGGAGGGGGTCTTTCTTCAAAACTTAGGTCTAGAAAATGGGTGATATCTGATGAATGGATACTTTACAATGACATTTAATTCTCTCCTCTTACAGTACATGAAGTCATTACCCTGTGCATTATATTCTCTGAAACATTTAAGAGAATAATGTCTTAATGACTAAAGCGCTCTCCCTTATGGACCACACTGTTACACTGGGGTCATGTTAGGCACTCCTGTCTTAAACTTTCCCTGGCTCTGAGCTCTCCTCATCAAATTCAGGGATCTAATTCGTTCCACTTGCATGACTATTTTCACTGCAGAGCTGAGTCAAGGGAAGGAGCCGTAGCAGCACCACTCTGATCAATCAGTTCTCCTGAATGTCTTAGATGGGTACACTGTTAGCTGACTTTGTTCCTGATGGTAAATTAACCATTTTTTCCTTAGCCCAAACCATACCTAGCAACAGCAAGAATTATTCATTGCATAATTTATGTTAACACTATTCAAGTTCAGCTGATGTAATTTCTGGTTTCCCAAATGTGCCTTACAACCCTGGTGGCAGGTTGTGATGGTTTTATTTAATGAAAATTCAAAGGCAGAGGTCTTTTCACTGTTTCACTAATACTCTTTATAAGTTGGCCACATGACTCTCAGGTTTTCTTTGTTGTTGTTAAGACAAAAAAAGGTATAGAAACCATTCATCCAAGAGAGAAAAAATTTCTAAATCAAAGCTCATATCTCACTGCCATTATTTAAACATTTTCTCTTCTTTCTTTACTGCCATAAACACAACATACTCCCTTCCCTGAGAAGCCTTCTGGGAAATACACTGTAAGCTTTCTCTTTTCCTGGTTTTACTCATAAGAAACACTCACTGGGGAGCTTATCTTTTCCATACGTTCTCCTTCCACTTTTGGCCACAAAGTGGTGGTGATGGGGTAAAAACTGTGGGAACTCAACTCAGTCATTTTGCTCTCACTTTTATATACTATACCCAAAGCCAAAGGAGTTGATTTGAGAAACTTCCAGACTCCTTAATGAAGACTCCTTACACCTCTACTAAAAAGGACCTGAATGAGTTTGAAGTCCTTCTACATCTTTGGAGGGGTGTTCCTGTTATGGTTTGAATTGTGTCTTCCCAAAAATTCATGTGTTTAAGTCCTAATCCCCAATACCTCAGGAGGTGACCTTATTTGGAAAAAGAGTAGTTGAAGATGTAATCAGCTCACTTAAGATTAGGTCATACACAGCAATCCCACTACTGGGCATATACCCTGAGAAAACCATAATTCAAAAAGAGTCATGTACCAAAATGTTCATTGCAACTCCATTTACAGTAGCCTGGAGATGGAAACAACCTAAGCGTCCATCATCGGATGAATGGATAAAGAAGATGTGGCACATATATACAATGGAATATTACTCAGCTATAAAAAGAAATGAAATTGAGCTATTTGTAATGAGGTGGATAGACCTAGAGTCTGTCATACAGAGTGAAGTAAGTCAGAAAGAAAAAGACAAATACCATATGCTAACACATATATATGGAATTTAAGAAAAAAAAATGTCATGAAGAACGTAGGGGTAAGACAAGAATAAAGACACAGACCTACTAGAGAATGGACTTGAGGATATGGGGAGGGGGAAGGGTAAGCTGTGACAAAGCGAGAGAGAGGCATGGACATATATACACTACCAAATGTAAAATAGATAGCTAGTGGGAAGCAGCCGCATAGCACAGGGAGATCAGCTCAGGTGCTTTGTGACTGCCTGGAGGAGTGGGATAGGGAGGGTGGGAGGGAGGGAGACGCAAGAGGGAAGAGATATGGGGACATATGTATATGTATAATTGATTCAGTTTGTTATAAAGCAGAAACTAACACACCATTGTAAAGCAATTATACTCCAATAAAGATGTTAAAAAATAAAAGATTAGGTCATACAGGAGTAGGATATTTGCTTCAGATGTTAATTGTTTTTTAAAGAAATGAAATGTTACAGATACAAATAAAACCTTGTCACCATCGATTCTTTTCTCTTTTCCTCTTGAAAAGTAACCATAATCTTAAAGTCACTGTGTGCCATTTAGTTTTATTTTTTAAATTAATGTAACAATCATCAAATCAATATTTATTGTTTTACCGTGTACCAGAAATTGTTCCAAGTATTTTACATCATGATGTCAATTCATTAAACTAGCAACTGTGGTATTCTCATCTTACCTATGAGGGAACAATGGTCTTAAGGAATAAGCAGCCATCTGAAGTCACACAGCCAGTAAGAGGTGTGTGACTGGAATTTGAACAGTCTGGCATGTTGGCTCCAGAGATCATACATTTAAATGTTCCCTTACATAGTACGGGCACATAGTACATAGTATGCACCTGTAAACCAATTATGGTACTATTTTAAGTTTTAGATGCTTATATAAATGGTAACATCCTGCAAACATTCTCATCAACCTGCTTTTCACTTAACATTAATTTGGAGATTTATCCATATTTATGCAAATGGCTCTATTTTAGCTATTTCTTAACATGCCATCAATGTTTCTGAGTGCTGTAGATTTCTACACCCTGGAAAAATGTCCCATGTGATTTAGATTGGGTGAGTAAAGTGAAAATATGAAAAAAGAGATCTTGTAGGACATCAGATTCATTCTCAGACGGAACAGTAGGAGGTGGTACACATAAAATATGAGGATGTGGACATTATTCTATTAAAACTGACCAAATCTACATACACATCTCTTGGAAAGTCTTTGCATATTCTCAGGTACATGAAAAATATATTGAAGAGTACTGCTATAGATGATCAGTAAGGTTCGGTATGGTCCAGCAAAGTTGCTAACAATAATCTATATATAAAACTTCAATCAGATGCATAAAGTTATTTACAGTAATGGCTTGTTATGAAGAATATTGTATGTAGTACTCTTGAATTTGGATTTAATTATCTGGCCAATGAATATGCAAACTCAATTTATTGTTTCTGTTTTCTTCCATTCGTTTTGCTTCATTATTTATCAATCAATATCAATTTAGAAATATATGCAAAATCATATTTTATATAGAGGATGCTTTTGGAGAGAAAAGAAAGCAGATGAAACAGAACCACTTAGAAGATTAGTATAGTCACTCAGGCAAAGAAAGATTAGACATGTACATATGGACAGTGGGGTTTGAAACTGGAAGATTTGAAAAATGTTTAAAAACAAAAATCAACAAGGGAGAGTGACAAATTGTTTATGGAGAGAGTGCAGGAAGGAGTCATTAATAACTCTTAACCTTGCCAAAGAAATGTATCTGTGAGTCAGAGTTAATAATGCTTTAATGATGAATTGTGGGAGTTTCAAAGAGAGAGAGATTAGTGGAAGATTCATTGTAATGAAATTGACTTTTAAGATGGATAAGTATATTTTTCATACTTATGAATATTGTTGATCCTATTTTCCTCATCAACAGGAATCATGTATTATTTCTTATGACAAATGGTATCCATTGTATGGAGCTTAGAAAATATGGAAAAATACAGAGAAGGAAACAAAAAATACCAGTATGCCTTAGAGATAACCTGCGATGCATGTGTATGGCTGTATAAGACATTAAAATCATACTGTGAACATATTATTTTAATGTTTAATATTATAAACAATATTATTTTAATTATAAACAAGTATTATTTAATGTTATAAACAATAATACAGTTATATTTTATTATTATAAACGTATTATTTTAATATGGTTGATAACCCAATTATTTGCCAATCTTCAATTACTGCACATATACAGAATTGAAATTTTGATTTGCTTTTACAAATGGTGCCAAAATGAAGAGTAAATAGCATTTTATACACACACACACACACACACAAACACACAAAACGAGTTATAGTAGAATCAGAGAAAAAGCATAAGAAAGGCACAGAGAAATAATAAATATTTAAAGCATGTTAAACAGTATAATTTCCCTTGAGCACAGAGATTTTGAAAGCTAAGAGAAGTTAAGACTGGAAAGAAAAGCTGACATACTATCATGATGACAGATGATGGAATTTGTTCCTCACTTGGTTATAAATATGAAACCAATGTAGTTGCTAAAATATAACTGGGTAAAATGAGCATTTACCTTGGAGGATTATATAAAGTGAATAAGAGTGGATAAAGGCTGAAAAAAATGAGGCCAGTTAGAACACTGAATAATCAAGGAAATAGGCATGAGAGCTTGAACTAGAATGTTATTTTTAAAGGACGAGAGAAAAAACTGGAAGTGATTAGCATCAGTGAGAGAAAATAATAATGGTTGGATAGATATAAGCAAGAAAGGAATGTGAGGAATCAATGTTTCAAGCCTGGGAAACTTGGTGAATTTTGCTAAGTTTCTGGAGAAGAATTGTATTTAATGGGATAAGATGAAGTGTTCAGTTTGGGTTGCAATTTTCTGCTGCCTATCAGCAAACAATAGATAAACCCTAAAGCTGAAGGACATGTGCTTCTGAAGCACAGAAGCATCATTAAAGATAGAAATAGAGACTCATTTAAAAGGAGGGAATGATAAAATTTAAAAAAAGGGGGGAAATAGAAGATTTTAAATTGTTAGGAGTATAGAGAAAAGAGAATATGATCTATGCTAAAACTTAATACATTAAACGTAGGGCGTGAGTAAAGAGAGTTAATCATGGTATAAGGAATACTCACAGAGATAAATGACTTAAATGGTTCTTATATTTTAAGACAAAGTGGTTGGTCAACTATCACAAATACTGTGAGGAAGTTTTGGAGGAGGAAGGATGGTTGGCCGTTATATTCATGGTATATTTTACATTCAGCAAGACTTTCTTCATCAAATCATATGGAGGTGACAGTGAATCAGTGAAGGACTGACACTCAGGTGATCCTCATGAGATTCTTTATCAGAGACACAAGCATATACCAAACTTAGATCCATTTGGGGAACAGTTACTCCACCTGAAGAAGTTAGGGTATTTCCATTTCAAGCCCTTTATTAGTGTTCCATGTTTTGGAGTTTTCTAGAAGAAAACCAATTATAAAAACCAATTGTTGGGCTTCCCTGGTGGCACAGTGGTTGAGAGTCCGCCTGCCGATGCAGGGGACACAGGTTCGTGCCCCAGTCTGGGAAGATCCCACATGACGCAGAGCGGCTAGGCCCGTGAGCCACGGCCGCTGAGCCTGCAAGTCCGGAGCCTGTGCTCCTCAACGGCAGAGGACACAACAGTGAGAGGCCCGCATACCGAAAAAAAAAAAAAACAATTGTAAATGTTAAGATGCTTTTAGAATGGGCATCTGAAAATAAAATGTAGTTTTGAAAGACTGTCAAATCAATGTAGCTAAATTTGCTTTGCACTGTAAGCTCTGCGCTGTTACTTTATTTCAAGTTAAAAATTATTCTTAAAAAATTCTAAATACCAAGTTTAATAGAATTACTCTAATTATTTGAAAGTTTTAGGCTTTATTTATAATACTTTAATATTATATTTAATTTAAATTTTTGAAGTACATATTAATCATTAGGAAAGTACTGAAGAACACATTAATTTAAAAAAATATTCCAACTTACTACGAACTTGTAATTCGTTATTAGCTCTAAGTCTCCATTATTAACTTATGAGTTTGAATACTGTGAAATCAACGTCACTAACATGGGAGATATTTAGGATGAATGGTTGAATTTTTCTAGATCATAGCTCTAGATGAAAATACAGTAGATTAAAATACAGTGTTAGTAACTAGGAAACTATTATTTAACAGATAGGGTCACAATATAATATTAAATGTACCTTTACAGTACAACCGCTCTAGAAATGGTTTGGCAGATTCTTATAAAGTGAAACTGACACTTACTATAACACCCAGCAATCTAATTTTAAATATTTAACCAAGAAATGAAACTTTACGTTCAAACAAAATCTTTCCATAAATTTCAGAGTAGCTTGATTCATTATCATCAAAACCTGGAAAAGTCCTTCAATGGGTAAATAAATAAACTGTGATAAATCCATGCAGTGAAATACTTATTCAGCAATGAAAAGGAGCAAACTGTTGAAACGTGCAACAGCATGAATGAATCTCCAGTACATTATGCTAAGTGAAAAGGCCAGATTCAAAAGGCTACAGCCAACATGGTTCCAATTATATGACATTCTTGAAAATGAAAAAAACTGTAGGAAGAGAAAATATATAAAAACAGATGAGTGATTATTAGGCGTTAGAGGTGGGTGTAGGTGTTAAAACACAAAGAGGCAGAGTGTAATATTTTGGAGAGGTAGAACAGTTGTGTATCTTAACTGTGGTGATGCTACACTTTTGAACACATTTTTCAAAACTCAGAAAACTGTACATCAAAAGGAATGTTTTACTGTATGTAAATTAGACTTAAAAAACGATTTTTCTCTTAAATTAGCCCATCAATTGCTAAAAATTTTCTTTAAGAAAAAAATACTACACTTAAAATATCTACACTGGTGTCTGACTTACTTCATTCAGTATGACAATCTCAGGGTCCATCCACGTCATTGCAAATGGCATTACTTCATTCTTTTTTATGGCTGAGTAATATCCCATTGTATATATGTACTACATCTTCTTTATCCATTCATCCATCAATGGACATTTAGGTTGCTTCCATGTCCTGGCTATTGTAAATAGTGCTGCAATGAACATTGGGGTACATGTGTCTTTTTGAGTGAAGTAAGTCAGACAGAGAAAGACAAATATATGATATCGTTTATATGTGGAATCTAAAAAAAATGGTACAAATGAATTGATTTACAAAACAGAAATAAGTCACAGATGTAGAAAACAAACTTATGGTTACCAAGGGAGAAGGCAGGGGAGAGATAAATTGGGAGTTTGGGATTGACATATACACACTACTATATATAAAATAGATAACTGATAAGAACCTACTGTATAGCACAGGGAACACTACTCAATACTATGTAATGACCTATATGGAAAAGAATCTAAAAAAGAGTGGATATATGTATATGTATAACTGATTGACTTTGCTGTACAGCAGAAACTAACACAACATTGTAAATCAACTATACTCCAATAAAAATTAATTTAAAAAATGATGACTTAAAAAAATATCTACATGATGTATCATAGGGTATATGTTTAAATGCCTCTATTTTAACAAGCTCGATTTAATGTTAGCCCATATGTAAAGATTTTAATACTAGTAAATACAAATTTGTGGTTATTATATCAAAGGTAGTAACTATTGTTTAAGAAACCATGATGTGACACAGCAGGAAGTAGAATATTTACAGTTAGAAGGAAATGAATTTACATCCCAGTTCTGATGCATAGTTGCTATATGTCATCAAAAGAACTACATTGCCTTTCTGGGACTCAGTTTCCTTGGAAATGGGGTTAAAGTACTCACATGCTTTATTTATTATAATAATTAAATGAGATAGTGCTATCCAAGACCCTCAATAATTTTTTTTTGCTAAAAATCATTTCCTCCCTTTTCTTGAAAATTATTTTCTGAAGAAATTTTTAAATCCCATGGGATTGTAATTTATTGGCAATTTTTACATATGTTTTCAAAAAAGGCCTGGAAATATGGGCTAACATATAATATTTATGCCAAAAAGTCACTTGCAGCACACAGTTTGCTCAAATATAATTTAAGTTTCAGTAATAGAAACCTAAATATACTCTTTAAATGACTATACACAATCATAAACAGATTTCTGATCTCAAAAAAATATTTTTCTGAAGCTACATTTTTTTTATTTTCAGTTATTTATTAAAAGGAAAAGGTCCACTAAATTTGATTAAAGTTCTACATTATTATTGTAAATGGAAATATATATTTTCTATAGGAAAATACAATTATTTTTTGTAATACTTATAGCACTGAATTCAAGGAGTGTGAAATATTTCAAAGGAGGAGAGAAATGGTAGGAGATAAAGTCAAGGAGCTATAAGAAAGAAAGGCTCAAAACATGGTAGACATTGGTGGAAAGGCTCAGAACATGGTAGACATTGGTGGCCATTTTAAGCCATTTGTCTTTATCTCTTTGAGACCCTGGAAGCCAGTGTATTAGAGACATTTCAACAAATGAAAGACACTATTTATTTATTATCACACCAGCTGCCTTGTTACAAGTAGATTGTAGGGGAAGAAGGACAAAAATCAGAAAGGCCAATTAGGAGACTGTTATAATAATTCAGGTGAGAGAAGGTGGTGCCTTGACCAGGAAGGTGTACAAGATTAACCAGTTACTGAGGGGAAATTACATGGACTCAATAGGGAAAAGTTTTGTAGTACTTGATATGGGAGAAAATGTAGGGGAAATGAAGAGAATAGAGAAATATAAGGGATATAAAGATAGGAGTCATGAAAATACTAGATGTTTGCACGTAGATAAGTAACAAAAAGGAAAAATAAGACAAGGGATACTAAGACATATTATGCTCTAAAGGAGAACTAAAAATATGCAGAATGAGTTTCACAGTGAATGTCACTTCAGGAAATCTGCCTACCATAATTAAAACTGATGGACTCTCTTGTCCACAGACATGGCTTCAATCAGGTCCAGCTATCAGAGTGGCATGACTCCCAGTGTTGCCAGATTCATGGGCCATTAGGACCAACCCAAAATGGCTTTGAGGATTATTCTGAGAATATAGAAAGTTGCCAGAAAACAGTAGCAAAGTATGATTTTCCCTGAAGATTTCCAGAGAGAGTTTTGCAAAAACTTTTGAATTGCTGTGAAAATATACTGAACAATGTTCTGTTCCGTTTCTGGTTTGAACCCCTTGAGACCTATAGGAATCATTAACAAGGAAAATCAGTCGAGCTTGAAGAAACAATGTACATGGATCCTACTGATAAAACTAGAACTTGGGAAACTTTGAAACACATAACTGGGAAGAATAGTTGGCTGATGGTGTGGTAGTTATCCCAGTGCTGCAAAGAACTCTTTATTATGAATGTATCATTCTGGTGAAACAGTTCTGACCGCCAATGGGAAACTACAGCCTAGAATTCCCCACAGGTCTCACAGTCAGTAATGAAAGCCCAGAAGCAGCTGCTCTTTGGGAGCTTGAGGAAGAAACTGGCAATGAAGGTGACGTTACTGAATGTTCTTTAGCTGTAAGTACGGATCCAAGTTTGTCAGCAGTACCACATACATTGTGGCAATAACTGTTAATGGAGATGATGCTGAAAATGTAAAACCTAAGCCAAAGCCAGAGGATAGAGAATTTGTGGAAGTAATTTTTTGCTAAAGAATGATCTCTTGAAGAGATTTGATGCTAAAGTGACTGAAGAACATCTGATGGTGGACGTCAGTCTTTTCTTATGCTCTCGCGCTGAAGCTGTTTGAAGTTCCCTTCCTGTAATTTTAGGTGCAAAGAGCAATGGCCATGTTTTTGTAAATGAGACCACCGGGGCCTCCTTTACTAAGACTTTGTATTCAGCTTAGTTTAATGTCGATTTGAAATTAACTTTTCCATACAATATAAGCAACACAGAATGAAAAAAAAGAAAAAAAATCCTCAAGTGGGGTGGTAGCTGAAACAATGACAGAACATAAATATTAGTCTCTGAGAAGAAACGAAAAAGATGAGATCATATTCGAGAAATTATTTGTTGAATCTGGCTCAATGCTAAGCTAGCAGTAAGAACACAGCAGGAATGAGAAGGACGCTGGATGCTAGTAGACAAGGAGGTATATGCTTCTGAAGTGAAAAGGAAGCCAATGGGAATGACAGACACCTGAGTCATTCTAGGATTTTTGCATAAAATAAAGTTGATGAGGGACAGGAACAGGGCTGTACCTTCAGCTTGGGTGTAGGAAAGATACCCAGAAACCCAGTCATAAGCAGAGAGATATTCTACAGGATGGGAGAATGGAAGAAGTCACTGGTATCTTCTGTAGTTATACAAGAGTAAACACATATTCCAAACATTGTCTTATGTATGGATGCTCTCCAAGCAGTGATTGTCCTTGCTATAAGCAATGATCTAAGAAAACATTTACCTATAACAGGAAGCCTTGAAGACAATTTAGACTTTTGAGAAAGACACCCTAATTCATAGAGCACTACTTATGAATGACATCTGGGATTGCCTCTTAGACTTGAAAGCTTTTTCTATTAATGTGTTTATCCAACACAGTATACCAACTTATCAGCCTTAGGTAATTATTGACCATCAGCCTCCATTTTTGAACAATTAAATCTCACCTTCTAGGTGCATTTGAACTTTATGTAGTTAATGATTCCTAAAGTTGACTGAAAAGCCAGATCAATTTCCTACTGTTTTGAATTCCTAATGTCATATTCAGGTTCCTGCAGGGAGATTGAAATCAGTCAGGATTTCCTAGGCAACAATCTGAAAATAGTTGAAAAGGAGGGCCTTTTTAATATTCTTTAATGTGCTTTACCACACGTAGTGCCAACACCAGTTTGCACCTAAGACTACTTACCCGTGTTCATTTTCCCTGCCGCAACATTTACAACTCCAGTAGGCCTCTTATTTTTTCCAAGGAAGAAGCAGAATTAGCCTCGGGATGATTTCACTTTCTGTGGACACTAGGCCAGGATAATGAACAACATAGAAAGAATAAAACTCCATAGAATCAAATGTTTTCTGTTTGCAGGGTAAACAGGGTTCAATTAAAATTTAATTGAAGTAGATGTTTTGTCTAGCCAAACTCAAATGGACTTTTGGATCAGAAGCAAAATAAGGAATTTCTAGACTCCAGTCTCCCCTCACACACATTTGAAGTATCACTCCCATACAAAATAAATATTTTGTGTTCTAATTCACCTATTTAGGTCTGTGGCCTATTAATAGAGATTTCTGTAATATAAAGAGATTAATGATTTTACTTGGGTAAGCAGATTATAAAAAACAATACTAACTATATGAAATACACTTGAAATAAATTGCCCCTTTTGACATGATTTGAGTACAGCACTAAAAGGATACAGGATCAGACATATCAAGAGTAGCTTTGCTTATAAACCAAGTAATTACTACTTAATAAATTAAGCATATTCTAATTGCAAAATTCCTAACATTACATTACGTTTTTAAGTATGTGGCTGTCCTTTACTGTGACATTACTTTGAAGGTAGTATTTCACTGAATCTATGATTCACGACTAATTTATATGCCACTAAGAGCAAGACATTATGATTTTTAATATGACACAATTATTTCTTTTTTCCCTTCTCTTCAATTTTTTGCAATAGTTTGAGAAGGATAGGTATTAACTCTTCTTTATGTGCTTGGTACAATTCCCCTGTGAAGCCATCCAATCCTTGACTTCTGTTTATTGGTAGCTTTTTGATTTATTGATTTGACCTATATCTACTTGTTTAAAACCGATAGTCATTTAAGTTCAAACACATTCTATAAGCTCTACACATTTTTACTTTTCCCTCATATTTTGTGTTTGTGATGTCATATCTTACATCTTCATGTCTATCACTTTATTTATTTTAGTTATAGTTGATCTTACAATCTTTGTCTTCTAACCTTTATACAAGATAATTTAAATGGTTAATTCACGGCATTTACTATATATTTGCCTTTACCTGTAGGATTTTTCCTTCCTATAGTTTCCTATTTCTTGTAGCCTTTTCTCTTTCATTTAAAGAAGACCCTATAACACTTCTTGTAAGTATAGTTTAGTATTGATGAACTCTTAGTTGTTGCTTGTCTAAGAAGCTCTCTACTTCAATTCTGAATGATAACCTTCCAGGGTAGAGTATCCTAGGCTGTATGTTTTTTCCCTTCACCATGTTAAATATATCATTGAACTCCCTTCTGGCGTGAAAAGTTTCTGCTGAAAAATCAGCTCATAGCCTTATTGGGGTTCCCTTGTATGTGACTTCTTTGATGCATTTAGAATCCTCTCTGTAACTTATGCCATTTTAAGTTATAATATGTCTTGGTGTGGCTCTCTTGTTTCAAATTCTCTGTGCTTCCTGTACCTGAATATCTGTTTCCTTCATGTTTAGGAATTTTTCAGCTATAATTTCATCTAATACATTTTCTACTTCTTTCTCTCTTTCTTCTCCTTCTGGAGAAGAAATATAATGCAAATGTTAGTACGCTTGATGTTGTCCCAGAGGTCCCTTAAACCATTCTCATTTTTTAAAATTTGTTTTTTCTTTTGCTGTTTTGATTGAGTGATTTTTGCTTTGTGAGTTCTTTCTAAGAAATCTTTGCCTTAGCCAAGGTCAAATATTTTTTCTATATTTTCTTAGAAAAGATGTATAGTTTTATGTTCATACTTCGGTTTATAATCCATTTTGTGTTATTTTTTTGTGTGATGTGAGGAATTTGCCATATATCACTTTTTTTAATATGTTGTCAAGATGTTCCAGCAGAATTTCTGGAAAAGGTGGTATTTTCTCCATGCAATTTATTTCACAAATTCTCTGGAAATCAACTGACAGTATATGTAAGGGTATCTTTGTGGGCTGTAATTTCTCTTCCATTGATTGTTGTGCTCTTCCTTTTGTCAATATCCCATTATCTTGTTTATGGTAGCTTATGGCAAGCCTTGAAATTAATAATGACAATCCTCTAAATGTTTTCTTCTATTTCAAAATTACATTGACAAACTTACAAACAAAATTATATTGACAAAACTCCCTTTCCATATAAAGTTTGGAATCAATTTGCATTGTACAAAGAAAAAAAAAGCCTCTGGGATTTTGATTGGGACTGAGTGAAATTGATGAATTCATTTGGGGAAAACTGGCATTTTTCTTGAGAATTTTATCCACAGGAAGGATGTATCTCTTCATTTATGTAGGTTTTTCTTTGATTCTTTTCATCAGTGGTTTATACATTTTTTCATACTGATATTACACATATTTTGTTAAATATATGTCTAAGTGTTCCATGTTTTGTGGTGCCATATTTCTTTATTTTTCTTTTAATATCAATAGCTGTAGAAGTCCTCTCTACCTTTTAATTCCTGATATTGCAATTTGTGTCTTCTCTCTGTTTTCCTTAATCAGTTTAATGTTTCTAATCTTCTCAAAGAACTAAGTTTGGGTTTCATTGATTTTGTCTATGATATTTGTTTTTGTTTGTTTGTTTTCTTATTTGATTGATTTTAACTCTGATCTTCTGCTAGGTCATAGTATATGTGTGAGAGTGTGTAATTGAGTCAATCTAGTCAAGAGCTTTTGTTTCATTG
The DNA here is from genome assembly GCF_964374135.1 of Grampus griseus. Taxonomy (NCBI): domain Eukaryota; kingdom Metazoa; phylum Chordata; class Mammalia; order Artiodactyla; family Delphinidae; genus Grampus; species Grampus griseus. The sequence goes on along the minus strand of NC_139003.1, from coordinate 30,421,015 downwards.
TCCTGTGGTTATCTTTCAGTGAACAAGTGTCCTCAAATATTTCTAGCATGACATTGTGCTTATTTTGGAAGCTGGAATACTAGAGGATTTATCTCAAAGTTCATGCTCCTAACTCAGATTTTGCTATTACCAATTTAAATGGTGTTAAATAAAATATAATAGATATAGGAAGGTTAACAATAAAATTGTTGATTTTAATGGTAATACTAAACCTATAGGTAAAATCATGTGGATATAAAATAAAATATTTCTTTTTCAATGAAACCAGGTATCAACTTTTTCCATTAACATGACTTTATTTTTTTATTGAAGTATAGTTGATTTACAATGTTGTGTTAGTTTCTGGTGCATAGCAAGGTGATTAAGTTATACATATATATTACATATATATACATACTTTTTTTCATATTCTTTTCCATTATGGTTTATTACAGGATATTGAATATAGTTCCCTGTGCTACACAGTAGGACCTTGTTGTTTATCTATTTTATATATAGTAGCTTGTATCTGCTAATTCCAAACTCCTATTTTATCCCTCCCCTACCCTCTTTCCCCTTTGGTAACTATAAGTTTGTTTCCTATGTCTGTGAGTCTGTTTCTGTTTGGTATATAAGTTCCTTTGTGTCATAGTTTAGATTCCACATATAAGTGACATCATATGGTATTTGTCTTTCTCTTTCTGACTTACTTCACTTAGTATGATAACCTCTAGGTTCATCCATGTTGCAAATGGCATTATTTCATTCTTTTTTATGGCAGAGTAGTGTTCCATGTGTGTATATACCACATCTTTATCCATTCATCTGTCTATGGACATTTAGAATGCTTCCATATCTTGGCTATTGTAAAATAATGCTGTTTTGAACATTGGGGTACATGTATCTTTTCAAATTATAGTTTTCTCTAGATATATGCCCATGAGTGAGTGGGATTGCTGGATCATATGGTAACTCTGTTTTTAGTTTTTTAAGGCACCTTCATACTGTTCTCCATAGTGGCTGCGCCAATTTACATTCCCCCCAACAGTATAGGAAGGTTTCCTTTACTCCACACCCTCTCCAGCATTTGTTACTTGTAGACATTTTAATAATGGCCACTCTAACCAGTGTGAAGTGGTACATCATTGTAGTTTTGATTTGCATTTCTCTAATAATTAGCAATGTTGAGCATCTTTTCATGTGCCTGTTGGCCATCTGTATAACATGACTTTAAAGTATCACTTTTTCTTAATAAGACTATCAAAGATTGCATAGATGGCACAGCCAGAATAAAGATAAAGGTTTTCACATCTCATTTGTTTAATTTGTATAATATTTGTGAAGTGGCTATTAAAATTTTGTATCAAGCACATTCATCGATATACAAAGGCCATACTTTGTGTACATGTGCACGTATACACACACTCACACAAACATCTATACATATATCAAGGCTATATAGTAGAGGTTTATTTTAGTGCACAGGTGTGATTTGTAATCATCATATTGACACGATGACCAAATATTACAGTCTCTGCTTACATTATAATACCCATGAAATTTCAATCACATTGAGATTTTACAACTTGAAGTAATTTGAGGAACAAATACAGCTAAAAATAAATAGGTATTAGGGTTTTAGTTGTTTACATCAGTACCAAAGCATGGGGCCAAAATATCTAAAATTTTTTTCTGACATTGAAAAGTAATTATTTTTCAGTAAGCAACCATGATGCATGTATGACAGTAGTGAATGCAGAGTTGGAAGAGAATAAAATTGAATAGAATGAGACTTAGTTTGTGGTGCTGCTCTGAGAAAGTTTCAGCCAGGCTATGGCGAACTCCAGAGAAAGGAATGCCCATTAAAGGAGTTCTGTTTGGGTAGGAATGTCCCAGATATAGTACTTAACTCTTACTCATTATTTAGAAAGTCTGGGGAGGACATAACTCAACATGAGTGCTGTGGTGGTTACCAAAGCTACAACAGCAGTAGGATCTCTGCCAGCTACACGACTCAGGGCAGATTTTTTTGATAGGAGACCTGAGGAGCACACCTCCATTTTTGCCATTAAAAATAACAAGAAAATACTAGAAAATTAACAATTGAATAGACCAAGAAAAACAAAAATATAAAAATATAAATATGTATATGGTTGTTGAATTATTGGTGATGTAAGCCAGAAAAAATAGGCTTAACCTTAGTACATTAATGCTACTTTATTAAAGTGATTCATGAGCCAAAGCCTTATTCAGAATTTGAAATGTGTTCATTGAGTTATGTGTATATTTATCTATTACACAGCTAGGAGATAGAATTTTCAAGCTTTTTATAGAATTTAAAATGCAATTTTTAATGTGTCCAGGGATTTATAATCTGTTCAAAGCTAAATATTATAAACACTTTGGGAATAATTGTATTCTGTTACCAGATATATGGAAGTATCATATTTTTAAAAATGGTAATGCAAAAGAAAAATGTTAGATATTTCATTATCACTAGTGAACAAACTTTAAATCTTAGATACCATAGGTGATACAAATTTTCTAAGAAAAGACTGAGGTTTACTGTGTTTATGATGTAGCAACCATAAACAATTTCTAATGGTGTTGAAAATTTTAAATATAATGTTAACAAGGTGAACGATTTTATAAATCAGCAGAATAACATTTAGGAAAAGTTCTTTTAATCTCTGGATACTATGCAAAGTTTTGAGAGGAAAAAAAGATGAAAAACACTACTGTGGCTCTACTGTAACACAGTAGCTCTCTTTCTTGGAAATTATTCAAAGCAAATATTCAGTGAAAACACAGTGATATATATGTAAGAATGAAAAACAGGGTGTTTTTTATTAAAGAAAAAGAAAATTCATAGAAATAATTAAATTATAGTAAAGTTTTACCCTGAGATATTTCACATTTTATTTTAATAATTTAACATTTCAATAACAATAAACTATATTTAAGAATTAGGAGAATTCTTGTAATATGTGAATACTAATTGCTTTCAATTTTGTCTCATAATTTGTTTCAGGCACTAAACAAAATTGTTGTTTTGATGATGTGCTGTTTGGTAATGTTAGGAGATATAACAATGTATGGCTGCCTACTTTACTGCTCCCAGAACATGCAGATATTTAAAACTGCCTCCTCAAATGGTTCTGGCTTGTGGGACAAATAAACTCTCACTCGCCATCCCTGTGTCCTTCAAAAATTTCTTGGGGTGCTTTTTCTCCAACAATTTCTTTAACCCAGGCAGAAGAATATTTACTTCGGGTGGCCTTTGTCGGCTCTTTCCATCGCCCCTGGACATTGAGTGTTATATTTCCTGGCTCTTATGCTGAGTTCTCCATACCCTCCCCTCACCACCACCATGACCCTATTGAGCAGGGCATGTGATGGCTGACCCCACAGGGATTGCTCTCTTGTATCCACAGGAAGCTTTCATCCACCCCTTGCCCTGACAAACTGATTGCAACAGAGCAACAGCCTTCACTCTCTGGCTTTACTTCAAAAGCAAGTGGTCAACCTCTCCTTTGTCCTTTAGAAGTACCCTGTTTTCTGTCTGCTTTGATTTTCACAATAATGAGTCAGGCTCCTAACTTTGGTGTATTCCAAGGACAAGGAACATTTTTCAAGCTCTTTGAGTGACTCCCTGCTCCTTTGATAAGTTTCACCTGGTTTAGAATTTGAGGACTTACCTTCCTCTCTCACAGACAGCAGTGTAGGGACTCTAATTAGGATGACAACCCTCTCCAAATAAAATTATTTACCAATTGCTCTGCTTTAACTCTATCTGACTCCTTAAATCTCTGATATTACCTTGAGGTCCTTGAGGCATGGAAGAGGCTCTGGAAAATTTTGTTGCTTTTCATCAGGGTGAGATGTTCACCTCACACTCATCTTGGTATTATAACATGTATACTATTGAAAATTTAATGAAAACTGAGGAGGAAGTATAATATTCTAATATTATTTCATTTTTCAATAAGTGCCAATCATTGAATAAACATAATATCTGGGAATCATAGAAGAGGAACAGTATAATTTTCCTGGAGGTAGATCATGGGTTTTAATAGTATGAAGAACTGTCAGAAAAATGCTTCTTTGTGATCTTTAAGTCATATATATTTGGAGGTTATTGATGTATATACTAATTAACTGAGTGCTCCCATGTTTTGACTTTCACACCTATTGGTACCTGCGTACTGAATGAATTTTAAAACATCATGATTGACTTCCAAACGTTAAGCCACATTGACTATAACCATACTTTCTGGTTTTATGTTGTATTCAATTAATTCAAAAATAATTTAGCCACAGAGATTATGATATTATGTACACAGTAATTTTATTTACTGCTTAAAAATGGTTGCCCTAGTCAAGAATTCACAGTCCAGATTAATTTAATCAGAAAGACTTCAGTTATTCTCATGTTAATCCACACCAGTAACTTTACTACAATTAAATTTTCATTGGTTGTATTAATAACTTGTTAGCTAATGAAAATTAGAAATTGGCTTTCTGAAGAAGTTAGTAAATTCAATACATGTTAACTGGCTTACATATTTTAGAGACACCCTCACCTTCCCCCAGCATTAATGGGCCTAAAAATCTGGTCAGCCTTGTATATGTCTGATATGTTCCGGCATCAATATCCAGTCTTAATTGTTAAAGGACGTGGTACAAAGAGTTTGGGTTTCCAAAACCTGCCCCTGAAATATAGTCCATTTGCCTTAGCTAATCTTTCAAGAAAAGTGTTTTAAAAACACCCAAAGCCAAGATTCCCTAAACCCACAGAATAGGTTGCTTGAGGTTTGGTTTCTACTTGCTAGTAAATATCTCTGTGGTGGAATTAGGTCAAAGAGGCCATTTGACTAACACCTTTCAAGTTTTTAGAGACTATCTTGCTATCACCTATTTCCAACTATTGGAGATCTATATGTAGTCTAGCTCAAAACAGCAGTGGGAGGGAAAGATGAAGGAGTTGTGGGAGGGGGAGTGTCTGGAAAGGCTCACTGATGAGATGGTATTTTAACTAAGTATTAAAAATGAGTAAGATTTTGCCAGTTGACTGGGACATATAAGAAAAAACTATTTAGTATGTCTAATGTTTCTATGTAGAATTGTTCAGGGAATGTGGTTTATTCAGGAAAGTAAACTATGGCTGAAATTTAAGGATTTTAAGATAAAAGTACATGCAGGGGCTGGGTTATAAAAAGGTCTATATGGTATACTTAAGTGTTTTTAAAACTTTTTGCAACTTGTGGAAAATACATTTTTTTATTATATGACCTCACACACACACACACACACTGAAACAAAAATGTTACAAAATAATACTTACATTTTACTAGTTTCTATGTACTCTAATATTTTATTTACTTTTTTCTGAAATATTCTATTCCATTTTATTTTATTGAAATGTTGATATTGAAACCAGTGGATTTCTTTCTTGACACACCAATGGAACATAACCCACTTTAACAAACATTGCCCTAGAGAACTTAACCAACGTCCTAGGTGTCCAAGTAGTGCAGTCAGGAGGGGTAACCCAGCAGCTGGTGAACAGCACATGAGCTGAGTCAGGGGGGTCTGCACTTGTCCTTGCCCAGAACCGCACTGCACGACACTCGCACATGCCAAAGGGAGAGCAATATTAAATAGCAAATACGAAAATCCATGACAGGCTGAGAGAGAGACTGTGGAAGAAAGGAAATTGTAGTACCTTTAAGAGCACTTTTTTCCTGCTTTTTGAACAAAAAGTACCACATTTGCAATTTTCATTTGGTCCTCAAGTTGTTTCCCTTTGTGCAAAAAGCACTGTCCAATAGAAATATTGTGCAAGCCACATATGTAATTTAAAATTTTCTACTAGAAACACTTAAAAATATAAAAAAGAACATGTAAACATATTTTAATATGTTTATTTAACCCAATATATCCAAAATATTAGCAAATCAATTAATAATTAAAATATTAATGGAATATTTTAGTTTTTTATTCCCTCCAAGTGTTTTAGATGTGGTATATGTTATACTTATAGATCATCTTAATTTGAACTAGCCACATTTAGAGTAGTAAGTCACATGGCATTTGTCATCACCATATTGGGCAGTGTGGCTCTAAAAGTGGGGAGGGCTTCCCTGGTGGCGCAGGGGTTGAGAGTCCGCCTGCCAATGCAGGGGACACGGGTTCGTGCCCCGGTCCGGGAAGATTCCACATGCCGCGGAGAGGCTGGGCCCGTGAGCCATGGCCGCTGAGCCTGCGCGTCCGGAGCCTGTGCTCCGCGGCGGGAGAGGCCACAACAGTGAGAGGCCACAACAGTGAGAGGCCCTCGTACTATAAATAAATAAATAAATAAATAAGTGGGGAATACGGGAAAGTTTCATGCCAGTGTTTATGAGGTCCAATTTGACTTTTAGGAAGATCTCACTCGTTTAGTAACGCAGAGAATGAAGTAGATTGTGAGACTGGAGGTAGGGAGAATCAAACATTAGCTTTTTGGATTGGGGGAAGGGCATATTTGAGATGTATATGGGTAGAATTATCAGGACTTGGACACAGATTACATGTGTTTAGTGGTAATGGTAAAGAGGAAACAGAGAAAAGAAAGGGATTAGAATGATTGCAAGGTTTGTGAACTTGGTGATTGGGTGGATGGTGGTGCCACTCTAGATAATGTATCCAGGATGAGAGCCACAGTATACTTTCAATCCTTTTTTTTAAGTTGACTTATTAAATTCTGTTGTTATCAAAGTGGCCTGAGATACTCCTTGATTTAATAATGTTCTAATGGCGCTTATCTTGGGAAACACACTGGTGATTTAGAATTGAAAAAAACCTTATAAGTTGTTTGACCCAGTGGATTCTGCCTAAGATAAACTCTGGAGGTTGGATTCAGGGCCAGTCCTGTGGGTGGTAGAAGATGGCAACCACTAGAATGACCAGCTTTTTAATGAATGTATAAGAAAACTGACCTAGTGAAATTGGCTAATTTTCTCAAATCCTCTCTAGTTAGGCACAAACTAGAATTAAACACGACTAGTGTTTTTCTTTTTTAAGACTTAGGACTTTCCTCAAAACTTTATTCTCTGTATCTTGGCTTTACCTTATACTTTTAAAGTGAGATTATTTGGCCAAAATTCCCCCAGTTTCATTTTAAAAGCTCTACACTTTCACCTTTTCAGTCTTCCTTCGATTCTCTCTGCAAGATGTGCCCTACTATTTGTGAGGACTAATATCTTGCCCATTCTCTGGCTTTTACCTGCTTTCCATTCTTCCTAGATCAATGTGTTGTTCCATTTACTTTTTGAGATCAGTATTTTGAGATGCCAGCATGTACTCTGTAAAAACTCCTCTTGGTTATTTATATTGCTTCATATCTTTGTTTAAAGGCTGAATTTCTATACTGAGTTGGTCAAGGTGGAAAAAGGAATGGAGAATGATCTTTAGCTTTGGGTAAAATACATATGAACCTGTTCTGAATAGTTCAGTTTTTCTACTTCAAAAATACATTTGCCCCAGTGGATTAATCAGTACCAAAGATCCAGTATGCAATAACAACTTAAAATACTACAGAGAAGTAGTATTGACACATATTTGTTAGAGAGCCAACTGTGAGTGTGAGAGAGTACATATACTTGTGTGTATACTTGTGTGTAAATGGATTTTTCTGTATTATTTAGCTGTATTTAATGTGATAGAGAAAATGTAGAGTGAAATATGAGTAAGGATAAACACTAATAGAGACATTAGAGAATGTCTATATGATGCAAATTTTTGCATTAAGTGAATTTAAATTTTGAACAGACTATTATGTAAACTCAGTATATTCTTTCAGGAATACTGGAAGCTAATAAACTTTCTGAGTCATTGAAAATCTAAAAACATTTTTATCTTGTTAGTCCACTTAATCATTTAGTAAGGAATCATAGATTCAACTTAATTTTCCAAAAATCTTTTGTAGCCATTGCTCTGTTGTCATCAGCTAAAACAATTGTCTTCTATCAAACTTAATTTAGCAGTAGCAGAGGAAGGAGCAATGATCATCTAGAGGATAAGAGAAAAAACTGAGAACAGAAAAGAAAATTGGAACTTTCCAGTCTAATATCCCTGTTTCAGGAAATTAACTCTACTGAAGACTAGACAAACAAAAATGTAAATAAACAAACAAAACTTAATTAAGGGGCTTCTAATTCATACACTTTTATACTTTTTATATCTATCTGCAGGGTCTTAGCAGACAGATTTTTTTTTTTTGAACAATCGGTAGATTGAGTGGAGTGAACTCAAGATAGCTCTATCAGAACAGTCATTTTGTCTCTCTTCATTTTATTTTTTAAAGAGATTTAATGACAGTTATTTTTAATGTTTCTTTTAACTCATGTTCTATGAGTCGTTATCATGGTGTCTTTGAAAGTTAGAATATCATCATATGTATACTAGTCATAGGACAATAGAATTTGGAGGAGACAGATAGGGATTGAATCCTGGCTTTATCATTTACTACCTATATGACTGGGCAAGTCACAAATCACATAACCTCTCAAAACCTTTGGCTTCTCATCTGTAAATAAAAGTCATGTCTTACAGAGTTCTTATGGAATTTATGGATTATTCATATAACATGCTGAGAATTGTGTAAGTCACACATTAGGGACTATAATAAGGTGGATTTTACAAGTAACTGTTTGGCCAGAGTTGGAGTTAAGGCTTTCACATATCAAAACTTTTATTTTTAAGTGTATATTATTGTAAATATTTCTACAAAAATGGTTGTGCTTTATGTCCCTCATGAACACAGTAACATAATATATCAGGATTCTACACTGGGTCTGAAGGACCCTGGCTTCATTAGAGCTGTCTCAGGGAGCATAAGCAAAGGGAATGGAAAAAGTTGCACAGGTATCCCTGCTTCAGTCTTTACATTTTATGTAAATATGTGTTTAAACATCAAGGTTTCTATAGGATTTTTAAGAAAATTATTTTGCTGCTTAAAAACAAGCCAAAACAAAACAAATATTAGTATGCACATTTTTACATCTTGATTGAGACATTTAATAAAGTACACTTATTTAAAAAATACAACTTGATAAAATTATGACATATGTATACACTATGAAAGCATCACCACAATGACAATAATGAAAAATTCATCACACCCACATAATGTTTATTAAAGGCAGAAAAAGTTGAAATAATTAATTGATATATGAAATAGATGTCCTGGGACTTCCCTGGTGTCTGAGTGGTTAAGAATCTGCCTGCCAGTACAGGGGACACGGGTTCAAGTCCTGGTCTGGGATGTTCCCACATGCCGCAGAGCAGTTAAGCCCGTGAGCCACAACTACTGAGGCCACGTGCCTAGAGCCCATGCTCCGCAGCAAGAGAAGCCACCGCAACGAGAAGCCCACGCACTGCAACGAAGTGTAACCCCCCCTCACCACAGCTAGAGAGCCCGTGTGCAGCAACAAAAGACCCAAAGCAGCCAAAAATAAATAAATTTATTAAAAAAAAATAGATGTCCAAATTAAGAATCATTGTCCTTAACATCTTGCTCTTTGTGTAATGTAGATTTCCTACCTCTGATAGCCAGAACAAAATACATAGTTCTATAGAATTTTCAGATGACCTGCTTTTCTGAAAGATTTGCTAACATTTAAAAAGTAAACATAACGTTAAACAAATTATTTCTATTGAAGGACTAGGAAAGTTTAGTTTAATGTATCTTTGAGCAAGTTTATGCAACATTAAACCTTTTGTAAGGCTTCCTGGAATTGGCTCAGTGATGCAAACCTGTTTACTGAGAGGAATTGGATTCAGACATCCTTTGCATTTAAGGGATTAGCGGTCTCTCTAATGACTAGTCAATTGCTGAGGTGACTGCAAATTTAAACGAAGAATGATTACTTAGGTGCATGGCTCAATTGCTGGCTCACATTCCCTGTTAGAGGAAGCACTAATGCATTAATTCTAACACTCCACTAAGCAATATAGAAGTGTCATATAATTATTATATGCTATATGGGCTCTGGAGAAAAAAACAATCTTTGAAATCCCAGTATGCATATTTATTGTACTTCCTACTATTGCTTCTGCCAAGTGGAAAGAGTGTATTTATCTGTCATGTAAATAATCACATTTGATTAGGCATTGAAATAGTATATTTATAAACATTTTCCCTTAAAGTACTGAATAAATTAACCTCATGAGGGAACCAAACTGCCCACCTTGATCTGTTACTTAATCTGACCAGAGATTATTTAAAACATTAGGACCTGATTACACCTCTTCAGACTTCAGAGTATAATTTTAATAAATCCAAACATCAACTTAATTTATCATGATTTTTTAAATAACTTATTTATTTTTTAGCCAAATCTTACACATGCACAAAATAGCCATCATAATAACAAAATAGTGCTCTGTATAAATTCTTACTCCATAGATGTTCTTAGATAGACACACATCTCAAATAAACATATAAAGAAGGCATGGACAATTCTAATCCTTTATGTACAGATATCCCTTTCTCTATGTCAGAGAATTCCTGAGGAAAATGTAAATTCTATAAATATAGGTAGTGTACCATGTGATGTGGTAAGAAAGAAAACCAATTTAAGATTCTTACCTCAAAAGATTGAATAAATATCTGATAACATATCTGCATTATTTTTACTTTTCCAAATCCTATTTTTATATTTAAGTAATATTATATTTTATATAAGTCCAAAGAAGAATTTAATGAACACACCTCTATTACTGTGAATTTATCTGATTTTTAAAATAAATAGCTTTTATGATTAAAATTATAAGATCAAACCCAAATATCATGAATTATGCTTATTAAGTAATATGCTGAGCTATATATATATATATGTATATATATACACACATATATATGATTAAAAAAGGAATATGATAATGAAGAAAAAGGAAAAGAGGAAGGAGGAAAGTAAAAAGGAAGACATGTTGGCCCTGTGTGCTAATGGCTTATCTTTTAGTGAGATATGATTAAAAACCATTTTGTGCCACTTTTTGCCTATCTGAATTCTAAAATAATAAGTATTAAAGAATATATGAGATAACAGGCCTCTGGTATAGTATGTTGTTGGAATGGATAAGAACAGTTTATTTTGAGGGTGATTTGACAAATAGCCTTTGTAAGTTACATGCATATTCTTTATCTCATCAGTTTATCTTGTAAAAAATGTGCCCTGAAGAGAAATATACACAAGTCCAATAGATATATGCTCAAGATTGCTTATCACAGCATTGTTTACAAAATTAAAAATAAAGCAATCTGTGAAGGAACTGATTCAAAGGCAACTGTTACTCCTATATAATATGTTACTCCTATATAATAGAATACTAAATAACTGTTTAACAAATAAAGTAGATTTATACATATTAATGTGAAAATGTCAATTACTCATGATTAAATGGAAAAGAGTCATTTAACTCTGTATAGAATGATTATTTTGTATGTACTTTAAAAATCAATAGTCATAGATATGCTCTATATGTATACAAAATTTATAATACAAAGGAAAGATTCAATGCCATTACCTCAAGCATATAGGTATTGGGAGAGTTTGATATGAGATCCAGACCTTTATGTTTTGCTTCATAAACTTTTATATTTTATAAGCATCAATTTTTTATTTTCTAAATAAATATCTCTATGTTTTTATGATTGTTAGTTATTCTTCTCTACCTAATTTTGGAGATGAGAAGGAATTCCTTTGAACTTGAATTTAGTTGGCATATTATATCATGTGGTTAAAAGAATGACGATCATTTTGGAAATAAAAATAAAGAATGAAAACAAGAGGTAAAGGATTCTGGTTTTTTTACTGTGAAATGAAGCTTGTGACAAATATTCTAGGAGCTTCTTAATGAGACCAGTGAAAGATCGGCAGAATGGAGGTATTTGGGGGTAATTAATAAACAGAACTAACAATGACCAAATAGAACACAAGTTAAAAATTTAATTCATTACTAAATGTTGCCTGATGAAGCAAATTCAGTAAGAATGAGCATAAGAAGAAGATTAGGTAACTGTAGAAAAAACCTATAGAGGGGGGCATATTACCAGGGTATCCTTGTACTTTCTCAAAGGACTATGGGGATTCTCCAAAATTCCACTAAAGATGGCAGTGTTAAATATTTTAAAATAAATGGAATCAATTAATTTGCGGCATGGCTATATCCTGGCACAGACTGATGGTATATTAGTACAACAAAGTATCCCCAGTAGTGTAGGGAGATGCCAGTTATCTAAACCAAAATATTCCTAGTTTTGAAAAAGACAGTTCATTATGCTCTCATAAATAATCTTTTTTTTTTTGGCTAAAAATTATGCTCACAGATCTTCTAATTTAGATTCTTCCGTAACCTATCCACTGGGAAAAATTAGAAATAGCTACATGTTTTCATATATAAACTACAAATTAACACATTGATTTTCTCCTTATAAGTTAGTTAAATTAGGCATGAATTCAGTGCCTTTAGATGAATGGATGAAGCTGGTATTCTAAATTTGACAAACCTGAAGACCAGTACAAAACTTAGAAGACTTTAATAAGATTCAAACACCAGATAATACCTCCTCTGAGTAGCTGGTCAAACAGCCTTTCTATTATTGCCAACTTATTAACAGAAAAATCCCAGGCATGACCCTGGTTGAGTGCTATTTGAGATCTACTGAAACTGTATTCAGTTTTTTTGGAAAAAATATTTTAAAAGTTTTCCTTCATAGTGCTTCATCAGTAGATAAAATGAAATAGGTTTGTATTGGGTAAAAATAAGAGTTGCTTCTACTGCTCAAGGTTTGATAAACAGATTTGTTGTGAACAGAAGAATAAAACAGACTAATATAAACTACAACAAATTATTTTCCAATTTAGTGAAGAAACAGGGAATTTTTAAAACTTACTCAAAATCAGATCAAATTCATAGCATACTTTAAATTTAAAATTCATAGCGTACTCCAAAATGTCAAGAACGGTTGATCCTTGTGGTACAAACTCACCAGGTATCATGACAGGGAACAAGGGAAAATTTGGAGATGTGACATGTCTGGTTACATGGTCAAATCCCAGATCCTAGTTAATATCTGCCACTCCCAATTTTCTTATGTTTTATACTATGAAAACAACTACCCTAAATTTTGGAATTTTCAGACACCTTTCTGATTGGATGGAGGAAGTCATTTTTTACCTGTAATGATTTGAAACTTTAAGGATTTTCTATAACCAGAACACTTTAATATTCACCTCATGCAATAATATTGAATTCTTACCTGATTGTGTATCCCAATTAACCCAAGGAGTGTATTATTGCCTGGATGGATAAGTACTTATAATCCCAGTTTTTCAAGGGGCAGTCATCTAAAATTCTAGGCCTTTTGTCCATCATGCTTTACCTTCACAAATTTCAAAATTAGGTTTTTCAGGCCAATATTCATTATAAAGGCCAGGTGCCTTTCAGTCATGGCTATTTCACAACTAATCATTGTTATTCTCACAGCATGGTAGAGGCATCACTCAGCAAAGTTGTTACACTCTATTTTATTAATCAGAAGTGTTTATGAATTACATGAATATTCACTATTGAATTAAATGCATTCAATATTGGCATCCAGTTAGAGATATTAATAACAGCTCATGTTTTTTTACTACAAGGGTCAGTATTGGTTTTAATTACATTGAAGGAAAAATAACACACTGAATAATATATAATATGTAAAAAATTAATAAACAGAAACCTCAGTTAAATAGAGTTGGGAAACTAGAAAGGGAAGCTCTCACGCCAAGAGATGATAGCAGAGCCCAACAAGAATAAGAAAGACTCTTCTTTCCTGGCAAGGTCTAAGCCATGACTCTGTTTACTGTAGCCCTCCCAACTTCCTTTGCCTCTCTGTAAAAGTACACTCCTTCCCTTGCCTGTAGGGGAACTTGCATGTGGTTTGCAATGGTTGCAGACTCCAAATTGCAATTCTCTGCTGATCACAAATAAATCCTTCTTTACTGGAGAAATATCCATCAGTCTACTTGTTTCTGGTTAACAAATAGAAATGTGCCTTAATCCTTAATCTTGCAGTTTTCTGTAATCACGCTATTTGAACCAATCATTAGATAATTTGATATGAGATAAGCTAAACACATATGTCAGAGCTATTGAGACTAGAAATGTAAGCCATTTGTTCTAACTGCTGATACTATAGTTTTATTATTAAACACTGGATATGGTCTAAACAGATAATCAACACAACAATCAATTATTTCTAGAAAGACTCACTAGCTTAATATAAATTGCTCTAAAACTATGTTCATTAACTTTGGTGTATATGTCTTCAAAACCTAATTAACCAAATTCCACACATTTTATATAGCATGTCAAAGAAGTCAGTTGCTTAGAGTTATAACCAGAACCAAGGTGATCTTTGAGGCCTTACCAGACCCATATTGGAGGAGTTCACAGCCATGTTTTGGTATAAGGCGTTCCTGCACTGGTACATGGGCGAGGGCATGGATGAGATAAAGTTCAACGAAGGTGAGAGCAACATGAACAACCTGCTGTCCAAGCCGGCAGTCCCCGGAAGCTACGGCTAAGGAGGACGGCAAATTTGAGGAGGAGGCAGAAGTGGAGGTGGCCTAGAGATGTCTGTTACAGGGTAAAGCACAGAAACCTTTGAACTCTTTATCAAACACAGCGTGGAGCTGATAGCCACGTCTCACTGTGTCTGCACTTGCACTTCTTCCTGTCTTAACAACACAAGGTGTACAAACACTACCACTAAAGCATTTTCATAGTGAAAAAAATTCTTTTTTACTTTCATGCAGTGGGGTCAGAGTGTATTCCTATAGGTGATATCAGAGTCATTGAATAAGACACTTGTGTGAAGAATTATTGCTTTCTGAGAGCAAGACACAACAGTATTGTGTCTGTAATTTTTTGTTGTGTCTGTAATTTTTTGTATGATAATATTAAGTTTAATCTGCCAAATATACAAGCTGAATTTTTTTTCAACATCTTTATTGGGGTATAATTACTTTACAATGGTGTGTTAGTTTCTGCTTTATAACAAAGTGAATCAGTTATACATATACACATGTTCCCATATCTCTTCCCTCTTGCGTCTCCCTCCCTCCCATCCTCCCTATCCCACCCCTCCAGGTGGTCACAAAGCACCGAGCCGATCTCCCTGTGCTATGCGGCTGCTTCCCACTAGCTATCTATTTTACGTTTGTTAGTGTATATATGTCCATGCCTCTCTCTCACCCTGTCACAGCTCACCCTTCCCCCTCCCCATATCCTCAAGTCCGTTCTCCAGTAGGTCTGCGTCTTTATTCCTGTCTTACCCCTACGTTCTTCATGACATTTTTTTTTCTTAAATTCCATATATATGTGTTAGCATACGGTATTTGTCTTTCTCTTTCTGACTTACTTCACTCTGTATGACAGACTCTAGGTCTATCCACCTCATTACAAATAGCTCAATTTCGTTTCTTTTTATGGCTGAGTAATATTCCATTGTATATATGTGCCACATCTTCTTTATCCATTCATCCGATGATGGGCACTTAGGTTGTTTCCATCTCCAGGCTATTGTAAATAGAGCTGCAATGAACATTTTGGTACATGACTCTTTTTGAATTATGGTTTTCTCAGGGTATATGCCCAGTAGTGGGATTGCTGGGTCATATGGTAATTCTATTTGTAGTTTTTTAAGGAACCTCCATACTGTTCTCCATAGTGGCTGACAAGCTGAATTTGTGGAGCAAGTTTTCCCTGCAGAGTAAATAGAAGTTTCTTGAAACGATTGGTAGTTAGTATTAAAATGGATTCTGTCTCTGGCCAGATGGCTGGGGATGGGGCAGAAAAGGGCAGACAGGAGAGGCCCCCAAAGGAGGGGCCTGGTTGGGACGAGCCATGCCCCTCAGGGATCCAGGGGCACACGCTCCCATAGGACAGCGCCTCTGAGTACCAAGGCAACACAGACTGGGGCTAGCTGTCCCAGCAAATTCCTTGGCATTTTTCCATCTGGCAAATCACCCCCTAATGTATAATCTACCAGACAAATGGAAGCACTTCTTACCCCACCTCCAAGGCATGCCCCCAACAAGGGTTTTAAATTCTAAAAACAGTAACCATTCTCCTTTGCCTCAATTTTGGACAACTCTGAAGGGTCATCCCTTCAGCTCTACTGAGATAAGCTGAAGCCTCTCATGTGAGTGTTCACAGTTCAGTGTCTCCATCTACCCAGTCCTGCTTCCCTCTTCTCTTCACAGGTGATGTTGTTGAGGATACACTTAAAATTAACACCTGAAGTTCTCTGTCTCAGAGTCTATTTCCCTGGAAACCCAACATAAGAACTTTCTCTGTAAATCTAGGTCCTAAAACACAAGAATCTTGGTAATTCATTTTGTCTCTAAGAATTTTGTGTCTAGGAATTAGCAATAATTCCTATTATTTATGATAGGAATCATAAATAATTTCTGATAAACATTTTAACTCATTCTCTCTAAAGTCTCTGGAGTCATTTCTCCATGGAAATGAGGTGTTGTCTTATACTTTTTATATTTGAGATATAATTATTCAAAATATTTTTTATAATTACACTCAACCTAGTAGTTATATGTTTGCCTAAAATAATAATTATTTATTTACCTATCACCAAAGTTAGAGGACATTTATTAGAAATACTACTTCAATTATAATACGTAAAATGCATGTTAACTACAATCACAGAATTCATGATCAATTTCTGGGCATCCCTAGACATTGTTAATGTTGTTTAGTCACTCTTAGACCTGATGGCCTTTCTATTAGAACACACCAAATAAGGGAGTTCGATGTTGGGTCTCTGTTATTTGGAGAACCAGCAAACCTCAGTTATCTCAACCATGTCAATCTTCCTAATTTCCGCAGTAGCACGGTCCTGCTAAATCTCAGTGGCTGGATGGTAACAGCATGGAATGAAATTGTCCTTCAACACTAGCCCTTGTGAAAAAAGAGCCTGGAATTTATGAATCTGAAGAGTTTAAGTAGGAAAACCCAAATTTTATCAGAAACTATTTATGGTTCATATAATAAATAAATGATATGAGTTACCAGGCTCCTGAGTTGTACAACCCAGAATTATAAACATGTGGCTTAGGTTAGGTTTCCTAGGAAATAGATGGAGAGGTAAATACTGTGTAATTAACTTTCGTTGCAATCTCACAAGAAGGTAGTCAATCTTAGAGTTTCTGAAAAATTGAAATTAAATGCCATCCAAGGAATTAAAAGGGAAGTGATGTTGGATATAATAAGAAAACCCAAGAATTTATCTTTGCAGGACCCAAACCAGCTTGGAACTAGTGCCATTTCACTAAGGTCTCAGACATTGGAAAATACTCAAAATATACTTCCAACTTAAAAGGAAAGCCATTTGAATTGTCTGCATGGATTGAACAAGTAGCACAGACTTGTATTGTGTGGGCTTTAATCTTGGCAAGATGATTTTTTTAGGTTATTTAACGTGTATAAGAATGTTTCTCATTTGCAATTTATGGACAGTGTTAGTACTTTCCTCTTAGGTTCTTATAGAGTTTTAAAGTGATAACTATAAACTGTTTTTATAGCATAGGGTCTAGCTAGCATTTAGTAGACATTCAATAAATACAAACTCTTATTCATAGTGCTAAAACAGGCCCCAGATCATGACTAATGGCCATTCTTTTGGGCACACTTCTTGTTTGGCCTTCTTAACTTCAATACCCCAAAACATTCAACAATTCTATGTTCTACGTAAAGTATATATCACACAAGATATGAAAAATATATGTTAAAATATTCTGTGCCTCCTTAGGGCTTATGCTCTACAAGTGTGGGTACAGGCAGCAGGTTTATTAGTGCAATGAAATGCTGTTTTTTGAAATGTGAGTCTAAGTGGTATGGGAGGACATGGATTGGCATGTTTCAATTATAGGAGACGAGGAAGGGCTTCACAGGGGATATGAGATAGCAGTCGAGTCCTAAAGAATTATACAGTTAACCAGATTAACAAACAGGACATGAATACCATGTTTCAGTTTAGAAAACAGTACTGGCGGATACCCAGAGATAAAAGACAATATGGCAAGAGAAGTTAAGTGAGAGTTTGGTGGTAAGAAAAGACTATGGATAGGCAAACAAGAACCAGGGCTTTAAAGAACTTGTAAGTCACATGGTTATTTTACATGCTTAGAGAAAAAATAATCTGTATGGTTTTAAACAAAGTCATCAAATTATTGTTTTGAACAGTATATCATGTGGTTAATTCACTCTTCTCAGAGAGTGAGTGGATGTGGTGTGAAGTGTAATTTGGAAGCAGGGAGATCAGTTAGGAAAAGGTGATATAAGACTAAATTAAGGAATCAGGCATGGGAAGTATGAGAAAGCAAATGATCCAGGAGGTGGCTAGAAAGTATAATTGATGGGGGTTGATGGTTAACTGGAATTTGAGATAAGAATATGGGAGTAGCTAAGTATCATGCATTTTGAAAATAATTTCATTCATTACGGTAAAGACCACAGTTTGGGGGAGAAGACCAGCATCTCAGTTTTGGTCATGATAAAATTGTCAGTGAGACTTTCCAAAGACAAGGTGGCCTAGCAGAAATGCAAACTTGCCTACCTCTAGTGACTATTCAACATGGTGTGGGATGCATTTTTATTACATACTTAAGATTATCTGGTCTTTGGCCTGCTTCCCTCACTGTTTATTGCCCTATTTCTGCATGCAACTTGTGTGGAACCAATATGACTTGTGACAAGTTAAAACCCAGTATTATTTTTCTTTCTATCATCTTTTTAAGTTTCATTTAGTGGGGATAATCTTCCTTATCCCTGGATGAAAATTCTGGCCTTTTGCTTTCTCTTCTCAAGTACTACAGTAGTACTAGCAGTCTCAAAGTCGCCAGTACATGAAAATGTCCAAGCCTGTGTGTTAATCACAATCTAAAACTTGAATCTGGGTTAAATCTTCTCTCCTCCAGTTTGAAGGATGAACGATTAAAATAACAATGAAGATTTGATTGTTCTTCTTTGTACTCCTGCTTCGCACAACTCTTAACAGTTTTGCTACTTCAATTGTAATTTCATTTTCCTATGGGAAGTAAATCAGAAGATGGCAGCAGGATAGGGATGGACAGTACAATTCTAACTTGGCTGATGGCACTCTTGTTTCTTCCGAAGTTCCCTGTTGAGCTCCTATCTGCTTTGTTCTAATAATCTTGGCAGAGGACACTTTTCTCAATCTCATCAAAACGCTCTTCTTTCTCTTGAGGATCCCATCCCTTCCAGGCAGCCCTATTAGCCAGGACAAAAGATGACCACACTCATCTCTCTTTCATTGCCGTATCTTGCCCACAGTAAACTTACCCCATGCCTTAAACAATCTCCAGGATCCCAAGCTAATACCAAAACAACAAGGTTCTTTCACTTCCCCTGCCCTCAAGCATTTAGTCAACCTGGCCCTTCTTTTACCTTCTAGGTTTCCATGGAGGTCAGATCCCAGTGTTGTGCTTTAGCCTTCTCAGACATGAGTCGGTCACCACTGTGCTCTCTACACAGTGAAGGAAAGACATTTCATAACTGTACAAGCAATTCCCTTGAAACGGCGATGTTAGAGGGTGGCATCACCCCAACCATCTTTCCTCTACTGTGAGTATGAGATGCAGAACCACAGTCCTTCAGATAGATCTCTAGGACAGTCTTCTCTCCTTTCATCAATTTCTCTACAAATATTTGACCTATCTGAGAGATTTCAGAGGCTGG
Source organism: Grampus griseus (assembly GCF_964374135.1). NCBI lineage: Eukaryota > Metazoa > Chordata > Mammalia > Artiodactyla > Delphinidae > Grampus > Grampus griseus. Next base: position 30,401,230 of record NC_139003.1, on the reverse strand, counting down.
AACAGTTTTTAACAACCATTTCTTTGTAAATTTTATATTTGTATTGGAGGCACGTATTTCACATACTCACATTGATATTTTGTATGTAAGGTAGGAAGTGTCTATTCTAACATTGTTTTATATTTTGTTTTATATCCCCAAATCCTTTATACAAAAGCATCCACGCTACATGCACAAATTTGAAGCTGGAGCAACAAAGCCCATTAAGACATGATTAATTTCTGTCCTTAAGATCTGAAAGATAGGTATATGAAAAAGAGCTATAAGTGCTATAACAGACAAGTGAACAATGTGTCATGGAAGTAGAGAGGAAGAAATAGCAAATTCTTAAATGAAGGTAGTTAAAAGAAATTTCAGAAACTGGAGCTACAAAGCTCAATAAGAAGCTAGAGCTACAAAACCAGTTAAAACATGACTAATTTCTGTCCTTGACATCGAGAAGTTAGGTATATGAGAAACAGCTATAAATGCTATAAAAGAAGCATGTCCACTGGGTTATGGAAATGGAAGAAATAGCAGATTCTTAACAGAAAGTAATTAGATAAAATTTAAAGGTAAATATTTGAGTTGAACCTGAAAAAATATATGGGATTTCATTGGTGCATTTCATCTCCCCAATTGTTGGAAACATGATCCCTTACTATTATTCTTAATCACCCATTTATGATTAGAACCTACCTATTGAAATAATTCCAGACAAATCAATATGACAGTTTGATTACAATGTTGTTTTAAGATAAAACAATCCTTGTAACTACTTATCTTCAACTACTCCTTTTAGGGTATTTTATGATAAAAATATAAAATTTTTTGATAGGTGAAAAAAAATTCCCACTGTGAGTTACCTGTAGTGAAACATTATTACATAATAATATTTTCCCAATAATGTCTATTTAATTACAATTTACCATTACATAAAATGCTGTGTCACTGCTACCATAGTTGTTATTTTTCTTGATCTTTAAAAATGCTGACATTGAGGGCTTCCCTGGTGGCGCAGTGGATAAGAATTCTTCTGCCAAGGCAAGGGAAACGGGTTCGAACCCTGGTCTGGGAAGATCCCACATACTGCAGAGCAACTAAGCCCATGCACCACAACTATTGAGCCTGCGCTCTAGAGCTCACGAGCCACAACTACTGAGCCCACGTGCCACAACTACTGAAGCCCAGGCACCTAGAGCCCATGCTCTGCAACAAGAGAAGCCACCACAATGAGAAGCCTGCGGACTGCAACAAAGAGTAGCCCCTGCTCACTGCAGCTAGATAAAGCCCACGTGCAGCAATGAAGACCCAACACAGTCAAAAATTAATTAATTAATTAAAAAGAAATGCTGACATTGAATATATGTAACCTAAATATTAGCTAAACTAAAAATTCTTTTGAGGTTGTCATATGTACCTGTTTTAGAATATATATATATAAATAAAATACGTGTATATATGTGTGTATATGCATATCTGTGTGTGTGTGTATATATATATATATATATATATATATATATATACACACACACACACACATACCTCTAATAATAATAGCCAACATAGTCTATGGATTTATTCTAGACCAGGCATTATGCTTAGGTACTTACATGCATAATTACATTCAATTTGTACATAATCCTTTGGCTTTAGTTATTATGATCATTCCCATTATACAGATTAACATATGAAGGCCCAGAAGCATTAACCCATTTCCCAAGGTCATATCAAATCATAAAGACCCAAGTTCTGGTCCAGGCAGGCTAAGTCCAGTTCCACATTCTTATCCGCTACAATTTCCTGCTTCCTATAGTTTCTAACTCTAGCACAGGTATCCCCATTCAGATCTACAGAATAATCTGGAATTTTCATGTGATTTTTATTGTATATATTCAGCTCCATTCCATTGTCATTTGTTATGGAATTAGATTTGGGGAAAACTTACAGCCTATTAGCAGAAAAAATTATATATACATTTATAAAAATACCCATAGACTCTTTTCTTCTGAGGAAAAGTACATTTTAACTATGCCTGGTGAAGCTAGAGATCTTCTAGCCTATTATATTCCATTCATAAGGGTACTTCATGTAACACTCTTGTGCCAAAAAAAAATAATTTCACTTATAAAAGGAGCAATTGTTCAACGTCGATTAAAAACACCTATAATAGCATCGAGTACTTAGTACAAGAACCTAATGGATGCTGAATGGATGAGTGGATAGATGGATGAATAAATGAGAGAATGAATGGGCTATGCTCCATAAGGTTTAATTAATAGTTAGTATGTGTGTGATTTTTGTGTGTGTATTTTATGTAGCTGTACACACAGACACACAACCCTATGTACCTGTGTGATTGACTAAATGGCTGACATCTGTTTACTTTTTTCCTCTTATTTTTTATATGTTTAACTCTTAATTAGTATGTCTGTTATTTCTAAGATATGTGCTTTTCTGTATTTTTATTTATTTTCCCATATATGTCTGCATAATACATGTGTAGTTAAGGAAGGAAGGAGATGATAACTAAAGCCTCTCTCCGTCTCCCTCTCTCTCTCTCTCCCTCTCCTTCTCCTTCTCCCTCTCCCTCTCCCTCTCCCTCTCCCTCTCCCTCTCCCTCTCCCTCTCCCTGCCCCCCCCATAGGTGTAATACTGGTCATGAATAGTCTTTTCCTATTCCATACCCCTTTGAAGTAAGTACTGAGCAAATACTTAAAGATGATCAATTTGGAAGGCACCAGACTATCAGCCTGCCCAAGCAAACTGTATGTTTGGGTCCAACACTTTGCCGCAAGACACTGGGTAGCCATGTTGCACACCCTAATGAAAATGAGAACTTATGTCAGTAATCAGTGAATTACTACCAGGAATGAAAAAGTCATGACAATTTACTTACTGCCAAAAAAAAAAAAAAAAAAAAATCAGCAGATTCATGAAACTTTTTTCTTCATAGGATGATTTAAAACTGAACAGATTGTTGGAGAGTGCTTCAGTAGAAAGTGTGTGTGTGTGTGTGTGTGTACAAATGAATACATACTTGTTCTGATATTCCAGTCACTATAGGTAAACTTCATTTTGCTGTTAATCACTTCTGCACGGGAAAGTTGGCCTATTTTGTTTTAAGAGAAAAATCAGTAAAAGCCTATTTTTTTTAATCAATACGCAGAGAACAGTCTTGCCCACAGGATAAAATACAAACTATCACATAAGAGGAGCAGCCCTATCACAATAAAACAAAAATGGTATGTACTATATAATCATAGGTGAAAAAAATTATATAGACAAGGGGAAGGAAGAAATGTCAATGTCAGCTACTAACTCTCTGGGCAGTGGTTAAAGGTCTTCCAGCTTATATGAAATCTATGATTGATTCTCATTTACTTGGAAGAATTTATTATACCCAAAGGGAGAGTTAGAGAATTACTGCTCTTATCGCAATCAAAACACCAGGAATGAAAATCCCACTGGGGAAACAGATATTTTAATAATCTATTATATATCCACAGCAGTAACACTGCAGTGAAATGTCATGGATAACCGAGCTATTTCAACCTTTAATTTCCACACTGCTTAGGTTAGCATTCTAAATCAGACAACCAAGGGATCCCTAGAGCCCTGTGCTATTAAAACCAAATTCATTTCTAGAAAGTGCATTGCTCTAGTTTTACTATTCAGAAAGTATCTTAGATAGAGTTTGGTAGTGTTTACATAGGTTTTATGCTTTCTTCTCTTTCTTGCATGGTCTGTAAGGATAGTAAGTGATGAATATGACTGATTTTGGCATAATTTTATAAATACCTAATAAAGCTATTTTTGCATTGGTAAGTTGGTGGCATTAACATGGGCATGTTTATGTGCCAATACCAATTTTTAAGAAAATAATAGATTGATTCATTTTCCTCTGAGTAACAAAATAAATGACTGTAAAAATCAAGTGGAGAAAGTCAATAAATAAGTGTTTATTAGAACATTTGGGAAGCCTGAAAAAGCAAAACGGAATAAAACATTTATTAATAGTTCCTTCAAGGTCATTTTTTTTAAATAAATTTATTTATTTATTTATTTTTGGCTGCATTGGGTCATCGTTGCTGTGCATGGGCTTTTCTCTAGTTATGGCGAGCAGGAGCTACTTTCAGTTGCGCTTTGCAGGCTTCTCGTTGCAGTGGCTTCTCTTGTTGCAGAGCACAGGCTCTAGTAGGCATGAGCTTCAGTAGTTGTGGCATGTGGGCTCAATAGTTGGGGCTTGCGGGCTGTAGAACGCAGGCTCAGTAGTTGTGGTGCGCTGGCTTAGTTGCTCCACGGCATGTGGGATCTTCCCCGACCAGGACTCAAACCCGTGTCCCCTGCATTGGCAGGCGTATTCTTAACCACTGTGCCACCAGGGAAGTCCCAAGGTCATGTTTAACATCAGAAAATTAATCCTTTTTAAGAGGTCTGCTCTGAAGAATTGAGAACTTAAGAAATAAAGTTCATATTATCTTGAACAATGACTTTTACTCTCTTCAGCAAAACATCTCTAAATGCTATTTTAACAGAGAAGATCAAAGTCCATCCACTCCTTTTGCAACCCCTTGTTGCAAAACAGTGTAACTCTACCTTTTGCATGAAAGAAAGACTAATGGAGCAAAGACAAGGGATCCTCCACAAGTAGTTAGATTAGGTTGGCATAGGCCAGCAGCTGACTGCAGTATTTTGGAAATACGTTTCTGGTTACTGAAACTGTACAGAAATGAGCCAGAGTGTGAATTGTACAGCCTTTAACCTGGTCATTTCAAAAGCAAAGCCCTGAAATTTAAGAGCAAAAATGTGTATCCCTCTGCTGGTGTTGATATTGTTATGCATTCTCTACATTTGAATGAAGCAAAAAAGAGGTGGTCACCTAAATCTGTTTTGTCTCCTTCTCCAGTACGTGGATATTCAATTGAACCTGAGATAAGTAGTCAGTTACAAATTAATATGTTCCTTCCCCCTTACACAGAGACACAGAGAGGTGGGGTTGCAACTACTACTCAGTTCTGTAATAAGACTAGGTACAGTTGTTCCGCCCAGACTCCTGTACAAGGAGATAGAATCAACTGTACAAGAAGAGAGACTAAATCAAATAATAGGCTTTAACTTTAGGTAAAATAGGTAACTTTAACTATTACCACCAAGAAATACATATTCATGGCTCAGAGCATGCAGTAGTCATGTGAGAGATGCTGGAAAATGACACCACAAGGTACATCAGCTAAAATGTCATAAACGTTTGAAATTATAAATAACAAGAAAAATAAAATGTAACCATAGAAATATAAAAATTGCATCGAGGAGAGACAGATCCTTTTAAATGAAGCTTTAGAATTCTCTTCTCAGATGGATCCCTTTCCAGCTTCAATAAGTAAATTGGCATGTGTTATAGTAGAATCAGCAATGACACATACAAAGTCAACCAAACTCAGTCTATATATCAACTCAGCTGTCTGATATATGTAGGCATCAACCATCACCTACAAAATTAAGAACTGTCCATACACACAATATTAGAACATATTTCTTTATAATAGAACTGGAGCCAAAATTCATTAGTTTGAGATTCTAACTTATTTATAGGAATCTCTATTTCTAGAAATTTGTGGACAATATTTCATGGAAAGTGCAGAAGTGATAAATGTAACCATCTTAAGAGGATAAAACTGAGTTATCAATCCACGGAGTCATGTAGGAGGAGATGTAAACAGCAGACCAGTGTTTACTATCAACTATCATTACTAATATTCTTTTTAATAACACAAAATTCCCTGAATGAAGCATATATGAAATACTCAACTCCACCCTTTATTTTTAAAGTGGGACCTTGCTAGCTAAACTGGCACCTACTTGTCCATCTCAACTGCACAGACCCCACTTGAGATAATGGAAAAAATAAATGGTCTGGAAATAGCCAAGTTGATTTAATTATATCTGTTTCTTCTAGAGCATTTTAATTCCTTCTGTAGAAGGTTGACCCCCTGGTTTCTAAATGCACAGTAAATCAAAGAGGTGACCTTTACTTTTAAAAGAAATTTGTCTGGCAGTAATTAAAAGGAAAGATGGCTCAAGAACATCTAAGATAAATAAAAAGCAAATCAGTAACTAAAGAAAAAATAATAGCCATTTGCATTATCATTATATGTTGGCATAGATTTTCATAGTCCCACTTCCTTCAGTAGCTTTTATGAATATTATTACAGAAAAGTATATCAGGTGTACAGATGTAAAATCTTAAATCCTTGATACATTTATTTATATTTTTAATAAATTATTTTGAGAACCTATGTAGAAAGGGCCAGAGTAATATAATTAGTAAGCCACAACAAATGTAATACAGACCTTTGAGGAGCTACTATTAAGAAACTAGAGAGAGAGTATAATATATTACCAAATCTCCAAGAAAAATAAAATTTGGACTCTCCATGGATTGAACTAGAATATAAGGATAGGAAAGCCACTAATCAGTGAAACCAATTCTGTCTCCATAAATTTTATCTCACCTTTGAGAGATTCTAGGTTACAGCTCTGGCTCAAATATGAACAAAAAACTCTTCTTTTTGTTCCTCTTGGTTTAGCTGAGAAAATCTGTTATTTTCAGTCTTCCTAAATACAAAGAAAAACTACTGAAAATAAATATTATGAACAAAAGCAAATACTTATTCCAATTTACAAAATACCCCCTGATTTCTCATAATGTAACATATCCTCAGAGTTTGAGGCTCCTATCCCAACCCAATACTGTCTGTGTGATTTCCCTCTGTCCCCAAAGAGCCTTTTACTTCCAAATTCCTGCCCATACTCCATATTGGAAGTTACCATTTCACCAGTTCCTAAGCAGATATCATCTGCTAGACCTTTGTTTTCTAAAGTCGTTATCAAGTGATTCAGAATCCATTCTTCTGTTCACTTACAGGTCCCTTTCTTAGTTTGGAGTCTGTGGGTTTTCTTCACACATGCACATTCTTCAAGTTATGGACCTCATGAATCATTCCACTTTCTCCTGGGACCTCAACTCCAAGGAATAATAAAGAATGGCTCTTCTCTCAGTAAGAGCCAACTATAAAGCTAAAACAAAAGTTACAACTGAAAGCTAGAGAGTCATTTCATCCTCACATGAAGATAGATGTGTAAATAAGAAATCATAATGCAGATAGGCAGGGAAACATGATGGAGAGCCCAAGGAAGGAGCTGAGGGAGACTTTGCAGAAGGATGGAACAAACATTAGGTCACAAAGAATGAGGAGGAGAGACCCTGCAGTAACTGGTAGTGAAGGGCATTCTAAGAAGAGGAAAGAATGTGTAGAAAATACTGGAGATATGCCTTTTTTTTTTAATTGAAATGCTCAATAATCATTTTTATAACAATGTGCATTTGGAAAATGGATGTTTCATGTAGTTGGGATATGGGCACAATTGAGAGACTAATGGAAAAAAAATCAAGACTGATGGATTGTGGTTAGATTGCAAAGAGTTTTGTATATCTCACTAAGTAATGTGGACTTTATTCTTCAGGCAATGTGTGAAATGTAAAGGTGTTTTAGGTTTTGTGTGTGTATGGTTTTTGGTTTTTCTATTTTTGCAAATGTTATTTTTACTATTTTTAAAAAAATTATATTCAATTTTGTGTTATTGAAGGATTTCTTTAGGAGCTATAATGTAGTGGAATGGGGAAATGCTTATGGTAGTAGATTGGAGACTTAAGGGGTGATAGCTGTAATCCACATTATTATGACTATGAATCAAAGAGGTAATATAAGAAAATAAAGGAAAACACAGTAGTCACTGTTTACACATATATATATACACATATATATGTGTGTATATATATATATACACACACACAGTACACAGACTATATTAATAAGTAAACAAGAGTATATGTAAATTTTTGAGATAAGTATATAATGGTTTGATAATATTTTTACATTAAAGGAAAGTATTTTGTTATATGGAAATCTTATACTCATTGTCCAAACTGTGGGATAAATGAAGTGTGAACATATAGTATTATAATGAATTTTATGAGAAACCATTACATTTTTAGGACATTCAAAAACAGAAATAGGGCTTCCCTGGTGGAGTCCGCCTGCCGATGCAGGGGACACGGGTTCGTGCCCCGGTCCGGGAAGATCCCACATGCTGCGGAGCGGCTGGGCCCGTGAGCCATGGCCGCTGAGCCTGCGCGTCCAGAGCCTGTGCTCCGCAACGGGAGAGGCCACAACAGTGAGAGACCCGCGAACCGCAAAAAAACCCCAAAAATATATATGAATCCTAACACACAGGCACTTTTTCACACACACATGTACAAGAGATGCAAATCTAGAGGAAGGTGGAAATAAAACCTAAAACTAAAATTTAGTTAAGTACAAATATAGAAACACCCTTAATTGGGTCATCTTAGAAAATATAAAATTTATATATGTGGAACATACTTATAATTAGTAATTATATTCTTACATGATGTGAACTAATGTACACTCAAATCAACCAGTGAAAAAATGACTTGCCTTAGAATTCCTGCACTGAATAAGGAAAGAGATATGCATGCTATTTATATAATCCAATGTGAGCAGATTTCTAACCATAGGTTCTGCCTTACTCATATTATAGCCTATCCTCAAAGTAGATTTAATCATGATGTACTACGCTTCCAATGTAGATACTCTGTCTCAAATACAAAATTAATGAATAAGACATGGCATCTGTTCTTTAGGATCTTACCAAATGGTGCATGTGCAGGGTTGGGGAGGGTTGGTTTTATGAGATACAGAGCCAACCCTGTGTCCAGACTCACAGACGGACTCTGAAAGTGATTTGAACATTCAATAGATAGCTAGGGCAGCCAAAGACTGTTACATTAATCAAATTTTTTAGTGACTGATGTTTCCAGTTGAAACAGTGGCTCCAAGAACATCTGTCCAGTTTGGAATGTTGCCTTCTGCAAGTTGAGCCAATTTCAGGCTCTCATGTATTGGAGAGCTCTGTTGCGTGGTTCTCTTTAGAATATGTCGTAAAGCTAATTAGCCCAAAATAGAGTGCAGAGGTACCTTGCACATCTAAAAACAGCTCTCTCTAATGAGGACAGACTTTCTTCCCTGGCCATATCCCCATTTTGATCAGTGCAAAGCTACAGCAATGTTTATGAGGACAAAACATTTAGAGAAGATGGATGATTCAGTGTATCCATCTAGTCCACAGAACTGGAAAATACTGACTGCATATCTCCTAAACTGTTTCCTTGAGGCAAGAGCCCTGTCTTTTTAATCTCTGCATGATCTAGCACATGCTTACAGAAGACCCTCCTTGAAGGAGAGAATAGAAGACCATTAATATTATCTACAAACATGAACAAGTCATTTATTTCATACAACCTGACTAGTGTCAGTGTATTCATTTAATATTTTTACTATAAATATTTAAATGCAGTTTTGTTGCACTAAGGTTAGAAATATCAACTAGATACTGAAGGTGCTTTTCCTTTATTGCCAGCAATTATCATCCCAGAGCAGATTTCTATAAATAAAGGAGATTTGTTTATTTAGTTAGGTTTAACTTTGATTAGCTTTTTAAGATCTGAAATTGATTTATCTATGCCAAGTGAAGTATGCAAAATAAAAGGTATTTCTTTCCATTATGAGATTTCTGAGTCCACGTTGAAACTGTAAATTTATGGTCTCTGCAAGTCTTCTGAGGCATCTGCACTGGGAATGCTGAAGTCAGAATTATGTAAGCAACAATTAGTATCCAAGTATAATTTCTATGGTTCCAAGAGCCTTACCATACACTGTACTATTATCTCCAGTTGGTTTCCTTTGTTTCCTTTCTATTTTTGCCCCTATTAATGTCTTGGTTCACACAAGGAATTTATGTTAGAAATGTTATTATTTGAGGAAGTTTAGGACAATGCTGGCTTCTATACATGAAATATGAGCATATGAATTGCTCCCTTTAGCTTCCTGCAAAGAAGTCATGTAGCAGTGCTGCTCCGAACAAGATTTCAGCTCTCAGTAATGTGCCTTTGTTGTTTATTGAATATTTCATTATGTATGAGGACATGTTTTAACTTTGTATACCAGTCTGCTTCTTAAAAGGTCTTGGGAGTTGGAAACAACTGAACACTCTGTTGAGATTTGTGACTACCATCCGTCTGGTTAGAATTACTCATAGATCTTGCAAGAGTAGCAAAGATGCATCCATTATGACCATCAATCAGGATGGTCATTAAGCATTTTCTGCAGTCGAGATTGCTGTGCCAGATGGTACTTCAGGAGCAATAGACAATGCACTCCAAACTACCAAGCGTTTGTTCTGTGCCATTTTAACTTAGGGCTGGTAGAAGAATAAAATAAAGCAAAAGTACCTGTGAGAGTAAAACTCCTAGAAGTGGCTTTCTAGCCCCAGGCTCTTTTCTTTACGTACAAGGACATATCAGTCCTTGGATTTTGAAATGTATATTGTCTAATAGTATACACTGATCTGTAAAGATCATTAGTTCGTTTACAAAAACGTACCTCTCTTTCTGCTACTGTACCCCAAGATTTTTCTTTAAGTGACATTTTATAGTTTACTAAGAAGCTCCTTTTGGAGCAATATGAGCTTGACTTGCATTGTTATAACGAAGCACCTATGATGGCTCTCCCATAGTAAGTGATAAATCCTTACTTAATGATACGTAATGATGGATAAGTGTTATTTGCCCTTTGAAACTTTAATTATGTCTTATAACTATCTATGTCCCCCAGAATATGCAGAATCCCAGACGTGTTCGAAAGAGTGAAGTGGATCTCATGGGGCCAAGACCTGATTTCTCGCCTGACAATGGCAGTCCTCAGTCCTATTGCTCTAACTCATAGAAATTCCCTACATTCCTCAGTTCATTCTACCAACTCAATTGCCTTGTCCAATCTGTATCTTCATGGTTATATTTACAAACAGCCCCCGTGAGGCTTAGTCATCTCCTGTTTTCCTGAGTTTGGTTTCCTAGGTCTGTTTTGTTCTTCAAATATTCTTCATATTATTAAATCCCACATTAAGTCCCTTCTTTTCATTGAAGGCTTCTCAATCCCTAATCCAGATGGACCTTTTTTCCAGATCATTCCCTTCATAACACTCTTGAAGCAACATACCCACAAACATTGGAAACATGGAAAATATTATTTTTTTAAGACTTAAAAACCAAAGAGAAAAGAGAATGAAGAGAATGAAAAGTGTGTTCTAGTAGAGGTCAATTCAATGCTGTCCGACTGGTATGATGTCTTCAAGTGACTTTTCTGAATGTGCCTGCACCCTTCTTTCAGAGACCTTATTTTACCCAAGCTCTAACCATATCCACCAGATGAGAAGTGCCTTCTGTTTTCACAGTCCATCCACGCTGGCCTTGCTGTTAGTATAAGGGGAAGCATGACATCAAAGCTGGGCAAATGGCCTTCCCTGGAATGTTTTTCTCTCTCTCTCTTTAACTTGAATATAGGAAAGAAAATTCTCCCTTTAAGTATTTCAGATATATGAGCCTGGAACTAATGGTGGCCAATTGTTCACCTCATAGATAAGATAGCCTGGAAAATAAGGTCAATACACCAGAGCCAAAATTAGCATGTGAGAGACTCATACCATTCTAACTCTAGTTCTAATAACCAAAAGTATGATCAAGTTCTTTCCTTCCCATGGCTTGAATAAGCTGGTTTGAATTTGGTTCTGACCTTTGAATTTTAAAGTCTCTGTATAATACCCACCACAAAGGTCAACATGATTTCTGAAAGCAGTCCTTGGAAAACATTCCTGCAATTATGTCAAATGTGTTTTGGAAATTAGAAAACATAGCTTCTCCTCATTGGAAACAAACCTTCCTCTAGCTATAAGAAAAAAAATCACTTTTGAATTAATACAGGTTCCACTGTATAATATTGGGGATAACAGAATAATTTTTAGGAAGTAAATATAGTAAGATATTTCAAATGGCTATATGTTTTAATGAAGATAAATAATTGCTGAGTTAATCAAATGAAAACGTATCTTAGTAAGGGTAGTTTAGCTAATGTGGCATATGGTATAAGGCATACATATATATGTGTGTATATATATGAATGCATCTATTTATATATGTATATATAGAAACAAACATATATACACATCTATTTATGAATACATACATATATATCATTTATATGATAAAGATAGAGAGATGCATGTTAGAGTAATCAGAAATATGACTGTGCAAAATTGTATGGTACATAGCCTTCAAATTATGTTCTATAAATACCTTTTTTAAGTTTCTATAAATGTCTTTTCTATCGAGCTTTAGAGAGCAGAAGGTCAAGGCTCATTAGAATTTTTCATTTCTTAATTTTTATTTCTGTTCTACATCTGTAGTTTAGTTCATGCTAAAAGTTATGATATATATATTGATTTAAAGTTTTCAAAAGATAAAAGAAAAAAGTGAAAAAAAATTACAATTGATTCCACAACTGACAGGTAATTGTTGGAAATTTTGTTGTTATAATGTTGGCATTTTCAGGGAACTCAGAAATAACCTAGTGCTGTACTGCCCATCTGTCTTCCTCATAATCATTATGAAGTATAAAGACATAAGGAAACCGAATATAAGAAACAGGGTTTTTGTTTTTATTACCTCCGTTTTTACCTAAGTTACATCTCCCTAATTGAATGTATAGGAATATAGAGCTAAGGCCTAGGTAATATCTCTTCTACTCCTCAGAACAAATATTGCCAGAACAGATATGGAAACAATGATATACAAATCCCTTATTGGGTATATTACTTTCAAATATTTTCTCCCATTCTGTGTGTTGTCTTTTCACTTTCCTAATCATGTTCTTTGAAGCACACGGTTTTTAATTTTAAGGAAGTCCAATTTAACAACTTTTTTCTTTTGTCACTTGTTATTAGTCTCTGTATTCAGGATACTTGCATATATTTCTTTTAATAGATGTATTGCTTTAATATATCTGCTATATTCAGCTTATACTGGTAAAAATGTAAAGAATGAAATCAAACCAAGAGCAGTTCATTTATTCTCTCACATCCCTTACAAATATCTACAAAATTCTGGCTACAATAGCCTTACAGAACAGCAGTCAAACCTTGAGGTGCTTCTGATGCAGACTTAGAGATATTTAGGACTACCTCTAGGATATTGATCCGGTAAGGCTGCTGGAATCATAAAGGAGTGCATATTTTAAGTAGTTTAGGGGATAGCTAATATGTAGTTTGTGTTTCTTAGGAAAGGTAAAACCTGAGGGCTGGAGGGATGGGATTTCCAAATAGTGACCATTTTCTTGTAAAGCTTGTGAAAACCTAGTAGTAATGCTTTTGAAACACAGGAAAAAAATCTAAATTAAAAAATATAAGATATATTCATTGAATAAATGAATGAATAAAGACATTAATAAACTTTAACCTGCCCCCCATCTTCCTCTAAAATAGCTCTAAGCATGAAAGAGAGAGCGGGGAGGGGGGAGAGGGAGAGAGAGGAAGAAAGAAAGGGAATTTCAAATAGGCTTTATGCTATTTGTGGGTGATAATTTTGGAGATTCTGAAGGGATAGTGTAATATGGTCTACAGACAATACCCCCCCCCCTTAAGTAGCTCCAGCTAATTTCTTTCTTGCGGTATTTCTATCAATTTGATTTCGAGGATATGCTTAATTCATAAAATCAATTTAAAGCCTTTCTACTTTTTTTTTCCTGTTGAGAACACATTTTCTATTTTACTGTGGTAGGCAGAAATTTTGCCCCTTATCTGCACCCCCAGTGTCATTCCTGTGGTTAGGTTATGTTATGTTACATGACACAAGAAATTTTGAATATGTAATGAAAGTTACTAATCAACTGGCCTTAAAACAGAAGATTATCCTGGATTATCTATATATCTATATCTTTCTTCTTAAAGGAAGAAGAGAAAGTCAAAAAAGGAAAGCAGGGAGATGTGATAGAAAGGGATATCAGAGAGATTCTAAGTGTGAAAAGGATCCACTGTTGCTTGAGGATGGAGAGGGCCCTGTGGAAAATGTGAGAAAGCAGTGAATTCTGCTAATAACCAGTGATTGTGGAATAGGAGCCAGAGCCCCAGATGAGAACAGTAGACCCGGCTGACACCTTGATTTCAGCCTCCTCAGATCTTGAGCAGAGAATCCAACCATGCTGTGCTGGACTTCTGTCCTACAGAAGCTGAGATACTGATCAAAGAGTGTCATTTCAAGATGCCAAATTTGTAGTAATTTGTTATATAGCAATAAAAAACATAGAAATGGCAACAATTGGAAATGGGTTTTTAATTCTAGTGAAGAGAGCTTTATGACATCTCTCACCTAATCGTGTAGATATCCTCAGTGATATAGGAAGTGGGATCTTTGCCTAAGAATTAGGAAGGAAATATAAATGGTGAGATAAAAGCTGACAATTCCTCTGTGCTCATTAAGTACCAAGCAGCTAGTGAGGTGTCTGTTTAGCCCTACCCAGAGATCGTCTTGTCCCTATACATGGACCCATGTAGCTCCAGACAAATGTATTTGTACAATGATTTGATAATCGATTACCCTGTTCACAGTAGTTAGAACTGGGAGAGCATTCACCCAGCCTGGACCAAAGTGCCTTTATGAGAATTGGAAAAATACCATTCATTGCCAATTTGGAATGATGGAAATGTAAAAGCTCAAGAACTGTGTTAAGTCCTGTTTTATTATGGGTGCACTGATAATCAGAAGAGAACACTTTGTATTTCCTATGATTGTTCAAACTTTTGTTCAAGTACATTTCTAGGCCCTGACATAATTTTCTGCAAGATATTCCGTATTCTGATGAGACTAGGAAGAGAGAAATACAGGGACTGATGGGACGTGCACTAGGTATAGGGAGAAATATCAATAGAGACTGTTCAATAACCTGGACAGGGGAGTAGAGGTGTATGGATGCCCACAAATGGGAAAGGACTTAAGTCAAGAGATCGAGCATATAAGAAGCATCAGAGAGCACAGTTAGGAGAGTCCAAAAAGAGGAAAACAATTGAGATTCATCAGGGAAAGGAGTCTTAGGTGCTGGATTAGACAGATGGATAGAGAGGTTGGAATTTTGCAAGGTGGTGAATGTAGGGCATTAGTTGCAAACTGGGCTCCATAGTCTGGGAGGGTAAGCATATATAGGATGATTGTTGAGAGCCCAGACCCCTAGATACAGCAGACCACATCCTGAATGTAGGTTCCATCCATCACTAGTTGTGTGTCTTTGGAAAAGCTCTTTAACCTTTCTTATCTACAATTTTTGAACCTGTAAAATGAGAATAATGATAAAATATTATCTTAGATTTATTGTGAGAGGATAAAGTTGTAGAGGCTACCACCCAATGCCAAGTTAAGGATCAAAGCAATTATTATAAGATAAATACGTGAAAAAACCTTAACTATGTGGAGCTAGCAAAAACAAAATCAATGTAAATATGAAGTATATAAAAAGGATTATCACTACATACATTTTAAATATTACTAATAATTAATGCAAATGGTATATATACTGATAAGCCCAAATATAAGTCATATATTAAAGTTTTGGTCAAAATATAACTGCTGACCTACGATTAATTTAATATAAATATGTTCAGAATGTTTTACCTAAAGATTAATTGTAAAAAAAAAAAAATCAATGTCTACTACCCTAATTATTTCTCCCTACACTTCAATCATTAAGAAACAATTTTAAAAAATTCTCTGTATTTAAGGTGACTATTAATTTATATTCTAAACAAGGACACTTAAGAAGTTTAAAAATATGCTACAAACAATTAGCAGGTACTAATTGACTTATTCAGGGATAAAATGAGAATATTTAGGCAAACAGCCATCCTCTCTACAGAATTTTAAATGTTTGTTTAGTATTGCTTGATAGAGATAAGAAAAGTAAAATGGTGTCAGTCTGACTTGGCGCTTCCCTATTCTTCAACTTGTTTCAATACCACCCCCATTCCCTTGCACCCTGCCACCTTCACGGAAAAATCATAGGCCATGATTATGATCAGGCTTCCTAAAACCAACAATTTTTGTTTTGTTTTTAAAGTAAGTAAAATGCAGCGGGAGTAAAGAGAGGTTTCTGTGAAGTCAGCAGCTGAAGGATTTCTTACCTTCTCTTCACTTTGAACTCCATTTCATCCACATCTCCCAAGAAAGCAGCCTTTACCCCAACGGGCCAGTGTGCTAGACCTGCAATGTGTGAGTGAGACCTCAGAGCTTACTGGAATCTCATAGGACCAGCAGGTGTAGACATTTTTTCCCCCTCTTCACTCTGATATGAATAAAAATGTATCAGTTAAAGGCCCAGACTATCATTGTTTAAACTATGCCCTCAGAGATGAAATTTTCTTAGTGTCTCTGATCTCTTGGCACGCTGGAATGGACAGAAGCTCAAGTTTGCTGTCTTCTCCCTGGCTTTAGAGCTGGAAGATGGCATGAAGACCAGACAGGAGAGAATCCTCCTTCTTGTTTCTGGACATGCACTGGCCAGCTGCCTGCTGAAAAAAGTTAGCCATAGATCATGGTCTATTGTACCTTCCAGCCACCACAAAACACAGTGTTCATCACCCAACATCAGGACCTAATTTCTAAAGAGCAAGGTAACTAAAATAAAATATATTTTAAAAATGAGGAAGCACAAAACCATGTTTTTTTCTCTAGTCTGAAGGCATGATTAATATCACGCCTGTGTTCCCCATCTCCGTTTGGAATCAATTCAGATTGACAAAAGAATACAAATGGGAAATAAGTAGAACTTATTTTATTTAAAATGTTGATATTAGAGGATGAAGTGTAGATGTGCAGCAAAAATAAGCATGCTAATGTTGAAACCTAAAATTAGATAAACTTCCCTATACACATAGGTACCAGTGGTCAATGACTAGGCTCTCCACATGAGTGTCTGTCTCTGTTAAACTTGGGGTTGATCAGAATGTATCTTTTCTATATGTGTCAAACTCCCAAAAGATAAGAGGATGGAGAGAGCTGAGTTACACATGTCAGTTATTTCCAATATTCAGTGATCAGGTAATTCATTCTACCTATATAATGAAAGAATAAGGATGGGGCAGTGGGTTAAGGGTGTTTGGGGAAATTTCATCCTAGAACTGTGAAAGACATATTTTCCCAGCATACCTCTGCCACTCAGCCCTAAACAAAGTTCTTCCTGAGGATTGCTCCATTAAGATTAAATAAAGCAATTGAAAATGAGAGCACCGTTCCAGGTAATGCCTTACAAAGGAAGGCATTGACATCAGTTATATCTGCAGTACAATCATGCCGATGTGGAAGATCGACATCTGAACATATTTCACCAGGGCACAGGTGGAATGTAGGAGAAAGAGAATTTGGTGACATCTCTGTTTGCTTCTACTTTTACTATACCTATACCTAATAAATGGGTTTCACCTCCCCATTTTTTAGCATAGGAAAGAAAGTACATAATTAGGTTGAGCCATGAAGGCGAGATAGAGATAAGTAAAATATACCTTCTGTGAATTAAGTTAGCTTAATTAAGCAATCCCGAAAAAGTACATTTAACAGAGACCATTCAGTATTTAATAAATTATTCAATATTTTTGATTAAGACCAGGCTTTGTACAACATAAGTTTGGAATAGAGAAAACCTTGATTCAAATTTAAATCTACCTCTTCAAATGTAGTGTAAATTACTGGAGTCTAAGAAACTAATTTTAAAAAAAATATTATTTTAGAAGAGTTTTAGATTTACAGATGTAAACTTTATCACCTGACTGAGGTAGTGTTTGTCAGGTTTCTCCATTGTTAATTGATTCTTTTTTCCACCCTCTTTCCATATTGTATTCTTTAGAAGGAAGTCACTATGAGCATCTCACACATAAAAAGTATGAGTTATGATTTATGCTTTATCTCCTTGAAGGAGGTATATCTACATGACTTATTTGGAATTCTTATACAAAGGATATTTGTCTCTCTTCCCCATTTATTTATTCAGTCATTTATTTCTATCAATATGGGCTCATTGATATTTATTTTATAATTTGGGTTATAATCTAGTTTGGTGTTATTTATTTTGTTGCTCAAATTGTTCTAGTTTTGGCCATTGGAAGCCATTTCAGTTATCTCCCATGCCCCTTGACATAACTCCATAATAGTGATTTTGTATTTTAACACTTCCTTATTTTGGGCACAAGATTCTCTAGGAGCATCTTGTACATGCTTCACTCATTTCCAAAGTTGCTTAGCTCAGCACCATTTCAGCCTACCCTCTTTGATGAGGTTATATAAAACTTTTGTAATGCAGCAAGATGCATTTGTCACAGTCTACATTCTACTCTGAGATCCTGTCTCCTAAATGACTTTTTTAAAATTTGCGTACACTATAATTTGAGTCTGTGTGCTGTAAAGTTCTATGCATTTTGACAAATGCATAATATTGAGTATCGATTGTTATGATGTCATACAAAAGAGTTTCACCACCCCCCAAAAAATCATCTGTGTTTCAATCTATTCAACTTACACACCACCCCATACCACTGGAAATCACTAATCTGTTGACAGAGTCAATAGTTTTGCCTTTTCTAGAAACTCATATAAATAGAGTTATATAGCATATAACCTTCTCTTCTTTGCTCATCAAGCCCAACTAAGATTCAAACATAATTTTGTGTGACTTGACAGCTAATTTTTTTTCAAGTAATATGTTACTGGTAGCCATTAAACAGTCTAATATTTGAATGCCTTTTTCACCATGTTTTTAATTGAGGTATAATTGACATACAACATTATATTAGTTTCAGGTGTACAACATAATGATTCAATATTTGTATATATTGTGAAATGAAGAACAACATAAGTCTAATGTTAATTCATTTTTACCTGCTGAATAGTATTCCATTTTCACAGCTTCTTTGTCCATCCACCCATGGATTGTCCTAAAAGCCCACTTTAATTGCTTCCAGTTTTTGGTAATTAAGACTATGGTAATTAAGACAACATTCAGAAATGGTTTTTTTGGGGGGACATATGTTTTAAAATCAGTTGGGTAAATATGGAGGATTGTGATTACTGTATCTTATAGTATGTATCCTTACCAGCAATTGACATTGTGAGGTTTATTTTTGTATTTTAACCATTCTAATAGGTGTTTATTGACAACTAATTATTTGAATTTGCAGTTACCTAAAGCCAAGTGATATTGAGTGTATTTTCACATGCTTATACCCATATATCTTCCTGTGCTGTTGTGTCTTATATGTATTTTTTAGTTTCTTTATTGTTGAGTTTTAAGAGTTCATTGTATATTTTGGATACAAGTCCAGTATGTGATTTCCAAATATTCTCCAGATGGTTACTTGTCTTTCCATTATTTTAACTGTGTTTTCACAGAGCAAAGTATTTGATTTTTAATAAAGTACAACTTGTCAATTTTTTCATTCATAAGTTATGCTTTTATAATTGTCTCTAAAAACTCATCACTAAACCCAAGGCCACTAACTTTCACCTATGTTTTCTTTAAAAGTTTTATAGTTTTTCAACTTATATATTAATATACGGTCCATATTGAGGGATTTTATGTAAGATATAATCTGTGTTAAATTTTAGTTTTGCATATGGATGTTCAAGTGTTCCATTCTTGAAGACTTTCCTTTCTCTATTGAATTTCCTTTTGACCTCTGTCAAAAATCAGTTGACTATATTTTTGTAGTTCTGTTTCTGGGTTCTCCATTCCATTCCCTTTATATATATGACTATTATTTCCACAATGAAATGCTGTGTAGATTATTGTAGCTTTATATTAAATCTTAGAGTAGTGTGAGTCCTGCAACTTTGTTCATCTTCCTCAGTATTGTGTTGACTATTCTAAATTCTTTTTCTTTCCATATAAATTTTAGAATTAGTTTATCGGTATCTACAAAATAGCTTGCTGAGATTTTCATTGGTATTGCATTGGATCTATAGATCAGATTGAAAAGAATTAACATCTTAACGATACTGAGTCATGTGTTTCATAAACATGGACTGTCTCCATTTATTTTGTTCTTTTATTTTTATCAGCGTTTTATAGCTTTTCTCGTATACATTCTGTACATATCAATTTATATATAAGTATTAGATATAAAAAGATATTAAAAAAGTAATTTTATACCTCTCATACTTTCTTTGAAAATAATTATTTGTTATGTCTAGCCATCTGAAGATACAGCCAGCCTAGAATAGTCCATTTTAACTATGTAGTTCTTTCCCTGACTTCTTAATCAATAGCCAGTGGCATGAACAAGGTAGTTGCTTCACTCTGAAGGAAGCTGACTCTTGCTATGCCCATTTTCCTTATTAAATGTCAGTTATTCCAATAGAAGTGACTCACATTAGGATCATGTATTTTTATTTTAATAATCATAGTGTTTTAGACACAGATGGTACTGAGGTTAAAAAGAATAATTCTTCATTTATTTTTATTTCTTTTCCTTATTGATTACCTATTTCAGAATGTTCCAGTTCAGTCACCTCTTGCTCTTTCATTAAACCAGAACACAAAGTCTGTATTTGTGAAAATACCATCAAAATACCTTGAAAGATAGTAATTCGCCTTCAGAGAACATAATTCAACTTTGGTTCTGTGATATATCACATCACTTGTTGTGACTTTTCTAATAGTGTTTAACTTCAATTTTGTAGTTGTTGGGTATTATTTTATAGCAGTAGGAAATCTAAACACCCAAAGATATCTCAGGCTCTCATTTCCAGATATTTAAAGACATAATTTAATGGGATGATCAAAGTTATGTGTGAACCAAAAATTAAAAGGAAAATAAAAATTCAATTACCAAGAAATTTTGTTCACCTTTTTGTAATTCAAATAAGTTTGCCACTCTTAAAATGAGTTAGTTCAAAGGCAAAAACAGGAAAATAACAAAGAAAAGTTAGGTTTTCATTATGCAATGTTTGTTTCTTCTCTGATAATTGGTTATAAAGCTGAAGGCTTTTCCCCCATCCATTTACTATATGAATAAATAACAAGAATAATATAAGCTCAAAGCCTAGCAAATGGATCAGTATATTCTCCAGGGAAAGATGAAAGTTTTTATTTTATAAATTTTTTCCATAGCTCTGCAGTTCATCAAGATAGAATGCAGCAATGCAGATGGAATTTAGGCAATGCAGATGGAGTAAAGCTATCAGAAAGTAGTCAAGAGCCATTCCACTTATCATTTAATGTGTTTCTCTCAGGGTTTTATTTTTAGGCTGTAGGCTCCTCCCTAGCACTTTTGTTCAACTCTTCCTTGAGACTTTTACCTGTTTTATGAGCTTTTCACTCCATCTTTGGAAAACTAATCTATTATTATTTTCTTCATGAAAACTGCTACTGAGGGAAATGAAACTGTCCATGAACCAATAACTAATTGTGGTCTCATTTTTCGATCTATAAGTTGCACTGAACTACCTGTTTCTTTTCCTCAGCCCAGGTTTGATATATGAATATAAAATTATTTATCATGACAATGATAATTGAAATTGAGTTCCAAGGAAGTAAAATGATATAGTTTATTCCTCAAAATTCATGTCTCAAAAGTAGTCTGTTGAAAAGTAAATTGTAAAAGCTCACAGTTAGATTGTTTTGATATTAAAAATTTTAAGATAAAGAGGAAAAATTGAATGATTCATAAGTCTGAAAATGATTTATGTTTCCATTTAACTCAATCTTAGCACAAAAATCAAAATGCTAAAAATATAAAGATTTTAGGCTGAGGACTCTAAAAATCTTTGGGTAATTAAGTAATAGGCAGTTAGGTGCCTCCTCAGCAAGAGCTAATTTGAAACTTTTTGCCTTTAGCTATTATAGTAAGTATGTGTAATATACTGACCAAACCATTGAGTTTTTTGGCTAACGAAAATATTAGGAGCTAGTACTCTTTTTTCTGACACTTTTCTGATTCACTGAACATCGTTCAGATTACTTACAGATATTAATTTACTAAACCACTAGCAAACCACATAATTTAATGAGAGTCTTACAATTACGTGGTAACTACATGATTCCCACATGAGTATCTAGAAAAAATGGAACACTGTCAAAAATAAATCCATCTTATTGGGACAGCAATTGCTTAATAATGAACCTACAGTACCCTGAAGCACAAGAAAATGACCCTAGTGGTAATGGTGGTAATGTGTTTAATCACTTTAGTTGAATGGCTTTTAGAGAAGATAAACATACTGGGAAGTGTGTTTTAAAATGTAGCAAGGAAACATTTTGGTTTACTGAACATAGAATTTAATTTTATAACAGTTTTGAAATTAGTATTTGTAAAAATAAAGTAGATATTTGACTCGATATCCTCCAGAGCAGGATTTCCAAAGAGGCAATGTTTATTGCTAATAGATTTTAATTCCCTGTATTTCCAAAGCTATTATATGCAACGTTGCCTAACAAAGAAAATGTGTACACAGAGCCCTTTTTATACTCATTTTAATGTTGATATTGAGTATAAATAGCAGAAGAAATTGTGGCCACTGTCTTGAAGTCTAAACTAAAACATAAGAAATAAATTAAATAGAATTTAAATTTTCATCTAGAGGGAAAAGTTATTCCTAAAGAACAACATTCTGCATATTGAAATTAAGCCCTATTAGAAAAGTAACAAATGATTTTTTCATGGATATTTTTAATCAGATTGGGAATATTTCCTTCTGATCCTAGTTTGCATAGCATTTTTATCATGAATAGTGTTCAATTTGGGGAAGTGCATTTTCTGCAGCTATTTAGAAAATTATGTAATTTTTCTTCTTTATTGGTTTCATATGGTTACTGACATTGATTGTTTTTCACATGGTACCCAACCTTGCATTCCTACAGTGAAACTCCTTGGCATGAGTTATTTCCCTTTTTATAAATTAGTGCATTTCACTTTTAAAACTTTATTAAGAAATGTGTTTCTATGTTCATCAAATACATTATTTGGTAATTTGCTGTTCTTGTAAATTTGTTTGGGAAGTTTAGAGTCATTGTTCTGCTGGCTTCTGATTATAAGTCTGGGTTTGTTTCCTCCTCTAATATTTTCTGAAAGAGTTTACATAGAATTATTATTATTTTCTCCTTAAATATTTGCTCAGATTCATTATAAAGTCCATCAGGCCTACAGTTGTATTTTAGGGAAGATTTTTTTTTGGTTCAAATTCAATTGTGTTAACAGATATGAGATTATTTACATTCTCTGTTCTTCCTATGTCTGTTTTGGTAAATTTTGGTTGTCAAGGTTTTTGTCCATTTCATCTAAGTTTTCAAATATTAGCTCCTAATTAGCTAATTAGCTCCTTTTAATTCTTTGAATATCTGTAGACTCTTTTGTGATATATCTTCTGCTTAGTGTGAATTTACTTGGATACAAAAAACTTTAGGCAAATACCAAAAAAACAGCATTATGTTTTCTCTACTGAATATTGAACTGGCTATCAAAACATGCATGCAATGTGAGCCTCTTATTGTATGTTTTGATCAAGCCTCTGAAAAAACAGATATAGGCAATGATGAAGTGTGTGTGTGTGTGTGTGTGTGTGTACACACGTGCTACTATACTGGACAGCTCAAGATTCTATATTCTTATGAAAAATCACTACTCCTCCCATTAAATGTCTCCTGGTTAAAGGTCATTGGAATCAATTATGTCCAATTAGATTGTTCTCAGAAGTTAAAACAAACAAACAAAACACAACTGAAAATTTACCTCTACCACAGTAGGCTATGGGATGTATTTATTCATTTTACTTTGTACTGTACAATCATTCTCCTGTTCCACATGAATTTAATTAGGAGTTTGAGGAATAGATTGTGAAACATTTAGTAGTCACCACTCCTTAAAAACAGTAGAAACACAATTCACTAAAAAGCATGATATTTTATCTTTATTTCCCATGGAATAAAAGTAATCACTGATCACTGACACAACAAAGTATCTGCTTTACCTTCTGAGGATTTCTCATACTATAATATTTTTTCCAAAATGTTGTAAAGAGTAATTTTTTTCTAAAATATTTTAGAGATTATCATAGTTTTACTTTTCTGCTCCTTCACCCCACTTTATTTTTTTACCCAGGAGAGTAGTAGACAAACACTTTTATATTTTAAAAAAATTACTTGTGTTTTTCATCACTTTTTGAATACAATTTACATTATTAGTATTTTTAAAAATGCAAAAAAAGGGACTAAACTGTTCTTGTAAGAAAATTTTTTGTAGGAAATCATGTCTATTTAATCCAGACATTAATCATTTATTTTATCTTTAATCATGTATAGTTTTTTGAGTAGAAAAGCAAAAGGAGAATGGTTTTGATAGAGAAATATATCAGCATAAACAGATTTTAGGGAAAACATGTTTTTCTAAGAACAGGAAACATAAGATATTTTTTTAACTATCCAATACTGTTTCAGCTTTCACCACCAATAGTTTTGCCTAATTTACCAGAGCAGGGTGTGTGTGTGTGTGTGTGTGTGTGTGTGTGTGTGTGTCTGTGTCTGTGTCTGTGTCTGTGTCTGTGTGTCTGTGTGTGTGTGTGTTGTATAGCAGGGTCAAGGGGTATTTACATGGGTATATACCCATGACTACATTCTTAAAGAAGTAATATTTCTGTACCTACAATGAATATTGGACTTGTGTGTTCATTCCTGAGACTGCCTTATGGATGATATTCATAATTTAATAATGATTGAGATTTGTATACAGCTCATCTTTTTAAATAGACCTGAAAGCCCTTAATGGCATGAAATGTCTAGTTCATATTTCTCTTTCTTATTACCTAGAATACTATCTAAGTCTTAAATCTAATGCCTATAGAACAGTCAATGTTGAGATAGGAGTTTGTAAAATTTTAGTCTTAGAACTGACTTTGGAGACAATCTTGTTCCTATCCCTGCCATCAACATAAATTTCATACTTTTTGGTAGATGATTATTTGAACTTATATAAATTTCTACTCAAAAAAAGAAAAAACAAAGAGATACAGTATTACCCTGCCTTGCCTGAAGAAATCCAAAATATCCAGCCCAACAAGACTAGATAATAGCCTTGTTAGTCCCCCTCCTCTATTTTCCACACCCTGTCCCACTTCACCCCTATTCTCCATATATAGGTCATACATAGATAACTTTTCACTTAATATGACTTAATCAAATAAATACAGAAGAGTGATGTTCAATTATTTAATAACAATAATGGTACAAGCACAATCCTGTCAAAATAAGGGACTAAATAGTTCTAGCCACAAGTACATTGTACGTACCACTATATTGGTGTATTCCAGCTAGATATCATTCCTGAAAACATCCAAATTAATGAGGAAATGGAAAATACAAAGAAAGAAGTTTTAAAGAAATATGTACCAAATTTTTGCAAATCACATTTGATATTCACAACATATTATAAAGAAAAGAGTGCACTCTCTCCTACCCACACTTGGACACTTAGGCTTGGTGAATTCAAGTTACCTTTAAGAGAGTAACTTCAGAAGATAGAATTAAAATGTAAATTGTGAATTAAAGTTCAGCCTATTTGTTACATCAATACAGAAACTGAACAAGAAGTAAAAGAATTAAACTAATCCCGTAATAGTTAAAAGACAAACATAATATTTGTCTTTTTCTTCTTCTATTGTGATTTTACTTCAAGGCTATTTGGAACTGATTTGGATTAAGAAAATTGTCATAAGCATTTTTGTACACTTTTTTTTCTTGGTGTATAGCGTCTTGCAGGAAAGGAGTATCATTCCTATAAACGAATGATCTCTGACTGCACCTGAAAAATGGAGATGAGATCTGTATAATTGTGGTTTGCGGAAGGACAGTTCTGTGGATGTGGAAATGTCACGCAGCACCTGGGCTGTTCTCTGTCATGACACTTCATTCTCCTCAGCCAGGCTTCCCAGTGAGGGTGAGATGTCTATTTTCAGCCTAGATCCCTCATACCTAATCACACCCCTCCTGAACCACAGCCTCCACTATGCTTCCCACCAAGTCTTTATAGTCACCCAGCTCATTATTCCCAATCCCTTCTCAACATATGCTTTCTTAAAGTTACTCAGTATTTCCACCCACTGTCTGTTTTCTCCACTTTTTGACTTTTCAGAACTTAAATCCAAATATATTGCTTGTTTACACATATATAATTGTACTTTAGACATTAAAATTCAATCACCTTTCCAAATATGAATACTAATAGCTTTAAGACATTTATATAATTTTTAAGACAAATTATAAACAAAATAAAACAAATCTAAGCATTTATAAGATTAGTAATATTTAAATAAGCTCTTCAAACAGGACTAAACTTATTAAAAGTACAATTTTTATAATAAAAGTGTGATTTACATAGGTTTCCAAGTTATTGATTTGATTCATCTATAGAAATCATGTTTCCTATATAAAAACAACTGCAAAACTCACTGTAATTTTAGTTCATTTGACTCACTTTAAATCTTGTTAAGGAGCTGTGTGGGTATGAGCATACGTGGGTACCAATAAAAACGTTCTTGAGAAAAGCTACAAATGTTTAAGTATAGGAAATTTTATAAGAATTTAGAGTTAAGTACATTTCCTTTATTGAAACACATTTTTGTAATACAGTAATTGTGTTAGAAAATGATATCAGGAACACTCAAGTATAGTTTTATCAAGGTATTTAATTTTTTGTAGCCTGGAAGACAATGAGTTACAGAACTTCTGCAAGACTGATTGAATTTAGGTTAGTGGTGAAATCTACAAAATAATAGGCTACAGTCCCCAAATTCAAGCCTCATAAAGCATATTTATATGAGTTTACGAATCATACAACATGCTATTACGCCTGAGAGGTTTGGATTAAATACTTGTTAAGAAATTGCTAGCAAATGCAAGTTTGTGTGCCCAACACACAGTGAGGCCAAACAATACCAAAATGTTGGAGTTTGGAGCAGAGAAAGGTTTATCGCAGGACCATGCAAGGAGATGGGTGGTGTTTGCCCCCAAACCCCTGAACTCCCTGAAAGCGTTCAGCAAAGCATTTTTAAAGGCCGGGTGAGGGAAGGGGGTCACAGGGTATGTGATCAGCTCCTGCACAATGCTCACTAATCGTTGAAGGTGAGGTACCAGGGCAGTGTCACAGGGGTTAACCTTATCAATCCATAGGCTTCAGGAGGTCCAGGGGCTGTGTGCTCAAGGTCATCAAGTAGTGAATATCTTCCATTTGGTGGGGGGTTTTCACATCTGTAAAACAACTCAGGAAATGCGCATCAGATACTGTTATCTAGGTACTTCAGAGAGGAGATAAAGCAGAGGATATGGGGGAAGGGCCTGCCCTGGGAAGGCCCCACTGAGTCCTGCTTGGTTACAAAATGTTTATAGGGAACCCAGGCATAATTTGTTTCATTCACCCTAAGGAAAAACTTAAGCTCCAAAAATGCCCCATCCCCCCTTTTTCCAAATAGAGCAAATAGCCCTCTGGGGTGTTTTCCACAAACAACTTTCCGGCTCTCCGGACCCCGACTGGGTGCCCTACAGTTCAACCCAATTCTGACACTAGTAACTACCTGGGGTTAGCCTCAGGCTCCCAGATTTAAGAGCTCATTCCTACAAGACTGCCCTCACTTCAGATGCCTGTCCAAGTACTGAGTCCTCAAATTACCCACACTTCTGCCAGACTTAGCTACAAAGTCAGCTGTTTCCAAAACCCTCCCCACCCCTATCAGGTTGATGATTTGATAGAAAGGCTCACAGAACTCAGGAAGACAGTTAACTTATATTTCCTGGTTTATTATATAGGATATAACTCAGGAGCAGTCAAATGCCAGAGATGCATAGGACAAAATACGTTGGGGTGTGTGCGTGTGGTGTGTGTGTGTGTGCGTTGTTTCTATGCATTTTCTAGTAGTGTCACCCCTACCAACCCAGAAGCTTTCCAAATACCATTAATCAACGTTTTTATAGAGCTCAATCTCCAGACCCCCCCTCCCTTTCCCAGGGGAAGTTGGTATAGATGGGGCTGGAAGTTCCAGCTGTCTCATCACTTGGTCTTTCCCTGACCAGCCCCATCCGGAGGCTATCTAGGAGCACTACCCTAAGTCATCTCATTAGCATAAAGCCTGGTATGATCAAAAGGGGTTTGTTATGAAAAACAAAAGATGCTCCTATCACTCAGGAAATTCCCAGGATTTTAGGAGCTCTGTGCTAGGAACTGGGGCCAAAGACCAAATATATTTATTATACCACAAGCCCCCTTCCAAATTTCTCTAATGCTTGTTGTGATCATATACATAAGCCTGACTGAAACAGTACTCTCACGAGCCTGATACTTGATATTAATACGGGGATATTTATCATAATATTTATTATCTCCACACAACCCCATATCTCCAACTCTTACGTGAACAAGTTCACACAGGAACATGTATACACATCTCCATACACACACACACACACACACACACACCCCACCACCACCACCACACCACACACACACATACACACACACACACACACACACACACATACACACACACAGTTTGGAAGTGATGGAGCTTGGGCTTTCAGCCACTATGGCCATGTGACTTCTGCCTGTGCATTTTTTTTCCTTTTTATTTATGACACTAAATCAAATAAGAAAAAAACAGTTCTATGCATGTCTTTAGTAGATTTTGCATATGTAAAGAACTGAATTACTAACCTCTTGAACTAAGAAAGACATTCCTTCTCCTGAAATTAATGCATCCATTTTCCTTTAAAAGAAGGTTTACAATGAGTAAGATTTACAAGATTCTTATTAAAAAAATACATTAATAAGAAGATGAGGTTTGATTTTAAAATATCTATGGTTGAGCCGGTATATATCTCACTTATTCAGATTATCCTTATTAAATGTTAAAAAGATAATTATTGCATGATAAAATAGAGATTCAGTTACCGTACATTGTAGAAGACCCAGATTGGAAAAATATCAGATATAATTACAAAATTTGCCTCTATGTTAATCTTACATGGCAGTTGTTAATGAGATATCTTCCACAAATGGCCTGGAAATTTGAATGAGTGGGAAAAAAAAACGGTGGGAGAAATTAGTTGATAAATGCCATTTCAGAAAAGCAGATCTTTGAACAAAAGTACAAAGTAGACATTTAGGGTGATTAGTACAATTCTTTTTGTGCCAGAAGGATCTTTTTTTGAAATATTTTAACGACTATTGATGATTTAGCACCAGAAATTGGGCTGGCTGAAGCTACTTGGAGCTGTTTGCTGGGCTCTTAAGATTACATCTGTATGACCACAAACTCACTCACCTTCTCAAACTAGAGCAAGTCGTTTCAGCACCGTTATATTTAACAAGCAATATCTAAATGAATCAGTGTTTAGTAACATGAGCCAACTCAGGATCTTTCAAGGGCAGAAGAGCTAAGCTAGGAAATAACATTTTCTAACAAAATCAGTCAAAGGGAAAATAGCCCATCAGGTAGGAGATATCCCAACACAATTTTTGCAAAATTTCTACCTTGCCAACTGAGTCAATTTCAAAACAGTCAACAATGTTAATATTGTCATTGCCCCCTCATTGGTTAATGATTCTATTATGGTTGGAAAGCTAAAATTCTTTTATTGAATATCATAACATCAAAACCATATATTTGCATTCAAATTATGACTTGCACTAGGTGAATATTGTAGCCATCAACTGACTCTTTTCTGCAGCTGGCAATGACTCTTTTTAGAGTTGGCAAAGAATTTCCATTGTTTTTAACTAACTTAGACCCCCATTTCTATTTCTGCTAAGTTTATACGTTCATTTTATGACACTTAGTAGAAGGTAATTGTTCTTA
Source organism: Grampus griseus (assembly GCF_964374135.1). Lineage (NCBI taxonomy): Eukaryota > Metazoa > Chordata > Mammalia > Artiodactyla > Delphinidae > Grampus > Grampus griseus. The sequence goes on along the minus strand of NC_139003.1, from coordinate 30,371,406 downwards.
ACATAAATATATATCATTTCTCTGAAATAAATAAAAATATACCCTGCAAAACAAATATAAATGGTCATTATTATTAAAAGAAAAAGAAACTGTTAGCGAAATCATTAAATTTCCAATTTTTAAAAAGTTTATCAATATCCCACTACAGGAAAACTGCCAGATAAAGCTGTCCTAAACTAGACTCACCCTTCCTAGTACTCTTTTGCTCTTCTAAGTTTATTTTTTTCAAGAGCAGTGCTTGAATGTATGATCCGTTATTGTATAACAAAATGACAAAAGAAGCATCAATTCCTGAAACCTCTGATACTTATACCTTTAAAAAGAGAGAGAGAGAGGCAGATGCAGTGTTTATTCTGATTCATTAAAGTTTGGTGGAAAAATAATCCATAAATAGTATATACTGGCTTGACCTTGAGAAAAAGAACTTCGTAGTAGACTTTTATATTCTCTTTGATACTGAACTTTGTTTTATTTTTGCACATTTCAACACAATCTTCAGTTAGTTATTGTATGAGAAGTGCTTCCCTGAGATACATAGGTAGGAAGAAGAAATGAATACTAAGTTCTTTACGTCATACTTTACAAACCTCATGAGGTAAACTATGATTTGCCAAGGATTTTATTTAAAGTAGGTTTTTGTATGAGGTGACCATTCAAGTAGGTTTTTTTTTTTTTTTACATCTTTATTGGAGTACAATTGCTTTACGATGGTGTGTTAGTTTCTGCGTTATGACAAAGTGAATCAGTTATACATATGCATATTTTCCCATATCTCTTCCCTCTTGCATCTCCCTCCCTCCCACCCTCCCTATCCCACCCCTCTAGGTGGTCACAAAGCACCAAACTGATCTCCCTGTGCTATGCGACTGCCTCCCACTAGCTATCTACCTTACGTTTGGTAGTGTATATATGTCCATGCCACTCTCTCGCTTTGTCACAGCTTACCCTTCCCCCTCCCCATATCCTCAAGTCCATTCTCTAGTAGGTCTCTGTCTTTATTCCTGTCTTACCCCTAGCTTCTTCATGACATTTTTTTTTCTTAAATTCCATACATGTGTGTTAGCATACAGTATTTGTCTTTCTCCTTCTGACTTACTTCACTCTGTATGACAGACTCTAGGTCTATCCACCTCATTACAAATAGCTCAATTTCATTTCTTTTTATGGCTGAGTAATATTCCATTGTATATATGTGCCACATCTTCTTTATCCATTCATCCGATGATGGACACTTAGGTTGTTTCCATCTCCAGGCTATTGTAAATAGGGTAGTTGGTTTTTAATGCTACCTGTCACACACTCGCCAGGTTGACTTGTTCCTCTCTCTCTTCTTTGTCTGACCCAAGATGTTAGCAGATGGAAAATAAGTGAGAAGAGTTTATGGAGGTAGAGATCGTACTCAGTCTAGGCAACAATGAAATAGTTACTATCAATACTTTCCATTTTCCAAAGGCCAATAATAAAAAAAAGAAAAAGAGCTGAAAGAGTACAGAGTGAGATGGGATATTTAGGGACATTGGGAAGAGGAATCATGTCTCCTTTGCCACTCTACTACAGCCAGAAGTGTTGGGGTCTTGGAACGAGCCACTTCCTGTGCAAAACTGTGATTAAGTTCCCTCATTCCAGTAGCTTGTTTCCCCAGAGTGTGAAGGATGGATGTGATGGACTAACATTAGTCATTTTATATTCAGTATAGAAAAATGGCATTCTGAATAGCAACTCCCAGCTGGTTTTAAGGATTATAAACTAATGCCAATAATTTTTGTAATTCTAAAGCATTTTACATGTATTTTTAATTATGTAAACTATGTATTACTTAATATTGAAATCAGCATCTTTTGGTATGATATTTAGATAATGAAATAGATAAGGCTGTACTTGTGCTTTTAGTATTTAAAATGGATTACCTGATTTTATGATACTTCAGGATAAAAGTATCAATACCACTTAGAATGATTTCACACAGCCAAATGTGTATAAACATGAAATGACTAGAAATAATTGTCAACCTTTTTTTTTTAATATGCAGCCCACTCTGCCAAATATGACACCAACATTTCACAACTCAAAAAGCGCATTAGACCTTTCAGGACAAGATGATGTGCTTCCAAACTCATAGGCAGCGATCTTTAAAAATCAGCTCTGCAGCCACCTCATGAAGGCTTACATCATTCTGATATCCTGCAGGCTAAACACTGTCATTGCAGTGCTGTTCTGAATATAGCCTGAAGTACCAAAGCGAAGAAAGATATTTATTTGCTAGGCCTTTGCTATGTTTGGAGAGAATGAGGTTAATATTTTCCCTCAGCAGTGAGGATCTGCAGGCTGGTGTCATTGATACAGAGACTGCCAGGGAGAGGGAAGCGGTGCTGGGAATTACTTTTCCCCTTTTCCCTCGGTGAACACTGTGAGGAATATGTCTAAGAGGGTAAGGCGATTTAGCTTGGAAACAGGGTATAAGATTAAATTTCTAACTGTTTTTCTCCCCTTTGCAGATTAAAACCCATCTACTACCTTCAAGTCAACAACTTGTCTTTGAGATTCAATTCTTTATTTTCTCTGGGGAAATACAACACTAACTTGATCGTTATTTAGCAGTAATCTCTAAAATATAGCACTACACAATTACAATGACTTTGTAGCAGCTTCTATGGTTCCCTCAGCACTTACAGAGAATACTATAAATGCTGATATCAAACTGGTCAGGTTACTATCATATTCCTTTATTTGTTCACTCAGTAGCTAATTCAGTTCAGTCCGTCTTTAGAATTTTCATTCAGCAAGAATCAACTACTTGTCAGAAATGTAGGTATCTGGGAAAAGCATATAGATAATGTATGGTCCATATCTTTTAGAAGCTTACTGCAGGGAAAATGTAAACATGTGAACAAATAATCGTAATATGACTCACAAGTGGAATGTTTGGAGTGTGAAAAAAAGAGAGCCTGAGGCACAGATTTCTAAATCCTTAAATCCTATCCTTCATAGACCACTTATTTTACATAAATGTGTGTATACAATTTTTATATTTTATATTATGTGTGCATACACACACACACACACACACACACACACACACACACTTATGACAAGGTCAAAAAAAAAATAGTTTCTACCTGAGCTTTTTTGACTAATAGACATATCTTTTTTGACTAAAATCTCAAGAGAGACTCAGGGTGATGGTCAATGGACCATACAGAGACCATCTCTCTGTGAGGTTAATGTTTACATTAGGGCCAGGAAACAAAGCAGGCTTTTGGCTTATTTTTTAAAAAAACATACATTTGGACTTTAACCCTTTATATTTCATATATATCTTTATGTGATAGAAAAAGTCTGCCCAGAAAGAACATATCACACAGAAATAAAATGCAAAGCTAAGAGAGCCAAGAAGCTTTGCCTCTTGTCTTGCACAGTGCTGGTCTTCAGTCGCTGTCCTGGACCATAGGACAGAAGGATGGAGAACCAGCCCCAGTCTTGTGTACTTCTTAGACTTCATAGAAAGAAGGGTTTAGGTGACAGAGAGACAGGAGAGCAAGAGCTGAAGGGGGGTTGCTGAATGGCTATGCCCATTTCTCCAGGCTTCTAGGAAAAACAAAACAAAACAAAAAAAGTTATTTAAGAAACCATTTGAAGGGCTAACCATGGCACTTGCGTAATTCAGAGTATTACCCCTGCATGCTTTGGAGTAGAATGAGGTAGGAATGGGATAAGGGAGAGAAATGAGCCCCTCCTAAAAGCCCACAAGTTATAATAGATATCTTCAAATTGCTGTCATGGTTTGGAGCAGAAAGGGATTATAAATTAACTTTGTGTGTGGGGATCAAGAAAGACTTCAACAAGGAAGGAATATTTCATTATTGGCATCCCTAATACTTCCAAAGATATCCTGAAACAGCTCTCATCATCTCAATAATTGGATCTGTTAAATAGAAACATCCCTGTGAGTGTACTTAGTAGTTTACTTGTACTGTAGTGTATAATAACTTTTGCACTACTTTAAGATACACCAATTTTGAAAACAGGTTTACTAAATAACTAAAGCCACAACAATTTGATCTGGAAAGCAGTGAATAGTGTTACATAGCTGGAATGTGTTCTTTTCCCTGGATCAATTTTTATTTATTTGCATCTTAATTAAAATCTCCTCACTATTGCTTAAGAATAGTTGTGTATACTGCTACATAGAGCCCTAATACCTACACAGAACTGCTTTGGCAATAAGTGTGTGCTATGATGGAACCACTAGATATACTTGCTTTTGTTCTGCCTTCTGATCCTGCCACCTGAACACTTCTGTATATAAAGATGAAATTGGTGTAGACAGAGGCTAGAGTTGGAATCAGAAAATCTAAGTTCCAGCCTAACCTCTGTCCTTCTAGTTTTGGAAACTGGATAAGTCATGTAATTTCTCTGGGCTTGCTTCTCCTGCACAAAATTATGATCATTAAATCAAAAAAAAGAAGATATTATTTTATACCCTCATAAACTAGTAATATTACTAGTAGAAAAAAATTCAGAATATTGACCCTTTCCTTCCAAATTTCTGAACTATAAGAAATGAAGAAATATTAAGAAGATATGTGAAAGGTGATATTAAGCAAAGGTATTTGAAAATAGATGATATTTTATATATACTAGTTTTAAGTCTGTCTTAACATATGCATTTAATGTCTATTTTCATTTTTTGCATTGACTAAATAACTATAGGCTTGTATTCTAGTTCTAAGTAATGAAAAAAAAGAAAAACATAGAAGAAAATTCACAGTGATTGCAATTTGTTACAAATTATAATGGAACAGTTTCACATAGTGTAGCACTGATATTGATAGTATTTTGACTTACAATTTTTATTGCATTTTGCTCACATACTTTTAATTTAATAGTTATTTTTAAGAGGAGAAAGATGTTTAAATAACTAGGAACACTGCATAAAAATTGGGCAAAAGGTGACAAACTAGTAATAATTATAGAACTATAATTCTATACTGATAAATTTATGATGATTTTCAGCAAAAAATATTTAAAATAAGATTTGTAATTTATTTTTATGCAGCTGAAGTATATTCTGGACACAAATGTATAACTCTAAATATTAAAAAATATGATGTTGCTATACCATCCATAATTTTTAAAAGAAAACAGACCTCTTATTTTATTAGTGCTTATAAACCAGATAAATGGACTTCCAGACTGTTTCCACAGGTTAGGAGCTTGGAAGTCACCAATCCATTCTAATAACAAGTAAAAAGCTGAACAGAATGAAACACCAACAACTCTTCTTGAATCCATAAGAGAAGGGACGACACAGGGCAAACCACTGTCCCCACGATTTAAGAGAGACAGGTGAATACAGGGAATCATGGCTCACTGGAGATGAGTGTAAACTTCCACAAGAACCAGTGCTGGCATAGGGAAACCCGAACTGTAATTGCTGAATTTCTGGAGGCTCAGGGTGGACAACAGTGAGAGTTGAAAACTCCATGGGGATCTATTCATAGAAAGGCTCCTACAATTTGGGAGGATTTACTACCAGGTTCTCACAGTAAATACAATAGAAAGATCTCCTGATGTTTCCAACAGGGGTAGGGGGAAAGGAACCATTTTGAAATATGCCAGAGCGCTTTGTTCTTAAAAAGGAGAAACGAATTAACCAAAGCCTAACCTGCTGGATTATTATCAGAGCATAACAGAGGTAGGGGGAGGGAAATACCCAACTCAGCCCGCTCTAGCCTTCCGTGTGGGAGAAGGGAAATTTCCATATTTCCATCTAGAGTCTACTTTAGCATCCTGCCCCAACTAAGGGAGAGAGAAAACACTGAGTGGCACTTGTGAAGTTCACAGTTCAAAGGCATAGGCTCACTAAGAGCCAGACCTAATCATAGGGCAATAGAATGACTCCCCTTCCCCACACTTTTACACCACTTTACTAGAGGCCTAGTTAAGGAGTTTCTTTTACCCAGGACATCATGTCCTGCTATCAAAAAAAATTACGAGGCTTACTAAAAGGCCTGAAACATAATTTGAAGAGACAGAGCAAGCACAGATGATCATTCCAATTAACACTCACATACAGAAGATTGATGTGCACCTCATACCATTGCATGCATGTTGCTCAAGCTAATCATGCCCTGATTATCCTTGACTAAAGATAAGTAACACCTCTTTGACTAAGGTGCTTAGATCGCAGCTCAACTAGTTTCCCTTAGCCAGTTATAATACATATAAAACATCATAGGAATTTAGTCATTGTATTAATTGCTTGGGCTGCTTGTAACAATGTACCACAAACCAGTTGGCTTAGACAACAGAAATTTGTCTCAAAGTTCTCAAGGCTAGAAGTCCAAGGTCAGTATGTTGGCAGGGTTGGTCTCTTCTGAGGGCTATATGGCAAAATCTGTTCCATCCTTCTCTCCAACTTCTGGTGGTTTGCTGGCAATCTTTGTCATTCCTGGCTTGTAGATGGCATTATTACTGTGCTTTCACATGGTCTTCTTCCTGTATGTGTCTGTTTTCTTCAGATGTCTTTCTTTGTATAAGGATACCAGTCATATTGATTAAGGGACCCACCCTACTCCAGTGTGACCTCATCTTAACCAATTGCATCTGCAATGACCATATTTACAAATAAGATCTTATTTCAAGGTACTTGGGGCTAGGATTTCAATATATGAATTTTAAGGGAACACAGTTCAACTCATAACCATCATCTTTACCATCAACTTGTCATTCAACATCTATTAAAATGAGCAGAATGTGCCTCAAGCCTAAATTCATATTTAAGAGATTACTTTTGCCTTACTTTCATTGAGTGTGTGTGTGTATGTATACACACACGTATATATACATATATATTATATATAAATATAATAGAATAAAAGTATTATTTGAATCTGTTTCTCAGATTATTCCTGGACTCAGTAAAACTGCTACTGTGCCCTTTCAGCATCGTTTATTTTCTAGAGGAAACAGCTCTCATCATTTAAATAAACAATAAAAAATAAATTAAATAAATTTAAATGGGAATATCTACTCTAGTGCAATGCACAATTTAGTCACTACTAAGAGACATACATGTAATTCTAAGATTTTAATGACATTAATGATATATATAGTTTTTATATTAATACCTAAGATTTATTTGCTATGTAATTATAATAAAATCTATCATTTTGCACATAGAAGAGCTCATTAATCAGCACTCACCCTACTGCCATCCAGATATATTTACTCTGGAGCTCTTAAATACCTTAGTTATGAGAATTAGAACATACTAAGCTATAATTTTTTCCTGCTCATAAAGTCACTTGATAACTTGTCCTTCAGGTCATATTTATTACCAATGAAGAATATACCCAAATACCAACTCCTACGTATCTATAATACCAAAGTAAATTATTAATGGATAAAATTAAGACAAATGTCTAATCTACCAATGGCAGAATTAGATTGTGATGGTTATTTCATTCACAGGTGCAGCGATATAAATACAAATGAATTAAGAATGTGAATTTTTAAACTTTGAAATTGGTTTTCTGTATTAAAAGAGTCCAAATGTCCTACAGAATTCAGTCCAAGGTTCATCTGTTTACTCAGTCTATTGCCTGAGGGAGTGTGGAAGGAGAAAATTTATTTGAGAAGAAAATTAGATAATCAGTGGGGGGAGTTGATTGAATGCTGACAAAGTGTCAGCAAGTTGCTTCTTTAATTTATGGTTTTAATCATAGAAAGTTGGCCAGAGCTGGGATATGTGCACATACTTTAACCAATATGCCAAGTTTCAAAGGGCTAAAATTAAACTTTGCTCACTGAAACATTAATACTATATTCAAAGCTTTATTCATTTTTTCATTCATTTATCCTTTTATTCATTCATCTGTTAAATAATTATTGAACATTTGCTATGGACAGTCCTTTGGAGATCTGATTGCCCCACAGGTTAGTAATACAGTGGGTGTACATAACAGGAGATTTGTTCTGAAGGACTTCAAGTAAGGCTTTCCAGATAAAATTATATCTCTGCTAAGTCTAAAGGGATGATTAGGGATTAGTCAGGTAAAGTCAGCTAGGACAGGGGAGAAGATGTTGGATGAGATAGGCAACTAGATGTTTAAGGCAGGACAAATAACATATATAAAGATCTAGAGCAAGCAAGAATATGGCACATTCTGATTTCAGAATGTGAAATCAGATGGGAGGTGGCATGTGGGACGGGAGCTGGAGCATGATGCAGTTAGGCATATGTAGGGCTTCAGCCATGTAAAGGAAAAGTAAAATGTATGATGACTGAAATGGGAAGCCACTGAGGAGTTTTTACTTGTGAAAAGTATAAGCAGAATAGGATTTTACAAAGATCACTCCAGCTGTAGGGTGGAGAATGTATCAAATGGAAAAAAAACCCAAGGCCAGAAGAGTACAAGGTTGTTCCTGTAAAATATGAGGTACTTTGTGCCTGGCAACTAGGCTATGAGTACCAAAGACAGAGGAAGTAATTGTTGTTAAAATACATATTGGGTGTTCAATTTTTGTGCTGTTGATGTGAATAAGAAAAGATAATTAAAATCAAGAAAGATACCAGCCTTGTGATTTTGAAAAGTGATAATTCTATCCAAATCAAGAATGATGGGGCTTCGCTGGTGGCGCAGTGGTTGAGAGTCCGCCTGCTGATGCAGGGGACACGGGTTCGTGCCCTGGTCCGGAAAGATCCCACATGCCGCGGAGCGGCTGGGCCCATGATCCATGGCCGCTGAGCCTGCGCGTCCGGAGCCTGTGCTCCGCAACTGCAGAGGCCACAACGGTGAGAGGCCCGCGTACCGCAAAAAAAAAAAAAAAAAAAAAAGAATGACTTATCAGTATTAATCAATAAGTCATTGCAACCTGTAGTTTCAGGATCAGAAGTATTTTTGCTCATCTGTAGTCATTTGCTCAGCCTGTTTGGGTTGCTATAACAAAGTACCACACACTGGGTGGCTTATAAGCAACAGAAATTTATTGCTATAGTTCTGGAAGCTGGAAATTCCAAGATCAAGGGACTAGTAGATTCAGTGTCTGGTGAGGGCCTGCTTTCTTGTTCATAGAAGGCACCTTCTAACTGAAAGTGCACATGGCTCTCTTTTTAGCGTCATGGTAATCACCTCCCAAAGGCCCCATCTCCTAATACCATCTCCTTGTGGGGTTAGTGTTTCAACATATGAATTTGGGGAGGACACAGATATTCAGACGGTAGCACTCTTGTCCTAAAAAGTGCCATGATTTTAAAAATTATAAATATATGAAATTGATATTGGGTTAATGAGTGGTAAGAATGCCATAATTTTGCCCAATAATTCCCAGTTTGGTGTAGTTGGCCACAGCACATTACTCACATACTCTCTCCAAGCTTTCTTATCATAGAGTTCAACAGAACTTCTTGTTTTATAAGCAGCTTTATAGTTTACATATTATAAAATTCATCTATTATAAATGTACAATCAATATTTTCTTAGTAAATTTATAGACTTGTATAATTATCACCATAATCCAGTTTGACAACATTCCATCACCTCAAAAAGTTGTCTTGTACCAATATTTTCAGCTAATTACATCCCCACACCCCACCCGATACAACCAATGGTCTATTTCTAGCTCTATAATTTGCCTTTAATGGCCATTTGATGTGGAATCATACAACATAGTCTTTGCAGTCTGGCTTTTTTCACTTTGCATAATGTATTTAGATTCATCTATTTTGTGGCAAGTATCAGTAGTTAGATCCTTTTTATTGCTGAGTATCATCCCATTGTATGGATAAACCAAATTCTTTTTTCCATTTACCAGTTTACTGACAGTTTTTGGCTGTTAGAGAAAATGTTGCTATGAATATTTGCATGAATGTCTTTATGTGGATATATACTTTTATTTATTTTTTGTCCTAGAAATGGAAGTGGTAGGTTACGTGATAAGTTTCTGTTTGACTTGTTAAGAAACTGCCGTAATGTTTTCTAAAATGGCTGCACGATTTTACATTCCTACCAGGAGTTCTAATTTCCCCACATGCTTGCCAATAATTACAGCCACTCTAGGTAAGAGTGAAATAATTTTCACAGAGGCTTTAATTTGCATTTCCATAGTCACTAATTTTGTTGAGCATCTTTTCATGTGTTTATTAGTCATTTGTATATTTCTTTGGTAAAATTTCTAATAAATAATTTTACCCATTTACAAAATTAAGCCATCAAAATTTTGTGAGAATCTTCAGAAATCTTCTCTGTGGGAAGATTTTTAATAACTAACTTAGTTTCTGAATGTGATATATAATCTATTTATGTTTTCTGTTTCTTCTTGAATTGGTTTTAGTAAGTTGTTTCCGTCTATGAATTTTTCTAATTCATCAAAGTTATCTTATTTATTTTCTTCAATTTTCACAATAATCCCATATAATTGTTTTAATCACTGCATGGTCAGTGGAGAAATCTTCTCTTTAATTTTTAATGTAATTCAAAATTTTTTTCTACATTGTTCCAGTTCAGTCCAACTAAAACTTTATCAATTTTGTTAATCTTTTCAAAGGATGAACTTTTGGTATCATTAAATTTTCCCTATTTTTTCCTTTTGATTTGATTGATTTATGTTTCAATCTTTATTATTTATTTCCTTTTTTCTTGCTGTGTGTTGTCTTACATTCAGTCTACTTTCTTAATCTGTAACTGTAAATTATTACCTTGAGACTTTTCTCCTAATCTGATAGTGATTTTAAAGTTATAAACATTCAGTAAATTTTCAATGTTCCTTTTCTTTTCATTCATTCTAATATCTCTTATGATTTCTTCTTTGCCAGGTTACTCAGAAGTATTTTGTTCAACTTCCAAATATTTAGGAATATCCCAGATTCTATTCTATTTTAAAATTCTCATTTAATTTCTTTGTTGTCAGAGCATACTTTATATGATTTATTTCAATTATATTGAGACTTATTTTACAGTCTAGCTTATGATCTATTCTGGAATATGTCCCTTTAGTGCTTGAAAAGAATGCATGTCCTACAGTTGCTGAGTAGTGTATTCTATATATGTCGATGCTTTTCTGGTCTTCTTGTTGATTATAGTTCTAGTTATTTTGTCAGTTATTGAGAGTGGGGTGTTAAAATCTCCAATAATTATTACCAAATTGTTTCTCCTTTCAATTTCATCAGTTTCTGTTTCACATAGTTTGAAACTCTTTTGGCTGTGTGTACTTTTACAATTATTGTATCTTCCTAATGAATTGATTATTTAATCATTATGAAATGTCACTCTTTTCTTTTTGGTGGGAATGTAAATTGGTGCACCCACTATGGAGAACAGCATGGAGGTTCCTTAAAAAACTAAAAATAGAGTTACCATATGATCCAGCAATCCCACTTCTAGGCATATATCTGGAGAAAACTCTAATTCGAAAAGATACATGCTCCCCAATGTTCATAGCAGCACTGTTTACAATAGCCAAGGTATGGAAGCAACCTACATGTCCATTGACAGATGAATGAATAAAGAAGATGTGGTATGTGTGTGTATATGTATATGTATATAATGGAATGTTACCCAGCCATAAAAAAGAATGAAATAATGCTATTTGCAGCAACATGGATGGATCTAGAGATTATCAAATTCAGTGAAGTAATTCAGACAGGAAAAGACAAATATCATATGATATTACTTATATGTGGAGTCTTAAAAAAATGATACAAATGAATTTCTTTACAAAACAGAAAAAGACTCACAGACATAGAAAATAAACGTATGGTTACCAAAGTGAATAACGGGGCATGGGGGGAGAGTTAAATTAAGAGTTCGGGATTAATATATACACAATACTATATATAAAATAGATAAAAAACAAGGACCTACTATATAGCACAGGAACTATATACAATGTCTTGTAATAACCTATAATGGGAAAGAATCTGAAAAAGAATATATATGTATGTACATATATAAACGTATCTATCTATCTGAATCACTTTTCTGTTCCCCTGAAACTAACACAACATTGTAAATTAACTATACTTTAATTTTAGAAAATGGTTTTAAAAAAGTCACTTTTTCCCTAAGAGTATTATGTCTATATATAGTGTAACTATATTGTCTTTATATAGTGATGTGTCTATCTTGACTGATAATAACAAAGCCACTCTAGCTTTCTAATATGTATCCTTTGTTTGATATATCTTTTCCCATATTTTTGCTTTCAAGCTCTTTGCACTTTGAATCTATTGGATGTCTTTTTTTTTTTTTTTTTTTGTGGTACGCGGGCCTCTCACTGTTGTGGCCTCTCCCGCTGCGGAGCACAGGCTCCGGACGCGCAGGCCCAGCGGCCATGGCTCACAGGCCCAGCCACTCCGCAGCATGTGGGATCTTCCCAGACCGGGGCACAAACCCGTGTCCCCTGCATCGGCAGGCGGACTCTCAACCACTGCGCCACCAGGGAAGCCCTACTGGATGTCTTTTATAGACAGTGTGTGGTTGGCTCTTGATTTTTTATCTAGTCTGATAATTTCTGCCTTTTGAGTGGGATGTTTGCATTTAAGATAATTATTTATATGGTTGGATTTGCATTAGCCATTTTACTGTTTATTTTCCATATGTTTTCTCTCTATTTTGTTTCTTCTTTACTGCCTTCATTTAAGTTACATAATTATTTTTACTGTACCTTTTAAATTTCTCTGTTGATGTTTTGTACTGTATTTTTTAGTTACCTTTTGGTGGTTTCTCTACAGATCAAAATACGCATCTTAACTTACCTTCACCTGCACACACACAGCCTCAGCCAGGAAGATGCTTATTCCAACAAAGATAGCATCCTCAGACTATTAGAGTCATTGAAGTTCCCTGATCATTTGCCATGGCTATTGTCCCTTTCAGCAACAATGCCACTGGGTGTATCATTTCCCAATCTAAATTGAGTGAGTCCTTCGTTGACTGTGGCAGTGAAGCTTGCCTGCCCTGTCCTGACAGAACCTCTGTCTGACTGAGCTGAAGGTGGACGGGACTTGGGAGGCATAGACCCAACAAGAATTTCACAGACTACCACTGTTCTCATCTGCATTGAAGCAATTTTCAAGAATAAGTGTTTCTCATATTATTCATAAGCCTTTGGTTTATATCCAGAGTGATGAAACGGTTGTTTTTGTAATTTTTTTCATCTCTATTTTTTTTTTGAAAGGGATTATTGACCATCTCATTTAGATATAGTGGAAAATCCCTTACCAGTACTTTTGGATCATAACTTACAAGACCTTGAATAATTCAGAATAACTGAGGTTGTACTATGCTAAATGTTAAGGGAAGATACGGCTTTTCCAGGGGTGGAATATATAAGACAGCTCAATGAGGTAGTCACCTTTTTTTTTTGTTTACAGCAGCTTAGCAAGTAAGCATCAAGTCTACCTTTGGATGAATCAGGTTTTGAAAATATTCCAGAGTACAATGACCTATTCTTTCGGTCATGGTACGAACACTATGTCAGTATTGATGTCTAGAAATGTTTAACTTGGACAGAATTTGGTTGTTAGTTTCCGACACTTACTTACTTGATGAATGGCCCATACAATACTGGATGATAGCTGAAAAAAAAACACAGCTTCATTTTCTCAAATACCCACTTAAGTTCAAGTGATCATTGGTTTGATTCCAGCAAGGTAATAACAAGACAAGTTAAGGAGAAGTAGAGTTTGAACCTGCGTAGATATCAATCTACTTATGCAGCTTGTCTTTATCAACATTTATAAAAATAGCTACATTTACAGATAGGGGGTAAATGTATTGACAAGGACATGTTCAGTTAGTCCTGAAAATGAAGATGAATATTTTCTGAGTAAATAGATTTCATTCATATATGTACCTAATAATTATTTACTGATGCCTAATTTATCAGGCATCGTGTAGGTGTTAAAAGGTCTGAAAAAGAATAGAAAATAGTCCCAGCCTTCATGGGCTTTACAAAAAATAAAGGACCATATAAGTCTGTTGTTGCAGTTATTTTGTGGATGAAGCTGTAATAGAGATCTATGAGAGTCTTACTAGGTAATACAAGGAGAGGGTGACCAACTATACCTGGGTCAGGAGCAGATAGTTAGCAAGAAGTCACAAAATTATATGCTGTTAAAGGATTTGCTGTGCTCATATGGAAGAAGGAAGCAAAATTTTCTTCACACAGCCAAATCACAGACAGCATGGCCACCATCTATGATGTATATATTCATGTCTGTTGTATATCTCATAAATAAATTCATTTATGGCTCAGTTACTTTCAGTTTCCTGAGTACTGACAGATAATCTTTCCAATGCTTAGATTTTCCAATTTGAAAATAATTTAGGTACCAGAAATGCTACTACTTACATATTAGCTTTTGAGGAGGTATTTTGCTTTATTCCTCTAGTAGTACCTATTGATTGAAGAGATGCAAACTATTTTTGCACTGACTTCCCTTCATCTTTCAATTCTATTTATTTTATTTCTGGAAAGAAAATAACTTTTTTCTCCAATTTGATTCTGTAGTTCATCTTCTAATGCATTCCTGTATATCTGTGTCACGTACAGTGATATAGCTTAACATTTAATCAAGCATTCAGAAATGAGATAATCTATTTACAGGCCAAGTATCAGCAAATTTCAAGGATATTTTATGACAAAACGATTTGAAAAATATCAAAAATATTTATATCATTCTGACATATTATGTCCAATGTTGAACAGCCTCTTCTTAAAAGGCAACACTATTTCAAACTGTGATATTTGGTATTCCACTCACTCAATATTGTTTTCTTAGTTCTTTAAAATAGTCTGTTACACCATCCAAAGAGATGAAATTTTGCCATTGCTGGTTACCAAGAGTGATGCAAATCATTTTACTTTAAGCATAATATTAGGTGATGCAAAACATCTTACGACTTTTTAGCTAATTTTCTTTTAAAAGTTCTTGTACACTTCAGACTTCATGCAACTGTGTACATCCAGAGAATTTTATGTGCTCTATTTGATACCAAGTAATCATAACCAGGAAAGCTGGCTTGATCCAGCAAAATTAGAGATGTGCTAATGTTTCAAAGGAAGGCAGACATAGTAAGACTGGAATATTTACACCTCCAGTAGAAATTACAATTAACACTATGATACAAACTAAGCTTCAGGTGGTGATATAGACCATTCAAGTGCAAACAGTCACTGAAAAAAATAAGGTGACATTTAGCAGGTGAACATGACTCAGTGAGCTGTGAAAGTCAATTAACTGAAAATAACCTGTTCCAAAGAAATGAAAGAGATACAAATGAATCATACTTTAACCTGTAACCCATGTTTGTCCTGAATTATACCTGCTAGACAGTACTCAAAATTTTTCATGCCTTTTCCCTAAAAGCCATTTCTTGAGAGCTAAGTGTGAATGGACACCATCCCTCTGCAGGTACACTCACACACACACACACACACACACACACACACACACACACACAAGTGTACTCACATCCAACTACATGTGTCTATTACAGTCTTTGCCCACTCAAAAGTATCTTCAATCATGACTTTATTTACATTTGGACAAACTCTTGCTCCAAGACTTTAGTCATCAAAATGGGCATTTGAATACTTTTACACTTTTAAAGTTAATGCAAGTATGTTTATTAATAAGCTATCCTACGCCTAACCCTACCTTGACTTTACAGAAAATATAAAACAAAGCAAAAACAGAATACGTGCCAAGTCACTGTACTTTCTCCCTCCCTTTCTTTGCTCTTCCTCCTTCCCTCCTATTCTATATTTCTTTTTCTTGCCTCTTTCTCTTATTTTCACTTCTTCTCTCCTTCCTTCTGGCAATAAAATTATTATGAGGAGACATAAATTCTCATTGAGGAGATACCTTTTATGAAGATTTTATTAGTTATTTTATGTGTAATATTGTGTCCACAAAAGTATTGTGACCAAAAATGAATAGGTGATTGAATTTATCCTTAACAAAAAGAATTTGAATTTAGTTATTAGGAACTGATAAATGAAAATAATAAAAAATAAGTTTAAAATTATATATACTGTTTATAGGATTGTTTTATATCAATCATAAACTTCCAAAATTTTTCAGATTTTAAACCCAAAGATTTAAGAAACAGTCATTACGATATAGAAGCCAAAATTAAATTGTAGAGAAATTCTCAAGGATGTAAAAGCCTTCATTCAGGGGCTAAGTAAAGACTCAGTGATACAGTTACTACTGACCACTTAGAACATTTCTTTAGAAAATTTGTGACCAAACTCTTCCTTTCAGAAGAATTACTTTTCTTGAGGTATTTTACCATGCTATTTATAAACTCTTAATCATAAGCATCAGGTTCAGTTATACAGCCATTAATTGCAAGGCAGAGAATACATATCTAAAATATCTTACCATCAAGGCTACTCTCTGACATCATACTAGAAATTGGCCATTGCAGGGTTGATCATTTCAGGGTGTCAATGCCCCAAGCTTTAACTAGGTTTTTGCCGTTATTGGTATAACAACTTTATTCCTCAGACAAACATATTATAAGATGGCCACTGAAGCTCCAGAATGACATTCACTTAAAAATGCATCCAGGGGGAGAGAGAGAGGGAGAGAGAGAGGATGATTGATTTCCTCCTCCTCTTATTCTCCTTTTTTTTAAATTATTCATTATTTTCTTATTGATTTCATCTTATTCTTTAATTAGGGAGATAATTTTTTTCCAAGAAAATTCACTGCATACATGACCTAATTTATTTTTTCTTTGTCAGACTGTGTTTGGCACATTGTTTCTCTGAACAGTAAAACTAAGATGCTACCAGAATATAAGGAAGGAATGGACATTGGATTCGTAAATAACAGTGCCTGCTGTTGCATCCTTTATGTTAAAGAAAAACAAACAAACTTTTTTTTTTTTTTTTTCCGGTACGCGGGCCTCTCACTGTTGTGGCCTCTCCCGTTGCGGAGCACAGGCTCCGGACGCGCAGGCTCAGCGGCCATGGATCACGGGCTCAGCCACTCTGAGGCATGTGGGATCTTCCCGGAACGGGGCACGAACCCGTGTCCCCTGCATCGGCAGGCGGACTCTCAACCACTGCGCCACCAGGGAAGCCCCAAACTTGTTTTTAATACATTTTTGTAGTGATAAAGAGAAACTGATATTTAGTAACACTACGAAGTGGTAGTGCTAATCTCATAAAATATGAGGGGTCATGGGACCTGGCAGGAAGAGAGTGGAGACAGAAACATGGCTATATTCTAGTCCTTAAATTTAAGAGATGTCTGATCTTGTAAGCTGAGATGTGGCTTTCTCATTTATAAAATTTATATAATGTGGAAAGGAAGAAGGTATTAGTGACTATTATATGATATGCACAGAAATGTACAGAGAGAATGAAGGGATTACTTTTCTAATAAAACACTTGAGAATTTTGAACAGATGGAAAAACATGATTTCTTGAAAGAGCTGCCATGGAACTAAAGACTCTTGAGTGAATGTTCTCTTTACAGTGAATTGCAGAAGAAGGTGCTCTGAAATCTCTAGCATGAATAATCCAGGGACTTCTCAGGAAGGGATAGTGGAAGTTATAGGCTTAGCTGTAGGAGATACTGATGCTCTGGATAAAAATGGCTTCCAACAAGAACCAATGCTGGTGTTAACAGCAAATCCAAGCTAATTTAGGGACTACTGCAGCAGCAAGAGTGACAAACAACTGCTGGTTGTTGCCAAAAGCAACTGCTGGGATTGGTTGATTGAAATAGTAGGAGTCCAGTTGTGGGGCTGAAGGTAACCTCGCTACTCCCTTTAAATATTCAGAGCATGTTCCCCTAAGAATTCATCAGCTCAAATGTCATTCTTATTTGGGGACTGGATAGAGAAGATGGCTTATATTTCATTGTTATCCTCAATGAAAAGAGAAAATTACAACTGCTTAGCAGGTTGGATAAGAAACCCAAAACCATCTATTGAGGGCTTAAACCATAATATCTCTTTCAAATTGCTGGACAGAGCATGTATCCCGAGGAAAGGGACCAACACATATATGAATAAATAGCTTGTTATGATCATCATGGCTAGTTTCTATAATTATACATGGTAATGTTGAAATATTTTTGGTGATTTAGTTCACATTTACACGGACTCTGTAAGGCTTTACTGTCTTATAAAAATGTGTGCTAAAGTAATGTTGATAACAATGCCAAGACTGTTCTCACCAGGAAGTGAATAAATTTTAAAATTTTCAACTAAGGAAATTAAATACATTAAATCATGTTCATAATGCTATTTTGATGAAATGGAAGTTAGAGGCACAAATAATAATATATATATATAACATATATGTAAACATAACTAGCAACATTTTTCAGGGATAATTTTTTTGCCCTTTGACATGAATTTAGGGTAAGCTAAAACTAATAATGCCAAGATACTTGCTTTATAAAAAGCCATTATTCTTTATTTTGACTTGAAGAAATTTAAGATTGCAAATATATTTCGAATTGCAAGCACTCCGTTTGGTTTCAAGCAGTATGTTCTTAATGAGGTTCTGATAATTGTTCAATGCTATCATTTCCATTTTTTAGAGTTTCAGTAAGCAGAAATAGCTTAAAGCTACCCTATCTTTCTAAACTCTTGCTGCCTGAAAAGTTCTAGTTATACTTCAAAAATAAGGTATCATATTGCTAGGGAGGAATACACTCTCACACTGTGATTGTCAAGAGAACATTCAGTTTGTTTGAGGTGCTTCTCCCTTTCCAATGCACAGAATACTGTCTAAAGGGACTTCCTCATACTTCTTGTCAGGTGAATTTTAGATACAGTTACTGTAAAATTTAATAATGCAGAGTACTTGTGAATAGATGTGTAATTCACATTCTGGTAATTCAAGTACTAAAATATCTAGGAGGGTAAAAAGAAAAAATGGCATGCAGTATGTTTGGCCCTTTGAGTGCATGATTGGTGGTAATAATGAAAAGTCGCGTCTACTGAACTCTAAGAGTCCTTTCTTTTTAAAGCGATTTCACATACATTATATCATTAGTATTGCCGTCATTGTCAATAGCATCAAACTGAACAATATTAATGAAAACATACACCATTGGAATTTGATCATAAAGAAACATAGCAAAGTATAAGTGTGCTTATATACATATATATTTTATATGCACATATATGCATACACACACGAAACGGCTCATAGGAAACTACTCGTTTGCTCATAGTTTAGTTATTTTTTGTGATTGGCTGAATGTGATCTGTTAACCCCTATCATAGTCTTTAATGGTCTGCCAATTCTATTGAGGACCATTAGTTGATACAATTCAGGTATTGATTAAGTCTCTTATTTTGCTTCTGTAAAAAATAGTTTTATATGACAAGTTATCTTATTATCCCAATATTCATCCACTAAGGCTGCTACTGCTCCTCCTCCAATTCCACCTCCTCTTCATCGTCATCCTTTATTTCTCTTTAAATCCAATTGAGTTGTTCAGTTTCCAAGGGCTCAAGTCTATGAGCTGAGCATAACTGGGTTAACTATAAAACCCATTTAGGATGAAGGTAGCCTTCCTCTCCATATATGTATGTGTGGACCCTACGCAGTTTTGTATAGGTCAGAAGATTCTCTGGATTTGTCCTGTTTTGGGTCATCAGCATAAATCCAAACATTACCCCAATGCTCACCCACTATGAGCTTCAGTGTTCCCTGACTCACCAGCCATTGGTAATAGCTGTGACTATTCCTACTGAAATTCTGGTTTGCAGTTTCTCTGTCCTGATCCTTGTTTTCAATCTCCAGCCTGATAACTCAGTACTGATTCCCAGTAGCTGCAAGAGGAACAATTTTCTTTTACCTTCTTGACTGTGATTGCTCATTCAAGAAGCACTAATCTTGTCCAGTTTTTCATTTGTTTATGGTGAGTGTGTCTGATACCAGATGATATATCATGACCCACAAAAAAATTTTGAAGTATAAATACCTACAATATATTTAGTGCCTGGGGCTCAATTTTCCCAGTTTTGTTAGGCAGAGCATGTAGTTTACTTATGGAATTATAAGAATGATAAGGCTCATTTAGGAAGGAACTGGCATTTACTCATCATCTAGGATTTTGTTGGGATGGAGATGGAGCAACAGAGTAATATGACAAAGTATAGTCAACTCGGTAAGGGAAATCTCCACTCTAGGATAAAGGAAATCACAATTCTAGGTAGTGTTATCCTAGGGAGAGCCTAGATGCTTAATAAAATAGATTACTTATTACACCCTAGAAAGGACACCAAAGTTAAAGCTTGGTTTTACATACTGAGGCACATGATGAAAATCTCTTCTGGCAACACCTTATAAGAACAGGATATTAGTCTTTGATACAGGAAATAATGCAGGAGTTCAGTGATCAAAATAGAGAATTACATCCTTGGATAGACTTAAATAGAAATAAACAGTTGGCTCTTGTATTGAGAATTTTTTCAAAGTCCTGCAAATGTGCTAGTCGGACAATTGTAATTAAGCTGTGGGCATGAAGGTGTTTAATAGCTGTGCAGGAACTGGGAAAAGCAGTTTCTGAGGTAATGATATAATGAGCTGCTAATAGATCATTTGGGATTTACATTTCTTTAACATGAGGTTAGAACTTTTCTACATCTCTGAAACAGTAGTGGTATTTACCTTTGAGATTCACTAAGTATACTTTCTTGTGATGCCTAGACATTGCTAATCCTTTCCTTCTCCATTTGACAGTATCTACATAATTAGGTCACCTGTGATAATTGAGCCCAGCTACAAGAGGCCATGGATATATTATTGTAAATCCTGTGTAAATCTTAGTTTCAAAATATGTCCAATGGAGATTATTAGAACACCTATATACAGGGTTTTTGTTAAATATAAATGAGAATGTGTTTACAGTGCCTGATACATAGTAGGCCCTATTTAAATATTAACTATGACTAATAGTTTGAATATGTGCCACATATGATAAAACTAAATTATTTTGTTAACATAATGATAAGTTGGCATGATAGAAAATCAGGATATCTTAATTTTATTAGCATGTGACTTTTCTATGTCCTCTATGTAGAACTAAATGCACTATTATAACAGGAAAAGCATGATATTAAATAACCACATATCTGTCATAAAGATATTTATCCACTGGAAACATTACTTCAAGAGAATTTTGTTAAATGATGTTTTTGACTCTTTCCTAGGGTGACATAACATCAAGTAGGAGCTTTTGAAAGTGAGGTAAAATATTATTTCTTGTAAACTGAAAAAAATAGAAGAAAAACTAATTATATTTTCTGATAGTTTATTCTTAAAAAAAGACTACTAGAAAAATACTTTTAAAATAATTTTTAATCTTCTTGAAAATCAGAAACTCTTCTAAACTTTCTAAGAACTTGCTGTTATAATAACACTGGAGTTATCTATCAGGATAAAGAATCTTTATCAGGAGACCACTATATATCTGTACTTGCAATGATATGATAAACTTGTTTATATTTTGTATTATAAATAATATTAAGATGAATTATTTAAATATTAACTGGGTATAAAAATTTATATTGCTGAGAGGAAGAACTACTAAACAAAACAAAACGAAAAAGTTTTTACCCAAAGCAGTTAAAATGTCTTAAATGCTAGATATATTAATAAACTAATTTGTTTCAATAATTAAGGTAGCTACTTGAGCATCAGTAAGAAATACGTAGAAGCAAACATAAAATAAAATTTTCTCTAGATTAATATCAAAATGTTTTCTAAGGTTTACTTAACTGAGAAGAAATTAAATTATTCCATGGTAGAGAATGATTAATTTACAAAGTGAACAACATGAGGACAGAGTTTCTTTCCACTTTTGATTCTACTGAAGATCTGAGCCCATAATTGACAGTGAAAGCTAGCGATTTTCACTCTGAAAATAGACAGGTGAATAAATATCCAACTGAGGATTTTTTTTCTTTTCTTGAACAGAGCTAATAATACCATTAGTTCAACAGTCTTGTATCAGAAAGATTAAAATGAGCTCTTTAGTTACATATTAGTATTTATTTTTAAAGTGCACGTCACCTATCAGTGAGCTTTATTTTGTTACTAAGAGTCTAAGTTTGATTCAATTGTCCCAACAAAAGCTATATGTTACTATCTGTTTATTAAGTAATTATACACACACTCACACATAATGCTTTTCAAACCACTCCAGAAATAGTTGCATAATGTTTTTTCTGTACTAAGCTAATCTAATTGAATTTTAAAAAATAATTTTTTAAATGGATAACAAATGAAATATCAAATTCTATGGGCACAAAAAAAACCTTGACATTGTAAATTTTCCTTTGTAAAATCCTTATAAAACTAACAAAAAAAGAGTCATTCAATATCTATCTGAAGGAAACACATTTATCTATTACTAACAATTTAAAAATATGCTGTATTACATATACTAGATAAAATCCATCCAGATAATGTATTTTACAATTTTCCTTAGATTTTTTAAAATTAACTTCATGATTGCTATATACTTTGATTTCAGTTGAAACTGACATATAAATGATAAACATCTGAGCATTTACGATAATATATATCATCTTTCATAGTATTGGTTTGCTTGGGGAATGTCAAAGACTATGTTAGGGGATGTGGTGTTGAAGAAGCCAAAGAAAGAGCAAAAACAGAAGAAAAAAAATTGCGAATTATAGTGTGTGAACATGGGATGAAATAGAGGGAATTAAAAAAATAACATAAGACTAAGATTGTTAGAGATGAGCTATCTGAGGTGTTGTCATTAAACTGAGACCAAAATAGAGTTAAATATGTTACACAGAGAGAAAAAAAAAAATTCTAGTGGAAGAAAAATCATGTACAGATATATTGGTGTATGAAAAAAAGATGGCGGTTTGTGAAACCGAAAGTTAGATACCGCGATGAAGATGTAATCGTCAAGTCAGGAAGTGTGCAAACATCTGAGATTTTAACCTACTTGCAAGCTAACAAATTAGTCTGCCGGAGTTGTATAGGTACAACAGAAGACACAAGACTCCTGGGTCAGAGACAAAAGACAGTTTTATTACCCACAGTAATATCAGGAGCCAGAATAAGTGTCAGTTCCTTAAGTCCCAGTTCCAACAGAGCAATGTGCTGAGGGGCAAATGTTCCCTGTACACTGAGTGGGGTATGCTGCAGGCAAGGAATATTAGAGTATTAGAAAGGATATTAGAAAGCTCAACATTGTATAGGGATTGCTGGCAAACTTGTCTATCCCCACACTCTGGAGAGATATATTATCTTTAATACTCTGGAATATTATGCAAATCTACTCTAAGGGAGTGAGATACCTCTGTCTTTACTATTCAAGGCTGTCTGCTATGCATACATTCTCGAAACAGAAGTACAGAGTAAGTTAGTTATTAATGTCTTTGAAGATGTGCAGTAATAAACTGGCACAAAAGAGAAAAAAAATGCTTGGATAGGGACAAATTATTCAATAATTTGTAGGCCATGGAAATGAGTTAGGATTTTTTCTGGTTGCATTGAGAAGCCATTGAAGGGATTTACATTAAAAAGGGTTAGGCATATTTCCAATTTATATTGGTAGTAACTTCTGCCATTGTTCAGAGAATCAGTTGGAGAGAAACAACATAGAGGCAAGAAGATTAGTTAAGATGCAGTTGATTCATACACATAAGCAATAATGGTAACAAAACTAAAATGGTAGAGCTATATGTAGAACAAAGAAGATATATTTTAAAAATTAAATTTGGGGTGAGAGAGTTGACAAATTGTTCATGAATTGAACACAAAGAGTGGGGAAAGAATGGAAAAAGTAAGGAAACCAGAAAAAATATTATATTTGAGCATGAAAAACTGGTGGATAATGATTCTATTTGATGAGACAGTGCAGAATGGAACTTTGAAAGTACATTGGAGGGGAAAAGAGTACTTCTTTAACCATGTAAATGCTGATATCTTTGTTAGACATCAAAGTGGAGACAAATACAATTGCATATTTAAATGTAGATATCAGAAAGTGTTTTTAATTTGTGAATCATCAGCCATAAGAATATATAAAAGTTCATGAGAAAATGACCTAAGGGGGTGGCGGGTGGTGGGGGGGAGAGAAAAGAGGAAGAGAAAAAACAAGATGGAGTTCTGCAAAATCAAAAGTACTATGTAGAAAAAAGTAATGAACCAATGAAAAAGAGAAAACAGGAAAAATATTTCCAACAAAGTTAAGAAATAATAGAACCGAAATAAGCATTATCTATCTTACTATAGTATTGATAATTGCCCCTGAGGGATCAAATAAAATAAGGATAGAGAAGAGAGAAGTATGATTGGTAACTTTAACAAGAGCTGTCGCCATAAAATGACGATGGCCAATTATTTCTTCTAGGAGTTTACAGTTAAGAGAGGACAGAAAAGCCAAGGTAATTTTATAGTACAACAAATTTCCATGTAATATGATGAAAAGAGAAATATAGTCCAACTGAAAATATCTATGCAGGCTTCGCATAAAGAGATTTTTCAGTTTTGCCAAATATTTCTTCCTGTAATTGCATGTGCATATAAATATTTATAATAATGGAATTCACTAAAAAGAATACTTCTAAAGATAGGTTTCTCAGGTATGCACTGTATTTTGCTGTCCCTACTGATGGCCTCCCTAAAAATATCCCCTGGTACGATACCTGTGTGATTTAGAAAAAAGTATATACAGCATCCACAAGCTTCCTGTTTGGGGAAAACATCCTTGTAACATGTCAGAGATTACTGAAGTTAATAAAAAGTCTAAGATCTAATTAGTAAGTCTTACTGATTAGATTTAGCACATAGTCCTTTAAAACAACTTTTTAACATGATTAAAAAGTGCTGTGTTTCAGTTTTATATTTTCATATATATCCTCCTATTAAACTGTAAGATTTTGCAGAGTGGAAGCATGGCTTTTTATCTTTGTAACCCAAGTAGAGTATATAGTGCTTGTGTTATAATAACCACTTGGGTAGTAACTACTTAGAGATAAATAGATGAATGGATGAGCGGCCAGCTGACAGTGGCATTTTAGATGGATATTAAAAGACTGGTATGAGTATAAATGGAAGGTATAGAGGTAAAGAGAATGATAATTTTCCACTTAGAAGGAGCACTTTGAGGAAAGGCTTGGGAGTGGAAGACTACAAAACATGTTATGGAAAATTACAGTGGCTGGAAGTAGAAGTACATGAGGAAGAGAAAATGTGGTTCCATTTAAGCTAGGACAAGCTGTAGAAACCAAATCAACATCTTTAGGAGGTCGAGTGGACTGAACAGATTTATTTTTAGGCAGATTTCAGCAGTAGCTGGGAAACTCATGGTCAGTGACTGGAGATTTAACACAAGGGCACTGATGAATACAGCATATGTGAAAAAAAATAGCATGTTTTAGTTTAGCTAGTTTCAAGTTTGATGTTCAACTGAGGCATTTATATAATGTCCATTAGTAATTCCAAAATGTGAATATGGAGCTTGGAAAAGATATTGTGAAGTCAATTTAATTAACATGGTCCTATGTTATTTTCTCCTGTACTGCTGAGTATTCTAGAAATTGGTGCACCTTAAAAACTTAAATATTAATGTATTTATTTGAAAATCACTTAAACCAGCTGTTAGGTATCAGTCACTACCATAGACATTGGAGCTATAAATATGAGTACGGTTAGGAATCTCTTCCTAAGGAACTTGAAAACAAATAGTGTTCAAGCCTAAAGACCCACACATGCAGGTGTACACATACACACACACACACACACACTAAAATAATACACCTATTTCAACTCTTACACATGGAGGTGAGAATTTTATAGGGTATTTCCATTTATAGAGCTAATTAAAAAATTTTAAATGAAACATGTAAAAGAATAATGAGATAAAACTATTAAAGGAGAAAGAAAATATGACATGTAACAAGTAAGATGTCTACTGACTATAGCATTGAAATTTGTGACCTGGGCTTGGCTTTCTCCACTAATTTGTTTTCATATCTTTGGTAGAGTAGAGCCAGTCAACGTTACCTCTATCTTCTTCACACAATTTTTAACAGCTTCTGTATGATTTCTGGGGTAAATTGTGCCTGAGAGAGTTTCCCAGGCTGGGAAATTTTTTGGTCGCTTTTTCACACAGAACAGATCAACAAATTGCCACCCATCATTGGCTAAGGGTTGCTCTTCAATCACATTGTGATTGAAAGCACATCTGAAGGTCCTTTGCAATGTCATGAGCATAACATGCTCCTTTAAGAGGTCAAAGAACATTTGATTTTTCAAATAATCTAATCTTTTAAATGTCCATTTCTAATAGAGCTAAATTCATTATAATTAATGTAACCACACTAGTTGAAATGACTACAAAGGAAAAGAACCTTGACTTATATCTAATGTTTTGAGTCTGGTATTGCATATTTGTTTTCTGAATTGATAATGGGGTAATTCAATGAACGTTTTGCATGTGATATGTATTGGTATAAGCAATTTATTTTTGCCATCTGTTTCACTTTACAGGATCAAATTCAGTGATGATATTGTCATCAAATAGGAAGGATATGAATATCCTAGACAGCTGCTTAATTTACTTATAATTTTAATATTCAAAATAATTTTCCCCATGATCTTAAGTGTATATAATCTTTGTTAGATACATCATTTAATGATAGAATAATTTCAGCTTATGTGTTGGAATACATATTTTAAATGCCACAAGATAAATTTCATCTTAAAATCTACTAGATTACTATTCTAGAGATTACCTTGAAAATGATTTGTGTGTGTGTGTGTGTGTGTGTGTTTGTGTGTGTGTGTATATAGTGGGGCCAAAACAGCCCACTGAAAGCTACAAGTTCTTCATAAATATCTTGATAGTATAAAAAGTTAAGGCATGTTTGAATTCTTGTTAGTATGTTTGTTTTATCATTATTATTACACTAATTACATTAAGTTTTGAATAAATGTTAGTTTTTGTATTGGTGAATATTATTTTACTAAAATTCCCATCCATTGATCCAGAGGAAACAAAATAATAAAAGACCATTTTTGGCACAATGCTTATGAGACATATAGGATTTGTCTTGGTGTCACTCTCTCCCATTTTAGAAAAAGCGTGACCTCCCTAGCATCTTACTCTTCCAACCTCCAACTTCCCTGTCCCAGCACAGGTTGCATCGCCCCCACTGCTGAGAGTTTTCAGGAGTTTCAAGTGCAGCTTTCTCATAGACATCCTGAGTTCAGTCCCAAACTTTATCCAATAGTGTGTTATTGATTTTAACAGTGAGTGGTTCAACTGTTGGAGTAGGTATTTGAGGAAAAGCAGATTTCCCAGTAATCCTCAAATCATTCTGTCCATTTCCTCTAGGTCTATATTGAACATTTCTAATTTCACTAACCTTCTCTCCAAATATATTTACCTGATGTAATAACTATCTTGAAAGTCCTTTCTACATGCACATGATAATTTTAAGCAGAAAAAATCTTTAGATAATAGGTAAATCTCTAAATGCATTAAATAAAAATTCACGAGGTGGGATTAGGAAACGTTGTATCTGGTAATTTTATATAGAAAAAAAATGCTATTAAAGTATCTCCAATCTTTTGAAAATGTAAATATTTAAAGTCTAATTTGATCCCCCAATTATGACAAGAGTGGTCTGAATACATTCCAACCAAATGCTTCATTTATTCTTTTTTTCCTGACCTGATATCAATTTTCTTTCATTTGTGTCCTCATTAGTTTATCTTTCTATTTCTGGAGGATATGGATCAATTTAGCTGCCTGCCAGAATTCATAATGAAGATTTCATGGAAATACTGATAATGGTCACACTGTTAAATGTTCTCATTCTTTAATCCTGAACTGCCAGACATCTTGTTGGTATTTTATCCCTAGCCTATTTTTATTCAATGAGCAATTTTTATATGAATAAATATTTATTACCCTATACAAGAGTAGAAATATACCCTTATATGGAAGAAATAGGATGTTCTGAATTGTACAGAGATATTCAAACAGACTGCAGCTTTTGTTCTTAAACTGCCTGCATGTAGCCAGGTTAACTTTATTTTCAAATATTTCTCTTTGCTCCAAAATCCGCATCCCCACAGATTAGGAGCCCAAAATAATACGATGTACATTTTCACTCTCCAGTGATAAACAGCAATTTAGTTCTTTTTAATATTCCATTGCAGATGTGTTCAGAATTTGTGTCTCTATGAAATGATTTCTTGAAAGAATTGAAAAGCAATTGGAAGAATTTTATATGGACTATTTTTTTGAATCCTAAATTCACAAATTATAAACATAGGAAATAAGCCTGGAAATTCTTGCAGGAAAAATAGAACACATTATTGATTATCTTTAGTTTTCTGAAATTTTAAGTATTGAAAGTCTTAAATGACTAGCCAGTATTGGGTTATTTTGGAAAAAGTTACCAGGAAAAGCATTGACCATTGCTAAAATCAATTTAAAATATAATTGTAAGACTAAAGGTAACAAGATCACTTGTGCTGTGGTTTCATTGTAGTTGCTCATTACCTCTCCAATTTCAGTGATTTTCTCTGTGAGATAGTGATAATAATATTTACCTAATGAGATTTTTAAGAAAATTACATAAGAAATAAAATAGCTAGAAAGTGAATTCAAACTATTTTCAGAATTTTCTGGTTCTGTACTCTGATGTCTGTCATTAATTTTGCAAAATTCTCAGCCATTATTACTTCAAGTATCTATTTTCCTTTCTCTCTTCTCTTTCTGCTATTCTCATTACAAATATATTACATTTTTAGAATTGT
The DNA here is from genome assembly GCF_964374135.1 of Grampus griseus. Lineage (NCBI taxonomy): Eukaryota > Metazoa > Chordata > Mammalia > Artiodactyla > Delphinidae > Grampus > Grampus griseus. The sequence goes on along the minus strand of NC_139003.1, from coordinate 30,342,603 downwards.
TCCTCTGTGTGGGGGTATTATGTTCATCTTTTCCATTCTTTGTTCTCTTTGCACTTCAGTTTTGGAAGTTTCTATTGACATACCATCTAGCTCACTGATTCTTTCCTTGGTCATAGTCAGTCTATTGATGAGCCCACAAATGTGTTTTTCATTTCTGTTCCAGTGTTTAAATTTCCAACATTTCCTTTTGATTCTTTCTTGTAGTTTTTATCTCTCTGCTTATAACATCCATGCTGTCCACTTTTTGTATTAGATTCCTTAGCATATCAATCTTAGCTATTTTAAATGCCCTGTCTGATAATTCCAAAATTCCTGCCATATCTGATTCTGGATCTGATGTTTGCATTGCTTTTTCAGATTCTGTTATTTGTCTTTTAACATTCCTTATAATTTACCTTTCCTTGAAAGCTGAAAAGGTGTATCCCATAAAAGGAACTGAGGAACTGAAGCATATTGACCTTTAGTGTGAAGTTTTATATTTATCTGGCTAAAAGTTAAACAATGTTTACTGTTTGTTATAGCTGTGGTATCAGAAACTAAATTTTTCTCTATTGTCCTTGCTTTTGTCGCCCTATTATTGAATTTTCCTAGAGCCTCATGGAGTCTGAGGCTTGTAATTTTTAAGATGTAATTTCCTGTTATCATACAATACCCATTGTTGTAGTGGTAAGGTGTGAGGGGGAGGGGAAGCATTCTATAGTTCTATGGTTAATTTTCAAGCTAGTCTTCCCTGAGCCTCCAGCAATTTGTCAATTACAGTTTAGCCTCCTATCAATATTGGCTGCAGCTGTTGGCTTCTGCTCCTAGGTTTCCACTTCTGTAGGTTGTGGACAGTTAGCTCTGTCTCTCTATCTCTCCTGTTCTGGGGGCATTAGTTTGTTCTGTGACCTCAATTCTCCCATGGATCTAAGAAGAGTTGTTGATTTTCAATTGTTCAGTTTTTTTCTTGTTGTGAGAATGGAGGTGATAACTTCCAAGCTCATTACTTGTCAGAGAGGAAAACACTAGATTTTTTCTTTTAATACTTAAAATTTCAAAACAAATTATAAAATCCATAAAATGATTTATTTACCAGAGTGGAACTTCATTTAATATACTTATATTATAGGCTTCAATATCTTAGAACCTAAAAGGTAACTGGACCATGAAATCATATTAAGACATTACAAAATTTATTTTTATATTATATAATTGCTTTCTTTAATATAATTCATCATCTATAGAAGCCAAAATTCACCAGTGTTCCATGCTTACTATCAAAGGAATTTAATGTGATATTAGTCTAGATTCAGATTTTGACATTAACATTTAACTTTAATATTGATGTAAATTTTGGAATGATTTAACCAAATGACTGGAGGATTTTTGTTTGCTTTAAAGAACATAGCAACCTCTTGTTGGCTTTAGAGACTTATTTAATAATAAAATTAAAATGTAGAGGTCCTGGACTTCAGGAAATTTTGATAGCTTAAAATAGATAAACAAATATGCTTTAAATGATGTCATGACACAGCTCATATGTTTCTTGCATCCTACTACTTGGATTTTTGCAAATGCTCCACATATCTGGAGCCTGTGGGAGTAAATGATTTAGCCATCAGCTCATAAATGACTTTGGAAATTAGTTGGAGGTTAACTCTCTGCCTCATTGGCCCCCCCAAAGTAGACAAATAGTAATTGATTTTGATGGCATCCACAAAGTACCTTCCCCTATTGAATAATGGAGTAGCATTCACAGAGACATCCCCAGGATACAGGAACAATTAAGTGGGTATCAATGAGATGTCATTAAGAGTTTATGCTTGTGCACTTAATCTCTGCCTACCTTTAGCAGTTGTGCTGCTTTAGGGAAACTACAAAATGGTTTATATCTTGTACCAAATACTCTACACTTAAATAACTACTTAAAATACACCAAAATAGGTATCTAATCATGATAAAGTAATCATCTTTACTGAAGTAATGAACTTAATATCTCGTCATTACTGATGTTTATTAGAAGGAATAAAGCCAGTACTGAATAGGCCCTGTGATAGGCATAATAATCACCTCCTTAAGATATCCACTTTTAAATCCCCCAAATCTTTGAATATGTTACCTTGCCTGTCAAAGGACATTTGCAGGTCGAATTAGGAATCTTGAAATGGAAAGATTATCTTGGGTTATCAAAATGATAACTCCAGAAGCTGGAAAAAGAAAGAGAACAGAGTATCTCTAGAGTCTACAGAGGTAATACAGCTCTGTCAATAACTTGATTTTTGCTCAATGAAACCTACTTCATACTCTGACCTCCAAAGTTGTAAGATAATAAATTTGTGTTGTATTAAGCCAATAAGTTTGTGGTAACTTGTTACAGCAACAGTAGGAAATATGCAAGCACATCAAATGGAAAAATTTTAGGATATTCTTGATAACTGAGGGCAATGTAATGAACCATTGTTAAGTGGTTATTTATGTGCTAGGAAGTATGTCAATTTTTTGCATAATTTAGCAAACCCATTAACTCTTCATATATAGATTTGGTTATCATCTACATTTTACAAATGTCAAAACAGAAACCATGAGGGTTGATATAACTTGCCTAGACAAATTTAGTATGACTAGAGCTAGAATTCTAACAAAGCGAGTCAGATATGGAAGACAGGGATCTGAGCCACTGAAATATACTATCTTCTTGTTGGAATTAAACCCAACTCCTTTCTTTAGGACTCCAAAAATAGTAGAAAAATAATTTAAAATAATCAATTAAAGAGTCTTCTATTCCCTTGTTACTGGAATAGGGCTTAGAAAGGCTACAAATGAAAAAGATACTATTCCTGTCCTCAGAAATTTTATACTCTATTTAAAAATTATACACTCTGGAGTATCAGATGAACTTTTGTATCTTTAATTAGAATCTAATCTTGAATACTAGCCCTTGGCCTAGTGTTTCTATATTTCAATTAAATAACTGGGTGGGGGATGGGGGATGAATGATATCATAGTTTGTGAAGTGTCCAAACAGTAAAAGGAAATATTAAGTTGAGTTTAGAGTCCATCATAAGCTCTCAAGTCTTCCCTACTTAACAGGCTTGTTGCAATTTGTCCTCATTTATTTCAATTCCATTTAAATATCCAACCTCTGAATCTTTCATATGGTGAGGGTTCATGTTTGTGAAGAATGACTACTGGAGCCAAAGATATCTATGAATAATACAAGATATGGAGTGTTTCAGAGCATCAGTTTCCTCATTGGTAAAAATGGAAGTAAAAATGCTTACTTTTTGAATTAGTGTGTTATTTAAATAAAAATGGCCATAATGCACCTAGGACAGTGCCAGAAACTCAATAATTACTGCTATTTTGTATTTTATATTTTTAAAAGTATTTAATTAGCATAAGCTCCAATTTCATCTCAGTTTATGGGATTTGTGAGATATAATTTAGGCCGTATTTCTGAAAGTCTTGTCTACTAAGTCTGCCTGCTTAAATTCTATGTCCTTCTGCCTTTTTGAGCTTATTTTGGGGGAAGGAATAGGGGCTCTTCCTTCCTTTGTGCGCCTGAACTTCCTTTGTGTTCTCTGAACTGTGTTGGACATAGTCGAGTTCAGGGTCTTTAGAGACTGGAGAGTGCTGCTAATAGGTCTATTTGGCATAATGGCTGGGCTTTATATAGCTTTACTAGAAGACTGTTCCTGCTCTCTCAGAACTATCTCAGAGCCAGCTGTTTAAACAATGAAATTTTCTCAAAATAGGCCTTTACTGACAATTTTCCCCTCTACAGTTGAGACTACTGCCTCTGTGAACTCAGTTTATTTTATTCTTTTAGGTGGTTAATGGCTGTTGGGGTTCTTTCAGAGATGCGGCAAAGGATTCAGTATAGTTTTCTTCTCCCCTTGCCTACCTCTTTATATGAGTAGTAGTTGGTTTCCAGATACGAAATATAACAGGAAAGCATTCTCAAACAATAGATTCTGACTTAATAAAATTTGTAATACTATGGTCCCTTTTACGTTTCATCCTTGAGATTTTTTTTTATTTTATGATTTCCTTATGATTGACAATCTTACACTTGATAATTTATAAATATTTTAATGAATAAATGAATGAATCAAAACATAGTTAAAACATCCAGAACAGACTTAAACATATTTCCAGAATCTGATCCACTTTGCACTTCATCTGATGACTGTAAAATTCTAAGTTATATTTTCCCAACAGCAATAACAATCCATCTTTTATATTTGACTCTATGGTATTCATTACAAGACCTTTCCTGTAGGTCTGGATCTCAAACAATGGAAAATATCATCTCTATTAAGTGTTTAGTACTTTAAGTATGATGAATTAGGAAGGTCAGATGGTATTATCATAATGGTATTTATTAATACTAAACGTTATTGTGCATTTACTTTTAATATGTTTTAAAATAGAATATACCACAAGTAGCATTGTTTTCTTAGTGTAAGATAGTATGTTTTTGATGATGTAAAGTGACAGTTTACATATTGATGAATGAATGAACAAATGAATGAATGATGTAAATTTATATCAAATTCTGAAGGAAATATTATATATGTAGTGTATAGGAATTAAAGTAATAGAATATTACTATATTTTTATATATTTTGCTAGTCATGTTAATGGCATAATTGAAGGCCAATGGAATCATATTTACTTTACAGATGTGAAAAGAGAGTAAGAACTCAATATGTATCCATGCTTAGGATGTTAGGTGGCAAAAATGGGGTGATTCCCATTATTGTGAGTACATTTAAAATCTTATCCAAATTAAATGTGACTAAGGAAGAAAGTGCTTTGATGAAATATCATTAATGAGTATAACTGTAATTACCGATGTGACCTACTATTTTTTCATGTATACATATAAATTGGATAACATTAAAAGTAACCACGCAAATTTCACAGAAACATTTCCTATCTGCATAAGGTAGAATATCAGATTCTCTCAGTTTCCTCACTTCAAAGTATTTTTTGGTCTCTCAAGAGTATGTCACACACATAATTCTCTTGTGTCCTTTTGCTCCAGTTTTCTTCATTGACTTCTCCTCAGAAGCCACCTGGAATGGTATTGCTGTCACTGCTGTAATCCTCCATTACAACAATGAAGGACTCTGACAAAAGTCCTTTTGTTCCCTGATATGTCAAGGTGCCAAGCCATGTCCTCTTCCACCTAGAAGTGGGAAGAACTTTCCTTTCTCTACCTGTCTTACATAGTTGCCTGGGCACCAAAAAAGTAATCCTTATGTTTCATAGAGTCCTTCATGGATAAAGTTGCTTTATTTTCTTTATACAGACACTATCATTACAGATTTTCTCCAGGCAGTATAGCCATGAGGTGTGGTGGCTAGGCAAGTTTGACTACTTGAGACAAACCACACAGTGACATCTAGGACTTCATATAAGCCCACCTGCAAAATCTTCTCTGTTTCAACAATAAACTCTCCATCAGATACCACCAGCGTGGCTCAATTTACTACAGTACATTAGAGAAGCATTTCAGAGTCAGAGATGAGAGGCAAGTTAGGTTCTATTTGCAATGAAACTTCATCAAAATTAAAACAGTATCCGTAAAAGACATTTGAAGTTGTCCTCTTTAGAACATGTGCAAGTGCTAATGAAGAAAATTAACAAAAGAAGAAATCCTTAAACGATATTTTTTATGTATCTTTCTTGGAGTATAATTGCTTCACAATGCTGTGTTAGTTTCTGTTGTACAACAAAGTGAATCAGCCATATGCATACATGTATCCCCATATCCCCACCCTTTGAGCCTCCTTCCCACCCTCCCTATCCCACCCCTCTAGGTCGTCGCAAAGCACTGAGCTGATCTCCCTGTGCTATACAGCTGCTTCCCACTAGCTATCTATTTTCCATTTAGTAGTGTATACATGTCGATGCTTCTCTCACTTCACCCCAGCTTTCCTCCCCCGCCATGTCCTCAAGTCCATTCTCTATGTCTGCATATTTATTCCTGCCCTGCCACTAGGTTCGTCAGTACCTTTTTTTTTTTTAGATTCCATACATATGCGTTAGCATGCGTTATTTGTTTTTCTCTTTCTGACTTAATTCACTCTGTATGACAGACTCTAGGTCCATCCACCTCACTACAAATAACTCAATTTCATTTCTTTTTATGGCTGTTATATTCTGTTGTATATATGTGCCACATCTTTTTATATCTGGGTATTTGGAATGTTTAATATTTTTCTGAATTTAAGCTTTTAGCTAAAAGGAAAGAAGTCTGTGGGCTCTATGGTCATTTCCATAATAGGCTGACTTACTTAATCTACTCTTTTACTCAGTTCTTTAATAAGGTCTCTAAAAATAAGTTAAAGGTCAAAATTATGTTTGTCTCTTCACTTACTCTGTTTTTGATATTAGTTGAACTAATAGCATATATTTCAAAAAAAGCACAAAATGATTATTAATTATGCTCTAGTGACATTTTTCTCTAATAATTCAAGATATGCCTATGAACTCAATGAAAATGTGAAAAATATTACTCTTTTTACATTAAAAATTTTGTATCATTCATCTCAAAAATATTTTTACATTCTCTTTGATAACTAAAGATGAAAGATGCTTTAATATATAGATGAGTAATAATTGGATGACCCCTTTATAACTTTTCACACATGAAGCACAATGTTAGCACATATTTTTTCTTCAATTTTGAGGTGCCTAGAGGATCTTACTAAGAAGCCATTTTAAATACAAGTCCATAGTTTACACATATATATATATATATATATATATATATATATATGGGATCGATCTATCTATCCATCTATCCATCTGTCTATCTACCTCTCTATCTGCCTATCTGTTCATCTAGCTACCATTGTGATTGTCATCAAGACCATAAACAGCAGATATTGGGCAAAATATAACTTTGATTATTATTTTGTTTGAAATCATTATTATAGCTGCCACTCAAACTATACCATCATCCTGCAATTATGTAAATATTTTCTTGTTAAATTAAAGGAAAATAGTCAATTATTGTCTCTACTTATTTTTGGAATGTAGACAATAAAATGTAGTATTGTTATGTCCTTTTTATGAATAATACTTTTGATGTATTTAACTTTGATCTAATTGGATGACACACTGCAATTCAAATAGAACAATTTGCTATATTTTCATGTGCATTATTTTTAGAACTGTAGGCAAAGACTTACCAGCATAACTTTTTTTTCAGAAAACAACAAGGCTTTTATGTATGTTGACATCTAATACTTTACAGAAATTGCCCTTGGAAATGAATCTTACTAATAAGGCTGCACTGTATTCTATTTATTAGAAATCTTGCTTCTAATGAACCCATCTTCATTTTTATTGTTTTTGTAATAGAATAGAAGGAGTTGATTAATGCTAGCTAAACATCTGTTTTCTATTTGACATTTTGACATGTGCAGCTTTAAGACCATTCAGATTGATAGAATACCTTAAATGTCATCTGTTGCTTGGCTTTATATTTTGCCTTTTACTCAATGAAATGAAAGGTTTTGGAAAAAATTGTTATTTCCTTTAAATATAAAACCAATAATGTTTGTCTGTGGTATCACCTTTGTTACCAACAGTGATTTGATTAAGAAAAATACTAACAGTACAGATGCTTTTTGCAGACACTAGTTGTAAAGAGATGTTGCAGAAACTCCAAATCTTTCAAATGAGTAAAGTTGTCTTTCCTTTTTTTTTTTCACTAATCATCAGTGACTAAGCATAGTTATTCATTTTCTTTAAATCAATCTTGAAAACTCCTTGCGCTCAAAATTATCAGTTAGTGGCAAAACATTGCAGACACTTCAGATATCTTCCTTTTTTTGGATCTTAGCTGAGTTTTGACATATGGCGCTTGAGAGCCTGAAAAATACATTTACTTATGAATTTAAGCTGAATTCTCTTAAATGTACTGGAGTGTTATGGGCACATTTTTTATTTTGCCAACATTTAAAATCATTTCCTTGTTTTGGATCTTCCTATTTCTATAATATATGATATTTTTAAAATAAAATTGCTGTTGTAAAAACATCCTTAAAGTGACTGACCTATACTTTTAACGTTTCAAAACTAACTTTCAGATATACTTTATAAACATAAAATATAGTTATAAATATTAATACTAAATGAATAAAATTGTCATAAATCAAAGTAAAATTGGATGTCTCAGTTACCTACCCCCTTATTTCTTATGTTTTAATCGGAGACAATCAGTTGTCATCAATCACAGATTATCAATGATCTACCAGTAAGCTGAGCCACCGTCTCCACTCAGCAGTTGCATTGCTTAATGAGACAGTTAGAGACAGGGCTAATTGCCGCTAAGTTTTACCCCATCTTTTTGTGTCAGTAGGATCCAGTAGAAACCTGGTCAATACATCCATTTAGCATCAATAAGTCTAAGCAGCATGATTGGAAGTGGCACTCTCCCTGACTTCCCCCTCATTTTAGCAGTGACCAATGGGGTGCTGAGCTACACCTGCACTACAAGAAAAGAGGCACTACAAGTTGGTGCCCTACTTTTGCAGGAAAAGTGTCAGCAGGACAGGAGGGTCTGAACCCCCACCCTGCCCATCTGCAATGAGGTAAGGTGAATCAGTGTGAGTCAGGAGGGCTTTTCAGTGAGAAGCTGAGCATATACACCCACCCAGCTATCAAGCTGTACCTCAAAAAGTGTCTTCTTGTGAACAGGAAGAGTCTCATAATATCCAAACATCCAGGATACCATGGAAAATCACTACTTATACCAAGAACAAGACAAATCTCACTTGAATGAGAGAAGACAATAAAATATGCCAACACCAAGAAAATTCAGATGTTGGAATTAACTGCAGTTACACATTTGCTTAAAAACTGAAGAAAAAAAATGAAAATCTCAGGAAAGAAAGAAAGTCACAGAAAGGAATCAAATGGAAATTATAGAGCTGAAAAATAAAATAACACAAATTTTTTTAATATCATGGTAAGCACTCCATAGTAGAATGGAGATGAAAGATGGTATAATCAATGAACTGGAGGACAAATCAAAAGAATTTACTCAATCTGAAGAACATAGAAGAGATAGACAAAAAAAATATATATATATATATATATATATATATATATATATGTCTCAGGGAACTGTGGGACAATAACAAAAGACCTAATATAATATTCATATAATTTGAGGAAAATAATATAAATCCTTGGATATAACATTCATATCTAAGGTAATGAGAACAAGAGACTAAGACTGAGAAAATGTTCAAGGAAATAATGGCTAGAAACTTCCAAAACTTGGAAAAAGACATAAACAAGTTCAAGAAGGTAAGTGAACTCCATATAGGATAACCAAATAAATCAACACCAAAGCATCATAATTAAACTTTTGAAAGCAAAATGCAAAGAAAAAAATCTTGAAAAGACCCAGAAAGAGCATATTACTTTTAGAGGACCATCAAATAATGTGACAGCAGATTTTCAATCTGAAACCATGGAGGCCAGAGGAAGTGGCACAACATCAATGACTGAATAAACACTGTTAAGTGAATTTCGTAGCTGATGAGATATTATTCAGGAATGAAAGGGAAATAAAGACAATTACAGAGACAGGAAAGTAAGAAAAAAAAATATTAGCAGTTCTACCCATAAGGAATGGCTTAGAAATTTTTCTAAACAGAAAAGAAATGATAACAGAAGAAGGCTTAGAACATCAGAAAAGAAAGAATATGGCAATGAGTAAAAATATGGGTAGGGCTTCCCTGGTGGCACAGTGGTTAAGAATTTGCCTGCCAATGCAGGGGACACAGGTTCGAGCCCTGGTCCGGGAAGATCCCACATGCCACAGAGCAACTAAGCCTGTGCACCACAACTACTGAGCCTGTGCTCTAGAGCCTGCGAGCCACAGCTACTGAAACCCGTGCGCCTAGAGCCCATGCTCCGCAGCAAGAGAAGCCACCGCAACGAGAAGCCCGCGCACCGCAACAAAGAGTAGCCGCCGCTCACCACAACTAGAGAAAGCCCACACACAGCAACGAAGACCCAACGCAGCCAAAAATAAATAAATTAATTAAAAAATACATGGGTAAATATAATAGATTTCTTCTCCCTGGGTTTCTTAAATCATATATGCTGGTTGAAGATAATACAACACTATATGATGTGGTTCTCATTGTATATACAGGAAATATCTAAGTCAGTTTGTTTAAAATGGTGGAAAGATAAAAGCAGTTACATGGAAGCCAAATTTCTGTACTTCACTTAAAGTAGTAAATGTCAATACCAGTAGACTGTTATATATATAATACGTATATAATCTCATTATTGTTTACAACTACATGTAAAGCAAATATGATATCAAAATCAAAAGTTTAAATAATCAACATAAAAATTAAAGGTAGATAAATCCACAATCATAGCAGAAATCTAACACACCTATCCAATAGCTAGTAGACCAAGCAGGAAACAAAATCACCAAGGATGAATAAGATCTGAACACTATAATAACTTTACACAGTATGTAAACAGAGGACACAACAACCAATAACAACAGACCTCAAATTCTTTGCAAGAGCACATAGAACATTTACCCAAACCAACCATGTACAGGGCCATGCATAAAAATGCTTAAACAAATTTTAAAAGATTTAGCTCATTAATCTTATGTCCTCTAACCACATGGCATTGAACTAGAAATTGATAACAAAATGTAATTAGAACAGTCATACTTTTCTTGAAATTAAGTCATATATTCATAAGTTAACTAAGAAAATACAATTTTAAAAATATTTCAGTGAAATATCATTGCATAATGAAATATTAACACTTGTGAGGTACAGCCAAAGCTGTGTGCAGAAAGAAATTCATATACATAAAGCAATTATTTAGTAAAAACAAAGTAATAAATATCAGTGATGTAGCATCAATTTCAAGAAAGAAAAACAATTCATCAAAGAATAGAAGGAAATATAATGATTTTAGAGATTTGTAGAAATAAGTGAAATCAAAGCAACTGTAAAGAAAATCAACAAAGCAAAAGTTATTTCTTTAAAATATTAACCTGATTAAAAATGCTAGTAATTCTGATTTACTTTGTTTAAAAATAGAGTGAATATAAATATTAACAAACAGAGATAGAATGGCACCTCTATTATAAATCCTAAAGACCCAAAGGATAAATAAGAGGACAAATTCAACAAATCAATGTTGCACTTTGACTGAAATATACCAATCCTTGGAAAATGCAACTAAAACAAAGCTAATGGAATAATAAAGAGTAAGATTGTATTGGCCCATATTGGAATGGTTTACTATCCAATACCTATATATTTATTTTAAAGAACACAAAAATTTCCTTTCCTTCAAAGAAAACTCCGGTACCAGATAGCATCACCATTAAATTCTTCCCAAAATTTGAGAAATAAATAATGTTAACCACATACATCTTTCAGAGGAGAACAAAGTAGAAAATGTTTCTGTTTTTATGAGGTGAACACAAACCTGTTACTGAAATCTGATAAAGATTGGGGGGAAAGAAAAATTTCATTTCATAAGCAGTAATGCAAATTCTTAAAATATAGCAAACTAAAATCAGGGATATTTATAAAAATTACGGTATATCACAACTTTTGTTTATTTTAGGAATGCAATGGTAGTTTAACATTTGAAAATCACACAAAGAGAGAACAGGAAGTTAAACAACCACTGGAGGATTCACCTAAAGATACCAGTCTCCACAAATTAACATATAAATTCAATGCAATTCTAATCAAAGTTCTATAAGGTTATTTTTATGAAAATTGAGAAGGTGTTTCTAAAATTCATATGAGAATTTTAAAAGCCAGTAACAGTCAAAGCAATGGTGAAGAAAAACAAAGTTGAATGACTGTCAAATTAATACCCACTCCAAAGTTATAATTAATAAAATGATGTGTTATTGGTCTAAGACTAAATAAATGGACAAAAACAATGGAGCAGAGAACTTGTGTTTACCAAGTATACCTTTAAGAGAATGAAACATGATGCATATAATAAAAGTTATTCTCAGCTCATATATCCACCATGTCCAGTACATTACAAAATATACTGTAAGTATCAATAAAAAGTAAACACACAACCTCATAAATAATGGCAATAACTTGATGAAATACATTGCAGATTAAATTATTCAAATTGCTGATAAATATATAAACTTATCCCATTGTGTTTAATATTATTGTCTCTTTTGCTAAACTAGCAAAAAGCTTTGGAATTTGGGCCAATTTAAAGAAATTCTTTTTGTAATTCTAATAGATTTCTCACTTGAGTATCTTCACATTTTTTTACTATATTCTTATAACATTAACAATAGATAATGCAAGAGCGTATTGACTAGATATAATTTTACGTTGACAGATATTTTTTGTCTTTAAGCATTTCAGATGATCACTTCATTGTCTCCTTGTTTTCATATTATTTGATAAATTCTATTGGTTACTCTTTTTTTGCTTGTTTCCCTATATATAATGGTATCATTTTATTTTCTGACTTCCTTTAAGATCTTAATTTTCTTCATGGTTATGCATAATTTTATTTTAATATGTCTTGGTGTGTATTTCTTTGGGTTTATCTTGCTTACAGTTCATTGAGCTTATTTGATCCAGGGGTTGACTTTCTTCATTAAGTCTGGATTTTTTTGAAAATTATTTATTTGAATATTCATTCTGCTACTCCTCCTCTACTTAAACAATTCCTATTAAGAGACTTCAAACTATTTTACATTTTCCCACAATTGACTGAGTCTCTCCTCAGTTTTTTTTTGTTGCTGTTTGGCTTTTTTTTGGCCTTTTTTAGAAAGTTTCTATTGCCCATTTTGCAATTCAAAGATCTTTTTTTTTTTTTTCCTGTGTTGTTCAACTTTCTGTTATTCTTGTCCAGGATTTTTTTTTTTTTTTTTGAATTCCAACTATTGCTTTTAGAGATCTGGAAATCCCATGTTTTTATCTTAAATATCTTCCATTTCTGTACTAGTAATGTTCATGTTTTCCTTTATATTCTTGAACATGTAAATGTTTTGAATATAATATATGTTTTAAAGTTCTGTCAGCTCCTGTTTTGGGTTCTATTTCTATTGTTTGGTTTTTCTCTTAGATGTGTGTTATACTTTGTGCTTCTTGGAATATCTACTCATTTGTTTTTTAATTTTATACTGGATATTTTGGTATATGTACCTGTGTGTATGGGCACATGTAGTTTTTTAAAAAATATTTGCAGGCAGTTAATTGACTATTTGCATTAACTCAGGTCATTCAAGCCTTCTTTTCTAAACTTTTTAGAGAACACTAGGAATAATTATTACTCTAAGACTACTTTTGCTATACCACTATACCCTGGTTTTCAACAGTGTCTCTTCACCCTGGCTAATTGAGACTCCAACAACTCTCAAGACTTCATAAGCTCTGGTAGTACTCCAGCTTATTGCTTCTTGACTGTTGTTCTTTGCCTGTCATTGTCCAATCTCAGTCTAATTAGGTACAGTGTCATATTCAGCCAGACTGAAAACTACTCTTCAAGATATTTCTTTTGCTCTTTGTTTGAATACCTCTTCCCTCTCTGCCTTTCTGGTACTCTTGCCAGAAAATACAAAACTGCTTCCACTCACTACTCATTAAAACCTCCTACCTCAAAAAAAAAACAAAAAAAAAAAAGAGAAAGAAAGAAAGAAAAAGAGACCTCTGTTATACCCCTCCTGGCTTTGTGATCTAGAAAGTGTTGTCAGGTAGAAAACTTGGACTTTTATAGGGCTTTATTCACTATCCATATTTTTTTAAACCTTTTAGGAATAATATTACCAATTTGCCTGTTTTCCAGTTTCTAAAAATAGTTTTTTCATTCATTTTGTTCAATTTTCTAGTATTAGTTACACCATCAAAACCAGAAAATGTAAAATGTGGAGTGATGTAAAAACCATGGCAGAATTAGAAGCTGTTTTTGTCTCATCCCTTCAACCTACAACCAGTAAAACATCTACAGTGCAACAAAGGTGCTTCTGCCCAACACACCAGGATGTGGGAGAATTTCACATATTTGTCCCCCTAAAGGTGGTGGAGTGGAACACATAGAGGAAATGGAACTGAGGGAACAGCAGAGGTAGTTCCTACAATACCATAGGCCCTCAGGCCATGGAAGTGGAGCCTACAGCCCCAGAGAATCCGATAGTAGCAGGGGAGGCAGCACATATGACTCAGGCCTCTGGGCTGCATTGGTGCCTGTGGCCATAGGTCACTGGAAAATAGCAGCAGTGAGGCCTGGGGCTCTGTCCCTCCAGTCGCTGAGGTCCCCATGACTCTGGCTCCCTGCCGTTGTATCCAAAGTCAGTAGAAAGTAGGAAATATTAAAAATCAGAGTAGAAATGAATGAAATAGAGACTACAAAGACAATAGAAAAGATTAATGAAACTAAGAGCTGGTTCTTTGAAAAGTTAAAATAAATTGATGAACCTCTAGCTAGACTCACTAAGAAAAAAATAGAGAAGGCTCTGTTAAATAAAATCAGAAATGAAAGCACAGAAATAACAACATATACCACAGAAATACAAAGGATTAAAATAGAAGATTATGAACAGCTATATGCCACAAGTTGGACAACCTAGAAATGGACAAATTCTTAGAATCATACAACATTTCATGAAGAAATCTGAATAGACACATCACTAGTACAGATATTGAGACAGTAATCAAAAAGTTGCCCCCAAACAAAAGTCCAAGACCAGATGTCTTCACAGGTGAATTCTACTGGAAAATTTAATACCTGTTCTTCTCAAACTCTTCTAAAATATTGAAGAGCAAGGAATGCTTCCTAACTCATTTTACTAGGTCAACATCACCTGATACCAAAACCAGACAAAGACAACACAAGAAAATTACAGGTCAATATCTCTGATGACCCTAGGTTCAAAAAATTTCAACAAAATATTAGCAAACTGAATACAACAATACATTAGAAGAATCATACACCATGGTCACATGGAATTTTTTCCAGGGATGCAATGATGTTTCCACAACAACAAATCAATCAAACTGATACACCACCTGGACGAAATGAAGAATAAAAACTATATGAATATGTCAATATGTACAGAAAAAGCATTTAACAAAATTCAACACCCATTTACAATAAAAAACTCAATAAAGTGAGTATAGAAAGGATGTACCTCAACGTAATAAAATCCATAAATGACAAACCCACAACTAACATCATACTCAATAGTGAAAAACTTAAAGTACCACTCTAAGATCAGGAACAAGGCAAGGATGTCCACTGCTGCCACTTCTATTCAACATAGTACTGGAAGTCCTATCCAAAGCAATTAGACAAGAAAAATAAATAAAAGTCATCCAAACTGGAAAAGAAGAAGTAAAACTGTCATTATTTGAAGATGACATGATTTTACATATACCATCAAATTAAATAGAAAACCTAAAGACTCCTCCCAAAACTATATGAAATAATAAATACAGTAAAGTTTTAGGATACAAAATCAACATATGAAACTCTGTGGCATTTCTGTATGCTAACAACAAGGTAGCAGACAGAGAAATTAAGAAAATAATCCCACGTACAATCACAACAAAAAGAATAAAATACCTAGGAGTAAATTTAACCAAGGAGGTGAAAGACCTGAGCACTAAGAACTGTAAGACTTTGTTGAAAGAAATTGAAGAAGATACAAGTAAATGGAAAGTTATTCTATATTCATGGATTGCAAGAATTAACATTGTTAAAAGGTCTGTACCAAAAGCAATCTACTGATTCGATGCAATCCTTATCAAAACACCAAGGACACTTTTCACAGAAATAGAACAAAAAATTCTATAATTTATATGGAACTACAAAAGACTCAATAGGCAAAGCAATTCTGAGAAAAAAGAACAAATCATAGTCCCTGATTTCAAACTATATTACAAAAACATAGTAGTAAAAAACAGCTCAGTATTGTCAAAAAACAGATAAATAGATCAATGGAACAAAATTGAGAGCCCAGGGAAAAACTCACACATATATGGACAATTAATTTATGACAGAGGAGTAGAGCACATGCAATGGAGAAACAATACTGTCTTCAATAAATAGTAGTGGAAAAACTGAACAGCCACATGCCAAAAAAATGAAACTTGATCACTATCTCATACCAAACACAAATGAACTCAAGACGGTTTACAGTTTAAAGACTTGAAGGTAAGACCTGAAATCATGTATAGGAATAAATAGGCAGTACATTATTTGACAGAGGTCTTAGCAATATTTTTCTAGACATTTCTCCTCAGGCAAGGGAAACGAAAGCAAAAATAAACAAATGGGACTATATCAAACTACAGAAAAGCAAATTGAAGCTGAACTTATTTTTATAGGTCATAAGTGATATATCTAAATAAATTGATTTTATCCAATATTTTAAATTACATTTAAAAGTAATAAAATAACCACAATAAGGTGTATAGCTGAATGTTTATATCCAACTGAAATTTCTTTCTTTTTTTTTTAATATTTATTTATTTATTTGGCCATGCTGGGTCTTAGTTGTGGCATGTGGGATCTTTTAGTTGCAGCATGTGGGCTCTTAGTTGCAGCATGCGGGCTCTTAGTTGCAGCATGTGGGATCTAGTTCCCTGACCAGGGATTGAACCCAGGCACCCTGCATTGGGAGCACAGGGTCTTAACCAATGGACCACCAGGGAAGTCCCTGAAATTTCTTTCTTTATGGAAGCAAACCTTAACTTGTACCTTCATAATTCTAAGTAAAAAATAATTATATAGAGTATTAAATATTTTAAAATAGTGACACAAAGGTAAAATTAAAAACTGTACACTTCCAAACCTCACATGAAATTCTCACTTAACTAAGGAGTGTCATCCAATACAATCTCTGACCTGAATGGACAATGATCTGGTCTGACAGATTTGTCTAAATTGTTCCTTCTGTTAAGATGTGTTTTTAAATTATGTGATAAGTGTGGCTTTAAAATTATTGAGACTTCAAAATCTTACCAGTAGTATTGAAACATAAAAAATTTGAAACAACTTTCATATTTTTTTCACAAGTAAAAAATTTATTTAAAGTGGTGAGTATTCAAATGTTTTTTTTTTTTTATTTTCAGTATATGATCTTTTTTTTAACATCTTTATTGGAGTATAATTGCTTTACAATGGTGTGTTAGTTTCTTCTTTTTAACAAAGTGAATCAGTTATACATATACATATATCCCAATCTCTCTTCCCTCTTGCATCTCCCTCCCTATCCCACCCCGCTAGGTGGTCACAAAACACTGAGCTGATCTCCCTGTGCTATGCGACTACTTCCCACTAGCTATCCATTTTACATTTGGTAGTGTATATATGTCCATGCCACTCTCTCACTTTGGCCCATCTTACCCTTCCCCCTCCCCGTATCCTCAAGTCCATTCTCTAGTAGGTCTGCATCTTTATTCCCATCTTGCCCCTAGGTTCTTCGTGACCATTTTTGTTTTTTGTTTTTTAGATTCCATATATATGTGTTAGCATACAGTATTTGTTTTTCTCTTTCTGACTTACTTCACTCTGTATGACAGGCTCTAGGTCCATTCACCTCACTACAAATAACTCAATTTCATTTCCTTTTATGGCTGAATAATATTCCATTGTATATATGTGCCACATCCTCTTTATCCATTCATCTGTTGATGGACACTTAGGTTGCTTCCATGTTCTGGCTATTGTAAATAGAGCTGCAATGAATATTGTGATACATGACTCTTTTTGAATGATGGTTTTCTCAGGGTATATGCCCAGTAGGGAGACTGCTGGGTCGTATGGTAGTTCTATTTTTAGTTTTCTAAGGAACCTCCATACTGTTGTCCATAGTGGCTGTATCAATTTACATTCCCACCAACAGAGCAAGAGGGTTCCCTTTTCTCCACACCCTCTCCAACATTTATTGTTTGTAGAGTTTTTTGATGATGGCCATTCTGACCAGTGTGAGTTGATATCTCATTGTAGTTTTGATTTGCATTTCTCCAATGATTAATGATGTTGAGCATTCTTTCATGTGTTTGTGGGCAATCTGTATATCTTCTTTGGAGAAATGTCGATTTAGGCAAAATTCAACACCCATTTATGATAAAAACCCTCCAGAAAGTAGGCATAGAGGGAACTTACCTCAACATAATAAAGGCCATATATGACAAACTCACAGCCAGCATCATCCTCAGTGGTGAAAAACTGAAACCATTTCCACTAAGATCAGGAACAAGACAAGGTTGCCCACTCTCACCACTATTATTCAACAAAGTTTTGGAAATTTTAGCCACAGCAATCAGAGAAGAAAAAGAAATAAAAGGAATCCAAATTGGAAAAGAAGAAGTAAAGCATGATGATATACATAGAGAATCCTAAAGATGCTACCAGAAAACTACTAGAGCTAATCAATGAATTTGGCAAAGTAGCAGGCTACAATGCACAGAAATCTCTTGCATTCCTATACACTAATGATGAAAAATCTGAAAGTGAAATTAATAAAACACTCCCATTTACCATTGCAACAAAAAGAATAAAATATCTAGGAATAAACCTACCTAAGGAGACAAAAGACCTGTATGCAGAAAATTATAAGATACTGATGAAAGAAATTAAAGATGATACAAATAGATGGAGAGATATACCATGTTCTTGGATTGGAAGAATCAACATTGTGAAAATGACTGTACTACCCAAAGCAATCTACAGATTCAATGCAATCCCTATCAAACTTCCACTGGCATTTTTCACAGAACTAGAACAAAAAATTTCACAATTTGTATGGAAACACAAAAGACCCAGAATAGCCAAAGCAATCTTGAGAAAGAAAAACGGAGCTGGAGGAATCAGGCTCCCTCACTTCAGACTATACTACAAAGCTACAGTAATCAAGACACTATGGTACTGGCACAGAAACAGAAATATAGATCAATGGAACAGGATAGAAAGCCCAGAGATAAACTCACACACGTATGGTCACCTTATCTTTGATAAAGGAGGCAAGAATATACAGTGGAGAAAAGACAGCCTCTTCAATAAGTGGTGCTGGAAAAACTGGACAGCTACAGGTAAAAGAATGAAATTGGAACACTCCCTAACACCATACACAAAAATAAACTCAAAATGGATTAAAGACCTAAATGTAAGGCCAGGCACTTAGAGGAAAACATAGGCAGAACACTCTATGACATAAATCACAGCAAGATCCTTTTTGACCCACCTCCTAGAGAAATGGAAATAAAAACAAAAATAAACAAATGGGACCTAATGAAACTTAAAAGCTTTTTCACAGCAAAGGAAACCATAAACAAGACCAAAAGACAGCCCTCAAATGGATAAAATATTTGCAAATGAAGCAACTGACAAAGGATTAATCTCCAAAATTTACAAGTAGCTCATGCAGCTCAATAAGAAAAACACAAACAACCCAATCCAAAAATGGGCAGAAGACCTAAATAGACATTTCTCCAAAGAAATTATACAGATTGCCAACTTTAATATTGCTGTCAACTTTGCAGTAGCAATTCACACTGAATGAATAGCACCCTATTTTATTGTATTCCAGACAAAATCTGCAGCAGGCTTTTAGAAATCTGTTTGCAAGTTGCCAAATTTAATATGCTAAAAAACTTGTTTAAAAATTATTTCCTTTAAGAGTTACATTATACTCAACAGTTATTGAACACAGTGTAACATTTTCAATAGAATATTTTATGCTGAAGAACACACTGAAATTTAATATCTTATGGTTTTCCTCATGTGGCTGTATAAAACAGAGAAACATATGAAATGATGTAAATAGGAAAATTAAGTCACTTGAAAACTCTAGTTTACTTACATATTTTTCAAATTTAGTTTTATTGAAAACTCAATAGTGTGTGAAAAACATGGAGCAATTCAGTGAGGGGAACATAATATTAATGAGAGAAATTGAATTTCCTATTTATGTATTTAGATATAAATAAATTTCCTATTTATAATTTCCTATTTAAAATTTCCTATTTATATATATTGCCTTTATATTCAGTATATCTCCAACAATGTATGAAATATTGAATTATGTACTGGCAGCACAGTACAATGAACTTTTGTAGGGAAATACTAATTTGTCATTATTACATCAATAGGTTTTTCACCAGTTTGTCCATTACTTAAACATTAGGTAAAGAAAAATGGTAAGTAAGTGTAGGGTTTGATAGCAGAACAGCAAATTTTTTAAAGGTTGGTTTTTTAGTCTTTTCAGTATAACTAGCACTTATACAAGGCATTGCAATTAATAAGGTTTTCACATATGTTATTTAATTTGAAACTCCTCTAAACTTTGTGAAGAATATTAATACTAAAATATGCAGTTTATTATTGAAGTAAGTAGTATTCAGCGATGTTAAATTACTTATCCAAGCTAATATATATGTTAGTAACAAAAGCAGGAAAGTATACCTTTCTTCTAATCCCATGATACCCAATAGAGTAATCACTATCCAGATATGTCTATTTAAGTTTAAATGCATAAAAATTAAATAAAATTATAAGTTCTCTTCCCCAATCTCACTAGTCATTTTTGAAGTGCTCAATCACCACATATGTATAAATCACTATCAGGAAATAAGAGAGAAGCAAGTAAGACAGTCTTGGGGTCTCTGTGAAACCTTAATGGTGATGTTTCTGCTGTATCTTGGAGAGTAAACGATTGTAGCCTAAAGAGTGAAAGGTAGGGGAAAGATGATGTGTTCTAAGTAGAAGGAAAAATGTATGCCAAGGTGTGGAGGCATGGAAAAGCTTGGACCACTCAAAGCCCTGTGATATATTTAATATGAGCAGGGCATACCAATGGGGTTTTGTGTACAGGAAGATTGTTATGAGGTTGGAGTGTTAAACAGAAGCCAAATTATAAATGACTTTGCATCACAAACTGAAAATTTTGATTTTTTCCCTGAAGGCTATTTTTGAAGGATACAAGTAGGAGTGTCAGAGTATTTAATGTGTGCCTTTGAAAGATTACTCTGGTAAGAGTATGGATAATGCATTGCTGGCAGGCAACACTGGAGAAGATGATCCAATCAGTAGGTTGCTGGTGTAATCTAGACAAGAAATGCCTTAGCTAAGGCAGAAAGAGTGGAGATGGATAAAAGAGGAGAGTTTCTAAAACTATGCATGAAGGAATGAATCAATCAGTGAATACAACAGAGTGTGTTTTCTTAATCTTTATCATTAAGATGTATATGCATTTTGTTTTAACAAGGTCTCAAAATATATGTTGATACACAAACTTTACCTTGCTTGTGTAGTGTGAAACCTGATTGTCAGGATTTATAAAAATTCAGCATGTTTCTATTGTACACCATTTTTTATTTCTATTTTTCCAGAGCCAATTCTTGATTATACTGGGTAACCAATGATATATATCAAATAAGACTTGGTGCAAAAATTATTATGTGACATTGGTACAAATTGAAAATATTATAAAAAGAAAAATACTTGAAGGCTTCGTGTCATACTCAGTAACCAAGTACTTAAGGTATCAAAACCAAATATCCACAATCAATTTAACAAAAGGGAATAGAATTGAACTTACAGGAATTAAAACATAAGCTTTCCAAATTTAGCAGTGAAACTGAATGATTGCATTATTTATTTCACAAATAGTTATAGAGAGTTTCCTATATGTATTCTTCACCGAGAAACTAAAAGTAAGTTATGCAGATATACTTTCCTCTCCGATTCCATTTTTCTGGAACATCAAAATAGAAAATCCTCAATCAGTTTTACTAAACGGATTTCATAATTTAACTTGGAGAAATTAATGTAAACGCTCTCTAAATTTAAAATTGAATTTGGGTCATTGCATTATTCATTTATTCTTGCCCAAATATTTATGGAGCCCCTGCCATGTGTACTATGCAACCAAGAGCTAGTAATGAGAATGAAGATATATTTCCTACCTTCCCTGAATTTGCAGGCTGAGATATGGCTTCTGTACTACCTGTCTGGCAAGGAGGTCTCTAAAGAGGGCTTCGTGCTATGCTAGGAGGTTCAAATATGTTATCTTACAACTTTGGGTAAGGTTGATGTGATTTATGTATGTGTAAGCAGTAGTTTAAAAGAAGGGGGAGGAAATCCCTTTCAATGTCATGAATTTTAAGTGGCAGAGCTTATATTCATATCCAGGAGTAATTTTAATGTTTCCCTACACCATGTATTTTAAATGCCATAATTTCCTTTTTTATTGTATATTATATTATATGTAATTTTATTATATATTATGTATAATGATATTATGTATACTATATCTGCTTTTATTCAAGCCATTTATTCACCTTCAACTACTCTCAATGTAAAGGAAACATGAAATTGATAAGAAGGAAATACAGAAGCAATAGTACTATTACACAAGAACTCTGATAAGCATTTGGTAATCATATCTCTGAAAGTTTGCTAGCAATACTCACTTCCTTTCTATGAGAAAAATTAATTTTCTGACAAAAAAAGGAAAACTGACATCTGATTAGCCAGATGGCCCTGTGGTGGTAGCATTTCAGGTCCAGGGCATATCTGTTACTGCCCACAAAGTCATTCAAGTAGATAAAGAAAATATGGGTTATTAATTGACTGAATATTATAAACACTCAAAATTTTATTTACCTAAAATTACACTTGAAAATGTCAACCCATCTTTTTTAAAGCAGCCTTTAAAATATTAAATACCTGATTAAAATTAAAGGAAAATAGAATAATCTTTGCCATATATTCTGATTTACAAGGCAACATCCCCTGAGCAGAGACAACTGGTTTAAAGGAATCTCCTGAGTAGCACAAAACACCAAGAGACTAAAATTACTTTCCGGTACATCACCTTCAATCTGGTGCCTAGTTCCTGTCTCCTTACCTTATGCTTGCTTCTCATCCCCATATTGCGCCTGTTGCCTTCAATTGCCTCAGTAGTTAAAAAAAAAAAAAAAAAAAAATCACTCTTCTCTACTCTCCCAAAAGTAATTCCTTGGAGATCAATTTTCATTGAGGGGGTTTACTTTTTCCTTTATTCTTAGATTCTTAATAATTAAAAATTATAGCTGCTTGGCCTAAATATTGATGGCTGTTAATATTCTCCCATAGAGGAACACACTCTAAATTTCTAAGTTTCAAAATCCTAGCGTATATCAAGGTGTATCTTAAATACCACATTATTCATCAATCACTCCTTGATTCTGTTCTCTGAGCATCCATATATCTTTTGTTTAACTATCTCAAATGTCGGTTATTATATATTACTGTGTCCCAATGAGCATTTATTACTTACTAACCTATAACATTTTTAAGGGCAGATATTTATTCTACATTTATATGCACCAATTCCAAACACTGTAGAACAACATTTTAGTAATAGCGTATCTCCAATAAATGTCATATTGAACAGATAAACTTAAAATAACTCATTGACCATTTCTAACTACATTTTATTTCTATTAAAATGAATTTTTAAACTTATAGATACTTTATAATGCATTAACTATATTTTTGATAACAGAGTAAATTCATAGAGACTTTATTCCATTTTGATTCTGCCTCAGAAACAAACATTATAAGAAGGATGACTTCACTTAAAACAGTAAAATTATAAATGATTTTGGAAATTATTTGTAGATTGATAATGAATAAAAATAATGATAGTCTCTGCTTTGTTCTATTTTAAAATATGACAGTGTAAGCCATTAAATACATTTCCACACAAATAGAACTTTCAACATGCTCTAAAGTTCTATCAGTTATTCACTGGATTTGCTTAATTTGCTATCTTGGTTGAACTTAAATATGTCAACCAGCTTAAGAGATTTATAGTATTTGAATCTAAGTTCTGAATATAATTCTGTGATTACCTGTGCATTTACTCTGTGTAGTAATTAGCAGGGGAATAATCAAGTCTTCCAAATGCCCTCACATTTTCTCCATTCTCAGGAGCATTTATAAGTGTGAAAATGTTATCTATTCTGCCTCTTTGCCTATCCTATATGGCTGATGATAGCCAATGGTGTTGCAAAAATTGTGCTAATTAAACAAATTTATAATTCATGTATTTATAAAATTCCAATTTTTATATTCCTGAAATTTTGTATCTAGAATACTCTAATGTCAATGATAATTAAATTCCCACTTAAAATCCATTGAAACTAAAACGTCCAGATATAAAGAGGGGAAAAGTCAGGTAATTGCCTTATCTAAAGGTGGCCAGCCATTCAGATGTTTCCAAATAAGCCAATAATGTGGTAAATTCGCCAAGGAGTCATTACTTCATGACTCCCAGAGAATGTGATGGTAGCAAACCATCTTTTTTAGTGGGAGTTTTAAAAAATTAGCGTACAATCAGGTAAAGAGAAAAAAACATGTGAGGCGTTCATTCCTCAGAATGAAATTATTGGATCTTCACATGACTCCAGAGAATCAGGAAATTTGGAGTTGAGATCATCGCGAATATTGCAACTACTATATAACAACCATTAGGAATCTTAGCCATACCAACCATCAGGGGATTGATGAGTTGTGTGCACTAGGTATAAACAGCCTGTGCCAGTGGGCATTCAAGTGTGTTAATGTTATATGGAGATTGGATGGGGTGGGAGGCTTAGAGAGCAAGTTAAGTAATTCAGTTGGTAAACAATGTAATGAATAATGTGTCATTTTTATGTAAAAACAAATGCAAATTTATTATGTAGAGGAAAACAAAATTAGCATGACTTTTCCTCCCATGAACATGCGATTTAAAATAAATTTCAAGATATAGGGAAAAAGAATCAAATTTCAGATTGTACTATCAGCCTTCTAGGATAAAATATATTTACTTGCTTCTGCATATATTTCAACACAAATATTTATAAGCCACTGCTATAAAATGTTCTAATATCAAGAGGTGGTGAATTTTCCCCATAAATATTGAGGTTGAATATATGAAGTTAATGCCCAGAACTGTGGAGAGACTGAAATTTTACCTTACTTGCAAACTAACTAGTTAGCCTGCTACTGGTTCATGAATGCTGGTAGAAGATATGCGACACTTGGGTCAAAGTCAAGGAACTTCATTACTCATTGCACAGCAGGCAGCATAACCTTCACATTCATGCCAATTTCCCTTGTCTGTCAAGTCCCACAGGGGTGATGCAGAAT
Source organism: Grampus griseus (assembly GCF_964374135.1). NCBI lineage: Eukaryota > Metazoa > Chordata > Mammalia > Artiodactyla > Delphinidae > Grampus > Grampus griseus. Next base: position 30,317,433 of record NC_139003.1, on the reverse strand, counting down.
GACCCAGAAAGATGCTGCCTATGCATATGCCTCTGCCTATGGGCCACAAGCAAACCTGCCTGACCTTTGCCCCGGCAGGAGACATTATCTTTCTTATACCGAAGAGCAAATAAACCTACTTTCAGCTCTGGAACGAGGCAAAATCTCTATCTTTTAAGTATTTACAGTATTTCACTGTATCATCGGCAAAAAAAAAAAAAAAAAAAAACAGTCCAGAGCAAAAGCCAGCAGTGTCTCTGTTTATAAGATATGCAAAAAGGTGAGCGGTCTGTGGAGAATTGTTTCCAATAATATCCAGTCCTTGGTTTCTGGGAAAATTGTCCCAGGTGTATGATATTTCATCCCCCACCCTAATTCATCAGACTGAAGGAGTATAGGACAAAATCATTTCAATTATCTTATACAGCATTTAATTTTCAGGCTATTATTAGCAGGATTCCAAGGGAAAATGAGGCCACCCTACCCTATTAACCTCAAACATGACCCCTACTGTCCTAGACCCAACCAGATGAAAATATCACATACTCTACCTTGGCTCTCAAGGAGGAAGAGTGGAGCAATTCTACTACCCAAAACAAATTTGGCCAGTGAGTTTAGGCTGACCCAAACGTCTTCCATGGCAGAGGTGGTGTTTCTGTAAACAGTTAAGTTCTTTTATGAAAACCCATAATGTGCAAGCCATTATGTTTTGGGGAGGAAGACAAGTTAATGCCTGGTTTCCACACAGGGAGCACAATTCTTGTGCTTCTGAGGGTACATATAGCGACCCTGGAAAGAATGTATTGATTACAGTTATTACAAACAGGCTGTTTGCTGGGAAGTAAAGCTTGACAGTGCCTCCAGTGTGGCCCCCTAGTCAGTTGATAGGATTGAGGTTTCCTAGTTCAGCTGAAATAGTTGAGTCTATTGTTTGTTCTTAGAGGAACTACCTAAGGGCAGGAGTCAAATCTGACATATTTGTTCACACCTGACATTTGTGCCGCATCCAATTGCCCTACAGAATGGGTGAATGATGTCTAAGAAATAGGAGTAGGGAAGATATCTGGAGGAGTAGAATGGTGGGTTATTTTTGTGAGAGACACCAGAGCTGGGGTAATACCTTACCAGTTCTGATAATAATGTTAAGGGAATTAGCTATCAAATCATGTCAGAACCATCCTGCTGGAATGGCAGAACCAAGAATTATACATAAGGTACTTGCAGCAGTTTGGAAAATCCAATTTGTTTTCCTCCTAAAAAAGGCTCCAGAAATGGCTTTGAATTAGAAAAGATAATTAATGTTCTTCCCTTCCTCATATTTTTCAGGAAGCTATGATATTCTCCTCCCAGGTGAATGGATTCCTATTCTCTCTCCATTGTTGCAAAATCAATGTATCCCATTCTCTCTCCACTGTTGCAAAACCAATGTATCCCATTACAGTACCTATAACTTTACCTTTTTCTTAGTTGTCCCTACTGTCACCCATATTTTTTGTCGAAAAGAGTTAACTGAATAAATGGTCAGGGCATTTCATGAAACTTACAGAGGCACATTATGTACTCCACATTGGACCGTGTGGACCACCGTAGTGGAACTTGATGAGCAGGGTTCTTAACCAAATGCTCATTATCCTTTTTACCTATGATCATGTCAATCCACCAAAGCACCTAGGAATCAGAATTAAGTTCAAATGCCCTAAGCTTGCTTTGGCTAAGCTACCACCCATTGGTTGCAACAACAGGGGTAACCTGGGGTTGCCATTAAAGGAAATAAAGAACTATCATGGTCAGAAAGTGTCAGATGGAATTCTGAAATTTTAAACAGGGTGATATAATATCCAATCCCTTTTTCTAATCATTACTCAGGACGTGGCTGACAGCACATTCACTGACTAGACTGCCTTAGTTAGGTGTGGAACAAGAGGAGGTGAGGAAGTTTGGGTCCTAAATCATCTTGAATTAATTTTTACGGAGCTCATTCTAACACTCAAAACCAGAAGATGTTGTAGATGGTAAGGAGTGTAGAATTTCTGTGAACTGTTTTGTCTATTAGCCCATTCTTGAGTTGCTTTTGTGATAAAAGATATATCATTGTTAGACTAAATATTGATGATAAATCTGAAAATATGACATAGATTAGTTTCAGTATTCAAAACAGTGCCCAGAGTTAGTTGCTCTGACTGGAATAGAAACTCTGTAACCTGAAAAATAGACATTTCCAGTGAAAAATCTATGAAGGATAAAATGAAAATATTTTCAGAGAATTTCAAGGTTGACAGTGTGGCCACAGATGTGTAGATGGCTAAAATGGTGTGCGAGCAGTGATCATTGAAGATAGTAACTGAAAGGCAATAGTGTGCAATAGGACACCCATGTAGACTTTTTATGTACCCATGATAATGGACTGAATATGGTCTAAGTGCCAAATCATCAAAGAATTTGAAAGAGTAACTCAGTTTCCTGAATTGACAGTAATGAGGAAGGATAGTTTATTCAGACAGATTGAGTTTAAGGTGGATTAAAAGCAAAATAAGCAGGGTATTTGTGCAGGTTTAAAGGAAGAGTAAATGCTTAAAGGCAACATTGGGATGAGAAATATGTGAGAGAAAAATGAGTATAAATTGAATATGTCTGTGAAATATAAAGTATTAGAGCTATAAAGGAATTTTGATAACATCTTCTGCAATGCCTACACTAAGCCTTGTGAACAAATGATTAAACAATATGTGTATACTTTTTTGCCTCCATGTATTTGACGGGCAAAATGTTACTGGCTGATAATGACATCATGGTGTTTGTCCTCTCTGATAAAAATGTACAGGGCATCTTCTAAATGATGAAACATCTGTTAGAACAGCTGCTTCTAAGTTTAAACAAAATATGGTGTAGCATTTTTTGCCTTTGAATACAGACAAATATGAAAAATTTTGGTGATTAAGATGGATTGTGCCTATTTTCTTTGGAAAGTAGAATGTCCTATTATGAAGTTGGAGTTGAATAGTAAAATGAACTTAAATTTTAACTCATTCCAAAAATGTGACATGGTCAAATATTATTTCAAATTCCCTTTAAAGTGTTTAATACAATAGAAAGGGCATATATGCACATGTGTAACTTTCACAGTGTTTAGTCTTTACTTTCTTCACTTTAAATAAATGTAGATTTAAAAATAGGATCTTTATTGAAATTTATTTATTTAAAATGATTGCTAGGAAAAATTAAAAGCAATAATTTATTGTATAATATGTAATTATATGAATTATCATATATAGGATTAAATCGTACTTAAAATCTTGCTTGGATCAAATCTTAAAGGCTCAGGCTTTAAAAATGACTTTTTATCAAGGCCAAGGATTTATTATAGGCTATGTTAATAGGTACTGATATTATCAAACACCACTTAGGTATATATTGCCTGTTTTTCTCCATGGAGAAAAAAAAAAGAACATCATGTGGATTGCAGAGGAAGGAATTTGCTGACTGAGAAACACGGTGCAAGAAAGTAAAATCATTTCAATTTAAATTAATATACTTAGATAAAAGCACATGATATTTTCAGTGTTCATATATACATTTTAATTCAGGTTTTTAAAGAATACAGTGAATAGTTCCATAAAATTATTCTATATTGGGATCAATCATTTTTAGCTCTCCAAAAAATCAATAGTAGGTCCAAGAAATGCTTATAGGTGGCAGTGGACTACCAAGTGAGGACATTTTTTTTTTAAATTGAAAATATAAAAATAAGAATATAAACTCTAGGGGTAAAGGTATACAAAGAGATGCAAACAAAAGTAAATGGGAAAGAGAACAAAAGAGAGAAATAGGAAGAAAAATTAAATGAGCATTCAGTAGGTAATCTAGTCATTAAGAAGCTGGAAAGTACTTTGTAAGAATACAAAAATTATGACACATGACAATCTTGCAAGCAAAGAGGACTAGGAAATTACCATCACTTATTGAAATCATTCCTTTGTCTGTCATGAATTACAGTGGCACCTTTGCAATAAATTTAGTGACCTTTATATATTTTAGATATTAACTCTTTATCAAATATATGGTTTGCAAATATTTCTTCCTACTCCATAGGCTGCTGTTCTATACTCCTGATGATTTCCTTTGCTGAGCAGAAGTTTTTTTAGTTTGATGTCCTACTTGTCTATTTTTGCTTTTGTTGCCTGTGCTTTTGGTATCATATCTGTATATCTGATACGTAGTTAAAATCCAAAATATATAATTACTAAAACTTAATAGCAAAAAAACAAATAACCTGATTACAACATGGGTAAAAGACATTATTTGTGATGTATGTCAATAAAACTGGAAAAAGATGGGCAAAGGAAATGAATAAACACTTGTCTAAAGAAGACATACAAATGTCTAACATAAATGCAAAGGTGTTCAACATCCATTAATCATCAAGGAAATGCAAGTCAAAACCACAGTGAGATATCACATCACACCTATTTGGATGACTATTATGAAAAAAGAAAAAGGCTAAGTATTGGTGAGAATGTGGAGAAATTGGAACTCTTGTGTACTGTTGGTAGGAATGTAAAATGGTGCAGCTATTATGATAAACAGTATGGAGGTCCCTGAGAAAATTAAAAACAGAACTACCATATGATCCAACATTCCCACATCTGGGTATATATTCAAAATAACTGAAATAAGAATCTTGAAGTGATAGCTGCATCTCCATATTCATTGCAGCACTATTCACAATACCTAGTGAAAATATGGAAACAACTGAAATATTCATGGACAGTTGAATGGATAGAGAAAATGTGGTATAAACGAACAATAAAATATTATTCAACCTTAAAAAAGAAAGAAATGATACCATTTGCAACAACTTGGAAGATATGCTAAGTGAAATCAGTCACTCACAAAAGGACAAATACTGCATGATTCCTCTTACATGAAGCGTCTAAAATAGTCAAACTTACAAAAGCAGACAATAAAATGGGGATTGCCAGTGTCAAGGGGAATGGGAAAAAGGGGACTTGCTGTTCAATGGGTATAAGTTTTCAGTTCTACAAGGTGAATAAGTTCAAAAGGTCTCTATACGTTGCAGTGCATATGGCTAACAATTCAGTATTGTACACTTAAGAATTTGTTAAGAGGGTACAGCTCATGTTGTGTTCTTACAATAAAAAGAAAACAAAGGAGCACAAGGAAATTTTGAAGGTGATAGATATGTTTATTACCTTGATTATATGATGGTTTTATAGATGTATGCGTACTCATCAAATTGTATACATTAAATGTGTCAGTTTTTTCATCTAATTTACCTCAATAAAGCTATTGAACACATAAGTAGTCTGATATATGTGAATCTGTTTCTGTACCTGTTCATCAACCTATTTGCCTATCCTTATGCTAATAGCACATTATTAATATCTGTTATAGAACAGATGTTAAAATTTAGTGGTAAAATCCTTAAGAATATTTATTCTTCTTAAGATAATCTTGGCTATGTTTGTCTCTGCATTGTCATATACAGTTATGGTTCAGCTTATTAATTTACACACACACACACACACACACACACACACATGCAGACAAAAACATGTATACACACACTGCCTCTGGGAGTTTAATAGTGATTGCTTGGAAACTATAGATCAATTTGTGAGTTTTATATAAAATATTGAGTTTTCTGGTACATGAAAATATCAGCAGTATTTTATAGTTTTCAATGTCTTGTGAATATTTTAGTAGATTTATTCCTATGATTTTATGATTTCAGAGCTGATAACATTGCAAAATCCACTTATCCATTCAGTTATTTGTACATTCTTTAGATTTTCTACTTAGGCAACCATGTCACCTTTAAATAGAGGCAGTTTTACTTCTTTCTCTCCTATATTCATATCAATTATATTTGTTTTAAAAATATAGAATTACCCATATTTTATATTTTCTACTTATGTGGTAATTTAACTGAGGTTATATCAAGTAATTGATTCAAATTATCTAAATCTTCAAATATATTGTCTCAAAATTGTCTATACTATTCATTCAGTAATTTTTTTAATGTTTATAGTAAAGTCCAATATTTTATTGTTAATATTGGTAATATTTCCTTTTTAATTTTTTATGTTTTGCAAATACTTTATCAATTTTATAAACTTGTAAAGCTCTCTTCCCTTTCAAGGAACCTGCTTTTGACTTTAATTTCCCCTACTATAGTTTTTTTTTCTCTTTCACACATTTCTGTTTGTGTATTACTTCTTTTCTTTGAAGTTGTTCACTTCAGACATTAAACCAACCTTAAACTCCCATCATGATTATTATCTTTTAAAAACATTGTTGGATTTGATTTCCTAAAAATTTGTTAAGGATTTTCTCTCCATGTGCATAAGAGATGTCCATCCATATTTCTCTTTTCTGATGATCTCCTATTCTGTTTTTGGCATCAGTGTAACACTGTCATCACAACATGAGTTGGAAATGTTCTCTCTATTTGCTGGAACAGAATATGTAACTTTGGTATTATTTTTTCCTTAAATAACAGGATTCATTAGGAAGCATCTGCTCTTGGTATTTGAGTCTCTTTATAGAAACATCTTAATTCTAAATTAAATTTTTAAATTAATATTGCCCTGTTTAATTTTTTGTGTTTCTTCTTCCCAGTTTTGGTAACTTGTGTCTTTCAAGAAATGAGTCTGTGGTCCAGTGGTTAAGACTCCATGCTTCCACTGCAGGGGGCATAGGTTCAATCCCTGGTTGGGAAACCTGCATGCCACATGGTGCAGCCAAAAAAAAAAAAGAAAGAAAAAAAAAGACTCTGTTTCATCTTTATATCTGTATTAGTTTGCTAGGACTGCTATAACAAAGTATCATATCTGGGTGGCTTAGACAACAGCAATTTCTTCTTTTACTCTTTTGGGGACTACAGGTCCAAGATCAAGGTGTTGGCAGTGTTGGTTCCTTTGAGAGCTGTGTGGGAAGATCTGTTCCAGGCCTCCCTCCTTGTCTTGTAGGTAACCATAACTAGTGCTGGAACTTCTCTCTGTGTCTTTTATTTTTTTTATTTTTATTTTTTTTTTTTGCGGTACGCGGGCTTCTCACTGTTGTGGCCTCTCCCGTTGCGGAGCACAGGCTCCGGACGCGCAGACTCAGCGGCCATGGCTCACGGGCCCAGCCGCTCCGCGGCATGTGGAATCCTCCCGGACCGGGGCACAAACCTGCGTCCTCTGCATCGGCAGGCGGACTCTCAACCACTGTGCCACCAGGGAAGCCCTCTCTGTGTCTTTACATCATTTTTCCTCTGTACACAACTCTTTCTTTTCACATGACATTCTTTTATAAGGACACCAGTTATATTGGATTAAGGGCCCACCCCATTCCAGTGTAACTCCATCATAACTAATTACATCTAAATGACCCTCCTTTCAAATAAGGTCACATTCTCAGGTACTAGGGATTAGGATTTCAACATATGAATTTTGGTGGGACACAGTTCAACCCATAACACCATTTCAACAGTTGAATTTATTGGAATAAAATTATTCATAATGTTATCTTATTATTCTGTTAATGTCCACAGGACCTGTAGAGATGGTCCCTCTTTCAATTTTGAAATTTATTCCTCTTTCTCTTTGTTTTTTCTCCCCCCCATAACCCCTTGCTCAGTTTAGCTAGATTTTGGAATTTGAGCTTTTGTTTATTCAGAGCCTCTGTTAAAAGAACGTATGTCATTAATTTTAGCTTCTCAAAAACCTATCTTTTTAAGAAATGAAATTGAGCTATTTGTAATGAGTTGGATGGACCTAGAGTCTGTCATACAGAGTGAAGTAAGTCAGAAAGAGGAAAGACAAATACCGTATGCTAACACATATATATGGAATTTAAGAAAATAAAATGTCATGAAGAAGCTAGGGGTAAGACAGGAATAAAGACACAGACATACTAGAGAATGGACTTGAGGATATGTGGAGGGGCAAGGGTAAGCTGTGATAAAGTGAGAGAGTGGCATGGACACATATACACTACCAAACGTAAAATAGATAGCTAGTGGGAAGCAGCCGCATAGCACAGGGAGATCAGCTCCATGCTTTGTGACCACCTACAGGGGAGGGGTGGGGAGGGTGGGAGGGAGGGAGACGCAAGAGGGAAGAGATATGGGAACATATGTATATGTATAACTGATTCAGTTTGTTATAAAGCAGAAACTAACACACCATTGTAAAGCAATTATACTCCAATAAAGATGTAAAAAAGAAAACACCTGTCTTTTTAAATTTCCACATGGAAAACATATATAGTTTTTCAAAAGAAGGATAAAAAAGAGGAATGATTATACATGATAAGACTTCATTACTCAGATATTTTTGCTGAAAGATTTGTACTGAGCAGGCACTCTTCTAATTGCTGATGATATTTTCCTTAAGCAATATAAAGGATCTCATTACCAAGTTCTCCCCTTTCTTTTTCCTTTTAATCTTAAGGAATTTACTTTGTTCTTAAAAAAATAAAATGCTGTATCACAAATATATTGATAGTTTTTCCATTTGTGATGACCAAATGTATGCTTAGAACATTATCAAAATACAAAATGTTAATGAAAATATTTTAAATACTTCACTCACCATGTAATAGCCTGATTTTCAAGAGACCTATCATTCAATTTCATACTGTGTGGGTGCACATTGTGTGCTCTAAAATGGGCCTATGGCACGAGTTAGAGTGTATCATTTCCTTCACATTGGTATTCATTACCAGTTATGATTATAAAATTTCTCTTGGATTTACAGGTTCTTTTGATATTCTAAGTTTAAATGCATTGAAATGAAAGCTGACAAAAACTTCATCAAGACCTATCAAAATTGTTTTACTTGATTTCAATCCGTTTAATGTTTTCTATTTATAAATGGATTGGAGTGAGTATCCCACACTGCATTAGATTCAATTTAGAGTTCTGCTATTGAATTTAAGTAAAGATAGTTAAATTGAATATCTGAAAATACTATATTTAGCTAGTCATTAACCATAATGTATTCTCCTTAGTTTTATACTTTTTATATATTTCTTTATACTCATTTATGAAAAGAATAAAAGATAAAATTTTAATGAAATTGTGTTAATATTGTCTGAGCTTTTTCTCATGATTAGGCTAGAGTTATAGGGTTTTGGAGAAAAGATCACACAGGTAAACTGCTATTTTCATCATACTATACAAGAAGAGTACATACTATCTACATGAGTTAAGTTGATTGATATTGAGCTAATAATGTGGCTGAAGTAGTTTCTGCCAGGTTTCTTCATAGTCATGTTACACATTTTTTCTTCCCTTTTTAAACTGTAGTCTGTGGGAAAAAGTCGACAGGCACAGCCCAAATTCAAGGAGGCATTATGCTTCCTTTCTTTTAGGATAGAGTATCTACAAAATTTATTATCTTCTTCATGAGAGATTTGTCTATTCTCCATCATTTTAATTTATTCAATCATTTATTGATATTAAAATGGCTTCATAAGTTTTATTTTAAATTTCAGAGTATTATTCTATAATCCTATAAAGGCAAACATGTCATCTTTGAACAGTTCTATTTTTTCCTTGCCAATCTGTATTCCTTTATTTCCTTATTTCACTAACTAGTGTTTCCAATATAATGTTTAACAGAGGAGTAGATAGGGAAATGCTTGCCTATTCCCAGTATTAGTAAGAAATCAACTAGTTTCTCACTGTTGAGTATGATGTCTGTAGGATTTGGGGTAGATATCTTTAATTAAGTTGAGGAAGTTTCCCTTTATTCCTAGTTTGCTGAGTTTTTATCATGAATGGTAATTGGATTTTGTTAATTTTTTTTTCCTGTGTCAGTTAAAATAATCATGTGATCGTTCTTCTTTAGTCTGTTGACATGACTAACTGATTTTCTTTTTTCTTTTAAAAACACTTTACTGAGGTATGATTGACATAGCAAAAGCTGTTCATATTGGATTTATACAACTTGATGAATTTGTAGCTAAATATACATCCATGAAGTTATGACCATAATCTATGCCATAAACATATTTATCACCTCTAAAAGTTTCCTCTCTTTTCATCATTGTGTGTCTGTGAGTGACAAGAACACTTAATATAAGATTGACCCTCTTAGCAAATGTTTAAGTATATAATATAGTATAGTTAACTATAGGCACTATGCTGTACAGTAGATCTCTAGGACTTATCTAGCTTCATTAATCCCTCCACATTTCCCTTTTTCTCTAATTCTTGGCAGCTCCCATTCACTTTCTGCTTCTGTGAGTTTGACTATTTCAGATTCATCATATAAGTCATATACAGTGTTGGTCCCTCTGTGTCTGGCTTATTTCACTTAGCATAAGATTCACCAGATTGATCCATATTGTTGCAAATGGCAGGACTTTGTTACTTCTGAAGGCTGAACAATATTTTACTGTATGTATATACCACATTTTCTATATCCACTCATATGTCAATTGACATTTAGGTTACTTTTATATTCTAGCTCTTGTGAAAATTCTGCAGTGAATATGGGAATGAAGATATCTCTTTGAGATCCTATTTTAATTCTTTTGAATACATTCGCAAATGTGGGTTTGCTAGATCATATCATTTTTTGATGAACCTCCATACTCTTTTCTGTAGTGATTGTACCATTTTATATTCCCACCAACAGTGTACAGGGTTCTATTTTCTCCACAACACTTATCTTTTGTTTTTGTTTTTGATAGTAGCCATCCTAACATGTGTAATGTGACGTCTCTTTGTGGTTTTGATTTGCATTTCCTTGATGATTAGTAATACTGAGCACAGTTGTATAATATATACAATCAACTAAGAATAGGGAAAATAAAAGATTTAAATTTACCATTATTTATTCCTTCCCTATTACTCTTCCCTTGTTTATGTCAATTTTAGTTTCTGACCTATATCATTTTTCTTTTCTCTGTGAAACCTTTTTTTAATATTTCTTCCAGGGCAGATATATTGGCAATGAGCCCTTTGTTTTTGCTTGCTGAAGAAAGTGTGTATTAGTCTGCTCAAGCTATCATAACAAAATATTATAGACTGGGTGGCTTAAACAGCAGAAATACATTTCTCACAGTTTTGGAGACAAGAAGTCCAAGATCAAGGTACCTGCAAGATTGGCATCTGGTGAAGACTCCTTGAGTTGCAGATATCTGCCTTCTTGCGCTGTCGTTATGTTGCCTTTCCTGGGTGCGTGTGGGTGGGGAGAGAGAAAGAGAGGAAGCAAGTATTCTAATATCTTCTGATTAAGGGCACTAATCCCATTATGAGGGTCCTATCCGTGTGACCTTATCTAAACCTAATTGTGTCCTAGACACAAATAGTGTCACATTGGAGATTATTAGGTCTTCAGTGCATGAATTTTGGGGAAATAATTCTTTCCATAACAATTTTTTTTAATATGCTTTATTTTGGAGGATTATTTCACTAGATTCAGATTTCTAGGTTGATGGGTTTTTCTTTCAACAGTTTAAATATTTCATTTTAGTCTTCTTGCTTGCAAATCTTCTGACAAGGACAGTGATTAAATTCTTATTCTTGCTTCTTTCTTGGTTAGGTATTTTTTGTTGTTTTGTCTTGTTTTGCTCTTTTACTCTCTGACTTCTTTCAAGATTTGCTTTTGACTTTGGTTTTCTTCAGATTGGATATGATACTACTATGTGTAGATTTTTTTGAAATTAGTCTGTTTCAGTTCTCTGTTTTTCTTGGATTTGTGATTTGGTTTCTGTCATTAATTATGGGAAAATCTCAGCAATTATTTCTTAAAATATTTCTTCAGCTTTTTTCTCTCGTCTCCTTTTGTTTTCAGATTACTCATGTATTACACCATTTGTAATTATCTCACACTTCTTGGATGTTCTCTTCCATTACTTTTGTCATTCTTTCTTTTCTCTTTACATTTCAGTTTGGTAAGTTTCTTCTGATATATCTTCAAGCCCACTGATTCTTTCCTCAGACATGTCCATTCCATTGGTAAGCCTATCAAGGGCATTCTTTACTTCTCTTACATTGTTTTTTAATTTTTAGCATTTCCTTTTGATTCCTTTTTAGAGTTTCAATCTGCCTGTTTATATTACCCATCTGTTCTTGTATGTTGTTCACATTTTCCATTAGATTCCTTAGCATATTATATATTGTTATTTTATTTATTTATTTATTTTTGGTTAAGATAGTAGACTTTTTTATTGAAGTATAGTTGATTTACAATGTTGTGTTAGTTTTAGATGTACAGCAGAGTGATTCATTTATACATACATATATATCTATTTTTTCAGATTCTTTTCCCTTATAGGTTATTACAAAATATTGAGTATAGTTTTCTGTGCTATACAGTAGGTTAAGGATTTTTCAATATCCACTAATCAATCAGTATGATACACCACATTAACAAACTGAAGAATAAAAACCATATGATCATCTCAATAGATGTGGAAAAAGCTTTTGATAATATCAATTGTTATTTTAAAGTACTGGTGCAGTCATTCCAAAATTTATGTCATATCTGAGTCTTGTTGTGTTGCTTACATTTTCTCTTCAGAGACTTTTTTTTTTTTTTTTTTTGCCTTTTAGCATGCCTTGTAATTTTTTTGTTGCAGGCCAGACATGATGTATTAATACTAATAATGAAGGTAAATAGGCCTTAGTGTGAGAGTTTATAGGGATCTGCCTAGGAGATACACTGTTTTTATTGTGTTCTGTAGTTATAGCTGCCTGAGGCTTCAATTTCCTCAGTTGTTCTTTTTGTTTGTTGGTTTCTTCTGTTTTCTTTGATTTTCAGAAATTCTTCTTAAATATAATCTGAGCCTTATAGTTCTTTCAACTGTAATCCTCTGTTATTTTGCAGGAGCCCTGTTGGTGTTGTGGTGAGAGGTGATTAAAGGAAAGTGTTCTATCATCCTATAATTAGGTCTCAATATTTTAGTGGGACTGTGTGCCTGGGCTGTGATCTTCATAAGTGCTTCTCTGTCTCCATCTCCAATGTAGGTGGTATAGGAAGACTAGAGGGGGCTAGACTTAGGTATTTATTTTCTCCTACAATAGCTAGGCTTTGGTGAAGTAGTTTTCCTTGAGGGAAGCTGAAGAACAGAAAGTTCTATGTTTATTTCAAAATGGTTACCTTTCCCCACTCTCTGTGGCAAGCATGAAGGTTTTTTCTCCAGTCTTCATCATGAGAACATCATGAGGCTCTTAGAGATAAAATTCATGAAAGCAGGGCTCCCCCTGAGACTGAGTGCCCCTGGTGGAGATTTTTACTCTCAAACTGAGAGTTTGAGATCCACACTGAGCATCTGACAATTTGTCAATTACATATTTAAGTGTTCCTGTGGGTACTGGATACAGGGTAAGTTTCTGCTCCTGGTTTTCTACTGCCCAGTGAGCTGTGATTCTTTGTGTCTGGCTTTCTCTCCAGTTTTCAGGATAGTAGTTTGCTAGGTGACTTCGATTCTCTAAGAGATCTAAGAAGAGTTGTTGGTTTTTAATATGATTGCTATTTTTGTTGTTATGAGAATGGGAGCAAGAACTTCCAAACTCTTTGTATGTTGAAGCAGAATCTGGAAGTCTTAATATTTGGATTTAATGTGTTATAAAATTTGTATGCTGTCCCATTTTATCAACAAAATAGTAATTTTATCCAAATTCTTTACAATCAAGAGTGTCCCTATAAAAGAAGACACCCATTATATTATGAAGAAATAATACAAATTAAAAATACAGACACACACACACACACACACACACACACACACACACATATATTTAATTTACAGGTCCTTCCTTTGCAACATCTCAGATCCTTTTGGTCACCTTTGTCTCTTAGTCCAGCTGCCAGCATAGCAGTCAATTCTGTGTGTCCTATACCCACAGCCTAACACATGTGCAACCTTATCACCCCTCACCTCATGCCCCTAACCCTCCCTGCTGACCTCAGTGTTGTAAGTCTCAGCACCCACCCACACTTGCAACAATGCAGAAGTTCAGAGGAGTTACCCCCATGAGAAAAAGCTTTGAACAATGGGAGAAATAGGCAGGTGAATAAATTCTTTTTCCCTCTTCCCTTTGCAGAATAGTCTTGATAAGGAGGATATGTGGCTTCTGAGGCACAGTACCTCCAGATCAAGCCATCAGATGAACTTAGCTACGGTCAGATCAGTAATGAATTCACGTAGTGCTCTCTCTCCTTCCATACTTTATTTCTCTTATACTTCATTAATGTGCACTTAGTAAGTTAAAAGCACAAAAACACTCTTGCCTAATGATCTTTCCCCAGGGGATCTCAGGACAAGTAGATAAAAATAAAATGAATTCTAGACTGTTTTTATTCCTAAATGAAATCTAGTGATATTTGCTCTTTATATGATGTTTGCATTTCTAAATATATGGTGATAACTGAAATTAGATTTCTGTAATCAGCACCTTAATTTGCTTTGCTTTGAAATGTGGATCTGGGAATTATCACCTTCCAGATGCAGATTTTCTGGATTATATTGAAGAACAAAGATATAAACATATGGGAAAATGTTAATGTGAGACAATTATGTGTGAAAAAAATTTTATTGTAGATCTTTTTCTTTAAAACTTTTGTTCCTAATGTTTTATTTTAGAAAAATTAAAATTAAATCCACATTAATAGAAAGTATGGAATTAATAATGCTTTAATGATGAAAATAAATAACAACTGCAAATACATATGAAAAAAATTTTTAAACCAATTCAAAACAGTATTTTAGATACAATGAAAACTAATATGACTTTATTTTGTAAGACTAAATTCTCTAATAATTTATTTTTATTTCTTCAATATTTTCACTGTCTTTTCATCTCCACATTTATTAGGGATTAATCAAGATTAATATTATAAATATAAATAAGGTATATGTTTTTATTGAAATCCTTAGGTCATTAAAATTACTATTCATCTTTCTCTCTACCTTTATATATTTCCTATCTATTTCATTATCTACTTGTAATTGTTAATAAACCTTGTTAGTATATAAGTTCAAAAATATTTTGAGGAATCATCCAAATTGTTATACATTAAAAAAAGTTTAAGAAATCGTATACTAGGAGTGATCCTTGGGGCTCTAGATGGAATTGAGTTATTTTCTTTCTATTATTATTGCATTATATATATGTATTATTATATTGATGATTTATGTTCACATGGACTATATTTTATATATAATAAGTGTAGAACTTACACCACACCAAGTTTCCATTCTATTTCCTTATTATTATTTTAATTAAATGTATATTTTGTAGTTTTAGTATATAGCTATTTTCTTCTGAAATTTACATATAGCATGAATTAATTCACTAGCAAATCATAGTTAATAATTTAACATTTACCCATCGTAATGTATTTCTGCCTGCAGTCCACTTTTAAATTCTACTGCTTATTTCACTTATAAACAAGTCATTTTCTAAACTGAATTTAAGATTATATCCTTCCATCTGAAACACTCTTCCAGCCCTCTAGAACCTCATCTTTTTTCAAAGTGTGTCAAGTTCCTCTGTGATTGATGACATCAAAAGCAAAAGGAAGCAAAGTGAATAATGACAATGCCTTTAGAATGCTAAAAATTCATATAGAAGTTTACCGTTCAATAGATACCTACATCTACCTCCTTATTTTTCAGGTCTAAAAATTAGGTATCAAATGACAGTCTACATTTCCTGAGGCAGTTTGTGACAGAGGAACAAAGTACTGATACACACAACAAAATTAATAAATCTCAAACATTAAGAAAAAATAAAAAGCCAGACCAAGAATTACAAACCATAGGATTCCATTCATATGGACTCCATATACAGTCAAAACTAAGTTGTGGCGATAGAAATCATATGGCATTTGGTGGGGGGAAGAGGAAATGAGGCTAGGGAGAAATTTACTCTAAAAAGGCAAGAAGGCAATGTCCTGGATATATAAAATGATCTCTGGGGGGTGTATTTGTAGGCTGGGGCTGCCATAATAAAACAACACACAGTGGATGGTTTAAACAGCAGAAATTTATTTTCTCACTGTTCTGGAGTCTACAGTTCCAAGATCAAGGTGCCAGCAGTTTGTGTTTCTCCTGAGGCCTCTCTCCTTGTCTGACAGATGGTCACCCTCACATGACTTTTTCTCTGTGAACTCTTACTGTCTCTTTTTCTGTATATAAAGACCCCAGTCCTTTTGGATTACAGCCCCACCCTGTGACCTCATTTAACCTTATTACCTTTGTAAAGGCCCTATCTCCAAATACAGTCACATTGGGTATTAAAACTAGGATTTTGAAGGGTGGTGGGGATCATAATTCATTCCATAATGGGGGGGTAGAGAGGTGTATTCAATTTTAAAACCCCATAAAATCAATCACTTAAGAATTGTGCATTTTATTTTCTGTTTATTTGACCTACATTGAAAAAAATGGCAGAATGCCATGGTGAAGAAATTTGCAAGTTGAGTTTAGCCATATGAGGGTATATCATTCGTTTGAATAATTTTTATATTTGTACTGTTTTCAGGATACACAAAAGCCTGGTCATATGCAAAGAATAACAAATACTACAGGATACATATATGCATTTTGCTGCTTTCAGGATCTTTTATCCATTAATGCTTATGGGTTGCTCTTTGCTAATCAGATCTTAAAGGAGACTTTAAAGCCTTAGAGGTTCCATATGTTCACTGAAACACCCAGAGTAATCTGGGGCAGTGTAATTCTAAAATGTAATTTAAAAATATGAACTGGGGCTTCCCTGGTGGCGCAGTGGTTAAGAATCTGCCTGCCAATGCAGAGAACACGGGCTCGAGCCTAGGCCCGGGAGGATCCCACATGCTAGAGAGCAACTAAGCCTGTGCGACACAACTACTGAACCTGCGCTCTAGAGCCTGCAATCCACAGCTACTGAAGCCCGCGCGCTCCTAGAGCCCGTGCTCCGCAACAAAAGAAGCAACTTCAGTGAGAAGCCCGCGCACCGGAACAAAGAGTAGCCCCTGCTTGCCGCAACTAGAGAAAGCCCGCATGCAGCAACAAAGACCCAACACAGCCAAAGATAAATTTTTAAAAATAATAAATAAATAAATAATATGAACTGGCCAAAATTTGCATAGAACCCAGACTGAAATGGCTTATATGATCTATGAGCTCATAGACTGTATTATATATGCATGAAATCAATTGCCCACAGAAGAAAATGGATGTATGAAATAATAATAGATTGGCTTGTGAGGCTTACTTCTTCACCCGCATTAGCCACCCATGCACAGGGCATTCAAGAACAGTATATTTTGCTGTATAATTGCCAATTTTAATGAAGTGTTATAAAAGCTTTCTTTTCACAGTTACAGGAAACTAACGATTCTGTAAATCCAGTAAATTTGCTGGAAATTTTTTTCTGTTACAGAAAACTGTTCAATAGTAACTGTGGAGGTCATCCATACATTGCAGTGAAAAATCCCTGATCTGATTAATGGTCTTACCATGTAGGTTAGGAAAAATTTCGTTTTATAACAGAGAAGATTTTCCATCAATGCCTGAGGAAAAGTTGCTCATTTGTATCCATTTTCAAAATAATTTAAATATTCTAAATGTTGATTATGCTGCTTTCTTCATCACAGATCTAGGTGATAGTATCTCCTGGATATGGGAAACTTTCACAGGAGTTATATATGTGATGATGAAAGGGCTAGAGACATTTCCTGTGCTAGCCTAGCGACTAGTTTCACTGAAAGAATTATCTCACCCAAACTTATATAACTGGTACACCCAAACTTATATAACTGGTACTTCCAAACCTGCTCTTAATGGGGAAAAGTTGAGATCCTTGTTCATCACCTTGAATCTAGTGTACTTAGAATATTGTATTATGATTATAATGATACTGTGTTTGTAGGAACAGGCATTTGTAATTCTAACTTAATCTGTAGTAAGAAAATCATTAAGAAGTATGAAGCGTTTTGTGTTTGGGACAATGTAGATATGAGAATGAAGGCATGAAATATTTTATTTGTAGAACAAGTGCTTAGCCGTGACTACAAAGAACCTAATCTAGCTTAAACTGTATATACAATCTCAAGTATTCACTATCAAACATGCTGAGAGAAATGCTAGACAATCTCTATAGCATAGCTAAAATCAGAGAAATGTTGGCATTAACTCCCAGTGTATGGGATAGTCAATCTAATAAAGTTTTAGATGTTGGGCAAATATTTTAGAATAAATTAGCAAAAACACAGCTGTTTCTCATTTACAAATTCCCACTATGTCTTTGAAAACTGAATGACATTGCATTTTATATTCAGCAGTAAAGGAGATATAGATGTCTTTGTTGGGAACAGTATAACATTTGAAATACATTACGTACGGGGATAAGCCAATCTTGCTTTGGCCAGACACATTAGAAAGAAGTGGTTTTGCTTTGGTCTAAAGGCTTTACTGGGCTTCTTAATGAACGCCAGTTCTCAGCTTCAACCATGAGAGCAAGAGCAATATAGAGAGAGAATTAGAAAGGAGAGAGAGGAGTCAGAGAATGGTTGAGCCATAATGAAACTTGTAATACAAAAACAATGTACTTGGAGACATTAGACCTGATATCTTATCCTGGCAAAAGGGTGAGGATATCTTATTCTGTCTTTCTGTATATCTGTGTAGATATTAGATTTTCTTCCTTCTAATCAGACTTACTATGAAAAATAAATTAATCATATGTGTAAGAATCTTTATATTGCCTAAATAATTACATTTTAAACTGTAGAAGTGTTTATAGAACAAAGGAATAGAAGTAACACTGCCCTGGCAGTCTTCCTGTTACACATAAAGAAGTTACACATAAAAAAATTTGAAAGGCCCAAAATAGTGTTTAGTCTTTAAAATGACAAACCATGTTCTACTGCTGGGGCAATGCTGTTGTTCTCTGAAAAGAAATTCTGTGAAAAAGGTAGCAGATTGAAAATGTTTACATCTAGTGAACATCGGAAAACGTTCCTGTTTTTTCTGACTCTTTTTTAAAAGACTATTTGAAAGATGTGAAGCTCTTGAGTGCAACATGGTTTTCAGGTATCTCTGCGTGGGCTCTGTCCTTTCAATCAGAGCAAATGTTGCCCTCTTACCTCCCATGTGGATCAATGAACTAAGCAGTAATTGGAGATATTAACTAGATAGGAGACTTCTCTGCAACTTTGCCTTAAAATATAACAATTCCAAAGTGAGAGAGTGAGGAGCATTGCAGCAGAAAATCTAAACCCAGTCATAAGAGAAAAAGAGCCCTTCATGCTCCCATTATATTTTTGCTCAGCTTTAGCACAAATGCTACCTCACTATTCACTCAGACTCGGTGATTAAAAACCCCTTCCTGTGCTAGGACCCATTCAAATAGAGTGAAAAGATGAATCATTCCCAGTAGCTGTATGTTTCTTTTTCCTTAGCTTCCTTATAGCCATGTGGACTACCCAACCGTATAATCTAAGGGAAAGAAAGCAAGGGTGATCCAGCATTGTCCAGAGAAATATTCCACTCTCCTACATTCTAGCTATTCAACCTCTGCTTTTTGTCTCTTTACTGGTAAAGAGGGATCAAGAATACTGCATCACTGGATTGATTTAAATTATAAGACCTTAAGTGAAATGCAAAGTATAAAACATAAAATGAGAACATGTTAATGTTTTCCGAAATGTTAGACTAAGAACAAAATAATGTCAAGTTATGGACTTCCCTGGTGGCACAGTGGTTAAGAATCCACCTGCCAATGCAGGGGACACCAGTTTGAGCCCTGGTCTGGGAAGATCCCACATGCCACAGAGCAACTAAGCCCATGCGCCACAACTACTGAGCCTGCACTCTAGAGCTTGTAGAGTTGTGGCTTGCGGGATCCACAACTACTGAGCCCACGTGCCACAACTACTGAAGCCCGTGCACCAAGAGCCCGTGCTCCACAGCAAGAGAAGCCACTGCAATGAGAAGCCCGCGGACCGCAACAAAGTAGCCCCCGCTCACCGCAACTAGAAAAAGCCCACGCACAGCAACGAAGACTCAACACAGTCAAAAATAAATAAAATAAATAAATTTATTTTTAAAAAGTGTCAAGTTATTAGGAGACATTAGAGTATAATGAGATGAAATGGAGATCAGTAGACATAGAGATGTGGATTTGAGTAGACACAGCTGCTATTTTGGTGGTTGGAAGTCAACCACTCGGCTAAAAGCTGCTTTCTTCCACGTGCACAAAGGGTAGGTGTGAGTAGAGGATCAACATGGTATCAAATGCTTCTCCAAGTAGCAACGTACTAAGAGTTTTAGGCTGCTCTGATGTCAGAAACTCTTCCTGTGTTATTCTCCTTCATATTAAGGATGAGACAATAAGTTAGTGATTTACTTTTTAAATCAATGTTTGCATAGCAGCCTTTCACTGGTTATATATTCAAAATCTAAATTTATAGGCAAATGTGATTTCTGGGATATGCTGCTCTATAAAATACTTTATTAAAAACCATTTAAAGCCTTGCCAATATTACATACTTTTCCCTTCAGACAGGTAGACTGAAGACTGTTACATAAACAGAAATCATACTATTCCTCAGTTTCTGAATTTTCCATTTCTTAAGACAAAATAGGATCAGCAGTTGTGAAGACAAACCAAAATGATAGCATCATATCTTTAAACAAGATAAGAATACAATGGTAGTCAAGGTAAAATTTCTTAAATTTCTGTAAAATTTAAATTACATTTACATTGTTTTCTTTCACCCAAAATTGGTTCTTTTAGAATTTTAGATCTGCTGATCTAACAGGGAAAAAAATCCACAGAATCACTCTAATCTTATTGCAAAATTAATTAGCTCTTTCACAACTTTAGGACTCAAAAGAAGTTAAATTTTTGAAAGCCTTGCGTTTATTTCTATGAGAAATATTGTATAAGCAGATGTGTGATTTTAGATGATTTAAAAGTAATAATGACTAAAAAATTGTCATAAACATTGGACTCATTTTTCTGTGTGGTGTCTAAATGTGGAGCCTCAGAGACGTCGCTGAAGGAAATAGACCATTTCAATCATGAAGGGGTTTCCTGCTTTTTTTTCACCCTCTTGTATGATTTTCTTTTCTCTGGTCTGTGGAAAAGCCCTTATTGAAGTGTTTAGGAACATGTGTTCACTCTCAAAAAATGGTGGGCATAGGAATTGGGCAGAAATGAATAATTATTCCAACCGTCACAAGTGACTGTATTTAGAAGCAGAGAATATGTCATTTTCATTTTTAGCAGTGGACCTGCTCTTTTTCTCTTTTTAATTATCAAAATGATCCTAATGTTTATTTCTTTTATAATATTTCATTGTTATGGAGGTATGAGGTATGATTTTACTACATATACATTCATGATGCTTTAAAAATAACTTGTCAGTGTGTCTTTAAAACATCCTTCTGATCTAATATGGATAAATTGTATTTTATTTTTGGCAGGTAACTATATAATCATATAGCTCCATTTAGATTTGTGTTAATTAAATTTTATTACAGAAAAACAAAATTCACAAATGGTGCATGCAGACTTAATCAGATACAAACATTAAGTAACTCAATTGGCGCTCCAATGGGTTGAATCAGAAAAATTCACTGTTTGAACTTCGGAACTGCATCCTAGGAGAGAGAAAGCATCTGAGTCCTTCAGCATCTCAGCACAATTTATTGGCCAAGCAAAATATCATAATGGGCATATCACCTGGAGCATTTGACTTTCACTTCTAATTAATTCAATTCTAGTTCCTATTTTCCAGCATGAGAAGTTGATTAGAGAGAAATGAAGGTTAGGGCCCAGGGCGAGATGCCCCAAAATGCGCCTCAATGGCATATTGATTATTTTGAATTAAAGTTACTTCAGAAACAGCCAGGACAAGAGGGACACTTTGACCCTCCTGTCTCCCTGAAAGCAGGAAATAAAATCTCCCATGTGAAAGGTGCACCCCCTGCATCTATGGGTAGAAGGACACCCGTATCCCCAGAGATAGGGAAATGAGGGCCAAGAAGCTATTATAAACAAACCTTGTTACTTTTTAAATTTCTACCAAGCCCAAACTCTGTTGAAATCCTTCACTAAGCACTCAAAGTCTGATTCTTTGTCTGGTCAATTCCTCACAAATTTATTATTTCTTTGTCTAAAAAGTATAAAAGCTGCCTGCTTTGGTCACTCCTTAGATCCCTTTTCTGTGAGACCTCCATGTGCACAAATTAAAATTTGTTTCTTTTTCTCCTGTTAATATGTTTTGTGTCAATTTTATTATTAATCCAGCCATAAGAACTCAAGAGGGGTAGAGGGGGAAATTCCCTCCTCCCCAGCATGAGGAAGGAATACATTGGAAATCAGATGATCAGTATTCTTGGGACAATTATGTCACCAATTAGCTCTTTGACATTGACCAATACCCCCAAAACTCTCTTATTTGCAGTTTTTAAAATATCAAAATGGAGTGTTATGTTGATTCATGTTTCTCACAGGACTATCGTGAGAACCATATAAAAAGTACCTGCAAGATCTTTGAAGTCTGTAAAGCAGTATATCAACACTGGCTAATATTATTGATTATGAAAATGTAGGATTGTACAGTGAGCTTTACGGTACTTTGTGACTATCATAAATCAATATTAGCTAATCTCTCTAATAAATAACATTAAGATGTCTCTAAGTACCAACAAAATCACAGGTGTCTTCTCAAACTCGATTGGCATTCAGTATTGTAGCAATGTTAATTCTATTTTACTGTATTCAGATTTTAAAATCCTGATGTAAATACTGAGTCATGGGTAACAATTCACTTAGCAAATATTATTGAGCCATTATTTTGCCTGAAGCATTGATAAAGCAGTATTCAAGAATCAGGTAAAGTAGCTAATGTTGATAAATCAATGTGCAAGAATCAGGTAAATAACTGCTTGTTCTAAAATATATATTTACTGTCCAGGAATGTGCATGCACAGAGAAAAGACACTGAGGACACTGAGAAGGTAGCCATCTACAAGTCAAGGGGAGGGGCCTCAGAAGAAATCAAACTTTGCTGTCACCTTGATATTAGACTTCCAGCCAAGGTGACAGCAAGGTGTGATTTCTTCTGAGGCCCCTCTCCTTGGCTTGAAGATGGTCTTTCCTCTGTGCGTACACATTCCTGGTTTCTCATGTATGTCCGGATTTCCTATAGGATGCCAGTCAGATTGGATTGAGGCCCACCAGTGTGATCTCATTTAACCTTAATTACCCCTTTGAAAGCCCCATCTCCAAACACAGTCACATTCTGAGGTACTAGGGGCTAGAACATCAACATACAAATTTTGAGGGGACACAGTTCACCCATAATAGTATAAGAAGGGAATCTCCAGGCTGAGATTTGTAAGGGAAATAAAATTCAGTAAAACTGCATATGTGAAGACCCTGTTACTTCTTAGTATTTTATTTACTTTCAGTGTAATTACTGAATTGTAATTACTGGTTAAAGTTTAAATTAATCATAATTATTTTCTGTTTTTATTGTTTTTTATTTATTCTCTCATTTTTTTGTCTTATTTGGATTGATTATATATATTTTGATTATTTCATTCTTTATCCTCTATTGGCTTGTTAGTGATTCTTTCTGTTCCTTAAGTTGTTATCCTAAAAAAGAATACATTTATTTATCTTTGCCATTGTAGCCACCAAATATGAATTGTTACTTTTTCCATTTTCCAGTTGATGCTAGGATCTTTATTCCTTTCTACCACCCTTCTTCCATTTATGCTATTCTTACCATGTATTTTGGGCATACATATAATTTGTCCTAAAATATATTACTATTACTGCATTTTTAAGTCAACATTTATTCATAGAATTCATATTTTTGCCCTTTATTCCTTCTTTAATTCCCATTCTTCTGTCTGGAATAATTTTATTTGAAGAACTTTCTTTCACAGATATTTTACTTTAGAAAAAAATCATGATGAGTTATACTAATTATACAGAAATACTTTTATTTATCTTAAGTTTAAAGGATAGTTTTAAAGTTATGTAATTGAAGACTAGTAGTTCTCTTTTAATGTTTTAAGATTAAGACGTTATGGCATTTTTCTGTGGCTTCCATCTTTCTTGTTAAGTCAGCTTTCAGCATTATTGTTGTAACTTCTAAGGTAATATGATTTTTTTTCTCAGTCTGCTTTTAATTTTTTTTATCTTAGATTTTCAGCAGTTTTACTGTGATGTGCCTAGGAGTGTGTATGTATCCAGCTTCAGTTCAGAGCTGGATACATACATATATATATGTGTGTGTGTATATGTATATATATTTGATCTTGTATGTTAATTATTAGAAAATTCTGGGATATTATTTCTTTAACTATAGCTCATGTTCTCTTGTCTCTCTAATATACTTCCAGGAATCCAATCATCAAATCTCACACCGATCTGACAATCTTTTCCTATTTTTCCCTTCTTCCATGTTTATAGATCCTCCTTTGATTCAATGTATCAGTGTACACTGCACCAAAGAATGAATCATCATTTGTCTCAGCTAGTCATGACATTCCCTTTCCCTTTTCCAGATTTAATTCTCCAAGTGTCCTTGTAGTACCAGAGATTTTTGATAGTATTTTGCTTCATGGCTAAAAAGATCAAGCCTCTTGTAGGGAAAAAAAAAAAACTTTTTGCCCCTGTTCCTTTTTTCCAATAGGAACATTGGTGAGAAGATGTGATACCTGGATTTAATGCAGGCAATTTGTGAGTTTGAAGCTAAATTGTGAGAATAAAGAGCCAATATGTTGAACATGGTGAGGTAGTAAATTTAAAGGTTCTGGGCCCCTAACACCACTGTTCAGCTACTGCACCAAACCTGTAAATCTTCCTCCAGTCTTCTTGCTGTATGAAATGATTAAAGGGCTTTATTCCTAAGCCATCATTAATTAGGTTTTTATGACTTAAAACCAACAGATGCAAATGAGGAGGAGAAATCCAGATAATCATGGAAGGGTTTAGGAGGGAATGAATGTTCCCAGGCAGAATTGTTTAGGCCACAATACAAAGGCATAAGGAGTGGTTATACTGAGGAACTCAAGTATAATCCAGTATTGGTACTGATTGTAATGCTGACTAGCATATGGGTACCTCATAACTATAGATTTTCATTGTAAAAGATCACTCTGATGAAAGTATACTTCTAGGAGGGGAAGTAAATCTAGAAATATATATGCTAGTAAGGATGATACGGCATTAATATAAGTTTTGAATCCAGGTGAGCATAATGGAATGAAGAGATATTTGTTACAAGTATTTGTTTTGTATGTGAACAGGATTTGATTATTTATAAGATGTTAAATGGATTAGTGATATTAGAAAAGGAGTAACAAAATATGTCTCCCAAGTTTGTGACTTAGATAATTATGTGGATAATGGTAAGATTAAGTTAAAAGGAATACAAGAAGGCTTACTTTTTTTTTTTTTTTAACTAGTACCAGTGTGTAGCAGTAAAAAGAGTTCTAGAAAACTGGGTAATTATTCTAATTTTAGTTGTTGCCAGTAGAGTGACTGTTCATAGATAAGTTGCATAACCTCTTTGGGCCTCAGTTTACTCACTTGTAAAATGAAGTGTTAGTGCTAGATGAAAATCCAGTTACTTTCCCAGCTCTAAATCTTAATTATTTAAATATAATAGTATTACTAATATATTATTTAAATTTTTAGATTTAATTTATCCCAAATTATTATTATTCTATTGAAATTGCATACACTAAATAAAAGAATTATAATAAAGTTTAACACAATAATATAAGTAAAATGAATAATCAATCAATAATATATATAAAACTACTAATTCAAATATAGAAAAATGAAAGAAACTGATCATAAAATAAATATGCTACCAGCCAGTGATAGCTTCTCCAAGTCAATAAAAAGAGTTAAAATTAGAATCTACCTTTATCATCTTCCAAATTAATCTCCTACCTCCTTCTTCCCTAGGCATAAACATATTTTAAGCTCTAATCACACAAAACTGCTTATTTATTAAAACAAACTTATTAAAACAAACTGATATGTGTGTATATTGTGTAACATGTGCATATATTTTATTTTGGTTGGCTCTTCTAAACTGTATCCATTTTTTCTTCATCTTTTGCACACATCATCTGGCAACTTTCTTCTCATACGTGCCACACTTTCTTAAAGTGTGTTTGCTTACAGCTTATCTAGAGGCTTCTATTCAGAATTCAAGATTTGGGTTGAGCATCTCTCCTTGGAAGATCTTCACATATCTCCCTCCCCCACATAAGACTGATTACTCATCTGTGTGTGTTTCATGCAACTCTTTGTATTCCTCCATCATAACCCATTTCTTGCCATATTGCAAATAGCTTAGCACTGTGCCATCCTTATCAATCTCTGGGATACATTAGTGAGGAGACCTTAATTTTTAGAAAAAGGAAATGAGGTAAAAAGTAAGATTTAAAAAAGTGGTTTTGGGGACAGGATTGGCAATGGATTGGACAATTCTGTTGTCCAGTCATAAACCTCCAGTTATATCTTAGACACTAGAACCATTTCAATATAACAAATTTATAACTGCTTCATTCACCCAGTGTCAAATCATTCAGTGTCCTCCCTCTTGTTTCAGTAGCAAGTTTAACAGCGACTGTGCTAGGTAGGGGCAATTTTTTTTTTTTGACATTATGTAGACATCCAAAACAGATTGTTAACTGTTGCATTATGATGTGAAAATGGAATATATTAACTGCTCTTGTCATTGCTCATTTTTATAACTAAAATGTTATAGCAAGGTAAATGTTAAAGCAAAATACAATGTCAGAACTGCATACTTGGGTCTGCCAGTTGTTATGTCAATGTTAGGGAATTTAATTTGTTTTGTGCTTTAATGATAGCACAAACTAAATATAGTTTATTCTATGAATTAAAATGATCTTAGTATTAATAATTAACCCCCTAGCTATTTTTCAATAACAAAGAAATGATAAATGTATGAAAATTATCCTAATCATATTTGACATGCCATTGTAGCTATTATTTTATTCTCACACATTACTACATCACTATTCTATATATAGGGAATTAGTTCAACTATTGCCTAAGCTCCTACATGTTTGGATTAGAGCCAAGGACATAATGGTTATAAAGTTGTTCTGTTGTTCTGATTCCCATGTCCTTCATTGACACACGTCAAGGGTAGGCAAACTGGCTTCCAGTTTCTTCTTTTCCGACAAACATAATTTAAAAACCAATAATACCCATCAATGACTTTATATTGAAACAAACTTTCATTGGATTTAGGAGAATTCTGAAGATATAGTGTTCGTCCACACTTGCTTATTGTGGTGCATTTGAGCAACAGTATATAATACAGACGGCCTCTGCCTACTTTGCATTTATATGGGTAGGGTAGAGACCTAGGTGCTGTTTACCAAGGAGACATAGTTATTTATGTTCAAAGTAGTCTAGGAAGCACTCAACTATCCATTTCAGGCATAAAGTCTACACAAACACACACACAAATACACTATAATACTTGAATATATTTTCCCTCAAATCATTCTGTGTGCACTATACTCTCTAATCTTCCACCTCCTATATAAACCTCAAATACCTTTACTTCCTGTTGGAACAATTCTGTTAGAACATTCTTCAATGAAGATACTGTGGTTAAATGTCAAAATCTGGATAATATCCAAAATAGTCAGCTATCTTGGAAAGTTCTAATTAGGACTTTGTTTTATGTTTCTGTTTGTAAGTGTGTATTTTCAGTCTTTATCAAAATTATTATACATGAAAATGTGCCAAGGGGTATAGTATAAAGCAGTTACACTTATTTAAGTTAAAAATTTTGAGATAAAATAATTTAACCTTCAGTAGTACCACACATCATTTGATATTCCCAATACTCTCAATATTTTTAACAGGATATTTTCTTAGAATGAAAACCAAAATTAAATGAACCATCACAAGTTGTTTGTAAAATTATGAGTCTTTTCATCTTGACTGCTAAATAAGAAGCGCTTCAAATGTAACAGTATGTATTACTCTTGTGGAGGAAAATCTACCTATTAATACAGAGAAGGGATTTGCTCTTTCAGATTTGCCCATGTGCATTACTTCTTAGCATAAATTCATAAGGCTTAAATTCACAGAGATTTCCCAAAGCAGGAAGAATATGGTAAAAGAGTGGAATTTTATTTTCAAACCTATGACTTTAAGAATGGGCTCCTTCCTTGATTAGGATCGTTTGTTAATTTTTATTAGATGTGGTAGGAAATATTGGAATCATTTAAATTGATCACTGAGGCTTGTCAGGTATATTTTTAGTGAAAATGTGAGTATTGGATAGGAGGGAAGTACGGTCATAAAGCAAAACAATTAATTTTTATTCAAGTATGTTTATATTTTTATTTTCAATCCCTGGATTGGATCTTCTTGAGGATGATCTATAATTAATTTTACACAATGACCCTCCTCTTCTTTTACTTCTTTCAAAGTTCCTCATAGCTTAAGTAGCTTGTGCCACCCCCTGCTGCCCACAAAATTTATGCCTCTATTATAAAAACATAATAGTCCAGTTTTATAGCATTTGTTAAACCTTGTCTATGATTTTTTTTTACATCTTTATTGAAGTATAATTGCTTTACAATGGTGTGTTAGTTTCTGCTTTATAACAAAGTGAATCAGTTATACATAAACATATGTTCCCATATCTCTTCCCTCTTGCGTCTCCCTCCCTCCCACCCTCCCTATCCCACCCCTCTAGGTGGTCACAAAGCATGGAGCTGATCTCCCTGTGCTATGCGGCTGCTTCCCACTAGCTATCTATTTTACGTTTGGTAGTGTATATATGTCCATGCCACTCTCTCGCTTTGTCACAGCTTACCCTTCCCCCTCCCCATGTCCTCAAGTCCATTCTCTAGTAGGTCTGTGATTTTAAATGTACATTAGTTTTCACTAAAAATGAACCTGCTCTGTGCTCCTTAATAGTTTTAGACAAGCTTAAGCTCTCTTATTACATTCAACTGTACAGTTTTAGACCATTTGTGTTTTGAGTTGAATTCCTCTCTGAACTTCCTTGGCATATGCTGTATTGAAAACTTCAAAGCAGATTTCAATATGATATTTTAAATACTTAATGTGGTAGGTAGAGTAATGGATCCCCAAAGATGCCTGTGCCCTAATCCCCGAAACCTATGAAGTTACCTTACAGGGGAAAAGGGACTTTGCAAAAATAATTAAGTATCTTGAAATAGGGAGATTATTTTGGATTGCCTAGGTGGGCAGAGTGTAATCACAAGTATCCCTATATTTTAGTCTACTAAAGTCTTATTTTTCAAAAACTAAGATAATTTTTATGTAATCACGTTGTATTCAATTTTAATGTATCATTGTCCTACACACTTTTATATCAAATTTCCATAATATTTGTTAATAATTATTCTATATTGCTTAATAGTTCAGACCTGAAAGATCTTTTTGGCTATTAGATATTAAACTGTCTCTCTATGAAATGGGTAAATTCCACTAAAAATTGACCAGAAGGGCTTCCCTGGTGGCGCAGTGGTTGAGAGTCAGCCTGCCGATGCAGGGGACACGGGTTTGTGCCCCAGTCCAGGAAGATCCCACATGCCGCCGAGCGGCTGGGCCCATGAGCCATAGCCGCTGAGCCTGTGCGTCTGGAGCCTGTGCTCCACAATGGGAGAGGCCACAACAGTGAGAGGCCCGAAAAAAAAAAAAAATTGACCAGAAAAGTTCAAAGCTGTATGGTTGATAAGTAAATATTATGCCCTATTTCTAATATCTATAAATCAAAACTGTGAAAATTAGTTTACTTAAAAAAGGGAAAACTAATTGCTAACAAAAATCTTCAGTGTTTTATAAGAGTTCTAATAGAATGTATTTATTGGTAAAGAGGTAGTTCGTATGACTCTTTTTTTAAATTGTGAACATACATGCTGATGAACTGCACTCAATTCATGGCCACACAGCTACCTGTGAAATGGTCAGAGCCTGAATATAGTATTTTTGATGTAAGTTTGCTTAAATGATCCACATGTGTGCCTCAGGTAGAATTGGTGGATTTATTTTATTTTATTTAGTTAATTTTAAACCACAGGAAGAAAATCAGTGAATTAATTTTGTCAATGTGTTAGCTTCCTAGGGCTGCTGTAATAAATTACCACAAACTAGGTATATTGAAACAAGAAAGTATTTTCTCTTATAGTTCCAGTGGTCAGAAGTCCCAGAGCAAGATGTCAGCAGGGCTACACTCCAGTGGAGCCTCTAGAAGAGATTCTGATCCTTGTCTCTTCCAGATTATAGTGGCCTTCCTGCATCCCTGGGCTTTTGGGTCTATCAATCTAATCTCTGCCTTGGTCTTCATACGGCCTTTCCTCTGTATGTCTCTTATAAGAATACATGTCACTGGGTTTAGGGCCCACTCAGATAACCCAGGATGATCTCATCTCACCTATTCTTAACTTAGTTATTGCAAAGGCCTCTTTTCCAAATAAGGTTACATACACAGGTTTTGAAGATTGGATGTGGAAATATTTCTTTTTTCAGTGGAAGGGGGCACCACCCAAATCACTAACAGTTTACCTGTAGTCACTTATTTTTAAGTTTCAAGTTGAAATTCTTCAGGAAATTCAAACACATTATGACTCTAACATCATCATTGTATGGTCAGGCCAATCAAGATGGCTGTTCTCTTGCTCTCTGTATATCCCCTGCTTTACCAGTGCCTACTCCAGGCACATGACTGACCTTTGCACATACTTGCCCCAGGCCCAGCTAGAGATTATTCTTATCAAAGGGGCTGTGAGGGGCGTGCTCCTCTGCTAGTTTCCCTGGTAACTGACGAACCAACCTGACATCAA
The DNA here is from genome assembly GCF_964374135.1 of Grampus griseus. Classification (NCBI taxonomy): domain Eukaryota; kingdom Metazoa; phylum Chordata; class Mammalia; order Artiodactyla; family Delphinidae; genus Grampus; species Grampus griseus. The sequence continues at coordinate 30,286,599 of NC_139003.1, read as the reverse complement.
GTCCCCCTATAATTGGCCAACTCCCCACCCACTCCCTTCCTTCCCCTCCCCCAGAGCAAAGACTGCTGCCATGTCCTGCCTGCTATTTGCCCCACACACGGGGTGTCCCTCCAGGACCTTGCTTCAGACGTGTAAGCTCCCCATATCCATTAAACCATTGATGTGTCTGTTGCTGACTCCAGGCTCTTTCTTTGCTATTGAAGCTGGGCAAGTACAGGCCTTGCAGGCCTGCATGGTGCAGCCCAACAATAATCTTTGCAAAACAGGCAAATACATTTGATTTCTGACCAAGATGGCCTTAACATCCCCCTCAGCTTGTTGAACTTTAGATAGGTTTCTTTCCAACTATAGACACCTGACCTCTCTTTTCTTGGAGCATTTATTTTAGAAAAATTGCAATTGTAAATTCTTTCTCTGCCCCTTTAAGAGGTAAATCTTCTTTCAAGAACCTTGAATCCATCCCTTTGAAATGTAGACATCAATGTGACCCCAATTTGTCAGTTTCTGGTAGGAGCCAAACTTCAATAAGTGCCAATTAGCAAACACTGATGACCTAATCACATTAACCAGGTCCCTCCTCCAATGTCCTGCACTGCTTTTTCACTAGCCCCTCACAGCTCTTCAGAATTGAGTTCAATCTCTCTCGTGCCTTGCAGTGTTTTAGGTAAAATTGTCCTTGCCTGTTTAACCTCTTTAGGCAATCTTTCTTTGACACATCTTACTATGCCTGCAAATACCCAAGTGAAATACTGTGCTGAGTTCACCTGCTCTCCCTCTCCTTTATCTCCAACAACCAATCAACATTTGTCCAGTCAATTTAGCCTCTTCCAAGTTTCAAATGGGTCCTCTCCTCTCCATGCCTAATGTCATTGTCTTAGTTCAGGATAGTACCACTCCTCATCTGGAGAGCTGAAAAATCTTTGCAGTTTTCCCTACTTCCAGTTTATCACTCCTACAATCAATTCTAATTCCCTGACTAGAATTGCTTAGCTAAAACAAAATCTATCATCTCATCACTTCCCTTCCTCAATATCTCTGATGACTCTTCACTGTATATTATATAAAATCGAATCTTGAGAACAGTGTGGTGGATTGTACTGTCTCACTTGTTCATGTGGAACTATATTTCCCAGAATCCCCTTCCACTGTATGTTTCTCTTTTTTTTTTTTTTTTTTTTTTTTTTTTTTTTTTTTTTTACAGTACAGGGGCCAGCATACTAAGGCTCAGGAACCAAATCCAGCCCGCTGTCTGTTTTTTTTTGTTTGTTTTGCGATACGTGGGCCTCTCACTGTTGTGGCCTCTCCCGTTGCGGAGCATAGGCTCCGGACGTGCAGGCTCAGCTAGTATCTGCAAAATAAGAATTACAAGTAACAAATAATGTGTGTTTGTAAAGTCTGACTTATAATATTATATATTATCCCTTCAAAATAGTTTAAAAGAATAATGCAAAATAATATTCCCAAATAATAATGCCAAAACACCTTCACCTTTTCCGATTTTACCATTAATTTGATTTTACCATTAATCTTAAACACAATCATTTTGCAGTTTGTACTTAGAGGAGATGATAATGAAAAATTAAATTCAAGACTTAGAACCTTGAGGTATGGGAACCAAATGAAAAATGAAAATGAGGCAGGCAGTCAACAATTTATTTTCAAAACTTGGTTTTTAACCTCTTTGCCTTTTTAAAAAAAAAAAATCCTTGTTTTAGCCCTCACTATCAAAGTTAAGGTCAAGCTTTATCTATTTATTAAAAAGTTCTAATCAAGTGTGCTAGACTATCTGCAATATATTATTACTTTTCTTTATCCTTAGAGTCTAGAGCTTTGAACTGCCACCTAGTCAGTGAGAATCAAATGAGGTTCATTGTGGAGTTCTGAATTCCATTCAGTACAATTTTTAAATACTTTTAAAGTGATTACATCATACATAGTTGTAATAAATTTAATCATAGTTCAGTGACCTTCATAAATAATATCCCCTAAAATATTGTTTATTGAATTACCTTTTTAATAAAAACAAAATTGTCATGTTTGTAAGGTATGGGTATGTCCTTATCTTAAATGCAGACAGAGGTGCTTAGGATATTACTGGAACAGGGATCTTGACATCCACTCAGCAAATGACCAAAGCTCTGTTGCCAAAGGTCAGTCAAGTCCCTAGTGAGTGACTCATCTCCTTCCTCCATCTGCACTAAATTTTCCATTGCTTTCATTCTCTGAAAGTCTCAACCCAGCAAGTTCTGATACCAAGACTCATAAGAAAATATAAATCGTGCCATTTCTTTCCTGAAGGAATTTTTTTTTTTTACATTTTTTTGTTGAAATATGCTTGAAATACAACATTTTGTAAGTTCAGGGTACAATACATGTTTATATATGTATATATATATATATATTTATAAGTATATAATTTATAATTTAAATATATATAATATAAATATATATTTATATATATATGAATGTGATTGCCAATAGTTAGCATTTATATCATGTCACTTAATTACATATATATTGTGGTTGGAATAAAGATACAGATGCTTAGCAAGTTTGATGATCATAGTACAATATTGTCTGTATTTACTGGACTGTGCATTAGATCTCTAGGACTTTTATGTTACTAGTTGTAAGTTTGAAAGTGATTTTAAGGGTAGGCTGTGAACTATGTCCCACAAGTTTTCTCTGAATCATTTATATGTTCTAGTCCTTCAATTAATATGTCTTGTCTTTTACCTTTTTAATATATTGGAATTCCAAATTTTAAAAATCACATTCATAAAAGGCCTTAAATTTTTAAAAAATTTAATCTGTAAATTCAATTTGCTACTCATAAAATTCCAACAATTTTTTTTAAGAAACTTGACAAGCTGAGTCTATAATCCACATAGAAAGGTAAGAAAGCATTATACCAGGCATATTTTTTTTAATTAGGATAAAAAGAAGGTAATTTTCCTATCAAATATCAAGACAAGTTTAATAACTGTAATCATTGAAACAACATAATTGATGCAGATATGGGGAAATATATCAATTCAATAAAAAAAGGGATTCAGTAATGGAATTTAAATAGATGATTACTATTACACCTCAAATAGACTGGAAGAGGACAGTCTAACAATACCTCATGTTGTGGCCACCTGGCTTTTCACTTGGAAAAATGTAAAAAATATCCCACTTTATGCTGTAAGAATCCAAACATTAAAAACAGAAGCAATAAATATGTTAGGAGAAAATAGAGCAGAATTATCTATGAAGTTCTTGCAGGAAAGAATTTTTTAATACAATTCAAATAGTAAATAAATAAATCATTGATACAGTTTCCTAAATTAACATGTGTACCTTCTTTAAGATTAAAGGCATCATAAACAAAGTTTAAATTTAAGCAAACAAACAAAAATAATGGGGGGGAAATATTGCAATATGTAGATGACAAATTTGTTACCAAATTTATGTAAAGAAACCAATAAACTAAAAAGACAAAATTCCAAGAGAAAGTAGACAGAAGGTTGGAAGAAAAAATTTATATAAGAGTATGATAGACATATGAAAATAAGTTTAACCTTCCTGTGAATCAGTTTTACCAACAGTAAGTTACAATTATTTACCCATTTGATAATGTATTGGGCACCTTTTCAATTTCTCTCTTGGTAAGCAATGGTTATTGAGAATTCATGGCAGGACTCACTTTTACTTTATAGCCCCTGGAATACCAAACTAAGCAAACCTTTTTGGAGTCTTGATACTATGGCTACTTCTCACCCTACAGCTTTCAGAGTGAGAGGAAATGCTCCACTGTGGGCACTGAGATATTGTTTGGGGAGTGGCTATCAAAGGACCAGATAATGCAAAATGTAAGTTAAGGGGAATTAGCTCCTGTGAACTTTCCCAAATGGAGAAATGGGAGGTGAAAGGGAACCACACAGATAAATGTGTCCTCCTTTCTCATCTCTGGGTACTGCCCCAAGGTACAGTTCTTTTTTGTGAACTTTCTAAGTAATGATCACATCAGTTCAGTGCCTTGCTCTTCTCCTTTGAAACTGGTGGTAAACAGAGACCAGCATGGTAATGACTGGCATTGTGTTGCTTTGTTTCTTTTCTTTCCCTGTTCCTACCTGCACCTATGCCCCTCCCAAGACACCTTTATTCTAATTTGCCAGGGCTTGCCCCTATGAAATAAAATATCACCTTCTAACCTCTGCCTCAGGCTCTGCCTTCTGGAGAACCCAGACTAAGACAGAAAATATCAAGTTCCCCAAGGGGGTAAAAAAACAATTCTCTTAGGCTGTTATGGATTCACTCTTTCTACAAAGTTTGATTCTTAGACAGCCCAATAGGAATATATAAATTAGTATGATCATTTTTTGGCAAGATCTATTAAAATTAAAATAATTTATTTATCCTGCAACACCTCTACTGAATGTGTACCGTAGAAAATAAGTATATGTGTGCAAAAGTGGCCATATTTAAAGATAATTATTGCTGATTATTAATAAAGATAAAAATTGGAAACAATCTGAACACCCATTAGAAACAAGCCAGATATTATCACTGTATAGTCATGATTCCATTTGTATCAAATTCTGGAAAAGTCAGGAAGTCCTTTGACTGCAAAGGAGCGCAGAGTACTCTAATGGAAATGTTCTATATCATGTTTGTGTAGGTATTTCTATTATTATACACCATTATTACAACTCACAAATTGAATACTTAAAATTGGTGGGTTTTATTGCTTGTAAATTATATTTTAATAAAGCTGATTAAAAATGAGAGAGAGAATGGTGATGATAAATAGGTAGCATCTTGCTAACTTAGGTTGTTGGATTTAATTTCATTGAGAATAATAGGACCAACTCTTCTGTGTGATAGAATGAATACTAATATTGTTCAGTAGCTTACCTATTTCTTGTGTTGTTCTATTTCTGCATCTCAAGGCAAGAAATGTGAACTCAAGTATTTTATTTTTCCCAACTCTTCTTTTAGGGGTTGTTTTAATAGTTGATATTTAGAGGAGAATAAGAAAGGGAAAGCATAAACGGTGAGTTGCAAAAGGCTATATTTAGATTCTAAAGACACACCCATGAAACTCCACTAAAATATCTGTAAAGTAATGTAGTATAAGCCATTAAGAGAAAAGAAAAACAAAATTTTTAAAACAAGAAACAAAGCAGGTGACCAAAGGACATCAAGATTGAGAGCTCAATTGTGCCTGTCCTCTGAAGGCCAAGCCTGAGTGTAGGAGATGCTGTTATAGAATTAAGCTCATTAGGCTCTTTATATCTACCCAGATGTCACTTCCCCATTTTAAAATACATATTTTGAATGGTCATACTTTACAATCAGCAGAACACCACATTGATTCTTTGACTCTAGCATAAGAGCTATTGTAGTAGAAAAGGCCAAGATGTCCCTAAACTTCCCTAGCCAATATTTCAGCATGTTACAGAGGTGGACACATACCATGGATCCATTGGTCCTACCATCTAACATCTGGAAGCTGCCAGTTAATAGTGATCAATTGGCCTCTTTAAGTTGCAAATTAGAAGCTAGCTTAAAGATGACATTCTGCAAGTTAGCAGCACAATTCTTCAGTATGTGAATAGCTCTTATACTAATGCCAATTATGTGGTACTGTGTACCCAAAACTATTACACATGGGTTCAGTAACCAAGTGGTAGGAAAAAAAGGAAGTAGGAATGATGATATTTATCTCACCTAATTAGTCCCATTCTGGGAATTTGTGCTTTTCATCCCTCAACTTAAGTATTAAAAAGTGCATTCCTTGGTAAAGTATCTAGTAGTTCAATTTCTATCTTTTATAATTTATCTGGTTTTTGTAAGAGTCAGACTGGGGAAGTAAACGTGCCTACGTATCACCTTTTCATTTTTTAATTATTTGAAGATTGTACCACATAAGAGACATGAAACCTGGAATATGATCCTATAATTTTCTTATTTTGATGGGTTTCAGTTTCTTTGTGTAGAAAATTTAAGGCTTAGATATTAGTGGTGGTTTTAAAACTATGATTTTAATGAAAGTTTTATTCCTTTTGTTGAACTGAGTATTCAGACTCTTAATCCAAATGATTTTTGTTTGTTTTTGTTTGTTTACAAACAAATTAAGCTAATAAATAAAATGTGCTCAATTTTGTTTTGTTTTTTTGTTTTGTTTTGTTTTGTTTTTGCGGTACGCGGGCCTCTCACTGTTGTGGCCTCTCCCGTTGCAGAGCACAGGCTCTGGACGCGCAGGCTCAGCGGCCATGGCTCACGGGCCCAGCCGCTGCGCAGCATGTGGGATCTTCCCAGACTGGGGCACGAACCCGTGTCCCCTGCATCAGCAGGCGGACTCTCAACCACTGCGCCACCAGGGAAGCCCTCAATTTTGTTTTTATCCCCTAATATTTTTGTCTTTAAAACATTAGGATTCAGTTCTTCTGCCTATTTTAGATCATTAGATAGTGTTATCTGACTTGCAAAAATTGTATCCATGATTGTCACATGGATGTACTACATCAGTAATGTATGATGTTCTCTAATGAACCCTGTGACCTCTAGTATCTTTACCTCATGATCAGTTTTGAGGACAACTAAAACTCATGATCACCAAGGTCCTTTCCAGCTTTAAATTTTAATAAGCGTCATCTGTTACCATCTTTCATATTTTCTTATATCACCTGCTAGTGCTATTAGTCCCCCTAATGTAATGGCTAAAGACTTCTGTATATTTATTTGTGGGAATAATAGTGCAAAGTGCCTATTTGAATAAGTCACTCATGGATTTATCATCCTAAGTCTCAACAGTTTTTCAGACAGTGGGACATTTTTATATAGAAATACAGCAAAAATTTTCTTTCCTATACTCAGACAAAATAGTTTTTAAGGTATCTAGTATCATTTGTATTTGGATTGAAGTTTTCAAGAAGCCTTTATAAGATTTACTGAGAAAGTGATTATAATAGATTGCCTTTTCTATGACTATATATATATAATTATATATAATATATACACATATAATCTTCATATTCACTTAGCTTTAAAAGGGCTGAATAGATTTCTCTTAATCGTATTCAGCAAATATCTTCTAGTCCCTACATTGAATCATACAATGCACTATATGAGGGGAATAAAATGGCAACTAATAATATAATCCTTATTCTAATGAAATTTAAAGTCTCAGGGGAGAGATATTAATTTAAATGTAAAATAGCTCTGACCAGTGCTTTGAAGAAAATATTCAGGGTTCAGTAAATGTCTATAAGAGGACTCCTGGCCTCATCTGAGGGGTTAGAAGGGCTTCACAGAGGAAGTGACATGTCTATTGAAATTTGAAGAATGAGTGGGAGTTAAGTAGAAAAAGAGGTGAAAAGCTTTTAATACATAGAGAATGTCAAGTGAAGGAGCCAAGGGGTGTAAGGAGCGTGGCACCTTTGAAAGCCAGTGTGGGTAAAGTGCAAGTTCAAGGAAGAAGTCAAGGAAGTCAAGGATGTGAAGCTGAAAGGGTGAGAAGAAGCCAAACCATGCATGAGGCAGAGACTCACATATGATGGCCTCAAAACCTGTCCTCCCTCTCAGGAACCTATTCCCACTCCCCTGCAATCCAAACCATAGGGACACATTCCATTGTGTTTAGTGTGCACCCTCTTGTTTGTATGTATGCTTGTAAAATATTATCTATTTCTGGCTTACGTGTATCATGATAGAGGTTCCTTTCTCTTTTTCACTTCGTTTTTCACTCTGCACTCTGTTTTTAAACCCATCAATATCGCTATGTGTACATCTCACCCACTACTTCTAGATACTGCATGATACTCATCACATAATAAAGTGCATTTCAAATATTTTATCTGCACACTCTGATAAAGATGAATACTTCACTTTAGCATCCTATTACCATAATTGTGATTTATTAAATATTCATGTATAGGTCCCACCATGGATATGTGTAAGATATTTCTTTAAAATACATATGGATAAAATAAATTCCTGGATAAGAGAACATGGTAAATTGCAAAAAACGGCCACAAATTCTCCCTCTTATTTGTAAATAATTTATATCATTCTCCAACCCTTGAATCCTTGCTGGCCTTGTAACTTGCTTTGGTCAATGGGACAATAATAAATGTGATGCAAGCTATACTTTTAAAGCATTTGTATATTAGGCCTTGCTCTATTGATGTTTTGGACACTTTGCCATACGAGCAAGCCAAAACTAGCCTTATGGGTTGTGAGAGGTCTATAGTCTAGTCACCAGACTCACCCCAGCTGGCAGCAAGCCAACTTGCAGATGTTGGGCAGAATAAATGACCCCCCAACTGATTGCAGATACATGAATGAGCCCAGCTGAGGTTACCAAAGAAAATTCCCAACTGAATCCAGTTCAGTTATAAACTAAATAAGGATGCTTTTTTGAGCCATTGTTTTGGGTGTTTTAAACTGGTTTATTTTTAACGCAATAATAGATAACATACAGAAATGGATACCTGAAACTGGAGTGCCACTGTAAGAAAAGCCTAAAATTTGGGCAGAGGCAGAAAATGTAATGAGGAAACGTCTAAAGCAGATTGGAATTGTGACAATGCATGATATATAGCTGCAGAGCAATAAATATAACACCTGCAATAACTTGGGAATTAGGAAATGTACCTAATGAATTGTAGAACTATGTAAGGTGATTTCTATGCAGAATGTTGAAATGTCAGTTGGATTTCTCCTGCTGCCTGTGTTAAGATACAGGATAAAGATGGATTAAATCAGGGCTCCTTGACCTCAGCACTATTGACATTTGGGATGATAAGTCTTTGTTTGGAGACTTATCCTGTTTATGATTATCAGGATCGCTGGTCTCTGCCCACTACATGCCAGTCACACACCCACCCCCAGCTGCAACACCAAAAATGTCTCCAGACATTGCCAAGTATCTCCTAAGAGGAAAAATCACTCCTGCTTGAGCACCACTGAGCTAAGTAAAGAAAATTTCAGTCTGTAAGCAGATTGTAAAGGGAATATTGCAAGTTCTGCAATTACTGGACTGAAAAACAAAAGTGTTTCTCATCCCCAATCTTAACAGCCAGGAAAAGATTCTCAAAATGAAACAAGGTCTGGCATCAAAGATCCCATTAGGCATGTGTCTGTAAGACCTTATGATAACACCTTTAAAAGTTTTAAAGTGGTACCTTGTACACACTCTCAGCTAAGCAACATTTTAAGAGTCTTAAGGGTCTTATTCTAAAGAAGTACAATATTCTGTGATAACCTGCATGAGAAAAGAATCTAAAAAAGAATGAATATATGTATATGTATAACTGAATAACTTTGTTGTGCACCTGAAACTAACACAACATTGTAAATCAACTATACTCCAATAAAATTTTTAAAAAAGAAAAAAGAAAAGAAGTACAACTTAGGGAGGTTTTTATTGGAAAGGACTGTGATGTTTTACTGAATGGAGTAGGCTATTTAGTGTGGTATATAGAGCTTTTTAATTTCATATGAATTTTAGAATTTCTATACAAAAATAATAAAAATTATTTTAATTTGATTGCTTAATAAATTAAGTTGGAGGGAATAGGCATATATATAACATTAAATCAGAATCGTTCCATCCAAAAGGATGTAATATATATATATGTTTATCATATTTTCTATATTACTTACTTGAGTTTTAAATTTTTCACTTTAAACATCTTATACATAATTATAAAATTAATTCCTACACATTTTATAATTTTTTATATTACCGTGAATGGTTTCTTATTTTTGTTATAGACTAGCTACTGCATGGTGCTTATCACTCTATGAATTGTGTCTGCTTATTTTTAGTAAAATGCTATTGAATTTCATGATTGATCTAATATCTCTCAACCTTGCTGAGTTATCTTATTTGTTGTAGCAATTTGCTGATTCTATTGGCTTTTCAAAGTAGATGATGTCACCTGCCAAAAATGAGAGTTCTATGTCTTTTGTTCTGATTCCCTTAGCTCTTATGGTTTGTATTTTGTTTTGTTTCTTTTTCTGACTTATTGCTTTGGCTAAGTCTTCCATTCCTCTGTTACCCAGTGACAGTGATAATTGGTATATCTCTCCATTTCCCAAACTTGAAGACACTGTTTTGGTTTTTTTCTCTGTTAAGGATACCTCTTCCAGAAGTTTCTGAAATACAACTTTTAACATGTTTAAAAAATATCCTTTATTCCTACCTTTCTAATATTTATTATCATAAATAAGTTATGAACCTTCAGAAGCTTTTTGTTCTTCATTGATTTATCATAATATACTTTTCTTTGTTCTATTAATATGGTGATTCATTTGTGTATGTTTTCTAACACTGAATCATCTCTGAATTCTGTATTAGTTGCCCAAGCTGCCATAAGAAAATACATAGACTGGGAGGCTTAAACAGCAGACATTTATTTTCTCACAATTCTAGGGGCTAAAAGTCCCTGATCAAGGTGCTGGCAAATTTGCTTTCTGGTAAAAGTTCTCTTCTTGGCTTGCAGATGGCTATCTTCTCACTGTGCCCTCAAATGATCTTTACTCTGCAGGTGCTAGAGAGAGCTCTCTGGTGTCTCCTCCTTCTATAATAAGGACGCTAATCTCATGGGATTAAGGCCCCACCTTTAAGAAGTTATTTAACCTTAATTACCTCTCTAAAGGCCCTTTCTCCAAATATGATTACACTGGGCGTTAGGGCTTCAACATATGAATTTTGAGGGAATTCAATTTAGTCCAAAATACTAGCTAAAACCTATTTGATTGTGTTGTATTTTTAAGATGATAGGATCTGATTCACTAATATTTCATTTATAATTTGATGATTTTATTTATAATTCATAAATGAAATTGACTTATACTATACTCTTCTTGTATAGTTCTTACCTGGTTTTAGATTCAAGATTATTCTCTCCCTAAAATTCCCTGAGCAACATTCCTTTTTATTTGTTTTGTTTTTAATTCTGGAAAAAATTTATAAGGTAAAAATTAACTATTACTTGAAAGTTTATGTAATTTTCTCAAAAGAAATCTTTGGGGCTGGTGTTTTTTTGAGAGAGAAATTCCTGAATTTCAATTCAGTTTCTTTAATATTTGTCTTTTTAAGTATTATATTTCTTCTTATGTCACTTTGGCAATTTACACATCTCTACTAATATATCTAATTCATTTAAGTGTATATCTATTTTTATATTTATTACTTTAAAAGTATATATTTTAATTTAAAAGTTCATTTTTATTTTAGTGTCTGTATTGTATCTTTTAATTACTTGTGCTCTCTCTTCTCTCTCTTTTCTTCTCTCACTATTTATCCCTACAAATTCAGAAGTTACAAAATGACTACTCTTACATTATCTGATAAAATACTTGTACATAAAATATACAAAGTGCTTGAAAGTCAACAATAAGAAAACAAAAACCAAACTAAAAGTGGGAAAACGTGAGCCATGGCCGCTGAGCCTGCACGTCTGGAGCCTGTACGTCTGGAGCCTGTGCTCCACAACGGGAGAGGCCACAACAGTGAGAGGCCCGCCTACAGCCAATAAATAAATAAATAAATAAATAAATAAATAAAATAAAAAATGTGGGCAAAAGTTCTAAACATGTACCACACCAGAGAATGTATGCAGATGGCAAATAACCATATGAAAACATACTCAACAACATTTGTCATCAGAGAATTTCACATTAAAACAACACTGATATATACTGCATGCAACTGATATACTGCATGCAAATAAAATGGCTAAAATTGAAAAAACTGACAATACCAAATGCTGACCAGAGTAACAGAAACTCTCATTCATTGCTGGTAAGAATGCAAAAAGATAAAGCCACTTTGAAAGATTGATTGAAAGATTCTTCCAAAGCTGAACATAGTCTTATCATAGGAGCCGGCAATTGTGTGCCTAGATATTTACCAAACTGATCTGAAATCTTATGGTCACACGAAAACCTGTATGTGAATGTTTACAACAGCTGTATTCATAAATACCCCAAAATGGAAGCTACCAAGATGTTCTTCAATAGGCAGTAAGAAAACTAAATACATAAAGAAACAAATAATTCTCATGGCTTAGCAAAATGCAAGTTTATTTCTTATGAAACGCCTAATGCAGATTAGAAATAATTCTCTTCTATCTGGTGGCTTAGGGATCTATGCTCAGTCCATCTTGTGACAGTATTATCTCATCGTCCTCACCACCATTGTACATGTCTTCCCCAATTAGGAAAGCAAGAGGTGAAGAAGGAACATTGTTTTCTGTTGCTCTGATTGACAAACTATCTGCCATAGACACCATATTTTTAAATCTTCTCTTTTTGACTTAATTAGAATGTAAAACTCCTGAATACATTCAATGGATTTACCCTGTTTTAGGGAAATTTCATTAGAAATGTCTAAATGCCACTTTCAATTTGACCTTTATAAGGACCACAGAGACATATATTAAGAACATTTCCACCCATAGTTAATTTGTCTCTCATTCAGGGTTAACACAATTCTTATCAAAATCCCAGCAAGATATTTTGTAAATATAAACAAAATATTCTAAAAGAATATATGGAAAGGTAAAGGAACTAGATGCTGAAATAATTTGGAAAAAGAAGAGTAAAGTGGGATAAATCACTCTACCCAATTTCTAGACTTATATAGGTACAGTAATCAAGACTGTATGGTATTAGTGGATATACAGATACATAACTCAATAAATTATATTATATTCTAATAGCACAGAAAACCCAGAAATGAACCTGCAGAAGTGTGGCCACCTGATTTTTTTGACAAATGTGCAAAAGCACGTCAATGTAGGAAGAATAGACTTTTCAACAAATGGGTGTTGGAACAATTATATCCATAGGCTAAATAAATAAACAAAATGAAATGAAAACCTTACCTTATCATACTTTATTCAAAAATTAACTCAAAGTGGGTCATAGATTTAAATATAAAATGCAAAGCAATAGATCTTTAAAAGTTAAAATAGTAGAAAAGCTTGAGGATCTAGGGCTTGGAGAAGATTTCTTACACATGACACCAGAAGCACAATAAATAAAGTAAAATAATTGACAAGTAGGACTTCATCAAACCAAAGTTTTACTCTGTGAAAAACCCTGTTAAGAGGATTAAAAGACAAGATATCAAGTGGAAGAAAATATTTGCAAACCACAACTGTGACAATAGGAACCATATCTAGAGTATGTAAAGAATTCTCTAAGCTAAAGCGTACATAAATCAAACAAGTCCATATAGAATATGGGCAAAAGATGTAAAGAGATATTTTGCAGAAAAGTATATGCAGAAGGCTAATAAGCACATGATAAGTTTCCAAGATCATTAACTTAAAAGAAGCGCAAATTAAGGCGATGATGAGATATCACCACACACCTATTAGAGCAGCTACAATTTTAAATAAAACAAAACAGTGATAATACTAAATGCTACTGAGGATTCAGATAAACTATATCTCATACATTGCTGGTGAGATGCAAGTAAAATGATACAGCCAAGCTGGAAAACATTTTGGCAGCTTCTTGAAAAGCTAAACATACACTTAACATATAACCCAATGACTGGCCTCCTAGGTTTTTATTCCAGAGAAATGAAAACCTATGTCCACAGAGATACTTGTACACAATTGTTCATAGCAGTTTTATTTGCAAAAGCCAAAAAGTAGAAAGACCAAAGTATCTCTCAATAAGTGAAAAGTTAAGAGTAACTGTCCTACACCCATACCATAGAATATTACTAATAAGTAACAAGTAATTATCTATTGATACCTGCAACAACTTGGATGGATCTTAAAGGTACTATGCTGAGTGGAAAAAGCCAGTCTCAAAAGTTACTAGCATATGATTTTATTTATATAACATTCCGGAAATGACAAAATTATAGAGTTGAAAGATACTGGGGCTTGCCCCCTGTTAGGAATGGTCAGCTGGGTATAAGTTTGATTATAAAAGAATATCATGAGGGGAATTTTTGTGCCATGGAATAGTCCTGTATATTATGATGTTGGTTATACAAATCTACATATGTGACAATGACATAGAATTATACACATACATTATATCGATGTCAAATTTCTTGGTTAGATATTGTATTGCAATTAGTAAGATGTACCCATTGGGGGAAACTGGGTGAGGAGTACAAGAGTCTTCTCTATATTATATCTGCAACTTCCTTTGAATATATAATTATTTCCAAATTAAAAGTTAAAGAGCAAACAATAAAATTCAATACAGAAAGAAAAATAAATAAATCTGAAAAATTCTACACGACTGGAAATGTATTTGCAGTGCTCTTTCGGAGAAATTCCAGAGGTTAACAGCAGTTGAAAAATTAAAAGAGTTATTGGATCTGAGAACTTTAAAAGGATTATTTTCTAAGCATTTGCTTTGGAATTTTATATAATTGTAGAGCGTTATTTCATATTCTATGTCAAATCCTATTATTATTGAAAAAGTATCAGTTGATCTTTAATTATAAGAATTACAATTGAAACTGCACCAGTATTTTATTTATTTATTTATTTTTGGCGGTACGCGGGCCTCTCACTGCTGAGGCCTCTCGCGTTGCGGAGCACAGGCTCCGGATGCGCAGGCTCAGCGGCCATGGCTCACGGGCCCATCCGCTCTGCGGCATGTGGGATCTTCCCGGACCGGGGCACTAACCCGCGTCCCCTGCATCGGCAGGTGGTCTCTCAACCACTGCGCCACCAGGGAAGCCCTGCACCAGTATTTTAAAATTTATTACTGAAATACATATTTTATAAATTTAAGCAGATCATAATCAAAATTTACATGCATTTTCCTTTGGAAAATCAAATCACATTTGCAACAATTTAATCAATATTTGAAAATTCAACATTTATATGAAATCAAAATGATCAGTAAACCCAAATCAGAGGAACATATCTATAAATGTATTAACTCAAGGATTAAAAGTCATAACACACTCAAGACAACACAGATGTTGCACTAAAAATGCAACATCCATCATAAAAAGTGGAGGGATTCCTAGTATCTGTGAATACACATGCAGATAGGAGCTTTGCAACATCGCCAGGCATTGTGTGACAGCTGGTCTTAGCATAATGCTGAATAAAATCTTTAGTTAAATTTAACTATGTGCTTTTTTTTAGGAAATGATTATCAAATGTCTGTAATGTTAATAAATCTCTTAGTAGATTAATAGTGAGTAGTTCTTTCTCTTACTAAAAGGGAACATCTGTGGGATTTCATGCCACTGACTGTGACAACTGAAGCAATAATTTCCGTTTTTGTTTCTTAAATCTAACAATTCATTTATGATGCCTTCATAAAAAATTATGTGAATTTCTAAAACTATCTTGAATATGAAAGTCCCAAATTAAGACCAGTAGAAATTATATATGATATGGTAAAAGTTTGATTACATGTGTAGTCTGACCATTTTCTCTACTTTTATGGTTTCCTATCTTTCTTAGTGCCCCTTGACGATTGCCTCATTTTATATCCCTCTCTTTCTAAGTATTAGAGTGTAAGCTTAAACTTATTACTGAAAACAAGGAGGAAACATTTGTTCTATTTACTATTGCTCTCTGAGACCAATTTATTCTTTGTTTTCTAGCATCCAGTAGAAATTTAACTCTATTTTCAAAAATGAATCTATCCTTGTGCCTAATCTGTGCTCATACTATCAAACTTTTGTTTATCAGTAACTACTAAAAATCTGACTTTGTCTTACTCAAAGTGAGTAAGCTAAAGCTGATAGGGAATATTAAACTATTAATAATTATGTTGTGTTCTACAGTTCATAAAGTGCTTTTTGCACATCATAATTTGTCTAACTATTACCTTTAAATCCAGTCTGTAAGGTGGAACTTTATAGATGAAGAAACAGGCTCAGAGGGTCAGCTCACTTGGCCAAGCTCCTTTAAGCTCCAGGCTGATTTTTCTACATCAGTGGTTCTCACGGTGCAGGCCCCAGACGGGCAGCCTCAGCATCACCACAGAACTTCTTAGAAATGCAAATTATCGGGCTCCACCCAGACTCACTAAATCAGAATCTCCAAGGTGGAGCCCAGCCATCTCTTTTACTAAGACCTCCAGGTGATTCTCATGCACACTCAAATTTGAGAAATGTTTGCTTTGCACCACAACTGTCTATTTGTTGACTGGTCCAAAGTTGCCCTGCCTGGTGAGCCAGGGGTCTCAGTCAAGGGCCAAGTGCTCTTTCTGATACATAAAACTGAGGCTAAACTAAAAAACGAATATGGTCCCTGAACCATAAAGATAAAAGCTAAGGTCATAGCTATTGACCTAAGACTGTAAAATCAAGAAGCATACACTGTACTGTCGAGAGAAGATTGTCCTTCAACCTTGAAGAAAATATCTTAGGATTAATAAGCAGAGACAATACTATTATATACATCACATAGTCAAGTAACAGAACTTAGAATCTCAACTGGTGGGATGGCCAACAATATATATCCACCCAGAAGAGCTGAACACTCTTCAGAAATGGATCCATAATTTGGCGTGGAGAAAAGATAGTAAATACAGATCACCTACTAGGCACCAGCCATTTACAAGTGTTATGTCACCTAAGCTCAAACAATCCTTCCTGGTAGGTATAATCCTGCCACGTTACCTTTAAAAACCTGGGGCTCAGAAAACTTAAATAACGCCCAAGATTCACTCAGTTAATGAGTGGTGAAATCACTATTCAAGTAAACATCTGGTTTTCTCAAAAAAAAAAAATCTGACTTTGTGAAGAGTTAATAATCTCAGATAACTGTGAACTTTATCTCTGGCTATATGTGAAAAAATATTCTATTTTTTAAAAATTTAAGTATGTAGTTAATAATTTAATATGTTAAGTATATATGTCTGAATTAAAGCTTTCAAATATATGTATATTTTTAAAATATCAGATGACAAAATTATGATACATGAACTTAAATATGGTTTTTCATCAAAAATTAAAAAGATGTAGAAAAGTCCTTTAAAATAACTACAGCTTAATGTTAAACTTGGCTTTTTACCTAGGCTGAGAAAAAAAAAGCTTACCTTATAAATAGTTTTTAAATTCTCTGATACATTATTTAGCATAAGTTACATTTACTGTTATTCATTTTATATATAAAGGGTTTATTTAAAAATCACATTTTATACTAATGTTCATAAGGAAATCTAAAATACTAAATCAATAATGAAATAACAAGATTATATTTATTGAAATAATGCTGATGGTGATTTTAGGGATAATTTTGTTAATGGGAGAGTGATTCACTGTTAGTGTGATATTTAGACCTATTGAAATCATTAGGAATGGCTTACTGGATTCCCCAGAGCTTCTTAGTGTACTCTTTGACAGTTACTTAGAGACATCAATGTCTGCCAGTTATTTTCAAAGGAAATAGAGAGTACTAATGCATATCAAATTTGGTTAAAGGCAAAGAGGATTGGTACAAGTTTCTCTTTGTCTTTAAAATTCAACTTAGTGAAATCCTACAAGAAAAAAATTATTTCTAAACAGGAGTAAATTGATAGAATTATTTATAGTACATAACAAAGTAACACACATTAAAGAGAATTAATGCCATATACTTTTCACTAAATATGTCAAATAACTATAATAGGTAAAAATTTAGCATATGGTGTTCTGCTGGTGTGGAGCTGGATTAGATCATCAACTGGAAATTTGATAGGCTTTTCTGAGTGATTCTGAAATTTCATCTGATAATTAGCAATAAATTTAAAACAAAATCCATGATTACCAATAATTATATGTAGCCTACATTATCATTTATCAGTTCAATCCCTTGTCCTTTTCCTTCCTCTTTTTATTTATTTATTTGTTTGTTTGTTTATTTATTGGCTGCATTGGGTCTTCGTTGCTGCGCGAGCTTTCTCTAGTTGAGGCGAACAGGGGCTCCTCTTCGTTGCAGTGCAGGGACTTCTCATTGTGGTGTCTTCTCTTGTTGCAGAGTACGGGCTCTAAGCACGCGGGCTTCAGTAGTTGCAGCACGTGGTCTCCATAGTTGTGGCACACAGGCTCTAGAACATGCGGGCTTCAGTAGTTGCGGTGCATGGGCTCAGTAGTTGTGACTTGCAGGCTCCAGGGCTCGTGGGCTTCAGTAGTTGTGGCGTGTGGGCTCTAGAGTGCAGGCTCAGTAGTGGTACATGGGCTTAGTTGCTCCGCGGCACATGGGATCTTCCTGGACCAGGGATCAAACCCGTGTTCCCTGCAACGGCAGGCAGATTCTTAAGCACTGCACCAACAGGGAAGTCCTCCTTCCTCTTTTTTAAAAATAATTTATTTAAGTATAGTTGACATACAATATTATGTTTCAGGGGTACAACATAGTGATTTGATATTTATATACATTATGATTGATTACCACGATAAATGTAGTAGCCATCTGTCACCATACAAAATTGTTGCAATATTATTGACTATATTCTCTATGCTGTACATTATATCCCTGTGATGTATTTATTTTATAACTGAAAGTTTGTACCTCTTAATCCCTTCACCTATTTTGTCTAACTTCCTACCCTCCTGCCCTCTGGTGACCACCAGTTTACTCTGCATCTATAAGTCTATTTCTGTTTTTCTTGTCTGTTGTTTTGTTTTGCTTTTTAGAGTCCATATATATGTGAAATCATACAGCATTTGTCTTTCTTTATCTGACTTATTTTATTTACCATAATATCATCTAGACCACTAATGTTGCACAAATGGCAAGATTTCATTCTTTTTTATGGCTGAGTAACATTCTCTATATATTAATATATTATATCTACTTTATCCATTCATCCACTAATGGACATTTAGGTTGCTTCCATATCTTGACCATTGTAAATAATGCTACAATGAACGTAGTGTTTCCTTTAGTGTTTTCGAATTAATTTTTTTTTCAGATAAATACCCAGAAGTAGAATTGCTGGATTGTATGATAGTTCTATTTTTCTTCTTTTTTTTTTTTCCTGTACGCGGGCCTCTCACTGTTGTGGCATCTCCCATTGCAGAGCACAGACTCTGGACACACAGGCTCAGTGGCCATGGCTCACGGGCCTAGCCGCTCCACGGCATGTGGGATCTTCCCGGACTGGGGCACGAACCCGTGTCCCCTGCATCAGCAGGCGGACTCTCAACCACTGCGCCACCAGTGAAGCCCTATTTTTCATTTTTTGAAAAACTTCCATACTGTTTTCCATACTGGCTGCACCAATTTACATTCCCCTAACAGTGCAGAAGTGTTCCCTTTTCTCCACATTCTCCACATTTCTTGTCTTTTGGTAATAGATATTCTGACAGGTAATGAAACAGGAGGGAAAGGTGCAGGGACAACCTTTAAAAGAATGACATAGCCCAAGGACATGACATAAACTGATTACAGTAAGTCCCCTACGTATGAACCTTCAAGCTGCGAACTTTCAAAGATGAGAACATGCGTTCCATCAATGTCAGGCATGAGTGAAATTGCAGCTTGCCCTCTGTCTCCTATTGCTGATGATCCTTCAGCTCTACCATCTCCCACCTCCTTCCCCTCCTCCAGTCAGTAACTCTTCTTGCCTGTTCACTCGATGTCAGCCCCTGTATGCGAGATGTTGTACTGTACTACTGTACTTTTCAAGGTACTATACTGTAAGATTAAAAATGTTTTCTTTATTTTTGTGTTTGTTTGTTTTTTATGTATTATTTGTGTGAAAAGTATTATAAACCTATTACAGTACAGTACTATATAGCCGATTGTGTTAGTTGGGCACCTAGGCTAACTTTGTTGGACTTATGAAAAAATTGGACTAATGAATGCATTCTTGGAATGCAATCGTTTGTATGTATGTAGGGGACTTACTGTAGAACCAAATAGGTCCAAGATGGCGGAAGATTCGACTTCCAGTAGACCTTGAGCCTCATTATATGCTCATTGTAATATATTAGCATGCTAAATGACAAACCCACAAGCCCCATGACAGAGGCTAATGGTAAAAGGCCAAAAAGTGGACGGTGGCCTGATTCCTGGAAATCTCCACCCCTTCCCTGAAATAGTTGGAATAATCCTTCCACTTATAAGCCTATGAAATTACCCAGCCCATAAAAACTAACCACACCATATTTCGAGGCTCTCTCAACTTATGAGCTGGCTCACACTCTGTGGAGTGTGTTCCTCTCTAAATAAATCCACTTCTTACATATAATTTTGTCTCTCACTGGATTCTTTCTGCAATGAGACATCTAGAACCCCAAATTCACCTGGAACAGTATGAAGTGATATCTCATCATGGTTTTGGTTTGTACTTCCTTGATGATTAGAGATGCTGAGCATCTTTTCATGTTTCTGTTGGACATCTGTATGTCTTCCTTGTAAAAAAAGTCTATTCAGGTCCTCTGCCCATTTTTAAATCAGATTGTTTGGTTTTTTGCTATTGAGTTGTGTGAGTTCTTCATATATTTAGGATATTAACTTCTTATCAAATATATAATTTGCAAATATCTTCTCCCATTCAGTAGGTTGCCTTTTTGTTTGGTTGACAGTTTTCTTTGCTGGGTGAAAACTTTTTTATTTTTATGTAGTCTCATTTGTTTATTTTCTTTCTGATAGTTACTATTAGGGTATAGAAATGCCAGATTTATGTACATTAGTTTTGTATCCTGGAATTTTACTTAATTCATTTATTAGTTCTAATAGATTTTTAGTAGTGTATTTAGGGTCATGCCATCCTCAGATAGTCACAGGTTTAATTCTTCCTTTCCAATTTTGATTCTTTTATATTTATATCTGATTGATGTGGATATGTTGTATGTTTCCAATACTGTGTTGAATAAAAATGGCAATAGTGGGCATCCTTGTCTTGTTCCTGATCTTAGAGGGAAAGCTTTCAACTTTTCACTATTGAGTGTTTTGTTAGCTGTGGGTTTGTTATATATGGCCTTTATTATGTTGAGGTATGTTCCTCCATGTGCACTTTGTGGAGACTTTTTATTATAAATAGATGTTGAACTTTGTCAGATGCTTTTTCTACATCTATTTAGGTAGTCATATGATTTTTATCCTTCATTTTGTTAATGTTTTGTATCACATTCATTGATTTGTGCATATTGAACCTTCCTTGCATTCTGGGATAAATCCTACTCGATCTTGGTATATGATCCTTTTAATGTATCGTTGAACTTGGTTTGGTAATATTTTGCTGATGAATTTTTTATCCATTTCATCAGTGATATGGATCTGTAATTTTCCTTATTTGTGTGGTATCTTTATCTGTTTGCTATCCTAGTAGAATGTGTTTGGAAACATTCCCTTATCTTCAATTTTTTGGAAGGGTTTGAGAAAGATAGGTATCAACTCTTTTTTAAATGCTTCAAAGAATTCACCTGTGAAGCCATCTGGTCCTGGACTTTTGTTTATTAGGAGTTTTTGATTACTGATTCAATTTCAGACTAATGATTGTTCTGTTCAGATTTCTTTTTCTTCCTGATTCAGTCTTGGAAGATTGTATGTTTCTAGGAATTTGTCCATTTCTTCTATTTTGTCCAATTTGTTGACATATAATATTCATAGCAATCTCTAATGAACATTTTTCATTTCTGTGGTTGGTTGTAACTTTTCCTCTTTTATTTCTGATTTTACTTATTTGGCTCCTCTCTTTTTTTAATGATTTTTCATGAGTCTGGCAAAAAGTTTATCAATGTTGTTTATATTTTCAAAGAAACAGCTCTTTGTTTTACTGACCCATATCTTAAAAGTAAGGACTTATATGTCTTTCCTTTTAGAAATTTTTCTCTCTCTTTTAAGTCCCTGGGGAATAGTTTATCTTATCTATATTCAATGATAAAGGTGACTGCTAAATATATACTTTCTGGCATCAAAACGATGAAAGAAAATGGTATGATTTTAGCTAAAGGAGTAAAAATCCAACCAGAAAACAATTAACAGTATTCAGCTATTTTACAATAAGCAATGCCAAGCTGTTGTTACTCATAGTGGTTAAATTATGTGATTGCACCTAATAAGCAATTAGTGCAATCTCAAGTGTGTTATTCTGAATGTAAGAAAAATACCCTTTTATAATTTTGAGTTTATGTATGGTCACGATTAATTTTTGAAGAGAAAACAATGCAGGTAGGAGTTTACTAACAATTTATTTTTGCATAAAAATTCTGAATGTTTGTAACTACTTTCATTGACAGTAAGGAAAAATTTGAACCTATCTCCAGTGCCTATACTTCAAGTAAGTATACTGGATCAAGTAGGAATTTACATTTATTAGTTTCAAAAATACCAAATTGTTTTATCTGTCATTTCCTTCTCAACTCTACTGAAGCCAGATCATTAAACAGTAACAATATGGTCACAAAAATTAACAACAAACAAAAAGCAAAAAGATGGAGTGTGGAGGCTTTCTGGAAATGTTGGTAGAACCAGTTGCCTAAATTGACAGTTACCAAGCACAAATATAGCCTCAGGTTGTGCAAAGAACAAGGATGTGTGTAAATACTCAGTTTATACAATGTGTGCTCCTTGTGGCAGATAAGACCAATTCATTTGCCAGTATCTCTGCTCATGTCCTTCTCTCTGGGCATCCTTCTGTGTCTATCAAAGTCTGAAAACATCCTAGTCACTAGGAATGATCAGCTGGCTTCCCACTGGGATCAGTGATAGATTTTCTCTGTCAATTTTCTTTAGAACAATAATATATTAAGTAAATATTCCTATGGCTTTACAAATCCAAAGTCCTCAGAAATGGTCTTCCAAAATAATACAGAAAAAGGACTAGCATTTATACAATGCCCTTAGTTGTTTGTTTGTTTGTTTGTTTTAAATCACATGTATTACCTAAGGGTTTCTACTGCAGGAAAAACCAACTATGTAACAAACTGCTTAGAAAAAAGGTAAATTTTCAAGAAATACTAGTAAGAATTATTTAGTCTTGGAAAAGGGATATTTTCCAAAACTATCTATCTGAATGCCTTCAGCACTCCTCTGATTCAAATTTCCTTCAGACTCACTCAAATATTAAAATTCTCTTCAAAATCTTCTGAAGCTATCTTCTAAGTCATTGTGCATTTACTTGGAGCTTAATTATAGTATAGTATGTATAACCATAAAAATATAGCCTTTGTGGTGATGTGTACTTCATCGAACACATATCATTTTCATTTGTACAAAATGATTAAAGGCCAATATGTTTTGATTAACTTAAAAATAGCCAATTTTTAATAATTAGGGAATATAAGCAGGTATAAAATCATATTAAAAATATTTCTGACTTCCACAGACTATTCATAGTGTCTTGTAATATTATAAATAACTATTTTTAGCATCAATTACCATTTTCTACAATTATAAATAACTATTTTTAGCATCAATTACCATTTTCTACAAAGGTTAAAATAAAATATTACTGTTAGAATTTCCCTTTTATTTTTATTAGATTTAGAGTTAATGACAGTTCTCTAATATTTTAAAACTAAGATTCTGTTACAATATAAAAAACAGAAGCCATTGCAGTTTTGATGTGCTTAAGATGATATATTTTAGAAAACAGACACTCACACTTTGAAAGTAACTGCAGTGCCAGCCATAGAACGGAAGATGCTTTACAAAGGTATATCAATGCCAATATGAATGTAATGTACTGTTCACAACACATCATAGGAGTCCGCAGATGGCCACAAGAATTAGGCTAACATCCAACTAGTCTCACAAAGCTTACTGAAATTAGCAGGAAATGTATTTATCTTCTCAGTCAATTCATGTTTAGTTAAAACCATACAATTTCCTACTATAATTTTCATTCCAGAAAGTATATATTTAGTATCCATGTTTCTCATTT
Source organism: Grampus griseus (assembly GCF_964374135.1). Lineage (NCBI taxonomy): Eukaryota > Metazoa > Chordata > Mammalia > Artiodactyla > Delphinidae > Grampus > Grampus griseus. The sequence continues at coordinate 30,262,782 of NC_139003.1, read as the reverse complement.
AATATTAATGGTATAAAGTATTCTCCAGGGAATAAAAAAGAAAAATGGTGATTCTAAAGGGGAAGACATTTAAATCCTTACTTTTAAAATATGTGTCACTTCAGATGAAAAGTGTTCTTAAAAGGGACTTGGGAATAACTATTCTTTTTATAGAAAATAAGTTTAAATCAATATTACGGAAGATAGCCCTACATAACAGAAAATACTCAGATGAATGTCTTTCAGTATTAAAATATAATGATTTAAGGTTATGGATCAGTGACTAGAAACAACGGAGACCGCACACTCACGCTATTTGCTCCAGTCATGAGGAGAGCCTGCTACCTGAGCTCCAACTGCTAGGATGCCTTCCTATCAGGATCTTTGTAGAATTATGGGTGGTAGCTTTGAGCTAAAAATAATTCAAGATTTAGATTCTCCAGAGACCAACTTGCTTACTCACTATGCCGGGATTTGAGAAGTTCTGAATCATTTGTGCTGACAGGCTGTTGATTTGCTCTTTTCAGGTCTAGGGTTTGTTGTCTTAAGTGTTGTCAGATTTTTAATGATCTTGTTTTAATCCTCCAGGAACCAGTATGTAATTCTTTGGTTTGTAAGTGTCCTTCTCATGAATAAGGGTGATACTGTAGGAAGTTTATAATCTAGAGTTGGTTAAGGATAAAGTGGCACTGTTTTCTATCCTATTAACAACTATGATACTTGAAATTTCTAAGATGGGGTTCCTTATTTTGATAGAGTACTTAGTTTTTGTAGCATTTTTTTATTACCAGATGGTGCTCGGAATTATTTTCATAAGTTGAGATAATAAAGTAAAAATAAACATGAACTCAAGGGTTCATATGTTAGGCAATCAGAAGAATTTTGCAGCAATCATAGACCTGAGAGATATTGCTAATTTTTCTTGTGGAGGGAGCAGGGGTTCAGCTATCACTTTTGACAAAGGACCATGTCACAGTTTTGTGATAGTATATTACTTGAGAGTCATGTCTGGATAGTTGGGAAAAAATGAAAGGGATAACTTCAAATAGTAATTTGTGATGCTGGTTATACAATTATTGATTTTTGCCAGTTAAGAGCTTGGGGTCTGAGTTCAGATAGACCAAATTTCAAATCCTGGCTCCAGTAATGAACAGACCATGTGACACTTGAACATGTTATTTAACTGCTTCAAGACTAATTTATTTATTTATAAATATATGATAATAAAGATCAAAACCTCATAGAAGTATTGTGAAATTTAAATTGCACAATGCATGTGAAGTTTTAGCATAGTACATGATACATTTTTTTCTTGAAATTTATCTGCTGTTATTATTTTCATCATTACCATCCTCACCATGATTATTATTGTTATGACTTGTTCGTTTACTCCACTGTAAAATTACACTTAGTAAATTGTTCAGATAAGTTTCTCCATATTTGCTAAATTGAATAAAATATCAACATTGATTCCATTTTGTATGGAACTTTAGGATCAAGGAACCCCTTCTCCCTATCTAATATTTAGCACATTAGTAAATATCCAGTTTTTAAGGGACTGATGTATATAGGTCTGACATAATGACACCATGTGTGCTGGGCCTGATACCACTGGATAAAAATTGCATTCACAAGACACTTTAGAGATCAGTGTTAAGAACCCACATAACATAAATGATATGGGCAAAGAATATATAAAATTTGCACTATTTCCCACAGGATTTTGATTTAACTGGAAAAGCTAGCATTTCTTTTTTTTTATAAAGAAGGTAGCAAAAGCATATAACCTTAGCACTGACTCTGATGCAGTGATATTTGGAAAAGGAGAAGAGATCCATCATATTTGGAGGAAGATGAGGTTTCTCTTTGGGAATATAAAACAGGGGCTCGTTGTGACCGTAGCACAGACTGCCTAATGCACCCTAATCATTTTATGGTACTGCATGGAAAGTGAGGTAACTAGTTCCATCTCTGTGATTTATTAGATATGGGTATTGAATAAAATTCTTAATTTCTCAAAACTTTAGTATTTTTAGCTATAAGATGAGGGTAATCATATCTGACCTTCCTAGTTCACTAGGTTCAAATGACAAATTGTCAAAAATCAAATGAGATCAACATGTAAAAGTATATAAAGTACTATAGCTAATAGGTACAGTACTCTAATTATAACAGGTATGAGATTATTTTAACAGTTTAACAACTCAGGGTTTAAATAGAATTATACATACTCTAGATTATATATATTCTCTTCCATCTGTGCCCATTAACTTCTGTGTTTATTTGTTTAATTGTTCTCCCAATGTCTTTTTGTACACAGGGGAATTTAGTTTTCCCGTCTATATTTCATTATCTCCCTAGGTACAAGAATGGCCATAGGGAGGAGTCTGGTTTTCATATATTACTATCTTTCCACTCGGGCTTCCGCTGGAAGATTCATATCTTCTTCTAGCTTGTACTGTGATAACCCTGAGTCCTAGTAATATCTTACCATCCATATTTTCCTTCCCTCAAACCCAAGGCTTATACTTATTCTCTTGTTATCTCTCAGTAACTTCTCCTCTCCACTACAGAGAGCTGACATTTGGCTCTGGTTCTCACGTGGGGAGCTCAGAATTCTGAGAGGCTGCCTTCAGGCATTTACCTAGGTAACTTACTCAGTGATTGATTGCCAAAAAGGGTTTTGCTTCCTTAGTCCACCCCATTTGAATCCTTTGAGGAGTTTGAAGTTCCCTAAATTTTCTAGTTAAAGGAAGAAACTAGAGTGCCTTTTGAAATAATCACACTAATAAGGACACTTCCATTAAATTCCTGTCCTAATTTCCAGCTATCCTACAATCGAACTGACCTTTGCTTTTAAACCAGAAAAACTCTCTCTCAAATACATGTGATTTTCCCCAACCCCTGAGGGTGCACGGTAAATTGTAAGTTCTCTTTGTTCATGTATCGGATTTTTACTTTATCAAACCCAGGTTTTGAAACTGAAAAAACAAAAATGACCTTAATCTTTTCTCTGTGTGTAAATCATCCCATCTTGCTTTCAAAATTCCATTCTATATTAAGATTCCAAACATCTGGTTAGGAGATCAGTTGACTACTTTGTACTTTCTTGGTTTTTTCATATCGTCTTTCCTAAGGTGAATGAATACGTGCCCTTGAAGTGATGAATACCATTGACTCTTAAGAGGATACAAGGGCCATGTATTGGTTTGCTAGGGCTGCCATAACAAAGTACCACAAATTGGGTGACTTAAGTAACAGAAATGTGTTGTCTCACAGTTATGGAGACTAGAAGTCCAAGATCAAGGTATTGGAGGTGTTGGTTCCTTCTGAGAGATGTAAGGGACATCCATTCCATGACTCTCTTCTAGTTACTGGTGATTTGCTGGCCGTCTTTGGCATTCCTAGGTGCATCACCCCAATCCCTGCCTTAAGGTTTACATGGCATTCTCCTTGTGTGTGTGGCCATGTCCAAATCTCCCCTTTGTACAAGTACACCAGTCATGTGGGATTAGGGGCCCACCCTACTCCAGTATGACCTCATCTTAACTGATTACATCTGCAATGACCCTATTTCCAAATAAGGACACCTAATAAGATATTGAAAGTTAGGGCTTTAACATAAGAATTTTTAAGGGTTAAAATTCTCATAACAGGCCACAGGGACAAAAACTCTCTTAGTTAATACATCTACATTCTGTCCTGTCATGAATTATCCTTAATAGTTGCTCACTATACCTTTTTCCTTACCAATGTATGCTCTGTAATTCTGTAATTCTTTGCAATCTAATTTATAGCAAAAATGCTGGTTCTTACCCCTTATGTCCTCTTTATACACCAAGGGGAAAGGGTACTCATATGAATCTTTTAATGAGGAAGCTACACTTATCCACGTATATCTGTACAGGTGCTCTTAGGAAGAAAGGCCATAATAAAAATAAAAGCAATAAAGAATATATGATTCATGTTTCCACACAACAGATAAAAATTAGCTTTTGACTTCTTACTATTGAAAATTTCCTTTTTATATTCCTAGTATTTATTATGTAATAAACAGTAGCAACTTTTGGAAGAATAACATGTTCCTAGAGAAATTATCCTGCTTCTTTCTCATGATGTAAATACATCTAAACAAACTATTCAGTATATGCAGTTTGAAGAGTAAAAAGTTTATTAAGACTATAGCCATCCCAACAGGTTAAGGTAATATCTAATTGTGGTTTAATTAACATTTCCCTGATTAGTGATGTTGAGCAGTTTTTATATACCTGTTGGCCATTTGTATATCTTCTTTGGAAAAATGTCAATTCAGGACCACTGTCCATTTTTCAATTGGGCTAATTGTTTGTTGTTGTTTTTTTCTTTTTATTTTTTGCTATTGAGTTATATGAGTTCGTAATATATTTTGAATATTAAGCCCTATGAGTTATATGGTTTATAGACATTTTCTTCCATTCTGTAGGTTGTCTTTCATTTTTTGATTGTTCCCTTTGCTGTGCATATTATTCAGTCATTAAAAAATGAAAATCCTGTCATTTGCAACAATATGGATGAAACGGGAGTTCGTGATACTAAGTGAAATAAGCCTGTCAGAAAAAGACAAATACTTTATGATCTCACTTATACATGGAATCTAAAAATGTCAAACTCAGAGCCAGAGAATAAATGGTAATTACCAGGGGCTGTGGGGTGGGGAAAATGGAGAGATGTTGGTCAAAGAGTACAAATTTTCAGTTATAAGATGAATAAGTTCTGGGGTTATAATATCTAGTATGCTGACTATGGTTAATAATACTGTATTGTATACTTGAAATTTGCTAAGAGAATCACTCTTAAGTGATCTCACCACGTTAAAAAAAAAAAATTGTGGGACTTCCCTGGTGGTCCAGTGGTTAAGACTTCACTTTCCAATACAAGGGTGTGGGTTCAATCCCTGGTTGGGGAGCTAAGATCCCACATGCCTTGCAGCTAAAAAACTAAAACATAAAATAGAGGCAATATTGTAACAAATTCAATAAAAACTTTAAAAATGGTCCACATCAAAAAAATCTTAAAAAAAAAGTGGCTGTGTGAGGTGATGAATGTGTTAATTAGCTTGATTGTGGCCATAATTTTACAATGTATACATATATCAAATATCAAACAATCGTGTTGTACACCTTAAATATATACAATTTTTATTCGTCAGCTATTCCCTAGTAAAGCTGGAAAGATAATGAAAAAATAATTGAGTTTATTTAAAAAGTTAAAATAGGAGTTAACTCAGCTTTTGCTTTCAGCAATGTGTATATGTTACTCATTCTTCTTTAACCCATGATCTTGTTGTTAAAAAATAAAATTCTCATGCTCCTTCTGTATACTGTATTACCAAAAACAGTAGATCTGTGTTTTTCATTTACCTCATATAAAAGTATTTTTATAATGCTGTATAATTTTTCACGCTACATACACTATATATATGAGATATAAGGAGAGTATACTAGCCTCACCTCTCTCTGCCAACAATGGAGACTAATTTATAAAGAATATATGCTGGAAAAACAAAAGTTATATAGTCAAAAAAAATTGCTCTAGTATTTCTGAGGAGGCAGTGTGAAGTCAAAATATATTTTTAAATATTTCTGATTTTTCTCATTATTTTAACATTTGAATGAGAACTTGGATGCATATAGGATTCTAGGGTCATGGCACTGCTCCCAAGAATTATTATGATAACTCTCAATTATTTTCTTTTTAATTAATATTTTGAAGGAATAAATATGTGCCTAGCTTGATTTTTATTTTGTTGAAAGTAACCTAATTTTACTTATATGTATGGAATTTATTCTGGAAAAAAGTCAACTGGCAAGGAAAAAATTATGAAGATATTTGTTGCAGCTGTCAGAAAATAATGTTCCATAAGTATTTTCAAGTTACCTCACATTCAGGGCTTAATGAGCAAAGGTTACTGACAACTTATGTAAAGGATGACTGAAGGAAAAATGAGCCTTGGAAGGTAAAAATAGAGACCTTCTGAGAGATTTATAGACAGTCTCCCCTGGAGCCATTTGTTTACTTTTTAGGGGTTGTAAACCTAGAGACCTTCTCCTCTCTCCAGAGTATTTATTTATATTCCAGAGCAGACATCAATTTCTTTCCATCTCTAGAGAGGTAGATGTACCAGCCACCTACATAAGCTCCCAGTTTCATAGTTTTGGGGTTACTCTCTTGTGATACATACCCTGTATCTGCTTGCATCCCATCACCCTGTGGTGATTTGGAGCATGGGAACTGGCATAAGATATTCTGTGAGTAATTAGATGGCTCTCTCTGATCCCAGGGGACTCCTGATTGTGTGTGTGTGTGTGTGTGTGTGTGTGTGTGTGTGTGTGTATTATAGTAATGTATAATTGTAGAAGTAGAGTAACATCTCAGATCATTCTTTCATGGTTTCACACTGGCTAATTACAATGGATACAAAATTAAAAAGTATAAACCCTATAAAGTATGATCTAGATCTGTGCAAATCAGTAAAACTTGATAGCTCTGAAATGTAATGTAGTGAAAGAAAAAGTTACCAAATAATAGAGTTTGATGCAATTTACATTAAATGTAATTTGTGTTTGTAGTATTATATGAGAATATTCAAATCAGCTGCACAAAAGTAGAAAAACAAACAACTGATGACACACATAAGAAGTTAAGCAAATATAGAAAATAAACTGATGGATTATGAGATGTAAGCAATATCTCATAAGTTGTATTAAGATATATAATATCTAAACAAGTCAACAAGCTTGTGAGATGAATAGAATTCATAAATATGTTAAATACAATTGCAAGGTAGCAACCTTTAAGACATATTAAAGATAAATGGAATAATTCAAACAAATAAGAGTGCTACTTTTAAATAGAAATCAATGAAAAGATCAAGTCATAAGCTATGATAATGGCACCAGTAGGCTGACAGTTGTGATCTCTAAATTGGCCATCTATTTTTGACTCCCATTATGTTTCCATTTGGCCCCTCATGGATTCTGCCCAAGAGACAGATAAAACAAGTAATTGTTCAGTAGACTAGTTAGTGAGCTATACCTGTGACCAGGACTACTTTCCCTGGTATCTCTTTGACAGAGAAGGTATATTTGTGTTGACACCTTCATCATGTTGGGTTCCTTCCTCACACTTTAAATTTGGTCCCCATAAGACCACCATCAACTGGGAAGACTGACATGACAGAGGGTGATACACACACATATGCTGTGTAACCCAGGATTCGGGTAGTTTGGTTTTTCATCCTATCCCACCGCTTTGCCCCTGACTCTTCCTATATGTTTTTAACTGTTATATAAACAATGTGATTCAAGAATCTTAATTTGGCCTGAGAGCTGGTCTATTCCCATAACCTCTGAAATAGCTTGCCTGAGAATTTGCTTTGATCCTTCCATTACATAAAGATCATTTCTCATGTATCATTAAAATATAAAATAATACTATATATTATTTGTTGGTCATGTTTTATTATGTAAGAAAGGGGTATGGAAGAACATACTAAAAGCATTAAAATGGCTCTCATGAGGAAAAGGGTAGCAGAATGGATGAGGGTTCATACTGATAGGGAAACTTAACTTTATGTGTATTGTTCTCATTTCTAAGAAGGAAGATATATTACATGAGTAATGGAGGATTAATAAAAATAGTCAAAACATTATTTTTTGCTGTGTACTGATCATTTCTAATAATCAGATTAAAGTCTTAAATCAGGGATGTGTTCTATTATGTTTGACTTTGGTTTTCATTCCAGTAATTCTAGTCTATTCTCCACAAATGACCTCTCATTCTTGCTTCCACAGCAATGGTTTTCTTTTAGTTCTACATATTTACCATGCTCCTTCCAACTTCCTGGCCATTGTGGAAGCTTTTGCTTCTCTCTGGAACACTCTTCCCTTTCCTGATCATCCTAATTTTATTTCAGATACCACCTCATAGACTTTTACCTACCCTTATTTTATACTCATAAGGTACTCTGGAATTTTCCTGTAATACACTTATTAATTGTGAGTATTCTTTGGTTCTAGACCATGAGCTTCATTAGAATAAGGATTATAGATGAATTTGATCATCATTGTATTCCAATAACAAAATACATTGCCTAATAAATAGAAAAGCAATAAATAAAAGTATCATGAGAGGTCAAGAAAGATGAGAATAGGAAAGTGTGTCCACTGAATTTAAAAACATGGAAATAATTTGAGTGCTGAATAATTAAAGCTGTGCTGGACTGGTGAGGTAAAGTCCAGATCCTAGTGCATTGAGAAGTTGGTGCAGAGGGTATCGGAATAGTAAGTATAGAAATTTTATTTCAGAAGTTTGGTTTTAAAGGAAAGGACAAATGCTAGGGAGTGCCTGAAGGTAGAGTGGGAGAGCATATATAAATGCTATTCAAGATATACAGATTGCCAACAAACACATGAAAGGATGCTCAACATCACTAATCATTAGAGAAATGCAAATCAAAACTACAATGAGGTATCACCTCACACCGGTCAGAATGGCCATATCAAAAAATCTACAAACAATAAATGCTGGAGAGGGTGTAGAGAAAAGGGAACCCTCTTGCACTGTTGGTGGGAATGTAAATTGATACAGCCACTATGGAGAATAGTATGGAGGTTCCTTAAAAATATAAAAATAGAACTACCATATGACCCGGCAATCCCACTCCTGGGCATATACCCTGAGAAAACCATAATACAAAAATTGTCATGTACCACAATGTTCATTGCAGCACTATTTACAATAGCCAGGACATGGAAGCAACCTAAGTGTCCATCGACAGATGAATGGATAAAGATGTGGCACACATATACAATGGAATATTACTCAGCCATAAAAAGAAATGAGATTGAGTTATCTGTAGTGAGGTGGATGGACCTAGAGTCTGTCATACAGAGTGAAGTAAGTCAGAAAGAGAAAAGCAAATACCGTACACTAACACACATATATGGAATCTAAAAAAAAAAAAAAAAAAAGGATTCTGACAAACCTACGGGCAGGACAGCAATAAAGACGCAGACATAGAGAATGGACTTGAGGACACGGGGAGGGGGAAGGGTAAGCTGGGACGAAATGAGAGAGTAACATTGACATATTTACACTACCAAATGTAAAATAGATAGCTAGTGGGAAGAAGCTGCATAGCACAGGGAGATCAGCTCAGTGCTTTGTGACCACCTAGAAGGGTGGGATAGGGAGGGTGGGAGGGAGACCCAAATGGGAGGGTATATGGGCATATATGTATATATATGCTGATTCACTTTGTTATACAGCAGAAACTAACACAACATTGTAAAGCAATTATACTCCAATAAAGATGTTAAAAATAAATAAATGCTACTTGGAATAATCTAATAGAAATAGATAATTTTAAGATATGACAGCAGGAGGAAAGAATTTAAAGCAGAAGTTCCCTGGTGAGGTTAAAGTAGAGGATATATGGAGCAAAGTATAATTAAGGTTGATGACCATTACTTAAATAAGTGGGGAAATATCCTTAATGGAAGTTTTTCTCCAAAAGTATTCAACATATCAGGACAGCTATAGAGATAGATGAGGGTTGTGGGCTTTTGTCACTTTAATATAATAAAAAAGAAAAGGGATAAAATACCTTTAGGGTATTGAAAAGAGTCTACTAGAATGATAGACGTTAACTTCAAGCAAGAAGATAATGGATGGAGAAAGAGTAAATTCGTAAAAATGTATGTGTTATTAACTATTACATTATAACTAATCTTGAAACGATCTAAGGAAAATCCCTTCATTTCCTCTTCAAATTTTTTTTCTGTCTATCCTTGGATCATTATTCTTAATATAAATTAAAGATTGTCATTATTCTAAGTTCCACTAATATTCCCTTGGGAAATTGTTCAGGAAATACTCTGAGTTTTAAAATTATTCTGTGCAGACTTGTCTTCATTGAGCTTTCATGTCCATGAATGCAATGTGTCAATTCATTTCATCAAATTTACCTTTATTTTCTTGAAAATTTCTAATTTTCTTTATAAAATTTTGTACATCTCTTTTGCTAAATTTATTTTTACATACCTTATAATTTTAGTTGTCAGGAAAAATAATAATTTTTCTAAATCACTTTTCTAAATTTTGTTGCTGTTATATAGAAATTATTTGTATATTTTGCTCTTTTATGTAGGCAGCCTGTTAAGCTTTTTTTTCCCCCATAATTCTAGCTATTTTCAGATTTTTGAGCCTCTGCTTCGGCAAATCATATACTCTTTAATAACGACAGCTTGATTTTTCTTTTCTAATCCTTATATTTAACTTTCCATTTTTACTATGATGGAGAGGACCTACCTTAAAATGTTGAATAGATATAGTGTTAATAGACATCTTTGTTTTGTTCAAATCTTCATACTATTTCACTTATAATCCAGGCATGATGTACTACTGAATTTTCTTTATAATTTAGTTCTGAGAATTATTTTATTTCTATTATGATTTCCTCTATGACTTAGAAATTTATTTAGAAGTAGGATACAAACATACACACACTAGGATGTCAAATACATTTTCATGGTATATTCAAACAGGCTCTTCATAGATTATTGTTTGAAGTTTTTATGTGCATAATAGTGTCATCTGTAAATAATGGCAGGTTTATTTCTCCTTTTCCAATAATTATGCTTAAAATGTTTTCTATCTTAATTTACTGCTACAATAAACCTTGAATAGATGAGTGGATGGAGAACATCCTTGACTCCTTCCAGAATTCACTGGGAATTTTCTCAGTTGCTATAAGATATTTGCAGAGTCCACAAATCACTGCCTTACTAGTAGAGTTCTTCCCTGCTTGGAAAGCAAATAAATCAGCATTTTTCTTTGCTTATATTAAATTCTGAGTAGTGTTCTCTACCTTTGATGCAAATTGCCAGACACATCAGCTAAATACATATCGTTCAAAGTAAAATAACTGGCCTGTTACTGGACTTTGTAACAGCTCCCAGCCCTGAGCTGTCACAAAATACTGAGAGTCAAAATACCTATAATGTCATGATTAACGTCAGAGAGAAATTCTAATTAGCATGAAATTGCTCATCAATACACCCTGATAAAATGAAAGTGATGTATACAGGAGCTTGCCGTTCTAGCAATAAAGGATGTGGACTGTGAGGGTGTTTATTTTATTTATAGACAGTGTTATAGCTCACACTTTTCTTTGGTGCTAATGACTAACACCATAGTAAAGCTAAAAAGCACTGAATTATGTAATATCCTTAATATTTGAAAGATGTGAAAGTAATAATTATAAGGACCAAAGATGTTTGGGTTTTTCTTAACTATACATATGGAAGACAGAAATTTAGAGGCACAGAACCAAAAATTATTAATTTAATGGATAAGAAAGCACCTATGATAGTTTTTATAGAGACCCTCATCTTCTACAGTTGAAGGACAGACTGAAGACCAGGCAAACAACTTTGTTATAAGAGTGTCAGAATTTCAGAAAAGCCTGTATTCACAGATGCAGTGAATTTCTAACCAAAGCAGGGGCCCTTATATGAAAGGAATGGACTCTGAGATTTGGGGTGAGAGCATATGGGTGGATAAGCTTGAAAATATTGAACTCCTGATTCCCATCCTCAGTGCCCAAAGATGGCAGACTCCTCCTTGATGAAGTCTTTGTCAATGCCTTACAAGATAATAATTGTCCTCCTCAAGACAGTCTCCCACTTCTGTCTTGGTCACTAGTCAATAAGAAAGGTTTCAGAATGGTTCAGTAGGGAATGGGGGACAGTGCAGGCTCTGCTAAGGAAGAAAATGAATCATTCATGAAAGGGACATCAGGACCTAGATAAGATATACATACCATCAGGATCATGTAAAGCATGATGGAGTGATCTTGAAAGTCCTGGACCAAGTAGAATAGAATATAAATCTTAATATGGGAGAGTTTGTTGATATGGGGACAACTCCTATATTAGTGTTTAATGCCCCTGGGGACTGGCCTAACACAATGCTAAGATGACACTTGGAACACTGGAAAAAATTATTGCCCATAATGTAGGAGGTAGAAACGTCAGAACTACCTCGACAGACATTTAAGGAAGGAGTGAAACATGCATTAGAATGAATCTATTTTATAAGACCCAAGGACCTACCAGATGACTATGTTCCTTGGGAAATTCCAGGAGACAACCCCTTTACTGAAACAGTAAGGAATTCATGAATGAGTGTGAAACTTGCCTCGTTTAGAAGTTCCTAAATGGTCACAACTGATGATAAGAGATACTGTTTAGTAACTGAGGATAACCAATGATGAACAAATAGATTTGCAAAATAATCTAGGGCAGGAACCTGATCTATGGGAAGCTCTGTGAATATGAGATTGCCTTGCCTAAAAGTCTCTTCTCAAACATTTGCGAATTTAAATATGAGATATCAGGAGATAGCTGATAATGGAAGAAGAGGCAGAAAACATACAGAGAAGAGCTAATACACATTAAAGTTACAGTTAGTTTGGTCAAAATCTTCAGAGGACCCAGGATGATTATTCAGTTGATTGTGCTGCATTGTTTTCTGAATTGCCTTTGAGGTCCAGTTCAAATGAATCATTACTTTATTTGACTTTCTCATATTTGTAAAGGGCCTTCTTCAGTGTTTGAGGTCTAGTTTCACGGCTATGCTCTCATTTTTCTTTATTATCTTCCATCTGTTGCAATTGGTCCCCTCCTCATTATATAAATTAATTCTCCTCCCTCAAAATACCACATTGTGCCATCTATTTTTGGTTATGAGTGTTTTGGTAAACTTCACAATATATCTGCGCTCCCCATGTGTGTAGGCTTAAAGATGATGGTCAAGCTGTAGGTACCTTTATTCTCATTCACCCAAAGATAGGCAATGTGGAAATTCAGTAAGAAAAAGTCCCTACAGAAATGTGTGCTGTGGGTATGTGTATTTAAATTCATATATTTTGAAGCAAAGTTATGAGTGTATTTTTCTAGAGCAGAGCTAATTTTTATATAATAAGAAATTAAGGCTTTTGATCATATGTGGTAATTAACTTACTTCCTGGAACCTTTACTTCAGAGAGAGTTGACATGATCTATTTAGTAAAAAAGAGAAGCTTTGTGAATTTTCCTCTAGTTGGCATGCATGCCTAGCATTTTCCAGCTAATTTGACTATTGGAATGGTATTACATGGTAAAAGTCATCTCTCTCCAATATTGTTATGCTGAAATATTATGTTAAATCTCTGCTATCGTAAAACTGCAAAACTTAATAAATGTGTGGATTTAAAAGACCATCCGCGTGATTCTTTTTAGGAGGTTTTTTTTCATTTCTTTTGTTAAAGTGTTTTTTAACATTGTTCTTCTACTTCCCTAATTTAGATACAAAACCATATCCAGGTGTCCACCTTATGTCAAATTTCTGATGCCATAGTCTCAGAAATCTAGCTTTTTTGAAGTCAAAATTAGGTCTTAGGTGCTAAATCAAAGTGCTTACATAAAGGAAATTATATGATTCAAAAAAGCAGCTTTTTAATGCTTCTAATGATATTCTTTGCGGTATGCAGGCCTGTCACTGCTGTGGTCTCTCCCGTTGCGGAGCACAGGCTCTGGACGCGCAGGCCCAGCGGCCATGGCTTACGGGCCCAGCCGCTCCACGGCATGTGGGATCCTCCCAGACCGGGGCACGAACCCGTGTCCCCTGCATCGGCAGGTGGACTCTCAACCACTGCGCCACCAGGGAAGCCCTCTAATGATATTCTTAACGTGTGAATTTGAAGTTGTTACTATCCCTCTTGTACATGTTATATTCCCACATTCATGTTTTATGAAATCCATTAATTTCCTTCAGTATAAAATATGTTGGTTAGAGCATAGAATGCATAGAAGGATCTTCTCAGCATTTCTTGAGGTTATACCTGCAGTTCTCTGAAAATAAGACTCTTGTGGGCAGTCACCAATGTTTAATTGTTGATTTAATAATTTTCTTTTGTTTAAAAATAAAATTTAAATCACTGAATTTAATAAAATGTTGGTGACCTACATTTTCATAATAAGTATGGCATTTCTGCTATAACACAGAAAATTATGCTTTGAGACTTTTTTTTCCATTTGACTTTGAAATGGTGATGCCTCTTTCTCCACACGTCCCTCACTACAGAAGCTCTGTATCGTCACAGCGAATCAGTTATTCCATGGAAACCACAGATATACTACTGTGGGCTTCATTTGCTACTACAAGAAATAACCAGTGTGTACAAATATCTATACATTTCTAATGTTTTCAGTACTGGAAAATATAACTGGGAAGAAAAATGATCATATTTAACAGATTTTTATTCAGCATCTTCAGTGGTCCTGGTATTACTGCTGTGGATAGTGTAGATAATTTTCCTTTATGTTTCTTATAAATTGCCTGAAGAGATTTTTTGCCTTTTTAAAATTTACTTAATGAGAAAGATATTAATCATAAATTAAAAGGTTAATTAAGAAAGTGGTGATAATAAAAAGTCTGCTTATTTAAATATAAAAACTATAGTAAATGGGGAAAAATGATTCTTTTTTCTTAGAAATAAAGTATTGTTTTCCAATTCTACCTAAAAAGTCACTAAATGAAAATCATTTTCAGACAAGGTGTACCAAGACCTTAAAATGGTAAAGCTCTAAGAAGCCATTCTGAAAAAAATTTAAAAAATAAAAGATAACCCCCTTGTAACCAGTTATCAGGTTCTCAGTTATCTTGCCACATGGAGCAGAGATTTTAAAAACTAATGTAGAAAAAAGAACCAACCCCCCCCCTTATTTTAGCAATAACAAGTGTAGTCATAGATTATCTTAAACCTTATCAGAATGACCAACAGATTTCAGATTCTATCAAATATATTGCCTTAGGTACATTTTTTGTAAATTCTATACTCCAGACTTAACCAGGATAAGTCCTTTGTTCTCAGATATGTGTGCTACTGACTATCACTTAAAAGTGGCTCAAGTCACATATTTTCATTTGTCTTTTCTAGTCTTCTTTCCATTTGAATATTTTAAATTGATTTCTGATTAATATCGCTTTGTGCGCATGAGCTTTAAGAATCACAAAAGGAAAACAGATAAATCAATACTATTCTGGTAAAATTGTTGTTGTTGTTGTTACGCTCTATGGATTTTATAACAGTTGTTAGGCAGTGGATGTCCATTTACTCTATTCCACACACTGGGCTTTTGGTGAAGAGATCCTATTGACCCTCAATGATTCCTATTTAAAGCCTTAAATAATCCTCTCCCCTTTAGTGTGGATGAGGCTGTGACTTACTTCTAACCACTAAAATGTGGCAAAGATGATGAGATTTCACCCCTGTAATTATGGCATATTATGAAGATCCCATCTTCCTAGTAAATTCGCTCGCTCTCTATTGCCGACTTTGAAGCAATTTGTCATGAATAAAGTGGCCATATTGCAAAAGGCTACATGGTAAGGAATTAAGATGCTTCTAGGAGCTGAGTGTAGCCACTAGCAACAAACTAAAACCCTCAGTCCTGCACCTAAAAGAAAATGATTACTGCTCATGATCTGAGAGAGCTCGAAAAAGGTTCTTTCTCTAGTAGAGTTGTTGATAAGCCCACAGCACTCACTGACGCATGGATTATAGCCTGATGAGAACTTGAAGCAGAGAACTCACTAGGTGATGGATAGACTCTGACCCACAGCAACTGAGAGATGATAAATGCATGTTGTTTTAAGCTGTGTGTGTGATAACTTGTTACACAGCAATAGAAAACTATTACACAGTTAACACAAAAGTACAAGGTTGATTTTACCATCAGGTCAACAAAATATAATTTAATATGAATATAATTCGTTCAAATTATTTAATAAAATCAGTCACATGGTTGTAAGTGTTAATTAAGTATTTGGTTAGCTGGAAGCTGAAAATACTAACTGGCCTTTGGTGGCTCTCATGTGGACTTCTCTATGTGGTCTTCTCTCCTAAATTGCATATCTCAAGCTAATTTTTATGTGATAATATCAGAGCAGCAAGAAAGTGAGAACAGAAAATATAATGCTTCTTGAGCCCTTGCTCAGGATTCACACAAAATTCAATTCTGTGAATTCTGTTGGTCAAAGCAAGTCCCAAAATCAAGGGATAGGGAAATAGTAT
Source organism: Grampus griseus (assembly GCF_964374135.1). Taxonomy (NCBI): domain Eukaryota; kingdom Metazoa; phylum Chordata; class Mammalia; order Artiodactyla; family Delphinidae; genus Grampus; species Grampus griseus. The sequence goes on along the minus strand of NC_139003.1, from coordinate 30,246,644 downwards.
CTACCGTTTAATGGGAGTAGCTGCAAATAATTTATGATCACTTTTAATGTTCCACCCAAATAATTCTGAAGATGACTCCTGTGCCTGTGATTGAAATAAAATTGGTAAGAATTAACTATGCAAAGGAAATAGAGAAAGAGCATTCTAATCAGAATATAATAATAAACATATGGTATGTACATAGAAATTGAAGCTGCCTAATTTTAGAACGTCAAGAAAAGAATATGGTACTTCATCTCCACAAGGTGGTATATACTTTTTGGAGATTTGAGAAGTTATCTTAATGCAAGTGTATATACTACCATACTCTTAATTATTAAACAACACAGAGAGAATGTCATGTGTGGTTGCAAATGTTAGTGTGCAGAAAGAATTATGTGAACATCTTTTATGAAATGAAAATTACATTTCCTGCATACTTATATTATACAGGCAATTTGTCTTATAACTCCCATCCTACCTCTTTTCCATTCACTTATAAAAATACAAATCCTAAAATTTTCCCTAGGGCAGCATAATTAAATAGATATGTGTGTGTGTGTGTGTGTATATATATATATATATATATATATTTATTTATAACACACTATATGTATATTTATAAAACACTATAAATTCTAATACAATTCTTAACAGAGTAAAAGTTTTTAATAAACATTTACCTTAAGTGTAATTGAATTTTTTTTTAAATAGTAGAAGAAAGATCAAGTGTTTTAGAGAGGTTGCATTACTCAGAAATCAGGCAGAATTCTAAGATGGCCTCCCAAGATCAGTGCCCCCTGGTGGACGTGTCTGAATAATCCCACATACTGTGAATTTGACAAGGATACTTCATGTCACTGTGGACTTTAAGAAAAAGAGATTATCCAGGCAGACCTGACCTAATTATATGAATCCTTTAAATCTGGGTCCAGAGGTCAGAGACAGAAGAAGTCAGAGATTCTAAGCATGAGAGGGATTCAATGATGTAAGGAAATTTCTCCTAACTTTGAAAACAAAGCGGGCAATCCCTTAGGCCATGAAGAAACTTAGTTCTGCCGGCAACCTGAATAAACTTGGAAGAAAACCCTAGCTCCAGGTGAGATGGTGCCTGCAGCACCTTCACTTCTGCCTTTTGAGACCCTGAGCAGAAAACCTTGGTAAGCTGTGCTCAGTGATCCAGTTTCTGACCTATAGACTGTGAGCTAGTACATCGGTATTGCTTTTAGCTACTAAGTTTGTAGTAATTTGTTATAGCAGCAATAGAAAACTCATATATCCAGAAAGGAATTGAAATACTTTTGGAAGAAATACACTAAAATCATCATTCTTTGTTACCTTATTCTTCTATATTCTATGCAAATTAATAACAGGTTTTTTAGACTGTAGGGTTAAATAATACGAGGTCTATTTCCTACATAATTCCTTCTCAGTACCTACAGGCTTCAAGGCAAAATGTCTGGCTTCCTAAAAGATAACATCAACTACTCTTAAAAAGTTATGTCGGGGCTTCCCTGGTGGTGCAGTGGTTGAGAGTCCGCCTGCCGATGCAGGGGACATGGGTTCGTGCCCCGGTCCGGGAAGATCCCACATGCCGCGGAGCGGCTGGGCCCGTGAGCCGTGGCCGCTGAGCCTGCGCGTCCGCAGCCTGTGCTCCACAACAGGAGACGCCACAACAGTGAGAGGCCCGCGTACCGCAAAAAAAAAAAAAGTTATGTCAGTATTAATTTAAGAGGTCATTTGCACAAATGTTAGTGTTAATAGATTTCACTCTTCTCATTCATTTAGTTTACAGACTATATAACATATTCAGTATAAATTATGTATGTGAACATTTGAGTTTCTGTTATTAATCATTCACAAGATGAATGTAAATGACAATTTCACAATGCATGCTATAGATCTACAGAACAAAGAGACAAAATATAATCTAGGAGACTAAAATTCTTCTGAACTAAAAATACCATTAAATATTTATATGCTTTTGAGCAGAATGTGCTTCTTTCCCAAAGCAACTATTGATCTGTGTACTACTTTCTTCCAATAAATGATTTCACATTAAACTCAACTCAATTCATGGTTTTATCACACAGAACACTGATCGCCTTCATTTAAATGACTGGAATTTGTATTTTCACATTTTCCCAAAGGTTCACTTAAATTTTAGCCCCCAAATAAAGTATATATTTAAATCTATTTAAAGTAAATTCATTTCCAATGCGGTTATATTGATTTACAATGTTTAAGTATGTTCCAAATAATATCCCATTGCCTTATAACTTAATTTACATAATAATTTCATTATAATATTTGTAATACATTATTTACTATGATCAAAATATGTTCAGAGATAAAAACTATTTTATGATGTCTGCTACTTTATTCATATTTTACAGCAGAGATTTTATTCCTTCTGTTAGAAGGCAAAGTTTTTGCCTTAAGGAGCTTACATACTGGTGGAGGAAGGTGACAATTAAAAATTAAACTAATAAGAATATAAGAAGAAGAATATAATTCCAGATAGTGAGTAATGCTATACAAAAGGATAAAGAAAGAAAGAAGGTTGGAGAGAGGGTATGAGTGGGCTATGTTAGATTGGGTGATCAGAGAAAGTCTCTTTGGGGTACTGCTATATGAGGAGAGACCAAAGTCACGAGAAAGAGAGAGCCAAGCAAAGAAGATGGAGAAGAGCCTTAGACACACATATACAATAAATATAAAGGTCTTCACCAGAGACAAGCTTACAATACTCAAGAAATAGGAGAAAAAGCAAGAAAAACTAGGACATAGTAAGAAAAGGAAAGAATATTTTGAGATGAAGTCAGGCATGTAGGTAAGAAACAAGTTATGATGGCCTTTAAAAAAAAGAGACTTTATATGTGGTAGTAAATCACATATAGAGAAGGGATCTGATTTATATATCCTTTGTAACGCGCAATTGGTCTGCTATATAGAGAAGAGGCTCTATAGATAAAGAGTGAAAGAGAGGTGATTATTAGGAGGTTAAAGATACACTCCAAGGAATGGAGTCCATGTAGTTCAACCAAAAAAATAAAGATATTATGTTTATTAGAGGAACAGTAGAAGTGGTGAGACAGGGTTGGATTTGAGATATATTTAGAAGAAAGAGTTGCAGATGAGGTTCAAATTGATGGCTTGAGAGTAGGTAATCACTATAAGAGATATCAAGGATGACAAACTTAACTTGGATTCCCCCCAAAGTAGACCTTGATAAAAGGATTTTGTTTCAGATATTTTTAGGGTGAATTAATCTCACTGAACATGTGTGCAAAAGTGAAGACAGTGAGACAAGGAAGGAAGACAAGCAATATAGGAGTGTGTTATTAACTTGGGGACTTGATCCTGTTGGGCTCCCTAAAGAGTGTATATAATGTCTTCCAGAATTAGTCATATAAAGGACAAGAGACTGAGCAATTTACCCACAATATTCGCTTCATCGTTGGTGAATTATCCATGGTTTTTAAAGTTTTGAAGCTGGTAGAGATAATCTATGGAGAGAACATATATAGAAAAGAAATATCAGAGGACTGAGACAAGGAGCAGTAAAATATTTAAAGTCTGGAGCATGAGGAGAATTTAGAAAAGGAGACTGACATCAGTGCAGTCAGGAGAAAGTTAGGCAAGATTCAGAAGCTACACAAACAAAGCTTTACAATAAGATATATGCTGAGTCACTGTGCCAGAGTGGATTCAGTTGATCACATTTTCACAAAAGCCTTCTTCCTCCTGTCTACTGAAAGAAAAATGCACAACGTAAAAGTTGTGAGTCAAGGTTTATTTGGGTGCCTTACCTAGGACTATAGCCCAGGAGACAGCCTTCAGATAGCTCTGAGGAACTGCTCCAAAGAGGTAAGGGAGGAGCCCGGATATATTTGAATTTTTTGGCTGGAAAAAAACATGTACTTGAACATCAAAAGATGACTGTTAATCACAAAGAACAGACATCTCAAGTTAATGATTTTAGTGATTTTCTGTGTATGGGAAGATTCAAGAATCTGGGGCCATTGAAAATTTTCCTTAGATATGTATCTTAACTATCTAGGGTCCGGTATATACAAAGCACAGAATGCTTCCTGTTTTTCCCCATCCTGAATTTCCCCCAGGTGCACTGTCAGTGGGCAACTGCAGTAGTTATTGGTTTGATTCTTGTAAAACTGGAATGGCAATCATTTTTTCTTTACACTCACATTCTATTCCCTCTCTTTGTTTTCTTCTTCTCCATAGCACATATCAGTACCTGAGATTATAAGTTATTTTCCTTTGTTTTTCTATAATCTTTCTTTTCTTCTCTAGGATGTAATTTCTAGAAAGGCACAGACATTGTCTTATTCACTGTTCTCTTGTGCCTAGAATAGTGATTAGCATCGAGTACACACTCATGAAATATTTGTTGAACCACATAATAGCCACTTACTAGATAGCTGTGCTAAAAGCTGCTAAGAAGTCAAAACATGAGAAAGTAAAGAAAGTGAGCATGGTAAACGTTCCTGAGTAGTTTTGCTATGATCATGGAACATAAAAGAGCAGGAGCTAGAAAGAAGGAGGCTTGGATTTTGCATTAAGGAATATTACAACACAGAACCTTTTCAGAAATGTTCACATAAGAGGGAAAGCAGATGATGGAGTAGAGAAGTTACTTATAGGAGAATCAATTTAGTAGGCAAGAAGGATGGGGTCTCACTATACCTCAAGGTTCCCTACTTCTAATGAAACTGGAAGAAAGCCAGAATTTGTAGGTAAGATGTAGATAGACTGATAGATTTGAGGTGGAGAAATTAGGTTGTTATATTACTGCTTCTATTTTCTTAGTGAAATTGGAAACGTGGTCATCAGTAAAATTAGGACAAAGATATTGTAAGGTTGTTGGACATTTGATGATGAAAGAGATGATATGACAGTGGCAGAAACAGAGAAACTGGACTGATGAGGAATATATAACAATTACTTAGAAACACTTTTGAAGTTCACAGTCCAGGAGCACAGATCCCATAAAAGACTGAGATTTAGTCATATGATGATAAGAATGTTTCCCTCCCTCCCCACCTCTTGTGACTATAACAACAAGGCTCCAGGGTAATAGTTGCAGATTACAGCTAAAAGAGGTGCAAATCTCCAATTCTATTTAAGAAGTTCTTAAAGAGGCACAAAGACAACAGGGGAGGGATAAACAGGGACATTCAAGGAATTTGAAACCCCTGGCACTTACAGCTACAGCAAACATTTAAAAACAGCCTAGTTCCTAGCCAGATTATCATAAAACCTCACCTTAAAGGCCTATTTATCTCAGTGCTTTTTACCCAATAAATCATATCTGGGATTTAATTTAGGAAGGAACACAAGGGACAGTACATAACAATTAAGGGATCAACTGTTTAAAAAATTTATAAAACCTTTTCAAAATGGAAAGACATACTGAGACTTCAGAAGTGATGAAGTTATTGGTGATGACAAGTTCTGAGCTATGACCATGGAGGCTTACGGTCACCAGTAATGTTGCCAGCACTTTGATGAAGAGAAAAGTGGTGAAAGATGGGCTAAAATCTTCAGTTCATGAAGCAGTGGATGAATGACACAAGAATGGGGTTTGAGGAGGAGAAGAAAAGGTAGGGAAGTAGGAATGAGGAGCAAATACCAACAGATAATGCAAGGTTTAAACATTTTGCCTGAAATGTGGAAGAAAGGAAAAAATAAACAGGAAAATACCTGTCCACGCTTGGAAGACATTTAGTATAACGTGTGTTATTGGGCCATAAACAGCTTTCACTTAGAGCAGGAAGGTAATGGGAATATGGAGTGGAAATTAGATAACTTTAGGGTATAAGTGGATTACAGGGGATTATTAATAACCTGAGAGGCCTTGAGATTCCGGTGGTGAATGAGATAAACAGTGATGAAATGCATAATGAAATTAGTTCTGATGGTCTTTTAGAGGAAAATGGTAACCAAATTTTGCTTTCAGTCTTACAGCTTGTGGCTTTATAGGCATTCTGTAGTGGTGACATAAACAATGAATTCAGTCACAAAGACAGGTGGCGGGGTAATCTTTAGGCCTCTCTTAAAACCCACAGAATAATGTGCAGCTTATAGTCCTAATATGTGTGTATAAGTGTGCAATGGAGAAATTATTATATTCTCTTCACTTTAGGATTTATATTTTAGATTCATAATTCTATAAAAACTATCAGTAGATTAACTATCAATTGTAATAAAAAATACAGACCCTGAAAATATTCATCTCTACTTCCCCTCCCTAACACACACAACTCTAGCCTAAACGTCATTATTTACGGTCATTCAGATGTATTTCAGACATGATTTTCTGAATAAGTCTTAGCATATTTAAAACTTCTTATTTTCATACGAATTACATTTGTATATTTGGTTGTTTTCCTTCTACTTTAGAATGATCCTTTCTCAGGTATAAGTAATAATTATGATGTTGTCTGGCAGAATGAAAAACATGCTTGAATTGAAATAAAAGGGAGCATTTAATGTCGTGGGTATGAGAAACAGAGTTGCCATGTATGCCTTTTTCACTTGCGATAATAAATCAGGAAGCATTTTTATTGTTTCAAGGAATGTTATTAGGGAGAATTCACAGTATTTTCTGGTGTAGTACCCACTCCCAATATCCTGTTAGCAGTGTGACTTTATTTTTATTTATTTAGTTTGATGTAAAATAATTACTTCTTCTGAAATGCATTACTAGTCACCTTTATACTTCAGTTTCTATTAGGAAATTCTGAATTTGCATCAAGCCCTGACAAGATCCCTCTTCTCATAATAGTTCTATTATTATGCCTATTTTAAAGATTTTAAAAAAGAATCTCAATCATATATTTTGTAAGTAGCATCACTTAGACTCAAACTCAGAAATGATACAATCCATCTCAGTGCTCTTGCTAGTATACTATACTATACAAAAGCCATTCTCTTTTTCTTGATATGTGCAAACATGCACTCTTACACAGAGCAGTGGAATCTCCCAGAAACTTTTCTTCTGTCCCACTAATCTCAAGAATATAAAGTTTCAGTTATACAAGATGAATAAGTTCTAGATATCTGCTGTTCAACACTGTGCCTATAGCTGACAATTCTGTATTGCACACATAAAAAGTTGTTCAGGGCTTCCCTGGTGGCGCAGTGGTTGAGGGTTCGCCTGCCGATGCAGGGGACACGGGTTCGTGCCCCGGTCCGGGAAGATCCCACACATGCCGCGGAGTGGCTGGGCCCGTGAGCCATGGCTGCTGAGCCTGCGCGTCCGGAGCCTGTGCTCTGCAACGGGAGAGGCCACAACAGTGAGAGGCCCGTGTACCTAAAAAAAAAAAAAAAAAAGTAAAAAGTTGTTCAGAAATTTTAAGAAATTTGTTAATCTCATGCGTTTTTACCACAATGAAAAAAATTTTATGGAATCAGAAGTATATTTAGTCCCTCTTTATATACTTGTCATTCCTACCAAATTTCAATAAGCAAAGATATACATGCTATAAAGGGAAATTGTCTTTTCTTTTTTATAGAATTTAATAATAACCTTGCTGTAAATGTCATTATCATAGTGTGATTTTGGAGATAATCTCCCCTGCAGCTGACAAAAGTAGCCAGACATGGTGTGACTAGGGCGATTTACATGAATGAGCTTAGGAAATAAATTGTCATAGAAGTTCAGAGAGCGAAATCTATTTCATTTATGATGTAGAAACTTTTATGACATTTGTCTATATTAATTTTCATTAAAAATGGGTAAGAGGATATTATTTAATTTAAATAAATATCTACAAACAATGAGGAAACTTTAAGTTTCTGAATTAAATTAGAGCAAGAGTGGTTACAAGAAAGATAATATGACTTAGAAACTGTAGGTTGGGAGATAAGGCATTTGATATGTATAACCATTCTTTAGGCTAAGCTAAATGCACACAGTTCAGCTTTTCTCAAAGTAAGCATAAAATGGTTTCAAGAATTCTGGAAGTGTCTAATGACATCCATATTGTCTCTGTGATATCTGACCCACAACATTCACACTTCAAGTACTTTATAAAATGTATGTCCTTCAGATAGCCCTCTAAGACATGATCAGTCAGGTAGTACTCAGTGTGTGTGAAGAGATGCTGCAACAGACTTTAAAGAGTAGGAAGCAGAGAATTAGATTTCGAAGGGAGAAATAAGGGAATATGGACAACATCCAAAATTCACTACATATTCTAAATTCTGCCTAAAATTGATGCTGGTCAGTATAATAGAATTCCTTTCTCTTAGCTTAATAAACTCATAAATAACATAGCTATCCATTAGAAAATATACATGATGCATACCTGTAAAAGCTGCCAGATGTAATCATTTCTCACACACACACACACACACTTTTAATTTCTGTATTGAATTTTATACTCTAGTTTTATCAAGCAGCTCATCTATTCACCTTCTGTCCTTAAAAATACCTCTCACTTCTTTTCCTTAAACCAATGATTTGTAACTAGTGTTGATATAATTATGTGGCTTTATTTCTACAAAAAATAAGTTTCTTGACAAATTCATTTTCCATTTTGATTCAAAATTGAAACATGGTCTTATGAGACAAAAACCTTCTTTCCACACCAGAAATGTGAGGTTAAGATAATTAGCAAAGTGCAAGAAGATTAAAAATATACACTTTCCTTTAGGATCTTTGATGCTTGCTCCCTCAGTTTTTAAGAGTTCTTTATATATTAGAGATATTAGCTCTCCATAGTATATGTCTTGAATATTTTATGTTGCCTTTTGACTTTATGCTGTTTTTGTCATGTAAATGCTTTTTGGTTTGTTTGGTTTTGTTTTTTTTTAATAATGAAAAACTAACTTCTTCTATCTTTTTGAAGAATGAAAGACAAAATCTCTAAAGAATATTCAATTAAGGAGAAAACAATAAAGGATGTAATATATGAAATTTGGGGGGAAAGTCATTCAACTCTAAATGAAAGAATATATAATCTTGTCTGAATTTTTATTCTTAGCTCCTTTAGCAAATGTATCTAAATGAGACAGTTTTTTCCAGAAATAAATGAAAATGTTTTTAACATTTATATAGCTAAAGTAAATCTGTAAGATCTGGACATCTACGATATAGATTATTTGTTAGATGTTTTTCTTATTTTTGTCCACTTGATTTATCTTCTACTGAGAGAGATGATTAAAGTTTCCCAGTATTAGTGACTTTCTTTCTAGTCTTCTTCAAACTCTTGTAGTTTTAATTTCATAAAAGTCATTGTGTTACTTGATGCATAAATATTCCTAAGCATTCCTATATCTCCACAGCAGGTTGTAGATTTGAGCATCAAATCATGTATTTCTTTGATGTCTTTAATGCTTGTTGTCTTGAACTCTAGTTAGATATTAGGACCACTATAATTGCTGCTGGTAGTTCCTAGTTTTCTAATATTTTTTGTCTTGTCCTTTATATTTAACCTTTCTGAATTCTTTATTTTACATGTGCAAAATATACAATATACGTCTAATATACAACATATAGATGAGTTTTATCTTGTGTGGCAAATTGAAACTCATTTTTTACTAATCGTTTATTTTCTTTACATGTATTGTTACTAATATGCTTTGTCTTGACTCTATCAAAATATTTTATGATTATGTGCAATTTTGTTAGATATGCTATGTTTCTTGATGAGATGTGTATTTTTTGCTCTTTAAAAAGGTTTATATTTTTGTCCCAATGAAGATTTTCATACTTATACTCTTTAATGCACTTCATTTACTGTTTTCTTATTTTCCTTTTTATTGTCTGGTTTACCAGTTGTTTTGGCTGTCCTTTAACATCTGCACATTTGCTGTACAAAAAAATGATCTTTTTTCTATTTTCCTCTTTTTCTATTCTTCCTCTTCCAATGTTTTAGTTGCATTATTTCTACTTTGTCACCATGTATAACATTAGTATGTTAATATTCCACTATTACCCCCACCTTTGTCTTATACGCACTTTCATATATTTTTAAATGTCCACCATCAGTCCTCTTGCTGAAGTTTTCCCTGTCATCATTTGGCTAAATTAAGCTTATAATGTAGTATAGAGGTTGACAAACTACATCCTGTGGTCCAAATATGGCCCACCATATATTTTTACGAATAAAGTTATACTGGAACACAGTCATTTCCACTTGTTTACATATTTTCTATACCTGCTTTCACACTAAAATGGAAAACTTGTGGCGCTGCAACAAAGAGCATATGACTGACAAAGTGAAAGTTATTTCTTTTTTGGCCATTAACAAAAAAGTTTGCCGACCTCTGATCTAGTATATCTCTCAGAGAGGCTAATAGGTTCAGAAATTTCTCAGTTTGTGTGTTTCGAAAGAAAGCTGATTTAATAGAGCCTTGAGAGAATTCTCTGGCCGTCCAATGGCTAAGACTCTGCGCTTTCGCCGGCAAAGGGCCCAGTATGATCCCTGGTTGGGGAACTTCTGTCATTTAATTCTCTGGTTGTTTTCATGTTTATATGCCATCCCCTTATTTTAAAAGTTTTTATTTGAGTTAATTCTCTCTGGGATATCATGTAATTTATTCTTCATATGTGAGGTAATTTTTTCTTTTTCTATCACTTCTTAGAATTCTGAATTCAATCAACTTTTATTTTGACTTCTCCCTATTTTTTGTTCGTTCTACTTTTTAGGTTTTGAAACTGTAATTCGAAGTGACTTTACATATCCTTGTGTGAATGATTGTATTCTACTGCATAGCTGTTTTTCTTGTGGACAAGGGGAATATTTGAGGTGTGAAATTGTGTTTCCATGTTTTCTGAAACAGTTCCTATGGACTTTATTTTCCCTTTATTAATTTTGTGATACTGATTTGTTTTATAAGATTCCTAGTTTACCAGCACCCTTTTCTGTCAGTTTAGCACAGTCTGAGCACTTTAGTGATAATTTTTTTGTCTGTTTGACAAAAAAGGGGGAGAATCGCCCCCAACCACAGAAGGGTTGCATCTGATTTTGTGATTTACCTTTGTCCTGAAAGACCATAAAGTTTCCATTTTTTCTTCTTTTCCCTTGTCAAAAAGTGGTTATTCCTTTCATTTTTGTCTTTTTTTTTTTTAATCTCTCAGACCTATGTGTTTGGAAGACAGTCCTTTTAAAAACATTCCTGTCCTCTAATATCACCTTTCACTAGCAAACCTCTTCTGTTTTCACAGCAGTTCTCTAGGAATATGTGCCTATTCATATAAGTTAGTTTACAAAAAAGTTTCTGTTAATATGAACAAAATCGTTAGGATGCAATATAGTACAGGAAAGATAGTTTCTGAATCCATTTTTACCTCTTCAATGGTATTAGTCACGTATCACCTGTCTTCCTGTGTGCTTGCTTTAATAATCTGACATGCTACTGATTTTGTCAAGCAGGTTCTTTTTTTGAATATGTTCCTGCCATATTGTTTTCCCTCTTTTTACAGCAGTCCCACTACATTGTGTCTTTGGTAGCTAAGATGTTCTTTAAAAATGTATGTTTTTTTCTATAATTAAAGTGATAACACTGTCTAAAGCTGTTTGTTTCTTTGAAGACAGTTCACGTTGATTAAAAAAAAATCCTTGATGGGATGCTGAAGTATACTATCAACAAATGGAATCCTACCGAAATAAATACAATTAGGATAAAAATTTGCAAAATACAATTTTCAGATAAGCCACATTTAGAAGAGAACAATGCATGACAATTACATATAAATAAAGACTTCAGACATTTTCTCTGTTTCAAATATCTTTACACATAATATACACTTGTAAAATTTAAAACACTGAAAAGGTATATTCATAATATTTCAAAAGGTGGCCACTTTTAATTAAATATGTCTGACTTAAATACAAAATATACCACTTTAATATAATCAAAATACATTTATATGTTTGTTTTATAATAAAACAAATCAAGTTAAATTAAAGTAGACCTAGGTAATAGATCTCCTATTACATAGGTGATAAATGATACACTATTATATAATGAAGGAACAAACAAGAATTTACAATGGAAATTATAAAAAATATTTTGAATTAATTACTTTATACATATTAAAATACAACTTTTATAATTATAATAGTGTTCTGTTCCTTGATTTGGGCTCTTGTTATACGGGCATATTAAATTTGTGCAAATTCATTATGCATTATATTTATAATCTGTGTAGTGTTCTGTATATATATATATATATGCAGATATATTTATATTTGAAAAAGAAGTTACAAAACTAATAAATGTAGCCAAATATCAATTGCCTTCTCCAATTTTTGAACATAATTTAACATTAAATCTTACAAATTATTGAGGAAAAGAATGCTCTAAAGCTAACCTGATCTTATTTTTAGTCCATTTTCATTTAATATAATGATATTTGAGTTTATACGTACTCTCCTACTCTTTGTTTTTTGTTAGTTTGTTTTTCTCACCTGTTTATGGTTATCTCTTTTCTATTGACTTCTTCTGGAATATTGAATTTACTATTATTATATTTTACTATTCAATTAGTGGCTATACTAAAGAATAAAATATGTATCCCTCACTACAATCCAATGTAACAATACTTTTACTGTTTGGTAGATAATACTTGGGACTTCACATAATCTACCTCCATTTATTAACTGACTGTTGTGTTGTTGTTGCGCATATTTGTTCTACATTTACTTTATGCTCTAGATGACATTATTTTTACTGTTTTTAAATTCAATATTGATTTTATATACTTACATTTTGACTCGTTTATAGCTTTTTATTTCTTGCATTTCTCTGTTTCCACCTGTAATCATTTTCTTATGCTCCCAAGAAATCACTATAATACTTTTTAGTGCAGCAGAAAGTTGGTGGCCTGGTCTCTAGCACAGTCTTTCAGGACTTTCATTGACAAGGCATGCTAGAGAAGCAAGTTGATAAACTGCTTTGAATGTAGTTGATGTGATAAATTCAAGAGGAGATGTCCAATGGCAGTCAGATATATGAGAGTCATGTCTAGTTGGTAGAAATAAATTTGGAAGTCATCAGATATAGATAGTAAGTGAAGACAGTAAGTGAAGTGGTCAAGATGATTAGAGAGCATTGAGAGTAAGAATACTCAAAGACACAAAGTAGAACCCTGAGGAACTCCAAAATCTATTGTATATGCCAAGGGCATTAAGCATGCAAGTTTCTTGCTGAAGTAGAAGCCACTGAAGAATAAAGAAAACCCAGAGAATGTACTAGTATGGGAGACAGGAGAAGGCAGTGCTTTCAGAATGTGGGAGAAGTCAAAAGTGTAGAGTCAAGTGGTCCTGTAATCATATAATTTCAAAATATTTATGCATACCTTTCAAAAAACTAAAACTTCCTTCAAGCATTGACTTAAGATACTTTCATTTTCTCTGTATTTTCAAAACTGCCCCCAAGACAATTCTGGGGAATGAAATCAATTCTTACATACACATATTTTTTTTATCAAGAAGACAGTCTAGGTTGCAAACAAATAAACAAGCAAAAGCACAAAATGATTTTTGAACTTCCCCACAAGCACTTAACTACAAGAAAAAATGTAAGCTGATTTCTGACATTTTGTAGCAGGATGAGAGGAGGCAGATTTATATTTATGTTCTCTAGACTTTTTATTACCTTTACTGATTCTTTTTTTTTTTCTTTTCCCATTTTTTGTCCTCTCTGTGAGTTGAAATTCAATTTAAAGCAAAGTAAGAATGAATGAAGAATTGGACCCAGCTGAGTGTACCACCAACCTACTCAGGGTTTTCAATGACCAATTTCTCACACTGTTTGAAGGAAGTGAAATAGTATTCATCTCACATAGGAAGTAAGCTGAAAAGGCACAGTTACACTTTTCAGTCTGCTTGTTTTTTAGTTGAAGTGTAAACTCACAAACTATAGTTACAGAGAGGAATACAAAATGCACAGAACAGAAACTGGATTGTTTTTTCTGTTAAATGCAGGATCTATCCACTAGGCATCTACCTAAAGTGTTTGACTTGCAGTTCAGGATGCCATCCATTTTACTTGATTGATATTCATAAAAGGTATTAGTGTCCTCAACAGATATTATATGGAGGGAAAGGGGATGGGAGGAGAGAGTGTGTCTGCCTCCTTGTTCATACATCAATTCTTTCTACAAAAACAAGCTAAACATAACATTAGCCTGAGTTCTGAGCTCTGGAAGACTTTAGCTAAAATAAAATAAGAAAGAAAATTTCATAGAAAAATTTTTGACTGAGTTCTGCAACCTCAAATATATTCTACCCAATTCTCCTATAAATATCTGGGGGGAAATGTAATAGTCCAATTATTATGAGCCTATCAACTTATGGAGATAACAAATACAAATGAAAAAAAATACTCTCTCCTCAGTTCCATCTACATATACCAACTGATACTAGCAAAATAAAATGGTGTTTCTCTTTACTCATCAGAATATGACCTTTTCAACTAAAAAAAATAAACTTTGAATATGACCATTTTTTTAAAGAATTTTAATATTTTTAAAGAAAAACATAAATATTTCATGACTAAAAAGGAAACTTTTACTAAAGCACTTAGTTTGAAATAAAGTGAATTTAAACAACTACCTAAAATAAAGAGATTGCAAGACAGTATGGTACTGGCACAAAAACAGAAATAATAGATCAGTGGAACAGGATACAAAGCCCAGAAATAAACCCATTACATATGGTCGCCTTATTTTTGACAAAGGAAGCAAGAATGTACAATGGAGAAAAGAAAGTCCCTTCGATAAGTGGTGTTGGGAAAACTGGACAGCTACATGTAAAAGAACGAAATTAGAACACTTCCTAACACCAAACACAAAAAATACCTCAAAATGGATTAAAGACCTAAATGTAAGGCCAGGCACTATCAAACTCTTAGAGGAAAACATAGGCAGAATACTCTATGACATAAATCACAGCAAGATCCTTTTTGACCCACCTCCTAGAGAAAGGGAAATAAAAACAAAAATAAACAAATGGGACCTAATGAAACTTCAAAGCTTTTGCACAGCAAAGGAAACCATAAACAAGACCAAAAGACAACTCTCAAATGGATAAAATATTTGGAAATGAAGCAACTGACAAAGGATTAATCTCCAAAATTTACAAGCAGCTCGTGCAGCTCCATATCCAAAAAACAAACAACCCAATCCAAAAATGGGCAGAAGACCTAAATAGACATTTCTCCAAAGAAGATATACAGATGGCCAACAAACACATGAAAGGATGCTCAACATCATTAATCATTAGAGAAATGCAAATCAAAACTGCAATCAGGAATCACATCAAAAAATCTACAAACAATAAATGCTGGAGAGGGTGTGGAGAAAAGGGAACCCTCTTGCACTGTTGGTGGGAATGTAAATTGATACAGCCACTATGGAGAACAGTATGGAGGTTCCTTAAA
The DNA here is from genome assembly GCF_964374135.1 of Grampus griseus. Classification (NCBI taxonomy): domain Eukaryota; kingdom Metazoa; phylum Chordata; class Mammalia; order Artiodactyla; family Delphinidae; genus Grampus; species Grampus griseus. Next base: position 30,231,248 of record NC_139003.1, on the reverse strand, counting down.
AAACTAAAATACCACTACTAGGCATATACCCTGAGAAAACCATAATTCAAAAAGAGTCATGTACCACAATGTTCATTGCAGCTCTATTTACAATAGCCAGAACATGGAAGCAACCTAAGTGTCCATCGACAGATGAATGGATAAAGAAGATGTGGCACATATATACAATGGAATATTACTCAGCCATAAAAAGAAATGAGATTGAGTTATCTGTAGTGAGGTGGATGCACATAGAGTCTGTTATACAGAGTGAAATAAGTCAGAAAGAGAAAAACAAATACCATATGCTAACACATATATATGGAATCTAAAAAAAAACAAAAAATGGTTCTGAAGAACCTAGGGGCAGGACAGGGATAAAGACACAGACGTAGAGAATGAACTTGAGGACGTGGGGAGGGGGAAGGGTAAGCTGGGACGAAGTGAGAGAGTGGCATTGACATATATGCACTACCAAATGTAAAATAGCTAGTGGGAAGCAGCCGCATAGCACAGAGAGATCAGCTCGGTGCTTTGTGACCACCTAGAGGGGTGGGATAGGCAGGGTGGGAGGGAAATGTAAGAGGGAGGGGATATGGGGATATATGTATACATACAGCTGATTCACTTTGTTATACAGCAGAAGCTAACACAACATTGTAAAGCAATTGTACTCCAATAAAGATGTTAAAAAAATAAAATAAAATAGTAAAATAAACAGATTGTTTCTCTGACTATTCAAGTTGAGCAATTCAGTTCATTTCAATTCAAATTATATACAAGTAATTGAACAAATATTCATTGATTTTCTTCAGTACATATATGGCATTGTGTCAGGTGGTAGGGAGATGTTAAATAAGACAAAGACTTAGTCTTGCCCTCGAGAAGTTTACAGTCTAATAGAAGAGAGGAATTTTAAAACACAGGTGACAGGAAAAGAGCAGAAAATGAAATAGGTGCAATAACAGTGTTGCACTGATAAACAGAATCTATACATTCATTTAATATAGATACTCAGTGCTGACATTACTTATTCGTATGGTCTGAGAGGACTCATGAACAAAGTTCCTTTGCATATTTCCAATATAAGAACCAAAAGCAGGGCTTCCCTGGTGGCGTAGTGGTTGAGAGTCCACCTGCCGATGCTGGGGACACAGGTTCGTGCCCCGGTCTGGGAAGATCCCACATGCCGTGGAGCGGCTAGGCCCGTGAGCCATGGCCGCTGAGCCTGCGTGTCTAGAGCCTGTGCTCCGCAAGGGGAGGGGCCACAACAGTGAGAGGCCCGCGTACCGCAAAAAAAAATAATAATAATAAATAAATAAAATAACCAAAAGCAAAGGATGTAAAATGTTCAGTGTTATTTCTTATGATGCTGACATTGGAAAATTTAATTTAACGTAAATGCCAAATGGATCTGATAACACCCCATCCTTAAATCTCATCAAGATTCTAGGAATATCTCACCTGAGGGATAGTTTGATTCTCCAATATAAGCACTCTTACCTGGATCATTGCCTCACTCCAGGCCAAGATGGAGAAGGAACGATAGCCAATTATTTATCTTTATTATACCCAACTGGGAAATGTCCTCCATCAACTAGGTGAATCATTTTATCTCCAGTATATGCAGAAGAAGGAGAGTGCAGGATATCAAGAGAATTCATGTAAAAATTCCTCCACAAGAAAAGAGAGGCAATGCCAATCTGAGCCCTGAATATCTCCCAGGTCTTTGATCTCTTAAACATTGAAATTTAGCCTAAAGTCTATGTTCTTCCTTCATGAAACTACTCACATAAAACCAGCCGCTATTCCTTTATGCTCCACGGGCTACTTGTGGTCAAAATTAACTTTATTCCCCAGAAGATGACAATCTACCCTATATCAAATACTGCATGTTGTCCTCATTAGAGACTGTCCAGTGAAAATTAGGATACTTCAAAAATGTTTCTATGGAAATTTGAATATAAGTTCTACCCCATTGTGGTATGCCCAGGAAAATGAAAAATCTATGTTTAAAATTACTAAGAAACTAAAGTCCAGAATTCTTAAAGTTCAAGAATTCTCCATTTGTTAACACATAAAGAAATTCACTCTACCATTTTTCTTACCTTCTTGTCAATATGAACTCAAGTTCAGTTTATCATTTGCATACAACAGCACCAACAAAACAACAAATAATGCTTCCAGAGGCAGGCTACCTACAGATGGAGGACAAAATAATAAGTGTCTTGGACTACTTACTCTTAGTCAATTCTTTCCTTTCATTCTGAAAAATGAATCATCTAAGTAGAGCAATGCCCTTCCTGAGGAATTCTCCCCTTTGAACTCCTTTTGGAGTTTCCTAATCATGGTTGTGGTGAGGAATCAGTGACTAATCTCCAAATGGAATTTCCACCACCCTAGGGCAGTCTGTGACAAGTATGTCAATGACTCTTTGTAAGATCACAGCACTGTTGATATTCCAGGTCTGAGCTGAGAAGATAAATGTTATGGATAGGATTTTGTCCCCCCTATAATTAATATGTTGAGACACTAACATTCAGTGTGACTGTACTTGTGGGCAGGGTTTTTAAAGAGGTAATTAAGTTTATATGAGGTCGTAAATGTGGAGCCCTAATCCAATATGACTGGTTCACTTATGACAAGAGGGACAGACATCAAAGATGTATGCAAAGAGAAAATGTCCTGTGAGGACACAGTAAGAAGGTGGCCATCTGCAAGACAATGAGAGAGGCCTCAGGATAAACCAAACCTGCCAACACCTTGATCTTTGACTTCCAGCATCCAGACTGTGAGAAAATAAATTTCTGTTTTTTAAGCCATCCAGTCTCTGGTATTTTGTTACGGCAGCACTAGCAAATTAATACAATAAATACTTGGCTGTCCTTGGAAAATCATTATGTTGCATGAAACATCAGAATCAGTAAACTCTTTCAAACACCAGCTATGTGGAGGGCAGGTTTTCAAGGACCTAGATCAAATCCAAAGTCTTGTGATTTTTAATTATTACTCTTTCATTGATAAAAAATTTATACGTGTGAAATGCATAGATCTAAAATACTTAAATTAATAATTTTTGCAAATTTTGCAAATTTTGCAAATACAACATGTAACCAGTACCTTTATCAAGCTATAGAATATTTTCATGAATAGAGACAGCTCTTTCTTGCCCCCTTGAAATCATTTTCTGCACCTTGTAGACTACCACCATACTGAGTTTTTTAATCACGCAAGATTCATTTTGCCTGTTCTTTTTTCCCATTTTATTTATTTATTTATTTATTTATTTATTGAGTATAGTTGATTTACAATGTTGTGTTTGTTTCACGTATACAGCAAAGTAATTTAGTTATACATATACATATATCTATTCTTTTTCAGATTCTTTTCCCATATAGGTTATTAAAGAGTATTGAGTAGCGTTCCCTGTGCTCTACAGTAGGTCCTGGTTGATTATCTATTTTATATACAGTAGTGTTAATCTCAGCCTCCTAATTTCTCCCTCTCCCCACCCCCCACCTTTCGCCTTTGGTAACCGTAAGTTTGATTTCTAAGTCTGTGAGTCTGCTTCTGTTTTGTAAATAAGGTGGCACAATTTTGGAGCACATTACTCATAGAAACATTACAAATTTTACATATTGATTTGAACTCATGTAACTTTTATCTTTTCAGGAGAGGGACACATATAACTTGGTGACTTACTTAACAGTCACAATATTTTAATATTTAGTTCTTTATTTCCTATGAGAGAGAAAATATCATTGATTATATAGTCAATATTAGGAGACTTTAGGCTTTAAGAAATTGACTAAGAGTCTCCTGGAGCAAATACATACAGCAAAAATACATGACCCCAAAATGCTCGATCTCTTATTTTGAGCATTGCATACAACAGAAACAGGTTGTTACAAAGTACCTATATTAATTTTTTGTGTGTAATATAAAACTAGTAGATCATTTTTGGTGGATGTGAGTAATCTCTAATTGTTGGCAAGGATGAGCCACTACCCAAAGGTCTAACTACCAATTTAAAATAAAAATATGTCTAATCAGATCTAATTTAACTTATATGTAAACACTGATTATCACCAAGCATAAACAATTATTTAAATTGTTCTGTAATCTGGATCAAGTTCTAGCCACCTGTTGTTTAACGGTTCAGACCACATTTTCACAAATAATTTATTTGATGTAAACAAGTCCATATGCCAGAGGCAGTTTGAGTTAACCTATTGACTCCATCAACCATAATCATAATCCTCCAATTAAAGATAACCCAGGAACTTTAAGAAACAAGCCTGGTGTCTTATCTCTAAGATTACAAGCTACACAATTTCTAAAGTTTTTATACCCTGTTCTTGCAAAGATAAAGACTGTTTCAATGACATGTGGACAATTCACATGCTTTAATTATGCTTATTTAAAACATATACACACAAACAACAATAACAAAAGTATTTCTAACAAATATTATTCTAATCACAAACCAGTGCTGTTGATCAGATATAAAGATAAATGAAGCACTTTTGGAAGCCACTTATGTAGTGATCTTTCTAATTAGAATGCTAACTAAATACCTCTCAGATATAAACTTCTAATTAAGAAATCTGAGTATTCCTGGAATGCAACTTAAACTAATGAGTACGTAATACCACATTGCCTATGCTGAAATATTTTAAAGTACACTTCATACTGCAAAGCATCTAACATTCAGGAATCTAATTTTTGAGTCCGTATAGACTTGTTGGAAAAATAACTTCTGTCACATAAGCTATAAAACGAAGATACTGGAAGGGCAATCATTTAAAGGACTATATTTGGAATATTTCATGAATGAAATGCATGGGCCTTTACACCTGATTCCTAATGTTACAAAGAGATCACAGAACCTAAACTGTAGTTTAAGCAATATGTTAATGCTTAAAATTTGTGTAGCTTCCACCTATTTTGTTCAGAGATTATACCATGTAACTAGAAATATATTGAAGGCAATAGCTCATGAATGGAGGAAACACGGCAAGAATGACTAAGTTATCCTCACTGATCAATTTGAGGGCAGAAGAAGACAGTGGGAAATTTTGTACCTATTCAGTTCTTCATATGAGGAAACAACCACAAGCCGTGCTTAGACTGAGACTGGTCTGGAGTAGGTGACTGGAATCAATCTTTATCAAATGTCTATTACTCAGCCTAAAGAATGTGAAAATGTACCACAATCTAGGAGATGTTGCACAAATTTTCATTCATATTTAGAATTTCCTGTTAGTTTTCTTAAATCCCCCCATATCTTGCTAAACAGGGAAAATAGAACAATACAAAAGCTTCTCAGTAGAGTTCATTTAATTTGATACAAGTTTGTTTGAAGAAGTAGGAAGAAAAAGTCGTCATAGCAAATGCTATTGATTTAGCTTCTTACCCACTTAATTTATCTTATTGAGGTGTAACAAATTATTTATAGATTATTTAAACATTAATGAGGATTTTCTTTTTTTTTTTCCTTTCTCCCAGAAAGAAAAGTAATGGTATTGGTTGCAGATAACAGTCTATTAATGAATTCTCAGGGTGACAAACTAAATGCTAACTAAATGCACAGGTTAATATAAGCATCCATACATTTCATAAGTTTTAAAAGCAGCTTACTCTGTATGTATAAATGAATCACTTTGCTGTGCAGCAGAAATTAACATTGTATACCTCAATAAAATATATTTTAAAAGCAGCTTACTATAGCTTAAATAGTGAACAAATTATCACATGATTGGGAGTGCCTCTCTAATTTATTAAAATAAGATTCAATCATTACTTCCAAAATATACAAGTCTTGTTTTTTCAATTATTAGAATGATTCCTCATTATTTGAACAATCTATTCAGAAGGACACAGAGCTATGGGAGATCTTCAGATGCATTTTTGATATATATACTCTGTGATTTTTACCCTCAAAGTGGGCTTTGAGTTTATAATAGTTCCCATTTTTCTCTATATTCTCCTATTTGAGTAGTCCTATATCTGCCTGATTTTCTTTAAGGATCTATAACTGAAAGTCAGTTTCTTAGGAATCATGTAGGAGGTGGCCCATAAATACCTCGGAAGACAGCCAATGTATAGCCTACAATATATTGTTTGAATTGACTAAATCCACCAACTTCAACCCTGCTTCTTATATGAGAACATAAAATGCTAAGAAGCGTCGTTATTTCCAGTAGTAAGCAATTAACCAATTACTTAGAAATGGATCCAACACAAAAGTGTCATTTTGTTCTATTTATCATAAAACATAAATATAAAATTCAGATGTGGTCCAGCTCTTCAGTGAACATAAACCAACTTGCAACCTAGCGCACTCATCAATCACAAGACATTCAAACTAGTGATGCTAAATTCATAGTTCCTATGTGAAGGCTAAGATATAACAAAGAACCTAGTCAGAAAACTTCTTAGATAAAAATAAATATCAACTTTGGGAAAGCCATATTCAAGAGGTGTGGAGAATAGACAACTTGGTTCTGTTCCTCTGGCATTCTTCAGATATTCAGAAAGATCTGCTACCTTCAAACAGTTGAAAATCTGCACTGTACTTTCATAATTTTGAAGAATTCCCCGTTTTTATTTTTTACTTGTCTTTTTATACTTTTAGCCCATCTTCAAATTAGCCTTGAAACTTTTGAACATGAATAGTGAGAGCACGGGGAAATCAAGCCATAGAGGAATTTTTCTTTCATTTTTTATTTAACCAAAGAAAACTTTATCTAGCCTTGGAGCATATGGAAATGTAATTAAGTCTCAGTCTCCACGTCTCTGAAGCTCAAAGAAAATTTTTTTTTAAAAAATCACTTACATGATCTGCTTCAGAGCTTTGAGAGTCAGCTGTTACTTCCCAAAGTTTCAAGTCTCAGGTAAATGAATGTCACAGAGGAAAAAATAAAGTATCTTACAAGAATGGATTCTCCGTCATACGTAAACCATATGGAGTTTCTGAGATTATGTTCTGGGACATCAGCAAGATGGCAGAATGGGAAGCCTCAGGCCCTCCTTCCCCCCATGGAAACATTGATTCAATAACAATAAACAAAACAATTCCCTTTGTGAAAAATCCATATAACGGTTAAGAGGCTTCTGTACCCTGGGTGAGCATGAAATCAGGCATATTGTAGCTGAGAGGAAGACCTGTGCCATTTACTTGCCATAGTCCCTCCCCTTGGCTAAGTGCTCCATAATCCCCTGGGAGAAAACCCTCAGCTCCTGGCTTCTTGGAGCGGGAAAGGGAAAACTAGAGTATAAGTCCAACGTGAAGATTTTAGGAGAGCTGCATGAGGGACTGGTTTCTGTCTTGCCTGAATTAACTCACTGACAGGAAAAGGTGTCAGAGTGAGGGCTGCTGAGAACAAAGGTGAAGGCTTAGGTTAGCATGCACTCACCTGCCTTAGTCTCTCCCTCCAATTCAGTGTGGAATGAGTGGGAGAAAACCCCCAACTCCTGGCTTCTCCCTGAGGAGCATGCTTCCAACAATCTGGCTTTGCTGAGAATTGCCTGGAGGACTAGTTTCTGTCTTGCCTGTCTTGGAGTGCTGACAGGACCCAGCATACACTAGGTGCCTGGAGACTGCTGAGGACAAGAGTGCTGGGCAGCTTGCTGCTGCACCAGAAGACCTGTGGTACAGATGATAGAAGCCAATACAGCTCTGCATGTCCATGTGCTGATGGAAATTGAAATAATGAAGCTGCAAGCCAAAGAGCACCAAGAATTTCTGAGAGCAAATAGATGCTGTGAGAGACAAGGGAGGACTCTTCTTTGGAGACTTCAGAGGGAATATGGCCCTGCTGACAACTTGATTTGGACTTTTAGCCTTCATAACTGTGATAGAATAAATTTCTCTTTTTTCAAGCCACTTAGTTTGTGGTCATCTGTGAAAGCAGCTGTAGGAAATTATACCCTGCCTAATGGGTTAATTATAAAACAGTGTTGATGATATTTTGGAGGAAATTTTTTATACTGTTGAAATAACATTAGTATTCATCCTAACTAGATTGTTTTAAATTAAGATGCTAATTGAAATCACAATGAAACCACTGAGAATTTAACTCAAAAATATATAGTAAAAAAAAAAAGGGAGAATTAAAATGATACCATGAAAAATACCTTTTTAACACAAAAGCTGACAGTATTGGAGGAACAGAGGTAAAAAGGGATGTAGAAAAATAAGTAAAATGGCACATGGCAGAGACAGCTTCTATCTTATCAGGAATTACATTAAATGTAAATGGATTAAACACACCAATCAAGAGACAGAGATTAGCAGAATGGATAAATAAAATCTATATACAAATGGTCCCTGACTTACTATGGTTCAACTTATAATTTTTCAACATTACCGTGGTGTGAAAGTGATATGTATTCAGTAGAAACCTTACTTCAAATTTCAAATTTTGGTTTGTTCCCAGGTTAGTGACATGCAGTAAGATAACTCTTTTGCAATGCTGGGCAGTGATGGAGAGCCACAGCTTTCAGTGAGCCACATGATCACAAGGGCAAAAAGCAGTACACTTACAACCATTCTGTACCTGTACAACCATTCCATTTTTCATCTTAAATACAGTGTTTAATAAATTACATGAGATATTCAATACTTTATTATAAAATAGGCTTTGTATTGGATGATTTTGCCCAATTGTAGGCTAATGTAAGTGTTCTGAGCACATTTAATGTAGGCTAGGCTAGGCTAGGCTATGATGTTCCATAGATTAGGTGCATTAAATGCATTTTCAACTTACAGCATTTTTTATTTGTGATGGGTTTATCAGAATGGAATGCCATCATGAATCAAGGAAGATCTGTATCTAGATATGTGTACATATGATGGAGGGAGAGAAAAAGAGACAGAGAAAATGTAAACACTAAGGTATCTGTAACTGATGAACCAAAAAACCTATAAGTGCTTTTCCTGTTTTTTTAGTGTCTTTTATTTACCCCCTCATATTATTCATCAACCATTTTTGTAAAAGCTTATTTTCTTACCTACATAATTTGTTTATTAAAGATTCTGTCTCAGTAAAATGTGTGCGCAAACACACTCTATGTATGTTTACTTCAAAACTACTCAACTGCTATCTCTGCTTATTATTCTGCTCCTGAATCTAATCTCAGGGAGGTGGTATAGGTTTTCTAATAATTTTGATGTATTAAAAAAACTTTTTTTAATTTTTATTAAGACTTTGTATTTTATGAATAAAAATGTTAATGGTTCCAAAAATAGTAGACTTCCAGTATGCCTGTGATTCTGCATTCCCAAATGTTAACATCATACATTAGCATGGTATAATCATAAAAATCAGGAAATTAATATTAATAAATACTATTAATATGTATGTGAGCTTTAAAAATTGGTTGCCAATTATTTGTACAGGCATACCTCATTTTATTTTGCTTTGCTTTATTGTGCTTCACAGATATGTTTTTTACAGATTGAAGGTATGTGGCAATCCTGCATAGAGTAAGCTATCAGGGCCATTTTACAAACAGCATTTGCTCACTTCATGTCTCTGTGTCACATTTTGTTAATTCTCACAGTGTTTCAAACTTTTTCATTATTATTGTATTTGTTATGGTGCTCTGTGATCAGTGATCTTTGATGTTACTATGGTAATTGTTTTGGGGTGCCACAAAGCACACCCATAGAAGAGATAGAATTATTGGGGGTCATGCTAGGGTCTGTCTGTGATAACAAGTAAAATATTGAATTACCAGTCATTTTTAAAAACTTGATGTCCACAGGGTAGATTCAAGCTGTTGACATACATTTTCTAATCATCAGTATTTGAGAAAATGGTATTTGAAGAAGAGGTCACCAAAGTAATTAATACATATTGTAAAGAAGCCCAAAGAGTGACACTCCATTCACTCCAACATGGGGAAATGGAAAAATTGATAAAGGAACAGTGTATGAAGCAAAAAGATGAAAGATATTCCCAGGGGAAGGGAGAGATCTACTGTGCCAGTGGTGCTTAAATTTAAATAGTTCACTCAAGATAGAGATATGAATCCTGGAGTTGATTGATTCCTTTGAAAGGGGCTGGTGCAGATGAGTACTGCTAATAAATGCTCAATTGGAATGGATTTCTAAGAAACCATAAAGAGAGGAATTAGAGCAAATAAAAATAGATAACATTTTCAGAAAAGTTGGTTCTAATGGAGGAAATATAGGGAGTATAGTTGGAAAGGAAGTGGGATCAAGAGGAGGATTTTGTTTGTTTGTTTTTAAGATAGGAGGAGTTACAAGGTGTTTGTATACCATTACGTATGATCCAGCAGAGTGGGAGATATCTTTTTTTTTTTTTTTGCGGTATGCGGTCCTCTCACTGTTGTGGCCTCTCCCGTTGCAGGCCCAGAGGCCATGGCTCATGGGCCCAGCCGTTTTGCAGCATGTGGGATCTTCCCAGACTGGGGCATGAGCCACTGTCCCCTGCATCAGCAGGCAGACTCTCAACCACTGCACCACCAGGGAAGCCTAGGGAGATTTTGATGATTACTGTGGTCTGAGTGTGTCTCCCCTCCAACCAAGTTCATATGTTGAAATCCTAACCCCCAAAGAGGATGGTATCAGGAGGTGGGGCCTTTGGGAGGTGCTGAGGTCATGAGGATGGAGGTTTCCTGAACAGAATCAGTTTTTTTATAAGAGAAGCTTCAGAGAGATTCCACCTCCCTTTCTACCATTTGAGGACACGGTGGAGAGTGAGCAGGCTTTAACCAGGAAGAGGGCCTTCACCAGAACATGACCGTGATGGTGCCTTGGTCTCAAACTTCTAGCCTCCAGAACTGTGAGCAATAAATGTCTGCTCTTTAGAATCTACCCACCCAGTCTGAGGTATTTTGCTATTGCAACCTGAGTAGGCAATGATGTAGGGAAAAAAGTGAAGAGTGAGAATGGAGTCATATCCTGAATAATGAAAAGAAGAAATGTAGTATCCAAGTAAGGTGGTGCCCTTAATTAGAAGGACAAAAGAGTTACATGAGGGTTTTTTATTCATGTATTTTCTAAGCATGACCACTAGTGGAAGTCAAATTGAAACAGAGGCAAAAAAAGAAATGTTTTTTGATATTCTAGCCATCCTAATGGGTATGAAGTGGTATTTCATTGTAATTTTTTTTTTTTTTTTTTTTTTTTGCGGTACGCGGGCCTCTCACTGCTGTGGCCTCTCCCGTTGCGGAGCACAGGCTCCGGACGCGCAGGCTCAGTGGCCATGGCTCACGGGCCCAGCTGCTCCGCGGCATGTGGGATCTTCCCGGAACGGGGCACGAACCTGTGTCCCCTGCATCGGCAGGCAGACTCTCAACCACTGTGCCACCAGGGCAGCCCTTCATTGTAATTTTGATTTGCATTTCCCTATTGACTAATGATGTTGAACATCCTTTCTTGTGCTTATTGGCCATTTGTATAACTTCTTTGGAGAAATCTGTACTTTAATTGCTTTTTAAATAAACAAACCAAAAATTATTATTTTATGTTTTTACACTGAGGGATAATTTATCATATAAGTTGACTAGATCATCTTTATTAATATTTCCTCTTATAATCATTTAAAGTTTCCTCTTTTATTATTCTGCTTTTTCTATACAGTAATTTCTTTAAACAAAACACTATGCCATGTTTGCTTAAACATTTATTTTAAACTGTTTTCAACCCACAGTTATATATTGCAATTATTTGCCTGTTTCCATGGCTAGACTTTGATCTTCCCGACACTGGGAAATGTAAGCAATTGATTGTTACATCAACCAATTTTAAATTAACTTTTGTTGAACTTAACTTGTATTAGGGTATGTTTCATATCATCTGAAATAATAGAATTGTCTTCCCCCATCTTAGGCAGAAAACTTGCTGGCCACTAGTCTCTCTCGAAGGCTAAGAACAGTGTCACACTATCTAAAAACTTTGAGGGATAACAATTAAATAAAACTCTTAATATTTACTGAGTTTAGTAAAAAAAAAAAAAAAAAAAAAAAAAAAAACAGAAAGGAGTAATGACCTTTGATAGGACCAGAAGGTGACTTTGATCATCTCTTTAACTAGAATCCTATTTCTCACATTCATTTTGTGAAGATCTCTACTGGTGAACGTACAGGAAGGCTTCATGTACTGCTGAGAGATATATTTTATTAATGTTCACCTAATTCTGTGTCTATAAAAAAGTGTAAAATGAAAATGATAAGCAATGTGAAAATATAAAAAGGAGAGCCAAAATCAGGAAGAAAAATGAAGAAGAAATAAAAGGATAGTAAAAATGAATGATCAAAAGAAAAATGTTTAACTAAGGTAGAGTAGAAATGAGCATAAGAAGAGAGAAAAATGAATCAATCTTAGGAAATCTGAATAAAGGTGAAAGAAAGTGAGTGGATGTAATAATTAGAATGATTAATAAAATTACATAGAAAACAGAAGTGAGAATTATAAGGATTGGAAGAGTTTTAAGTAAACAAGCAAACAAAAACTCCTCTAGTCAAACAACCTCCATTTTGTCCTCTTACCTAAAATTAATCCCAGTAGCAAATATTATTGAAAGTATGCAATGCATTCACTATCATTTTGAAGTATCTTCTTGGTAAAGATAGTACTTTGAGGTAAGGCAAAGAAAACTATGTTTTTAGTGCTGGTTCTGCCATTCGTTAGTTGGATGACATTTACTAAGGCACAAAGTTGTATTCTTGTTTTTTTGAGGGATGAACTTTTTATTGCTGTAAATTTTTACTTATTTGTATATATTTATTTCTCATTCATTCACCCAGTCCATCATTTATTTTCTTATTTAAACAATTAAAGAATATACCACCAAAAACAAAAATTGAAAAATTACTGATAATTCACATCTACCTCTGTGCTCTCTCCCATCTCTCCCAGTGTCTCCTCCCTCCCTCTTAAAGATATCACTATCCTGGCCTTTACATTGATCATGCCTTTGCTTTTTATTTGATACATAGTTTAATGAGATGAATAAGTAAATCTAAAAATGTATTGCTAAGCTTTGAATTCTTCCTTGTGCACAGGTGCAACAGTTCCCCAGGAGTCACTATCTTAATATTTTTTGCAAATATTCTCTTCATAATTAAGGTTTGTCTTTTCACTTTATTTGAGGTGAGTTTTATTTTTGTTTGTTTTTTTTGAAGTGACTTTTGCTGAACAGAAGTTCTATTTTAATGTAGCTGATCTTGTTAATTTGATTAGAAATGGGGATAATGATACTAATAGTGCAACTGTGAAGTTTTCAAAAATTGAAATTACTAATGTGCCTACCATAGTGTCTGACACATAGCACTTATTCAATACCTGATAGCTACCCATCCCCTTAAATATTTTAAAATGTTAATACTATTTTTGCTTATTACTCTGTACAGTAATTACAAATTACTTCAGTTTATTGTGAATATAAGTGAATTTCATAGCACAGCATTTCAATACATAGCACAAAATGCAAATACACATCCAATCATTAAATTATATTGTCATTAATCTGCTCCATGTTTTCAAATTATCAAGATGTGAAAATGAACCACACACACACATGCACACACACACACACATTAGCAAAGTGTGTTTTGTCAGAGATTGGTTTTTTTTGCAAGTTATAGTAAGCAACTCACATTAACTTAAAGAGAGAAGGAAGGGAGAGAACGAAGGAAGGGAGGAAGGGTGGAAGAGATGGCAGGTAGGAAAGGAAGAAGAAAGAAAAATGGAGTGATGGAAAAAGAAGAAGGAGGAGTAGGGAGAGAAAGGAACAGAAAATTAGGCAATAGTTACCTGTATATATCTATCTATTTATATAGATATCTATATAGGGATATAGATACAGATATTCATTCTTCTCCAAGAACCAACCCCTTATTAATTGTCTCTAGCCTTCTTTCCAAATTTTCAGATAATCTTTTCATAGTAGAGCTACCCATTACCAAATCAATTGATTATTCATTATAAGCATTGTTCTTCTGGGAGTCTACTGCTGTGAATAATGAAGAAACTCACTGATAAAGTGGGTCTTTTGTCTACTAAAGTACTTGTCTACTATACAATTGCAAATGTTCATTTTTTACCTTTGTAGCACTCTTTAATTTCATAGATGATATCTGTTTTAGTTCCATAAATTTATTTAGGTTTGAAATATTTTATAATATAAATTAAAGTTAATTAAAACTCCTAAACGTAACATTTAATCTGCATTGAAAAGATTCTCAAACTCTGAAGAGAAAGGAAATCTATTTTCAAGTTATAAATCTTTTCTCTATTAGAACCTTTTGCTTAGTATTTGATGATTTATCCTTTTTGTATAATCTCTTAATTCTCAGATGTTTCAAAGTGAGAAAATAACCTGCTTCTCATGGAAGAAACATGCAGTAAGGCCAAGAACTCTGGAGGAATATGTGTTTGAGGCACTATCAAATATCGCAAGAATAATATCAGATAGGGAGAACTTTGTAAAACACAAAGCTTTCTGGTTGATAAAATGAATCAAACTATATGGTGCTTTTTGACCTTTACCGTAATTTGGAGAACATTAATGCTTGTGGCTTATAAAAAGTCAATCATTTATATAATGATATCCATTAGACCTCATGGATATCAAAGGCATTATTCATGTCTATTAATCAGCTGCTTTGGCTAAGCCTAGCTAATTTCTTTCCCCTGGGCCACCAGCATCATTAGTAACATATTACTCCCATCACTCAAAAAGTTTCATGATGAACCTCTGCCATTGTTTGATATGTGTTACCTCCTTGGCATTATTAAAATGTGCTGTTATATTATTTATATATGCAACCTAATTGTTTGTCAACTGAGAGCATTAAGAAAATAAATCTGTCATATAAACGTATGAAGTGACAAATGACTCAGAACTGTTTTACAGGAATCAATTAGCCTGATTACTGCGAGGAAAGTATGTGACTTGGTAAAGGGTTTAACAAGGCCTATAATTCTTCTAGCTGCTGGACTAAGGAGTGTTTCACACTGATCCACATTAGAATTAAGTTTGATCTTCTATGACTATTGATAGAAAGTGACTCAATGCTGCTGCTTCAAATATTCAGTGTATTTACTATACTTCTTTACAATTGATGAATGCAGGCTTAATTAGAGGAATGAAAAGGAAGTTGAATAATGGTGACCTCCAGAAACATAAAGAAGAACTGATGGAGTCTCCATCTTTAATAAAATTGAAGATATGTGAAAGTTGAAGTCTTTAAAATTAAATGGCAGCATTCTGGGAATATAGCTTATGGGCCTATGTGGAAGTAACTAAGATTCTCTAAATAAATTTTTCAAATGAACACCTTAAAAATCATTACTATAAAAGTCATATTATAACCTTATCACTGCCACGCATGCATCAACTCATCAAAGAACAGATTGCAGTAATGATAATGACATGTATTACATTCTCACCCTGCTAAACATTTACTTGCATTATTTCATGTAATCTCAACAATTCTATTGCATAGGCTCCGTTATTATCCATGTTTTATAGATTAACAAACTAAAGGTTAGAAAAGTCTAAGTTCACACAACTGTTGACAAAATAGGGATTCAAATCCAGGTCAGTCAGACTTCAGAGCCAAAGAATACTACGTTATTGTCGTCGCACACTTTGACCCAGTAATTACAATTCTGATAATATTATCAAAAGAAGTAATGAAAAATATTGAAACATCTTAATTTAACAATTTTAGAAACAATGACACAATGTTAAGTTTTTAAGAACTAAGACTTGTTTAAAAATCGGACAGTGCAAAGAAAAACCATAGGTAATTTTTAAAAAACAATATTACCTTCAAAAAACCTTTAAAAATTTAGTGCATACATTGTCTTTATTGAAGGATACACATTCATTAAATCAGTATTGCTCATGTTAATGTATATTTACAGGTAAAAATGCACTGTTACCTATCTCTTGAGCACCATAGCAGCTAAATATCATTTTCTCACATATATCTTAAAAATTGTTACTCTCTGTTAAAGATTTTTAAAGTTGGTTTTGCAGTGTCTCAGAACAGGTATGCTCAAAACCTTGTGTAGCCAACACCAGAAAATGTTAGATACCACTCAGCAAATATTCATTTTTCATGCTCACCTGTGGTTGAAGGAAAATAAGTAAACATGTAGGGCGGGGTAGGTAGAAAGACGATGACCAGATTGCCACTGAATTCTGAAGCCACTGCTTTGCCTGAGATAACAGGAAGTAGGCACATCAAAGCCTTTTTTAAACAATGAAGACTGTTCTGTAAAAGCAAAATTTGGGGTGCTGTGATTGAGGTTATAGTATAAAACCAGCACTCTAGAAGGGCTAAACTCAAATTGGGATGGTTAGGAGGAACAAAAATGTCTTTCTGACAGGACTTGCTTGGGGTTAAAAAGAAAAAGAGAAAGTCTAAATCTTCACAGTCTGGCCTTCTCCTATATCTTGGTTTAATTAAGAATGCTTCCAGGGCTTCCCTGGTGGCGCAGTGGTTGAGAGTCCGCCTGCCGATGCAGGGGACATGGGTTCGTGCCCCGGTTAGGGAAGATCCCACATGCCGCAGAGCGGCTGGGCCCGTGAGCCATGGCTGCTGAGCCTGCGCGTCCGGAGCCTGTGCTCCGCAACGGGAGAGGCCGCAGCAAGTGAGAGGCCCGAGTACCGCAAAAAAAAAAAAAAGAATGCGTCCAGGTCCCAGAAGTCCTAAATGTTGTCAAATACAAATGAAAATTGAAAACCTAAAAAAAAAAAGTGATAAGGTAGATTAGAAATTAAAATTATTATCATTAAACTTTAAAGCATATTAGACACAACTTAAGAAATAATGAATCAGAGCATTTTCTTAAATTGGTCCTGGAAGACATAGGGTAAGATGGAAACTTGCCTACATAAACTTATGGGGGAGTTATTTGGGTACCAACACCTGTCAGAGGCAAGGGGACCATGGTGGAAGAGAGGAAGAGGTTTATCTGTGATACTGTTGTAACAGCAGCCTCACAGGATCCCGTACATTCTGACACTGGGATGGCCCTTGATGGAGCATCTGAGTCAGGGTGTCCAAAGTCGTGACATTAACAGGTCATTTTATGTAGGCTACTCCAGTTGGTATAACCCAGGGGAAGGCTGAGAATAGTTCTTGGAGAAGGACTCAACTGTAAGCCATTGGTAGACAACACTTTCGTCAGCTGCAGGAATGAGTGTCTTATTACAGCAGCCACTATTGCCACCATGGTCCACTTCTCAGTGACTTCTGAAAAGGGAGGTGGGATACTCATTGTTTACTCTAGTAAATATGTGCACATTCATGTGTATATAGGTATACAGGTATAAAAATAAAATATACATACACACATATACACATACTACCTGCATTATTTGTTAATTTTTTAAATTGAGGTATAGTTGATTTATAATGTTATATAAGTTTAAGGTATACAACATAGTGATTCACAATTTTTAAAGATTATACTCCATTTATAGTTATTATAATATATTGGCTATATTCCCTGTGCTGTATTCCTTGTAGCTTATTTATTTTATACATAATAGTTTGCACCTCTTAATCCCCTACCCCTATCTTGCCCCTGCTCCCTTTCCTCTCCCCACTGGTAACCCTTAGCTTGTTCTTTATATATGTGAGTCTGTTTCTGTTTTATTATATTCATTCATTTGTTTTATTTTTTAGATTCCACATATAAGTGATATCATACAGTATTTTTCTTTCTCTGCCTGACATTTCACTAAGGGTAATACCCTCCAAGTCCATCCATGTTGTTGCAAATGACAAATTTTCATTCTTTTTTATGGCTGAGTAGTATTCCATTGTGTATATGTATGTAGGTATGTGTGTTTACCTCTTTTTTTATCCATTTGTCTGTTGATGGACACATAAGTTGCTTCCATAGCTTGACTATTATAAATAATGCTGCTGTGAACACTGAGGGGCATGTACATTTTTGAATTAGTGTTTTTGTTTTCTTCAGATATATATCCAGGAATGGAATTCCTGGATTGTATGATAGTTCTATTGTTAGTTTTTTGAGTAAACTCCATAATGTTTTCAACAGTAGCTGCACCAATTTACATTTCTACTGATAGTGTACAGGGGTTTCCTTTTCTCCACATGCTCACCGACATTTGTTATTTGTGGTCTTTTTGATGTTAGCCATTCTGACATGTCTGAGGTGATATCTCATTGTGGTTTTGATTTCCATTTCTCTGATTAATGATGTTGAGCAACTTTTCATGTGCCTGTTGGCCATCTGTATGTCTTCTTTTGGAAAAATGTCTATTCAGGTCTACTACCTATTTTTTTTAATTAATTTTTATTGGAGTATAGTTGCTTTACAATATTGTGTTAGTTTCTGCTGTACAGCGAAGTGAATCAGTTATACCTATACATATATCCACTCTCTTTTAGATTCCTTCCCATTTAGGACACCATAGATCATTGAGTAGAGTTCCCTGTGTTATATACTGATAGTAATTGGTTTGTTTGTTTGTTTTGATGTTGAGTTGTATGAGATGTTTTATATATTATTGAATATTAACCCCTTATCAGTCATACCATTTGCAAATTTCTTCTCCCATTTACTGGGTTGTCTTTTCATTTTGTTGATGGTTTCCTTTACTGTGCAAAAGCTTTTAAGCTTAATTAGGTTCCATTTGTTTTGCTTTTGTTTCCTTTGCCTTAAGAGACAGGTCCAAAAAGTATTGCTACAATTTGTGTCAAAAAGAGTATTCTGCTTGCATTTTCTTCTAGGAGTTTTATGTTTTCTGGTCTTACATTTATATCTTTAATTCATTTTGAGTTTATTTTGTATATGGTGTTAGAGAATGTTCTAAGAGAGGGGTGTCTAGTGATACAAGCTTACCTCAGGAAACAAGGAAAATCTCAAATAAACAACCTAACCTTGCACCTAAAGGAACTACAAAAGGAAAAATAAGTAAAGCCCAAAGCTACATGCATTATTATATGTAAGTATATATGTACATATTTATGTATATTGATTAGGTGATAGTAACTAATTGACATAAGTTTCTCTTTGAAAAATTAACTAAGGTTAAATAATTCTCCTCAGCAAGTGTAGTCTCACTTACTAAAGGAGATTGTACAGTACAAACTTCTAAATTTACACTGTGTTACATAGAAAGAAAAGTTGACCTTTTGTGTTCCATTTTCTTTTAGTATAATGCCTGAGAGTTTGTAAATTCCAAATTCACCCTCAACATGAGAGTCACCTTCTTTTTAAAAGCTTTTGCAAGTAAGTACAGGAATTTCTCTTATTGGAAGTAAAAATAAGAATCTAGTCAGTTGGCCTGTCTTTTGGTCTAGCAATTCATTCAGAGCCCAAACTGTAGGAGAAAGATCTCTGGCTAAAATTTATAACAAAAGGTCTTCATAAAAAGTTTTATTATGCTGATAGTAGGTTTCTGCGAGGTGGACACACACACAAAGCATACAATATGTGTGGAAACATACAATACTACACATAATTAAACAATTTGATACATTTTGACATATTTATACACACCTTTGATGCCATCATACTAATCAGAAAAAGTAACTCCAGATATTTCTTCCTGCCACTTTGTTGCTTAAGGGTTTATAGTATTTAATGTATTACTGTCTACCTTCAAATGAAATTATACCACTCTATGCGTGAGTGTCACAACAGTATACTTTCTCCCCTCCAGACGTGTATTACCATTGTCATGTGATTTTTTCTGATAAATATGGTTAAGGGTTTATAAATTTTGTTGAAAAAAATGTGTATTCTGTTATTGTTGTACTAAGTGTTCTATCATTGTCAGTTAGGACAAGTTGGTTGATTTCAGGATTTCTTTCCTGATTTTCCCTGCATGTCATTTATTTTAAAAAAATTGAAATCTCCTGCTATAATTTTGGATTTATCCATGTCTTCTTGAAGTTCTATCAGTGTTTGCTTCATGAGAAATAATATTATTGCTTCTCCACATAGTTTTCATACATTTATGTGCTAATGAGTACTCAGCTGACTACTAGGGGTTGGCGCTGCAGATATCCCTAGAGACTCTGCATGCATCTCACCTGTATGTGTTCTTTCCTGCACATCCTAGCCACCTTTGTCACCCTGGACCCTCACTCCTGCCTCTTAAAGTCAGATTGTCTACTGGGCTCTGCCTGGGCTAACCCTGTTTGTGATGAAACCTGAAAAATCTCAGAAGGCAATTAGCTATGGCAATTATAGGACTTCTGCCATTTATTTCAATCTCTCAGGGATCACTGTCTTTCACTACCTGATGTCCAGTGCCTTGCAAACCATTGTTTCATTTATTTTGTTTGTTTTATCGTGTTTCAGGAAGGAGGGCAAATCCAATACCTGTTAATAAATCTTGTTCGGAAGTGAAGGCAGGGTTCACTGTTCATACATCTCTGAGTCTCTGTCTTTCCTATGCTCTCTACCTATAAATTTGTGATAGAGTATCTAAAGCACTCTATCAAATTTACATATTTTTTCTATTTGAATCAAATGAGTTATTATTCTTTAGAATATCTTCTGAATTGCCAGTTTTCTTCATGGCTCAATATATGAAGAACTTTTTATTATTCACTCATTCAATACAAATTTATTTATTTATTTTTAAATTTTATTTATTTATTTATTTTTATTTTTGGCTGCTTTGGGTCTTCATTGCTGCACGCAGGCTTTCTCTAGTTACAGCGAGCGAAGGCTACTCTTCATTGCGGTGCACAGGCTTCTCACTGTGGTGGCCTCTCTTGTTGCGGAGCACGGTCTCTAGGCATGCAGGCTTTAGTAGTTGTGGCACGTGGGCTCCGTAGTTGTGGCTTGCAGGCTCTAGAGCACAGGCTCAGTAGTTGTAGCGCAGGGCTTAGTTGCTCTGCAGCATGTGGGATCTTCCCAGACCAGGGCTCGAACCCACGTCCCCTGCATTGGCAGGCAGGCGGATTCTTAACCACTGTGCCACCAGGGAAGCCCAGTACATATTTATTTAACACCTATCCTTCCTGGGCAATGTTATTATAAGGTGCTGGAAAAAGCAGGAAAAAAAATTTAATGAAAATCCCTGCTAAACTAAAGCTGATATTTAGGAATAGGAAAAGGGACAGAAAATAAACATAAAACTGAGTAAAATAATATGTCAGATGGTGACATGCAGTGGTAAAAGGGAAAAAAATGCTAGAGGGTATAAACATTTTTTATGACTTTAGATAGAAGGATCTGTAGAGGCCTTGCAGAGAAGTTGAAATTTGAAGAAAGACCTAAAGGATGTAAGGAAGTAAACACGAGGAAACCAGGAAGCATTCTCACGGGGAAGGCTTTGTGCTCCTGGGGAAAGCTTGTGCCTGGGATAACTGAAGCTGAACTATTAGGGGTTGTCTCTAATCCTAATACAGCAAAATTAAAACTGACCATTTTGTTGTTAAATTTAAAATAAATGTGTTGCCTTTTTAGAGGCGTGTGTGTGTGTATGTGCGTGCGTGTGTGTGTGAATGGGGGAAAACATTTTTAAACTACTAACACAAATTTCCTGTCTATATTGTTTTATATTAATGTGCTCTTTACATACAAATATTTCATTTTATTTTAATAATCACTGTTTGAGGCAGGATTATTATTATTCCCATTTCTACATGGCAAAACTAGCACTCTGAAAGGTTAGGGGACTTAGGAGTCTCACACAGTTAACGAGTATCAGCTACAAGATTTCGACTCTAGTCTTCTGCCCTCAGAACCAGCATTAGTTTCATCCTACGTGTTGTTTCACATTGTTTTGTAATCTTCCTGCAAAAGTGTATGTCAGAGGTACATTTCTGTATATAAAATATTTCTACAGCGAATGTGCCTACAGTATTACAAAGAAACGCTGATACAATGAAAAGTATATTGAAAGGTGAACGTAGCCCTGTAATTACCCCCACAATTAAGGCTTTGAATTGACAGCCTTTTTCTAAGAATTGAATTCCTCCGGTGTATGGAAATACTCGTCCTGATTACAAAAGAGTATTATTCCTTTTCTCTTAAAAATATCAAAGACTCATTATTACTTTTCTTCATTTTCTTCTGCCTTTTATATCATTCTGCTATTGATTAGCTAAGTAACATTTGTTGTCCTCCTTTTTCAATGTTTACGTTTGAATGGGCGAATGTATTTGTGTTCCACTTAACTTCAGTAGCTCATTAAAATTCATATATATGTGTGTGTATGATCTCTTTATACATATGATGCTTAATGTATATTAAAATATTCTAGGTAAAAATAGTCCTCTTTCCCCTCTATTCCTCTTCCCGGGTGTTAGACGGTTCAAAGACTCAGTAGATTATTTATTGCTGGTCATTACCTTGAATTATTGTTTACCTTAAAGCATTGATGATTACAAATTCTAAAGAATTTTTGATAACCCTAATGTAATAATACAGCAACCCTTTTCCAGTTTCTTAGTTAGATTTCTTCTTTCTTTGCTAATGTCCAATTAAATTATTTTTACTCTCTCACTATTTTATTTACTCATATTTTGACCTTTGATGGAGCTCACCTCTTATAAAGATGCCCTAGACAACGAGACGCCAATTTCTTGATTCTTTTTTATCCTTTTGCCTACTTAACCTTCGTTTTAATTTAAAAAATCATTTATACCAAAAATATAATGGACATATTGTTAGATATATGTCTTTATCTTTAAATAGCCTTTTCTAATGCTTTTACTGCTTTTAAGGACTTCGTTTTCTTCTTCTTTCACTCCCCAGTTTATAGCATCAGAAATTTGAATGTAAATTTAAGGTACTTCAGTTGGAATTTTATAAAGTAAGTTAGTAAGCCTGAATTGTCCTAGAATGAGGCATTTGCCTTATGATATCAACCATACTTGAAAGTTAAAAAGTTATTTTTGTTAATATCCTGAGGTTGATGGTGATGAGGCTAAAAAACTTCATTAAAGAAATATATGAAGCCAGAAAGATGTATTAATTTATAATGAGAAACACAGTCAAGCAGCTTAGTGGACTGGTCCACACATTCTTTCCTCATAGGCAGGCTACATGGAAAACTAAATAATGAGAGTTTTGCTTGATTTATATCAACTCATAACATTGTAATTATATGTAGGACATATATTAAATGTGTCATTATAAACTCCTCATTATACACATTGTTAAGCACTCTTTCTCCTCCTGCAGACATATACACATACAATTTGATGTACACATATCCATACATATACACATACACATACAATTTGAAATAAATAAATAAATTTCTTTTGTTTAAAAGTCAGTGGCATTTTGTGATAGCAGCTCACACAGACTAAGACATTTCCCAATTTTTAAATTCAATGCTCAATTATTTTTCCTTCGTCCCAAGATCATGGGGAGTAACCACCTTATGGTCAAGTCCTCATGACTGCAACAATTTTGTTTTTAGATTTTCATTATAGCTCAAATATTATTTTTTCATCTATCTACCTTTTTCTTTATTTAATTTATTTAAATTGAATTTGTTAATATAGATATTGTTAATATAAAGGTATTGTAATATCAGCAATTAAACTGATTTCATAACATTAACTTAATACAAACCATGTACATCTAAACTCTAACTCAATGACATTTCACCTTCTTAATTGTGATTATTAATTTATCCTAATATTTAGTATTTTAATATAAGAGAATTTCATAGTGTCCTTTCTCCTTTTACATTTTAAAATCTATTTAAGGGAAATTTGTTTTTCAACCTATTATTCTGGGGATTAATGACTATAATTTGGCACAAGGGAGGATTCTCTGGCAGTGGTCATGTTCTCTTTCTTTATCTGGTGGATTGCTATGTAGGGGGTATTCTTTCAATCTTTGTAAATATTCACCAAGATTTACAATTAAGATTTGTACATTTTATGCATATAAGTGATTCTTTAATACAAATTTATTTAAATACATTTTAGGGGTTATCTGTAATTTATAAAATGAAATCTTTGCTTGCTTGAATTTTGAAGTTTATAAACAGCATTGTTAATTGTGTTTAAAGCATAATTTTTTTCTGGACAGTAATAGAGGCAATTATATTTAGACTCATATATTTGCAGAATTTTTAAAGATGAAAGCACTAGAATCATCTATTTCAACCCTCAAATTATATGAGAGAACAAAGGAGACTTATAAAAAATTATAGAGTTAATTAGTGGAAGAGCTAGAATTAGAAACTAGCTCACTGGATAATATTCTCTTTTGATGTATTTAAAAATAACATCTGGGTCATTCTGCAATTTAACTTGCTTGGGAAAACAGTCACAGAGCCATTCCAAAGAGGATAAATGAAAGCTTAGGTGTGAAACAAAGTCTGAAATAATTGGTTATCTGTAGTTATTTAAATCTCATTTTAATTTATATTTCATAATTACTATATTCTCTATGATCTGAAATTTTTATAACTTGGGCTGCCATGAAGTATTGTAAACAGTTTTGAATGGGTACAATGTCATGTTGTCATCAATGTCATGATTATAAATGATATTCTGAAGTTTGGGTGACTACCAATTTATTAAGCTTGCTGAAAGGAAATGTACCTTGTGTTGAAAGTACATTTTTATATGCATATTGGTTACATGTAATCTAATTTTATGTTTATTCCATTGATAAATTTACAGATTTAATTTCCATTCTACTGTCTTATCTTCTATTATAAGCCATGATCTCTATAATAGGATTAGGAAAACTCAGGCTGACATATAAGCTAGCACTCTTTCTTCTGGGACACTCAGAGGTCACTATACCATTGTGATCTTTTATAGAGCAATATGTAATTAAACTAGAACTTTTTCCAACAGGATATTATAAGAGATAAAATACTTAGTTTCCAAAAACGATTAAACATTTATACAAGAATAGCATATGCTAGGCTAAAACTAAAGGCTATTAATAAAAGCTTTTATGCAGTATTGCTGTCATCAAATCCATCTGTCCCTGTGAGGACTCAGCATGTTCATTCTAGTGCCAAGAGAGCTGTCCTGTGTTGCAAGGACTTTGAATGACCTACCACCCATGAATACAGTCCTATCTCTATATTCTTTCAGTTGGATGACTGAGGACTAACAAAAAGCACACTGTTCTTTGAATCCTGTGAGCTTCATTTCAGTACCATTTTGCCCCAATTTTTTTTTTAACTTCAATGTCATCTAAACATCTAATGCTACCACTTATATTTATTCATACATGGGATATCTATGGTAATTCGGAACTCATCTTCCAAAGTGGTTTATTCTATTATTAGCTACAATTGTTAGAAGTGTTGTCTTATATTAAATCAAAATGTGTTTTCTTATTATTTCTATTCAGTGTTATTAGTTTAACCACCTTAGTTTACACAGAACAAATTGTAACTTTTTTCTACTTAATTTCATACATAAGCATTTATTACGTGCTAATTAGATTATATAAATGTACATGATGTAATCCATAACCTAAATGGTCTAATGTGGGAGACAGACATGAGCATCAGTCAGTAAAATATAATAGACTAAGTACTATGTAGAGGTATAGATAGAGTGGGAGGATAGGAAAACTTGACACCTAACTGAACCTGAAAGCGTTAATGACAGGTGGAGAATGACATTCTAACAGAGGAAAAAAGTATGCCTAGAGACATGGGGTCTGGCCTTATTAAAACACTTTAAAACATTTATATATTATTAATCATTTCTTTCTGACATCTAACAAACACAATTTTATAAGTCTGTTTTGGGGTTTTTTGGTATGTTTTTAAGTTTATCAATAAACCCAAGAGCCTTTCCTTTTATCATACTTTAGTTAGCTAATACCCTCTTAATTTGGGAGCCAAATGGAACCAAATATAATAGGTCTTGCCTGGCATTGATTGATGTAAAGGTAAATACAATATCAAAGAATATATTATCACTTGTTGGCATTTGAAACAAATATTAAAATATTTGATAGCACTCATAACATTAAATATATTATGTATGTATGTATATATTATGTGAAAAATACAAATCTAAAAAAGATATATTATTTTTACTTTCATACATATTTAAATCTAGTTTGTGGATTATGAATTCAAATCAAGGCATGAATGACTGATGAGAAGAAGGAGTTGAAATCTATTTAGGGTGATATTAGGAAAAGAGTCAAGGAATTTTAAAAATATCTGTACCTATTTTATGATAACTTTGTATGGTGTATAATCTATAAAAATATTGAATCTCTATGTTGCACACCTGAAACTAATATAATATTGTAAGTCAACTATACCTCAATAAATAAAATAAAATAAGACAAAAAACAAACAAAAGAACATCTGTACACATAAACTCTAGGCCACTAGGAGGTACATGTGAGATGACTTTGGTGCAGGTGAAAAGCAATGTATTTAAAGTTCCTAGCTTATTATCATTTTGATTCAAGAAATTATATTTCTTGCCAATCCCTCTCCATCAAAATTACAGTCTTTTTTAATATGAAATAAATTACATAGTAAATATTGTAATTAATTTTAGAAGAAGATTGGCTTTATTGGAAACGTGATTTGTAAGTATTTCTTGAATGTAAGCCAGTCAAGAATCTGGCACCCAAGTTTTATGCGGAAGTGGTGAGTGACTGAATGTTCTAACTATCCATCAGATAGAAACTAATTTTAAGAATAGCTTTACAGTGCTTCCCTGGTGGCTCAGTGGTTGAGAGTCTGCCTGCCGATGCAGGGGACATGGGTTCGTGCCCCGGTCCGGGAAGATCCCACATGCCGTGGAGCGGCTGGGCCTGTGAGCCATGGCCGCTGAGCCTGTGCGTCTGAAACCTGTGCTCTGCAACAGGAGAGGCCACAACAGTGAGAGGCCCGTGTACCGAAAAAAAAAAAAATTTTTTTTTAAAAAATAAAAAAAATAGTTTTACAGACAAACAATGGAACACCAAGAAACTATTAAAATGAATAAGGCAATTATTTAAACTGATATAGGAAGAATTCCTGAGTGTGTGTCTAGATTTAGAATTAGAAGAGTGCAGAGCTATGTGTAGCCTAAGCTCCTGCTTATGTATGTTTAATGTTTTATGTGTTCATGTATATGGTTGTTTATATTTGGCCAATTTAGAAATAATGGGCAGTGTGTTGATGATGGATTGCTTCTCCAGGTATTTTAGATAAATTGTGAATTACTTTTCATTGGCGATTACAGTGTCATCAATGAGATGGCATCTTTTCTACTGTTTGCATTTTTACTATATTACTGTAGCCTTTCTGTTTTGTTTTGTTTCTTAATAACATTCTTGGGAAATACTAACAAAAAAGAGGGAGGGAAGAGAAGAAGGAACTGAACTTTTCCATAGGGCGGGGTATTAGAGAGAACAAATCCTGTGGCTGGAGGAACTTGAAGTGATAACAGGAAGAAAGATATTTAATGAGGATTTCAAAGTTGTTTCCTGTTCAATGCTATTTCTCCATGTGGACCCTAGACATTGGGAAAATTACCAAAAAAGTGGATAGCTTTTGTATGATTTTATTTCTTTGAAAGTTGGAAGAAGAGCTAATGTTTAGCCAAGGATGCTGAGTGAGTGGTAATGGAAAGAAGTCAGGCCATGTGGACCAAGGCTACAACAACCATCTCTATCACTGTGGTTTTTGACTATTAAAGCCTCGACATCCCAATGACACCTCATGCTCTGTCATCATTAGAGGTGATGGTCGCTGAGGAAAAGGTGATACCAAAACAAAGTACATGTATACTAATAAAAGATGGCTTCTCTTTGATGTCTCTAGCATACATTCTATAACATTTTAGCTTTAAAGAGCTATTGGCTTTAATTGACCTTTTCCAGTATGTTTTTATTCCATTTTTATTATGTAGAGATGATGTTCTCACAGTTTTTACACTGCAACACTTCCCATAGCTATATTACTGGAAAAACAAAAGGTAAGCAATAATATGAATATAGAGAACGTGACAGAAAGAAGGCTACAAGGTAGAGATAAAGTAACAGAACATAAATCATGAAATAATATGATTGAACGGGTTCTTTATGGATTCAATTCATTGTTTTGTAATAATATATTTATATGCCCAACTTCTATAACAGATTATAACATCCTCCTAGATGACGGCACCCTTATCTTAATAGTGTTTGTATCTTCAGTGTCTGGTAACATTGCTACATAGAATTTGTTGAATAAATATTTGTTGAATGGATTCACATTACTTAATACAGACCTTTAAGAAGACATTTTTCAAGACTACGATAGGTGATTACAACAGAACACACTATTTAAGGCAAACAGATTTGGCATATGTTCCACCAAAAAATAGAATAGAGTTAGATATTTGGAAATCTAGAACAAACCCAATTGTCCAATATATTCCAGATCAATAATATTAGAGTAAAACATGTCATGATAAAAATTCTGATTTCATCTTTAAATATGGTTTTACAACTGTTTTTATTGCATTTAAGTTGTTAGTTTACATAAATGTAAAATATGTAGATTTGATGAAATACGTTTTTTAAGAACAAAAGAGTAAGAATAGAGTGGCAGTTGCAATTAGTACATTTATTGAAGTCCCAAGATAAAACCAAAAATAAAATGAGAATCATTGATAAAAATTAATTTTTTATCCCTCTCTTGTTTCCTGTACTTCTTAATTCTGTAGGACTCTAAAGGAAACTATGATATGAAACATCATATCTTTTGCAATTGGGTGAAGCTAAGATTTGGAGCCAAAGAACTCACAAGGACCATAAAGTTCTGGCTACTCACTTCCTCTCCAGGCTCATCACTCAGATTTTCCCTTGTGCTTCTTATTCTCCGCCCCCCCTCCCCCCAAGTCAAATTATCTTCTGCTCCCTACAGAGCAATCATTCTTGCATGCTGTTCTAACTTCAATATTCTACTATTTCTCAGTTCTGTTCCCTGAATTTGAACCCTATCATCCCCTAAACCCCACACATGGCTTCTCTCTCACATTCATACTCTTCTTTGTCAAGTGAAATCTCCATTCTCCTTTTAGGTTCAGTTTAAGTAAAACCTTTCATAAAAGCCTCAAGCAGGAGTTGTCTATCCACTCTCCGAGCCTATACTTTCTATTTAGCACTGAAGTTAAATATCCTCATCATTAGTCTGCTTCTCCTCCTCATCCATTAGGCCTGGACTTCTTAAGAACAGAGAGTGCTGTGTTATTCATCAATACTTTCCCAGACCCAGCACATCATCTAGAACATAGAGGACATTCAATCAATCATGAATGCCTGTATGAATGAATAAATGGCAAAGCTGCAAACAGGATAGATAAACCTGAAACCTAGATTTAACAGTGTGTAAGCAATTGGATAACATAGATATTATAGCATATGGAAAGAAAGGACTTTTAGAAAATAATTGAAAAGAAAAACATTGAGTCACCTGACAGATATTATTAGATTTGCCAATTGTTAGTGCTTATGGGAGTTGGTTTGTGCAGATGAGAGTCAAAATATCTGTATTATTCAATTAGTATATATCTTCATGTACTATGTATTATCAAGTGATATTCTGAGGGCTTTTCTGAAAACATTTTGTCAACACCTTGAAATTAGTGGATATTTCTCATGTCATACTGCATTTCTGTACTTCCTAGAATGTGGCTGAACATAAGAAAAGTCCACATTCATAATTTTAAGTTCAGAGGTGGGTCCATTTTTCTAAGAAGGTCACTTCAAAATTTGATGAGTCATAGTATGTATTATGGGTTGACTGTGTCCCCTCCACTCCTAAATGTGTATGTTGAAGTCCTAACCCCAAGTATCTGAGAATGTGACCTTATTTAGACAAAGGGTCTTTACAGAGGAAATCAAGCTAAAATGAGATCATTAAGGTAGACCCTAGTCCAATGTGACTGGTGTCCTTATAAAAAGGGGAAATCTGGACACAGAGGTATGAACATAGGGAAGACAATGTGAAGAGTCATAGAGAGAAGACAGCCATCTACAAGCCAAGGAGAGAAGCCTAGGACAGATCTTTCCCTCACACCCCTCAGAGAAAC
Organism: Grampus griseus; assembly: GCF_964374135.1. Lineage (NCBI taxonomy): Eukaryota > Metazoa > Chordata > Mammalia > Artiodactyla > Delphinidae > Grampus > Grampus griseus. The sequence continues at coordinate 30,201,260 of NC_139003.1, read as the reverse complement.
AAATCTTACCAGCACGTTGATCTCAGACTTCCAGCTTTCAGAACTGTGAGGCAAAACGTTTCTATTGTTTAAGCTGCCCATTATGTGGTACATTGTTAAGGTGGACTTCACAAACTAATACAATGAGCAATCCCTTAAATATCAAAATGATATAATAAATTCCAATTTTTGTATCTTGCCTTGTAACGACCCCACCCCCCTTTTAGTCATCCAGAGTGTACTGTCTTCTGTCATAACTTAAATATCATATAAAGGTATTTTTCCTTTTTTTTCTGATTTTTTTTCTTGTTTCTTTTTTGGACACATTGTAAGATTTGATTTGTTGAAACTGTTTCTTATTTAGAAATATGAACTGAATGACCCTGAAACAGCAATGTTTGCAACAGACTTTGTTGAAGATTCTTAAGGAGAAAGGCACTTGAAGAAATCAAATAGAAGTCAGATATCTGGAGTCCTCAGGGATACTTTGGTGCCTTGTGAAAGTCCAATTATTTCTTCCTCTTTCTAGACTTTTTCCTCTTCTTAGAAAATGGTGAGTTTTATTTTTCCTTTAAATCAGGTAAGTTATTAATTGCAATGGCATGATGAGTAACTCAAAATTATGACACTGCAAAACTCATTAAAAGAAATTTCTCTGCTTAGTTAGTATAGAATTTGTATTCATAATGAAATCATTAAGTAAGTTATATAATGGGATTTGTTATCACTGGTCAATGTACAAACTGTTGATGCCTTTCACCATTTTCCCAAGATACTGAAAAGATATCATAGCAATGATTAATTTTTACATAAACAAAATACAGCAAGTTAAAAATGGCTTTGGATAAAGCAGCTATTTTTGGTAACATCATAAAGTGAGGTAATAAAGGAAGTGCTGTAAAACAATGCATTTTTCTTAAATCTCTTAAATTTTTATAATCAATTGATAATGCTCATAAGAATATGTATTTCTAACCTAAAAGCTTATCTGCAAAAATACAAAAATATACCATCAAGAAGGTTTACTATCTTTTTAAATTTTTGAAAAATTTTATTGAATGTTTTATTGAAGAATACAAATCTCATGCCAAAACACCTGTTTTGATTCCAGTTGTGTGTGATATAGCTCAGTTGAAACAAACATTATTGGTCTTGAAAAAGTTGATAAATCTCATTAATTTGCTTTTCCACTTTAATGAAAATGCTGAGAATAGGCAGTGGGTAATTCTCAAAATTAGTCCGGGATATGGCGGTTGTATGAGTTTGTTAAGACTGCCATAACAAAACACTAAAGACTGGGTGACTTAAACCACATAAATTTATTTTCTCACAGCTCTTGAGGCCAGACATCCAAGATCAAGGTGCCAGCAGGTTTGGTTTCTTGTGAGGTGTCTCTCCTTGGCTGGCAGATGCCCACATTCTCACTGTGTCCTCACATACCTTTTCTCTGGTGTCTATCTGTATGTTTAAGTGGTTTCCTCTTCTTATAAAGACACCAGTCAAATGGATTAGGGCCCACACTAATGGCCTTGTTTTAACTTAATCATCTCTTTAAACGTTCTATCTCCAAAACAGCCACATTCTGAGGTCCTGGGAATTAAGGCTTCAACATATGAATTTGCAGGGTGGGGAGCAATTCAGCCCATAACAGTGGTGAAAAGGATTCTGTATCTTTACCAATCCTTCTTCTTTCAGACAAAAGGCTGAATTACAGCCCTAGAGCTTCAGATTCAATTTACCTGCACATTTAAGGAGAGGGTGCTTAGTAACTGAGAAACAAAGTTATTATTAGGCATAGTTTTTAGAAAATTCTTCTTACATTCTGTCTCACTGTAACTTCTTTTCCCATTAGTGAAATTAGGAAATATTTATCTTCTTTAATTCTATGCATCTAACATTTCTTCTCCAAAAATTTTCCTCAGTAGCTCCCTTATATTGAACCATTGTTTCTATAGAATTAAAACAGCTTTCATTTATTTGTTTAAATTAATGAACATATCTGTGACTTATTATGATAGTTCTTATTAATGAGACTGTAACCAACATAGATACAATCCCTGACCTAATTGAATACACAGTCTTCTGCAACAGAAAGTCATTATTCAAATTACCAAACAAATATATCGTTAAAATATATAATACACACTATGAAGTAAGCACGCAGGGTGTTATGAGAACTCTGTTAAGAGTCAAATGTGCTGAAATTAAAGTATGCTCTTTACAGATAGTTATGTAAAAACTATCGAAAAGCATTCTAGACCCAAACAAATTCAGACACAAATGATTATGATGGATTAGATGTTGAGACATTCAAGGATATATTAGGTCAGCATGCCTGGAATACAAGAGTAGTAGAAGAGAAGGTGGAATAGTAGGCAGATCGTATACACATGGCTGTGTAAGTAATAATATGCACTTTGATATTTCATTAAAGACCATTTGGAAGATGATGGTCTATAGGGGTAAATTGCTTCTGTAAATGATCAGAGGTGAACAGATTCATGAAATATTTAGAAGGTAAAATTGATTTGACAATTGGATTTATGGTATGAGCACAATGGAAGGGAGATTTCAAGGAGGACTCTTAAATTTTTAATTTATGAAACTAATGGTATTTTATTCCATTCATTGAGAAAAAGAAGCCATGAATAATATCTGTCTTAAGGGAGAAGATCACGCATGAATGCTGCTTTGGGCATGTTAAACTTTAGGTGTTCATTAGATATTTAAGTATGGAGCGCTCAAGTAGATAGATAAGTAATCCTTGAGCTCAGAAGAAATGTTTAGACTCTGAAAGTATAAATTTGGAAACCACTGGCTTATTTTTAAAATATAGATTCTTACATTACGTATAGGTGAGAGGAAAAAAAAATTAAGAGTGGATTGAAAAATGCAACAAGAAGAGTGCGCTAGAATGAATTCCAACAGACCAATACTTGAATAAAGTACTCTAAAATGTTACTTGAGTTCAATATATCAACAATCATAACCAAAAAATCATCTTGTTTCACCTGTAAGCTTTTAGGTGGGCAAAATATTTTTATTCATGTTTTATATATAAGGTAATAAAAATCTACATAGATGCTGTGACCTGCCCAGTGCCGGATACAGTAAGTTCAAAGGGCTTGAAGGAGCATGAGTGGTTCCAAACCTGGGAAATTCAGCTCTGCATTTTCCACAATGTAAGTAAATTGTAGATTAACATAAATAACGGGACATATCTACTTGTCTTATTTCTGCTCGTGGCTAATTCTAATTCATGTAAATAAAGTTGAATTAATAGATTTAAAACATTTTCAAAACATGGATTTAATTGCACAGGTGAAAAGGAAAGAGTAATAAGAGAAGTCCTTGTTGTTGAAAATGTTGGAAACATGATACTGGATTATTTTAGTTCTATTTCATAGCATATTATAATTTCCTTGAGCATTTAGAAATAATTTAATTTAGTCAGGGTTTCACCAAAAAGATATTTATAGTATAGTAAAGAAAACAATGAATTACAACAGGATGTACAGAAAAGGATAGATTTATATAATGTAATGGGAAGTGATATTTCGATGGTATTTTATAATTATAGGAGGACTTATAATTATATGGGTAAACATAAAAGGATTCACTTTAATTGGCCAATGTGTGTATATAGAGAGAGAGAGCAGTGACCTCCTTCCCACCCTTCATTCCAATGCCAACTTCTTTACTCTCAGAACCATGGTATGTTTCAGATATCCTATGGAAAATGCTCGTGAAAAGTGAACACGGCCATTGGGTAAATTGTGTTTACTATGAACTAATCATTGCAATAACACATGGTTATCAATGATTAAAGTGATCCAGATTTAAATGGGAAATGCAAAGGAAAACTGCATCATAAATTTTGGGGAGTAAACTTTTTAAGATTTTGATAATAAGAGGGCCAGTTGCACAGTATGGTACTGCTCTTTCCTTTCTGCTTTTGGGTGTTACTGAGTAAGGACAGGGTGTTGGAGCAGCTATAACCCTCTTGTGATCATGACGAAAGAGTCACTGCCACAGTGAGAGTGGCAAGACAGAAAAAGGGATGGGATACTACTTGGGTCCTTGGTGACATCACCAAGCCTCTGAACAACCCTCAAACACATGCTTTAAAATATATGGCAAATGATATTAGAAAGGAACTATTATTTACTAATTAAGAGTATGGAATCTCTGAAGCCATGTTATTTGAATTTGGAACATGGCTCTGACATTTGCTAGCTGTGTAACCTTAGGTAAGTTACCCAACCACTCTGTGCTCTTAAGAGGAAATAGTTAACACAACAGATCTGTTTAACTCAGTTCTTGCTCATATGGTACCATCATGATGGCCCTTGGTGAAACACTAAAACTAAACTATTGGGATGTTCTTATAATTGCTTGGTAATGACTTACATTTTTACATGCCTAGAGCAGTGGGTCAAGATGAACCAGGTTGTTAGCATGTTTAAAGTGAGACATGATGATTCATTATATGTACCAACTACCTAGTTTGGGAGTTTGCATCATGGCTGGTTTTGGACTCCAAGTTTCAAGTGGACTTCCCTGGGCAAGGATATCTCACACATTTTGCTGCAGTTAGTAGCTAGAGAGAAAGATGTGCCCATGCAGTCCCCCACAGAGGGAGACAGGAAGTCTCTCTTTTGCCCTTTCTAGCTTCAACCTGTGTATGTGTTTGCGCTGCCTTTCCTGCATTGTATTATTCACTGTAATAAATCTTAGCCAAGAGTATAATTTTTTTTTTTTTTTTTTTTTGCGGTTCACGGGCTTCCCACTGTTGTGGCCTCTCCCGCTGTGGAGCACAGGCTCTGGACGCGCAGGCTCAGTGGCCATGGCTCACGGGCCTAGCCGCTTCGCGGCATGTGGGATCCTCCCAGACAGGGGCACGAACCCACGTCCCCTGCAGCGGCAGGCAGACTCTCAACCACTGCGCCACCAGGGCAGCCCAGCCATGAGTATAATTTTATGCTGAGCCATGTGATTTCTTCCAGTGAATCACTGAGTGGACGGTTGTAGGACTGTGGATATAGCCGTTGATTCCAACTCTACCTCACAGGTTTAATTTGAGAATTAAAATAATTAATATATATGAGATACTTATTAAATAACCGTCTGGCAGATATAAAAGAAACAAATGAGTTAGTTATCATTCCTTTTTCAAAAACTTTTAAAGTGAAGCTTACTGGCTATTCACTTGCTCATATAGAAAGAATCTTACTATTTGAGGGTTCCTATTTAAAAAAAAAATCTGAGCTTTCTAGATTTTTGGCTTAAAAAGTATATGGGAAAGGGATTTATTGATGAGGGATGAACACAAGGGAAGGAGCTTCAAAGTGTGTTATAATTACTGAATTTATGCCAGAACTAATTATTTTTAGTTTAGGTTTATTATTGGTTGACAATATATAAGTGGTTTCACTATGTACTGCCTATCCATGGAACTGTATCGCTGCATTAACACTGATAAATTCTGGTCTTTCAGTTGTTAGACTATAACCGTGTATGTTTAATCATTTAATTAAAGAATAGCAAAAAACAATGTTAACCCTAATGAAATGAGCCAGTTTATCTTTACCGTAGCTAAAAATGCAACTGCTGGAGTGCTGGCAAGAGCTGACTCAATGAAATGAAAACACCATCTGTGCTGAGAAGACATATACCTGTTTGTATGAGTTTCTTCTCAACAGCCCCTTGTTTACAGTGCAAGTGAATTTTATATCCATATAAGGTGTGAGTTCACTGCTGCAGAAGTCCGTAACGTGGGAAATAGACACACTGAAAAACCTAAGATTGATTATCCTTGTAAAAAGCCTCAACACAGCATGCACCAGTGGATATGTTGAAAAGGACAGAAGGGGTACAGGCATATTGACACTCACCAGAGGTTAAATCTTGCAGTATATGTTCTGGGGGGACCATCTTAAGACATTCTCCATATTAGAAAAGTTAAAATGCCGAAATCTAACAACTAAAGATAAAAATGAGCATTTGATTTTAAACTCTCTAACAAGACATGAGCTTTATCTTACAGAAGTAGTAAACAGTACCTGCGTATTGTTTTACAGTGTATTTTTACTTTCCGTACTTCCTTCCAGGGAGGTTAAAAATACCATATTGAGTAGAATTTTATTGTCTACCAGGCACTGCATATTGTACTGGGTGCTTTTCATGATGGTGATAGTAACGATGATATAATAACAAAAGCAATAAACACATACTCAGACCTGGCACTGGGAAGCATTTAAATGCATTTAGTTTATGAGTATATTATTTAATATTCACAATTTCATGAGATTTAGGAAGAACCGGTATTACCAGGCTTTGCGGGGTCCTTCATCTAAGCTCTCTAGGTTCTTCTAACCACCACCTCTGCCCTGCTGCTCCCCAAGTCCTAGAAGGACTAGCTGTCTCCTGGAGTTATTCTCTTTCTAGGTTCACCTTGGGATCTCATTTGCCCTTTCAGCTCTCCAGCACCTTGGTAACTAATTTCCTATATAAAATCCCCTCCATTGAATTCCTAGCATGGTTTCTGTTTTCCTGCCTGGTCTCTGACCATTGCAATCACACATGATTGAAATCACATATTCCTTCTTCAAATTAAATTCAGTTCCATTCACAAAATATTTTATTGAGGGCATAAAGTGTCAGGCACTATTACAAAGGTAAAGCAACCTGAGTCTTCAGATTAGACAAGCTGAGTGCAGGCTCTCCTCAGCAGCCCATGCAGTCTGCCTGTTCCTCTGCTTATACTTCAAGCCACACCCCTGAATTATCAATACCTGCAGTAATCCTTTTTGCAGTTCTGAAACATAACTGCTAATTATCGCCACCCAATGAAAATATTTTAATACTGTTCCTTCTGACCTCATAATTTCATTTTCTGCGTTTTGAAGATATACATGTGCTTTTCACCTCAACTCCTTTAAGAAAAATATTAAATCTATTTTAGCTGAGAGGCTACCCATCCAAAACAAAAGTAATAAAGGTAAGTATTAAGGGAAGATTTAATAGTCTCTAACCAGGCCTAATTAGGGTAAAAATATATGTAGATTTAAATAGTTTAGAACTATTGTCCCAACTTAGCAGTTGTTAAGATTTTATTATCATTATTAACACTGCATTAAAATAAATTTCTCTCCCCTGCCATTGTCTGTTCTAATACTTAGTGAAGCTATGTGCAGTAAAAGAATTCTTACTTTGTCCTGTGTTCAAATCTGAAAGATGGCCAGCAAATAGCTTTTTTTTCTGAGTCTCTTCAAGCACAGGTTACTTATACTTTTCAAGTTCAATATGCACAGTGCTTGCTGGAAAATGAATTATCCTGCATTCAAATGGCTAGAAAAGCTGTTTCCAGTGTTAGGTGGTAATGGGAAAGCTATTTGATATTACTTCCTTTCCTGGTCGGTTAGAGTACCAACCACTTGTGTCATGTCATGGCTGGCCAACTAAAGCTTCCATGCAGCACCTTGGCATTGTCAAAGGGAAACGTGGTAAATTATAGGTTAGATGTATAAGGAATAATTGTAGGAAATAAATTGATAGTTGTCTGGATGTTCTTGCTACAATGATTTTGTACTTTTATGTAGAATAATTCTACTTTTTATTTATGTTATTATTTGCAAACACTTCAATTTTGCAAGAATACCTTTTTGTAGCAATTACCTCAAAAGCAGGAAAGTCATGTTTAATGTAAATATAAATACCAAATTCAAATACTCAAGGAGTTTGATGAAGGACGCATAACTTGCACTTACTGATATTTACTGTTCTACATGGTCACAGATGATATCATTTATTTGTGAAAACCAGATGTCACAAATCCTCCTAAAAAACACCACCATTTGTTTTATAAGCGTTGTAGTCATTTTAAGAAGGTAATTTAACACATGCAGTTGCAGAAGTTCCAGTTACATATCACTCTGCGAAGCATTACTTTTCATTTAGATCAAATGACTGTTCTAAATCAATTTCCCTCCTTTCTGATTCCACATAGGTATAGGTATAGGTAGAAAAACTGTAAATGTTTTGGCTGCATTAGCTGAGAACCTCATATACGGTTGAATGATGCATTGGATATTTTGAAAAGGAAATAGTTTCTTTGAATAATATTTTTTCCCTCTGTAGTATAGGCTATAGGATAGAAAAATCCCTGAAGTATAAGTGGGAGGAAAAAAAGGGCAGGAACATACAAAGATAAACTAGATTATTACTCCAAAATATGCTGCTCCACATTGAGAAGAAACATTGGTTTCTCCATTTCACTACTTGTATCCCATTTTCCTGTGATTTTATTAACTGCTAAATCCTCTCTGTATCATTTCTATTTCAATATTCATCACTTACGACTTTTACTACTTTAGGCATGTGCTATTACAATATAATTCAGTTATTCATTGACTATAAATAAAATAGACACATTGGCAAATAAACATGAAGTTAATGCTTAGAACTGTGCCTGACTCATAATAGATGTTGAATAAATATTTGGTGAACGAATAAAATGGAAGGACAGAATGTTGGGGGAAATTAGACTGAAGAAGGACATACAATAAAGATAAAGCTCTTGAGAAAGCACAGTAAGAATCATTGACTTTAGGGCTTAAAGAGATTGTAAATCAATGGAGAAAGAAATTGTTTTATACAAATTTCATGTATATGCATCATTTTAGAATAATTATAAACAACTGTTTTCATGAAACAGTTTGAAAACAAGGACCTATTTCCATATTACAGAACCTAAAATATTGTTCATTTAAATAGGTTTTTGCTTCCTAGCACATCCATTTTTACATAGCTATAGTTCACATAGATATAGTTCAACTGCTAATTCTGCTTCAGTCTGTTGAGAGAGCTCCTACTAGAGCTGGGGAAGATGGTCTCCTGACAGCTCCTAAAGTTTTGATAATCCTGTACCAAGTACTAAACCTCACCTCTCACCCTACATGTTCTAATTAGCAATCTATTATTACTACATATGGCTTTTAATCTTTATGGCCATGCCCTATGTTTATTTTCATGTTAAATCAGATAGCAATGTAAGCTCTTTTGACAGAAGCAATTCATTTAAGAGAACATGCACATTCTTGCTCTCTACAATCTCATGCAATAAATTCTGATTCCCTTTGCTTCCCTTTATGTCTTTGGATTTTACAGCAATATATAATCACAAGCACAGTATCTACTAGCAAGAATAAAGAGAGACTTGCCAATTTTTCATGATCACAGAGGGAGGGTTATATACTTCTATTAACTGCTCTGAAATGATCTGGGGGTCACCATTTCCATAAAGTTTTTACTGACACCCTAAATCATGAGTAGTGTACCTCTTAAAACTCACATGTCTTCATTTTTCTTTCTGTCTTGAATAAACCTTATTAGTACATCTCTTTTTAAAAAAATTATATGTGCTTATTCAACAATTTTAACTCAGTATAGAACATATATGAAATCCCTTTATTTTTTATTTATTTTTTTTTAAGACGTTGGGGGTAGGAGTTTATTAATTAATTTATTTATTTATGCTGTGTTGGGTCTTCGTTTTTGTGCGAGGGCTTTCTCTAGTTGTGGCAAGCGGGGGCCACTCTTCATCGCGGTGCACGGGCCTCTCACTATCACGGCCTCTCTTGTTGCGGAGCACAGGCTCCAGATGCGCAGGCTCAGTAGTTGTGGCTCACGGGCCTAGTTGCTCCGCGGGATGTGGGATCCTCCCAGACCAGGGCTCGAACCCGTATCCCCCGCATTAGCAGGCAAATTCTCAACCACTGCACCACCAGGGAAGCCCCGAAATCCCTTTATTTTTAATTCAGTTGAAAAATGCATGCCTTTAGGGCTGAAACTAGATGCATATATTTATGTTCCTCTCACAACATCTATCAAAATAACTATTACATATTAGCTACGGAAAATCTTTCTTAAAGTAATAAAGAAATGGGTGAATGTACATTTAAGAAAAGCATCTCAGTTTAACAACATCTATAATACTTAATAGTTACCACCTGCTATATATTTTGTGGTGGTATTTATTCTTTCATTCAGGAATGTACTTAGTGCCTAGTATGTGCTGTTCTGTGGCATTGGTAGTTAAAGTACTGAAGAATAATACAAATATTCACGTCATGCAGACACTGAATTCTTCCTGGTTCAATAACAGCAGTTCTGTGCTGCATTTTAAAGAGTTTTGTTGAGGTAAGACATACTTTGTTCAAATTCTTGGGGCAAATTATTTTTTCTCTTTTCTGTGTTGTGGTCACGTCAAGCCCTTGTGCAGCTTTTGTGGTGTACCCTGCAACTTGGATCACCCAACGCTAATTCCAAACTCCTTCTTTTCTTATTTTTTTTTCACCTTGGAAGCTGAAAGTTAAGTGTACAATTTCTCAGCTTCCTAGACATCTAAGGGTAGATGTATGACACAATTTTGAGCAATGGAATATAAACAAATGACTTCCGTAATCACTTCTGGGTGAAGTTTTCTTTCCCAACAGAAAGGTAGAGATGCAGCTGAGGTTATCGTTTTGACTGTTCATTTTTATACCCTTAAAATGGGATTTCATGATTGGAACTACAGGAGCATCTTGTGACGGTGCAGTCACAGACAGTCATCAGATGGCACGAAAAACCATAAAAAGCTTCTAACGGCATCATTGAACAGCTGATCCGACATCAACAGCTGGCTCTTTCAGACTTCTTGTGAATGAGGAAAATAAAATCCAATTTAGTTAAGTCACAAAAGTTAGGTTTTCTTTTACTTGCAGCTGAGTACATTCCTGATTGACTCACAGTACAGTTGTAGATAACTCTTGTTATTCTTTTTAATCGTTTCACACAGCGTGGCACAGTTGAGGAGAAATCACTAATTCACCTTGTTAGAAACAATAATTTTGTTCCTAAGATGTTTTACAATTTATAGAGGAAAATCACGTTTGGCATTTTAGATTTATTAGAAATAATTTGGGTCAGAAACATGTCAGTTACGGGCAGTATTCCATCAATAAATTAAAGGTACTCTAACTTGGTATATTTAATGGGGTATGGGGCAGAAATTTTTTCTCCTTTAGAAGTACAACACTTATTGAAAAATGACAGGAGGTGCAAATACAATGTGACTGGTGGTATTTTTCTCTTCCCCTGTAAGTGAAGATGTATGAAACTAGAAGCCAATTTTTCTTCTGTGCTGAGAAATTGAGACTGGATAGCTAGAGAGAGCTGAGCACATTCAAGCAGAATAAAAATGCTCTGCCATCAAAAGACTCCCAAATAAAACCTTAGCAAAAGAAAGTGTGCTACAGGCTCAGGGATTTTCCGTTCTTATAGAATTATAAGGAAGCAGAGTGTTAAAATTTATTTTTCGTAGAAAAAGAGGGAAAAGAGGAAAAAGGAGAAAGAATACATTGTTATCAAAGAATGGTAACTGAAACAGCAAAAAAGGACCAGGTTATACCTTGCTATTTGTATTAATTTAAAGCAGAATTATATTTAATAATTTGAATAATATGCTATTTGCAATTCTGAATAGAGTAGGCCTCTGATTATGCAGTGACTAGAAACTGATCATGCAATTATGACCAATTTAAAAATTATGTTCCAGTAGTGATTAATAAATACCCATACCTTAAATGTTTTCAAACATAAAATATAAAAATACAGGTATCCCCATCTAACGTAGACATAGATATCAATTTTCAGAATTAAAAATGTGTTTTACAGTTTTTGCCCATGCTTAATTGGGGTAGCAATGAGAGAAAATTGTTATTATGGAGTTTTACAAATTATTCAACTCAGTTTTCATTAATACAAAAACTCTTTTTGGGCTTCCCTGGTGGCGCAGTGGTTGAGAGTCCGCCTGCCGATGCAGGGGACACGGGTTCGTGTCCTGGTCTGGGAAGATCCCACATGCCGCGGAGCGGCTGGGCCCGTGAGCCATGGCCACTGAGCCTGCGCGTCTGGAGCCTGTGCTCTGCAACCAGAGAGGCCACAACAGTGAGAGGCCCGCGTACCGCAAAAAAAAAAAAAAAAAAAAAAAAAACAAACTCTTTTTACTTTATTCATATTTATCAGTTTGTATGTTCTTTCATTAAAATACACGACTGCAATAATAACTAGCATAGACAGTGTGGCATAAAAAAGATAACATTTAAGTATGTAACTCAACTGGTGCGAGCAATGAGTACATAGACATGTTAGTAAAGTTATCATATAAATCATTGTCCCAGTTGAATGATTATGAAAGAGAAAGGGGCTATTAGTTGAATGGGGCACTGGGAAGCTGGTATAAACTATGACAGTCCCAGGCAAGCCTGGAGGTATATTCACCCTATTAACTCTGAATATTTAGTATGGTGAGCATCCATTAATCTGTTATAGATAAATGAGGTTGTAGGGTCTGTTATAGGAATTAGGAGATGCAGATAAAATGCAATTTATTGTTAGGTGTTGTTATTTACTTTCATGTTCATAGAAAAAGTTAAATTGATGGAATTATATACTACATTTATATTTAATGTGTATTCTGTTCACTCATATAAAGAATTTATGGTGGAATATAAGAAACATAATCATTTGAATTAGACCACCCTTTTCATTTAGTGGCATTGACCTGAAATAAAAACATTTAATTCACACTCCTGAAATGCTACCAAAGACCTTTCTAATCATGAGGCTCATTCTATCCAAGAGAAGGGTCTTGCACCAGACGTCTCTGCCCATCTCTATAAAAGATCAGAACAACTATGCTGCTGAAGACTACACATTGTATTTTAGGTAGACTAGATGTATATACCAGATTTGCTGGAGTCCATCCACAAGCTATAAAACAATTTTAGCTGCAGCTGGCCAAAATCACTTCTCTTAGGACTGACTCAAATCAATTTCCCTTATTTGCCATTTCTATCTACTTTCAAACTTTCTTGTCTCAACGTTTTCACTATTATAAATGTTAAGGTTGTTGTGTTATAAAATGTGAATTGCACTGTATCAGATAGTGCTTTTATGTTTCTTTTGGTTCTTGCTTGAATAATGAAGGATTATGAAATGCATGGAAAAGAAATTAAAGATTCATAGAAATAAGAGAAAGGAAAAGCAAACATTTAATCATTTAACTCTGTCTCCCAAAAAGGATGGGGTTTCTTCCTAAGGTGTACTTTAATCTTTTGTGAAAATTTAGAGATAAAAATAGTAATAATTTTAGAAATGCATGTTTCCAGATTCTTCTTATGTTCCCCCCCCTTTCATATTAAAAACAAGATCACATGTCATTTTCTGGAGAATTCAAGATATTTAACTTCTCTTAATCAATTTCTCAGATGATGTTTCAATTGTTGGCTTAATCTGTGACAGATAAGTCAGAGGAATCATATTCTTTACAGTTAAATTCCAGTTCTAAAAGAAGAGAGGCTTTTGTGTTTTATTTCAATTTTTTTCTATATTTTTTTCCTACATTTACATTAGAATGTCCAAAATACATTTCACATTTCTTCATGTAAACTTGTCTAGTAATGATTACCCAGACTCCATCTTGTAGAAATATTCCTCTAGAACTAATGAAGCTAGAATAAAACATATTCTGAAGAATAATTTATCCCAATTTTTATTTTAAAAAATAAAATCTATAACCTTCACCTAGATCCACCAAGTAAATATGTCTCCCGCTCCCTCACTCTCTCCCTTCCACCTTCTTTCCACCTTTTCTTTCTCTTCCCCGCTCCCACACTCACTCACTCGCCCCACACAAACACACACTGAAACACACAGTTGTAGGTATCATGACACATCAGCTCTGAATATTTAGTATATATCTCCTCCCCCAAAATACAGTCTCCTTCTTAACCACAATATAATTATCGTCTCTGGAAAATTTAACCATATTACTAATAGTACTTAATACATAGCACAGATTCAAATTTCTAGAAATTAACCTAGAATACAAACAAGGATTTCCCATGACTCTTTAGTCTCCTTTATTCCAGACAGGTCCCTCATTTCTTTGGTATTTCATGGTATTGAAATTTTTGAAGAATGAAGGCTAGTTGTTTTGCTGAGTGAATCTAAATTAGGGTATATATCATTGTTTCTTCATTATTATATTCAGGTTAAACAATTTTGGCAGGGATTCTACATAAATGGTACTATGTTCTCAATATACCATATCTGAAAAATATATGTATTTTTTATAGTAAGAACCCTGTTTCCAAAAAATACTAACATATTAAACTATTTGCTCATTCAAATACTTTTGTTAAAAAATAGTTTTATTTTTATCACTCCAATTCTACAAACAACAGCAAAGCTAGTAACTAACTTCAAGATTTAGAATATATCTGGCTGAGAATCTCAAAAGTACCATGTTCAAAGATACTTGGATTAATTCTTTTTTTCCTTCTTCCATGTGGTTATCAATTTTATATAAGGTTATAATTATTGTTTTGCATTTCTACTCAATTTTAGGCGTTTTTCCATCCTACACATTTAATTTTCCTTTTTAAATATGGAAAAATGTTGATATAATTTGGAGGGCAAAATGATATAAAAATGTATCCTCAAAGGAATTCCACTCCCTTTATTGTCCATAACCTATTTCTAACTACCAATTTGGTAATCAGATTTATTCTTTTCTTTTTTGCAAAATATCCTTTTTGTTATACAAAATTTTATTATATATACATTTTCATAAAAATAATATTAATTTGTATTTAGTATCAGGCACTGTAAGGATGATTGAAACAAATTGAAACAGGTTGTTGTAAGAATTTTTGATATTGATCTTTTCCTCCCTCATAACTTACTCAACCAGGCCTGATGGTAAAAATGTTTGCTAAAGAAAATGTACCATTCTAGTTCTCATCTATCCACTAAATAGTTTAGCAGCAAAATATCAACTGACATTTGCAGATACCTTAATTGATGCAGCTGTTTTTCATTTTCTGTTTTGGATTCAATCGTCCGAGCAATTGCACAGTCCACCTTTATTTTGCACATTCATATTCAACACATGTTTATATATCTACCATGTGCCAAGTTGGGACTAATGTCTCTACACTGTTTTCCTCGTTTAATCTTTTAAGTCTCGATTTTTCCTATTTTGTAATTAAGGAAAGTAAGTTTCACCTTGGGACCTAGAGTTTTGTTTTTGTTTTTAATCATTGAGTACGTCTCTATTTTGCCTCTTCTGTAAACTCTAAGAAATAATTAAAATCCAAGATTTGAGATCAGCTTGTTTTTAAACAAATGACAATAAAGAACTTGAACTGTGAGTTTTGGGTTCACGGTAGCAAAGTAGTGGTTGCCAAATAGCTGAGTACTGAGATATGTAACTCCATGAATTACATATCTCAGGAAAGAGGGGGTCTTGAAGTGCAGTGTTACACACTCAGTTTGTCTTTCTTTTATTTAACTCTGCCAATGGACTAGTCAAAAGAAATGCAAAGGGGTAATCTCAGGAAGACAATACTCCCTTTGATAAGTGGTCCCATAAAAATATATCCTGTGGTCAATTAAACTTAAAATTCATTAGAATATATTTTATTCAACTTCCTACATAAGGAAAAAGTTTTTTTGGTGGGACTAGAGAGTGAAAAAAATCTTTATTCTTGTAAGGGGAAATTTTCATTTAAAATGGAGGAAAATATATATAATATTCTATACCTTTTATACAGCTATTCTACTTTTAGGAATCTATCCTATAGAATATATGTGAACAAAAGTTTTTACTATAAGCTATTTTTCCATTAGGTTAATATAGCCATCATTATGTGAATATTCTTCCAGGTTTTTTAAAACATTTTCCTCACTCTTATAAATGCATATCTTGGGGCATTTTTTCTTGTTTTCATTCTATTACCCCGCTTCCAAATTATTTCTCCTATAACTGTTCACCTTACATCTATGATTTAGTTGTTATAAAGTGACCGCTGTGGGTTGAATTATATTTTTCAGAATGATATGTTGACTTCCTAACCCTAGGTACCTGTGAATGTGACCTTATTTGGAAGTAGGGTCTTTACAGATGTAATCAAGTAAAAATGAGATCATACTAGATTTGATTGGGCCATAAGTGCAATGACAGGTGCTTTATTAGGAGAGGGAAATTTGCAAACACACACTCACAGAGGAGAGATGGTCATATGAAGACAGAAGCAGAAATTGGACTGATGCAGCTACAAGCCAAGGAAAGCCAAGACTGGCCAGCAGCCACCAGAAGCCAGGAGATGCAAGGAAGGATTCTTCCCTAGAGATCATGAGGGGAACATGGCCCTGACAACCCCTTTGATTTAGGACTTCTAGCCTTCAGGACTGTGAGAGAATAAATTTCTATTGTTTTCATCTACCCAGTATGGGGTATTTTATTATAACAACCTTAGGAAACTAATACAGTGACTAATAGCTTGCTGTCTCTTGCTATCAGATTTTCATATGCACATTCCAAACATGTTCCAGAATCTATCTGTTTCCTGCACCCCAGGCAGGGTTCCCTGTCTGTCCAATCAGAGCAATCCTAGCCAAAAACATTCCTCCCAGAGTAACTGACTCAGTGAACTCAGATGAACCAAGAAAGCAAGAAGTTGAATTTTCTTACAGCTTTTCCTCCGAATTCATGGTTCTTACCTTTACTTCCTATATTAACTTTTTTTTAACAGTTTTTTTGAAGTATAACTGATATACAAAGAACTGCATATATTAATGTGTACAATTTGAAGAGTTACACCCGTGATACCATTATTATGATCAAAGTAAAAGACATATCTAACACTTCCCAAAGTTTCCTTGCCTCCCTTTGTTTTGTTTTTATTTTTTTTATCAGATAAAACTTTCATTTTGAATTCACCCTGAGACTGTCATTGCATTGAAGGCTCCCCAGAGTTCTCAGTTGCCATTACGGAACATAGGGCCTCTCAGATCCTGTGGGCCTCATTACAGAATGGCCTTGCCTTCCTGTCAGTGTCAGACTGTGGACTATTGACCCTAAAATCAAAGCGTCTGTCACACTTAGTGCTTTTTGACTATCCTAAACGCCCAGCGCTGATGAAAAGTGTTATATTTTCTATTCCTCCTTTCATAATGTGAAAATAGAATACAAAATGAATGATCCTTCATTAATAACTGCATTTTTAAAAAGCCAGTGTAAATATTGTCCTTACAAGTGCTATATGTTTAAGGAAAAGATATATAACTTTCTCTACTAGGCAAACACTAAAATTTATAGCACAGAGAAAGATAAAATTGAATTAAGTTGACACTATTACAAAGAGAGTATCTGGGCATTGTTTGTCAGTTTCTAAATTATTTTTGCCTTGTGCATTCTTTCAAACATTGGACAATAGCAAATAGGTATAATTCATGACACACCCTAAGGGGCTGGCTATTTTCTACTAAATTAACCACAACAAATGGAAACAACAACAGACATTCTTCCTACTTTGATTCTGGTATAGAATCAATATCACTGACACTCACTAAACATATAAAATAACATGAATAAGAATGAGAATCTTCTATGGAAAATTCATATTTGCTGAACCACTTATAATATTTTCCTGGTGTAATTAGAAACATTTACATTTATGTCATTGAACTATGAATTCCACCAGCACTTTATATTTTTCCATTTGTTTATTTTTAGACTATTATTCTTTCACACCTATGTTAGTGAACTTAGATTTCAAGTTTATTACAAAAATAACAGAAACCACCATTTTAAATGAATCTATCAAATATCCTAATACTATGTAAAATAATCAAAACTGTGATCAGAATCAGGAGATATGCTAAAAGAAGCATTTTAAAAATGAGTATTCTCAGGACAGTGCAATTCACTCCTTTATTATTAGTAGCTACCTTCGTTCATGACAGTCTGTCTCCCCTCGTTTGTTTCTTACAACAATTTCAGTACATTAGTTCCCTACATCCTGTCATAAGGAACATGATAACATACTGAAATGTCTTCAGTCCCAACCAATATGGTGCCCAGAAGCTTTGTATATATTCAGCAGCACAACTAGCTCTGTGTTCCTGAAAATTAATGAATCAAATGCTGCTTTCTCCAGTGCCTTAGCATATCGTTGGGCTTTGAAAAAAAATCAGTATTTTTCTTCTAGGTATAAGTGAGGTAAAAGGGAGGGGGGAAGTATTTGAATTAATGAAAGCTATGAATTATTAGTTATTTGGGGAAGATAAAATTATTTTTCATGTAATAACATTTAGTAATAGATTAATTATAACTAAATAAGGTTAAGTAGAGGTCCTGTTGTTTGTATGGTAATGGGAAAATTACTTTTATTTTATTACTTGTATTATTATGCAGAGTGATATAAAGGAAAGCTCAAGCATTTCAACTATAATATTATATTTTGTGCATATATTTTTCTTTTCATTTTAGGATTATATAAATAAGGTTTAGTTTGGCCTTAGTAGAATACACACTGATTCCTCATAACTATAGTTCAATTAATAATAAACACTGTGTTCAGTATAGTCATTGGAGACAATAATTTCAACAAATGTCAATGAGAATATGTAGAACATCTAATAAATTAAGAATTAACTTCTTATAGCTTTAGTGAATTTGTCAAAGTTGTAGCAGAAATTAACTTGATTCAAATTTTGGTTAAATTTTTAATGAGTAATAGAATATGAACACTTTCATGCCAAAAACCCCTTTCAAATAAAGTATAATTATGTGATAACTCAAAGTGAATTATGGAGAATATTTACAGCCTTTTATTTTCTCAGCCAAGTTCATGAGTGCGTAGCATACTATATGTGTTTGAATTGTTGAACGTCACCAGTTTAAATTGGCAGGGAAGAGATTTTCAAAATGTGATGACAGTTTAGTCAAGACAGAGAAATCAGCATGCAGAAAGACATGGGAAGAAAAAGAAAGTGAATCATTTCCAATCTTTCTAGTCATTCAAGGTGGCTATATTATAGAATGCATGGACAATGCTTTTAAGAAATGAGCTCAGATCCTGAAAGATCTGAGATGCCAAAAAATTGGCACTTTATAAAGTGCCCTTATCAAAAGGCTATGAGGAGACTAAAGGAATTTAAGCAGAGAAGTAATAGAATCGTATTTGCATTTTAGAAACATAAGTAAGATACCTCGTTAAGAATGGATGCAAGGATGTATTGCTGGTAGGAAGAGGTAGTTTGCAAGTCTGGGTAGGGCAAACTGCTTTTTCTTGAGTTATATATACATATATGTAGAGTGAGGGCAAAGGAGCCGAGGATTAGGCTTCATAGCTCAAACCAGATCCTTTTTTTCTTAATTTCAAATGTCCCAGGGAAACAACTGATTATGAGTTTATTCATAAAGAAAAATAACTATATGTTTTTAGAATAATTGTAAGCTTTAAACTTGAAATAACAGAATTGTCCCTTAGAACAAGGAGAGCAGAAAGCTAATATATTAGCCAGCAGGTTGTGCGTGATTATCTACATTTCATGAAATCTTTTGTGGTTTAAGTTGCTTATTGTAATTATTTTGAGTCTTATCATTTCTTATTCATTTACACTTATTTTACGTGTTTTATATATTGTACTGAATTGGCTAAAATTATACTAAAATTGTGCAAATAACTTGTAATATATATGTGTTTTCCAAGTATGAGATTTTTATTCCAACCAATTCAACATGTATATAGGCAGCTCACTATGTATCAGGAAATATTGTTGGAGATTGGAATACAGCAGGTGACAAAAAGGATGAAGACCTGTTTCCCAAAAAATAAAAATGAAAAGAATTATGCACTGTGTCAGAAACGGAATTGAAAAGAGAAACATGTATTTGCTCCTTTTCACTCCAGAGTTTTTAATATTAGTAGAAAATTTATGGATATTATGAATTCATAGAGTAAAATGCAAATCCAGATGGAAACTGTGACCTGCATGCTGAGATTGCAGACCAGGCTGTATTGGGAATTATGGCCTGGCAGATGATGGATGGTGACAGCATCGTTTCACTTAATGAAGTGGTTATTGAAGCTTAAAAGGGGAAAGATGACAAGGGGAAACTGAGTGCTTTTGTCTTTGGACGAAGTAAAAGCTTTACAACATTATACCAAGAAGAACTGAACTCACTACTTTTTGAACTTCATCAATCTTTTCCATGAAAATCTATCTCACTGTCAAGCTGCTCAACAGCTCCTTTGGGAAAATGCTTTGCTTCTTCTTAATGGAACCAATGCCTTCATTGTCCTGAGGCCCCACTGATGTTCCACCTCCACAGAAATGCTAAAGAGATGTGCAATGCTCTGGAGAAGCCTTTGTGGAGCTGCCAAAATGGTATAGTCGGGATAGCCAAAAATTGTGCCCCGTGGGGCAGTTTTTCTTTATTAATTTGTTTCTGAGAACAACACATGGAAGAGGGAAATACTGTTACTAAGAATTCTCATGCAGAGATGTTTATTCTTGAGTGAAAGAAAGAGAAGCTTTTGAAATTGTTCTAGTGAATCTTTTCTGTAGTTTGATCTCAGTGTTTAATAGCACAAACTTTAAGTGTAGTCAAAAGGCTAAACTAAATGTCACAACAAAAAATACATCATGAAAACTCACACTCCTAAATGCAGTCAAATCGTTTTTCAGCCCCAACCCCCAAAGCTTTGCACAGTGCCAATTAATATCTATTTTTATACAAAGGAAGCAGGAAAACAACACATGTGAATTACCCCAGACTCCTTCCTTTGGGAAATATTCAAAATTCAGCACTACTTCCTTCTTTTAATATTAACAGAAAGCATTTTTCAAATAAGAATATTTAAGCAATAAAAATAATTTTAAACAAATACTTCATTATTAATCATTGTTTTTCTTTTGAAAACCATAAAGCAGACAGTTTTCAGTTGTGACATGTAGCCAATTAAATCAATGTGGTGTTCTAGCATAGCTCACTTGTATCATACTTTGCCTTCACAATGACTTGATGTTTTGTATTTAAGGCAACTCTATTTCCTTTTTAACCACAGGTACCTATTTCAGCCTTATTTTCCCCCATTGGTTCCTCACAGATGTGGGTGGAACTGGCTCTGTATCAGATCCACCCATTTAATGACAGGGATCACAGACTAAAAAAACATAGCCTCGAATGCTAAAGGCAGTGTGGGACAGGCAGAAAATTAGGACAAAGTGTGCTGCTGGCCTAATACTTCGCCTTAAAAAATGTAGCATGGGCTTCCCTGGCGGCGCAGTGGTTGGGAGTCCGCCTGCCGCCTGCCGCCTTAAAAAATATAGCGTGGTGTTCCTGGGGGTTTTATTCTTCTAACGTTCAAAAGAGAATTTAGAAAATCTGAGTTACCGGTTACCTTTTATTATTTTGATTTAAGCTCATACAAATTGGTCAAAATAGAAACACTACTCACATCTGTTTGTAAATATGAACATACCGAATAAACTAGTGAAATAGAATGTTACAAATGAGAAAATAAAAGAAAAAAATGTGTGTTTTTAAAATATTTTTATCTGTTAGCCATATTTTTTTCCAAATGTTCTTTGAAATGTAACTGGCAGCAAGATTAATCCAGGATTTGGTTCTTTGGCTATTCATACAAGGAGAAGATACATGATTAATTACAGAATTTCAATTACAAAGTCATTTGAATCTAATCTTTATTCAACTTTTGTGGTCTTATTAAATTAGCATGAAAATACAACTAACCATACTGTTGACCCAAAGATTCAGGGACTAAAAATTAAGCAGATCTAACATGGGAATTAGGCAAAAGTAATGCATAAAGATTTCCATCTTTTAATATCATTTTTCCTTAAAATTTTATTATTAAATTTTAAAATCTATTTGGGTTTTCAGTTTTCAGCTCTGACATGTAAAAACCTTGGAAATTGTTACTCCTCTCCTTAGAACAAGAAAAATCTGGACAAAAGATCAGTGAGTCTTCTTGGGCCAGAAAAGAAGTTTCCATAGGCAAATCCAGAAAATCACAGCTGAGACTTTTTACCTGGAGCAAAAGCTTCTAGAGCTGGAGTCATAAACTGGTAGGTACACTTAACTGGTGATTTTCATGAATTACTGGAGGCTGAATTGCTCACATGCAAGTGCAAAAGCACCCCAACACTTTCCTCGGCTTTACCACCAGGAATCCTACCAGGTTCTCATGTTAAAAATTCAAGAAATATCAGCTGGTGGCTCTAGGGGCTGGGGAAGAGTAGCTATTGTGAAATACTCCTAGAGTCTTCTCTATAACAATGGCTTATTTCCCAGGGGGAAATCATTATCAGAGCCTTGTCTTAGAGGAGTTGGAGGAAGGCCATTCTTCTCACTCCTGCCCACTCTAGCCTTCCTGTTCTGCCTCAGAGAGGGGATAGCTACATAAGAAGAAAACAAGTGGATGTCATAGGCCAGTGACAATAGTCAAGAGAGACAGATTTAATTGGAAAACTACAGAATTCTTCTCTCTCAGGCAACTTACCCCTGCGCCAACAACGCTCCAGTATAATAGTGAATTATAGAGGAACAAGCTGTAAGACACAGACTCTTAGGAGGAGTACTTAGGTAAGCCCCCAAACAAAAAATTGTTCAGACGGGAACATTAGAGGAATCTAAGTCTCTGAAATATATATAGCTACTGCAAACATTAAACAATGACTAAATCCTAGACAGATTAACATAGGTCCTCACACTAATGGCTCATTTACCTCAATTACTACCACTCAAAACAACCTGCGAGGCTTTCAACAAAATATCACAAGGCACGCCAAAAGGCAGGAAAAGACAAAAGTTTGTAAAGCCAAACAATCATCAAAACAAGACTTAGATATGACATAGATGTTGAAATTATCAGAGTGATAACTTAAAACGATGATCAGGGAAGAGGAAAAGATAACAATATACTACAAAAATATCAACAAACTACCAAAAAAAAAGAGGCAGTAATGGAGGATCTGAGGAACAAAAACATTTAAGACATACAAAAAAACAAACAGCTAAATGGCAGAAGTCCTTCCTTATCGGTAATTACTTTAAATGTAAATGGATTAAATGTTCCAATTAATAGGCAGGAATTGACATAATGGATTAAAAACAAACAAAAGCAAATAAAAAAATAAAATGATGATCAATATGTTAAGGGTTCTAATGAAAAAAGTAGACAACATGCAAAAACAAATGGCCATAATTAGATTAATCTATAGCAGCAGTGGTAACAAAAAAAATGGTTATACAGTAAAATGCATAAGAAAAAAAAAGGGCAATGTAAGCATAGACATAGAAATTTGGAAAAGGAAAGAAATGATAGAAATAAAAAACATTGTTAACAGGGACTTCCCTGGTGGTCCAGTGGGTAAGACTCTGTGCTCCCAATGCAGGGTGCCTGGATTCAGTCCCTGGCTGGGGAACTAGATCCCGCATGCATGCCACAACGAAGATCCCGCATGCTGCAACTAAGACCCTGAGCAGCCAAAATAAATAAATACATAAATAAATAAATATTTTTTTTAAAAATTGTTAACAAGGAAAGAATGCCTTTTATAAGCTCACTAATAGACTCGACATAGCTAAGGAAAACAAATCTTGAAGATATTGCCAATAGAAATTTCACAGATAGAAATGCAAAGAAAAGAAGTAAACAGAACAGAATATCCAGTATATTTTCAAAAGATAATTTCAAAAGATGTAACATATGTGTCATTGGAGTACCAACAGGAGAACAATAAGAGAATGGAGCAGAATGAGTATTTAAAATAATAATGGCTGAAACATTTAAAAAAAGAAATAATGCCAATTCTTTACAATCTCCTTCAGAAAATAGTAGCAGAGAGATTGCTACCTAACTCATTCTATGAGGCCAGATTTACCCTAATACCAAAATGAGACAAAAACACTACAAGAAACCTACAATATCTCTCATGAACATAGATATAAAAATTCCCAACAAAATATTAGCAAATTGAATCCAAGAATGTGTGAAAAGAATTGTACACCATGACCAAGTGGGATTTATCCCAAGTATGCAAGTTTGTGTACAATATTAAAAAATCAATTAGTGTAATCCACCAATCACATCAATACATACAGAGAAGGCATTTGACAAAAATCCAACACCCATTCATGATTTTAAAATCTCTTAGTAGGGCTTCCCTGGTGGCGCAGTGGTTGAGAGTCCACCTGCTGATGCAGGGGACACGGGTTCGAGCCCCAGTCTGGGAAGATCCCACATGCCACAGAGTGGCTGGGCCCGTGAGCCATGGCCGCTGAGCCTGTGCGTCCGGAGCCTTGCTCCGCAATGGGAGAGGCCACAACAGTGAGAGGCCCGTGTACTGCAAAAAAAAAAAAAAAAAAAAAAAAACTCTTAGTAAACCAAGAATAGAGAGAAACTTTCACAATTTGATAAAGACTATTTACATAAAACCTACAGCTAGCATCATACTTAATGGTGAGAAACTCAAAGCTCTCCCACTAAGATCAGATACAAGACAAGGATGTCCCCTCTCACAACTCCTTTAAAACATCATACTGGAAGTACTACCTAGTCCAATAAGGCAAGAAAAGGAAATTAAAAGTATACAGATAGTGAAGGAAGAAATAAATTTCTTTGTTCACAGATGACATTATTGTCTATGTAGAAAATCTGAAAGAAATGCAAAATAATTAATTGAAAGGTATAAAGATAGAAAAGGAAGAAATAAAAGTCTTTATTTAGAGATGATGTTTGTCTATGTATAAAATCCCAAAGAATCAATTGAAAAAGACTTTCTGAAACTAATAAGCAATTATAACAACATTATGGGATGCAAGGTTAATATAAAAATTCAACTGATATCTAATATACCAGCAATAAACACTGGGGATTTAAAATTAATAAAATAACACCATTTACAATAACAGTGAAAATGAAATACACAGTAATAAATTGAACAAAACTTCTAAAGGATGTATACTACATCCTTTAGGTAGATAGTACAAAACACTGATAAAAATGATCAATTAAATTGTAAATAAGTGGAGAGATGTTCTGTGTTCCTAGATGATGAGACTCAAAATTGTTAAGATGTCAATCCTTCCCAATTTGATCTGTAAATTTAGTGCAATCTCAATCAAAATCCCCAAACCTATTTTGTAGATATCAACAAACTGATTCTAATGTTTACATGGAAAGGCAAACACATAGGATATATAACACAATACTGAAGATGAATAACAGGTGGAAAAGTCACACTACCCAATTTTTAGATGTACTGTATGTCTATAATAATCAAGACAGCATGGTATTAGAGTAAGTATAGATATAAAGCATGCATAGGAGGCAATAGGATATAACAGAGAGCTCAGAAATAGACCCACATAAATATAGCCAAATCCTATTTAAAGAAGAGGAAATAACAATTCAATGGAAAAAGGCAAGTGTTTTCAAGAAATGGTATGGAAACAATTGAACATTTATATGCAAAGTAATGGACCTAGAAACAGACCTTACCCCTTACAGAAATATTAACCAAAATGGATCTGAGACTGAAATATAAAACGCAAGAAAACTATATAAACTTGGGTTTGGTGGTGAGTTTTAAAATACAATACCAATAGCACAATCCCTGGGAAAAAAATATGTTTGCCATCATTAAAATGAAATTGTTCTGCTCTCTGGGAGAAACTATTAAGAGAAAGCAAAGACAAGTCACAGACTGGGAGAAAATATTTTTAACCATATATCTGAAGAACCACGTGTATACAAGATATACAAAATACTCTTTTTTTTTAACATATTTATTGGAGTATAATTGCATTACAATGGTGTGTTAGTTTCTGCTGTATAACAAAGTGAATCAGCTATACATATACATATATCCCCATATCACCTCCCTTTTGCGTCTCCCACCCACCCTCCCTATCCCACCCCTCTAGGTGGTCACAGAGCACAGAGCTGATCTCCCTGTGCTATGTGGCTGCTTCCCACTACCTATCTATTTTACATTTGGTAGTGTATATATGTCCATGCCACTCTCTCACTTTGTCCCAGCTTACCCTTCCCCCTCCCCATGTCCTCAAGTTCATTCTCTACGTCTGTGTCTTTATCCCTGTCCTGCCCCTAGGTTCTTCAGAACCTTTTTTTTTTTTTAGATTCCATATATATGTGTTAGCATATGGTATTTGTTTTTCTCTTTCTGCCTTACTTCACTCTGTACAACAGACTCTAGGTCCTTCCACCTCACTACAAATAACTCGATTTCATTTCTTTTTATGGCTGCGGAATATTCCATTGTATATATGTGCCACATCTTCTTTATCCATTAATCTGTAAATGGACACTTAGGTTGCTTCCATGTCCTGGCTAGTGTAATTAGTGCTGCAATGAATATTGTGGTACATGATTCTTTTTGAATTATGGTTTTCTCTGGGTATATGCCCAGTAGTGGGATTACTGGGTCATAAGGTAGTTCTATTTTTAGTTTTTTAGGACCCTCCATACTGTTCTCCATAGTGGCTGTATCAATTTACATTCTCACCAACAGTGCAAGAGGGTTCCCTTTTCTCCACACCCTCTCCAGCATTTATTGTTTGTAGATTTTTTGATGATGGCCATTCTGACTGCTGTGATGTGATACCTCATGGTAGTTTTGATTTGCATCTCTCTAATGATTAGTGATGTTGACCATCTTTTCATGTGTTTGTTGGTGATCTGTATATCTTTGGAGAAATGTCTATTTAGGTCTTCTGCCAATTTCTGGATTGGATTGTTTGTTTTTTTGATATTGAGCTGCATGAGCTGCCTGTAAATTTTGGAGATTAATCCTTTGTCAGTTGCTTTGTTTGAAAATATTCTCTCCCATTCTGAGGGTTTTCTTTTTGTCTTCTATATGTTTTCCTTTGCTGTGCAAAAGCTTCAAAGTCTCATTAGGCCCCATTTGTTTATTTTTGTTTTTACTTCCATTTCTCTAGGAGGTGGGTGAAAAAGATCTTGCTGGGCTTCCCTGGTGGCGCAGTGGTTGAGAGTCCGGCTGCCGATGCAGGGGACACGGGTTCGTGCCCCGGGCCGGGAAGATCCCACATGCCGCGGAGTGGCAGGGCCCGTGAGCCATGGCTGCTGAGCCTGCGCGTCCGGAGCCTGTGCTCTGCAACAGGAGAGGCCACAACAGTGAGAGGCCCGCGTACCGCAAAAAAAAAAGATCTTGCTGTGATTTATGTCATCGAGTGTTCTGCCTATGTTTTTCTTTAAGAGTTTTATAGTGTCTGGCCTGACATTTAGGTCTTTAGCCATTTTGAGTTTATTTTTGTGTATGGTGTTAGGGAGTATCATAATTTCATTCTTTTACGTGCGGCTGTCCAGTTTTCACAGCACCACTTATTGAAGAGGCTGTCTTTTCTCCACTGTATATTCTTGCCTCCTTTATCAAAGATAAGGTGACCATATGTGTGTGGGTTTTTCTCTGGGCTTTCTCTCCTGTACCACTGATCTATATTTCTGTTTTTGTGCCAGTACCATACTGTCTTAATTACTGTAGCTTTTGTAGTATAGTCTGAAGTCCGGGAGCCTGATTCCTTCAGTTCCATTTTTCTTTCTCAGGATTGCATTGGCTATTTGCAGTCTTTTGTGTTTCCATACAAATTGTGAAATTTTTTGTTCTAGTTCTGTGAAAAATGCCATTGGTAGTTTGATAGGGATTGCATTGAATATGTAGCTTGCTTTGGATAGTATGGTCATTTTCACAATGTTGATTCTTCCAATCCAAGAACATGGTATATCTCTCCCTCTGTTTGTATCATCTTTAATTTCTGTCATCAGTGTCTTATAGTTTTCTGCATACAGGTCTTTTCTCTACTTAGGTAGGTTAAATCCTAGGTATTTTATTCTTTTTGTTGCACTAGTAAATGAGAGTGTTTCCTTCATTTCTCTTTCAGATTTTTCATCATTAGTGTATAGGAATGCAAGAGATTTCTGTGCATTAATTTTGTAGCCTGCTACTTTACCGAATTCATTGATTAGCTCTCCTAGTTTTCTGGTAGCATCTTTAGGAATCTCTATGTATAGTATCATGTCATCTGCAAACAGTGACAGTTTTACTTTTTCTTTTCTGATTTGGATTCCTTTTATTTCTTCTTCTTCTCTGATTGCTGTGCCTAAAACTTCCAAAATTATGTTGAATAATAGTGGTGAAAGTGGGCACCCTTGTCTTGTTCCTGATCTTAGTGGAAATGGTTTCAGTTTTTCACCACTGAGAACAATGTTGGCTGTGGGTTTGTCATATATGGGCTTTATTATGTTGAGGTAATTTCCCTCTATGCCTACTTTCTGGAGGTTTTTTTTTTATCATAAATTTGTGTTGAATTTTGTCAAAAGCTTTTTCTGCATCTATTGAGATTATCATATGTATTTTTTCCTTCAGTTTGTTAATATGGGGTATTGCATTTATTGATTTGTGTATATTGAACAATCCTTGCATTCCTGGGATAAACCCCACTTGATCATGGTGTATGATTCTTTTAATGTGCTGTTGGATTCTGTTTGCTATTATTTTGCTGAGGATTTTTGCATCTATGTTCATCAGTGATATTGGCCTGTAGTTTTCTTTTTCTGTGACATCTTTGTCTGGTTTTGGTATCAGAGGATGGTAGCCTCGTAGAATGAGTTTGGGAGTGTTCCTCTCTCTGCTGTATTTTGCAAGAGTTTGAGAAGGATAGGTGTTAGCTCTTCTCTAAATGTTTGATAGAATTATCCTGTGAAGCCATCAGGTCCTGGGCTTTTTTTTGTTGGAAGATTTTTAATCACAGTTTCAATTTCAGTGCTTGTGATTGGTCTGTTCATATTTTCTATTTCTTCCTGGTTCAGTCTTGGCAGGTTGTGCATTTCTAAGAATTTGTCCATTTCTTCCAGTTTGTCCATTTTATTGGCATAGAGTTGCTTGTAGTAATCTCTCATAATCCTTTGTATTTCTGCAGTGTCAGTTGTTACTTCTCCTTTTTCATTTCTAATTCTATAGATTTGAGTCTTCTCCCTTTTTTTGTTGATAAGTCTGGCTAATGGTTTATCAATTTTGTTTATCTTCTCAAAGAACCAGCTTTTACTTTTATAGATATTTGCTCTCATTTCCTTCATTTCTTTTTCATTTATTTCTAATATGATTTTTATGATTTCTTTCCTTCTGCTAACTTTGGGGTTTTTTGGTTCTTCTTTCTCTAACTGCTTTAGATGTAAGGCTGGGTTGTTTATTTGAGATTTTTCTTGTTTCTTGATGTAGGATTGTATTACTATAAACTTCCCTCTTAGAACTGCTTTTGCTGCATCCCATAGGTTTTGGGTTGTCGTGTTTTCACTGTCATTGTTTTTAGGCATTTTTTTGATATCCTCTTTGATTTCTTCAGTTATCTCTTGGTTATTTAGTGGTGTATTGTTTAGCCTCCATGTGTTTGTATTTTTTACAGATTTTTTCCTGTAATTGATATCTAGTCTCATAGCGTTGTTGTTGAAAGGATACTTGATACGATTTTAATTTTCTTAAATTTACCAAGCCTTGATTTGTGACCCAAGATATGATCTCTCCTGGAGAATGTTCCATGAGCACTTGAGAAGAAAGTGTATTCTGTTGTTATTGGATTGAATATCCTATAAATATGTATTAAGTCCATGTTGTTTAATGTATTATTTAAAGCTTGTGTTTCCTTATTTATTTTCATTTTGGATGATGTGTCCATTGGTGAAAGTGGGGTGTTAAAGTCCCCTGCTATTATTGTGTTACTGTTGATATCCCCTTTCTCCTGTTAGCATTTACCTTATGTATTGAGGTACTCCTTTTTTTGGTGCATAAGTATTTACAATTGTTATATCTTCTTCTTTGATTGATCCCTTGATCATTATGTAGTGTCCTTCTTTGTCTCTTGTAGTAACCTTTATTTTAAAGTCTATTTTGTCTGATAAGAGAATTGGTACTCCAGCTCTCTTTGGATTTCAATTTGCATGGAATATCTTTTTCCATTCCTTCACTTTCAGTCTGTCTGTGTCCCTAGGTCTGAATTGGATCTCTTATAGACAGCATATATACAGGTCTTGTTACTGTATCTATTCAGCCAGTCTATGTCTTTTGCTTGGAGCATTTAATCCATTTAAATTTAATGTAATTATTGATATGTATGTTCCTATTACCATTTTCTTAATTGTTTTGGGTTTGGTATTGTAGGTCTTTTCCTTCTCTTGTGTTTCCTGCCTAGAGAAGTTCCTTTATCATTTGTGGTAAAGCTGGTTTGGTGGTGCTGAATTCTCTTAGTTTTGCTTATCTGTAAAGCGTTTAATTTCTCTGTCAAATCTTAATGAGATCCTTGCTGGGTAGAGTAATCTTTGTTGTAGGTTTTTCCCTTTCATCACTTCAAATATGTCCTCCCAGTCCCTTCTGGTTTGCAGAGTTGCTGCTGAAAGATCAGCTTTTTAACCTTATGGGCATTCCCTTGTATGTTATTTCTTGTTTTTCCCTTGCTGCTTTTAATATTTTTTCTTTGTCGTTAATTTTGATAGTTTGATTAATATGTGTCTTGGCGTGTTTCTCCTTGGATTTATCCTGTATAGGACTCTCTGTGCTTCCTGGACTTAACTATTTCCTTTCCCATATTTGGGAAATTTTCATCTATAATCTCTTCAAATATTTTCTCATTCCCTTTCTTTTTCTCTTCTTCTTTTGGGACCCCTATAATTCAAATGTTGGTGCATTTAATGTTGTCCCAGAGGTCTCTGAGACTCTCCTCAATTCTTTTCATTCTTTTTTCTTTATTGTGCTCTGCAGTAGTTATTTTCACTCTTTTATCTTTCAGGTCATTTATCCATTTTTCTGCCTCAGTTATTCTGCTATTCATTACTTTTAGAGAATTTTTAATTTCATTTATTGTGTTGTTCGTCATTCTTGGTTTGCTCTTTAGTTCTTCTAGGTCCTTGTTAAATGTTCCTTGTATTTTGCCATTGTATTTCCAAGATTTTGGATCATCTTTAGTATCATTACTCTGAATTCTTTTTCAGGTAGACTGCCTATTGCCTCTTCATTTGTTTGGTCTGGTGGGTTTTTACTTTGCTTCTTCATATGCTTCATATTTCTCTGTTTTCTCATTTTGTTTAACTTACTCTGTGGCTGTCTCCTTTTTATAGGCTGCAGGTTCGTAGTTCCCATTTTTTTTGGTGTGTGCCCCCGTGGCTAAGCTTGGTCCAGTGGATTTTGTAGGTTTTGTGGTGGAGGGGACTGGAGCCTGTGTTCTGTTGGATGAGGCTGGATCTTGTCTTTCTGGTGGGCAGGACCGCATCCGGTGGTGTGTTTTGGGGTGTCTAATGAACTTATGATGCATTTAAGCAGCCTGTCTTCTAATGGGTGGGAGTGTGTTCCTATCTTGTTATTTGTTTGGCATGGGGTGTCCAGCACTGGAGCTTGCTGGTCATTGAGTGGAGCTGGGTCTTAGCGTTGAGACAGAGATCTCTGGGAGAGCTCTTGCTGATTGATATTACATGGCGCTGGGAGGTCTCTGGTGGTCCAATGTCCTGAACTCGGTTCTACCACATCAGAGGCTCAGGCCTGACACCCAGCCAGAGCACCATGACCCTGTCAGCACCACGGCTTATGGGAAGTCTGAGGTCTTCTGCCAGAGTTCAGTATGTGTTCTGTAGGAGTTGTTCCACATGTAGATATATTTTTGATGTATTTGTGGGGAGGAAGGTGATCTCCGCGTCTTACTCCTCCACCATCTTGAAGGCTGTCCTCAAGATAGTTTAGACATGCCCATCTTTTGGGGCCTCCAATGTAGGTGAAAGTAAAGGTGGATTCTGAGTATCTGAAATTGGGCAGGGCACAGTCATGGTGGGGCCAGGGGCACTCAAGGCACAGGGGAGCCCAATGAAGCAGTCTTTGCCTTTGCTGCGTGTTTAGTTTTCCAAATTACTCCTAAAACTCAACAATAAGGAAACAAATGACTCAATTTAAAAATGGGCACAAGATCTGAACAAACACCTCACCAAAGACAGTATACAGTTAGCAAATGAGCATATGAAAAGATGCTCAACATTGTTTGGCATTTAATTAACTTTTTTGCAATTTAAAATGGCAAAGAGATATTCCTGCGCACCTATCCAAATGGTTAAAATCCAAAAAACAAACAAACCTGACAATACCAAGTGCTGCTGAGGATGCAGAGCAGCAAAAAATCTCCTGGATCGCTGGTGAGAATGCAAAGTAGCATGGCTTCTGTGGAAGACAGTCTGGCGATCCTAGAAAACGAAACAGTCTTTGCATACAGTCCAGTCAACGTGTTCCTAGGTATTTACCCAAATAATTTAAAAACTTATCATCCATACCTGCACATGGATATTAAGAGCAGCTCTATGCATAATTGCTGAAAACTTGAAGCAACCAAGATTTCCTTCAGTGAACTGGATAACATGGCACATATACTATAAAATACTATTCATCAATAAAAATGAAATATCAAGCCACAGAAAGACATTGATTAATCTTAAATGAATGTTGCTATGTGAAAAAGACCAGTCTGGAAAAGCTAGATACTTTACAATTCCAATTACATAATATTTTGGAAAAGGCAAATACTGAAGTCCAGTGGTTGCTGGGAGTTGTGTTGAGAACATTGCTAAGATTAAACACAGAAAATTTTAGTGCAGTGAAAGTATTCTGTAAAATACTGTAATGGCGAATACAAGGCATTTGTCAAAATGCTTAGACTGCGCAGAACTTTACAGCAAAAAGTAAACTTTAACATATTCAATTTTTTTTTAATTTTTATTTTAGCGGTACGCGGGCCTCTCACTGTTGCAGCCTCTCCCATTGCGGAGCACAGGCTCCGGACGCGCAGGCTCAGTGGCCATGGCTCAGGGGCCCAGCCGCTCCGCGACATGTGTGACCCTCCCAGACCGGGGCATGAACCCATGTCCCCTGCATCGGCAGGCGGACTCCCAACCACTGCACCACCAGGGAAGCCCTAACATATTCAGTTTTTTAAAATATTTACATGTAGGTAATTTCCGGATGAAAGGGAGGATGTGACAAATGAATCTAAATGTTTATAATATATGAATGGAATCTGTCAGTTTTTGTTCTATAACTATCAATTTGTACTTTTGATTAGTTTTGGAAAATTCTTAGCATTATGGTTTCAGTTATTTCCTTTTCTCCATAGTCTCCACTTTTTCTTTCAGGATCTCAAATAATTTGCATATTGATTTTTGTTCTTTCATCTCTTCGTCACTTGTTCACTTAACTTCTCTTTCATATTTTCAATCTCTGTCTTGCTGTGCTGCATTCTGAGTAGTTACTGCAGTTGTATCTAACTTGCTGTGCCAACTATTTAGTAAGTAGTTAAATTTGGAACTATAAACACACATGCATATGTGTGTCATTTATTTCAACATTATACATTCTTTTTGGTCATACTATATCTGAAGTCTGTGAGTGCTTACATTTCTTGTCTGTTGTTTCTGATCACTCATTCATAGAATTGAGATTTTCTATTAACTCATATTTTATTGAGTGTGCTATGTGAGGATGCTGAGGGCCTGTATTCTGGATGCTTTTATTCAGAGAGGAATTTTATCTGCTTGTATTAAGATTCATTTTAGCTTCTTTCAAACGTCCCTTCCCCAGTTCCCCTTGGGTAAAGGCTTAGTCTTCTTTGATACAGGCTTTCAACATCAGGTTAACCTTGCCTTTCACTTGCAATCCTGCTTTCTTTGCCCTGCTTCCTGCTTCTTGCATAGATGTCACCTCTTTAATGTCCCCTCTCTCCCACCCTCCCTTCCTTTTTTTACTTTTTTTGAGTCGTAGAGAATTCCATTGCTTACTAGTGAGTACAGGAATGCACTAAAATATATTTTGTGTGTAATTTTATAGTAGGGCTCCCAGGATATCTAGTTCACCAATAGAGTGATCACTTTTTCTTGACTGAGCTTTGTGGAGATTTTTAGGGTTAATGAAATGAGTTTGTATGTACATGGTTTATTTTCTACATATAATCAATTTAAGCACAGAAGAAAGAGGGGAGGGGAACTTGGGAAGATATATGGAACAAAAATTTATATTCTCTGTTAATCCCCCTCTACTCTAAACACTTAATGACAGGATAAAGTATAATATATAAATAATTATTATTCATAATGGTTAGAAAGTGGTTCAGTATTCTCAAAATTTATACATATTTTATTTAATTTCTGTGACATCTCTGTAAGGTAGGTATTAATGATATTTATTATTATTATAATTATTATGGTTTAAGGAACTGAGTCCAAGAGTAGTTATTTAACTTATTTATTTCATATCATACAGCTAATGGTGGTTTCTGAATTCAAATCTAAGACAGTCTATCTACATTTCATGCTCTATATATCTCACTATATTTAAAAACAAATTAAGCATTTAGGTGGAAGTGCAGGAAGGAAAAAAAGAACAAAGTGGTAAAGTAGGACTGTAGGCAAGGGCACTCTGGGTCAAACCTTGGAAGCAAAGTATGATAATCAAGACTTTGAATCCTGAAGGGCATTGGGAGCTTAAAGTGATCCAGACAGGATGATAGACTAGTCAAGGATGATAGACAGTCCTGAACTTGAAATTCAGGACTGGGGTGGCCCCTGGCCATATATGAAGGTCACAAATGGTCTGCCCTATAAAATAGGCATGAACACACACAATAGTGGTATCATGTACATATTTCAATATGAAATAGAGCTAATTGGATAAAACTTAGAAGTGGAAGTATTACATAGTGCACAAGATAAAGGAGGAACTCATTTATTTCACAGAGGTGTGTGCTGCGACTGGGCATAGCTAGATAGTATGCAGTATGAATTATGCTCCACAGAAAAGTAATCCTATGCTTGTAATTCTCAGCAAAATTCAAGGGAAGGGAGATAAAGAATCCTTGTTACAATAATGACCTTGTTAGAAATTGGGGCTTCCAGAGCAAATGAATTCCTATCAGTCTGTTTTGAAATGAGGATACTGAGACATGCTTCCTTGTTAAGCTGCTAAGAAGGAAGAAGACATTAGTCAAGGATATTCAGATTTGTCTCTCCTAAAAATAATGTCTTGAGTCAAATGCTTATAGCAAGCAGTAGGCCAATGAAGCCAAAAAGCAGCTACACTCACTCAATTAGGACGTGGACCAAGTAAATCACTAGTCTTACAGCTAGCATTCTAGGTAAACTTCTTTAAAACTAGATGTTAGGGACTTCATAAATGGATAGGATATAGAAGAATCCAGAAAACCCTTGCATCTAGGGTAACCACAAAAAATTCCCAAGAGAAAACTTTAGTCAAAATGTTTTATGACCTAACAAAGATCAGGGTGCAAAAACACCTCGACTAAGTCAATTCCAGAGAGAAATAAACAATTTGTATCTGGTGGCAGCTTCCATTCCTGAATATGTTTACCTGGCTTTTTATACATCAGACAAAGGAGCAGTCTGGCCAAGTTAGTGGGAATGTTCAAGGAAAAGAAGAAACCAGTGAAGACATTAATGGTAGCATGGTTTGGCAGAATATAGAAGAACATCAAATATAAAAACAAGAGACTAGGCCTGAACAATCCACCCATACAGGGGAGAAGAAAACAGAGAGAAATTGCAAGGTCCTGTACTTTTTTTTCTGCCCTTGAATTCTAGGATCTTGCTGGAGTTGAATCCTTATATGCACTAAAAATATCTGAATATTGCAGCTCAGATTTCTCGGTTTGAATACTTACAAGGTCAAAAAGCTGTTGAGGGTGTAGGATATTAAAAGTTGGTCTAATCACAGATGAATTCAATCTAATTATAGCTCTGGGCCATCACATGCTGAACACAACTCTAGGAAGAATCTGTATAATTAGCCTTTCTCTTCAATCTTGAGGAAAGGGCTTCCAATCTTGAGAAAGTCAACAGAACAAAACCACAGTAAGTATAATTCCTTATTATTTTATAACCAATATCTGGAATAAATTCATGAAAATATATAAAATATGCAGAGACGCATGAAAAAGGAAATCTTAATAAAAAACACTGACAACAGAAATAGACTTATAGATGGATTTTATTTATCAACTTATTACGATTAGCAGACAAGGATTTTAATACACCTATTATAAACATGTAAAATAAAGGAAAGAAGGGGATAATAGATGAAGATATGGAGGTTTCAGGAGAGGAATAGAAATTCTAAATAAGAAAGAGATGGCAATTAAAAAATCAAAAATTAATTGAGTGGTTTAACAACATATTAAACACAACAAAAGAAAGATCAATTTAACAAAATGTATTAACTTATTTCCAAGGGGAGGATGGAGATGATAGGGTAGAGAAATCATAGGAAATTAATGACCTGTATTTTATAAATCTGATGTAAAACATCAACCAAAAAATCTAAGAAGCTGTACTTATACAAAGTAGAATAAATGCAAAGCAAAAGACATCCAAGTATATCACACTCAAAGAGCTGAAAACCAAAGTTAAAAATAAACACGAGAAAAAAAAATACGTAAAAGTAGCAATAATAAGGATGATGACTGAGTTTTCACAAGAAACAATAGAAGTCAACATAAAATGCAACGAAAGTTTTTAAATGCTAAAAGAATAGGGCTTCCCTGGTGGCGCAGTGGTTGAGAGTCCGCCTGCCGATGCAGGGGACACGGGTTCGTGCCCCCATCTAGGAAGATCCTACATGCCGTGGAGCGGCTGGGCCCGTGAGCCATGGCTGCTGAGCCTGCGCGTCCGGAGCCCGTGCTCCGCAACGGGAGAGGCCACAACAGTGAGAGGCCCGCGTACCACAAAAAAAAAAAAAAAAAAAGTTTAAAAGAATAAAAAGATCACATAAAATTAATTGAAAATTTTCTACTTTCAGTGAAAATGTCCATCAAAAATATGTTTTACTCATCAAAATGGGGAAAGTAAATATGGAAATAGAAGCTGCAGATTAGAAAATATTTTATGAACATTGATAATATTCACATATTATTTTATAATAGAAATATATGGATATGACAAATTGCATTATGAATGTATAAACAATTCTTATAAATTGATAACTAACAGTCCCCACATGAGCAAACAACCTGAACAGGCATTTCACAAAGGAAGGTATGAATATGGGCAATAAGCAAAGGAAGTTGTGTGTAGTATTAGTTAGTAGAGAAATTCAGAATAAAACCATAAGAAGATACCATTAATTACTCTTCCTAATTAAAAATATCCCTAAAATGTTAAAAAGCCAAAATATTAAAATTTTGATACATAAAATTTTAGCAACGGTATAGAGCCATTAGAACTCTCAAACATTAATAGTGGGAATATAAAACAACACCACTTTGTAAGATAGCAGTTTCTTTGTAAGATAGAACTATTTGTATAACATTAAAATAATTACCATTTTCTCAAATTTATCTAAACTCACATTTCGTAATAGAATTCTTCAAAACAGTTTTTCTCTGGAAATTGACAGGTTTATTTATATGGCACATGAGCTAACAATTGCCAATGCTATTTTGAAATAAAAGAATAGCACATGCTATTACTCAAAGCAAGATTTTATAAAGTTGTAAAAATTAAGTCATTGTGATATGGTTAATAGATCAACAAATACCTAATAAATAAAATAGAGGGTCTAAAAAATCCTACTCTTATGAGAAGCTTTATATGACAAAGACCAGGGGAGAAAATATAAATTTTCCAATAAATTGTTCTGAATCAACTGGTTTTTCATAAGAAATAGATTCTGATTTAACACTATACACAGAAAATATTTGCAGTTGGCATGTAATTCTAAATTTCAAAAACAAAACTTTAATACTTTTGAAGAAAATCATGTAGAATATCTTTATGACCAAAGTGTTTAAAAACATGTAAAAATAGGACACAAAATACGCAAACCACATAGAAAAAGATTGATAAATTTAGCTACATTAAATATATGAAAAATCTCACCATAAATAATACACAAACCAAGCAACATACATATGGAAGTTAATTTGCAGTGCATAATTAACTAACAAAAAGTTATAGCCAGTATATGAATATCTCATACAAATAAATAAGGAAAATATATATGACCCAATTGAAAAATAAAGGAAGAACATGAATCAGCAATTCATAGAAGAAAACAAAAAGTCAAAATCTTTAGATTTTATGATGTTCTCAGTCTTCTTATAATCAGTGAAAAACGAAATAAATTTTAAATCGAAAATATTTGCAAAAATTTGAATATATAACAGTAGCAAATGAGGCTTAGGTGTCAAACAATGGCCACTTCACATAGTGATGGAGGAAGTGTAATTTGTAGAGCCACTTTTGAGAGTGACCTCAACAATAATAAAAGCATGTATTACCCTGAAATTCCACCTGTAGGAATATCACACAAATAAACAAGAAAATATTACAAGAATATTTATCACACAATTTTTTATAAGAGCAGTCACTTGGAAACACCCTAAATTTATGTCAGGAGGAGTATAGACAAATATTTTGTTTTTTTACAATGAGATGATAAATAGCAATGAATATGAATGAACTACACACATGTATAAATATGGATAAAATGATCCAGAATCAAATGTCAATGAAGCAAGTTTCAGAATGATGACAATTCCACAATACAATATGTATACTTTATGGATATACATATATAGTATGATATAAAAATATTTTGGAATAATAAAATTTAAATTTGGAAAAATTGATATTTTTATAGGGGTTGGGGAATGGTAAACAGGGCTCTTCCTATGTATCTGTAATGCATCAAAAAATCAGTCATATATAGGGCTAAATGTTAAATGTAATAAATCTGGATGGTGGGTCTGAGGTGGTCTGTATTATTTTCTCCAATGGCTCCATGGCTGATATTTTTGAAATGAGAGGGAGAGAGACAGAGGGGAAGCAGGGGGAGGGGGGTTGGAGGGAAGAGAGAGAGAGAGAAAGAAAGAAAAAGAAAATGAGGAGGAGAAGAAATAGATATGAGGTAAAATGCATTATGCCACTATACATTTTTTAACTTGAATATGAAGTCTGTGGAAAACGTATTGAACAGCTATTTTCAAGTCTGGTTTATCCAATCTTTGTTATAAAGTTGATATATTGTATAACATGTGGGAAACGCCTATTTTATGTCTAGGTAATCAATTCCAATCAAAATCCAGCCATATAGTATATTGTTCAGGCTACTTATACATGAATTTTAATGATCTTATTTTGTCATCCAATACATTCTCGAGACTTGTTCCCATTCTGCTTAACATTTTTGTTTTCCTACACTTAACCTTAAACGATTTATATCCTAAATGTTCCCTGGAGTTTGTGTTTCTCTTTGAGCCCAATTAAATATTACTCAGTTCTCAGAATTCTTTCCAAATCCCGTCTTTTGTAATTAATGTCTAACCTGCATTGTGTTTGTACTTCTGTCAAAGCACTTACAATATGTTTGGCATTTAGACATATGTCTGTCTCTTGCATTAGTTTATGAACTCATAGAGGACAAAAACTGCACTTTTTGATTTTATGTCCTCTATTTTGCTTTGCACTCTGCTTTGTGGTGGTGTCCTTACTGGCTTACTGAATAGAAGTCAGGTGTGAAACCACAAAGTTTTGTTGGTGTTAATTTTTTTTCCTTACAGAGAAAATAGAGACATTCAGTTTTTACATGTGCCAAGGTAAAGTATATGTTTGTCCAAATAATCTTGTAGAGGAGTAGTTTTGACATACTGAGACTATTTTTTCCAGAAATTCTTTGTACTCTTATTTCTTCCTTCACCATTTAGGAAAAATTGGTAACTTTCTGTATTCACTGTTTTGAGAGACAGGGCATATATACTTGAAGTTAAGTAAGTGCAGCATCTTAAAAGAAATAAATAAAACTTCGAGATACTTGTCTTGAAGGCAAGAGTCATTTTTCACTGTTGAGAGAAATTTTAAAGAAGTGTTTCTAAAATCTAAAATTCTGTTCCAAATGTTGAATGCTAAAGTTTAATAAAACAAAAACTACTGTTTTGTTAAATTTTAAAAAAGTAGAGTGGGTAGTAATTTAAAGTGATAAAAGAGCAAGTTTCTGACCACCAAAGGGATGTAAATCACCTGTTGGAGAGAAGTGAAAATGTGAGAATTGGGAGACAGGAACCAGGAAGTGTACAACAGATGCGGCCTATGTACAGGTGAAGATGTTTTCACCGGATAAAGGCACCTAAACCCCAACTGGATTAAGGGATCTTGGTAAGGTATAGAGATATGCCCAAGTTCTGGAAGAAGTCATGCAATGGGAAACACATTACACATTTTTATTTTGTTCTAAGTTGTGAATTATCAAGATTCTTTTTGCATGTAGCTACTAAAATTCTTGCAGTTATTGATAACTTCTTCCCCCTCCCTTTCTCCCAGCCAAGAATGCAAATTCAAGCCATTAAGAAAGCAGGAAAGGCTGTAAAATGGATTGAAAATGTGTTGGAAGACATAAACTGCAAACTATTTTTAGAAACTAATTGGGACATTCTTGGCACTTAAAATAATGCCAAAAACTATAATCCCCAGAAATACACTGAACAGTTTGAAAGTCTCTTAAGACATTAAGAGAAACAAGATTTTGATCAATTTGGTGAATTTATTATTTGAAAAATACAGAAAAAAGGCATTTGCTATATGATGAATTTGTGTTTAGTGAAATAATTAGACTGACAGGGAAAGAATTAGGCTTTCAAGGAATTGTTATTGGACAGTTCACTTTCAGCACATTGACTTGCTTTCCTTGATGGCAGGTGGGTATGTTGTTACAGTTTCAACATAAATATGGAACCTCTGATTGGTGTGAAGTTGAGTCTCATTCTTGTTTTAATATAAATTTCCCTTATTATTAGCTAAGTTCAGTATCTCAATAATCTCTTTGCCATTTGATATTTTCTTGGTTCTTGGTATGATGACTGATTTTCAAGTGAAATATGGACATTAGGGGTATTATCCTATGAGACGCTTGATCCTAAACATCATTTTAGCTGGGGTTTTTTTTGACACCACACCAGCAGAGAGTGGATGTCAAAATTTACTGCTGAGTGGGGGTAGTAATCCAGGTTCCCCGTTGGGCCTCCACTTACACTGGAGAGAGAATAACTCTCCATTACTCCCGGCAGGGTAGATAGGGCATTCCAGCTCCCATTAGGGATCCACTGATACCACTGGGAAGGAGGTTGCCTTGTTACAGCAGGGAAGTGGTGAAAGTCCTAACTCTCCCCGTAGGCTTACCTCTGGCACCCGCCCCAGTGTGGAGGAGGAGAATGCTTCATTACGGACAGGTGGAGGTAGAGATGCACTCTTTCTTTGAAGTCTGTGCTGACATCTTGTGTACTTCTCTATATGTACATCATACTTTAGTACGAGATGCATCTTCTTACCACCTGGTGGGCTGAACGTCCTTAGCCTCTTTGAAACCTCTTCAAGTGATTGGTGCACCTCATTATAGCCTGGTGAGAGGGGAAGTTTAGGCATCTGTACTGGTTAACTTCATGCGTCAACGTGGCCAGACCATGAAACCCAGATATATAGCTAAACATTTTGAATGTTTCTGTGAAAGTGTTTTGTTCCCACTTGTTGCTTTTTGCTTAAGTTAACTTTTAAATTGGTGGATTTTAAGTAGGTCTCCCCCCATAAGGTAGCACGGCCTCAGCCAATCAGGTGAGGCCTTCTTAGAACAAAGGCAGAATTCACCGAAGCAAACCGGGATTCTGCCGGCAGCTTTCGTTTGGGCTGCAGCGCTTCCCAGAGTCTCCGGCCTCCTGGCCTACGACATCAGATTTTGGATTCACCAGGCCTCCACAATCATGTGAGTCAATTCCTTAAAATAAATCTTTCTCTCTCTGTGTATATATCCATCCTGCTGGTTGTGTTTCTCTGGAGAAACCTAAGACAAAGGCCTACCTACCTTTGCTGGATTGGGTAGGGATGAGGATATTAACTTTTTTTTCTGTGGTGTTTGGATGGAATAGAGTGGTTATTTTCTAAAAGTTTTCTGTCTTGCTAGGTTGCCCTTTAATGGTCCTTTGGCTAGAGACGGCAGACACTGGGGGAAGGGTTTGCCTTAATTGGTAAAAAGAAAAACACAACACACCTGTTGGGGTTTCCAGGTTACTCCAGCCAGGAAGTCTAGGATACAAGAGGCAACAAGAAAAAACACGGAACTTACCACCGTGTGGTTTCTCGGTTTCCCAGTATCCTATATTTTGGATATTTGTCTACTATAATATCAATAATTATGCTTTTTACCTGTTATATTTTCTCTACTCCTTTTTCCCTGTTTCTTTTGACCCCTGCCTCTATTGTATCTCAATAGTTCTTATTATTTGAGTTGAATTTAATCTCCCTGCACATTTAGTCATTTAATCTTAACCACTGATATGAGTCTTGCTGGTGTTTTTCTGTTTACTTGGTTTAGTAACCCCTTTCATAATTATTTGCCTGTTTAGAATCCATTTATATACCGAGTAGAATTTCAGTTTTGAGGTCTGAATATCACCCAGTGCTTGTTTAAGAATATTATGTTGAGGTTTTGTGTTAGTTTTCCTCTGTGATTTGAGAGGACTTTTTCATCACCTCTAATGCTCTATCATTTTCTATTTTTTTCCTCTAGTTGCATTTTATGATATGTATTATTTTATTTTGAAATCGCTGATAAGTTCCTAAAACATCAGAAATAGGTATTTCTCTGTAAGCAGTATTAAAGAATTTGGGCAGCTTCTCAGGTTTCTTAAATCAATATTGTGATTTCCTATTGGTACACGTGAGTGCTATTTCTTTAATGGATGGCATATTTTGGGGAGTGAATGTTGTGGTTTCTATAGAACTTTAAATGATCTCCTTGCTTTCTTTTTCTATTCACCACCTTCCTCTTCAAAGAAGCCTTTCTCTTCCTTATAACCATTGTCTTCCTTAGACTCCACTTCTGGCCTTTGAGTCCCCGAATTGCTTTCG
The DNA here is from genome assembly GCF_964374135.1 of Grampus griseus. NCBI lineage: Eukaryota > Metazoa > Chordata > Mammalia > Artiodactyla > Delphinidae > Grampus > Grampus griseus. Next base: position 30,158,394 of record NC_139003.1, on the reverse strand, counting down.
TTCACCAGGATTTGGAGTTTTTCTTAGTGTTTTGCCATTAGGAAAAAACTGTCTCTCACAAGAGTGATTTTTATCTGTTTACCACCCATTACCCTCTCTTGTATTCCATACAGTCTCCTTCCAATTCCATTGGTGAGATCGTATTATGGTTTATGGTTATTTTGCTGCACCCATGTAGATTTAATTTCATGATATTCTTGTAGGTGTGAGTTCTGTGTAATTTTCTTTGCTCCTTTTGGTTTAAATATATGTGAAGAGTTTAGTATTTAGGTTCTCATTATGATAAAAAGGAAACTCAGAATACACTGATTTAAATTATAGTTGATAATAGTAATTTAGAACCTTTTTAAAGGCTTTCTGAAAAGCCTAAGTAAATGTCTTGCCTTCTCAAAATATAAACTATCATTGTGATATAATTTTTAAAACTATTTCTAATGCTTTTTAGGCACAACAGATCTTTTCCATGATAAAGGTGAATGTTGTAGATGCTTTATTCTGAGTCTGTTGGACCATTAATAAGACCCAGAGACACATGTTTAATCACTCAGTCTACTGTTTTTGTAGTTGATTCTGTTCGTATCTTTTCTCATGACTTGTATTAGTTTTCTGTTGCTGCCATAATTTCTGCAAATTTGGCAGTTTAACATAAGTTTAATATCTCACAGCTCCGTAGGTTCCAGATTGGATAAACTGGTTTCATCTGCTCTGGGTTTCACGGGGCCAACATCATGATGTTGGCCAGCTTGGCCATTATTGGGGAGCTCTGAGAAGAACTTGTTTCCAGGCTCATTCGGATTGATTGATACAGTCCAATTCTTTAAGGTCGTAGGATTGAGATCCTCATTCTTTTTCTACCTAATAGCGCCATACTGCGTTTAGTCCTTAGAGGCCTGTTTTTGGTCATTGAACCTAGAACCCTGCATCACAGGGTAGCAGTCAGGCAACAAATTCTGCCGAGGGTTGGATCTTCCTGACTTCCCTTCAGCACTCTTTGGCTTCCAGCTGGAGGCAGTTCTGTTTTTAAGGGTCAGGCATTACTGGATGCACCTGGATAATCCAGGCCACTTTAATTTAGGCTGCCCATTTAGATAAACATCTCCCCAGTTTCATCTTGAAATCCTTTAGTATCCTCTAGTGGTTGCTACTTGATTATACTAAATATTGCCCAATAAGTCATACACTGCCTCCAAACAAGCAGTAGATAATTATATATGGAAAATCCATTAGAAAAGTACTTTTTCCATAGTTTTAAAATACTCATTTAGCTTGCCTCCCCTTTTTCTCAGCAGTACATTTGAAAATTTGGCTTCAATAATTATTTACCTGACTCCTTCCTTATATATGAAAAAGAATTATTTTTAATGATTTTTAGAATCTCATGTGATATTCTTTTCAGTCTTTTCACCTACCATGTTTCAGTTTACACCTAATCAGCTCTAATACTCTGCATATTGCTTTATAGTTCACAGGTGCTTAAAATATACAACCTAATTCAGCCCTATTTAAGGACAATTATTTAATTGTGCCATTTTCAGGTAAAGAATATAAGAGATTCAGAGAACTTAATTCTGACCTCAAATCACATGACTCTTAAATACAACTGAGACTTAAGCACATGTTTTATGATGCCAAGTTAATTTATCTTTTAAATCTGTAGTTACCAAAAGTATTTTGCTTCTCTGTCCAGTTAAGACATATCGCTTTTTTTGCAAGTTTTTTGTGCACACATTTTATGAAAACTCTGATTCTCCTGTATATATTTTACTTAAAATTTCAAACGATGTTTATAATTCCTGTTATTTCAAATTTTATTTTATGAGAGCACTTACAGTTTATCACAGTTCTTTTCTAAAATTAAATATAATTGAGACAGTTATTTACATTCTCAATATTATTATGCACTATTTAGCAATTAAGTGAAGTCTAGGATATTTTCCCACTAAGAAGTTTCTTGAACTGAAAGTCTTATATCAAGTTAGTTTAATAGCTATTTATTGACTACCTAATTCTGTTAAGTCTTAGGCTAAAAGCTGGAAGAATTAAATATGAGAAAGGCATGACCATTGCCTTCAAAAAATGATCTTTCAAGAAACAGGTAATCGTATTTCTACCCAAACTTTTCCAAATAATAAAGGAACAATTACTGTTTATTCTATTGAGAAGGCCTAATTGGGAAGCAAAATTTATCCAAGATAAAGGACAGTAAGTCAGTTTTCCTCATGGAATACTGATAAGCCCTAAGCAAAATAATAGCATAACAAAACTATATCAAGTTTAATATATCATGACTCTGTAAGATTGATAACAGGAATGCAAATTTGTTTTACATTACAGAATCAATCCGAAAAATTTTTTTTACTGTGTAACAAGATTCTCTTCTTCCACGTTCCAATAACAATTTCCTTGCTTCCTTCTGAACTCTAACCAGCAGTATTCTCCAAGTTCACATTTCTACCAACAGTCTTTTCAAGGCAGTTTATGTCTTCTCTGTCATGCTCCTCAACATCCACCAGCCTCCACGCTATGCATGGTTCCAAAGTCACTTCCACATTTTAGCTATTTGCTAGGGTAGCAACCCCACTTCCTGGTATCAGAATTTACATTAGCTTTCTATTGCCATCTAACAAATTACCACTGGCACAGTGGTTTAAAACAGCGCAAACCGGGCTTCCCTGGTGGCACAGTGGTTGAGAGTCCGCCTGTCGATGCAGGGGACACAGGTTCCTGCCCCGGTCCGGGAAGATCCCACATGCCGCGGAGCGGCTGGGCCCGTTAGCCATGGCCGCTGAGCCTACGCGTCCGGAGTCTGTGCTCCGCAATGGGAGAGGCCACAACAGTGAGAGGCCTGCGTACCGCAAAAAACAAACAACAAAAAAAAACAATGCAAACCATTTCATTTATTCTGAGAATCAGGTGTCCACGCTCAGCTTAGCTGAGCTCTCTGCTTGCGGGGGTCTCACAAGGCTGCAATCAAGGTATCAGTTGGATTGTGTTCCGTTTTGGAGGTTTGATTGGGTAAGAATCCACTTCCAAGCTCACGCATTTTGTTGGCAGAATTCATTTTTTTTTGTGGTTGTAAGACCTAGGGCCACAGCTTCTTGCTGGCTCTTCCTAGAGGGCACATACATTTCCTTGCATGTGTTTACTTTCCTAACATGGTCTCTTAATCAAACCAGCAGTGAGAGTTTGTAGCCAGTTGGCTAGCAAAATAAAGTCCTATAGAATGCAGTGTAATCATGGGAATGACGATCCATCACCATTGCCATATTCTCTTGGTTAGAAGCAAGACATAGGTCCTACCTACACTCAAGGTAAGGGGATTTCACAATACCTGGACACAGGAATTGGCGGGGATCACCCTTTGATCTGATTGCCACACTTTGTAAAATGTAATTTTCTGAGAATTTTTAAGTTGAATGGATATGTTGAATTTTGTCAAAGGCTTTGTATATTTACTGAATCTTATTTCCCTTCTTACTGTTAATGTGGAAAACTTCACTGATAACTTCCTAATGTTGAACAAACTTTACACCCTAAGATGAACCTCACTTGATCAAGGCGTATTGTATTTTTATATATTTTAGGGTCTGATTTGAAAATTGTTTGAGGCCTTTTGTATGTAAGCCTCTGAGAATTATTTTTTCTTGTAATATCTTGGCTTTTAATATCACAGTTATGCTAGCCTTATAAAATTAAAGTGAGTTAGGATATATTTCCTTTTTCTCTATACTCTTTTAAAAACTTTATAGGATTGGCATTAATTCTTATTTTGTTACTGGAATTGACTACTGAAACACTCCAGCCCTGGAATTTTCTTAATGGGAGTTTGCTTAATTAAAAATTTTACACATATATAATACTATGCAGATTTTTAAAATTCATTTTGTGTTAGTTTCAGAAAGTTGTGCCTTTTAAGGAAGTTTTTCATTTCATCTGTTGAATTTATTGACAGAGTTTCATAATATTCCCTTATTCTTTTGATGTGTGTGTAAGAATTGCAGTGATAACACTGCTTTCCTTTCAAATACTACTAATTTGTATCTTATTTCTGTTTTGGACTGAATGTGTGCCTCCAAAATTTGTATGACCCCCAATCCAATGGTGTTTGGATGGGGCCTTTGGGAGGTAATTAGGTTTAGAGGAGGTCTTGAGGGTGGAGTCCCTGTGGTAGGATTAGTGCCTTTAAAAGAAGAGGAAGAAACACCAGAATTTATCCTCTCATCTGTGTGAGGACACAGTGAGAAGGCAGCCAGCTGCAAGCCAGAAAGAGGCTCTTACCAGAACCCAATCATGCTGACATTTGATCTTGGACTTCCAGCCTCCAGAACTGTGAGAAATAAATGTCTAAGCCACCTGGTCTGTGGTATTTTGTTATGGCAGCCCAAGAAGACTTGTACAGTTTCTTCTTTTGAGTAGTATTTCTGGAGTTTTGTCAATTTTTATTAATCTGTTCAGATAACCAATTTACGCTTTGCCTTTCCCTATTGGTTGTCACTTTTATTTTGAATTCTGCTCTCATTATTATTTTATTATGTTGAATTCTCTCTCTACAACTTCCTTTAGCATTAGATTTCATCTTCTAGCTTAATAAGGTGGACATTTAGACCAATAATTTTAAGACTTTCATCCTTTGCAACATTGATGTTTAATTCTATGTTTTCCTCTGTTTACTGCTTTACTGTACTCACAAATTGTTCTCTTTTGAAATAATTTATTTAAAAGCATTTAAAAATGTCTCTTGTGATTGCTCCTTGACTCATGTTTCTTTAGTTGAGTGTTATTTCCCACATGTATGGGAGTTTCCACGTGTGTAGGGATTTTTTTCTGCATGATTTACTGTTATTGGTTTTTAAGTCTGATTGTGTCCTTGTGAGAAACTCTTTTGAAATCTATTTATTTTATACCCCTGAAAATAGTCAATCTAGGTGAACATTCCAAGTGTATTTAAAAATAACATGGATTCAACAAGCATTGAATATAGTTCAAGAGGTCAATACTGGGATTTTAGATTTTCTACATAGTTACTTTTTTGTTTACTGACCAATTATTAAGAAAGGCTTGTTAAATCTTCAACATTATTGTAAATTTCTTTTTCTCCCTTAGTTCTGTCAATTTATGCTTCATGAATTTTGATACTTTAATAGATATTTCACCTGTTATTATATAATGTTCCTCTTAAGTCTTATAATACATTTTGCATTGAAGTCTCCTATGTCTGATACTGAAATAGCCAGGCCAGTTCTTTTATGCTTGCTGTTGGTTAGGTATTTTATTTTCCATTTAGTTATTTTCAGCATATCTGTGTTTTCATTTAAAATTCATTGTATAAACAGCATCCAGTTGTATTTTTTAATCCAGTTCACAGACTCTGTAAAATAGGATGTTAAGTCTACTTGTGGTTCATTCTTGATTTGGCATTTAGAGTGAACTATACCATCCTGCTAACTGTTTTTAAATTTTCATTGTATTTTTGGTTTCTCTGTTCTGCCTTTCCTGCCTTCTTTTGAGTTCTTGAAAACTTTTAGAGTTCCACTTTTTTTCTTTACAGTCTCCTTAGTTGTACTTTTTTATTATTTTGAGTAGCTCTAGACTTAATATGCATCCTTCTCTTGTCAGAATCTACTTTCGATCAAGCCTTCAGACTTTACACTCCACCTCTGACATTTCACACTTCTCAATTTTCACTGTACTCTTCCTATTTCCCACTTTTACTTTCCATTTCTAGCTTCCAACTTTCCACATTACAAATGTAATGACCCTTTAAACTCTATAGTAAATCTGTTTACATGTCCCACATCTTTGTGACTCATGTATTTTTGACTTCCACATATCTGTTAATTTTGCTTCAAATAGTTCATGAGAAAGTATATTCTTACATAATTGCCCATATATTTATCATTTCTTATGTTCTGCATTCTTTTTCATGGATGAGATTTTTCTGTATGGTGTCATTTGCCTTCAACCTGAAAGGCATCCTGTGGGTTTCATTATAGTGCCTTATCTGTGCTTGCAAGGAATATATTCTTATGTTGTTTGGATATTTGTTTACAGTCTCAGAGAATGAACCGTAAATTCATTCTCTAAGTCTGTGAGTCTGTTTCTTTTTGTAAATAAGTTCATTTGTATCATGTCTCATATCTTTTTTTTCTTGTCTTTTTTTTTTAACAGCTTTATTGGAGTATAATTGCTTTACAACGGTGTGTTAGTTTCTGCTTTATAACAAAGTGAATTAGTTATACATATACATATGTTCCCATGTCTCTTCCCTCTTGTGTCTCCCTCCCACCCTCCCTATCCCACCCCTCTAGGTGGTCACAAACCACCGAGCTGATCTCCCTGTGCTATGCGGCTGCTTCCCACTAGCTATCTATTTTACATTTGGTAGTGTATATATGCTGTGACAAAGTGAGAGAGTGGCATGGACATATATGTCATTATATCTTAAAATGATCTTCTAACTTTGTTCTCAGACATTCTGACACTCCAGTAATATGCAGGACAGACAACTTAATTTGCCCCATGGTTTACAAAGGCACTGTTAACTAATTGGCATGCCTCCTAGTTCTTTGATTGTCTTTTACCATTTCCAATCTGATAAGCCCATTCAATACATTTTTCATTTCTGATACTGTGCCTTTTGGATCTAAAATGTGCTGTTGATTCTTTTTGACAATTTTTATTACTCTGCAGATATTCTATATTGTTTAACTCATTAAGAATCTATTTTTGTTTATTTTAACATATTTTATATAATCCTTAAAATATACTTTAAAATCTTTATCTGCTATATTCACCATCATCTGGTTCATCCTCGGATTCAGTTTCTATTGCCTGTTTTTTTTTTTTCTTGATTTTGATTCTTAAGTCTATTAATTTTTGATGGAATGTTGGACATTTTGGAAAATGTAGAAGCTCTGAGTTTTATTATTTTCCTTTGAAGAATCTTGATTCTTAGAATAGCAGGCAGTTGAAATAGTGGGTGATCAGTTTGGACTTAGGTATTTTTGTTCTTGTGCTTTCTTTCCCAAGCTCCTCTTCCTTAACTGGGCTTAACTCCCTTGTGAGTTTTGTTAGGGCTTCATTAGGTCTAGTTAGTGCAGGTCTAAGATATGGTGCTTATTCCTAAGTTTTCTCACAAGGAAGATAGAGATCTTTAAGAAGATTTAAAGATACATGTTTACTATGATGCCAATTTCCGATTGCTGTATCCTCAGCTCAGTGGGACAGGAATGCTCTACTTGGGTTTTATTTCTCTGTGCCACACTGGGAACCTACCTCAAGCCATGGAACTGTGGTCGTGGGTCCCCCTCATTATGTCTCTTCTTTCAGACATCAGTTTCATACTGCCTATTGTCCATTTATTTAAAAACTAACTTCATAAATTTTGAACAATATTACAGCTGTTTATAATGCATATTACTGGTTTTTCCTTCCTGGCTGAAAGCAGAGTTCTAATCATCTGTTCATCTTTTATATTATTTGCTGAATCAAAAAAAGTATCACTGTTTTCAGCAATGATGATGCCATTGACATAAATATTTAAAACTGACCAATGATAGTAATTATTAATATACTTATAACTGTCATTTCGTACCACAGCACATAGGGAATCAAAATAAGATAGGAAAGATCTTTCAGAATCCTGGTAAGGGCATGATTTCTCTAAGTGAAAAACTGAAAATCTGCTCCCATGACCTGACCTACTTCTTAAGACTAACCCAGACTTTAATTCAGAGAGTAAATTGGATTAAATGGCGATGAATTTGCAGTGCCTGCTCAGTGCTGTGTTGAGGTCACTGAAGGAATATCCAGTGTTATGAGAAGAGCATGATTCATTAGCATGCAGCCTCAAAGAAGGGTTTTAGTACATAGCATGTAATCACAATTCTTGCATTGATCATCTACATAAATTACAGAGACAGAAGTCTCACTCATGCTACGAATACTTTGGACATATTTTTTGTACGAAAGTGTGCGCCATTCTATTACCAGATACTGTGAACCAATTGTAGAGTACCTAATTCTCCCACAATTACAGAAAATCAACCTTAGAAGACTGAGAAAATAATCCTTCTTAGAAATAAAAAGGCGTCTCAGTCAGGATTAAATACACGCTAATTTCAGGACTTTTGGGTTCTGACAAGAGTCATCTCCTCCCAACAAAACCCATGGTGTATTGCAAGAACCTTCTTTGCTGCTTTTGTTTGAATCCTGTTAATGTGAATTCATGTTAGCAGTTACTCTGGTTGGTATGTAGACTAATTTTGAATATGGTCAACTACAAGGAGTTTGAAATACTAGGATTAGAAAATACTTGAGATTCACAAGTTGCCTAGGGTATTTGGTTGACCATGAGAGCCAGCTTTTCAGTAAATGTAGCAATGAACAGAAGAATATCTGATTTCTTACAGCTCTATCATTTAAAATGTGTTGAGACATACTAATAAATTGGACTTCACAATATCTTTGAGGGTACGTTGGTCAAGAATTATTATTTCCCTTTTAGAATTGAGAAGAGAGCTTAAGAAATTTGCATCAGGTCTTACGGGTGGTAGAGTTCATAGTCAAGATTTCTGAATCCAAATGCAGTACTCTTTCCTTTCTACTATATTGTCCCTTTATTCTAGCGAATATTTCCTTGCATAGAGAGGAAATAATCCCTTCCTGATCAGGTTTATATGCTATTTAACTTTATTCTAGCTGCCAGTTTTTTCTGTTTAATTTCCACTTGAATGACATACTTATGGTCCTACTTTGGTGTATAACATAGAAGAATGCATGTTGTCTTATATTTATCGGATGCAGTCTCTGAAAATTGCTCTGGCTAAAAAGGTCAATATAAATGGTCAATAAAAGGTCAATAAAATATAAATGTAAAATATCATTAGTAGATTGTGTAAATATTCAATGGTTAATAAACATTTTAAACATTTTTCTGCCTCATGAAGCAGCTGCTATTCGTAACCTATACGATATTTAAATAGCAGCTTTTCCACCTGGTTTCACATTGCAGAGGAAAGCCCTTCTCATCCAAATATTTGTGGTATGCTAGGAAATAGGACACTGGTTTAGGGAACAGGCCAGAAAAATAGGATTCCATTAATTATTGTTCAGTAGTTGGAACTCTGTTATGTGATTTGAGGGTTGATGTAACGTAGACTTTTTTCATTACTTTAAAATTTAAAAATTGCAAACAGAATAACGACAGTCGTGTTTACTACACTTAAAAAGACAAACTTCCCCCAAATATATATGCTTCAGAATATTTGGAAACTACAATGTGAAATTTTTCATTATTAATTAAATTACCAGGGCTCTAAATACAAGCATTTTATTATTGTGGTTACTCTGTAAGTTGAAAGTGATAAAATTGCATTTCCTTTAAAATTATGTAGCAGATCCACTGATGTGGTACCTCCCATTAGTAAACTTCTGTAGAGCCTGCCTTAGCACTCGCAACATAGTTTAACTCTCAATAAGAATATAGCCAATTATTTGGGAGAGGGAAATTAGAAAGTTTGGGCGGCATAGATATCTTTGTTAAGATCTCAGCTTTGCCACTTACAATTAGTGTGTGAGGCAATTTATTGAACCTCTCTGAGCCTCAGTTTTGCAATTTTTATTAAAGAAAAATAAGGTTAGCATTTAAGGGTTTAAAATGTCTATCAAAATATAGAATACAGGCTAGGTGCCTCTGATAAAAAAGGCATTCAATACACAGTAGATATTATAATATTTGTCACTGCTGACTAGTTGTATGACTTTTGAGAGACAAGAAACAAGGGTATGTTTTCTGTTTCTATTTTCCTAACTATTCAGTAAAGGTTGAAACACCACCCACCTCTTTTCTACCTTGAAAGAATAAAAAGATTAGACAAGGTTGTTGGCTTGATGCCCAAACACTTCACTTTAGTTCCCTTGGGAATTAACCTTGATATGAAAAGAAAAAAACAACTGTTTTTTACTCTGAAAGAAAGGAGCTCTAAAACACTGAATATAACAGTATACCCTATTCTTTTACCTGCTATCTGGAAGTAGCTTTTTACCTATAAGCTATGCTGTGGAGAATTTATAACACATATATACAACACACATGCAGACACAGAGACACATTCTGTACGTTATTTTCCTTGACTTTTCAAAGCAACTGCTCATGGGAAAATTATTTGAATGTAGAAAGTCATTTTTATATCTTGTGACCAAAAGAAAAAAAAAAACATTCTGTTAGCTAAAAGTTAACAAAAGCCAAGGCTGATTCAGGAATGCATGCAAAATGCTTGGTCAACTATGTTTTAAGTAATATATCTTTTGTATGTTGTCCCATGTTCCCAAGCACTGTTTTATCCAGGATACAAAAAAAATGTTCCAGAATACATTCTAGCGTTATGACACATATGGGAAATCTGTGTTTACTGTAATCTACTCCTTATTAAATAGTTTATATGAAATGCTTTCTTTTAAACATTCAGCTCATCTTTCCCCTGGCTTTATTGACAGATAAAAATTGTGTATATTTAGGCTGTGCTTTTTGATGATTTAATGTATATTTTGTGAAATGATCCCCACAGTAAGGTTATTTAACACATCCATCATCTTAGTTACCTATTTTTTTCTGTGTGTGCGGTAAGAACCCTTAAGATCTGTTAATATTCTTAGCATATTTGAAGTATACAATACGTTATTACTAAATACGGTAACCATGCTGTACATTAAGTCCCCAGAATTTATTCATCTTATAACTGAAAGTTTCTACCCTTTGACCAACATCTCCCATATTCCCTACCCTCCAGCTCCTGGCAGCCATCGTTGTTTACTCTGATTCTATGATCAACGTTTTTAGATTCCATGTCCAAATGAGATCATGCAGTATTTGTCTTCCTGTGTCTGGCTTATGTTATTTAGCATAATATCCTCCAGGTTCACCTGTGTTCTTGCAAATGGCAGGATTTCCTTCTCTTTATGGCTGAATAAGATTCCATCATATATATATATATATATATATATATATATATATATATATATGCCACAATTTCTTTATCCATTCATCCATTTGTGGACACGTACGTTGCTACCCTGTTGTACTTGTTGTAAATAATGCTGCAGTGCAAGGTGTCTTTTCTAGTTAGTGTTTTTATTTCCTGTGGATAAATATCCAGAAATGAAATTGCTGGATCATATGGTAGTTCTATTTTTAATCTTTTGAAGAACCTTCATACTGTTGCCATTGTAGCTGAACCAGTTCACATTCCGAACAGTTCCTAAGTATTCTCTTTTCTCCACATCCTCCCCAGCATTTATTTCTTACCTTTTGATAACCACTATTCCTACAGGTGTAAGGTGATACCTCAGAGTGGTTTTGATTTGTATTTCCCTGATGATTAGTGACTCTGAGCATCTGTTCATGTACCTATTGTCATCTATTCAGAGAAGGGTCTATTCAGATCTTTGTCCATTTATTAACTGGATTTTTTTTTATGCTCTTGAGTTGTATGCATTCTTTATATGATTTGGATATTAATTCCTTATCAGGTACATGATTTGGAAGTATTTTCTCCCATTCTGAAGGTTGCCTTTTCGTATAGCTGATGGTTCCTTTGGTGTGCAGAGCATTTTAGTTTAATGTGGTCTCACTTGTTTGTTTCTACTTTTGTTGCTTTTCCTTTTGGTATCAAATACAAAATATCATTACCAAGACCAGTGTCAAGGAGCTTACTGCCTATGTTTTCTTCTAGGAGTTTTATTGTTTAAGGTCTTACGTTCAAGTCTTTCATTCATTTTGAGTTGATTTCTTTTGTATATAGTGGCAGATAGTGATCTGGTATCATTCTTTTTGCATGTGTCTGTCCAATTTTCCCAATGCCATATATTGAAGAGGCTGTCCTTTCCCCATTGTATATTCTTGGCTATTGTGTCATAAATTAATTGAACCTATGTGCGTGGGTTTATTTATGGGCTCTTAATTCTATTCCATTTAATCTATGTGTCTGTTTTAATGCCAGGACCATACTGTTTTTATTACTGTAGCTTTATAAAAATGTAGGATTGTGTTTCCTATTTCTGTGAAAAACCCCATTGGAATTTTTGATGGGGATTGCATTGAATCTGTAGTTTGCTTTGGGTAGTGTGGACATTTTAACAGTATCGTTTCAATCCATGAGCATTGAATATCTTTCCATTTATTTATGTCTTTAATTTCTTTCATCAGTGTCTTACAGTTTTTAGTGTACAGTTTTTTTCCTCCTCCTTGGTTAAATGTATCCCAGGTATTCTTTTTTTTTGAAGGAATTTCCCAGTCATGTCTTTTTTTTTTAATTTATTTTTGGCCGCATTGGGTCTTCCTTGCTGTGTGTGGGCTTTCTCTAGTTGCGGTGAGCAGGGCTACTCTTCGTTGTGGTGTGTGAACTTCTCATTGCAGTGGCTTCTCCTGTTGCAGAGCACGGGCTCGAGGCGTATGGGCTTCAGTAGTTGTGGCACGTGGGCTCAGTATTTGTGGCTCGCGGGCTCTAGAGTGCAGGCTCAGTAGTTGTGGCACGCGGGCTTAGTTGCTCCATGGCATGTGGGATCTTCCCGGACCAGGGCTTGAACCCGTGTCCCTGCATTGGCAGATGGATTCTTAACCACTGCCCACCAGAGAAGCCCCTGGGTATTCTTTTTGATACAACTGTAAATGGGATTGCTTTCTTAAATTCTTTCATATAGTTCATTAGTAGTGGGTAGAAACACAATTGATTTTTGTATATTGACTTTTGTATCTTGCAACTTTACTGAATTTTAGTTCTAACAGATTTTCATGGAGTCTTATTATATACATGTATATTACACATACATACATATACACACCTATATATACGTTTGTGTATATATACATATATACACCAAATATCTGGGCACCCTGTGACCCATCACAGCAGCTCTTCATGATGGTAGTAAATCAGTGATCAAAACAGTGTTACCACTTGGAACCTAAGATGTGAAGTAGACAGCCTGTGGTGTGTGTGTGTGTGTTCGTTCATGTGGGAGAAATACATAATAAACCAATTGCCAAATAAACAAAATCAATCAATCTCTCTCTCTTTTCTTCTCCTTTTTCCCTCTCTCCCCCACCATCCCTTTCTAAGGTAGAAATATGTCACAGATATGCATAAATTTGGGGAGTGAACCATTAAATTACCTGTTGCAACAGAGCTTCTGGCATGTTAAATAGAGAGTTCAAATGCTTGTGTTTGGGATATGACAGTTGAAATAATCCATGGAGAAACCAATTTGGAGGAAGCAGATGAAAACAAAGCATGGTCAAAAGCTAGTCTGTGGATGAACAGGGCCCAGAAATAGCAATGAATCTAAGAATTTATGTGGTATAAATAATATCTGAACCCAGTGGAATTCAGACCAATGGTATAAATATGGAAGATTTGCAGAAAGCAAATCTTTTGTCCAGAAATTATTTTGGCTTCATGAAAAATGTGTAGACGGTACTTAAGGCATCATGACGTTAGCCATCAAGGGGCCTTTATTGGTTCAACTAAACATTAAGATTTATAGGGCTGTCTTAGGCTACATTTGGCACCAGTCTACTCAGATAGATCTAGATTAGCTACAACAGCACGGTCTTCCCCTTCAGTGAATATCCCTGAAGCAGTCCATATGGAATGTGGAGAAGCGATCCAGGGGCAGGAACTGCTTGACTTGAAATCCTTATGTTGCCGAAAAGCCAAAAACGTTTTTATACTTCCAAATGCACTGTTCCTAGGGGCCTTACAAGGGATAAGGTCATTTACAAGAGTCACAGAAAGTCCTTGCACTTAGAGAATCTCAAACCATACTGTCCAAAGATATTTTATTTCATATATGCTTCCTCCCATTCCTGATAAAATTTCCCAGTCGGGGATCGTTTTTATGAAAAGCAATATTGCCTGGTAGTTTTGTTCATAATATCACCTTTATAATGTTAAAAAACAGAGTTGGACATTTAACTGAAGGTCAAATTCCCATATAAGAGGGAAAAGGGGCTTTGCTAATTCTTTGTTCATAGCTTCCCTGTAGATCATAACACATGGGAGAAAAGAGTTCCAGTAGAGATAACCACCAGTGTGAAGAATCTAATTCAGTAATATGTGTGGAATGTTTGAACAACAGTGAGGAGCCAATAAGTCAGAATGTTAATAAAAGGTGGATAGAATTAGATGATATCAGCCCTTAAGACATTATAGGACTTTGATTTTGACTAGGGCATAAGAAGATAGCAAAAAGGTTAAAGAAAAGTATGAGCTGGTAGTTGCTATATTCCAAGTAAGAAGATTTTCATGAAGGTAAATATGTAAGAAAAATGTGTTTTATTTTGCTTTCACCTTAATCAGCATGTGTTAGAATGTTAGAATTTCTTCAGATTCCTTCTTTGGTATCTTATTACTTTTTAAATTTTTTTATTGATGCATAGTTGATTTACAATATTATATTAGTTTTAGGTGTACAACGTAGTAATTCTTTTTATAAATTATACTTCTTTTAAAGTTGCGATTATAAACTAATGGCTACATTTCCCTGTGCTGTGTAATGTATGCTTGTTGCTTGTTTTATACATAGTTGTTTGTGTCTCTTAATCTCATACCCCTAGCTCTCTCCTCTCCCCTTCCCTCTCCGCCATGGGAACCACGAGATGGTACTCTGTATCTGTGAGTCTGTTTGTTTTCTTACAGACATTCGTTTTATTTTTTTAGATTATACATATGAGTAATAACAGTATTTATCTTTGTCTGACTTAACTAAGCATAATACTCTCTAGGTGCATCCACATTGTTGCAAATGGCAGAATTGCATTCTTTCTTATGGCTGAGTATATTCCATTGTATAGAAATATACCACATCTTCTTTATCCATTCATCTGTCGATGGGCACTTAGGTTGCTTCCATATGTTGGCTATTGTAAATAGAGCTGCTATGCACATTGGGGTGCTTTTTTTTTTTTTTTTTTTCCAAATTAGTGTTTTCATTTTCTTCAGATACATACCTAGCAGTGGAACTGCTGGGTCGTATGGTAGTTCTAGTTTTAGTTTTTTAAGGAGCCTCCATACAGTTCTCCATAGTGGCTGCAGCAATTTACATTCCCACCAACAGTGCAAGAGGGTTTCCTTTGCTCCACATCGTCGCCAACATTTGTCATTTGTAAGCTTTTTGAGGATGACTATTTTGATAGGTGTGAGGTGATTTCTCATTGTGGTTTTGATTTGCATTTCTCTGATTAGCAATGTTGCACATATTTTCATGTACCTGTTGGCCATCTCTATAGCTTCTTGGAAAAAAAATATTTATCAGTTCTTCTGCCCATTTTTTTTTTTTTTATGCTGAGTTGTATCAGTTGTTCATGTGTTTTGGATATTAACCCCTTTTTGGTCATGTCACTTGCAAATACTTTTTTTTCCCATTCAGTAGGTTGTCTTAATATCTTACCACCTTTTATGTCACACTTACTGATTGTTCAGATTTGGGCTTTGGGTGCCCAAGATTGGTTTTTAAGGTTCAAATAATCATAAATCTTTTTTTCCTTTTTGAAGAGTGGTTTGGTAACATAGCGGAGCTTAGTAATAGTGGAACTTTGTAATAGAGTAAATTAGTAAAAACTTAGTGGGTAAAAGCTTAATAGGCTTTTGAAAAATAAAACAGGCTTCTGATCTATTTGCTTCTATGAAGATCCATGTTACAGTAACATTTTTCTCATACCTTAGTTGTTTTCTCATACCGATTTCTCCATTTCATTTTAAATATGCTTCTCTCTAAACAAGCTAAAAATTGTAAGCTTGGCAGGAAAACCACATTAATATTGTGAACTCTGCTTTAGTTCAGAATAACTTTGCCTAATTGAATAGTCTTCATAGGCCATGGTTGCACAGATATTTTCAGTCTTATTTGCACCTGTTTTGAGGCTAGAAGCAGTCAAATTATCTAGACTCATTATATTATTTTTGCATATCTGCTTATAACCTTGCCAAATTTTTCTTGAGCTCTTCTATTTTATTGCAATTGCCAAAGTCAGTGGGGGGACAGTTAACACCCATTAGATTTTTAGATTTCTCCAAACACTTTCTGTAGAGATTCATGCTCAAGAAGAACTTTAAAGTTATCACAGAAGATAATTTACCGAATAAAGGAGCCAACAGGGATTACCACCATTTTTGCCTTTTCTTTACTTTCTTCCAGACTGCTTATTTAATACCATACATTCTTGTATTAGAGGTTTTTTTTTCCCCCAGGAGCTACCTAGAATGCATGTAAAATACTGAATAATTAAGGCAGGTTAACTTCTGCAACAAATAACTTCTACAATGTCCAAATACTCAGTCTAATAGAATATACGATCTTAATAAAATCACAAACAAGCAAAAGAGGCTTCCATATAGGTCATGACAGTGTAGTTGGAAGTATATTTACCTTACTGTTAAGTGACTATTATATATGAGGAAACAGTTTTTAGTCACTGGACAACAGTCTGAACTTTGAGAGAAGAAAAAATGAGATGATCCCACATTCATCCCGGTGTGTGTCTGGGGTACATTCCAAGCCCTCAAGAAATAAAAACTGCGTGTGGGGTGAGGGAACCAGAAGATGCTGTAGGTAACCAAAACAGTATGGTTTCTTCACAGGGTAGAGAAGGCAGAGAGTAAGGTTCAGGGCTGTTGATGAGGAGTTTGTGAGAAAACATACTAAAATGGAGCTGTTTATCTTGAGCACAGAGTTGAAACCCCAAATGTGCCGTGCCAAAAGGTGAAGGAACAAAGTGTAGGGTACAGAACATGCCTTAGGAGTAAAGAGTCGGGGCAGGGGGAATGGAAACAGACTTGCATTAATATAGAAAAAAAGAGATAGAAACCTGACAGCAATCAGAAAATTAATCATTAATTTATCTACATACATAACAAAATTTAGTATCATTTAAATGATGAAAACACTCCAGACTCCCTAGCATGTATCATGTTTGGCATACAGTTAACCCTTACTAGATAAGTGAAAAAGCAAGTAAATTTGACCTATAAACAATAAATAGAAATATATACTGGGTTTTAGGGTTTCAAAAAGAGTCATGTACCACAATGTTCATTGCAGCACTATTTACAATAGCCAGGACATGGAAGCAACCTAAGTGTCCATCGACAGATGAATGGATAAAGAAGATGTGGCACATATATACAATGGAATGTTACTCAGCCATAAAAAGAAATAAAATTGAGTTATTTGCAGTGGGGTGGATGGACCTAGAGACTGTCATACAGAGTGAAGTAAGTCAGAAAGAGAAAAACAAATACCGTATGCTAACACATATATAAGGAGTCTAAAGAAAAAAAAAGGTTCTGAAGAACCTAGGGGCAGGACGGGAATAAAGACACAGATGTAGAGAATGGACTTGAGGACACAGGGAGGGGGAAGGGTAAGCTGGGACGAAGTGAGAGAGTGGCATGGACATATATACACTACCAAATGTAAAATAGATAGCTAGTGGGAAGCAGCCACATAGCACAGGGAGAGCAGTTCTGTGCTTTGTGACCACCTAGAGGGGTGGGATAGGGAGGGTGGGAGGGAGACGCAAGAGGGAGGAGAAATGGGAACATATGTATATAGCTGATTCACTTTGTTACACAGCAGAAACTAATAAACCATTGTAAAGCAATTATACTCCAATAAAGATGTTAAAAGCTCAGGGTTCTAGTGAGAGAATAAATACGTGTTGTTACCTGATTAAAGTGTACGCACAGTGTGAATCATATATAATTTGGATAAATTTAAAATAGACATATTGAAATATATCCTGAGTAAAGAGGATCCTCTCAATTTAAATCAGTTAATGTGAAATTTCAAAGTAAAAGCTCTTTAAGTAATTAGACAGCACAGTGCCACTAACCACTTTTATGTTACATTTTTTAATTTTTTTTTTTTTTTTTTTTGGCGGTGCGCAGGCCTCTCACTGTTGTGGCCTCTCCCATTGCGGAGCACAGGCTCCGGACGCACAGGCTCAGCGGCCATGGCTCACGGGCCCAGCCACTCTGCGGCATGTGGGATCGTCCCGGACCGGGGCACGGACCCGTGTCCCCTGCATCAGCAGGCGGACTCTCAACCACTGCGCCACCAGGGAAGCCCTTAAATGCTTCTTTTTAATGTGTATTTATGTTTTGTTCTTTGCCAAGGATTTAAAACTTTATCCAAAATATATATATACATATATATATATGTATATATATACACACTGGGAAAAGCTAGATACTATATATAGCAGAAAGGGACTTTTAAAGCAACTATAATATATTTTAATTATCTTAAGAAGAATTAAAAATAATAGGTGAACAGATAGGGAATCAAAGCAAGTAAATGGAAATTATGTAAGTAGTATTTCAAAACTCTTAAATGTAAAATTCAGTGGATGG
This sequence comes from Grampus griseus, assembly GCF_964374135.1. NCBI lineage: Eukaryota > Metazoa > Chordata > Mammalia > Artiodactyla > Delphinidae > Grampus > Grampus griseus. The sequence continues at coordinate 30,139,984 of NC_139003.1, read as the reverse complement.
GTTATAATAAAGATTGGAGCAGGTTGAAGCCAGCAGAAAATAACAGTGGTAGATGGAGACACATCATCATAAATTATCCAATCCAAAGAAAAGAAAGCAAGGGATAAAAAATAAAGAAGAGGGCTTCCCTGGTGGCGCAGTGGTTGAGAGTCCGCCTGCCGATTCAGGGGACGCGGGTTGGTGCCCCTGTCCGGGAAGAACCCACATGCCGTGGAGCGGCTGCGCCTGTGAGCTATGGCCGCTGAGCCTGCATGTACGGAGCCTGTGCTCCGAAACGGGAGAGGTCACAACAGTGAGAAGCCCACGTACCGCAAAAAAAAAAAAAAAAAGGAAAAAAATAAATACGTTCAGTGAACAGTGGGATATTATCGCATGATCCAAAATATGCTTAATGGGAATTTCTGAATAAGAAAAAAAAGTTCGGCCTACCCTCTTGAAATCTGTGAAAACCCAAGCAGGATAGATGAATGACATGTCTAACAGTCAAAAACATATATGGAAGAAAGAAGTATCATAGATGGGTGGTGAGGAGTAGGGGAAGACAGTACAAATAATTGATGACTTAATAACAAAAGGGAGCTGGAAGATAATGGGATGACATGTTTAATTTGCTGAAAGGAATAAAAAAAATTTTCAATCCAGATACCTATAAACAGCCAGAACAGTTCTTCAAAGAACTGAGAGTAAAGTAGATTTTCAAATAACAAAAAGCTATAAAAATTTAAACAGCAGTATATCTTTAGTATATTAACTCCTAAAGATCTTCATACTGAAGGGAAATGAAACCACCATAAGGAAACTGGGATCCGGGGGAGGGGAGTAGGGGGGGAGTGCACCAGAAATGGTAAATATGTAAATAATGTAAATGGCTTTCTACTAATTTCTCCTAAACTGACCTGCATCTATGATTCATAATGTATATAGAAATAAAATAAGTGATATCAGTAGCCCTTTGGATGCATGAAAATAAATTACATTGTTGAAATAGTCTTATATTTTGCACAGTACGGTAAAATACAAGGCCACTATCACTCATTAATATAAAAGCCACATTCCTTAACCAATATCAGCAAATTAAATCCAGCAATATGTAAAAGTTATGATATAATCAAGGGGATTATTCCGGGAACCTAAGGACTTATTTTACATCTTGTTTTTGTTTTTTACATCTGACAATAGTTCATCACATTAACAGGATAAATAATAAAATCATGAGTTGATTTCAATACATCAGTAAAAACATTTGAAAAAGTCTAATATCCATAATAACTCTCAAGTATCTACTAACGGAAGGGAACTTCGTTCATTTAATAAAGGGCAATTACCAAAACGCTCAGATAACATCATACCTAATGGTGAAATACTGAATGCTTTCCCCTATAAATCGGGTTCAGAGAAAGGATGAACACTCTTTATTCAACATTTTATTCAATACTTCTATTGAAATAGTGAAACTCTTTCTAATAAGATAGCGAATAAGTCAAGGCTGTTCAATCTCACTTCTATTTAATATCATATTTGATTTCTAGCCAGTGAAGTAATGGAAGATAAAATTAATAAAGGGCTATTAATTAAGAAGGTACAAGTAAAATTGTCTTTATATGCTGATAATGTGATTTTTTTCCTTAGAAGTACTAAGTGATTTTATATATGTGTGTATATGTTACTTATATATAAATAGTTACAACTAATAAATTTGGTTGCTTGATTCAAGGCTAACATATATATATATATAATATGTTTATATGGGAAACAATTGGCAAATAAAATTATAAATCAATTCCACTTATAGTATCAAAAAATTAGAAATGAACTTAAGGAAAGTCATGTGAATTCTAGAAAATTTCTGAAATTCTGAAACATTGGAAATTTCAAAATATTTACTAAAATAAAAAACCACCTAAATGAATATTTACTGTGTAACAGTTTCAAAAACTCAGAACGATGATGTCATTACTTTTTGTATGCTCAGTGTGAATGCAAACCAAGTACCTGCAGAATTGTTTGTGGAAATTAGCAAGCTCATTCTAAACATGTATTTAAACATATAAAAGATCTGCAGTAGGAAACATTAAGGCCTTTCTGATAAGCTAACCTTGAGTCCTGACACCAAGGAACTAGTGATCATATCCTTCAACCATCAATTTCTAGTTTTCTTGTTAACATGCATGACCTAGTAAGTCCTAGTAATGTTACCAACCAGAGTTCTTGGCCTCCTTAATCAGTAGAAATTGATCAGAGGCCAGACAAGAAATTCAGGCAAGGCTTTTTGGGGGCCCTTGCTGCAGTGGGAGGGGAGGGAGAACAAACAACAGGTTACCTTGTTCGCTCCCCAAGGTGGGGCAAGCTTGCTTGTTCCTTATATGGGGTTAGCGTAGGGGTGGCTTAGCTGTTTTACCCACCCCTTAGGTGGTGGTGTGTGCAGGGGGCATGATCAGTACCCTCCTTTTGCTACAGGCTCTTCAGAAGTGGCATATGGGTTTTTTGGTCTCTCTGTCTTTTGTCCAGGATTTGTCCTAATTGTGCATGCATGCAGTTATCTTTAGTCCCATACAGTTTCTTTGTATTTTGTAGCTCGAGGAGACATTTGTCCGGGTGCAAGCATTGCAGCACTGCAGCAAAGGGTCCCAGGCCTGTCTCAGTAACATTCCAGTGACGAATGTATAAACTTGGTCTAAATAAGAAAAAACAAAAAACGTATTTTCTAGATTAGATCTATGAAATCAACAGCAAAAGGTAAAAGAGGTTTCAGTAGCTTATTAAAGTAATAATCTTGGTTTCTCCAACTTGCATTGCCTTATATCTGATGTAATTTTTACTATAAATTATGCAAATCAAATTGCACGATTTGACAAACCAAAAGTAATTGGTAATTATGACTACCATAATCCTCATATGCTTAAAGAAATGCATTTTATAGCACTATCAGTACAGAGTTGAACCTGATTTCATGTTAATACTGTCACTTAGCTTTCATTTGACAGTTCTGCAGAGATTTATTAAAATTCCTTCTGAGAATATTTTTGGAATTCAAGAATTTAGAGACCTAATTCATGAATCCACGTGAATGTAAAAATTCTAAAAACAATTATAGATCAAGTAAACAGACAATTGGGAAATTGGAGCTTTAGTGAAAAATGAGAAAATAGCTGAAATGTTCAATGATATGCAAATATTTATCCTCAAACTGGACACAAGGTCACACACAGCAGGAGGTAATGGAACAGGTTTTTAAAACTCGCTAAAGTACTCAAAGAAAATACAACCTCATCTTTATAATAGATTTATAGATTTTTATGTGTATGTATCATCTTTAAAATTTGAGTGCTTATGAAGAAGATTTTTGCATATATCTCCAAGTTCCCCTATGATGATTCATTACCAAGAGGAACTGATTGACCTGAAAGTGTATCATACGTATCTAAATAAACAAACTCATGTTATTTAGGTGCTAGGTTTATGAATTGCATATATTTCTGATAATGTGGCCAAACTCTGCATAATCTTGTAGCTACATGATTCTGAACATGTTTTATTTTCATGAAACTGTTTGAGTCCAACGACCCTCAACCATTCAACAAATGTTAATGCTCGAGTCAAAATTGTAATTACCCTCTCTGCCCCTCCATATACACTGAGACTAGTTTAGTGTATAAAACTACTGTATTTAAATTTCTTCACTCAAATTGATAAAAAGCTTAATGTTAGAACCCTGTAGTTATTTACCTATTAAGGATTTATTTTGGTAATGCTAAATTGTGAAGTTATTACCTAATATGCTATAATTCACCACGCTAGTTATTTAGGAAAAACTGTAGATATTTGGCAGATCATGTAATAAATAATGACACTGAATCTCTTTTATATGAAGGCCCTTCTTTCATTTTACTATTAGAAATTTGACATTTAGAAATTTGGTAAACTCATACAGTACAGTACAAACCAAACTCATACAGTACAGTGTTCACAAAATCATTACTTACACTGCATTGCTTATTATACTACAGCAAGTAGAAGGGAATGCTGTGAAATCACCCTCGATTGTATATCCAGAGAAATGTTAGCCTGTAGTAATCTAGAATTAGACATTTTAAAAGAATTAGACATTTTAGTAAGACTTTATCTAATGAGAGTATATTAAATAAGCTCACAAAGGTTAAATCAGAAGTATAGGGTTGGGCATATATATCATATGTGGTATAGGGTAAAGAGGGAATACTGTATCTAAGGAAAAGTGAAAAAAGTGGTAAAAAGAAATTTCTGTTTTTACCAATACAGAATGTGAACAATCTGGGGATTTCCCCCCACTACAACAGACAAGAAGTGAAGCATTCAGAGAAAAGAATTGGTGGCTTCAAGTTTAGTCACACTTACACAAAGAACTGAAGCCTGATTGCATATATTCATGGATATTAAAATGAGAGGGAAGATGTATCAGGAAATCTTTAAAGGCTTTTGTGTTCCCTGTAGAGTCAACTCACTTTTTTTTCTTCCCCATAGCAAGGGCCCTGTTTCTATGAGTACTAAAGAAGATATATTACCTCTGTGAATACAGTTTTTAAAAAAATGCATCCGTCATAGGTAGAAAAGAATTTTTAAATTGTGACCCATATAGAGTCTCGTTTTAGGCTGATGAATCATTTGTTCCCACATAATTTAAAAGTGTTGGTACTAAATAGCCTATGGCTTTACCTTTCAGTATGTTTATTTCTTTCTATTCTCTGCCTGTACCAAAGTGGGCCATCGTTTATTTTGAGCATGCTTTGTTGCATACGTATATAATAAAAATCAATATAACATGATGAGCTTTTAGTATGTGCTATGCCTGCTGCTCAATATTTGGCATATATTAACACATTCAGTGTATCCACCAAACTATGAGGCAGGCAGGATTGCTAGCACCAGTTCACAAACTGAAGGAGTGGAGCTTTGAAGGTCATAGTAACTTGTCCAAGCTCAGAAATCTAGTAGATACTGGAATCAGGAGCTGAACTCATACAGTCTGAATCGGAAAGTCAACCTTTAAATCATTATGCTATGTTATTTGTGAATATATTGATCACTTAGTTGAACAGTTTTTCATGAATCAGTAATACCTCCAGGCAAAACTGTTAAACCTAATTCTTACTGATATCGTTTTTTTGGACTATATACAAGAGTAAGCTCAAATTAATAATGGCTAAAACAATTTTCCCTCTTGAACAAGTCCAAACCTAAGCCTTGAAGGGCTGCTGTGTTGACTCTGCCTTGTCCAGGATCCAGTGATTCAAGTCTTTCCCTGCATGATTCCTAGATTATGATGTTTGTCCATGATAGCCAAATGTCAGCCATTATTTCCATGTTCTAAGAAACTGAATGGAAGAGAGTGAAGATGTTTAATTGAAACAAATAGACTGCCAGATATTTCTCCAGCAAAGATGGGTTTATTTGGGATCTGCAGAGAATTGCAGTTCAGGGTCTGCAACCATGGTGAGCCACCTGCTAGTCCCCACATGGCAGGGGAAGAAGAACTCTTTTATAGAGGGAAGAGGAAGTTGGGAGGATTCTAGTAAACAAAGAGTACATGGCGTTTCATTGGCTGAGTCCTTGCTAGGAAAGAAGAGGAATCTGTCTTCTCCCTGTTGGGTTCTGATATGGTTGCAGGGTGTGAGAGCTTCCCTTTCTGGTCTCCCAACTCTGTTTAGTTGAGGTTCTTGTTTGTTAATTTTTACAAGGTTAAGGGACATAACTTCATTTTCTGTCCTAGAAATTGTAATATCACATTCCTGCACAGCTTATTGACCATAAATTAGTCAATGTCCACATCTAAAAAAATGGTGGGAAATGTTTTTATGTGAGTGTAAGAATTGGTTAATTTAAAGGTTCTATTGCTATACAACAAGAGATACTAAGAGGTAAATTTTCTAGTTTTTGTCACGCACATAACTAAAGTTAAGAAAAACTTGAGTTGCCAGGCTCCAGAATAAAAAGGAACATAAAAAGTAGCATATTTTAATTAAATTAACTCTATAAAATTGCTAGAAATAATGGTAAAACCGAACTTTTGACCTTCAGCAAATAGAATATAATCTTATAAAATAAAATACTTAATAGGCATATGTATTTTCTTGCCCTAGAAAAGGAAACTTACAAAAAAAACCCCAAAAACCAAAAAACAGTGTAATAAGGAAAATTTTCTACAAACTGGCTGTATTCACAAAGTCTGAACCAATTTCAGACTATCAGTTTGGGTCCACCAGAAGCAGCAGTTGAGATGGAGTTTAGGGTGCAGGATGTTAATTAGGGATCAAGGTCTCTGAAGGGAGCCGGGAGGAAGAAGAGTCGAACAGAGGATGAAACCAAGCTATGATGTGAACTTGTCAGAGCTTTGACCAATTTAGTGGAAGATGTGGAGCTAGGATTGCCTGGCAGAGTTGCCTTCTGTTGACCTGAAAAGCCAGGCATGTCTAGCTTACTTCTGTCTCTAGATGTGATCAGCCTTGAGAAAGGGACGACTTGGGCCACTTTCGTAATTGAGGTGCTGGTCATCAAATGTGTTCTCCCTGCTTCTTTCTCTAGCACCCTGGTGGCTGGTCCATGTGACTATTCCTGATCTGTCCTTTGTGAGCTGCATTATTGTGTGGCACTTCCAGGCTGGAGCAATGCATTCTTATGTCCGACCCTTCAGAGCTCTTGTTCTTCCCTGTAGCATAGTAATCAGCAATTTATGAGGTAGTGGTTGCTCAATCAGTCTGGGTATCTGAAAGACCATCATGAGCAGAGCCCTCCTGCATGAAATGAATAAGTACACTGCTCAGATTAGGGGTTTATTAGCGCAGCATAACTCAGTCCATCCTCACAGATATCCTCATGATTTCTTTGATAATAGAATTCTTACATTTAAGTAGGCGTATTCATATACTTTCTCACTAAAGCTTATGTCCAGATAGAAGTCATACATACATAATACATTTTTTGTATATCTCTTACAAGCAGTGTGTACTTTAAAAATGTAGTGTGATGAGCTTTTCCTTTTTTGGATATTTTTAAATGGAGGTATAATTCACAGAACATTATATTAGTTTCAGATGTACAACATAATGATTCAGTATTTGTATATATTGCAAAATAACCACAATACGTCTAGTTAACATCGTAACCATACATAGTTACAATTTCTTTTGCTTGTGATGTGAACTTTTAAAACTCATTATCTTAGGGACTTTCAAATATGCAAAACAGTATTATGAACTATAGTCACCGTACTGTATATTGCATCCCCATGACTTGTTTATATTATAACTGGAAGTTCGTACTTTTGACCCTCTTCACCTATTCCTCCTACCCGACCCCCACCCCTGGCAACCACCAATCTATTCTCTATCTATAAACTTGGTTTTGTTTTTTGGGGTTACTTTTAGATTCTGCATGTAAGTGAAATCATATGGTATTTGTCTTTCTTTGTCTGACTTATTTCATTTAGCATAATGCCTTTAAAGTCCATCTATATTGCTGTAAATGGTAAGATTTCCTTCTTTTTTATGGATTCTTTTTTTATTTCCTTCTTTTTCCCTTCTTTTCTATGGCTGAATAATATTCCACTGTATATAGATATAGGTAGTTAGATAGATATAGATATAGATAACCACAGTTTCTTTATCCATTTATCTGTTGATGGACACTTTGGTGTTTTCCATATTTTGGCTGTTATAATTAGTGCTCTAACGAGCATGAGGTACATATATCGCTTTTGAATTAGTGTTTACATTTTCTTTGGGTAGATATTCAGAATTAGAATTGCTGGATCATATGGTAGTTCTACTTTTAATTTTTTGAAGAACCTCCAAAGTGTTTTCCAAGTGGATACACGAATTTATATTCCTACCAACAGTGCACAAGGATTCCCTTTTCTCCACATCTTTGCCAACACTTGTTATTTCTTGTCTCTTTTTTAAAAAAATTATTTATTTTTGGCAGTGTTGGGTCTTCACTGCTGCATGCGGGCCCCCTCCAGCTGCAGCGAGCAGGGGCCACCCCTCGTTCCAGTGCGTGGGCCTCTCACCGTGACGGCCTCTCCCGGTGTGGAGCATGGGCTCCAGGCACGCAGGCCTCAGCAGCTGTGGCAGGTGGGCTCAGCAGTTGTGGTGCACAGGCCCAGCTGCTCCGTGGCATGTGGGATCCCCCCAGACCAGGGCACGAACCCGTGTCCCCGCTTTGGCAGGCAGACTCCCAACCACTGTGCCACCAGGGAAGCCCTTCTTGTCTGTTTGATAATAGCCGTTCTAACACATATCAGGTGACATCTCATTGTGGTTTTGATTTGTATTTCCCTGGTGGTTAGTGATGCTGAGCATCTTTTCATGTGCCTGTTGGCCTTGTGTATGTCTTTCATGGGAACTGTTTAAGTCCTTTGCCCATTTTTAAGTTTGATTGTTTGCTTTTTGTTCTTGAGTTGTATTAGTTATTTGTTTTGGATATTAACCCCTTATCATATATATCACATGCAAATATTTTCTTCCATTCTGTAGGTTGCTTTTTCATTTTGTTGGTTTCCTTTGCTATGCAGCTTTTCAGTTTGATGTAGTTCCACTTGTTTATTTTTGCTTATGTTGACTTTGCTTTTGGAGTCAGATCAAAAAAATAATTACCAAGACCAGTGTCAAGGAGCTTACCACCTATGCTTCCTTCTAGGAGTTTCATGGTTTCAGATTTTATGTTCAAGTTTTTAATCCACTTTTAGTTGATTTTTGTGAATGGTATAAGATAATAGGTTCAGTTTCATTCTTTTGCATGTGGCTGTCTAGTTTCCCCAGTGCCATTTATTGAAGAGACTGTCCTTACCTCATTGTATATTCTTGGCTATTTTATCATAACTTAGTTGAACCTATATGCATGGGTTTATTACTGGGCTCTTTATTCAGTTTCATTGATCTATGTGTCTCTTTTTATACCAGTATCATCCTGTTTTGATTACTATAGCTTTGTAATATAGTTTGAAATCATGGAGTGTGATGCTTCCAGCTTTGTTCTTCCTAAGACTGCTTTGGCTGTTTGGGTTTGTGTGTGTATGTGCGTTGTGTGGTTTTCTATAAATGTAGGATCGTTTGTTCTATTTCTATGAAAAATGCCCATTGGAATTTTGATAGGGGTTGCATTGAATCTGTAGATTGTTTTGGGTGGTATGGACATTTTAACACTATTAATTCTTCCAACTCATTGGACATATTTCCATTTATTTGTGTGTTATTCAGTTTCTTTTATCAGTGTCTTATAGATTTCAGTATATGGGTCTTTCCCCTCAGTTAAATTTATCCTAGATGTTTCATTCTTTTTGATGCAGTTATATAGAGAGTCATTTTTCTTAATTGTCTTTATGATAGTATTTGGCTTAACTGCTTATCAGACTAATACACTAATAAAAAACTATCGGATTCAAGTATCAAAGGATGTTATGAAGCCAAGCACTGCAATTCTTTTTTTTTTTTTTTTTTTTTTTTTTTGCGGTACGTGGGCCTCTCACTGTTGTGGCCTCTCCCGTTGTGGAGCACAGGCTCTGGATGCGCAGGCTCAGCGGCCGTGGCTCATGGGCCCAGCCACTTCATGGCATGTGGGATCTTCCCAGACCGGGGCACGAACCCGTGTCCCCTGCATCGGCAGGCGGACTCTCAACCACTGTGCCACCAGGGAAGCCCAAAGCACTGCAATTCTGAACATACAAGAAACTGCACACAGTTCAGCCAATCAGTGACTACATTCATTGTCAGGGAATGTTTCTGAGAGGAAAGGAGATGGACGCTGACATAGCATATGTACCAAAAAAAAAAAAAAAAAAGAACGGAATCCACTGCACAGAGCATAATCAAAGTTGAAATCCAAAACAATTCGTTTAACTTTATTTTTTAACATCTTTATTGGAGTATAATTGCTTTACAATCGTATGTTACTTTCTGCTTTATAGCAAAGTGAATCAGCTATACATATACATATATCCCCATATCTCCCTCTTACATCTCCCTCCCACCCTCCCTATCCCACCCCTCTAGGTTGTCACAAAGCACTGAGCTGATCTCCCTGTGCTATGCAACTGCTTCCCACTAGCTATCTGTTACATCTGGTAGTGTATATATGCCCATGCCGCTCTCTTTGTCCCAGCTTACCCTTCCCACTCCCCATGTCCTCAAGTCCATTTGCTACGTCTGCATCTTTACTCCTGCCCCTAGGTTCTTCAGAACCTTTTTTTTTTTTTTTAGATTCCATATATCTGTGTTAGCACATGGTATTTGTTTCTCTTTTTTCAGACTTCACTCTGTATGACAGACTGTAGGACCATCCACCTCACTACAAATAACTCAATTTCATTTCTTTTTACGGCTGAGTAATATTCCATTGTATATATGTGCCACATCTTCTTTATCCATTAATCTGTCAGTGGACACTTAAGTTGCTTCCATGTCCTGGCTATTGTAAACAGAGCTGCAGTGAACATTGTGGTACATGACTCTTTTTGAATTATGGTTTTCTCAGGGTATATGCCCAGTAGTGGGATTGCTGGGTCATCTGGTAGTTCTATTTTTAGTTTTTTAAGGAACCTCCATACTATTCTCCATAGTGGCTGTATCAATTTCCATTCCCACCAACAGTGCAAGAGGGTTCCCTTTTCTCCACACCCTCTCCAGCATTTATTGTTTGTAGATTTTTTGATGATGGCCATTCTGACTTGTGTGAGGTGATACCTCATTGTAGTTTTGATTTGCATTTCTCTAATGATTAGTGATGTTGAGCATCTTTTCATGTGTTTGTTGGCAATCTGTATATCTTCTTTGGAGAAACGTCTGTTTAGGTCTTCTGCCCATTTTTGGATTGGGTTGTTTGTTTTTTTGATATTGAGCTGCATGAGCGGCTTGTAAATTTTAGAGATTAATCCTTTGTCAGTTGCTTAATTTGCAAATATTTTCTCCCATTCAGAGAGTTGTCTTTTGGTCTTGTTTATGTTTTTCTTTGCTGTGCAAAAGCTTTTAAATTTCATTAGGTCCCATTTGTTTATTTTTGTTTTTATTTCCATTTCTCTAGGAGGTGGGTCAAAAAGGATCTTGCTGTGATTATGTCATAGAAGGTTCTTCCTATGTTTTCCTCTAAGAGTTTTGTAGTGTCTGGTCTTACATCTAGGTCTTTAATCCATTTTGAGTTTATTTTTGTGTATGGTGTTAGGGAGTGTTATAATTTCATTCTTTTACATGTAGGTGTCCGGTTTTCCCAATACCACTTATTGAAGAAGTTGGCTTTTCTCCATTGTATATTCTTTCTTCCTTTATCAAAACTAAGGTGACCATATGTGTGATAAAATACTTAGGAATAAAGCTATCTAAGGAGACAAAAGGCCTGTATGCAGAAAACTGTAAGACACTGATGAAGGAAATTAAAGATGATGCAAGCAGATGGAGAGATATACCATGTTCTTGGATTGGAAGAATCAACATTGTGAAAATGACTATACTACCCAAAGCAATCTACAGATTAAGTGCAATCCCTATCAAACTACAAGTGGCATTTTTCACAGAACTAGAACCCAAAATTTCACAATTTGTATGGAAACACAAAAGACCCAGAATAGCCAAAGCAATCTTGAGAACGAAAAACGGAGCTGGAGGAATCAGGCTTCAGACTTAAAGCTACAGTAATCAAGACAGTATGGCACTGACACAAAAACAGAAATATAGGTCAATGGAACTGGATAGAAAGCCCAGAGATAAAGGCACACACATAACTTTCTTTTAGAAGCATAGGAAAAATTGTCAAAGAGAGAGGTGGAAGTTAATGGCTTATATGAGAAGTTAAACCTGGATAGGGAACTGGGGTGAGCCTATCAAACCTGCCATTCCAATTGTTAACTGAGTTTGGAGAAGTAAGAGAAACAGATTTTTCCTTCATATAAATTCCTACCATGTACACTGTTTATACCATTTACTTGTCAACTAATCCTGTGCTGTTTTGTGAGCTTTCATACTATCTTTATATGTCATTTATAACATGCCTTGCACATTTATTTTTATTGTGGTTATCTCTTTTTCCTAAATAGACAGCCATTTAAAAGCAGAAACTCTATGGGTTATATAGGCAAAATGCCCTATATCATATAATACAGAACCTATTGTATTATAGAACCTGATGTATTAGAAACAATTTAATATTGATAAGTATTTTTTCTACGTTCAGATACTGCCTACACTATTTACTCTCTGTTATCAGAAATTTTCTAGTCATGTTAACAAACCATGTGGACAAATTGGGTAAAAGAATGTGCTTTTCCCAGGTGCCTTAACAAATGGAGAAGTAGAAATTATTTATCTGTGCCCCAAATTTTTTGATAAAAATATGTATTGTCTTTATCAGTACAATCAGATGGCCATTATGTCAAAATATTCATCAGTACAGGAAACTTGATTCTTAAATTATCACTGACTTGGATGTATTTGGAAAAGTTAAATTCTCGAGATTCTTTGCTTTGCACGTGAAAATGACAGATACAACATTTTAAATTTCCATTTTATCACATACTTCTCCATTGATTCCTCAGAACAAAACAAAGAGATGAATATACTACCTTCATTACTACTTTTATTTTTAAGATGAAAAACAAAGGCATTCAAGACTATGTTACTTATAATAAGTGAGGAAAATGGGATTTGAATTTAGGCTAAATCTTAAATGTCTTCAGTACCTAAGTTAAATTGTTGTAATGAATGAAATCATCTATAGGTACAAATACAACATGGATTAGAAAATAGAGAAAGGGCCAATATTTAAACAATAACATCAAAAATAGATTCATTATTCTCTTTGAAGTTAGGCTAAATCTAAACTTCCTTTTTATAATACCACCAAGAAAACAGTTATGTTGGGGCCTAGGGTCGGCTGCTTCCAAACATGCCTCAATGGCACATTACTTATTTTGAATTAAAGTTACATAGGAAATGCCCAAGGCAAAAGGGACACTGTGACCCTCCTTTCTTTCTCCCTGAAAGCAGGAAAGTAATCTCTCATGTGAAAGGTACCCTCCACACATTTAGAAGTAGAAATACACCCTTGTCACCAAAGATATGGAGCTCGTGCCTAGAAGTCTAATTAAACAAACCTGTTACCTCTTTAATTTACTACCCCAAGCCCAAACTCGGTTTAGATTTTTCAGTAATTGGACACCCAAAACCTAAGTTTCTTTGTCCTGTCACTTCCTCACAAATTTATTGTTTCTTTGTCTAAAAATTTTAAAAGCTGCCTCCTTTGGCCACTTCTTAGATCTCATTTCTATGGGACTCCCCTGCACATGAATTTAAATGTTTCTCTTTCTTATTTTTCTCCTATTAATCTGTCTGTGTCAATTTTATTATTAGTCCAGCCACAAGAACTCGAGTATACCTCTTGAGGATATTTCCCTCTCCCTGACAGTTACCATACAAAATAAATATATAACATTATCTGAGTTTTTAATATGAACTATTTTAAAGAAGCTAACATAATACAACACATACCAATCTTAGTTATTTGAAATGAGGTAAGTGATGTAAGATAATTAGAAAAATACATGATTGGGAGTTAAAATAAGCAGTAGTATGAATATTTCTAGTTAGGGTACATTCTATGTTCCAAAATCTTGAACTATGTAGTAATTATAGTTATCGTCCAACTTGAATTTGTTTTGGAGGTTTGCTGTTGAGAACAGAGAGTAAGAACAGAGCTCATTGTCTTCCATTAGGTTGATCAGTATTTTTACATGTAGCTTTGATTGTTTTTAAGAAAAAACAACTGCCTTTTTTCTTTAAGAGGTAAAAATATCTGAAATATATTCCACTAACTTTTAAAAATTAAATCTTTAAATTACTTATTTGGTATAGCTAACACATGCATATAGGTAACGTGAATAATTTTGCATAAAAATGAGTAAAGGATGGTTCATCTCCTGTCCCATAAAATATGAACTTGTTTTGGTAGTGTTTTCACCTTACTTTGCAAGGTGAAAACATGTTGTTCTTAGGAAATGTGATAAACATGTTTATTTAAAACTTGTTTTTGAACATGTTGTTTTTGAGAAAAGTTAAAAAGTGGAAAACATGTTTTTACCTAGAAAGTGTGTAATGGAAATAAGATGTTTGCATGAGAAAGAAAGCACAGGGAAACAGTAACAAGGATCTATGCTGTGACCTCTGGCTTCTTCACCTCCCTGTCCCTTACTAAAAGTTTTAATATTATGGCCTGCCCACTCATGCTGCCATTGAACTTTGAGCACCAAACATTAACCCCCTGTGTCTCTCATGGGAAGATCACATACTCTGCAGATGGTGACACACTAACTCTGAAGCGATTGCACTATTCTTTTCAGAACAAAAATATCTTGCTAGTACAGTTGTGATTCAAAGGGTCACTGCACTTCAAAGGCAGTGAGAGGCTGGCCATTTCTGATGATGTAGTATGTCCCTAATCCCCTTGCTCCTCCTGTGTTCACTACCTCAGCTAGTGGAACAAAAATATATGTAAATTTTACATTAAACAAGAGTGTGCTTGTCATCAGTGACACCTCACCATATTGTCTGCCTTTTTGTCCCCTAAACTTAAGCCTAGCGACCCCAAGCAGTGTTGAGAGACAGATAGGCAAGGCAGAAAATGTGGTAAAATCTAAAAGCTTAACTGTCTACCAGATGATAACCTATATGGTCCTAGTTCTATAGATCGCCTGGTATAAAGGCTGATGATAATGGTGGGTCCCTGATAGCTAGAGCAATGAGTTAAAGAAAAGATTTAAAATGGAGGAGGTCACAGGAACCAGCTCATACATTAGGGCAGACCTACAAAATGTAAGGAAAGGGTTCTGCTGTGAGTCAGGAACATCAGAAGCTCCATGGCTCCTATTTATTTAAAGGAAGAAGATACCGGTTTCTGGCAGAGGAAGAGGAGAGCTAGAGAAATGTCACATATAATTAAAAATCAAAAAAACAATAGTCATGCCTAAAAATATTACCAAGTCTTTACTGAGGTGGATGTTCAAAGAATAGAAACATTGATGGCCTGAGCCTAATAAAGCCATCGTAACCCATAATAGCAGCCATTGAATTAGTAACCATATTGGTAGAATTAAATGGATGTACTAATCACGACCAGAAAGGTTAGAGGACTGGCCTCTATATGTAGAAGAAACGGAATAAATTAAGAAGAGAGTAATGAGATCTGCACCACCAACAGAACAAAACTAAATCATGTAGCATTAGAGCTGCTATAGGAAAAAATTGAGGGATTGATAGATGCTTTGAGAATGACTGAGAAAATGCTCAGTATAAATCTGATGCTTCAAAAGTTAAATATAAAAAACACTACATATAAATACATACACATAGATGTGTGTGTACATGTGTGTTCAGCTGTTATTTATGAAGAAATACAGAGAAAAATATCTTAATTCATAATTGATGGGAACATCCCTAAAGACAAAATATGTTTATTACCTATAGGTAGCATGAAAGAACATTCATATATAATAAAAATGATAATTCAATGGCAAAAGGAGGAATGAAAACAAGGAAACACCCTTCACTGAAAACATTTTATGCCAGTAATACATAAACCCTGGTAGAATCCAGATCATTAGAGAAAGCTATGAAAGCCCTGGTAGAGAAACCGTGTGTCTTATATAGAAAGCAAGACTTGGATTAAAAAACAAGACAAGAACACAAGGGAAGAAATAATGTACTCTAGCCTTCAGGGCTACAAGTCATCTAAACCCTCAGATTAGGAAATAAATGGCCTATAGTTGCGGTGGTCCCAGATTTTGGTCAGGTCAGTGGAATTGCCTCTACACATACCATAACCATTAAGCATAAGTCCCAAAATGATAAAGAAGAAAATCAGTATGATTGACAGATACATATAGGCTCACAGGTAACAATAATTGCAGGGCAAGTTAGCCATTGGGAATGAAAAGAGGTAAAAATAAGGTTTCCTGAAGAGCAATAACCGAATGACAGGAAAGTGAACAATGGAGACAGTTTTCAGGATGGCCATGAAAAAATATATATAACGTGTAAAAAGCACCAATTTATGAATGAATAATAGGGATGGGTATTATTTGGGGGAAAACTCAGAAAAATTGGGGACAAATAAAATTTAACAGCATATAAAAAAGATTAAAATACATGCAATCTTGATATACACAACATCAAATTGTAAATACTCATCAATATAATATCAGTAGTATTGGAAGATATCATAAAATATCTTTTAGAAAAATTCCTGATTAAACAAACACTATGTCCATATAACTCTCCACTTAGCTAGAAAAGAAAGTCTATGGGAAATAGAGGGTGGTTTTTTGGACCATTTTTCTTTTAACTCTTTTTCTTTAAATTTTTATCTAAAAACAACAAAAAAATATTGGAAACCAGGTTCAACTGGGGAGAAAGGAGAGGAGGAGATTCCTGTTGATTTTAGGAATTAAATAGAAAATATCACTGAAATAGCAGGCTCACTTTACAACAAAGGATAATTATTACACAAGATTTCAAACAGCCCCTAAAAATGCATGTCAGTCATATGTTTGAGCAGTATAGATTTTGCAGTATTACTAGTGTAAGAAAATCATGCCCACTTAGCCTTCACAAAGAAAGGTGCCTTATGTACAATTACTAGATTAATATAAGGGTGTATAAATAGTCTGGCAGTTGCAAACAATCTATATAGAGTTTTGTTGTATTTTTTAAGTTAGAATTAAAAGCAAGGTGTAGGGAAGGAAGAATAATCTTTCCTCAACCCTTCTAGGTTCTTGACTGAGACCCCTTATAATAAAAAACTTGAATAATGGGAGAAAAACAGAAGTTTCATAACATATATACCTCCTCTATACATGGGAGAGACCCAGGAGAACTGAGAAATTCCCTGAAATGGTCCAAGCCACCACCTTAAATACCATTTCCAGCTAAGGGCAAAAGATGATGATGGGGGATGGAGGAGCCAGTTATGGGGGGCTATCAGGAGAAGTATAGTAAACAAAGGGTAAAGTTGTGCACATTCAGGTCATCTGCTTCTCTGTTGATAAGAGTTTCTAGAGATTTAGTCATCCTTCTCTTGTACAGGGAGGGAGACGTCCTTACAAATAGAGATTTCCCTTATAAACATAAGCTTCTCTTACACAAGGGTAACTTCTACTGGTTTTCAGAGCTTTTCTTATGTCTGATTCGTTCTTAATAATCAGCCTAAAATAATTCTTATGCCAAAGATGCGTGTTTTAGGGTGGCAAGTTCTGCCCTTCAAAGGATTAATAGCAGAATATTTTATTGATAATATATCAAGGGTGGGGGAAATAAGTAATAGGTAATTAAGAAATAAAAGATAATAATTTTGTGGCTATAAAATAGTAGATAGTGTACACTACAGCTGTCAGTAAAATTGGCAAAAAATGATTAAATTTTTAAGATAAAGCCTTGGGAAGTTAATTTACAACTGCAAAAATAGAGAATTTGGGAGATTTACTTACTTCTTAGATGTTTGTGTTTCCACTTCACGGGGAAATGAGAGCAGGACTTAGAAGACATCTCTAGGTCTTAAAGATGGGACATGCCCAGGTTTATCTTGCCCTTGGGGAGATGTGTTTATATTCTCAAAGATTAGAGTGACAACCCAGGATTCTATCCATTCTGTCGAAGGAGCAAAGGATTTTCTCTCTCTCTTCAGAAGGGGGATTAGTGAGAGGTAGCAGGTTTCTCCTAAGCAGAGAAGCCCATTTTCCTCTGTTGTCTATGTTACAGACTTTCTATCAGTAAAATATTTGACCTGGTTTTCATTGTATTATCCCAGGTATAAAAATAGGGGTATAGAAAAACAGAGTCACTGTCTACCGAGGTTATATTGCTGAGCACAATGTAAGAGTCGTGAGTTTAAGTTTTATTCAGGGTCTTACCGAGGACTATAGCCTGGGAAACAGTCTCTCAGTAGCTCCCAGAAAACCGCTCTGTGGAGATAGGGGAGAAGGCAGTATATATATGACTTTGGCTAAGGAATATGTGCAGTCAACTTGGTAAAAGGTTACTGTTAGTCCCAAGGAACAGATATCTCAGTTAATGATTTTAGTGCTTTTTCTATATATAGGAAGATTCAGGAATCTAGCTTCATTAAAATTCTTCCTGAGGTATACATCTAACTATTTAAGGGGCCTGTTTTTCCAAAGCACAGAGTGTCTCATCTTGTTTTTCATCCTGCATTCCTCTCAGGGGGCACTGTTGGTCAACAACTGCAGTGGCTAATGAATTGATGCTTTAAAACTAGATAGTGAGCACTATTTGTTTTACATCATTATTTGCTTTTTATTCAAATAATGATAATATGCCTCTGATACAGAGCCCCTTATGTGTACATTCAGGATAAAAATGAGATGGATACTAAAAATACAACAAGGACTCTTACTAAAATCTAAGAGAAAACAGTATTTAGTGGATGTCTGCACAGGAGTAGGGATGCCCTACCTAAGTATCTAAGAATTATTCAGTGTCCACTTCAAAGGGATTAATTAGTAATTTGGAAGGCATCATTTGATGAAATGGTAGGTCTCTAATCAGTCAGATCCAGGGATTTATTTCACAGCTAAAGCAGTTCAGAATCAGACTAACAGAAATGGTATTATGTGAAACTTGTGCCTATCTACTTGCCCCAAAGCAAAAAATAGAGAAGTGGAATGAACTATTAAAAACAGATATAAAGGAAAAAATAAGTTCAAAATAAATTAATGAAAAATTGATGTAAATACTGCCAGATTTCCATTAGATAACTAAGAAAATATAAAAAGGATAATTTACCGTCTTCAGTATAGATGGATATTCCCCATTTACTACTGGAATAACTCCATCTTTGAAAAGTAGGAGGATTAGGTCCACTTAATGTATACATATATGTACATTATGGAGTAATGGTAAAAATTATCATTTACAGAGTAAATGATAAAAATTAATGTGATTCCTGGAAAGATGGTGGCCAAAGTAGCTACCCCCGCCCTGGTCCGGTACAAGAGGGGTAACAGTGGAAAAATACAATTTTCTATAAAGATATGAAAATATACTATATTGTTTTCTAGACAGGTATTTTCATTAAAACCATATTTTCTTTTACAAGCAATAATTTAGAGTTTTATGAGATTAGTTACAATAAAAAAGCTTGCTGATCCCCAATTCTGAACAGTTTTGAAAAGTATAAAGATATATTTAATAGGTAATTGCAAATTTCCACTTCTTGTTTGAAAACTGGTTATTAAATGATCATGCAGAAATCAAATACAATTGATGGTTTATTAGACTGAGTTATTTTTCAAACAATTATAAAAATATGGTTGTAGTTATAGACCAATATGTAAACAATTACAAGATTTATGAATCTACTGACAGCCCTTTAGGATCAACTCATTTATATGTTGACGAAGCTTACTAATGTTTTGGAACAAACTGACAGTTATACTACTTAAAGGAAGCAACTTGTTTATTACTAACCAGATAACCTCATAACATTAATTTTTAATCACTTTAGTGATGACTTTAAATATTTTTAGTCACTGAAAATATAGCCAAATATACTATGATATTTTAGGTACTGTAGGGAAATGATTGCTCTCTCCAAGGATTAATTTCTGAAATACTGCCATCTTGTGGTGGTCTTCACAGAACCTCTAAGAGTCATAAGGACTTTCGGTGAAAACAAAATTGTCCTCTAATGAGATAGACCCAAGTGAATACCCTGGAAACCTGGGGAGTGAAAATAATCTTTATCTTATAAATTATGAAATATCTCTTTAGTATGCATCTAGATGGAGAATTCTAGTGCAGTATTTCAGAAACAGAAGAAGTAATCTTATTTGCCTATACATTTCTTAATAGGAACTAATTCAAGGAGAAATCTAATCAAATATTGACACTAATGAATATTCTTTCTGGAGAGAGAACTTTGTCTCGGATCAATTTATTTCAGTATAACAACTACTTAATGAGTATATTTTATATAAGTTTTACACATTACTTGGCAAACAAACATGGGACAGTGGCTACACTTTGACTTCCTTTTGGCTCTGGATGGTATCCAGTCTTAACTTGCGTTGTAATTTGGGCTATTGAGTTCCAGGGGATGTTTTCATATTTTGACAGAGTTGAATTGTTTTATGCTCCAGGATCATTTAAATTTTCTTTACTCTGTCTAGCCACAGCATATAGAAATACAACTAATATAGAAAAGCAAGTCTTAGCTTACAGTCTATTTCATTCTATCACTGAAATACGATTATTTTAGTTTATTTGTTCCCTTATCTACTAGTTTGACTCCAAATTAAGCTCAGCTGTTTCCAAAAAGCAACACTACCTCTGTTGAAGGTAGGTAAAAAGATACTAAACATGATTTGCAGACCATTTCACAACTTTTTCATAAGGCATTCGCAACATCACAATCTCCATTTGCATCTATAGACTCTAACTTGTTAACTCAAATGATCAATTATGTTAATTTTTGGCTTATTTTGTAAAGGTTCCTTGTTACATAAATATTAAATAAAAATAAGAATATTATGAAAATTTAGTTTTTAGTTAGAAGAAGGAGAATTTCTGTGGTCTTCTGTACCAAGAGAGTGCCTAGACCTGTAATGATGCCCTGAGAGCATTTGATTATGAACATAAGAAAGAGGCCCGTAAACACTCTTAAAATCAGATTAGGCTTCCTGGTAACTGAAGCAGAAGGAAGCATTTTCAAAGTGATGCCAGGGTAAAATGCTCTAAAGCTGTGAGTATTTAAGCCGTTTTCACACAATGAAAGGAAAACTCCTTATTGGGCAACTTTGCCCTTGCTCCCAAGACACTCTTTTATTTTCTGCAGCGGAAATTAATGTGAGCACTATCGATGAACTCAACCTTGTAATAAGCTCTGGTTATATCTTTGCCAAATGTTTTGTGTGTGTCTCCATCCCATTCCCAAAATTCAAGTGCTTTTACTTTCCACAATGAAACATTAACTTTTGGAGAAACCTCAGTATTTTCCTTCAGGATTGAACCCCTGACCCTGAAACATAATCAAGAATATTACTGCCCTTACTTTTCATGTCTTCAAATACTCAATTTCAAAGTAATCAATTTTAATAAGAGGAGAAAGCTTACTGGTTTTGACAAGAACCGTTGCTCATGTGGCAAGAACAAAATAATCTGTTTTCCCATGAATGATACGGCCTCCACTAATGCTCATTACTGTTAATATTTTAGTTCAGAATAACATTTGAATATAATCCATAATGTGAAAAGCAATTTTATCGATAAAAATTCAAGCATGATTAGAAATGACAAAATAAGAATTTTAGCAAAATGCCACTTAATAAAAACATAATTATTTTTTTCTTCCAGTTTTATTGAGATATAATTGACGTATAGCACTGTACAAGTTTAAGGTGTACAGCGTAATGGTTTGAGTTACATACCTCATGAAATGATTATCCCAGCAACTTTAGTGAACATTCATCATCTCGTAGATACAAAAATAAACAGAAAAAAATGTTTTCCTTGTGATCAGAACTCTTAGGGTTTACTCTTACCAACTTTCATATATAACACGCAGCAGTGTTAATTCTATTTATCATGTTGTGCATTACATCCTTAGTACTTATTTATCTTATAACTTCAGGTTTGTACCTTTTGGCTGCCTTCATCTGATTCACCCTATTCCCATCCCCTGCCTCTGGTAACCACATATCTTTTTCTTTGACTTTGTTCTTGAAATGTAATTGACCTACAACACTATGTTAGTTCCTGTTACACAGGGATGTTTCTGTACATTTCAAAATGATCACCATCGTAAATCTAGTTACAATATGTCAGCATTCAAATATATTACAGTTATTGATTATATTCCCCATACTGTACATTTCATGCCCATGACTCATTTATTTTGCAACGGGAAGTTTGTACCTCTTACTCTCCCTCACCTATTTCTTTCCTCCCCCCCCAGCCTCCTCCCCTCTGATAGCAACCTGTTTGTTCTCTGTATCTATAACTCTGTTTTGTTTGTTCATTTATTTTGTTTTTTATATTCCACCTATAAGTGAAATACAGTATTTGACTTACTTCACTTAGCACAGGTGAAATAGGTTCATCCATGTTGTCGCGAATGGCAATATTTCATTCTTTTATATGCCTGAGTAACATTCCATCGTGTGTGTGTGTGTGTGTGTGTGTGTGTGTGTGCGCGCGCGCGATGCGTATATACATATACCACACATTTATCCAGCAGTCTGTCTGTGGGACTTAGGTTGCTTCTGTATCTTGGCAATTGTAAATAATGCTGCTATGAAAATTGGGCTGCATGGGTATCTTTTCTAATTAGTTTTTTTGTTTTTCTTTGGATAAATACCCAGCAGTGAAATTCTTGGATCACATGGTAGCTCTATTTGTAATTTTTTGAGCAATCTCCATACTGTTTTCCATAGTGGCTGCATCAACTTACATTCCCACCAACAGTACACAAGGGTTCCTTTTTCTCCACATCCTTTCCAGCACTTGTTATTTATTGTCCTTTTGATGATGGCCATTCTGACAGGTGTGAGGTGATACCTCATTGTGACTTTGATTTGCATTTCCCTGATGATTAGTGATGTTGAGCATCTTTTTAAGTGCCTGTTGATCATCTGTATGTTGTCTTTGGAAAAATGTTTATTCAGGTCCTCTGCCCATTTTTTTAATTGGGTTTTTTTTGATGTTGAGTTCTATGAATTCTTTATATATTTTGGATATTAACCCCTTGTTGGATATATCATTTGTAAGTAGAAAAGCATATAATTATTTTGGGAATATAAAATAATATGGACATATTAAATATGTAGCTCATGCACCTGGCATTACATACATATAAAGAAGATGCTTTATTATATCATGGTTTGTGTAATATAAAGGCACACTGTACCTGAAAAACTGTATGTTAATTACATTCATATAAAAATAGTATAGATTGAGTTAAATAATCAATATTTCTAGAAAACATGAAAATTTTTAAATAATTTAAATCACTTCAATGCAAGTCTTTTTGGAATAAAAATCCATATATTTAATATACAGATATTTGTACATATTTGTTGTTAGAACTTCTTTAAAGATATGTATATTTTAAACAAGCATTTTACAGATGTCATTCTGAACATAAAACCAAGAAGATGAAAAAAAATCATATGTATTTAATTAAATCCTAAGGAGAAACTCAAATGTGCTCTGTTAAAAGGTAAACTGAGGCACACTAACATTTTTTTTCCAAGAGTTTATCTATGCATACATATTTTGGAATCTTGTAGTGCCAATACCAAAGGTGGTTAGGGTAGCTCCACAGAAGCTAGGAGAGCAGTTTCTATAGGAAAGATCAGGAAGCAAAGCAAGGAAGTTGGCTATAGCTTAAACAGTTGGCTTATTTAGCAAAGCCTAAGTGGTCAGTTGTGATTGTTCTTAAGTTTTATTTTCTTGGATTCGAGTACATTAACTCTGACTTAGGTTTTGCCTTGCTTGCACAGGCTACCAAGGAATCACAGCCACCTCAGTCTAATGGCCTCTTTGTTTAAATATAGATTGTGTTTTATTTTTTCACACAGGATGGAAGTTTTGCTGAAATCTATCCTCATCAATTTTTGCCGGTTTTTTTCTTTGTTTTTGTTTTTGCTTCCCCCCACCCTCCATCAACCCAGTAGTGAGAAGGACAATTCTAGGAATTGTCCTTCTTTGGAATAAATCTAAACATGGCCTTAAATTGTCCCTTCAAGCATACATACAAAGATATGAAATGATTAATAATTATTTGCAAGCAAATCACTATAGAAAAATAGTTCATTCTTTATAAATAATTAGAACTAATCAATCTAAAATAAAATGACTTCAAAAAAATAATGAAGTAAAAAATAAAACAACTTCAGATTATATAATTATGAAGAAAATGTCCACAGTACAAACATAGATTTGTTCATCCATGTCGTGTAATATCAGGGAAAACATTTGAAACCTGAATGAGTTAAACTCTGAGACTGAAAACCATTCATTGAGATTCTCTGTTTATGGGAATATTGTTGAAATACTTATTAATTTGGAAATTTTTTAAATAAAAATTTACCCTTGTGAAAATTTCAAAAGTATAAGAATTTTTGAAATTTAAGAAATTAGATCAGACTTAGTGAAACTGGCCATCTACTTTAACTTCTGCGGTGTTGTAGCCCAGTTTCAAGTTTTCAAGTTTCAGGTCTACAGCCTTCTCTCTGGACCAGGGCATGTGGCGGTGACAACCGCTTGAAGCTATCCTGGGCAGGCTGGCACATGTTTAGTGGGCAATAAATAGTGAATGAACAGAATTCTGGGAATGAAAAGAGAATATGGAATTTTTCCTCTGCTTGGACATTTATTAAGCAAGAATTGAGGATAAAGTCCATAAGAAGAGACGAAGAGTAGTGAATTTGGCATTGTTTTGTTCAGTCATTCAACTTTTTACATAGTACCTGTTGTGTGATATGTGTTCAGCATTTAGAGAGCTATGTGTCCAGAAGTTAAACTCAATAGCATTTAGATTCTAACCGGAGCTCTTGATTATATTTTCCCCTCTGTCAAAAATACAAACACTACATTCAGATGGTCAACATCAACATAATCTTTAATAAGAACCACAAGAGTGTCCCTGAAGTAGAGCAATAACAACCGTGTTTCCTCATCACATTTGTTTCCAGTGCTGAACAGAATATGAAGGTGTATACAAATGGAGACTAATTGAAAAGCCAAACATTTTTCTAAAATTCCCTCTGTACTTCCCCTGGATCTTTGTTTTATGATGTTATTATTTGAATATTCAGATCCCTTTGTAGAGTCTAAGAAGCATAAATTAAAAGTGGGGATGGAAACAAGAGACTTTGTTTTTCATGTATATATATTTTGACAGTTACCTATGCTAAGATTGTTTTAAAGCAAAATATATCAATGTACTTAGATAATTTTCAGCTTTATGGATCATTTTACTTGATATAAATTCAAATTTGTCTAATAACAGGGTGAAGGGGAAGGAATATAACCGCTATTAATTTTAAAAATTGGGTGCCACATTATTTTTTCTAAGACCTTTTGATGTAACTATCATTTTCTCTAAAGTATATATTCATAGTATATAATAAATTGTTTTGTAAAGAAAGTTTTATTTCCAAATGTTCATTTAACCTTGTTAAGCTATTCATTTTCTTTCATTTAGCACAAGAGACATACTTAGAATAAGTTATTTTAATGTAGTAGCTATTTCCATTATTTTATATATCAGTGATCCCATCTCTTGATACTTTTTGCTCCAAGTACTATCATGAAATATAGGAGGAATGCATGAGAGAAGGAAACTTTTGGGAAGGCCAGGGAAGACTGTTTGAGATGTAACTTTTGATCAGTATGTTGTGTTTGTTCCTGGCTTGGTTTAAATAGTGTTGTTTAAACTTTCTCTGTTATTTTAGGTGTGAGCTTCCATTTTTTTTTCTTTCCGCACCATCCTAATCTTTACTGAAAATAGCATTTTTCAAATGTTGTGTTTCTCTTTGCTTTATAAATCTTTTTTATGCTGTTTATTTTTAGCATTTTTGCTTTTTTCAGCATAATACTTTTAGTATTATTGAACTGGGAAGCATGTTATGTTGTTTCAAATCACAAGTATTTTATCAAATAAATTTTTTGGCATGTGTTATTAACATAGTATATATTTAACATAATCTATGACAAATTCTAGGTTTTATAATGGTTTTCCATAAGTAAGGAAAAGAGTTTTTGCATGTTCTGATTATTTATAAGAAAGATGGCTATTAATTCTGTTGGTCTATTGATTCAAAATGTTAATATAAATATTTTTTGTAAAGCGTAGATTGTATTGCACAAAATATAAACTCATTCACTCATGAACCTAGAAAAATTACCAGTGAGAATTCATCATTATATTGTGCATAAAGATTACCTGTGGTTGGGCATCTGATAAAATTATTTTTCACCAATATACTTTATTGCATTTTGACTTAACAGCAAATATAACAGCCTTGCAAACTTAGTTGAACTTTTGAAGATTTAATCAATTTGAACATAATCAATTTTTGCCTATTTCTCTTATTCTAACTAGTTTAAATTTCCTTTCTGCCCCTTCAGCTATTTACTTTTGTCATCAGCCTAGACAATGGCCTAGAATATGTTAACATTACAATATTTCTATAAATCAATGTATATGACAAAATGTGACAGGTACATTTTTACTTCCATCTCCCCAGCAAGGCTGACTTGTATGTGCATGTGTATGTTTTCATTTGTGCTTTGTAGTTTTCTGTTTATAAGGTATCTGGATAAGTTTAAATTGGCTACCAGCATAATTCTTATGAGTTTCTATAAAACCAAAGTATAGGAAACTTGGGAAGTTATAACAGAAGAATCTTAAATGGATTGCAATGTACCTAAAACTTAGAGCATTCTTAAAATCATCAGAAGCAAATTAAAAGATTATAAAACAATATATGACATTAAATTTTTTAAAAAACTAAGAGGTGTTCAGAAATAAAAAGGAAGATAGATGAGATGGTAAATTTATGATTTGAAATTACCCAACGCTTTTAAACAACAATGGCAAATTTTGCATTTTAGAAAACAGAATCAGTAATGTTGAAGGCAAAACTGAGAATTTCCTAGAATGAAAAGGCAAAGCAAAATTTAAAAGGTGATAATAGGAAACTTAATACATGAAGGTAACCAGTGTGATGAATAATTTGAACTTTCTAGAATAAACATCTTTATATTTCACCACTTCAAGCTTCCTTGAATATCCATTTCCTGTCTCTTGTTGACACCTTGGGCTTATTCTACAGCTGTCTATTCATGTTCATTAATAAGAACACTATCCCTGTGGTAATTAAGACTCACTTTGTAATTAAAATGAGTTTACTGCATTTTAAACCATCACTTCATTCTAAACCATCACTTCAGTCGTATACCCAGCTCAATTCTTTGTCCCTCAGTGTATTGGAGACTTGATTTGTGGCCAAAATACCAGCAATAAGAAGGACGGTTCATTTCTTCTTTGGATCCTTATTTTTCGCTCCATTTTGCGTATCCTCTACCTTTTGTTTTTCATTCGCCGAAGAAAAAACAAGGTGAAAGGAGGTTAAAGAGGCTGATTCTCTTTTCTGGTTAGGCATTCCGATATTGCCACCTCACAGAATATATAAGTGTGCGTTTGTCCTGGAGGTTCTGTAGGAGCTTTCCCCATTGAAGAGAGTTCGGATATGATACATCCCCCTGGTTGTAACAACTTTCCATGCACAACCTCCAGATGTCACTCTCCAGAGTACATACCACAGCCCCTGGCCACATGGGACCTTTGGCCTAATGATCAGCTTTTTGGGCTGGAGCATCAGCAAGAGAGCTCAAGCTCAACTCCTTTCTGTGGCATCTACACAGCCCATGGTAAGGTCATATCCATTTGCCTTTCCAAAGGGAGGAGTAGTGACTCCATCTTTGGACCCCCTCTCCACCCTCTGTATTACCCAGTCTTCCAGGAATATGTGTTAGGCTCTTTCCAGAAATCTCTTATCACACTGAACTCCCATGGTAGCTCCACAGTGGCCCTGAGGGCCAGAGTGAGACACCTGAAATTTTGTGGGCATCCTCAAAATCCATTAACAGTTTCTGTGGACTCCTCATGATTTGGCTTGGGAAGGAAAGACCCATTCCCTCACTTAAGGGTAGGGGATGGGAAGGAAACTGAAAACAAAAACAAAAGTTAAAGAAGAAGAATACTCCCAGTTTGAATTAGTATTCCTATTTTAGTATTTGAAGTAGAATCCAATTAATGAACAAAAATGTTCTGAGGGCTTACTAATACCTAGTACTTATTGCCAAGTATAGTATTTTGCCCTCTATGTTAGCACCTCACATTTATGTAATATTTTCAGTTTATTAAGTGTAGTCATTCATTTCTTGGTATCCACAGGGGATTGGTTCCAGGACCCCTCAGAATACCAAAATCTGCAGATGCTCAAGTCCCTTGTGTAAACTGGCATAGTATTTGCATATAACCTACACATATCCTCCTGCATACTTTAAGTCATCTTTAGATTACTTGTAATGCAGTGTAAATGCTATATAAATAGTCACTGGCATGTTGCAAGTTCAAGTTTTGCTTTTTGGAATTTTCTGAAAATTTTTTTCTAAATATTTTGATCATTGGTTGCATGCAAAGCCCACAGATAACGAGGGCTGATGGTACACTCAGTCTCATGGTTTCATGTAAGTTTCACATAAAATTCT
Organism: Grampus griseus; assembly: GCF_964374135.1. Lineage (NCBI taxonomy): Eukaryota > Metazoa > Chordata > Mammalia > Artiodactyla > Delphinidae > Grampus > Grampus griseus. The sequence continues at coordinate 30,111,680 of NC_139003.1, read as the reverse complement.
AAAAAGAGGTATGGAAGACATTTTTAATTTCACATTTACAAGTGAGGTAATGGAGGATCAGAAAAGTTAAGTGATTTGGTATGGCTAAACAGCTATTAAGTCAGAAGGCAGGTTATCTTAAATGACGTCTGGTATCATTTCCAGTTCTCCCTCAGCCCAAATTAATTATAAATGTGATTCATATAAGTATAAAGCAATCAGTTATTTTGATCCTATTTGAATGTTAATCTTTCATAATGCTAAAATGAGTATTCTAACATATGTGCTAGGGGTTAATATATAATTTTATTTATTTATTTATTTATTTATTTTTTTTGGTACGCGGGCCTCTCACTGCTGTGGCCTCTCCCGTTGCGGAGCGCAGGCTCCGGACGCACAGGCTCAGCGGCCATGGCTCACGGGCCCAGCCGCTCCGCGGCACATGGGATCCTCCCGGACCGGGACACAAACCCGTGTCCCCTGGATCGGCAGGCGGACTCTCAACCACTGCGCCACCGGGGAAGCCCTTAATATATAATTTTAAAGACACAGAAGAAAAATAAAAACAGTATATACCCATGCTTGATAAGAGACTTCAGGAAGCTTCCTGCATTATGTAAGCAAAGTTTCATTGTTCCAGTTAAATAGATGAACTTGATCAAAGAGTTTCATACAAGTAGCTAACTCCTTCTTTACTTTACTTGTCATGTTTATATATATTTATGTATGTATCTGTGTATAGTTAATATTATATTGAAACTCATTTACATGTGAAAAACTACATTTGCAAATAGTTATATTAATTTAAAATTTCTGTCCTTTTATACAATGAATACTAAAAAAAATCCGACATTCAAGACTAGAGCCCAATCCTCATGGTTGTACAAATTCCATTCCATTTAATTATATTCAAGGGAATCACAAATACATTTACTAAGTTAATGTTAAAAAGAGAAATTCCACTGTATTTTTATAATTCTCAAATCATTGATAAAACTTATTTAGAACAAAGCAGACTTCAGTTTTCTTAATCTAATGAGTATCATCTGGAATGTGTATTATATGAATGTGTCATGTGTTTGTAGATCTCAACATGAAGTTTTATTTAACTGTCTGCACATAGCCAGTTCTACCAGAAATATAAAATCCATAAGATATTGGTTAAGTAAACCTTAGGAAGAAATATTTACTTGGAAGTAGAGAAAAAAAAATCAAATACACTGTGTGCTCTGGCAGTCTGTGTCTTTTATTTTTCTCTCTAAAGTTAAAGGACAGTTGCAACCAAATAGCACATAGATATTTGTCCATTCATTAAATAAGTCTGTATATATTTCTTATGCTTCAGAACAAATGTCCTCAAATATTACGTGATAATCGATAATTCTTGACCTCTTGCCTGATGAGTTTCTGAATTAGTTGCCAGAGTAGGACTAGTAGCACCTCCATATTTATCGCTTACTGCCTTGCCAGCTTTTCCCTTCGACAACAGCAGCCTTGCCCTTGACTTATAAACATGTGCCGTCTGATGTTCAATCAAATAAAATATGGTCCTCACAGTACATCATGAGGAGATGAGTTTTAGTGAATCTGGTAACCATTAAAGTGATAAGTTCTTGTAAAACAGTTTGTGTGTATGTGTGTGATAGCAAATGCAGTGGAAGTGCTCAGAAAACAAAAATCAAATTTGCATTCTTCTAGCTTTCCAAGAGAAGGCATCTGAAACAAGCAAGTCATTTAAATTCTTGGGCTAGAATCTAGAATCCTAGAATTTGATAGTCTCTCAAACCATTTCTTATTTAACTAAAGTCCCAGAGGCTATTCCCAAATTGTAGAATGTGCTGCAAGTTGTTTATTGTAAACATGAAGATATTGAAATTCCATTCAGAGTAAAACAAGTTGAGATCTAGTGAGCTTGAAGGTAAGCATTACAGTTTCAGCTGTAGCTATCAGCTGGCTGGAGTGGACACAATTGTAAGGAGCATATCTGAGATGGTTCATTTGTGCACTCTTTTATTTTTTGGCCTTCAACAGCATTTATTCAACAGAGCCTTCTGTTCTAGTGTAAAAGTTAATCATTTGAATATATTGAATATTCAAATAAGCACATAATTATCATAAGTCCTCTGTGAAAATTAAAGAATAAATATAATTTGCCCTCATGGAATATTTATTCTATGTAATAGGAGAACAGAACATCCTTTGTGACTTGTATGATGTCATTGAGAATTAATACCTTAATTATATGTTTTGGGGAGCTTTGGTATATGGTTGTTTATTGCCAAAGTGATGGGTGAGACCACAGGTAAATGAGGCTGTTTGTAGATCATTGTAATATATTGCTCTTTAGAGATCTTAGTGACTAAAGAGGTAAATCATCAGCAAAGCAAATTAACTTATATATCAAATCATTTTTCTTGCTATTTTATTTTTTTATTAGTTATATTTCTCTAGTAGCTAGCAACAGGACAACCAATTCACATCAGTTAGATCAAAAACAGAATTCATTATCTTGCTTACCTAAGCAGTCTAGAGGTAATAGTGGTTCAAGTAGAGCTATTTGCTTAAATAATATACTTGATAAATTTTCTTGATCCTTTCACATTTCTGTCCAACTGGCTTTGCTCTCAGATTTTATGAGGTAGCCTCCATTTTATATCTCTCAGTGCAACCAGTGAAAACAATGGGCACTTTACATAATGACAGAAACAAAGAACTACTTAGAGTTCACACTTTTTGACTAACCACATTCACACATATATGTACATGTATGTGTATAGTATATATCATATATATATTTCCAAAAGGAAATAATCTCATAGTCATGACATCCAGCTTCAAATCCAGGCTTTATAGGTGATGTTAAGCTCAGTTATAAGTCATCAACATCTGATAACTTATAGTTGAAGTGTACATTTAGCCACAAATGTAATAAAAGCAGAAAAAAGATAGGGATAAGTTGTTTTTTTGTGTTTTTTTTGCGGTACGCGGGCCTCTCACTGTTGTGGCCTCTCCCATTGCGGAGCACAGGCTCCGGACGTGCAGGCTCAGCCGCCATGGCTCACGGACCCAGCTGCTCCGTGGCATGTGGGATCCTCCCGGACCGGGGCACGAACCCGTGTCCCCTGCATCGGCAGGCAGACTCTCAACCACTGCGCCACCAGGGAAGCCCAGGGATAAGTTTTTAATTTGAGAGGAGAGGATGGAAAATGTCATATCACTGTTATTAATTCAAAACATACACATCCTAAAATAAGGAAGAGAAGGGACTCCCAAAGCTAGCAATGAACTAAGGTTTGTGTGGGTTTTTTTTTTTTTTGCTGTTATTTTGTTTTGTATTTTTACATCATCTGTACTCCCCTATTTGTTCTTACCCATTTTGAACATATCTGAGAAAAACATGCATGTGGCCTTCCATTCTGCAAGGTGTAGACCTCAGTGGCCGATATCTTGTAAGCATGGTTTAGAAGGACAGGCAGAGAGTAGTAGCCGAAGGGTTTTGCTAATGCAGGTATTTATAGACCAGGCTTAAGATATATATTTTTTAAACGTCTGTCAAAAATATAACTTTTTTTTTTAAATCAACTTCTTAGTTTATTTTTATTGAAATCCAGAGTCTATTAAGCAATGCTGCAGATCTTGCAACTTATACTTTTCTATCTAGAAAGCTGTCTCTGGTCAGCAGGCTTCTGTGCTCTGTTTATCCTGTTAGGATTCATGTTCTGGTTTCCATCTGGACCACTGGAAATGGTCCTTTTTGGCCTCTACACCCATTTTAACCTCTGACTTGGGAAATTCAGAATAATGGTCTGATGGGTTATGAGGAAGCGCAGGCTGCATGTCTCCTAAACTTTAGGCAGAGAGTTTCTGAGAGAAGTACATTAAATAAAACCAGGAAAATACAGCTTTTTTTTTCATATTATTATTTTCCCAAACTTGTCTTTAATATTATTATCTTGGTTCCCAGTATGTATCTCCTCCAACCCTGCCAGTGTCCAGGTTAAGTAATCTTGAATTATATGACACAAGAATAAATGTCTTCTTGTTTTATCTTCTTTATATTTTCAGAAAGTTTATTTTCTTAATTCTGGTCCTCTAGGAAACAGAACTTGAGAAAAGAATTAAGGTGATAATATTTCATTGTAGAGGAGTAAGTCCAAAACTATGAGAAAGGTGATGGCAAAGGAAGACATTACTGGTTCTCTACCCTCTTCTACTACTTTCTTATCTGCACTGATTTTTATTCTTCTGAAGGAATTTTAAAAAACAAAAATCTAAGATCATATTATAGAAGATTTAAGTTCCTTCTTTTCAACATACGTAGTTTATTATTCTGTTTTAATTATTACTTATTATTAGTCTGTCTTTGAAGTCTGTATTTAATGCATCACCATTTTTAACTACCCCACAAGAAGGTGTCATCCATTTCTAGAAAGAATAGCTAAATACCAAGTTATAAAGCTAAAATATGAAGTCTAGAAGATGGCTAAGAGTGACCATTTATTTCTCTCTCAATAATTTTTTTATTCTACCAGTCTCAACTAAAATATCTACTCTAAGGCAAACTTTTAATGTGATGATAATAACTGCCCCTTAAAGCTTATTCTGTGTTCTATTATGTTTAAATCTTTATTTCCTTTGACTTAACAAAACTCTCATGACGATCAATTTGTATTTCAGGTTTTTGCAAGGCTGTTGTAATAATTGATGTTACACATGATGGTTGCTTTTATTGAAGTAGTTGACAGTACAGATGGAAAGAAATTGAAACATTTAAGACTTACATGGAGTATAGAATTGATAGGACTTTGTAATACAGGAGGTATGTGAGAGGAATAAAATTATTAGCTTAAGCTAATTAAGGGAATGGCAGTTCTTGTAATTTTCTATGATACCTTATTCATACAAACATAAACACAGGTGTGTTCCATTATTTCAATTCTTGATTCTGATGTATTCAGGTTCAATTAATATAGCTTTGAGTATTTTTATATCCAATAGTCATGTCCTACATTATCATAATAATTTATTAACATTTTGGAACTTGTTAAAGCCTGAATATTTTTATAAATGTTTCTTAGAATGGCATTATGTAGTTTAACTAAAATAAATCATATTAAGTATTTGGGGAATGATGTTACAGCTATAGATTAATACTTGTAGGGACCTCCCTGGTGGTCCAGTGGTTAAGACTCCTCACTCCCAATGCAGTGGGCACAGGTTTGATCCCTGACAGGGGAACTAAGATCCTGCATGCTCCTCGGTGCAGCCAAAAAAAAAAAAAAACTGCTTCTAATAAACTTATGGTTACCGGGAGTAAGAGTGAGGGAGGGAATAAATTGGGAGATTGAGATTGACATATACACACTACTATATGTAAAATAGATAACTAATAAGGACCTATTGTATAGCACAGGGAACTCTACTCAATACTCTGTAATGGCCTATATGGGAAAAGAAGCTAAAAAAGAGTGGATGTATGTATATGTATGGCAGATTCACTTTGCTGTACACCTGAAACTAACACCACATTGTAAATTATACCCCAATAAAAATTAAAAAAAAAATAAATCAGAGATACGTAGAAAAAAATTAATACTTGTAAGCAAGATACATGATTTGCGTCTCTAAATTGATAAAACATTTTTTATATTTCTTAATACTATTTTTTGAACTTATTTTATATTTTTATTGAAGTGTATTGATTTACAATGTTGTGTTAGTCTCAGGTGTACAGCAAAGTGATTCAGTTATACATATGTCTATATATATTCTTTTTTCAGATTCTTTTCTCTTATAGGTATTATAAACTATTGCGTGTAGTTCACTGTGATATACAGTAAGTCCTTGTTGGTTATTTATTTTATATATAGTAGTGAGTTTATGTTAATCCCAAACTCCTAATTTATCCCTCCCCCCATTTCCCCTTTGGTAACCATGTTTGTTTTCTATAGCTGTGGGTCTATTTCTGTTTTGTATTTAAGTTCATTTGTATCAATTTTTTTTTTAGATTCCACATATAAGTGATATCATATGACATTTATCTTTGGCTTACTCCACTTAATATAATAAACTCTAGATCCATCCGTGTTGGTGCAAATGGCATTATTTCATTCTTTATTATGGCTGAGTAATATTCCATTAAACATATATCACATCATCTTTATCCATCCACATCTTCAATACTATTTTAATATGTATAAGCCACATATATTTTTGTTCCTCTTAAAAAAAATTGGTTCCCAAATATTTTCTCTAGTTTATTATTGCTGGTGTAAGGAAATATGCTAATTTTATTGATTTTTATTTGTGTAATTTCTTGTACTTTTGTTTTTCCTCTCCAATAGATATTTGTCTTTTTATCTGAATCATCATTTAACTTTTCATCCTTCTAGAAAAATTATTAAATGATAACAATAGTTAATAGTAGGCTTTGTTACCTTTATTTTTTTGTTGAATGAGAATAAGTATTTCTCTTATTTTTTGCCATAATCTCTCCTCATTCATGACTGCTCTTGGAGTAGCTTTGTAGAAACAGTAGAGTTCTCCAAAGCATGAACTGTTACTTTGAAGAATATCATTTAAATTTTATATCATTCAAATGCAGGTATTTAAAATTATCAAAAGATTGATAACTTTCAGAAATAGTCCCTAGTATTGCCCAATCTCAGTGTCCAAGTGTAGTTTGGCCACTGTCTCCAAAGTATTCACCACACCAGATTCTGTATCTGATGGTGCCAAAACCTGAAACCATTTCAGGACACAAACATCTTACAGATTATTGGCTGTGAATTAAAGAAAAAATAAAGGAGGAGTGAAGTGGGGGAAATAAACTACCCATGTGTGATAATTTAAGTGATGGAGAGGAGTATGTATACAGACACACTAAGATATATTTTATTAATTTTTTTAACATCTTTATTGGAGTATAATTGCTTTACAATGGGTGTTAGTTTCTACTTTATAACAAAGTGAATCAGTTATACATATACATATGTTCCCATATGTCTTCTCTCTTGTGTCTCCCGCCCTCCCACCCTCCCTATCCCACCCCTCTAGGTGGTCACAAAGCATCGAGCTGATCTCCCTGTGCCATGCGGCTGCTTCCCACTAGCTATCTGTTTTACGTTTGGTACTGTATATATGTCCATGCCACTCTCTCGCTTTGTCACAGCTTACCCTTCCCCCTCCCCATATCCTCAAGTCCATTCTCTAGTAGATCTGTGTCTTTATTCCCGTCTTACCCCTAGGTTCTTCATGACTTTTTTTTTTTTTTTCCCTTAGATTCCATATATATGTGTTAGCATACGGTATTTGTTTTTCTCTTTCTGACTTACTTCACTCTGTATGACAGACTCTAGGTCCATCCACCTCACTACAAATAGCTAAGATATATTTTAAGATGTGTTGAAGGAACAGTTTGGCTGAGGGGGTTGAAAGATTAGCAATAGAGCAAAGTGAATTATTTATGAGATCCCAGAAAGCGAGTGGCTGTTCATTTACAAAGCCCAACAACCTGAAGCAAATAATCCAGAATCTCAGCTATAATAGTACTGGAGCTTTTGAATAGAACAAGGGAGAACTGTCTGGTGACTTTGATGCACAGGAATATAAGCTTCAACATTTATAAAAATCAGGAGTCATTGAAATCAGTCATGAGATACAGTTAATTCTTATGGAGAAGATTCTTTCTATGTGTGAAGGGGACCCAGATACAGAAAAGGTAGAATTGGTTTTATGTTTAAGAGCATTATTTTTGTTGTTTAAAAATGACATGATAAGTAGATTGATAAGGATGTTTCTGTATAAATCATGATGGAATTTCAAGAAAAGACTGATAAAATCTTTATATATTATTTCATGTATTTGATTTTTTTCAAAAACCTATGTCAGACTCATTTTTTGTTGACTTTTTTTATAATAATAATAAAAAAAAAAGATTTGTCTTAAACAAGAGAGTATTTAAGAACAGAGAGGTAACATGTTCACAGTGAAAGAGTACCAGTAACTTGCTCAAGGTCACAGAAGAAGACTTGGAAACAAAAGAAGATACTTCAAAATTTTCCTGAGATTTTAAATAGAGCAGGAAGAGGGAAAACTGAGTTAAGTGTGATACAATTTTAATTGAGCCAAGATACCACACACAAAAAGCCTTTAAATTGGAATGACTACACATAAAATTTTCTTTCAGTGTTTGTTTTTATGTTCCAGACAGTAGCAGTGGTGAATCCAAGTTTTGTGGGAGCTTAAATTTAGACAATTTGCGAGACATCTTTAGATAAAAAATAAATGCAAAATTATTTTCAAAAGTTATATATGGTAAAGGGTACTTATTTAGAGAAAATAGATCATAACACTATCAATTTTAAATAGCTGACACATGACACAAACATAATAAAATCCAGAAAAATACTTATATTAATTATGTGACATACTGTGCATTATATTATTTGTTGGTCATCTTTTAGATAATAATCTATAATATTATTTTTATAGAGAAAATAGAAAGCCTATCTTATTTTCCCCCTATTTCATTGGTTAAAATTTGTTATTATTGATAATTGTTAAATTTTACTCATCTTCAAAACTTGTTGCTATACTGGTGACTTAAACTTCTGGCCATCACGGAGTAACAGATTTACTCTGTCATCTTAAACAACTAAAAAACAGGAAAAAATGTATGAAAAGAATTTTCAGACACTGAAAAATAAGTGGTAAAGGCAGTAATTCTTGAGAGAAGGAAAGCTAATGAGGTTAGCTATGGATTATATCATGCCTGTTGCCTGGAGAGAATGCTTAGGCCACAGCAAAGGAAGTTTGCTGAGTTGTGGAAATAGTTCAGAGTTTAGGGAAACCAAGGTGGCAAGAATTCACAAGAGTACTGAAGAGAAGAAACCTACACGTAGAAGTCTGGTTGAGTCTTTTGCTTGATACCAAGCAGTGTACACCTAAAGCCAAAGCAACCACTCACGCCAACAGCAGGACAGAATTCCCAGAGGTCAGTAGGGCTCAGCATAGACAGTAGAAAAACCTACCAGGATACTACAAATCATGTAAAGTACACAGAAACATTTTGCCTTATTAGTGACGCCAACTTTTACCTAGGAAAGGTTACACTAGTCTCTGGGAATTTAAATGTGGCAAAAGTAAATCACACATTGAAAGGATCAAATCAGTTTTAAGTAATGTAACTAAATCACAGAAAAAATGCTAAAAATATTTCAAAGAATATTACCATCCTCTCCAATAAGTCTGGCACCCAGATAAAGTTCAAATGTATGATATTCAATTATTAAAGATACCAAGAAGCTGAAAAATAATTCATAATTAGGCAAATCAGCAAATACTTTTAGATCTGGAAATAACAAAATTATTAGACAAGGCAATTATCACAGCTATTAAAAAGACTTCAATGTTGAACGTAGAAAAACATACACATGATAGGGAAACACCTGGAAGTACAAAAAAAGACGCATATCGAACTTAGAGGAATAAAAATATAACATTAGAGAATACCAAATGATATTAATATCAATTTAGATATTGCATTCAAATAGAACCTGTCCAAAATTTTAAAAAGCCAGAACACACTAAACTGTGTTCCATCGATGAGCTGTAAGTCAGCATTAAGCATCTTAATATTTGTGTAGGACCCTAGAAAGAGAAGTTAAGGATGTGGAGACAGCAGAAAAACATACTAACTGGTTTCCCACAATTTGTCAAAAATTGACAAAAACTCTAAACCCACAGAAGCAAGAATTTCAAACACCAGCCACAATAAACATGAAGAGAACTACACCAAGGCACTTTATACTAAAACTAATGCTAGAGATGAAGAGAAATCGTAAAAGCAGCTAAGAAAGACATTGTACAGAAGAGAGAGACATGCCCAAAGGAGCAAAGGAGGATGACAGAACTTTTTTTGGAAATGAAGTAGGCTATGATGTTGTAAAGCAACATCCTTATGATTTTGAAAGAAACTTTCAAACTTACAACAAATGAAGAAAATGTCATTGGCTGCAGGCCAGGACCCTAAGAAACATGAAGTCCTTCAGGTAGAAGGAAAATGATACCAGATGGAAATTTAGATCTACAGAGAGAATAATTACTGAAAATGATAGATATACGGTAAATATAAAGTATATTTTATTTCAGAAGTCTTACAGAAGTTTCAAAGTTTAATGCAAAAAATAATTTTAACAAGTACTGTGGAGTGTATAGTGTATGTGGAAGTAAAACATATGACAATGATATTGTGAACATCAGCCTAGGAAAAATGGAAGTATACTATGGTACAGTAGTATATGTGAAACGAAATAATATTATTTGAACATTGAATATGATAACTAACACACTTGTAAGCCCTAAAATAACCAATTAAAAATCAAAACAAAGATACAGGGGTAAGAAAAATCAGTGAAATAGATAAAGTGGAGTGATACGAATATTGAATCAAAAGAAGATAATGAAAAAAAGAACAAAAGTAGATAGTTAAAATAGAAAACAGTTACTAACATGGTAGATTTAAATCCAAATATATTAATAATCACAGCTTGTAAATGGTTTAAATATCCAAATTAAAAGGCAGAGACTGTCAGTTTGGATTAAAATATTTAAAACAACTACTACAGCAAAAGGCACAACCATCTGAAGAACCGACTAGTTTAAGAATGGAAGAAGATATACTATGCTTGTATTAGTGGAAATAAAACTGGTCTGGTTATATTATTATTGAAATAATCATCTCTGATTGGTGGGAGCTCAAACCGATGCAGCCCCTTTGGAAAATATTTTGGCAGTTTCTTTTCAAGTTAAACGTACGCTTATCAATTTGGCCCAGCAATCCCACAACTAGCTGTTTACCGAACAGAATTGAAAACATATGTTTAACAAAAAACTGTATGCGAATGTTTATAGTGTCTTTATAGATAAACTCCCCCATATGGAAACAACCAAAATGTCCTTTAAAAGATGAACGGACAGTGTTCCACTCACACAATAAAATACTACTCAGCAATAAATGCAAAGTCCAGATTCATTTCAACATGGATTACATCACAAATTATCCATAATGACAGAAGACACGTACTCAGTGTTCAGATGATAATGTGTTACTTCACATACAGTATAAGTATACAACAGCTTACTTCCACTTCCCCTTATTTTGTGCTTGTGTCATTGTCATATATTTTATTTCTACATATGTTCACATATCTGTTGTGTAAATACGTGGGAATGATAATGGCTAAGTAATAATAGCCTAGAAGGAAAGAAAATGCAATTGATTTCCTACAGAGCATTTGGACATGAGGCACATTATCTAGAGGTTGATTAGTTGGGCTGTAGTGGACTATTTGCTGACCCCTTGGGATATCAGCTGTGATTGTCTTATGTAATTCAGTTCACTCTCAGAATCACTGCTTTGATTAGTGGCTCCACATTCAAAAATGGACATTAGAGGGAGAGAAGCCATTTTAAAGCTCTCAATTATTATCAGCATTGCTCAACTATCTAGGATTAAATCTCTTTGTCATATGTATTGCTTCCAGGTAGTTCACTGCACAGTAGTTGAATCATAAAACAATCAAAATTATGACTGAATATATTTGAATATGAAGTCTGAAGCATTCAAGACTTACAGGCCAGTTATCGATTACCATTACATTTTTAAATTACTAAGTTTTTAAACAAATTTTAATTATCCCAGGTAATTAAAAATTATGCCATCCAGATAGAAAAGATTAAAAAATTCTGTGGCCTATATTACTTGGAAAACTCCCTAATACTCTATTTTGTATTAAGTTTGCAATGATGCACACATTTTAGTATCATCATTTATTATTCTTTGAAGTGTCCTAGGTATTGATTAACTTCGGGCATTCAGTAAATTTAATAAAAATATTGAGAGACATACTGCAGTGGTAAGGAAATTTCCTATTTATATACCCATTAACTTGAGTTATGAAGTAATGGACTTTATAGTTGGGTTCAAAGGCAAATCAATGTCATGCAGAATGGGACAAAAAAATTGTGCCTCGTAAAGCTTTTCTTGAATATCAGCCAAATCATGGAATATTTGGCAGAATTCCTAGAGTTTTCTTGCAGAATACAACTTTAGAATTTCTTAAAACGTTCATAAGCACATTTAATATACATGTAGTCAGTAAACTAGAAAGCTGTAATAACTTTTCATTACTCTGATATTCAGAAGCTAGTTATAATCTCCAACAGCTCAAAACGTTTAAATCAGAAAACAAGTTGAATTATCTTAGAAAACGGAATTATCCATGTCAAGAGAGTGTTCTGACCACAGGAGAGCTCCAGTGGTCTGCTCTGAGAAGTCTGAATGGAATATGGGGGTTAGTTAAAGCAGTAAGTGGCTGGAACTGAAAGGAGGTGACAAATGGGAATTGAATGGGTATATATTTAGAGCTTGAATCCTAATTTCACAAATGTATGAGGCAAGGAAATGCAGATGAATAGGAGATTCTCGAACAGCATACAAATCAAGGACATTAACAAAAAACTTTAAAGAATTTTGAAGAGAACCAGGGCAGATATTACACTGTTGGGCTTAGACACCCAATAGGAGTATCCTCAGAGAAAATGATAGGTTGCAAAAATGGAGTTGGGCAGAGTAAACAAATTTCCATGTTTGGAAGTGAGGAATTTTTAAACCCTAGCCAGTTGGAAATATTATCATGATACATCTAGATGTTGTATCTTCATTTATTCATGCTATTATTTAGCCAACTGATTTTACATTTGCCAATTTTGATTTTCTCTATTCCATTTGTTTAAATATACATTTCCAGGAGTTCCTCGTAGGAAAAATACTGGAAATTCTGTACCTCCATATCAATGCTCTACATCCCTGGGACTTTTCTTCCTTGTCATCTACTGACTTTTGTACTATGTGTTAGAATTGGTGACTACAAAATGGACCTGATGCAGTTTCGGAGTCCCAGAATCTGATTCTCAATGTCTCTTATGTCAGTTTAGCTTTTGACTGTGTAGTCTTCCTTCTCAGAAAATATTTCTCCTTGTGATCTCAAGAGGGCAGCAGCAACAGCTGCTCCAGACCTCACAGGAGACCCAGGAACTTAGAGTGAAGGAGAGGTGGATTTTCAAAAGAAAAGAAAGATGTTAGCACAAGATCTAGAGGGTATGCGTGCTGAGTTGAAAAGAACAATAAAACAACAACAGCCATAGAAGGCACATTGTAATTTGAGTGAATTCTTGGACTCACTAATTTTTCTCTTTAGTTTTTCCGATTTTGCTCTTTAGCTCCCATTATAAGCTGGGTTGCATATGGCAGTAACTCTGGCTTGGTGGGCTTCCCCATGCTCCTGGATTTCTTCTGCCACTCAGCCAGCTCTTCCCCTAGCTCTCAAACTCACTGATCCTGCTACCCTGCTCACCATCATTAACAAAATGTTGATTTGCATGGTGGGTTCTGCTCCAACACTCCAGAGTCGATCTAAATGTTGACTCAGCGGTAACTCTCGTAAATCATATCTATTATCTTTTGCATTAGTCTGTTCCTGCTCACTTGGAGTTTTGGTTTCCTTTTTCATTCAAATCCATGTGTCTTTTCATAAAAATATACCTCCTTTTTTTACATTATTCAGTTATTTCTAGGGTTTTGGGCTCTATCTTCTACTCAATTTTCACATTTTGCTTCTATCCATAACACTAAAATAAACACCATATTCCATTATCACCCATTCCTCCCAAATTGTAGATACTTTCTTTCTTTCCAAAAATACTATGGGTTTTCCTTTGTTGAGATGAAACCTGTTTTCACTTACTGGTCAGGACCAATGTTATTGTGAAACTGTCTTGTCATAGCATTCACTTCATTGCCTTAGCATGTTTATTTACTCTTTTGCATATGCATGTTTTACTTTGGAACACGGCTTTCATTTATATTGTGGGCTAAAATCATTTCTGTAGGACACTTTAAGTTATAGTAAATGTCAGGAAATGTTATTAGATTCAAATTGATATACTTACAAGTTTTCAGGAAAGTAGCCATTTTTACAACAAGGAAAATGTGTTTCGGTATATAAATATAATTGAATTTTGATTGTACTTATTGCTTAAAATATTTATATTTTAATGGTCGCAGATGCCACTGAATAATTGCATTTAAGCTTTTTGGAAAAAAGGAGAGATGTGCTTCCATCAGTTCTTTTCTAGCTGGTGTTCTGTATTCTTGCCATGTTTGTTCAACTTTAGAATTCCAGAACACTTTTTATATCTAGTATTGTGCTCCCACAGCAGGTGGGAGTTCAGCCTACTCATAAGCTACATTTATGTAGCATTTAAAGCTCAGCTGCATAATTTACAGTGTTCTACAGTGTAGTTTCTCTTCGTGTACGTACGGTATAGAAGGTACTTGCCAGGGACACTTATTAGTCACATGAATTTTAAAACACATGAGCAGCTAATGATACCATTGCAAGCAATTATATAGTTATCGCACACTGACTAATCCACTTCTGGCAAATTATCAAAGACCCAAAAATAAGTAAGTAATGAATGGAGGGTCTATGTACTATTTTAAATGCAGATAGGAAAAACTTTAATAAGTTTAATAAGTTATTATTACATTAATGGCACATATCATAACTAAAATATACAATTATATAATCCTTTTACATTATTAAAATTGGATAAATGATTGACGATTTTATTTACTGAAGCTACTAGTTAATTTAGAATAAAAACATTTTGAAAAGTATTTTCTCCAAACAATATGGAAAATAGAGATTTAGGAAACTAATTTCTATCTGGTGCTCAGGTAACAGGAGATTTCAGAGCAGAATATGCCTAGGGTTTATCTACATGATTTATTTACTTATTGTAATAACAGTTATAGAATCATGTCAAGTTTTCTCTCCCATGAATAAAATAATCACTATTTCCTGATTTTGTAGGGAATAAGTATGTCCGTAGCCCATAGTCCATCTTTGGTGGAACAGATACATTGTTCTGCTATAAAAGACATGTGACAATCATAAGTGGCTCTTAATTGTCTTCTAAAATTTTACTTTTTAAGCCTTTAGGAAGTTGAATGTTTGTTAATAAAAATAAAATTTTATAAGAGTGATTTTTGAGAGCTTATTGGCACCAAATTCCCATCTGCCCAGTTGAGACCACCAGACTTTTTTATTCAGCAAGGTTGAATCAGTCAGGCAAGGGTGCTTACTTTAGGATTAGAATAGTTCTCTTTTCCCTGCTGCCCTATGCGAGAAGAGTCTGAAAACAAGCGAATTGGACTATGGAAAAATAAAGTGCCCATATAAATTTTGCCTTTGTCATGCTATATATATGTGTATACATACATATATATATATATATATATATATATATAGTCAATCAGTGTGAAGTGTGAACAATCTAATCACATCACGATTTTGATACGTGTCAGGAAATAGCTAGTTTGAATCGCTTTGATTTTCTTATTGAACTGGTGATTTAGGACAAGACAACTTAAGGATAGTAGCACATTGACCTGAAATATATTTATTTCTGGAGAGAAAAGGAAAATGGAAGGCAAGGAAGTAAAAAATTGAACAAAAATAAAATTTTGTGAACTCTAATGGGATATAAAAACAAGCCATAGAAGGAAGTACTGGTACAATATCATGTAAGTAAAAACAGTAATTTATTTTGCTTGACAAACATCTTAGAGCAGCAGATGAAAATGTCTAAGTCTCTAAGTCCTTATGTGTATTTACTCATTTTAGTGAAAACATGTTATTTCCATAGAAACCAGTAGCAGTAGAGTTACTGTTAAATATCATTCTGTGAATAAAGACCAAAAGGATGAAAGAACTAGCTATACCTTTCCAGGATACTTTCAGAACTTTTATGGAAAAGAGATGAAAGACACGATAATCTAAAACCAATTAGACCCTGTTAAAATGCATCTCTTTATTACCAGTTAATGAAAGATAGACAGTTATAGCTGATTTGACTATGAAATGGAAGCCCTTGCAGTCTTTTTGAAATGTCTGTCAACACTTCAGTGTGAACCCCTCCCAATAAACCATCTGCTTATAATTTACTTGAATCCCATTACCAGCAAAGTGTATCAAATCAGTGCAACAGGCAAGAGGATTTACATGATCTGTCTACTGAGATATTGTACCTAATATTTCTTAAACAAATCACCTCTTTATAGTCGCATACCTTATTTTTATTAACGATGTAGCTGTGTATTTTTTATCTAGAAAATAAATAACACAGCACTAGGAAATCATGATTTGCCAAATCATATAAAAGTGTAGATTCTTTTCTTCTTTTTCACTTACACGATACCCACGTACATTTGAGCTGTGTCAGCTGGCCTGTTCTGAACTAAAATGGCAATACCCCTACCCATCTCCTTTAAAAAAAAAAAAATTCAATCTTCCATAGCTTAGTTGCCATATTCAAAATCAGTGAATCACTGGGTAATGACCTAATCATCTGATGTTGATTTTTGAAAGCAAAATACTGTTTTGGTTACAGTTATGATTTTAGTTTGTGTCTGCAGTGGAAATCTGTTTCCTTTATTTTCATGAGCCCATTGTTTCTGTATGACTCATATTGCTCATATCATACAAACTGAGCACATGGGAAACTGATGGCCACCGTATACAGCGATTTGAACTTGGTAGTGCTTAGATTACTAAGGATGGAATGTGCAACATAGATGAGACAAGGAAAGCATAATTTAAGTTTTTTGACTCTAATGCTTGGTAGTTAGTTCACACACAGACACATACTCCTATGTAAAACAGTGATAGAAGTAAATATCTGATAGTCCTTATATATCTTTTAGCCAGAGATTCTTACATGTGTTTATAATTACAACACCTGGAAAGGGCTTTCTTTTCTTCTTTAAATTTTTATTGGAGTATAGTTGATTTACAATTTTGTGTTTCAGGTGTACAGCAAAGTTAATCAGTTATACATATACATATATCCACTCTTTTTTTAGATTCTTTTTCCATATAGGTCGTTACAGCATATTGAGTAGAGTTCCCTTTTCTATACAGTAGGTCCTTATTAGTTATCTATTTTATAAATAGTAGTGTGTATATGTCAATCCCAATCTCCCAGTTTATCCCTCCCCACCCCTTTCCTCCCTGGTAACCATAGGGTTTTCTCTTAATTATTTGTTTTTATTTTGTTTTATTTTGCTTTTTAAAAGAAGAGGGATTCTGAGGTTGCACCCGTAGAGATCTAGAGATTCTGGATCACTTAACTGTGGCAGGGTGTGAATATGTTTATAAAGCTCTTCAGATGGTCCTTGTGGCTACTAGGTTTGGAACCATATTTTAAAGCCAAGTCTTAGTTAACCTGATGCTTTGGTTCATCCATCATGTGTGTTTCATATTTAGAATATGCTAGATTTCTTTGCTCATTTGACAGAAATTGTCCTGCAGCATGGGTTTATCATGATAATTGTTCTAACATGAGATGGGAGAATGACTGTTTAATTTTATAAAAACACATGGAAATAAATGCATGTTTGTGTTTCCATTCAATCAATATCTACTTTAAAAATCAGTTTCTCAAAAATTTGAAATTTGTGACTGGAAATGGACTAGAGAAAAAATTTGACCATGTCTAATATAACATATTGCCAAACTGTAACTCTTACTTTCCCTATTAATTCATATTAAATTGATTGATTTAACAAATACTTTATATAGCATTTACTATCTGTCAAAATGTTTTCCTAGCATTTTACAAATATTGCCTAATTTGATTTTCAAAATAACCCTTATAAATTAAGTGCCATTTTTATTCCTGTTTACAGATGAGGAAACTGGAACACAGAGATAGGTTATTAAGTGGTTTTTACACGTCACAACAGCTGATGAATATTAGAACCAGGAGAAGTTTAATTTCAGGTACTCTCTGGCTCCTGAGTTTAAACTCTGTGCTATACAGCTAGATTTAGCTTCAAAACATGGATGGGCAACTTTATAACATTGCAGTGATTAATATAGTTTTAATTTGGAATGTCTAAAACATTTTTCTTTTAAAATAAAAATTGTCAACTTGTATTTAATTTATAAATCAATGGAATTTGAACAAGCATGATGGCCCTATCAAATGATCAAAGCTATTTTCATAATTCATGTGTAGGGATTCAAGATTATAACAAATACTGCATAGGGAGTCAATGCAAAGGGTAGGATCTGACCTACTGTCCTCATCTCTTTAGAAATTCTAAATGAAAGGTAGGTTTCCATTCTTCAGTGGTCAGTAATTTATGTCACTAAAAATGATCAAACTGATGTAAGCTAATGGAGGCTCCATGACCTTGTTCCAGCATCAAAGGAAAAAAGCTTCTTATCCTCTAAAATGACATATATCCTTATACTATGACTCAAATATTTCTCAGAAACCTCTGACTTCTAGAATCCTTACTAGTTATTAAAACTTATCAGTTAAGAATATAATTATTTGAGTTATTCATGTCCTTGATTATTAAAGAGTCCAACTTGAAAATATTCTTTTCCGTTCACCAATTCAATCCTATACCCAAAAGTATGTATTTAGAATTTAATACATATTTTTCCAGAACTGGAGTTTTTTCACATAATGATATATTGGAACATTTTTCTTTGTCAAAGTGTATAGATTTACCTTATTCTACGTAACTGCATCCTTATATTTCTTTGACGAAATATACCATAATTTGTTACCATAAAAAATAAGTTTTTTTCTAATATAGTGATGATGTATATAGGTGGTAATATTTTTCAAATGGGCCAGAAAAATATAGAATTCAAAATAAAAGTCTTCATCTGTGTCATTCACGAAGACAGCCAGTGCTAAAAGTTTGTTTTCAGTCTTCTAATATTTATATTTATCATTATGTATAAAGCTTATAGCTATCTTGAGCCTGTTTCCTTATTTATTAATTTTTAAGAGCATTTGTTGATGTACCATCATGAAATAGAACGCTTACCTTAGTCATTATTTCTTACTCTTTTCATATGTATTAATAGGGATATTTTTATAATTACCTCTTGTGTTATTTTTATGTTGTAACTTTTACATTAAAACATTATGTCTTGATTTGTAAACTAAGCAGGTCCTGTTGCCTATGTAAAATGTTGCTTTAGCAATTATCCACATTTTTTCCTCCATCCTCAGTTTTTTCATGTTCTACTGCATCATTTCCATGAACACACAATCCCAGTCTTCCTTCTTAAAAAAAAAAAAATAATAGTACTGTTCTTATCCGCACTTTTCTACCAGCTACTGTGTTCCTTTTTTCTCTACTTTGTAGTAAGACTCCTTTGAAGTAGTTGATTATAATTTCTGTCTTTCCATTCAATTTATTCATATTCATTTTAAAACATTTGATCTAAGAGTTTATTTTTTAAATCAAAAGGAATCAGTGCTAATAGGTCTGTGTGTTCATATTTTTTATGATTACTGATTTCTTTGGAATTACTTGATTTTTTTTTCTTAATCCATAAAATGTATATGGTTTTTAAGGGAGTGTTGAATCTATTCATATTCATTATGATTGCTTATTTATTTGAAATTACTTAACTGTATCATTCTGTATTTTGTGTTTAACATTTTTTTGTGAGCTTCCTTCATTAATCTTCCCTGACATCTCTTACACTGACTGGATTTCTTTGACTTTCAGTTTTCTTACTCTGTTGGTTTGGATGATGTATGCTTCTACACATACTTTTAGGTTTTCTTTCCTTAAATTTTAACAAAAATTACATATTTGTGCATATTTTCAGTAAATTAAAAGTTTGCTTTAATTTTCTTTTCAACTTTCTATTTGCTAATTTAGATATTACCAATATCTAAACTTTTAATTTTAAACACATCAAATTGGATTATTCTAATTACATTTTTTAAAATATAGTTATATGGATTAGCGGTATACTTTACTGATTTAGTTGCTTGTTCTTCTTGGAGGTCATTACTTTTTTTCTGTGGTGCTTTTTAATTTTCTTTCTGAAATATATTCATACTCTGAGAGTTTATGTACTCTCAGAGAAATCAAAATACATTTATTTTCCTAATGAATAACAGACTGTTATTTCCTTGTAGCCAATCTAATCTGTAAAGGTTATCTATATTTTCTTTTTCTCCTCTTTGTTTTTGAGTATTTTTGTTTGGAGATCTTTCCTTTTCTACTCCATAAATATTTTCCTTCTTGTTTTCAAGATGCAGTATGGCTTTATTCCAATATTTAATCATAAACACTTTCCTTTTTACAGAAGTTGTCTTCGCATTTGAAGTCAGCTGAAGTATTGAGAATATTTCAACAAAGTATTCTGGCATTCCTAGTTAGGAAAATATTCAGAGAAGGTAATACTGCATCTTTTACCATGATACAACCTTACATCATCAAACACACTCAACATACTGAATAAATTTCCCTGATAATGTACAGTTTACTGAACTGTTTCTCTTTGTACAAAAAGTGCTAGAAAATGTATTGCTTCTGAAGGAATTAAAGGGCCAGGAAACTTTTTTTCAGATATCAGTGTCCTTTCTTGAAAGATAACTCTTTTGTCCTAATCCCCTAAAAAAAACAAGCTGAGGAAACTGAGTTATATCACCTCCCCATTCCTAGCCTCTTTGTCAACACCATTTCTCAATTTCCTGAGTCAGCAAAAGTCGGTTCGCTTATCACTATCTCTTGTCTACCCAGTTCAACAAATGGAGGAAACTGACCCTTGTTTCAATCACCTGAATCATCAGTTCATCTTGTATCTCCTGGAAATGCCTACAACTACTATAAGACTTTTCTTTGGTCTAGGATAAACATGTTATTCAGTTCTTTAACTTGCTTCTATTATTTCAGATGGTATCTTCTGGGTTTTCTTCATACTGAGTCTCTCTCTATGCATTAGCATGTATAGCTGAGTGTATCACTGTTCCATATGATCATATACTTTAGATATATGTATATATGCAGAAAATATTATTTGTATCCTAAAAGTCCCAAGCTCTGTTCTAACTCACAGATTTGCTTAATTTCTTCTCCTTAAGTAGAAATCACGCCCTCTCAGAGAAAGCATGTAAGTTGAATTAACCGTACATATTCAGTTTTGAAATACCCTGATTCTTCAACCTTCCTACCCCACTCCTCTACTTTCCCCACCTCCTTCCTATTGTTTATTTTATTCAAGTCATGTTTTTCTTTCTTCTTTTAGTCTTCCATAAAGTTTCTATAGGAAATTTGTGTGCTCACTAATATCTCCACTGCTTTTCCACTCTTCTTTCTGTGGCTAGAGTTACCCTTACAGATAATTTTTCAGTATTGAAAAAGACAGCAGCAGCTATGTGATCCTCCAAATCCCTGTTTAAACTATTCTATCTTAATATAATAAAACCATGTAAAATATTATAGCAGTGTATGGGTGATGCAAAGCTGCTCAAAAGGGTTCTTTATTGACATCTTTGTGATAAGGGAAAGATTAAGAATTGAAAGAGGCATTGTTTTAATTTTCACAAGGAATTATTTAGGCAAAGAGAAGGATGTTTAGATGCTTGTAGTACAGTGCCCAGAAAATAATTATTACATTAACAACTTCATTAAAAATCAAAACAAGCTCATTTAATTGAATTACTTGTAATTACAAATCAATTAGAAACACATCCAGAAAGGTTATGGCATTCTTGGGCTTCAGGTTAGATAACTCTCAGGGGAGAGAAGGCTCATTAACGGTTCCCTGTTTTAAAGATGAAATAAATTAAGACCTAGGCTTGTAAAGATTTAGACAATTTCTTGGAACATTTTAAATAAAATGTTAAGAAAAGGAATGAGAGTATGAAACAGATTTCTGCAGGATTCAAGATTGGAATGTAGTTCACATCCAAACAGTACACAGCTATGTAGTATAATTCCTAATAAAAATTATTTAAACTTTTTAGTGTTTTTATATTGTTGTCATCAAAATCTCATCTTCTATCAGTGATCTGGCATTGTCCTGCAGTTCAAACTTTGCAAGAAACTTAAGCCCTATAAACCATGTTAATACCTCAAATACTATTTCCCAGTTGTGTGACCCTGGCGAATTAACACTGTGTCTCTGTTTCCTGATCTGTAAAATGAGGTTAGTAATAGTATCTGCTTCTTGGTTATTTTGAGAAATAACATGTGCAAAGTCCAAATTGAAGAATATTTAGTAATTTTAGTGGTTGCTGTTATTACAATAATAGTTAATAGTAATTATTAGTAATTGCTAATATCACACTTTGCTTTCTGCCCACTTGTACATTTCCCTTTTGGGTTTACATATGAAGGACAATTTATCATCTAGAGCTCCAAGCACAATCCACAATTTCCCTCAAATTCTTATCTTGGTACGTCTCTCCTCTAATGAGACCATCCTCTTGCAACCCTCCTATTTGATGATCTGTACCTCTGACATAAGAAAAATTTTTCCACTCTACCTTTTCTTTCTAGTGCTTTATTTGTGGAGACTGTACAGTTGAATTTAAAATCCACTGCTAGCTGCCCCCCAACACACACGCACACACACACATTTTTCTTATCTACCATAATTTTTTTCTCTCTCCTGAGAATTGCTACCTTTGAATGCATGTGGAATATGGTAGGTAACTGAAAGATCAATACTTTGTCTAAAAGAAAAAGCATCAGCAAACAGCCAAAACAGGTTTGGTTTGCTCAGTTTTCTAGTCATAAAGACTGATTTTTTTGACTCATTGGATAGGCTATAAGAAAAATTTAAGGCACCTTCTACCATTTCCCAAGCAGTCTCTGTATAATGAGAAAGAGAAAAAGGGAGAGAGAAATGAAAAGGAACAAAAAAACATGCTAGGTGATAAAGGGAATCTCCGTAAGTTCTTCACAATAAAATTCCTGGGTCTTGGATAGGGGAGCATACGACAAGATTCTAACATTATATACTTCTCTTTATTCTGATTTTTAGAATTGTGAGTTTTCATAATTTTGTATGTACTTATAAGTATTTTAGTGGAGTGCTGGAAGATAATATTTTGGAGATTGCTCATTCTCAAATGCTGTTTAAATCCACAAGATTCAATAATTCTGTATATTTCTGGACTTCAGGAAGATGTCAAAGCTTGAAGAGTGGGTGTGCATGCGTCCTTGCATGTGCATGTGAGAGAGAGAGAGTAAGTTTAACTTGTGTGTTCATGTTTAAGAGAGGAATAGGAAAAAAGAATGAGAAAAATTTTAACAAAATTTTTGTTTTTTTCACTGGGTCTCTGTCAGCAGGCCTTTCCCTGCTGATGCATATATTGATTTTCTCTAATATTTTTATACTCTGTACCTCAGTTCAAGACTTATGGAGCTTGAGTCAGTTTTTTTCTGTAAATGAAAACAACTGTGACGTATCCCAAGCAGGATGCATGATTTTATGGACTAAAACATACCTAAGGCAAGACAACCTTTAACAGAAGCATAATCTTGTTAATCAATTGATATTATACAATCATGCCTTCATTAACTTGTTAGAGTAGCAATGTTAGTAAAGTATCAGTGGGTACTGCTAGAAATATTCCAACTTGGAAAGGGCCTGGTGCTCCTAATACCACAGAGTAATAATTAGACAGAAATAATGCCAACACATTTTGAAAATCATCTGATAACATGCAGACTTAAAGTTGTTGCCAATAATCATAGACTGTATTTACAGGTTAAATGTTGGATTGTCTTAAAAGAAAAGACATTTGAAGAGAATGTGTTAAAGTAGCTACATGCAACCCTGGGGTTTCTGAACCGTAAGACACCTGTATGTGTGTTTGTGTGTTAAATACACTGTATTGTAGAGAAAATCTTGATAAATCTATTGATAATTGTATGCTTTATATAAGAAAGTTTTATGATACATAAAACTTTAAAAATTTTTTCAGTATTTTCGCCATTTATATTTTCAACATCCAGACTCAAAGATATAGAAGAAAGTGTTCAGTTGATATTTCTCGAATGAAAGAATGCACGTAATTGTTTGTACACCATGTATTTTTTTCAGAAAAGATTTGTCAGTTTGTAGTCACTGATAACATACATTTGAACGTTTCATAAAATAAAATAAAATTGATTTTAGCAATGTAATATAGACTCAGGAAAACAGTTGCACACAATATCATGGAATTTCTATTTCTAAATTTGGGTCTTTATTAAAAAAACATTTTTAGGTAAGTTAAATTGTCTTACTAAAGCATTAATGGAGAAACATTTCTCCAAATCTACCACATAGCTATACCCATTAATTTTCTTCTAAATAGACTTGTTTAGAACAGTTTTAGATTTACAGAAAATGAGACAATATAATAAAATGAGACCGTTTTAGTCATTACTGATCATATATTTCATATAATATCCATCTGTTGGGATCTGTCTCCTTACTGGACTATGATTGTTTTTGGGGAGCAAGATCACAGAGGTAAAGTGCCGTTTTCATTATATCACTTTAAGGGCACACACCATTGACGTTAATTATAACTGTTAATATTGATCTCGATCACCTTGCTGAGGTGGTGTATGTCAGGTTTCTCCACTGTTAAGTTACTATTGTTCCCCCTTTACATAGTACATTCTTGAGAAGAAAGTTACTCTAGGAAGCCCACATCTAAGAGGTAGAGAGTTATGCTACAACTCTTTGAAGATGTAGAGTGGATATAAATTACTTAGAATTCTGCAGGGGAAATTTTTCTCTTCACCATTTTTTAAATTAAGTCATTTATATACATCAGTATGTACTCATGGATATTTATTTTGGCAAATACTTTTTCTGCTTTAATTGGTGCGATCACTTGGTTATTATTCTTTATACTGTTCATAAAAGGTGGATGGATTACCTTATTTCATTTTCAAATGTTGAACCAGTGTTGAGCACCTTCAGTAAATCTCAGTTGTTTGGGATGTATAATTTTTTGTATATTGATAGATTCAGTTTGCTAATATTTCATTATTAATTTTTAAAAACATCAGCCCTGGTATACTTTATGCATGTTTGTTGATCAAAAGATTGATTTATATAAATTAATATTAAAATAGTTCAAGATTCCTATGCTATACTTAAAGAAACTCATTAATCTTTAATATAACATCAGAAAATAAAGTAAAATAAAAACACTGTGGATGTTCTAATTTTAAAAAATTCACTACAAAACATGTGGATCTCTAAAAGATTATTCTATGGATAAGAAAAGCAATTATGGAACATGTTAAGACTGGAATCTTAGGTAATTTTTAACTGTTTTTATTCTAAAATTCACCACTTTACTAAGTCATTAAGACTTAAACATCTTTTAAATTCTTTTTTCATTTTTAAATTTTTGTTAGTAATATTATTATTATTACATCATAACAACTTATAACATCTTCAGTCTGTTAGGTAAACATTTATATTAGTTATATTTTAAATGAACTCGTATTCCAAGCCTTTTTCTTCTTGAATTCTTTACTTAGGCCATTTCTTAATTGGTTGAATTTTGTCTTCAAAGGAAGGTTCATGTATGTTGTCATCCCAGCGTTCTTCCATAGTTGACACTGCCTATTAGTTTATATCCTACACTTGGAAAAAATCTAAATTGAATACAGTATTCTTAGGTTACACTTCCCATCATTCAGAGCTTTTCAGCTCTGTTTTTAAGCATTTTATGGTATTAGGGACGTTTGATTCTGTGCTGACTGGTTCTCCTTTATAAAAGGTTTTTACCCATTTGGTGGCTAAAATAACTCTTTCCTCATAGTTCAAGTTCTGTAACGTTTCTCTTTATTATAAGGATCATAAAGAGTCTATATCATTATGTCATTTCTACCTTGTACATTCTGTTTCTTGCTATTTTGAATTTTATTTTCCCAAATGCTATTTTTGCCCTTGATCTGACTTAAGTCTGCAAAGCTACATTTGTATCCCATTTTTTTCCCTTTACATTGTCTTAGAGGTATTGTTTTTTAATTAAAACATTAATACACTATTTTAAGTATTTAAATCATTTATCAGAAATTTTCTTCTCTTTCAGCACCATACAAACTAGTCTACATTGTGCATAATATGATGCTTACCTTTATTTACATGAATTAGTTTGCATTGCTACCATTCTGTTTCTCTTTACTTTTTTCTTGCTTGTCCAGATCTTTTCTTTGCTCTTTGACATGTCTTCACTGTGATCTCACCATATCTATATTGTTTGTTTTTCCTGCTTTCTTACTGTTTAATACTAAGTTATTTCCTGTTTCAACCACATTTCTGTAGCCCGAGAGCATGGCAGGTAAAGGAGAAAGCTCAAGTGAGCATGTGCCATCCTTGTTAGAAAACCCAAGTTCTGTTTTGGTTTCTGCAATAATGTTGAATGCTCATACACTTTGTCCTCAGTGCCTGCCATGGAATCTGGCACATTGTAGATGCTCAGTAAATGATTATTGACTGAAAGAAGGAGTAAATATCTTACACCAAAACACCTGTCATGTAATTGGATGGTTATTACCCTTCTGCTACAGGTTATTGTCCCTATTCATTATATTTGAAATTCACACTTCAATTAGAATTAGCAGACTCATGCAATGCTAGGTAAAACTGGAATTGATACACTGTTGCATTCATTCATAATTTATTAGCCCAAGCAAGCTACACGGTTGGCCTGATATTGGGGGAAAAATATATCTGCCATCCTTAGGGAGGCACTAAAAATACCAGTGGGAAGAGGGTGGATACTTCACGTGAAGCGAATAAATATTCAGGAACAAAAATACAGTGGACCTTAATATTGTTCCATTCCTTTCATGTAGGCGGTCCTTTCTTACCAGTCTTAATAAATGTAAGATAAAGACACAGTCTCAGATTTTTATTCTTCGTATTTGAGGCTAATATTAAGAATTTTCTGTCCTCTTTTTGCCTAGCCTATGTCCCTCTGGGTATATAGGCTTCAATAATCTTGACTGCCAATACTCTTGGCAGTTTTTCCAATTTCTAAAATCATATGTTAATTTGCTTAGTGGACATTTTTTAAGGGTTTTCTTTATAATGTCTAATTATTTTAATTAAAGTAAATGATAATGTGATGCAGTTCAGTTCTGGCATTTTTACATGATCTGTTCAGACTCAAGTTTTGGCCAAGGTCTCTAAAGCAATAATATGTACTCTGGTATTCTTTCACACTATCACCTCTCAACATTATGACCTTATGTGTAAGTTAGTTTTATCCATGCATACTTAACAGATATTTAATATATGATACATTCTAGATGGTTAGTCTGGTGTTATGCCTCTGATAATATTTTCTTTATTGCCTATTAATATTATTCACATTGAAGATTAAGAATTTATTTAAGAATTTGATTTATACACTTCTTTTTAAAGTTCAGGAACAAAGGCACTTCCTAAAATTTGCCAATATTTTAAATTTTAAATTAATTTCTTCACCTTCTAAACTATTTTTTGAAAGCAATTAAATCTTTTTTAAAAATGTGCCCTTCACCTTAAACACTTTTAACAATATGGTGTTCTCCACATCTTTGCCATGTTCTATTAGGATCTGTAAGAAAATTGCTAGGTGGTGGGTCATATTTTTTGTATCAGAGAGCAATCTCAGGACTTCTACATAACCAGAATCTACATCCTCATCACATTTGTTATCATTGGTCTTTTTGATGATAGCCTTTCTACAGGAGGTGTGAGGTGATATCTCATTGTGTGTTTGATTGCATTTGCCCAGTATTTAAGGATGTTGAGCACCTCCTCATGTACCTGTTGGCCATTTGAATATCCTCTGGAAAATTGTCTATTCAGGTCATTTGCCCACTATTTAATTAAATTATTTGTTTTTTTGCTATAGAGTTGTATGAATTCCTTATACATTTTGGTTATTAACCCCTTATCAGATGTGTAGTTTGGAATGTGTAGTCCCATTCCACAGGTTGCCTTTTCATTTTGTGACTGTTTCTTTTGCTGTGCAGAAGCTTTTTAGTTTGGTCATCCCACTTGTTTGTTTTTTATTTGGGTTTTCATGTCTTAGCTGTCATATAAAAATGGATCTTGGATCCATTGCCAAGATCTATGTCAAGAAACTTTTTCTCCATTTTCTTCTAGGACCTTCATAGTCTTATATTTAAGTCTTTAATCCATTTTGAGTTCATTTTTTGTGAGTGGTGCACAATGTTTTTATTCTTTTTTAATATATTTTTCTGTTTTCTTTCTTATTCTATTTTCATTCTTTTGCGTATGAATATCCCATTTTTTAAATTAAAGAGATTGTCTTTCCTCCACTGGGTATTCTTGGCTTCCTTGTCCAATAATATTATTTTGCCCCCTTAACCATCTCTATCTCTACCTCTTTTATATTACAGGATATGAATATATCCAGCTATTGTTCTTTCTTTCCAGTTTAATATATAATATATTTTTTCACTGTAAGGTACTTGAATTTTATAAGAGCTTATGAAAATGTGGAGGTGTTTGATAGGTGAAAACATGTCAGCATTGTTAAAGCTAATTGCCCAAAGATTTACAAGTGAAGACACATTTAAAGGCACAGTCATTACAGTAATTGCTGCATTGCATGCTGTGAACTTTCAATATATTATTTAATCAATGCTCTAGAGAGGTGTCATTTCTAACACATTATTTTTGATATGGCATCTCTTAGACATTTGCCAGCAAATGCCAAATTTATCACTGAGTATATATTTCTACAATTATGTATTAAATCATCCATAATCAATGAAAAAGTTATCATTCCAAAACACAGATCTCATCTACAA
This sequence comes from Grampus griseus, assembly GCF_964374135.1. NCBI lineage: Eukaryota > Metazoa > Chordata > Mammalia > Artiodactyla > Delphinidae > Grampus > Grampus griseus. The sequence continues at coordinate 30,082,957 of NC_139003.1, read as the reverse complement.
TCTAGTTAAAAGTATGAAGAATTAGATTTTAATATCTGTCGCTATAAAATAGCTTAAAATAAAATCAAAGAATTTTACTTGGTTAAAAAACAATTTTAAGGGTAAGATTATTAAAACTACAATACCACAGCCACCTGGTTTTTTAAAGTAAATACAAATGATGGCGCTTGCATAGTTTTAAAAACCAAATGCCTTAATGAAGGATAAATCATTTTTTTTTTACAGTTTAGTAAAGGATAAACATAATTTAGTATAAATTATCTTTAGAAAGATAAATTATTTAATTGAGAAGGATAAATTATGTTTTTTACTGTTTAGTTTCACACTCTGTGTAAGGTGAATTGTAACAAAATTAATTTACTCAATCCAAAAAATCTATACTCTTCTAGTTACTGAAATTCAATACGTGTATCTCTGAATGTAGGTGATAGTTGACCATCACTCAGAGGGGTTTGAGTCTCATGCCGAGGTTACAAGTGGCATCATTTGGAAGATCTGCTTTTAGTTTGAGATTTTCAGTTGGTATTGATCAAGATGGCCTTAATGTTCCCCCCACCCCAGCTTTACTAAACTTTAGATAAGCTTCTTAATACTAACTATAGGCCTCTGACCTCCCTTTACTTAGAGCATTTACTTTAGAAAACTTGTAATTGTAAATTCTTCCTCTGCCCTTGTGAGATGTAAAACTTTTTAAAAGCCTCTTGCGAGTTTTACAACCTAGGAATGTTTTTCTCAAGGAATTGAGAACCACTTATTTGAAATATAATCATCAAGGGTGATAGTACAGGCATACCTCCCTAATTTTATTGTACTTCACTTTATTGTGCTTTGCAGATACTGTGTTTTTTGTTTTACAAATTGAAGGTTTGTAAACCTGCATCCGGGAAAGCTTATCAGCACCATTTTCCAACAGTATTGGCTCACTTCACTTCTCTGTGTCACAGTTTTGTACTTCTTGCAATATTTCAAACTTTTTCTTTGCTATTATATTTGTTACGGTAATCTGTGATTACCGTATCTGTGATTACCGTACCGAACTTTGATGTTATTATTGTAATTGTTTTGGGGTGTCATGAACCACACCCATATAAGGTGGCAAACTTCATCAGTGAAAGTTGTGTGTGTTCTGACTGCTCCACCAACCAGCCTTCCCCTCTCCTCTTTCCCGCTCTCCTTGGGCCTCCCTATTCCCTGAGACACAGCAACATTGAAATTAGGCCAGTTAGTAACCCTACAATGGCCTCTAAGTGTTCAAGTGAAAGAAAGAATCCCAAGTCTTTAACTTTAACCCAAAAGCTAGAAATGATTAAGCTTAGTAAGGAAGGTTTATCAAAAGCACAGACAGGCTGAAAGGTAGGCCTCTTGTGCCAGTTAGCCAAGTTGTGAATGTAAAGGAAACGTTTTTGGAGGAAATTAAACTTGCTACTCCAGTGAACACAATTATGGTAAGAAAGTGAAATGGCCTTATTGCTGTGATATGGAGAAAGTTTTAGTGATCTGGATAGAAGATCAAACCAGCCACAACATTCCCTTAAGCCAAAGCCCAATCGAGTGCAAAGCCCTAACTCTCTTCAATTCAGTGAAGACTGAGAAAGGTGAGGAAGCTGCAGAAGAAAAGTCTGAAGCTAGCAGAGGCTGGGTCATGAAATTTAAGGAAAGAAGCCATTTCCATAACATAACGGTGCAAAGTGAAGCAGCAAGTGCTGATGTAGAAGCTTAAACAAGTTATCCAGAAGATCTAGCTAAGATAATGAAGGTGGCTACACTAAGCAACAGTTTTTCAATGTAGACTAAACAGCCTTCTATTGGAAGAAGATGCCATCTAGGACTCTCATAGCTAGAGAGGAGAAGTCAATGCCTGGCTTCAAAGGACAGCTGACTCTCCTGTTAGGGGCTAACGCAGCTGGTCACTTTAAGTCAAAGCTGATGCTCATTTACCACTCTGAAAATCCTTGGGCCCTTATAAATTATGCTAAATCTACTCTACCTGTTCTCTGTAAATGGAACAACAAAGCCTTGATGACAGCACATCTCTTAATAACATGATCTACTGTATATTTTAAGCCCACTGTTGAGACCTACTGCTCAGAAAAATAGATTCTTTCAGAACTGTTACTGCTCATTGGCAATGTACCTGGTCACCTAAGAGATTTGATGGAAATGTACAATGAGATTAATGTTGGTTTTCATGCTTGCTAACACAACATCCATTCTGCATGGACCAAGAAGTCATTTCAACTTTCAAGTCATGACCTATCACATCCTCCAGTAAATTTCCACTAGCTCATTCCAGCCTTGAGAAAGCCTACCATCCTGTACTACACAGGAGTTGAGTTTGAACTTAGTTCTAGCCTCTGTCCCCTATTGCAGTAGTCTTGAATGCCTTCACTGCCTGATTAACTTTGTCCCGTTCAGTGTAGACTCAAGGTTCAAATTATTTTAGTAATTTTTGAAGGGACCTTTAACTTAGCTTATTTAGTTTCACAGTGGGAAACAGAGCAAAATAAAATATCTGACCTTGAATAACATAATCTGGATTTGAGTCCATTTCCTCCATTTGCAAATTATTAAAGGATATATAGGTCATATTTTTTCTGTAATCACCAAGTAAACATTAGCAACACACTAATGTAAAGATGGGATACATATTTTTTACTAACACTTGCTATGTGCTGGATATTTATGTCCCCCCCAAAATCAAATGTTGAAACCTAATCTTCCAAGTGATGGTATTTGGAGGTGGGATCTTTGGTGAGTAATTAGGTCACAAGGGTAGAGTCCTTGTGACTGGGATCAGTGCCCTTATAAAAGAGACCCCATCCGTTCTGGCACAGGAAGAAGACAGTGTCTGTGAACCAGGAAGTGGGCTCTCAGTGGATGCTGAATCTGCTGGTGCCTTAATCTTGGACTTCTCCCTCCACCAGAACTGTGAGAAATACATTTCCGTTGTTTATAAGCCACCCACCCAGTTTTTGCTATTTCTGTTGCAGGAGCCCAAATGGACTAAAGGCCTTAAAGGCCTTATACTTATTTACCATTACCAGATTCATTTTTGTTTTCCTTCTAGTGGATAGACTTAGTGATGGCACAGTGTATGAATAATTAATCAGGAGCATGATTAAATTAGGTCTGAACATTATTTTTACATATTTTTTAAATCAGTACCTTAGAGAAAAGTACAATATTTTCTTAATGTAGTTTGACTGTAGTTCTGGCAAACATTAGCAAATCTAAAGATGAATCAATTTAAATAAGAAAGAACACAGCAAGATTTATATAAAAAACATATGCTTATTTATCATCATTCTAAATGGTAAAGCAGAGTTGTTATGAGATTTGCATAGACATCATCAAATGGCACTGTATGATCAGCAGTGACAACACACCTTCAGTCTACATATCCTTCCTGGTTGTGTGATAGGCCTTTGATATAAGACTAATGTTACAATAATTATAATCACATTCACTAATTTACAGTTGCTTTATAAAAAATATTCTCTGAGTTGAATTATTTCATCCAGAGTTCCTGCCACTTAACTTGATTTTGGTTCGGAAAGATGGTAAAAGGAAAATCAGAAGCTAACAGGAAAAAGACCAGATTTGCCTACATAAAATGAAGATCTTCTGTATTAAAAATATCATAAATACAGTCAATAGACAAACAACAATTAGGGAAGATATTCTCAACATATATAGAAGGCAAAAGATTAAAGATTTCCTAAAATAAGCATATAAAATTAGTAGACAAAGGAAAGATGAAGCAATTTATTTTTTAAAAAATAAACTCTTATTTTGTAAAAAAAAAAAAAAAAAGAAAAAGATGCTCAACAAAACCACAAATTTTAATAAAAATCAAAACAAAAAATTGTTCATCTATCAGATTATTTAAAATGTAAGATTGTTAATATACAGTACTATTGATATTAGTGATATCATTTTACCGAAAATGTTGATTTCTACAGAAATAATCCAAATATCTTGCATGTATATGAATGTTTACTGCAGCATTGCTATAATGACCACATATTACTAATAACATAAATGTCCACTTATGAGGGAATGATTAAATAAACTGATACACTCATATAAAAGAAAATTACAAAATCATTATATATAATTAGCAAGAGCAAAGAGATCTAACATAATGTTCTAGGAAAAGAGATTTTAACAGAAGCAAAATCGCAAGTTGCAAAATTATGTACAAGAAAGTACATTTTATTCCATATGTGTTAAAAACAATTATGTTTGTGTCTACACACACATAAACGCACAAAAATATTTTGCATATTCATATCAAATTTTTCCTGATTGTCACCTATGGGTCGTTGAGAGATTGGAGAATTAAAGCAGAACTTTTACTTTTTTATCATGTTTGCTGCTTTAGTTTTTAACTACTATGTATTCTTTTTACATGAGAATACATTGATGTGCTACTAGTTTTCTTACATTTTTTAGTTCTGAAAGATAAAATATAAACGGTTTGATATCAAAATTATTCCAAATTTTAATTATTTTAGAAAAGTTTTACCTGGAGTGAAAATTTCCATAAAGCTATATTTTAAAAATTCAATGATGGGTAAATAAATGTATTGAATTTTTGTTATTTTTGTTGTTTTGTTTAGTGTTTTATTACTAAGAAATTCTTTTTTTATTCAAAGTCACAAAAATTATAATCATCCTCATCAGTTCACTCAATCCCATGCAATTGTTTTTTTTCATCTTGATCTTTTGTTAGCACTTTTATGAATTCATCAGTTTTCCATTACAGTCCTGAAAATGCTTATTCATTCAGTTCAGCAATATAGTCAGTTACCAGAAACCTGTGCTTGTCAGAGTCTTTTCCATGAATTTACTGAAGATGAAACCCTTTTATAGGAACATTTTTGCAAAAGCATCAGAGTACACCCAGAACTGTCTGTAAATGACAAAAGACTTAAAAATGACCACGGTTAAAGATTTGATGAAAGTTCATAATAATGCAATTGACAGGGAAATTTAGTTATTTCTGAGATATACATTTTAAAATAATAACTAGGGCTTCCCCGGTGGCGCAGTGGTTGAGAGTCCGCCTGCCGATGCAGAGGACACAGGTTCGTGCCCCGGTCCAGGAAGATCCCACATGCCGCAGAGCGGCTGGGCCCGTGAGCCATGGCCGCTGAGCCTGTGCATCCGGAGCCTGTGCTCCACAACAGGAGAGGCCACAACAGTGAGAGGCCCATGTACCACAAAAAAAATAAAAATAATAACTAGAATTATTACTTATAACATTATACCAGAACATATAAGATTTTTAGGAATTTCATGTAATGTCTGAAACATTTATATTAACATACTTCCATACAAATAACCCAACGAAAGTTTAGTATTAGTTGTTTCTTTTTAATTTTTTAATTTAATTTTATTTTTTTATACAGCAGGTTCTTATTAGTCATCACTTTTATACACATCAGTGCATACAGGTCAATCCCAATCGCCCAATTCATCACACCACCATCCCCACCCCGCCGCGGCTTTCCCCCCTTGGTGTCCATACGTTTGTTCTCTACATCTGTGTCTCAACTTCTGCCCTGAAAACCGGTTCATCTGTACCATTTTTCTAGGTTCCACATACATGCGTTTATATACGATATTTGTTTTTCTCTTTCTGACTTACTTCACTCTGTATGACAGTCTCTAGATCCATCCACGTCTCAACAAATGACCCAATTTCATTCCTTTTTATGGTTGAGTAATATTCCATTGTATATATGTACCACAACTTCTTTATCCATTTGTCTGTTGATGGGCATTTAGGTTGCTTCCATGACCTGGCTATTGTAAATAGTGCAGCAGTGAACATTGGGGTGCATGCATCTTTTTGAATTATGGATTTCTCTGGGTATATGCCCAGTATTGGGATTGCTGGATCATATGTAATTTTATTTTTAGGGTTTTGTTTTGTTTTTGTTTTTGCGATACGCGGCCTCTCACTGTTGCGGCCTCTCCCTTTGTGGAGCACAGGCCCCGGACATGCAGGCCCAGCAGCCATGGCCCACAGGCCCAGCCGCTCCGCCGCATGTGGGATCCTCCTGGACCGGGCCACGAACCCGTGTCCCCTGCATTGGCAGGCAGACTCCCAACCACTGCGCCACCAGGGAAGCCCTATTTTTAGGTTTTTAAGGAACCTCCATACTGTTCTCCACGGTGGCTGTATCAATTTACATTCCCACCAACAGTGCACGACAGTTCTCTTTTCTCCACACCCTCGGCAGCATTTGTTGTTTGTAGATTTCTTGAGGATGCCCATTCTAACTTGTGTGAGGTGATGCTTCATTGTAGTTTTAATTTGCATTTCTCTATTAATTAGTGATGTTGAGCAGATTTTCATGTGCCTCTTGGCCATCTGTATGTCTTCTTTGGAGCAATGTCTGTTTAGGCCTTCTGCCCATTTTTGGATTGGGTTGTTTGTTTCTCTGATATTGAGCTGCATGAGCTGTTTATATATTTTGGAGATTAATCCTTTCTCCTTTGATTCATTTGCAAAATTTTCTCCCATTCTGAGGGTTGTCTTTTCGTTTTGTTTATGGTTTCCTTTGCTGTGCAAAAGCTTTGAAGTTTCATTAGATCCCATTTGTTTATTTTTGTTTTTATTTCCATTACTCTAGGAGGTGGATCAGAAAACATCTTGCTGTGATTTATGTCAAAGAGTGCTCTTCCTATGTTTTCCTCTTAGAGTTTTATAGTGTCCAGTCTTACACTGAGATCTCGAATCCATTTTGAGTTTATTTTTGTGTATGGTGTTAGGGAGCGTTTCCCAGCACCACTTATTGAAGAGACTGTCTTTTCTCCATTGTATATCCTTGCCTCCTTTGTCATAGATTAGTTGACCATGGGTGCGTTGGTTTATCTCTGGGCTTTCTATCTTGTTCCATTGATCTGTTTCTGTTTTTGTGCCAGTACCGTATTGATTACTGTAGCTTTGTAGTATAGTCTGAAGTCAGGGAGTCTGATTCCTCCCGCTCCATTTTTTTCCACTCAAGACTGCTTTGGCTATTTGGGATCAATTGTGTCTCCATACAAATTTTAAGATTTTTTTGTTCTAGTTCCATAAAAAATGCCATTGGTAATTTGATAGGGATTATATTGAATCTGTAGATTGCTTTGGGTAGTATAGTCACTTTCACAATATTGATTCTTCCAATCCAAGAACATGGTATATCTCTCCATCTGTTGGTATCATCTTTAATTTCTTTCATCAGTGTCTTATACTTTTCTGCATACAGGTCTTTTGTCCCCCTAGGTAGGTTTATTCCTAGGTATTTTATTCTTTTTGTTGCAATGGGAGTGTTTCCTTAATTTCTCTTTCAGATTTTTCATCATTAGTGTATAGGAATGCAAGAGATTTCTGTGCATTAATTTTGTATACTGCAACTTTACCACATTCATTGATTAGCTCTAGTAGTTTTCTGGTGGCATTTTTAGGACTCTCTATGTATAGTATCATGTCATCTGCAAACAGTGACTGTTATTTCTTCTTTTCCAATTTGTATTCATTTTATTTCTTGTTCTTCTCTGATTGCTGTGGCTAGGACTTCCAAAACTATTTTGAATAATACTGGTGAGAGTGGACATTCTTGTCTTGTTCCTGATCTTAGAGTAAATGCTTTCAGTTTTTCACCATTGAGAATGATGTTTGCTGTGGGTTTGTAGTATATGGCCTTTATTAGGTTGACTTAGGTTCCCTCTATGCCCACTTTCTGGAGAGTTTTTATCATAAAGGCATGTTGAATTTTGTCAAAAGCTTTTTCTGCATCTATTGGGATGATCATATGGTTTTTATTCTTCAATGTATTAATATGGTGTATCACATTGATTTGCATATATTGAAGAATCGTTGCATCCCTGGGATAAATCCCACTTGATCATGGTTTATGACGCTTTTAATGTTTTGTTGGATTCTGTTTGCTAGTATTTTGTTGAGGATTTTTGCATCTGTATTCATCAGTGGTATTGGTAATTTTTCTTTTTTGCAGTATCTTTGTCTGCTTTGGGTTTCAGGGTGATGGTGGCCTCATAGAATGAGTTTGGGAGTGTTACTTCCTCTGCAATTTTTTGGAAGAGTCTGAGAAGCATGGGTGTTAGCTGCTCTCTAAATGTTTGATAGAATTCACCTGTGAAGCCATCTGGTCCTGGGCTTTTGTTTGTTGGAAAATTTTTAATCACAGTTTCAGTTTCATTACTTGAAATTGAAGTGATTGGTCTGTTTATATTTTCTGTTTCTTCCTGGTTCAGTCTTGGAAGGTTATACCTTTCTAAGAATTTGTCCATTTCTTCCAGGTTGTCCATTTTATTGGCATAGAGTTGCCTGTAGTAGTCTCTTAGTATGCTTTGTATTTCTGTCGTGTCTCTTGTAACTTCTCCTTTTTCATTTCTAATTTTATTGATTTGAGTCCTCTCCCTCTTTTTCTTGATGAGTTTGGCTAATGGTTTATCAATTTTGTTTAACTTCTCAAAGAACCAGCTTTTAGTTTTATTGATCATTGCTATTGGTTTCTTTGTTTCTATTTCATTTATTTCTGCTCTGCTCTTTATTATTTCTTTCCTTCTGCTAACGTTGGGTTTTGTTTGTTCTTCTTTCTCTAATTCCTTTAGGTGTAAGGTTAGATTGTTTATTTGAGATTTTTCTTGTTTCTTGAGGTAGGCTTGTATTGCTGCAAACTTCCCTCTTAGAACTGCTTTTGCTGCATCCAGTAGGTTTTGGATCGTCGTGTTTTCATTGTCATTTGTCTCTAGGTATTTTTTGATTTCCTCTTTAATTTCTTAAGTGATCTCTTGATTATTTAGTAACGTATTGTTTAGCCTCCATGTGTTTTTGTTTTTTACGTTTTTTTCCCCTGTAATTGATTTCTAATCTCATAGCATTGTGGTCAGAAAAGATGCTGTTTTCTTAAATTTACTGCGGCTTGATTTGTGACCCAAAATGTGATCTATCCTGGAGAATGTTCCATGCACACTTGAGAAGAAAGTGTAATCTGCTGTTTTTGGATGGAATGTCATATAAATGTACATTAAATCTATCTGGTCTGTTGTGTCATTTAAAGCTTCTGTTTCCTTATTTATTTTCATTTTGGATGATCTGTCCATTGGTGTAAGTGAGGTGTTAAAGTCCCCCACTGTTATTGTGTTATTGTCAATTTCCTCTTTTAAAACTGTTAGCAGTTGCCTTATGTATTGAGGTGCTCCTATGTTGGGTGCATTTATATTTATAATTGTTATATTTTCTTCTTGGATTGATCGCTTCAGTGTCCTTCCTTGTCTCTTGTAACATTCTTTATTTTAAAGTCTGCTCTATCTGATATGAGTATTACTACTCCAGCTTTCTTTTGATTTCCATTTGCAAGAAGTATCTTTTTCCATCCTCTCACTTTAAGTCTGTATGTGTCCCCAAGTCTGAAGTGGGTCTCTTGTAGAGAGCATCTAAATGGGTCTTGTTTTTGTATCCATTCAGCGAGCCTGTGTCTTTTGGTTGGAGCATTTAATCCATTCAAGTATAAGGTAATTATCGTTATGTATGTTCCTACTACCATTTTCTTAATCGTTATGGGTTTGTTTTTTTAGGTCATTTTCTACTCTTGTGTTTCCCGCTTCGAGAAGTTCCTTTAGCATTTGTTGTAGAGGTGGTTTGGTTATGCTGAATTCTCTTAGCTTTTGCTTGTCTGTAAAGCATCGAATCTGAATGAGATCCTTGCTGGGTAGAGTAATCTAGGTTGTAGGTTCTTCCCTTTCATCACTTTAAATATATCATGCCACTCCCTTCTGGCTTGTAGAGTTTCTGCTGAGAAATCAGCTGTTAACCTTATGGGAGTTCCCTTGTATGTTTTTTGTCATTTTTCCCTTGTTGCCTTCAATAATTTTTCTTTGTCTTTAATTTTTGTCAGTTTGATTACTATGTGTCTCGGCGTGTTTCTCCTTGGGTTTATCCTGTATGGGACTCGCTGCACTTCCTGGACTTGGGTGGCTGTTTCCTTTCCCTTGTTAGGAAAGTTTTCAACTATAATCTCTTCAAATATTTTCTCTGGTCCTTTCTCTCTCTCTCTTCTCCTTCTGGGACCCCTGTAATGCAAATGTTGTTGTGTTTAATGTTGCCCTAGAGGTCTCTTAGGCTGTCTTCATTTCTTTTCATTCTTTTTTCTTTAGTCTGTTCCGCAGCAGTGAATTCCACCTTTCTGTTTTCCAGGTCACTTATCCATTCTTCTGCCTCAGTTATTTTGCTATTGATTCCTTCTAGTGTAGTTTTCATTTCAGTTATTGTATTGTTCATCTCTGTTTGTTTGTTCTTTAGTTCTTCTAGCTCTTTGTTAAACATTTCTTGCATCTTCTCGATCTTTGCCTCCATTCTTTTTCCGAGGTCCTGGATCATCTTCACTATCATTATTCTGAATTCTTTTTCTAGAAGGTTGCCTATTTCCACTTCATTTAGTTGTTTTTCTGGGGTTTTATCTTGTTCCTTCATCTGGTACAGAGCCCTCTGCCTTTTCATCTTGTCTTTCTGTGAGTGTGCTTTTTGTTCCACAGGCTGCAGGATTATAGTTCTTGCTTCTGCTCTCTGCCCTCTGGTGGATGAGGCTATCTAAGAGTCTTGTGTAAGTTTCCTGATGGGAGGGACTGGTGGTGGGTAGTCCTGACTGTTGCTCAGGTGGGCGGAGCTCAGTAAAACTTTAACCTGCTTGAATGTTCATGGGTGGGGCTGGGTTCCCTCCCTGTTGGTTGTTTGGCCTGAAGGCAACCCAACACTGGAGCCTACCTGGGCTCTTTGGCAGGGCTAATGACAGACTCTGGGAGGGCTCATGCAAGGGAGTACTTCCCAGAACTTCTGCTGCCAATGTCCTTGTCTCCTTGGTGAGCCACAGCACCCCTCGCCTCTGCAGGAGACCCTCCAACACTAGCAGGTAGGTCTGGTTCAGTCTCCTATGGGGTCACTGCTCCTTCACCTGGGTCCCCATGCGCACACTACTTTGTGTGTGCCCTCCAAGAGTGTAGTCTCTGTTTCCCCCAGTCCTCTCGAAGTCCTGCAATCAATTCCCACTAGGCTTCAAAGTCTGATTCTCTAGGAATTCCTCCTCCCTTTGCCAGACCCCCAGGTTGGGAAGCCTGACATGGGGCTCAGAACCTTCACTCCAGTGGGTGGACTTCTGTGGTGTAAGTGTTCTCCAGTCTGTGAGTCACCCACCCAGCAGTTATGGGATTTGATTTTGCTGTGATTGCACCCCTCCTACTGTCTCATTGTGGCTTCTCCTTCGTCTTTGGATGTGGGGTATTTTTTTGGTGAGTTCCAGTGTCTTCCTGTCAATTATTGTCCAGCAGCTAGTTGTGATTCTGGTGTTCTCACAAGAGGGAGTGAGAGCACCTCCTTCTACTCTGCCATCTTGGTTCCTCTTCCTAGATTTCTTAATTACAGGAATTCTCCTGAGCATCTAGCCTCCCCTTAGACAAACTAGAGCTGGTGGATGGATGACTACTCTGGTTACAGCTGCACGGGGAAGCTCAGCTGGTTATTTTAGCAATTTTTGTTATTTAGACATGCCATTTCTTCATAAAGTAATATTACACTTTTATAATTTTCATACTGTGAATATATAAATTAAAAAAAATTATCCTGAATTCATTACTTTAGGTGAAATGATCAAAAGAGGCATTAGAGTTTACTATGAATTCTTTTCTTTTTTGAAGTATAGTTCGTGGACAATATTATATAAATTATAGGTGTACAATATAGTAATTGACAATTTGTAAAGGTTCTGTTCCATTTATTGTTATTGTAAAATATTGGCAATATTCCCTGTGTTGTACAGGATGTCTTTGCACTTTTCTTTTAATATGTAATAGTTTGTACCTCTTAATTCCTTACCCCTATATTGCCTCTTCCCCCTTCCCTCTCCCCACTGATAACCACTAGTTTGTTCTCTATATCTGTGAGTCTGCTTCTTTTTTGTTATATTCCCTAGTTTGTTGTAGTTTTTAGGTTCCACATATAACGGATACCATACAATATTTGTTTTCCTCTGACTTATTTCACTTAGCGTAATGCTCTCTAAGTCCATCCGTGTTGCTGCAAGTAAAAAACTTCATTTTTTATGGCTAAGTAGTATTCTGTTGTATATATATTCCACATCTTCTTTAGCTATTCACCTGTTGATGGATACTTAGGTTACTTCCATATCTTGGCAATTGTAAATAATGCTGCTGTGAACATTGAGGTGCATGTATCTTTTCAAATCAGTGTTTTGGGTTTTTTTGGATACGTACCCAAGAGTGGCATTGCTGGGTCATATGGTAGTTCTGTTTTTAGTTTTTTGAGAAACTTTCATACTGTTTTCCACAGTGGCTGTGGAACATTGTACAAAGGTTTCTTTCTTTCCCCCATCCTCACCAACATTTGTTATTTGTGTTCTCTTTGATGATAGCCATTCTAATAGGTGTGAAGTGATACCTCATTGTGGTTTTGATTTGCATTTTCCTGATTATTAAGAATGTTGAGCATCTTTTCATGGGCCAGTTGGCCATCTGCATTTCCTCTATGGAAAAATGTCCATTTCTAAATCAGGTTGTTTATATTTTTGATGTTGAGCTGTATGAGCTATTTACATATTAATTCTTATCAGTGGTAGTTGATTGGGGCCCCATGGGGTCCTGTGATCATTTATCAAAAACCAGATAAACTCATAGGTCATTTCTGATAATCACATTCTTATCAGATAACCTTTATTTCTGACAGTAACTTATCAAGTGGAACCCAAATTACTCTTCCAAAGGGTGTCACATTTAAGGGAGTAGACTATGATTTTCCACTGATACTGAGGATACTGAGTTAACCATGATCTTCAAAGCCAGCCTAACTGGTATAGGAATTGGACATAAATCTTCATCTGCCTTTAGGGTTTGGCTCTACTACTACACAGAAACAGTGCCTTAGTTTGTCACTTATGTAACTTGTTTCTACTGATACTTATTCTTTTGTTTTCAGGTGCATCAGAGAAAAGCCGGCAGCTGTTGACAGTTCTTCGGTGGAAAAGTAAGTTGCATACTTACACAAGCTGCCCTAATGATCATCAAGCCCAAGTTATGTTTTACAAATACAGGTTTAAAGATACACTAAAGAAACCATACAGACACCCCCAACAGTATAAAAATTTGACAGTGAAGTTTAAGGATGTAGGAAAGTCAAATATGACAACACACATGAATAATTTATAAAATAAGCCTTTCAATCCTAGAAAACTAAAATGGGAAGACCTCAGGAATGGTAACGAACATAAAGTGAGAGCTAATAGCAAATGAAACAACCCCAAACATTTTCCCAATGACTAAGCTACATTCTTAAGCTACAGAATGTGATTTAATATAATTAAATTGCATATGTTTTATTTTTTTGTCTTTTTGTTTTATGAGCAGCTGTATCATTCACTACTGGAATTTTAAAGAATGATAATTGTCAAAGAACGTTAAGCCCTTGTATGTTCTTTCATATTCAAGTAGAGAGAAAGCATTTCTAGTGGAGGTTGCAATCCATATTTTTTGCAAACCATATGCTAACCCTGAGAAGCCCTTAATGAATAGTAGCCCTTTCTGTTCCCTGGTTTCTGAATAGACTGAATGGTGATAATAGCTAACATTTTTACAGTTTTTGTAATGTACCAGATGAGAGTCTAAGTTACACTCTTCTTTATTCCTCAGAACTGTGTGAGGTGACTGGAATTTTATTCTCATTTTATAGATTAGGAAAGTGAGGAAGAAAGAAGTGAAATAAGTCAGCCAAGATCATATATCCGGTAAGTAGCGGGGCTCTGATTTGAATCTAAGTTATTAGGCTTCAAAGGTTATTTCTTTTTCTTTCTTCCTTTTTGTTTTGTTTGTAGTGTTGTGATTATTTCTGCCTTTAGACTGCACTTCAGATATCAAATCAATTTATACATGAAGAAAGTGTTCACAGAGCTGAGATTCAAATCCAGGCAGTCTGATTCAGAAGCCAGGCTCTGAACCACTGCTTTGTACCGTGTCTTATTTCTATATCTATATCTATGCTTGTATATACCTATCAGTCTATATTTACATAGCATATATATGGATATATGAGCTTAATTTGCATAGCATGCAAAACACAGTTATTGTATTTCAGAGAAAATATTTATGTACCTTATAACTTACATTTTCCCAAAAACTAGCTCATCAGGCCTAATGGAGACTGATACGTGGAGCTCATCTTATTTGTGGGGCCTGTGTATGGGATTGGTTCCTTTGCTGTGAACTAGAGACAACTTACTGTGGCCATCTGGGACTGAAAACCAAGGGAGGTCCCTTATTCCCCAAGCAGAAACAGAGAACCTTATGAAACACCATAGTCAACGATGCAGCACTTTAGGGAGTCAAGTGAGAGTTTTGCCTCTAAGAGTCTGTGGAACTGAACACAGCATTCTTCTGTCTTATCACCCATGGCAATTGGTCTTTCATGGGTTGGGATTTGTGGTGACAAGAAAGGTGGTATGGACCATGGACAAAGTTATTCAACTTGGCTAAGCTTAAATTTCCCCCTGTATAATTTAGGAATAGGAACTAAACTACTGTTTGTAATAAGTTTCTGGTAAGTAGTAAGTCCCCAGTGAAAACACAAATTACCACAAATTAAAAATTATCATAATCACTATCACCAGTCAAGTGATCTTTCTTGAGAGGAAGGAGAAAGTACAAACTGTAAGTTAGAGTAGAACAGGAGCATAATCTGAAGATGATCTTGAGGAAACATGCCCTGGGGATGTAAAATTAAAGAACAAGAAGCACAGAGAATGGAAGGGAGACCAAGGACGCTGTTCATCCTATACCTACAGTTAAAAGAATCTGGAGACAGATGCTGAGATTTGAAGAACTACTTTCATTTTTAAATTCAGCATTTTGGGAAAGTCTCAGGATTTGAAAAGCTACTTTCATTTTTAAATACAGCATTTTTTGGAAAGGCTCTAGAGTGACATTTCTCTAGAACTATAAAAAAAATTCTTAAGGGGCTTCCCTGGTGGCGCAGTGGTTGAGAGTCCGCCTGCCGATGCAGGGGACACGGGTTCGTGCCCTGGTCCGGGAAGATCGTGCATGCCACGGAGCGGCTGGGCCCGTGAGCCATGGCCGCTGAGCCTGCGTGTCCGGAGCCCGTGCTCCACAGCGGGAGAGGCCACAACAGTGAGAGGCCCGTGTACTGCTAAAAAAAAAAAAAAAAAAAAAAAAAATAGAATACAAGTAATGATATGTAATAGGAAGAAAAATAAAGTAGGCTAAGGATATAAAGTCACTGGAAATTCTGCTTCAGATAATGTGGCAACAAGCTGACATTTGAACATGAACTTGAATTAAGTCTGAGAGCCAGTTATGCAAATATCTGGGGAAGAATATTCCAGATGAAGGACACATCAAGGGCAAAGATCTTGAGATGGATTGATAATTGGCATGTTTGATAAACAGCGAGGTGTCCACTGTATTCTAAGCATGGGAGAGAAACAAGGGATTGATAGAGAAGTAGTCAGGAGCCAAACATATAGAGCTATTTAGGCAAAGATAAAGAGTTTGAATTTTATTCTAAATATGGGGGAATTTGGAGTAGAATAATAAGATGACCTGAGTCAAAATAAAAAAAATAGTCACTCTGTATTCTCTAGAAAGAATAGTCTAAGGGAGGAAGATTTATTCAGGGAGACTAGTTAGGAAGTGATTGTAGTAGTTTACATGAAAGATGAATGATTTTATGCCCTAGAACTTGTGACCTGTTCTTTCAGTACTCCTTCCATGTATTAGTTTTATGCCTGTTTTGAAATCAAACTCTATTCCTTTCTATATTTTTCAGATAATCATACAGTTTTTTCACTTAGATGTAAGAGGGCCAATTGAAACACTGGGTCAGGAAAACATATATAACCTAAATGTGATTTGACACCTGCAATAAGTCTCTTGATGGTTTCTCTTATTACTTGCCAAAACATTCCCCAATTACTACTTTGCATTTTCTTCATAAGACTCAGCATCATCTTCTGTCATCTCTGGACCAGCTGTTCTGATTGTGAAACTTCAGATAGTTTCTCTAATCACCAACCTCCCATGACTGTGTTTTAAGTTCTGAAAACAACCTGGGATAAATTTAGAAATCAAGAACAAAGCACATATGAGATTCAAGATTTAACAGCTTGTGCCTCTTAATGGCATCTGTCATCATGTATTTGAAAAACTATTTATCACCACAATTGCCTACTGTACTGTTTTGAAATGGTGGCCTTTTTATCTTCTTCACCCAAATATTTCATGTAAGCAAAATCACTAGGATGAGAATAGGAATATCATATTTGATAAATAACCAATTTCTGTGTGCATTGGACAAACTTAAAGGTTTCTGCATCAGATAGATAAAAGTAAACATGAGATTTCCTCGAAGATTTTAAAATATTTATATCCAACATTACCAGGTCACATATCAAGTTAGACTTTTTTCAGCTTCACACAAGCATGGACAACGTGTGATATAGCAGAACAGAGTGGCTCATAAGAGTAAGAAGGCTCATATTAATGGTTTATTCTATGCCGTTGGGCATGAGCATCAACCATATGGGCTACAATTATCTCATTTGAGAAATTAGAAATTTCAATTAAGCATATTTAAGTTCCCTTTGCGATATGAATATGTATACCTTTCTGAGGAATAAGATAAATCTTCCAGGTTTAGTTCCCCAACAAGATGATAGCATGAATCACTAAGAAAAAGGATACATTAGATCTTTAGCTCTACTGGTTCAGTGCAATCCATTATCAAGACAGATTTTTACTCCTGAAGTGCTTATTAAATTAGTAACACACAAAACAAAGTAATTTAGCTTGTAATTTTTAGTAGTTGCACAATGGGATTCTGTTCTATACTTTTAGAAAAATCATTATTTTTACACATTTTAAGAACGTAAGTCTGGTAAGATTCTCTTTACAATAAATTCTCTTTACAATAAATGGTATCTTTTTCTCTCGCACCTGCATTAATAATACAAGTTTCCTCTCCTCTTTATTTTCAGCATCTCCCCAGTGTTCTTCTCTGAGAGTGTCAAAGTTAGTTTGCTAGCAGTAGATTATAAAGCAAACTAATCTCATCAGCACGAGGATGTTATTGGGCTCAAAATCTTGCCTGTCTGTGGACACATTTTTTGTCAGGGTCCTGCCATCTCTCTCTCCACAAATTTTCTTCTGCAGGCTCTTTGCTGAAATGAACAAGGCTACTCTGTGAAATGTAACATGCTGTTACATACTATTCTTTCCTGTTATATTTGCTTTACAGAAACTCTACAGGCCACATCAATTTAAACTATGAATAAACTCCATATTATCATGGAATGATAATTCAGGACATTTTTATTTTGTAGACAATTTCCCATCTATAGAAAATTAATATTTAATTTCACTGGGAAATGTTTAGTATAAGTATGTGTCAATTTGCCATTGTGGTGTTTTCTGTCAATTTCCTGTCCCCTGTGTTCTGAGTGATAGCGATTGATGCATCAGTAGGACAAACCAAGGTACTCTGTTCAGCCCTTCAGGCAGCTAAACTGGAATCTTCCTGCAGTGAGATAACAGCCAGTACAGGCATGAGCACTAGCAGAGAACTGAGTTAGTTCTACAGTTTTAGAAATAGTGAACTCAGTTTTTTTTTTTCAAGGAAAAGACAAATCATCTGTTAGTCATAGTCATAAACACGTGCAGGTCAAAATTAACTTTCTAAAGCTTCACCCTACACACCCCCCCGACACACACACACACACGCACACGCACACAGACACACACAAAGCAGAGGACCAATTGAGGCAGCGTGAATGATACATGTGTTACTATCAATTTCCAGTAACAAGATGTATCAGTAAGTTATCCAGATAGTGACCTCCCTTCACTTTCTTTTATCTGGTTAAATATAGCATTGGATGCTTTGTTAAAAAGGTTTTGTTTGGTTTTTTTCCTTCATCAGGGAGACTTTCTTCTACTCTTCCTCACATTTGGACACTGTCATGTTCTTAGACAAGAATATGACAAATACCCTTATTCAATTAGTTAACAAATCGCAGAGGTATATGTGTGATAACATAGAGGGGATATCACCTCTATCAATTTCGTTGATTCAGAGTTGCTAGGTTTTATGGTGATTCCTATGTTAACTTCAGATTTCAGCTGTCAATTTTATTTTACCTCGCTTCCATGTACACATTATTTCCAGCTGTTACAGCAGAGTGCCAATTATTTTGTACTATAGCTTGTTAGAATTTAGTAAACCTTAAGTATAGGTGAAACTACACAAGGAGAAATGAGGATTTATGTGGCTTATGAGTATGTTTTAAGAAAAGCATACTAGACAGTTATAAAAGTAAGTTTATTTGCCTACATATCTTATTTGAAGTGATGAGAATTGCCATACAGTTTACAGAAACCACTGAAATTATTTCATTCAGTCCTGTGACTCTTGAAACAATTTGATATAGTGATAAAATGCATGCACTATTTGCTATCCCTTCTCAGAGTGTTTGTTTTTAATTGACTGTTTTTTAAATTGGAAATTGTTTGATGTGTATTTATCTTCTATTGATACTTGATGTGAACATTGTGATATTTCTTGTGCATAAAATGAGATGTTAGTTTAGGGATACATTTTTGAAATATTCTTTACCCTCAAGTATGTCACTGGTGTTTTATACCCCTTGGTATACCTGTTTAACGGCTCCCCTTTTCCTCTTTTTATTATACTCTCAGGTGGCATAGCTCTCTGAAGTTTCCCATGATTTATATTCTCCCCAACAGTTATTGCTATGGCTGCTGCTATATATAGACCCCCTCATTCCTTAACCATGGTGCCAAACTGAAGATTTATATTGGATTTAAGCACAATACTAAATGCACCTTTATGTATATCTTCATGTGACCATAACTTTAGAACCAAACAGCAATATCTGTGTTCTTACAAATATAAAGATGATTTTTGGATAAGTAAAAACATATTTAATATAAGGATTATTTTTGAAAAGCCAGAAGACAATGGATTTGAATATTAGATTGGATGCAAATTAGGTCCCAGGGTCCAATCTGGGTAATATTTAGTTTCCAAATGTAGAAATTCAAACTCAATTCCAAAATGATCTTTCATTACATCATTATATCAGTTAGACTCAAAGTGAATTAGCAGACATTTAAAAACCTTATTATAAGAGTAGCTTTTTAACTTTGCTATAGACTTTTAATGAATCAACTTATTTTTTTACATCTTGATTTATAACTAGAATCTTTAGAAATACAATATTCTAAGAAATGATTGAGTACCCATTACCACCCATGGCCTAGCAGTTTAGGATGATCATCATTAGATAAATTAGGTTCCCAATTGCCATAAACTAGAGATAAATTGGAACTCAGAAACCATTTTACTTTTAACGTAATTTGATCTCAAATGGGTAATATTAATGAGAGTATCAAAAGGATTCTTAAGAAGATTCCAATTAATTTACCATGTGAGCTGAAGGGGAATGAACTGCACTAACATGAAGCAAAAAAAAAAAAAAAGAATTAATATAGCAAAAATTGTCATACTGCAAGCAATTACACTTATATTTTCAACAGAAAAATATTAGAAAACCTCAAGTGACTTGTTAGGGGGCATGACTATGGAACACATTTTTAATAATCAGAAATATAAGCCAAATTGCTTTTTAAAATTATTTATTTGAAATAAATGTGTTGTCAGATAAAACTGGTTAAAAAAAAAAACTATCCCTGAAATGATTAGTTTTTAGAAATTATTCCTTGACACTTTAAGACCTGTCCTATACCTCAGAAACAAACACATTTAAAATTTAGCTATTTTATTTGGTAATTATCTCCATAGGTCAAAAGAATATCAATGTAGTGTTATATCTTGCTTAATCAATTTAATCTTACCTGACAACTTCTATTATAAGATTTAATCATTTTGACTCAATTTTACCCTCTATTTTCCTCTCAATATAATTATGCCTCAATTTTTGCTTAAAAACATTGTGCTTCCATGATGACTTTTTAAATATTGTTCACTGCTGAGCCAAGAAAATACATCTGATTACATTTACTTCCTCTACTTCTTTTTTTTTTTTTTTTTTTACTGGAGTTAAAAATTGCCCCCTTTTGACTTGGTTTACTTTCAGCCTATGACTGTCACCCCAGAAAAGCTCTGTGAAATGCCTCATTTTTTCATATGATCATAGCCTTTATCTCATTTTCAAGCATATTTTATTTTTCTGAATACCTGCCTAGCGGAGACATTTGACCTCCTGCTAAAATATGTACTCTAGGCCTACTATACAGCTCTCATATGGATACTTCCTTTTTGCCATGATCCTGGGATTTTTTTCACCTTTCTGCTGTGTTAGATCTCCTGTTGCCTGGATCACGTTCTCTTCTCTCTTGGTTTATTTCCTTGTTTTGACAGAAATCATCCTTAGATAGCTTCCTGAAAAGGGTACAGGAGAGTCAAATTTTCTATACTTTGAAAGTCTAAAAGTACTTTTATTCTTCTCTGATATTTATTAGGTAATCTGAAGGGATGGAGCGTTTGAAGTTGTAAATAGATTTTTCCTCAGAATTTTGAAAACATTATTCAAAATTCTTCTTGTTTCTACTGCTGCATTTGAGAATCTGTCATTCTGATTCACCATCCTTTGTACTGGACCTGCCTATTCTTTCAAGTATTTTAGTGTTTGTCTCCTATTCACCCCATTAATGAGGGAGGGTCTCACACTCTATGGCTACAGGGATGTCTGAACATATGACCCTGACACTGAGCAGAGGATATTAACAGGGTTTTATTAGTCACGTGTACTTACTGTCCAGGGGAGGAGGATACTTCAGGGAGGTGCACTTGGGTAAAGGGCAGGGGGCCAGGGGAGGCAGGCTTTGTAATACCAAGGGGTTGGGCTGCACTTCACACCTGTGGGAGGATGTGATTGACTTGTCTAAATACCCTGGGCTGACACGGAACTGATCCCCAGGGATAGGTAGGAACTCTGCCCGATCTCTTTGATAAGGAGCGTTGTTTGGCTAGGGAACCTTCTCTGCAGGAGCAGAGTGGGGTGGGGAGCAGGCCATTGACACAGTCCAGATTTTACCGAATATTAAGGCAGTGAATAACATTAAATTGGGGACTTACACCCCATTTAGGAATTTCCTCTTACTTTCTATGTTCTAAAATTTCATGGTAGAATGTTTTAATAAGAGAGTCATTTTCATTCCCTGTACCAAGCATTTTTTGGACCCTATCTCTCTGAAAAACCATGTACCTATTTCTGAGATTTTTATTTTAATGATTGGTTTCAGAAGTTCGTTTCCTTTAGTTTCACTTTTCTCCTTTTGTTGAAGTTCTCATAGCCAGATTTTTGATTACTTCAATCTCTCTACTAATTTTCTAATCTGTTTCCTCCTATTGAACATCATCTTGTCTTCTTTTTATTTTCCTGAGAGATAAGACTTGACTTTTCTTCCAAATATTTTTCTATTTTTATAGCTATTATATTTACATTTCCAAGACCCCTTTCTTTTTCTCTAAATGATATTTTAGTATTGTTTAATACTTCTCCAGTATCTCTGAAGGCATTATTAATATATATTTTTTCTTTCATCATTGTCACCATTTCCTTTTTTCCATTTGCTTGCTTTGTCTAAATCATTCATCCTTAAATGTTGGCAGCTCATTTATATTTACAAATGAGGTACTAAAAATTTATTGGAAGCTCTGTGTGCATTGAATTTACTGTAAAGCAGTCAGCTGTCCTGCCTGGGTGCAATAAATCTGGCTGCAGTTTTTCTGGATCTACTTAGGCAAAAGGTCAGGTAGTCCAAGATGAACTTAATGCACAAAATACATTCCACACTGTGCACCTACATTGGGTATAAATCCTGGAGAAAAGTATAGACTTTCCCCACCCCTACTTTTAGTCAACTTCCCACCAGGCTCTCAGGTTTTGCACCTGTACCCACACTCAAACAGTATCGAGTATGTCAGATCCTGAAGCTTTCCAAAGGTTATGCTGGCTTTTCCATTAGCCTTCCCATTCCTTCACTCCCACTCCAACTTGAAGGCAGTTACGTATGACTTCTTCCTCTCTGCTCAGTTTTTCATCATTTATTCTTCTGCCTCATATATGCAAATACTGTGGGACAGGTTTGCAGATTTATCCTACTCCCATTGAAAATGGATTCTGGGGTGTATAGTCTTGAATTTTTCTCCTTTTTTGATTTTCTTATTATTAAGGGAAATATTCTTAAGGTTAAGATCAAGGGTACTAAATCTCAAAGATACCTTTTTTGAGACATTCACAGAAAGATAGACAAAATGAAAAGGCAGAAGGCTATGTACCAGATGAAGGAACAAGATAAAATCCCAGAAAAACAACTAAATGAAGTGGAGATAGGCAACCTTCCAGAAAAATAATTCAGAATAATGATAGTGAAGATGATCCAGGACCTCAGAAAAAGAATGGAGGCAAAGATCAAGAAGATGCAAGAAATGTTTAACAAAGACCAGGAAGAATTAAAGAACAAACACCTGGAAAAATTAAAGAACAAAGAAACAGAGATGAACAATACAATAACTGAAGTGAAAACTACACTAGAAGGAATCAATAGCAGAATAACTGAGGCAGAAGAACTGATAAGTGACCCGGAAAACAGAAAGGTGGAATTCACTGCTTCGGAACAGACTAAAGAAAGAATGAAAAGAAGTGAGGACAATCTCAAGAGACCTCAGGGACAACATTAAACGCAACAACATTCGCATTATAGGGGTCCCAGAAGGAGGAGAGAGAGAGAAAGGACCCGAGAAAATATTTGAAGAGATTATAGTCGAAAGCTTTCCTAACAAGGGAAAGGAAATAGCCACCCAAGTCCAGGAAGCCCAGAGAGTTCCAGGCAGGATAAACCCAAGGAGAAACACACCGAGACACATAGTAATCAAACTGACAAAAATTAAAGACAAAGAAAAATTATTGAAGGCAACAAGGGAAAAATGACAAAAAACATACACGGTAACTCCCATAAGGTTAACAGCTGATTTCTCAGCAGAAACTCTACAAGCCAGAAGGGAGTGGCATGATATATTTAAAGTGATGAAAGGGAAGAACCTACAACCTAGATTACTCTACCCAGCAAGGATCTCATTCAGATTCGATGCTTTACAGACAAGCAAAAGCTAAGAGAATTCAGCATAACCAAACCAGCTCTACAACAAATGCTAAAAGAACATCTCTAAGTGGGAAACACAAGAGAAGAAAAGGACCTACAAAAATAAACCCATAACTATGAAGAAAATGGTAATAGGAACATACATATCGATAACTACCTTAAACTTGAATGGATTAAATGCTCCAACCAAAAGACACAGGCTCGCTCAATGGATACAAATACAATACCCATATATATGCTGTCTACAAGAGACCCACTTCAGACCCAGGGACACATACAGGCTTAAAGTGAGGGGATGGAAAAAGATATTTCTTGCAAATGGAAATCAAAAGAAAGCTGGAGTAGCCATACTCATATCAGATAAAGTAGACTTTAAAATAAAGAACATTACAAGAAACAAGGAAGGACACTACATAATGATCAAGCAATCAATCCAACAAGATATAACGATTATAAGTATATATGTACCCAACATAGGAGCACCTCAATACATAAGGCAACTGCTAACAGCTATAAAAGAGGAAATTGACAGTAACACAATAATAGTGGGGGACTTTAACACCTCACACCAATGGACAGATCCTCCAGACAGAAAATTAACAAGGAAACACAAGCTTTAAATGACATCATAGACAAAGTATATTTAATTGATACTTATAGGACATTCCATCTAAAAACAGCAGATTACACTTTTTCTCAAGTGTGCATGGAACATTCTCCAGGATAGATCACATTTTGGGTCACAAATCAAGCCACGGTAAAGTTAAGAAAACTGAAATCATATCAAGCATCTTTTCTGACCACAATTCTATTAGATTAGAAATCAATTACAGAGGAAAAAAATGTAAAAAACACAAACACATGGAGTCTAAACAATACATTACTAAATAACCAAGAGATCACTGAAGAAATTAAAGGGGAAATCAAAAAATACTTAGAGACAAATTACAATGAAAACGTGATGATCGAAAACCTATGGGATGCAGCAAAAGCAGTTCTAAGAGGGAAGTTTATAGCAATACCAGCCTACCTCAAGAAACAAGAAAAATCTCAAACAATCTAACCTTACACCTAAAGAAACTAGAGAAAGAAGAACAAACAAAACCCAAAGTTACTAGAAGGAAAGAAATCATAAAGATCAGAGCAGAAATAAAAGAAATAGAAACAAAACAATACAAAGATCAATAAAACTAAAGCTGGTTCTTTGAGAAGATAAACAAAATTGATAAACCTTTAGCCAGACTCATCAAGAAAAGGAGGGAGAGGACTCAAATCAATAAAATTAGAAATGAAAAAGAAGTTACAACAGACACTGTAGAAATACAAAGCATCCTAAGAGACTACTACAAGCAACTCTATGCCAATAAAATGGACAACTTGGAAGAAACGGACAAATTCTTAGAAAGGTATAACCTTCCAAGACTGAACCAGGAAGAAATAGAAAACATAAAGAGATGAATCACAAGTAATGAAATTTAAACTATAATTAAAAATCTTCCAACACACAAAAGTCCAGGACCAGATAGCTTCACAGGTGAATTCTATCAAACATTTAGAGAAGAGCCAACACCCGTCCTTCTCAAACTCTTCCAAAAAAATGAAGAGGAACACTCCCAAACTCATTCTATGAGGCCACTATCACCCTGATACCAAAACCAGACAAAGATACTACAAAAAAAGGAAAATTACGGACCAATATCAGTGATGACTCTAGATGCAAAAGTCCTCAACAAAATACTAGCAAACAGAATCCAACAAAACATTAAAAGGATCATACACCATAATCAAGTGGGATTCATCTCAGGGATGTAAGGATTCTTCAATGTATACAAATCAATCAATGTGATACACCATATTAACAAATTGAAGAATAAAAACCATATGACCTTCTCAATAGGTGCAGAAAAAACTTTTGACAAAATTCAACACCCATTTATGATAAAAACTCTCCAGAAAGTGGGCATAGAGGGAACCTAACTCAACATAATAAAGGCCATATACGACAAACCCACAGCCAACATCATTCTCAATGGTGAAAAACTGAAAGCATTTCCTCTAAGATCAGGAACAAGAGAAGGTTGTCCACTCTCACCAGTATTATTCAACATAGTTTTGCAAGTCCTAGCCACGACAATCACAGAAGACAAAGAAATGAAAGGAATACAAATTGGAACAGAAGAGGTAAAACTCATTGTTTGCAGATGACATGATACTATACATAGAGAATCCTAAAGATGCCATCAGAAAACTACTAGAGCTAATCAATGAATTTGGTAAAGTTGCAGGATACAAAGTTAATGCACAGAAATCTCTTGCATTCCTGTACACTAACAATGAAAGATCAAAAAGAGAAATTAAGGAAACAATCCCATTCACCATTGCAACATAAAGAATAAAATACCTAGGGAGGTTAAAAGACCTGTACTCAGAAAACTATAAGACACTGATGAAAGAAATCAAAGATGATACCAACAGATGGAGTGATATACCATGTTCTTGGATTGGAAGAATCAATATTGTGAAAATGACTATACTACCCAAAGCAATCTACAGATTCAATGCAATCCCTATCAAATTACCATTGGCATTTTTTACAGAACTAGAATAAAAAATCTTAAAATCTGTATAGACACAAAAGACCCTGAATAGCCAAAGAAGTCTTGAGGGAAAAAAGTGGAGCTGGAGGAATCAGACTTCCTGACTTCAGACTATACTACAAAGCTACAGTAATCAGACAATATGGTACTGGCACAAAAAAAGAAATATAGATAAATGGAACAGTATAGAAAGCCCAGAGACAAACCCACACACCTGTGGTCAACTAATCTATGACAAAGCAGGCAAGGATATACAATAGAGAAAAGACAGTCTCTTCAATAAGTGGTGCTGGGAAAACTGGACAGCTACATGTAAAAGAATGAAATGAAAGAATGAAATTACTAACACCATACACAAAAATAAACTCAGAATGGATTAGAGACTTAAATGTAAGACCAGACACTATAAAACTCTTAGAGGAAAACATAGGCAGAACACTCTTTGTCATAAATCACAGCAAGATCTTTGTTGATCCACCTCCTAGAGTAATGGAAATAAAAACAAACAAATGGGACCTAATGAAACTTAAAAGCTTTTGCAAAGCAAAGGAAACTACAAACAAGATGAAAAGACAACCCTCAGAATGGGAGAAAATATATGCAAACAAATCAACAGATAAAGGATTAATCTCCAAAATATATAAACAGCTCATGCAGCTCAATATTAAAAAAACAACCCAAGCCAAAAATGGACAGAAGACCTAAATAGGCGTTTCTCCAAAGAAGGCATACAGATGGCCAAGAAGCACTTTAAAAGCTGATCAACATCACTAATTATTAGAGAAATGAAAATCAAAACTACAATGAGGTATCACTTCACACCAGTTAGAGTGGGCATCATCAGAAAATCTACAAACAACAAATGCTGGAGAGGGTGTGGAGAAAAGGGAACCCTCTTGCACTGTTGGTGGGAATGTAAATTGATACAGCCACCATGGATAACAGTATGGAGGTTCCTTAAAAAACTAAAAATAGAACTACCGTATGACCCAGCAATCCCACTAATGGGCATATACCCAGAGAAAACCATAATTCAAAAAGACACATGCACCCCAATGTTTATTGAAGCATTATTTACAATAGCCAGATCATGGAAGCAACCTAAATGCCCATCAACAGACGAATGAATAAAGAAGAAGAAGTGGTACGTATATACAATGGAATATTACTCAGCCATAAAAAAGGAATGAAATTGGGTCATTTGTAGAGACGTGGATGGATCTAGAGACTGTCATACACAGTGAAGTAAGTCAGAAAAAGAAAAACAAATATCATATACTAACGCGTGTATGTGGAACCTAGAAAAATGGTAGAGATGAACAAGTTTACAGGGCAGAAATGGAGACGCAAATGTAGAGAACAGAAGTATGGACACCAAGGGGGGAAAGTGGTGGGGAGGGCGTGGTGGTGGTGGTATGAATTGCAAGATTGGGATTTCCATATATACACTAATAGGCATACAATAGATAACTAATAAGAACCTGCTGTATAAAAAAAATAAAATTCAAAACAAAATCTTTTTTGAATCCTGATGTCATCCCTTCCTCTAAACTTTCTGGGCAACACTCTCCCTATATTTAAACAAAAAAAAAGGAAAAATTATAATATAGACATCATACACGTGTTCTGGGGATTAAATCTGAAAACCATTAAAAATAACTGGCAGAGTGGTTAGCATATAGTAGAAGCTAAATGTCATATTATTGTTTCCATTTTCAGCAGCAGCAACATCGTCTGAATCTTTTTCATATCAGTCCAAATAACTTTCTGCAGTCTCACTTCTCTATTTACCTTGCTTACCATTTTTCATTTAAATGTAGGCTTTCTAAATGTGAACATCTTTGAATTTCTCTTTATAGTTTCTAAACTTTGATACTTCCATTGTTTTAATCATCTCTATATTGTTGAGTATTGACAGAACCTCACCTCTAGATATTACCTGTTTCTAGAAATCCTGTCCTATGATTATGACTTTATTCTACCTAACTTCACCTCAGTCTTCCATTTGCTGTTGAAATTTAACATGTCCCCAAACACCAATGCCCCCACTATTTTTAAACTCTTTGCCTTTAACACTTGTAGGTTGATGACTTGTTCTCCATTCTTTAAAGTTCTCACGATTAAAACCTTAGAATCAACTTCGATTTTCTTAAAACTCATTGTTTTCATTACCAGTGCCCTGTCCTATTTCATGCCTTAATTTCTACTTGATTAGAAAATTAGTCTTCACACTAGTTTAGTCATCTCTATACATACAATTCTTTCAGTCATTCAGAAAGCATTTTTTGCTGTGTCCAACAGTGTACCAGCCTCTGTAAATGAGTGCATTGGTGGTGCCGTGTGAGGTGTATGGATAAAGTGATAAACTCAATTTTAGGAGTCAGTACTCTGTAATCTACATAAAAGCCTTTGAAAAATAGAGTTGGAAAAGTGTCATTTTTCCTGTGTGCTCAGCTCTTAACAGTGCAATATTAGAAACCCACAGTCTGCCAGAGCAACCTCCACTTGCCCTAGCCACGGGACAGGCCACACAGTATCTAGGACTGATGGCTCAATCAGGAATTGGATGCTGTGCTTTTGCCACGGTGGGAGACTACCTACATTAGCTATGCATTTATGGAGCTCACACTTATACTGTGGCATATAGTCAACATGGAAGTAGACCAGTTCTGCTGATTTGAAATTTAGATTTTTTCAGTTTTGTACTGGGGACAGGTTTTTGTTGCTTTACATTGCTTCCTTGTTTACAGTATGATGCAAATGATTTTCTAACTTAGTGTTAGGAGAAATTATTTTCCATCTTTAACCTCTTAGCTGTCTAAGAGTTAAATATTACTGAATTTCAGACGTTCAGATTGATCGTCACAAATCCCTTAAAACAATTTCCTAAAAGAAACAAAAAATCCTGCCTTCTTTGTTGTGGGGAGAGAGGAGGGAAGGAAACGGGAACAAGTTGTATTTGTGTTAGCATATGGGTGATGTAAACTTCAAATTGGGAGGTGTTCTGACCCCCGCTCCCGTGTAAGCAATTCAATCAGTGTAACTTACAAAATGCATAAACATCTGACAGTTTGAATTTATAGTGTTGATGGAAGAAATCATTTTTAATGTGTACTGTAAAACTTGAAATACTCAGGAACTGAGTGAATCTGTTTGTTGCTACTTACAATCCCGACCTGTAAATCCCAGTAGTTTTGTTTTAACATGGTCTTTTTCAACTTTGTTTCCTGTTTAACTACAGATGACTTCTGTTGTAGACTCACAAGTTTAATTGTTATACTACAGCAGTATTACATGTCAACAGTGTGGTCATGACCTTTATTTATATAAAAACCAAATATTTGGTCAGTTTACTGTGTCTTAATTTAATCTTTGTACACCTTCCATTTTTAAGTGCTTAAATGAGTACTATTTGCAATAAAAATGTAGTGATATAATTAACCAACCATTAAAAATTTACTTCCACAGATAAATAAACAAATGAGTTGGAAAAGTGTCAAGTCATTCTGTAGACAATTACTAAATTAAACTTTCTTATTCATACACATACTTATTCAAAAAGTTTCAGTTTCTTCATTTCCTATCAAGTAAAATCTAGCATATTCAGCTTGATATTCAGCCTGTTGACAATATGAGCCAATCATACTTTCAGCCTTCATATCCCAGTACCTATTTAGGTGGTTAAACTATTTTCTAATGTATCTGGATTGCTCATAGTTTCTTCAAACACTAGCCCCCCCCTCTTTTTTTGGTTATAGTCTCTTTTTTATTTCCTCATTTCGAGTATCTACCCTCAGTTTTTTCCTCTGACATTTCTGCTTGTGAAGCCCTATTTATATCCTCATTGAAGCATTTTCTGATATTTTTCCCGTATTATCCTTTTTTCCACAAACTTCCCTCATTGCATAATTTAATGTCTTTTGTAGTATTTATGATATTCAGCTTTTTATTATGTCTGTACTGGATTATAAACTACTTGAGGATTCCCTTTTGCTTATTAATGTGTCTTTCATAACAAACTGTGCTGTATTTAATAGGTGTTCAAATATTTGTTGACTTACATTTGATTTTTAATGCCAAGTTGATAATATAATCTTTTTCCCCCAAAACAAAAACTTTTCTGAAAGTTTTATTTTTCATAAATATTGTGTCTTCAGCAATTATGCTGAGTTTAACATCTAATTTTTTCCAAAGTAAGAGTGTTTTAAAATAACAATCAAGCCTCCAGTGCAAGTATCATTACTGAGTTTCTTCAGAGGTAGGAATTATGATAAGATGTTTGCTGTATAAATTTCAACTTAAGCTGAACTGCCAGGAAGCAGAAAAAAAACACAAATTGTCTTCAAAGCTAAGAAGAGCCTCACCTTTTTTTTTTTTTTTTTTTTGCGGTACGCAGGCCTCTCACTGCTGTGGCCTCTCCCATTGCGGAGTACAGGCTCCAGACGCGTGGGCTCAGCGGCCATGGCTCACAGGCCCAGGCGCTCCGCGGCACGTGGGATCTTCCCGGACTGGGGCATGAACCCGTGTCCCCTGCATCAGCAGGCGGACTCTCAACCACTGCACCACCAGGGAAGCCCAGAAGGTATGTTTAAAAATATCATAATCTATTAAACTTGAAGCTATTCACAGAATATTCCCATTTATGTATAATTCTTCTCAAGTTCCTATACTGCATTAATTTAACAAGATGCAAAATGTAATTCTTAATTGACCTTCTTAATAGTTATATTTATTATTTCTATATTTTATTACTTACTAAATGTATTATTTGCTTTTGATGTATGCCTTTGCCTATTTCTAACAGATGTTGTATTGTAAGTCGTGAGTACACATATGTCACTTAGAGGGTTTCTTGTGGAAAAAATATCTGAGTACATATAGGATGGCTTTAGTGAGAACTCAAGATCCTACAGAAGAAAGGAATGGATCCGTAATATTTTCTTCCAGTCAGCACCTCTCCTGAGAGTAGATTTTTGCCATTACATTTCCAACTTAATAGCTATTTTAGTCATAAGAATGGACGAATATTGTGTCTTTTTCAGTCTCCATTACAATTTTTGTGATGAGACTATGGTATGGAAACGTTAATGTTTTATATATTTCTGACAGTAGTAATGTACAATTCTATTTTGACTTTTCCAGTATGATACAGATCGATTAGCTGGGCACTTTATTTCTTCCTTTGTCTACTGCTGTAATAGTCTATTAAGAAAAAGGGCAAAATGATCGATCAATCAAACTTTCTAATGTATTAGATAATAGTCCTCAACTTTGCCTAGTTAAGATAGACGTATGTTCATTGTTTAAATATACCCATAAATATATTCATGTCAGCATAGTGTTCTATTATTTTGAATATAGATTATAAATTTTTCCTTCTGAATTTTAGTTTTATTTAATATCTAACCTCATGCTCTCGACTGCCGGTTATGGATATTGGGGGGAAAAAAAGGAAGTAGCTTTTAGCTTCTAGTTTCTAGAAACTTGGGGTGCCTTTTTGGACAAAATGATTGTTCTAGGTATGTTGGACAAAGTAGTGGGGTCCCTAGGTATTATTTCAAAATAATAAAAGATCTTGAGGTTTCTGCACATATTGCAATACAAGCAACATGACTGAACTGAATATTTGAATACATAGTTTCAAATTATTTACCTATGATAATGCAGACAGAGGAAAGAACAATTCAAGTCTCTCCCTTTCAAAGGATCAATGTATTACTATATAGCTTAAACTGACTGGTTCTTATTTGTTCCATACAAAGGTACCTCTGTTCTGAAAACCAAACATTTCACTCCGAAAACTCTGCATGCAGTATTAAAAGCACTGCATTACAAGTGGGAGAGAGGTCTAATAAGTAGTGTCCTGCTGGCTCTGGCTCATTCTTAAGGAAATCAATTAATAGCAATACAGTGATTAACAGCACTGTAGGCTGAGTTCCCAGAGTCAATAATTTCCATTTTCACCACTGCAGGGATATCATAAAAGAAATACAATCTGTTATCCTGAAGTTAAAAGTAGTGTTTTTGCCACCTATTTGGCAGCCTTCAAAGCATTGCAAATTATTGAGGGTCACTGCTTATATAGTCCAGGTGACTATTAAACAATATTGACTCCCAGTTCGAGAATATTATTTGAATATTTGCAATAAAAAGTGTAGTGTGCATCTCTTTCCAAAGTGAAATAAAAATGTAATACAGTTTCACTATTTGGGGAGGACACAGCATGGTTTGAGATGCTGTAAACAAAAAGAACTGGAATTGCTTATCTTGTCCCCTGGTAACCTTTGACATCCACTCAATTTTTCCAACGCATTTTTCCAGTGTAAAATACAAGGTAGATTACACTGTTTCATTAAAGAAAGGAGAAGGAGAAAGAAGAAAAGGAGTTACAAGCTGACACTTATTTGTATTCATGTGGAAATAAATGGTACAATTAAACACTTAAAACTCATACTTGTAACCCTGGAGTGATCCCTTCCTGAGTTTGATAACTGTCTCCTACACCATCTATATCCAATGGATAGTCAAGGCTATGCTTCCCCTCCTTACTGTCTCTACTACCACTGTCTCCTTTTACATTCAGCCCATATTTGTCCAGTTCTCAGTTTGTGACAGGCACTCTGTCTTGAATTTTTGCACTTATTTATGTTGCTCATGCCTCTAGGTTAGCCTCATCCATGACCTTCACTACCCTGCTGTTAGATCATTTTAGTGTCTCTAGATACAAGATATAAAGGGATTCACATATCTTTTACAGTTTGGACCCATAAACATTAATATAATCACATATTCCTTAAAGAATTGGCGACTAACCCCCTCTCCAATAGAATCTCTTTTCTCTCACCTGGAAAATATTTAAAATTACCTAACAATACTCAGAAATAATGTTTTAGACTAAACTACATTGTTTGCATAAACTAATCTTTATTCCTGGACTTCTTTAACTTGCAATTGCTTAATTTCATTCTACTCAATCTCTTTAAGCTACCAATCTAGATTATATAGCCCTATTATGTGCCCCCATAACAACTTGTGCTTTTTTTTTATCTTAGCACTTATCACTTTGCATTTGTTTTCTCTCAAGTAAACCTTTTAGTTGGAGATCATTGTAGGTTCATAGGCAGCGGTAAGAAATAATACAGAGAGACCTGTGTGCCCTTTATCCAGTTTCCCCCCATGGTAATGTCTTGCAAAGCATAATATTACAACCAGGTTACTAACATTGATGTAATCTACTGATATTACTCAGATCTACTCAGATTTATTGGACTGTGTGTGTGTGTGTGTATGTGTGTGTGTGTGTGTGTATTTGGTCCTATGCAATTTTAGCACAAGTGTAGGTTTGTGTATCACCCCCACAGTCAAAATACAGAACAGTTCCAACACCACAGGGATTCCTCAGGTTTACCTTAATGTGCTTAATTTCCCCTCTGTGTTTTAACCTGTCCTAACTGCAAGATAAACTCCATGAGATTGGGCCTATTGCTGTTTAATAAAATAAATATTGGATATTTTCTGGTTGGATGCTTGTGTGTGTGTGTGAATGGATGGATAGATAAACATACATATACAAACACAAACATACATATATAGTTCTTTGAATTTTTTTTGTTAAATTGACGTTGATGAAAGTTCTTGTCAGTATCTTTGATTCACACATCCAAATGCTTTATTTCTTTTAATATGATAATTGCTATATAATGCTGTAGCAAAGCACATTGTTGGGAAGAGTGTGTGTGTGTGTGTGTGTGTGTGTGGTGTGACGCTAGAAGTTTGACCCTAAAAAGCTTAGTACAAATTGTGGCACAGAGAATATAGTGTTTTTGGAAGCTTGGATAAATCAGGAAATGTGTGATTTAGCACTTCGCATGATTACCATGATTCACACATATTTGAATTCATGCTGATGCTCTGCACTAAATTCAGTTAGGTGCCAAGATTTGGAATTTGGGTGCATCCACAATATTTTCCCCTTTTCTGTCTATCTGCTTATTGTGATTGGTGATTACCAGCAGCTGCTGTGCACATTTGCTGATAATAAGAAATGTTTAGAGTTCTGTATCCAGTTTCTCTTGCTTCAAACCTTCCGTGATAATCAGCTTATCTACATTTGGCTTTGACTCGGTAAGATTATCTTTCCCCTGTGAGTTTAGTCCTTCCATCATGGATATAAATCGCTGTGATTGGGCACACAGAGTTGTTGGCTAGAGAACAGGCAAGAATAGGGCTCATTCTGGAATCTGCCCTCATTCCTTCTAGAAAATATCTAGAGTTGGTCATCAAACATGCTTGTCTGCATATCTTCTCATTGTTAACTGGTCCCTGGGGATGGAAGACTGTTTCTTAATAGTGCTTCTGTGAAGAAGACCCAACCAACAGCCAGAACACTGCAAACCGATGCTCAGAGGTTCCTCATAGTTAGATGTTAGTGTGAGTGTGAGGTTATCAAAGGAAGGTTTCAGAGATGGTCAGCAGTCATTCTTCTCTTCCATTTGCATAGTTCAGTCATGATATGTGATCCAGAATGGTATACCTGGAAGTAGAGTCTAAAAACCCATATTCTCTGCTCCAGTTCATGTCCCTGTCAGTATCTTTGTGCCAGAGTAGACAATCCAAGAGAGGCTAAGATAGAGCCACTCTCTTAGCCTCTGAGCCACCAGGGAAGCCCAAGCACCCCTATTAATGGTAAAGTCTAAATATTTACAAAATATTTTTGTTTCAGATTTCCTATTTCTGTGTCCTAACACATCTCAACAAAACTCATGATGGCTTCTCTGTTAGCTTTAAGAGTTAGAGGCATATAATTACATTCACTAAAATGTAGAGAGAACAGTTTGATGACCTTTGACAAATGTATACACCCATGTAAGGAACCCTTCAAGATATGTATTTTCGGGCTTCCCTGGTGGCGCATTGGTTGAGAGTCCGCCTGCCGATGCAGGGGACACGGGTTCGTGCCGCGGTCCGGGAGGATCCTACATGCCGCGGAGCGGCTGGGCCCGTGGGCCATGGCCGCTGAGCCTGCTCGTCTGGAGCCTGTGCTCCGCAACGGGAGAGGCCACAACGGTGAGAGGCCCACGTACTGCCAATATATATATATATATATATGTATGTATTTTCACTGTTCTTTTTTTTTTTCTTTTTTTTTTTCACTGTTCTTATTTCCATCTCCATGCACCATGATTTTTAATGACTGGGTGGTTTTCGTTTGTATGGATGTATGTATGTTTGTCGGTGTCCTATTGATAAACATTTCTGCTGTTGCCATTTCCTCCACTATTAAATTTAAAATCAATATCCATGTGCATATATATCTGTGCACATGTATAAAATGTCTCCAGGGTAGATACCCAGAAGTATAGACAAGGCACATGTATCTGTTTACTTGTAATAATACTTCCAAATTACTTTATATTGTTTTAGATGGCTTGCCAGTTTTCCTTCAGATTGTGGAAATAGGGATCCAGATGGTGACCCCTATAATGACCAAGTTAGGCAGGGCTTTACATTGGACCGTGAACATTGTAGTGTGTTTCAGCAGTGGAGCTGACCTTTCTCCTTCTCACTCATTATTACTCCATATTTATTGTGAGAATGCAGATTTATATTAAGCTTTGCTGCTCTTTCTCTCTCTGGCCCCAATAACCATGGAAGAAGTCCCCACCACTTTGAGTTTAGGAGTTTATCTAGAGGTAAACATAACAGTACAGCTATTTCTATAGCCATGAGTGGTTGATCTGTTTCTCATGCAGTCCTTCCATTAAGTACTTGTACTCAGCTGACTTTTAGTTGTTTCTAAACTTAGAGTTTTTCAGTAGATTCCATGGCAAAGGCTGTTATTACCTATGGAACAGTTCTGTTTTGTGCTTTTTATGGCTTATAGTTGCTTTTTATTTTCCAAATATGATCTCATCTGTTTTTCTTCTAGTTTTTGTTACCTTTACCATTTCTTGTTTTATTGCTATTACATATTTAAAATAAAATCCTTTCTGATAATTCAAAGGAATTGAATTGAACGTAGGTAGAAGGGAGTAGTAAATGCGTGTGTCCCATCTGCCACCTGCGAGTAGAATCCCTCTTTTGCTTCCAGTAATCACAACTCACACAGTTTCCATGACTGTCATCAACCCATAGTATAGAAGTAATATCTCCTCACATTTTTATTCTCTTCCTGAAGCTAATAATCATGATACTGTGTTGTTCACTGTTCTTTATCTTTAACACAAAAAGGAGACAAATATTAAAAGAAAAAAATAACTATTTGATTTAAACTCTTTGCTAGTATTGGTTTATTACTGCTATCTGAGCATTTCTGGTTGTTTGTATATGCATGCATCTGTGGATGGATATGTATTTGCTGGAGTTCAGGGGGTAGTTTCAAACTGAGATAATCCTTGACTCAAGAGTTATTGCTGAAGAATGGATAATGGGTGCTTGATTCCATAAACAGATGAGAACTCACGCTGCCTTCTCTACTTTTCTGTGATTCCTATAACTACCTTTTTCTGAATTAAAAAAATAAAATAGATTCTCAAAATTTGTAGGCACCAAGACACTTCTGGTCCTAATCTCAGTTCAAGATATGAGAAGAAATTGGATGGCATTAAAAAAATTGGCTTAGATGAGTTGTAACAAGTTACACTAAAAGCACAAGAAACCACTGACTTAAGAGAAAAGCAATGGAATTTAGTGTATAAGAAGGCCTAGTTCCAATTTTTAAATTGTATGTGAGTCTAACTAGGGCACAAATTTTTTGCAGGAAAGTGACATTTATAAAGGTCTGCTTTGATAGAAGATCTCTCTAAGTATTTTAGTATTTTGGTCATGGCTAACCAAAAAAGAATTTGGGGGACGTTTTTTGTTTTGTTTTGATTTTTTTATTATCTACACAAAAAGTAAGATAATGAAATGAGAAGAAATTTGCCCTGAACCCCACAGGACTCCTTCATATGCATAGCTTTAGACCAAAGGCTGCCAGGGACCTTGACCTTGAATGTTCCTGGCATAATATATACAGTTTGATAAATCGGAGCTCTTCCAGAACATCTTGGGAAATTTTAGGAACTTTAGAATCATGACCCTTATTAATACTTTTCCAATTAGGTGCAAAGATATTTTAATAGTATACAGGACTATGGTTCATTAATAGGTTTTACATTTTTAAAATGTTTAAAATCTTATGTGAAAAACTTTGATAACTGTGCTTCAGAAGAATGCCTTAAAGTTTGGCATACTTATATGTGTTGAAATAGAGAAAATTTCAGGTCCAAATCAGGATTTTATCATTTTGACTCATTATCTTAAGAGTTATAGAGAAGTATTATAAGAACTTGATTTTCACATATTTGAACTACATGATTAAGAATATTAGGGCACTTCAACCAAGACGTGGTACTTTAAAAGAACTCTCCATTAGGGGCTTCCCTGGTGGCGCAGTGGTTGAGAGTCTGCTTGCCAATGCAGGGGTCACGGGTTCGTGCCCCGGTCCGGGAAGATCCCACATACCGCGGAGCGGCTGGGCCCGTGAGCCATGGCCACTGAGCCTGTGCGTCCGGAGCCTGTGCTCTGCAACGGGAGAGGCCAAAGCAGTGAGAGGCCCACGTACCGCAAAAAAAAAAAAAAAAAAAAAAGAACTCTCCATTAAAATGAAACATTCTTTGGAGGTTAATAATGGTATTACTAATACTTTTAGGTTTTGCTTATAATGTGTAAAATGTTATTAGCTATAAAGGAAAAATATACAATGGGTTAATTTTTGATCTTATCAAATGAGTTTATTTGATCAAGAAGTAAGTGAATCATACTAACAGGCTACAAAGTTGTGTTTACCTGTAATATAATATGTTTCATAAACATAGAATGAGAATTTAGAGATTCTGTGCCAGGTAGGGTAAGGTAAGCTACAGTAACAAATATACAAAAAATGTTACAGACTTAAGCAAAAGACAGTGTATTTCTCTCTTATCTAATAGTAGAAGGCTGATGTTCCAAGTCAGTGAGAAAAGATGTGTATTTGTAGCAGTTGTAGTGTTGGGATGGGGGTTCTTGCATTTTTGCATTCATTTCGAGTCCCAGACTAATAGAAACTCTTCAGTCTTCAACACATGGCCTCTCTATTCTAGGTAACGGCAACAACAACGAAAAAAGAAGGGGAGGGTTTAGAACATGTAAGAGTGCTCACAGATTTTAAAGGTCTGTTCTAGAGGTAGGCACATACCACTCCCTTCCCATTACTTTGATTGTAACTGAGTTTTGTAGCCACATCTAGCTGCAGTAAAGGTCAGGATGGTAGTGTTTGTAGTGTGCCCAGGTGAAAAATAGGAGAAACACAGAAAAGCAAAAACAAGAAAAAACAATATGCATGACTAATTTCTGGATGCACGTTTGCTTTCTTTATGTCCATGGATCCTAAATACTTGAAGAGAGACTATTTAGTTTCCTCATAAACATGATCTGTTCTCCTTCTTTTTAGAATACTATACAACAGGCCTTTTAGCTCTTACACGTGTGCGTATGCACACGTAGATTGATTCTGTACTTGGAACAAGCCAAAAGCGGTATTTGAAAGGTAAATTTTCTGACCCTAGGGTAGCGGTTTGGTTTCCTCTTGAACAATCAGCTGTGCTACATCATGCCAGGTAAAGACATGAAGACAGGGAAGGTCGCAGGAGTGGGAGAGGCTGCAGGATGTGACAGCGGAAAGGAGTAGCCCATTACTCAATCACTTGTGCTGTAAGTGCAGTCACAGCTCAGACTGGTTTCCCCTCTTGTGAAAAAGGGTGCTGCCAAACAGTAGAAACAAGGGACTTCTGGGCAATTAGGAGCCCAAGACAGAGTAAAAGCAGGCAAGAGGACTTCCATCATCTTACAGCCATGGCTGCCTTCAGGCCTGCTTCTAAACCTTCTCTGTCCTTTGCAGAAGGGTGTACTGTACGAGGCACCAAGGTTTCTGACTGAGCATAGTTAGATTTCAAGCACTTAACCATCTACTCCTGGATTACCTTTCAAGAATCCTCACACTTTTTTTTGTTTACATCTTTATTAGAGTATAATTGCTTTACAATGGTGTGTTAGTTTCTGCTTTATAACAAAGTGAATCAGTTATACATATACATATGTTCCCATATCTCTTCCCTCTTGCATCTCCCTCCCTCCCACCCTCCCTATCCCATCCCTCTAGGTGGTCACAAAGGACCGAGCTGATCTCCCTGTGCTATGCGGCTGCTTCCCACTAGCTATCCAGCTTACATTTGGTAGTGTGCACTTTGAAGAATCTTCCTTCCGTATTCTGTTTTGCAGTCCTTGGAAGTATTATACCACATGTTCGGAACACTCTCCTTTTTCTACCTCTACCACACTCACAAATCTATTCAGCTGATAATTGTTTTCTTCAGATCCCAGTGCCCTTGACTCCCTGAACATCCTAGACTGAATTAGCTCTCCCAAGTTGGGGTTACTCCCTTAGCAATCTGTACTTCCCCTTTTAGACAGATGCTGCACGTCTGTTGATCTGTTAAATGCTTGCCTCGCCCTATTAAACTGTAAACTCCCTGTGGACGAGGAGTATCCACGTTACACCACCCAGGGCAGAGCACAGCCCTTGGCATTTGTAGGTGCCAGTAAATAGGGTGAAAAATGTTTTATTATGTATCTTCCAATACGTACCATATATCAGTCAACCCTTATCATAGACCATTCACATAACTGAAGCAATTATTTTAACCTTAGAGTCCCTGTACTAATTCCAGAAAATTGTTAGGGCTCAGAATTGAAGATATCCTACTTCATTCTGAAATCAAGTGTTTCCTGTGTTTATTTCAGTTGACCAAGCACCTGAGTGGTCAAGATTGTAGCACACCGTAGATTATCTCGCTAGTGTATGTTTTCACCATAAAGGATTACAAGCACGTGAATGGACATTGCAGGTCCGTCCCTATAAGCAAAACAAAGTAATTTAAAACAAATATTCCGTCTCTGGTTCGGTAGATTCGTGTGTTCAAAAGATTTCACAGAACCATAAAGGTAAGGTGTTAGGATAGCAGTATTTTCCAAAGTTACAGAAGGGTGTGACGTATCATAGTAGTTAAGAACATAGATTCTAGAATCAGATCATGAAGGTTCAGATCTCAGTTCCATTGCCTGTGTGACTTTGGGGGAGTTATGTAGCTTCTCTGTGTACCTAGTTCCTCACTGGTGGTAAAAAGGAATGAAAATAATATCTTTTATATAGATTATATCATACCTACTTTGTTCCTTCTCCAACTCCTCCTTTTTCATTTGCTTATTAATTTTCAGAAGAATTGTACAGAAATATTATTTAGTTTGGGAAGCAGCAACAGAACATGATTTCTGAAATTGTGTAGTCAATCGGCCATCGAAATAAGAACTCTACTGACTTATAAATTCAATACTATTTTTGTTAGATTACACTCAAGTAATGGTTGTATATACTGCAAAGCTTAAACCAATACCATGACTATATTATTTTTAAAAGCTACCCTATAGAAACTAAAACTTAAGCCTGAGATATTTCATCAAGACTATGTTCTTATTCTCAAATGGAGTAATGTTGAAAAATACTAATTATATCCAATCATAGCTTTAGTATCTCAAATTAAGAAAATTGTATCACCAAGCAACATTTTGCTTTGTGCAATTTAGGTTTTTCCTGATAAATGCTGATCCATTCTATTTGAATCAAACCTGTAGATACTACTTACAAAATATAATATTATTCAAAGAATCTTTTAAAAATGAAAGGGAAAAAAATTAGGCAGCATGTAAGAAAAGCCACTCTTAGTACCAACCAGAAAATGTCATGTGTGAGATGATGTGTGTAAGAATTAAAAGACTATGTTGCAGGCAGAATGAGCCAGCTTTGGACACGGGTCACAGCAGAGTGGCTCTGTTCTACTGTGCTGACACATGGGCCGGTGACATAATTTGCCAATTGTCAAAATATTGCCTCTTAGTTTATTTATGATTGTATGTAGCACTATTCTGTGGAAGCATTTAATATTATTTTGAATGCTCTAGAGTTTTCCTGTAGCATTTATATGTATTGCATAGAATTTGGCTATTGTAATTATAACCCTAAAGTCAATTGCAACATTCCTTTAAACTTAGCATCTGTAGCCTGGCTACACTGTGTAGAATATCATTCTGGCTATATTTTTTAGTCTAGATGACCAATTATAATTATTCCACAGCATGCCACCATTGTGATCAATTTATCCAGGTCTGCTTATGAAAGAAATAGCTGATCATGGCGGGGGGGGGGGTGGATTTTATACTGTAAATTCGGAAAATGTTTCTTCCTGAGAACCTAGGAACAGAGAGATATTTGGCTTAATTAATAGTGTATAAATAACATTGGAAAATATAATTACTAAGATAAAATATCAATATTATATTCCCCAAATTTATCAGCCATTTTACAGTACAGACACTATCACCTGTGTCTTACAGTCCAGACCTAAGATTTCTATATCAAATATTGAAAACCAGAGTAATATTTTCAGTTTCAAATCCATTGGCTGCAGGGAAGTGGAACTATCCATGGTCCCTAATCTATTCTTGTGACTGAAATGCCTCATGGACTCCATTTACTTAGTAAGACACAATCCAGTACTGTGCTTACAGCACAAATCTGCCACTTACTTGTTGTAGCTTTGGGTAAATATAATAATATATAAATATAATAAAATATAATGTTAACTGTAGTACAGTGCCTATATCACAGAATTCTGAGGATTAAATAAGCACATACTTAGAAAGCATTTACCACATGCCTAATAAGAGCTTACTGATTAATAAATTTTAAGTATTAATATTTTAAACACAAAAAATATATTAATTCCTCTTTACTAGTATTCTTTCCACAAAACTCATACTCCTGGGTACTAAGTAATAGTCTCTTAAATAATAGATTTATATGTGCAAATGTTTTAGCTAAATTAATGATGAAATAAAAATATAGGCAAAGTAAAATTTCAGGTAAAAAAATTTCAAAAAGAGCAGTTATATGATGTATTTTAAGTAATTTCACTTTTAAGCAAAAATCAATTTACTTTTCTGTTTTTAAGTATGACACTTAAAACATTAACAGTTCTCTTTTTAAAGGATTAGATTAACTCATAATAAGCATTTAGAATTCCCTGTAAACTAATTACTGTTTAATAGAATGATCTTAACTTTATTACATTATAACTAAGCAAAGATGCACATTCCCAAGAACTCTTATATTAACAGAGTGTGCAGC
Organism: Grampus griseus; assembly: GCF_964374135.1. Taxonomy (NCBI): domain Eukaryota; kingdom Metazoa; phylum Chordata; class Mammalia; order Artiodactyla; family Delphinidae; genus Grampus; species Grampus griseus. The sequence continues at coordinate 30,040,861 of NC_139003.1, read as the reverse complement.
TGTCAAGTATTTCTTGAAACGGCAATCAAAATAACTGAGAAACTAATTTTTATGGATGACATAATCCAAATGCTGAAATGCACTAGGACGTTCTCTGCATATTCTAGAGTTTAATGACCAGTCTCATCTTCATTCACCATTTTTCAACTACTTATGCTTAAAAGGATAGAAGTAGTTCTAAAATCATCTTTCATACAAACACAGCATATACCTCTACAAAGCAGAAGAGCTGTAGGAAATGCAAATGTAATACATTTCCTGAGCAAAACATTAGTCCCTTACTTCTGATATTTCTTCACAGCTTTACCTTTGAAAGGTACTGCCAATTGCAAATCAGCAAACTGTGTGAAATCTTTTTCAGTGGAAGTGCACAAAGTTTAACAATTATTAAAGTTAGATAAAATTAACTACAACAAAGCTGTGTGAAAAACAGAATGAGATATCTTTTTTATAAGTACATTTATTGGGTGCAGATAACATTGAAATTAATTTTTTGGCCCTTTCTGTTTGGAATAAAGAGCATCGCTAACTTTGGGATACCGAAGGATCAAATGTTACCATGCCAAATGATCAAAATGATCTCCTTATCCAGGAACTAATAGCCTCATTTAACACAAAAACATTTTACTGGAATGAAAAAAACCTGTTTGATATTTTTCATTTATAGATAACGACATCCTTCGATGGCAATGTTAACTTTGTTCTTTACATTACATTTTAATATATATCATGAGCAAATATAAGTCATTTCAGAAGACAGTTCTGAGTCATTTTCAGGAGCCATAATGATTTTTTATTAGTTGATTTGTGTATGCAAAACTTCCATCTAGTCACCTCAGTTAGAAACATCTTTCTTTTATGGACTAGGTTTGAGTTAGAGGCTTTTTTGTGATTTTAAATCTAGTGCTTTCAGGTAAAGGAACTTGTCAACCAAACATAAATATTTTTAAATTTATTATCACAGAGCATTCATATATTAAACTAGGTGAAGAGGTGAGATGTTTTACCCCAACCTCAGAATTTGGGGTTTCTTCTGAGCGGTCCCAGCTCATCCCCACCCTCTTCTACTTCGAGTAAGGTAATGAACTGAAAGTATTCAAGTTCGCAGCTTACTCCCTTCTGATTAGTTCAAAATGCATTCCCCATCATTATTTTCCCTGTTCAACAATCTATTCAATTCCAGGATTGTGATAATGGTGTTTTCTCTTACGGAGCCATTGTGCTACTGAATTAATGTTTGTTACATACTTGGAGATCCTTGGATGTTAGATGATATTCTGGTGCCAAGTACATTATTATTTCATTAAAATTAATGCCAGGATGAAACATGATGTGGAAGGTCATGGCCTGGAAATTATTTCGTCTTAGCAAATGCAAAGGATATATTTGTTTGGCAGCTTTCTGAGTACAGTGTAAGCAGGTGGCCACCAGCAAACTGATACATAGAAGAGAAATATTTCACCCAGATAATTTAGATTTTAATTGAATTATTTACAAAGTATACAAAGTCTGGATTTCATTTGCAAAGTGGAGATTTAGATCAATTACTTTGTGAGAGGACAAATAGAAACCTGCAAGGAAAAAAAAAGTTTCAAATTAAATCACCAAAAAACACTTAATGTAGTGAAAGAGTATGAGCCTATGGTCAAGAAGATGGGCTTGAATCCAGGGTCTGTCAACGCTGAAGTTGCTTGACACACAGAATAGATCTGTCTTCTTCACTCCTGCATTCCGGCAGATAAAACTTATTCGGCACTTATTAGGGACTCAAAATCTATTTGTAAATGAATAAATGTGTGCATGACTTTGGGTAAGACGTTATAATGCAAATACTTACTACAAAGCATTATGAAAATTAACTTGGATAATAGATATAAATGCTTTGTAAGTATAATAGGACATAAATATTAATAAAATAGTCTATTGTTCTAAACCTTTTTTATATAACATCTCCATAGGATTAAAAATAAACAAATCTGCTGACTTAGATAAGGATGTTTTTTATTTACCCTCTCTACTTTAAATTTCCTCCTTTCAGTTTTAACTCAAGTCTAGAACCAGCCATACCCTATGTCCCTGACACCACAAAACATGAAACAACACAGATTAATTTATAAAACATCGATTATAAAATTCTGAAATCCACTAATATTTATCTTACAAGACATGGAAAATATAGCAAAGGGTAAAGAATACATTTTAAATAAACTCTAGTACCACTACTTGGAGAAGATAATCACTGGCATTTTTCTTTACTCTGGTGCACACACATACACACACTCACAGACACATATAAATACATAAACACATGCATGCTGCATTTTCATTTCCTGTTCTGAATCATTAAATATTCCTCAAAATATTATTTTGAGTGGCTACTAAATATATATTACTATTTGTTTAAAAATTAATAGTTTATCATCTCTCCAGTGTTTAATTAAAATAAATAATAGTGTGATAAAATGCATATGTGAAAACTTCACAACCATAGCTTTTTATTTCCTGAACATAGATCAATTGATGAATTTTTGTTTAAAAGAGCATTACTAATAATTTAATGTTCTGATACAAAATGTGCAATAGCCCTCAAGAGTGTAAAAATGACACTGCCCTCAGCAGTTCCCTCGTACGTAAGCTTATTGCTTGTTTATAGTTCATACTTTCTGACATATATGTCCATATTCTTTGCCCATTTTAGCGTTGTGCTTGATGCTTTTTATTCGGTTTATAATGAATTATATGTAAAATGTAGAACATGCTTTTTGTGTAATAAAAACATTAATTATTTGTCATATATTTTCCCATTTGGAACAAAATTGCTTAGGCAGGAACATCCCCAGAGTGTTAGAGGGAGAGGAAAGCGGCCACTTGAGTGGAAAGGAATGAAGCAGATAATTTTAAAACATGATGTCTGAAGTGGGGGACTGAGGGCATATGGGCCTTGCAGGAAGTGTAAGATCATTAGCATTAACTTGAAGTAAAATGGGGAGCTACTGCAGGGTTTTGAGGAGAGGAGTCACTTAGCTTTTTAAAACATGACTTGACTCTGGCTACTGTCTTTTTTTTTTTTTGTAATTTTTATTGGAGTGTAGCTGATTTACAATGTTGAGTTAGTTTCAGGTGTACAGCAAAGTGAATCAGTGATACAAACACATATATCCACTCTTTTTTAGCTTCTTTTCCCATATAGGTCATTATAGAGTATTGAGTAGAGTTCCCTGTGCTATACAGTAGGTCCTTATTAGTTATCTGTTTGGCTACTGTCTTGAGAATAGCTTGTGAAGGAGGCAAAGTAAAAACAGAAAGACAAGTTAGGAAATATTATAGAAATCAGAGGAGAGATAATGTAGCCTTTTAGACTACGAGAGAAGTAGTGAAGGTGGTCAGAAAAAATCAGGCTCTGGAAATATTTTAAAGGTATCGCTGAAAGGATCATTGATTAGACATTTATTCTGATGTGATGCTGGCGATTATATATACAAGTCTGGATTTCAGGAGAAAAATCTGAGTTGGAGATGTAAATCTTAGAATTGCCGGCACAGAAGTAGTACTTAAAGCGCTGGGAATGAATGAGATCCCAAAGGGAACATAGGAGAACATGCAGTGAGCTCTGGGCCACTTTAACACTGAAAGGAAAGAAAGGAGGGAAGAGACAGCAAAGGAAGCTGTAAAAGGGGTGAAAAGTGAGGTATGAGGAAAGTCAGGAAAAATGGAAGAAGGTGAGTCAAAGAGAAGAGCTTGGGCAGCTGTGACAAATACTAATTGCAAGTCAAGTGTGCCACTGATTTAACAATGTGGACGCCATGACCACGGTGTCTGTGGAGCAATAGCCTAATTGCACTGGGTTTAAGTGAGAATTGGAGTGGAGGAAAGGAGGGTAGACAAGTTATTTTTACTGTAAAATGGGAGGGAAACAATGGGTAAATAGCAGGCAGGGAAAGTGGGTTTAAGTGAAACTTTATATTTCATTTCATACTTAGAATGGGAGCAATACAGTCTATCTGTAAGCTAATGAGAAGTACCTAGTAGAGAGCAGGCATTTGAATGTGTCAATTAAAAAAGCAAGATTCCATATATATGGAATCTAAAGAAAAAAACGTGGTTCTGAAGAACCTAGGGGCAGGACAGGAATAAAGACGCAGACGTAGAGAATGGACTTGAGGACACGGGGAGGGGGAAGGGTAAGCTGGGACGAAGTGAGAGAGTAGCATGGACATATATACACTACCAAATATAAAATAGATAGCTAGTGGGAAGCAGCTGCATAGCACAGGGAGATCAGCTCGGTGCTCTGTGACCACCTAGTGGGAGGGTGGGAGGGAGACGCAAGAGAGAGGAGATATGGGGATATATGTATATGTATAGCTGATTCACTTTGTTATACCGCAGAAACTAACACACCACTGTAAAGCAATTATACTCTAATAAAGGTGTTAAAAAAAATCGCAGTATGAAATTTAGTGCAGATGTATAGAATTTGGTTTTACATAGGAATAAGAATAACGCCCTTTGAGCCATGAAGTCGGGGCAAATGCTGTAGGTGTGTAGAAACGGTAATGGGAGTCTGTGGAAATTGTGTTCTCACAGTGTCTGATCCTTATTCCTTGTTCATGTTTTTTCTTGAGTGAACATTCTAATTTTTGATGTATTGAATCTTACTAATCTTTTCTTATAGGATTTGCAGTTTTCACATCTTTCATTAAAACATCTTCCCTTACTCAATATGATTAAGATATATTCCTATACAGTTCACCCTTGAACAACACAGGTCTGAACAGCATGGATCTAATTATATGCCGATTTTTTTTTTCAGTAAATATGTACTGTAGGACTACAACATCCACAGTTGGTTGAATCTGTGGATGTGGAACCACAGATGCAGAGAGCCGACTGTAAAATTCTACATGGATTTTAGGTGGCACAGGACATCAGCTCCCCTAACCAGCCCCCCATGTTTGTTGTTCAAGGATCAACTGCACTTTATTCCATAAATTTTGCTTTTTACATTTAATTCTTTAATCTACCTGGATTGCACTTTTAGATTAATAAGTATAAAAGGTAGAAGAAACGTTAGTAATCTAATTTGAATTTTAAATACTAAAAATGTGTTTGGGGGATAATATACAAATACTGTCTCATAATAATACATTATGCCGTTTCATTTATTGTGGTTTATTTTCTTTTAATAAAGTCCTACACATATGTTGTTAGTTATTTTAGGTACTTAATTGTCTGTGTTAGTACTGTAGGTAGTATACTTTTTAAAAGTTATTTAAGTATCTGCTTAAAGTACTGAACTTGGAAGAATAAATCAGGAAGCATCTATATTTTCATCCAACAACTGCCCTTAAACTGTTTAATCTCCTTCCCTCCTCCCCCGCCCCTTGAATAGCTCCTGAGACAAAAGCCATCCCTTTCAGAACACTTTCAGTGACAATTACAAAACAAATTTTATCTCAGTAATTACAACTCACTATTCAGTATTAAAATGATGGTTCTAATAGTTCAATTGAAAATTTAAATCTCACTCTCAGGTCATAGATTTTCCCTTCCCCTGCCTCAGGGCTGACTTACGCCTTGGAGACCTGGAATAGAAGATTCTTTTACTGTTCCTTCCTTGTTCATTATTTTCCCAACCTCTCTGCAACTTCTGGGTTTCCCTTCCCTCTCCAAAGTAAGGGTGGTGTCAAAGCAAAGATTTCATTGGACAAAGTTAAACAGGCAAGGAAGATTTATTCAAGACTATTGCAATAGGGAAGAGAGGCCAGAGCCCAGTCTGAAATAAAGGGCTGGAGAGTTTTTAAGACCTGGAGTTGGGGAGTCTTAGGCCACCTGTGTTTGCTAATTGGCTTTGCCGAAGGGAAGAGTAAACTTTCTCTTCTCTTCATAAGAGGAAAGAGTTTTACAACTTGGAGCAAGGCTCCCACTGAAGTCAGGCTCCGTCCTCCCACAGAGAGACCGGGAGATAGTTGCTCTATCTTCCTTGATGATTACATTTTGAAGGTTGGCTCCCAGATCCTTGAGAAAGACAGTTTAGGTTGTAAAACTGGCAAGAGGCTTTTAAAAAGATTTACATGTCAACGTGGCAGGGGAAGAATTTACAAGTACACTTTTTACTAAAGTAAATGTTTTAAGTGAAGGGAGGTCAGGGCCTTGAGTCAGGAAGAAACTTGTCTAAAATTTAATCCAGCTGAGGGGGAGATTAAGGCCATCTTGCTCAGGGGGTGCACGTTGCTCTTCCCTTTCTTTTGCCTTAGCCAAAATTTAAAGACAATAGGAAAATCCCTTTTTCATTTGTAACTTTTTCTAATTGTTTATGCTGGTGTTTAGAAATAAAATTGATTTGTGTAAATTGCCTTTGTATTAGTCCAGAAAACATATAGACCTCTTTTTTTTAGAATTGTTTCTAATCAAGTCTCTTGGGTTTCGTAGGTAATTATCTTGCCAGCAAATTATGACAGTTTTCCTTATTTGAGATTAATATTTCTTTTTTCATTTGATTTTTTACTTTCTGTGCTTACCAGCGCCTCCCTTATGATGTTCAATATATGCAGTGATGGAAGGCATTCTTTTCTTATGCCTGACTTTAAAGAGAATGCTACTAATATCTCACCTTTATGAATGAAATCTGATGTAAGGTATTTGGTAGCATTCTACTGAAGAAGACAATACCTTTATATTTTTATTTTATTAAGAGCTTTTACCTAGAGATTACTTTTACAAAGGGATTTGCTCCCATTTTCGTAGGTTTGGAAATATTTATAAATTTAATATATTTAAAGTTAGCAATGTTTTTGTTCTCTATGCTTTTTTTCTTTTAGCTATTTATACATTTTTTATTTGGAGATGAAATAGAAATTCACTGATGCTTCAAGTAATTTTTAAATGTTATCTTTTACTTATAAATATTTAGTGCCTCTGGAATTAATGTTGGTGAATGCTGTGCCATAGGGCTCTAGTAATTTTCCTTATTTGTGATATCATTAGAATTATCTAGAACATGTGCTGTTATGATTTGTTTCTTGACACAGTTCTTTATAATACAATGGTGGATATCATACTGTGGAGCCTGAATACTCAGGTTCAGGATTTAGCTGCTCTACCTTTGCCTTTGTGTCTCTGGTGGATATTTAACCCCTTAGTGCCTAGTTTACTCATCTGTAAAGTTGAGGTAAGAATAGAAGTATGGCAGGGAAAATTCTAAAGATGTTCCCCAAGGATTCTCACCTCCCAGTTATTCCATCAAATGCTAACCTAGATACTGCTCTGAAGGGACTTTGCAGATGAATTAAGGTTACAGAGAGATTATCCTGAATTATCCAGGTGGGGTTAATGTAATTACTAGAGCCCTTAAAAGCAGAAAAGGAAGAAAGGAGGAGGAAGGTGGTCAAAGATATTTGGCTAAAGAAGCAGCAGAAGAGAGATGCAGTTGCAGGGAAAGTCAGAGAGATTCTGGGTATAAGAAGGACTCATTCCATGCTTGCTGGCTCTGAAAATGGGAAAAGAGGCCACACACGTTATGGAATGTGGGCAGCCTCTAGAAGCTGAAAATGATACCTGGCTGAGAGCCAGCAAGGAAGTGGAGACCTCAGTCCTACAACCACAAGGAAATTAATTTGGCCAACAATCCGAATGAATTTGGAGGTGGATTCTTCTCCTGAACCACCAGTAAGGAACACAGCCCCAAGACACCTTGATTTTAGGCTGGCAAAAGTCTTGTTTGACATCTGACATATAGAAACTGTGGATAACACATCTTTGTTTTTTTTTTGTTTTTATTTATTTATTTATTTATTTATTTATTTTTGGCTGTGTTGGGTCTTCATTGCGGTGCATGGGCTTCTCACTGAGGTGGCCTCTCTTGCTGCAGAGCACAGGCTTTAGGCATGCGGGCTCAGTAGTTGTGGCTCACGGGCTCCAGAGTGCAGGCTCAGCAGTTGTGACGCACGGGCTCAGCCGCTCCGTGGCATGTGGGATCCTCCCAGACCAGGGCTCGAACCCGTGTCCCCTGCATTGGCAGGCGGATTCTTAACCACTGAGCCACCAGGGAAGCCTCTTTGTTGTTTTAAGCCACTAAATTTGAGGTAATCTGTCATGGCAGCAACAGAAAACTAATACCAGTGCATACATGAAAGAATTACTGTGCATGTTAAATGAGTTCATTTGTGTAAAATGCTAATAATAATACCTAGCTGGTATTAAGTGATATGTAAATTCTGACTTATTAAGCTACACCTATATTATTTCATTCACTCAAATCAGATCTTATTTATTATAGTGTTATAATACATATTAATATCTGGTATAAAATTACTGACATTATTTTTCTTTTAAAATATGTTCTTGGATATTCTCATTCATTTATCCTTCCTCATTCTGTCAAATTTAAATCACCATTGGAATTTCTATTACATGTATACATTTGAGTCTATCAATACATTTTTACTGATAAAATCATATATTTTATAACCAGATTGTTATATGCTTAGTATGTTTGTGCTTTCTCAAGAATTACTTTTGCTGTTTCTCTCACTCTGATATCCATGTTTATATTACCTGAAGTCAGCTTTCCTTTCATTTTCAAGGATACATGTTATATTTTGTTTCATTTCATTCTCTTTTTTGTATCTGTTATTTATTGCTGTCATATTAATACCCCATATTTAATATACTAATGCTCTCTCATTCTAAATATTTGTCTTTATTCTCTAGACTATAAGTGACAGTCCTACAGTTTTCCTCTATAATACTGATTCTAATTTATATAGTTTTCATTCAAAAATAAATCAAGTTTTAGGAACTTTTTAGTTTTCCTTATAATATTTTCATATCCCAATGAGATTCCTCTTCCTCCCTTTCTCTCACTCTGTTCTTCATTTTTATCAAAACTTTTGATTTCATTGTGTTATCTCATCTTTTATCTACTCTTTATGGTCAGCATTTTCTTGAATTTTAAAGAATACACAATTATATTTTTCATATTTATCTTCATTGCTATTTTACTTTTTATGTTGACTTTTTATCGGTTTAATTACAAAATTCAGGTGTTCTTTGTTTCCCAATCTTAAATGGAAAGGGCTCCAGGGTGGCTTAGGTTTTGATATAAATAGCATGGGTAAATTATTTCTGCTCTCCCAATTCTTTGAGTCAGAAAATAATCTGGATTGTAAAATATGTGTACCCAACTGTCTGCTGTTTAACATTCACATCTCACATGATTCTTCTGAAATTAAAGGGCTTTCATTTTTTCAATGATAGGAATTTTTATTACTGGAATATTTGAAGCAGGATGCGATCCTTTCCTTTTCAGAAACAGTACATGAGCCACTGTAACCCATAACATACCAACACTCCAGCTTTTTCCATCTCTGTCCTGCCCTATGATGGACTTCTCATCCTAGGGTGTAACAGGTCACTGGATGTCAAACTCAGCCCTGAAATGGAAATAAATGAGAACAAGAGCAGTTAGTGTAGTCACACTCTTGGGGAAGAAAACAGAAAGCTACTCCTATAAGGTGTATTCATGTATATTTTGGGTAGATCAAGGAATAGATATTTCCCCCTTCTAGTCTGGGAAGATTTGTTTGCTTTGCGATTGGTTGGAAATCTGCCATCATCTTCTTAAAGCTTTTCATTTTTTGCTTTAGGGTCTCTTCTCTGTTATGGTTCAGAACTGTTTCTTTAGGGACCTGGCAAATCCTTGACCAGTGTTCACAGTTTTTAGTGTTATAACTTTGTATCTCTTGCTGTGTTTTCATGGGCATTTCAATGGGAATTTCGTAGCCTCAACTAGCAGTCGTTATTTCAAATTGTACTCAAATTTTTCTTTGTTTTTGCTATATGTTTCATCAAACGGTAGTTAGCAGAAAATCATGTGAGATTTTGGCAATAGATTGACTGCTGGTCTTTCCTTGTGAGGCTGAAATTTGGGGTACTATTTTGTATCTTTAAAGTATTTGAAATATTTTATGAAAACTGGGCAATGCAGTGTTTGGTAGCAGCTTATTTGATAATCATAAAAACGAAAATGTGATGAATAAGAAAAATGAAACTGAAATTCAGAATTTAAGGTAACTCATCCTTCCATCTATTTTCAAATTATTTGTTCACAAAAAGAAGATATTTTTGACATACTGCCATGTTTAGTCATAGTTTTCAGGAGAGAAGTCCTTTATGTGTTATGTGTCAGTAATAAACCAGCATAACTTTTTTTTTTTTAAGAAGATGTTCGGGGTAGGAGTTTATTAATTTATTTATTTTTGCTGTGTTGCGTCTTCGTTTCTGTGCGAGGGCTTTCTCTAGTTGTGGCAAGCGGGGGCCACTCTTCATCGCAGTGCGCGGGCCTCTCGCTATCGCGGCCTCTCTTGTTGCGGAGCACAGGCTCCAGACGCGCAGGCTCAGTAGTTGTGGCTCACGGGCCTGGTTGCTCCGCAGCATGTGGGATCCTCCCAGACCAGGGCTCGAACCCGTGTCCCCTGCATTAGCAGGCAGATTCTCAACCACTGCGCCACCAGGGAAGCCCCAACCAACATAACTTGATGGATAATGATATGAATGTCCACAGGCTGTGTCTTATTTTGGTGATGTTTTTCCAGTGCAATGCAACCACATAATAAAATTCTATATGTATGCCGACTAGGAGACTACATGTTATTAAACTCATTTTGAACAGCTGACATCAAGAAAGTCTCAAATGTTCTGACCTGTTTTAAGTAAGTCACAAAGATATTTCTCTCCCAATTTCTCAGTTCCTATTATTGTTTTTCTATCTTATTCTTTTGAAAATAATTGACTTTCATGCCTCCTTTCATCTTTTTAAAAGCTGAATGAGAGCCTTTAAAAGAAGCAGACTGGGCAAAAAAAAGAGAGAGAGAGAGAAAATGCTTCGAAGAAACAGTAAAGCATGATTTGAAACTGTCACAGCACTGGGAGCTGCTGAAAGACAGAAATGTACTCAGGCTTATGGAGAGCTGCCTGCATGGACCACGACTCCTCCAGTAACTCCTTTGGAGACTTATAAGCAGCGATGCATTCACTAAATCACAGCTTTGAATCCCAGTCAAAGAAGTGTCTCTCCTTCAGTGCAGCACTGCCAGTATTTGGCATCTACTTGGCTAGCTTTTGACCCTTTCCTCTAAGACAGACCTCTTCTTTATATCATGCACTCCTGTCTTAGCCCTGCTCCTCTCTCTAAAATCACAAACAAAGGAAGGGAAAAAGGAAATATATCAGGATTTTTGATGGGAGGAACCATTCAGTGCTCTCTCCTTCTCTTTGCTCAACTCATACCCAGTCCAAGTCACAACCACAGGATATAGACATGAAATGTTATTAACCACCTGGAAAATATACAGTAGCCATATAAATAAACAGAAGATGAAGTAGATTTGTTTTCATGCCCATAGAGCATGATCTTTTTTATCTACTGATAAGCAACAGGAAGCTGAGCACACAGGGCTTTAAGTAACCACCACTTTATGTTTTGTGAGGCATAACTATGGGCACAGGCACACAGGTGATTCTTCTGTTCCATTGGGCATCAGCTCCTCAGTAATCATATTTTTCTGGCACCTAGATTGATCTGGATGGTCTGAGATGATTTTACTCATCTGTCTGGCAACCTTGGGAAGGAAGGAAAGGCTGAAGGCTGAGCTCAGCTAGACCCCTCTGTGATGTAGTCGTAGGGCCTCTCCAAGTGATCTCCCCAGCCAAGTAGTTGGACATCATCCATGGTGACTCAGACTTCCAAGAGACTAAGATAGTACTTGCTACATGTTTTAGAGCTTAAGCACAGAGTGTCACCCTTATTCATCAAAGCAGTCTTGAGCCAGCCCAGATTCAAGGAAAATAAGAATATACTACAGCTCTCAACAAAAGGGGAATTAAAGAATTTGTGGCATCCTGTTACCATCTCAGGACACCATATATTTTCAGGGCTTAATAATAATATATGGAATAGTTAGTGTCCTTCAAGTTAGTTCCCCACGTGTGCACTAGGCTCAGTTCAGTGCTTGTTAATGCAGTGCTGCAGGTGACAGACAGGAATTCACATTTCAGTACAGTCACTCTGTACTGTGTGTGTGCACACACATGCAAGCAAGTCTTCCCCCCCCCAAATCATCTATGTTACAGAGTAAATTTGAGGCAGCTAGACTGAGTTCCAAAGCATTTTAAAGTGGTATGCAATAAGAGTCAAAGAAGATCATTTCTCTCTAGGGAACAATATGTCATAAGCACCGTACATTCAGCAGTGGGTGGGTTAATCACGTGTTATTTTAAAATTATAAATGTAAATCAAATTGCCAGTGGTTGATGAACCCAGGCATAACTTCTCTGAGCTCATCATCTGCTCTATCTTTAGGCAAAGACATTGGTGGTGAAGGCTGCAAAACGAGAGCTAGTAACGTTGAAAGTGGTAAATCATGATAAAAAGAAGAAAATAGAGTATTCTTGTCTACATGACTATAAAAGAATAGAATTATTCAAAGGAAAAAAGAGGGAGGGAAACGTGAAAGAGAAGGATGAAAGCAAGCGGAGGGGAGGAAAAATACGAAAAGGGAAAAGAGGTAGAGAAGGAAACACTTCTCTAAAGAAGAGGTAGAGAAAGGAAACACTTCTCCTAGATACTTTCTTCATCTCAGATACAAATAATTTGTGTCCTGCCGACTATCCACCAACACAAAATACGCTTTGCTGCCATGACGGCTATCCCCAGGTAAATTATTTTAAGCTGCTTATTAACTACTAAAAGGGAAGAATTGCTTTGTTTACTTCATGGCCTTTCAAGTACTTGACATAATGTTAGGAACTGTATACATATTAAAGCCAGGTTACATGAAAGAAAGATAATTCAATCTAAACATATGCCCAGGTTGGGATATAATGAATAGATCACAGGTATTGGCTTTATTATTACATTAAATGTACCACTTTATATCACCTTTGTAGATATCAAAGTAAAGCAATGAAAAAATTATTAAAATAATTAGATATTTTGTCTTAATAACTAGATATTTCATCCTAATAACTAGATAAAAGGTCCTTTTCACTTCCTTGATAAAAACTTGCAAACTTGGTTAAGGATATGTCTAAGATGGGAAGGTATTAGCATATATCTAATGAACATTACACTTATATTTAGAACTAGTCTTTTTTTTCCCATAATGCACAGTTTCCCATATTCATCACAATGCCTATGACATACACAAAGCCATCATTGCCCTGTGACATAACACTACCCATTACTGTAGCAAAATTGTGACTTGTTTTCAGGCCTCTCTTTTAGGAATCTAGAGTGAGGTTGCCATCTTAAGAAAGGCTATTCTAAGAATCTCAGGCCATTAAAAACAAATCTACACAGATTTGTTTTGGGATTCCAAAGGATCTTCAGCTGAACATAAAGAACACCTTGTGAGTGTAGATTAAGAAATACATCACCTCTAATTATACATTATTTGTCTTTTATAATGTATCATATAAATATATAAATTTTAGGAACATACACATCAAAATCTTATGCAAACCTAAGAATGTAGCTTGACACGTATTACTGTGAAATTATATGTCTGATAGAAATGATTCCTGGCAAATAGTTATCTTGTTTATATGACCATGATTTTGTACTTGTTTTGTCAGTTTCTGGAATCAGTTGTATATAAATATTTTAAATAATCTTCATGTGAAACTATCAAGTTATAAGAGCTTTATATAAACACTATTTACTATAGAATTTAACTAGAGCCTCTACTTCTCGTGTGTGAGTGTGTGTATATGTGTGTGTGTGTAGTATATGTAGTAATTTCCTTGGAATGCCTCAGGGTTTATTAGTGCTATAATATTATGCACCTTATCAGTGGTTAAAAATGTTTATCCAAGGCAATCTGCATCATATATTTCAAAGAAGAAGAAACAAGAAAGACTATATTTATATAGCACTGTTGTTCTATTAAAGCTATTCCTGGAAGGAAGGGTCTCCACTATTTATTTAGAAATTTATGATTTTTCAATATTTGTTTATTGTTTCAGAGAAAAACAAAAGAAGACAGAAATTTCTTTAACTTATTATACATACTTCTCATAAATGTATCTTCTCCAAAATTCCCTATTATTTGTATATAAGAAATACACTTTATATAGGGTATTTCTGAAACTGTGTGTTTTGGGCATGCTTACCCCTACCAAGCACCAACTTCAACAGAATTATCACTGTATTTAAAGCTTTCCTCAACCAGTTTCAATTGCAGAACATTCTCGATTAAATTTGAGAATAATTAAAATACCTTTTTTTCTCCCCTAAACTCTGCAGCTAACTCACTATCAAAATTTAAATATGTGGGAGAAAAATGTATGCAGAAATGGCTTGATAGCAAATAAGAAAATTAAAGTACTAATATAATAATTTCAAGATATTTAAATTAATGCTTAAATTAAGTCCATGCATATACACTTTGGACAGATAAGGTAGTGCATATTTCGTATCTGGTGTTATGGTACGTGCTGGAGATTTAATAATTATACATATGCTCTGTACACAGTTTATGAGATTTCCTAAGAGAAAAGATATATCCAAGTTGAATCAAAGTATATTCTTTGGTGACATGAACTATTTCTAATATTATTCTTTAATTCTAAAAGAGTAATAGTTTTTGCAGGTTACATCAAGAATCAAAACAAATGATAAAATTAAATCACTACTCCTCTCAAAGTCAGAAGAGTTTAATTATCACTTAATCGAACATATAATCCACTAATCATTCTACATTATCCTTGACACATAAAAATTCAACTGTTTAATTCAAGAGCAGTCTTTCTTTCTTTCTTTCTTTCTTTTTTTGGCTACCTATAGGGGAAAGTTCTTACTTAAAATGAACAAAAACCTGCTGGTTGTCATTTCCAGGTTCGTGGGGGAGGGGAGTGTAGACAACTTAACTATCTAAATCCTAAATATTTTATTATCTATATCTCTTAAGTATATAATCATTTGCTTTTTATTTTAACATCTTTCTTTCCCACTGGAATACAATTTCCACAAGAGTAAGGATTTTCTTTTGTTGACTGCTGTTTTCCAAACATTTAGAACAGATCTTTCCCACTAAAAGGTGTTCCGTAAATAATAGATGAATAGATAAACAGATACAGTATCACAAGTATAAAGTAGAATGTGGCAGATGCTGTTGAAGAAGCAGCACATTGCCTTGGGCCATGTGAGTTCACCTGTTGCTACAGACTTTTTCCAACATGCTGACCGCATCTGTCTCCCTTCACTGCCTGAGGGCTTTCTCCAGAACCAAGGGAGCTTACTCCCCACCCTCAGATGAATTCTGTAGTGTGGTGGATTTATCACCCTTGAGAGCAGTGCTCCACCAATGCAGGATGAGAGTTAGTAGATAAATGCTAGAGTCTACCTTCCCTCGGGCAAAACAATTCTGGGAGTTTTTCCACAATAGTTTTCAGACCTTCCCCACACCCCGGGAGGATTGATTGAGCCTTAGTTGTCCTGAATTAGGAAGAGAACAAATTTGGGAGTCATCAAAATGCTACATTAAAATAACTTGTTCAATACTTAAACAAAAAGTACTAATAGATTTCAGGTATGTTTTGGGCAGCAATGTGCATCATCTTTAGACTTTATGTCAGTGCCTGTCACCCTGCCATTCCTAAGTGCCCTTTCGGGCTTAAATTGTAGAGAAGAAGGCATCTTATACAAAACATAGAGTTATCATTTCATATTTAACAGTTATCTTTCCCAAAGCTTAAATAATTATATTTCAACACAGTTAAAACAATGAAATCTTTAATCTTGTATATTTCTTATCAACAAGGATTTCCAGACTTTGTGTATAAACATTACAAATATCATTTTGAATATTAGTTGTTTTCAGTGAGTTCAACTATGTTTGATTTTTGACATATCTCTTCTTGAAAAGATAAACTTTAAAAAAGTGATGTGGAGTAACTCATTTTAACTTAAAATGAGGAACATCAAAACTGACATGTTTTTGCATATATATAACTTAGTGGTACTTATTGCTATTTGGTGTGTTTATTTTGTGTGATTTTGTAAAATAATGTATAATGAGATCTGTCTCTTCCATTATCAAAAACATATTATTAACCCATGTGATGAAAAGTGAAGAGGGATTCTACATTTGGTGACAGATTCTATCTTAACATTTCTTTATGTATATGCTACGTAAGAAGGTACTATTAAAATGACTATGCCTTGCTGCTAAATCAAATGACCATAATGGGTTCAAGCCCCATAATACAGTGTCTGAAAAAAACAAAGTCTATTTTTCTGTACTAGTTCTAAAGACAATTCTGTTCTACACGGACATTCGGAGACTCAGATATCTTCCATCATTTTGCAGCCACATCCCGCAAACCATTTTCATGTCTCAAAGCTGTATCACCGTTGGTTCTAATTATTATGTCCTTCTTGAGGACTAAACACAGAAGTAGAAACATCTCTTCTGCTCACATTCCACTGACAATCACTTAGTCATACAGACACACTTCACCTCAACGGAAGTGAGACATAGAGTTTAACCATGTTACCAGAAAGAAGGGAAGACAGTTTTTGGAGGACCACTCACTATTCCCTAAGGAAATGGTTAGGGCTTAGTTGCTTATAAGTATAAAACCATTTCATATAATTAGAATTCTTGAGATTGGTATAAGTTTAAAAGACAATATATATTGTATTCATCCCCACTGGGTTTGCTTAACAAGTGATGTTTGACCAGTTCTTATGAACAAGAATTTTAATTTCTAATATACAACTCAAATCTAGTTTATGACATAATTTAATATAATATTGATGTAAAGTAATCAGTAACCTGTCACATTCAAGGAAGTTTAGAAGCACAACATCTCATGGAGGCATGTATAACTGCTTGAACATATATTTACTTCAGAATTATTACAGAATCATTCTGATTCATAACCATTGCTAGATTTTTTTTTTTTTGCAAAAGCTGAGATTTAGAAATTGCAATTATTGCACACATTCCTCCCTGGTTATAAAATTAATGGCACTGAGCCCATGCTCAGCAAAGACAGCTTCATTTTTCAGTGATCTTATGTGTACATTAATAACATAACAAATAAAAATCCCAAACCCTCTCCTATTACTGCTCCTTAGAGAGATGAAAATGCCTAGTAATTTCATCTTTCAACACAGCATAATATAAAGTTGGTGAAATTGATTAGCCAAACAAACAATATTGTTAGAAACATTTACCTGATCTGGATATTATCATAAACTTTAAATATCTATCAGTATAATTATGATTATTATTTAATAATAATTGTCTCAGCCTTTCAGAGTTTCAGAAACAAGCTTCTTTGCACTGTTCTATTATGTGGAGATTGAAAACTATATAAAATTGATGATTTATGTACAAAACCATTAGCATTAATTTTACAAAACAAGGCCCAAATGAGTCAACTTCATAATAGTTTCATCTAGCTTAGTGAAATACGTTTCAATAGTACTTATTTTTGAAAGAAAGTAGGCTAATGGCCAGGACATAAAAATGCAAGGGTATTTATCTAGTTTACTAGGTATGTATGTAGATTTACTAGGTATGTAGATTGTATTATTTAATCATGATTCTGCTTCCTCATGCCATGGTTTAATATGGAAAAAAAATATTTTTCCACTGACTTTTGCCTTGGCCAGGTAATTTTTTTTCCACCAGTAGAAGGTGGATAGAACAGAGTTCGCCAGTACCAAGCAGAGGTTTTCAGAGACGTTTTGTGTTTTCTTTCACCACTCCAGTTTTTCTGTCTTCTACTATGAGAACATGTCTTATATAAGATACACTCCTTCATCCTGGTTCTCAAAGCAAGGAGACATGTGAAGCAGTAGTTCACCCAACTTGCATCCTACATCCAAGTCTAGCAGAGAAGCCCCATAGAGCTCTCAGGAGGAGTCATGACAAATTGTTAAACACGAAAGCAGGATAGAAATGCAAGGCATTGTAAATGTCAGTGTTGTCAGCTGAATGTTATGCACGATTATAACAAAACCAAACTAATACAGAAATTGATACCAGATGTAGAATGCTGCCACAACAAAACAAAGTATGTGGCACTGACATAACATAACATAACACTGACACTTTCAGGAAAACCGCGTGTCCCACATGAGAGGTACTCCCTTAGTTTGTGTCCCACAGTGAGGAGGCATGTGGAACAGACTTAATCCTAATACTCACCCTGTGGCCCATCTCAGCAGAATCTAGCAGAGGTAATCTCAGCAAATCCCAGTAAATATATCTAAGTAAAGAAGCAGTCAAAAAATGCATAGCTCTAATGTGCAATTAACAAATGAAAGTTGCCCGTAACCCACTGAGTTTCAAGCTTCTTTATTAATCAGCACTATCACAGCAAAACCTGATGAATTATCCTAAAATGCAGTCCCTAGTTTACTTGTTTGTCATTATCAGCTTTGTGAACTTAAAGAAAAATAAACAACGTGAGTTGTGAGTTTCAATTTTATTCAGGGTCTTGCTGAGGACTGTAGCCAGGGAGACAGCCTCTCAGTAGCTCTGAGAGAACTGCTCTGAAAAGGCAGGGGAGAGGACCGCTGATGTATGGTTTCTGGCTAAGGAATACGTGTATCCAAGCATACACGTATTAGTAAATTAGCATACACGTTCTTAGTAAAAGATTACCACTAGTCACAAAGAACAGGTATCTCAAGTTGGTGCTTTTTAGTGTATGGGAAGATGCAAGTATGTGGGTTCATTAAATTCTCCCTGAGATACACATCTCACTATTTGTGGGGCCTGTTTTTCTAAAGCACAGAATGCCTCATCCTGTTTGTCATCCTGAATCCCTTTGATGGTGCACGGCGGGTCAGCAACTGCACAAGTTACCACTCACTCCTCCTTCCTTGCTTACCCCTTAGTCATCACTTTTACTTTATTTTGACCATTTTTTCTTAGAAAGTACATTGTTTCCTGACAGTATTTACTGTTATACAAAAACAACTGCACATATTTTTTATGGGCAATGCCGTTCAACAGAAATAGAAGTTATTTGCAAGTAGGATGAATTCTACTTTATATGCATCCATTATAGTTCTTAATAGTTTCTTGGTTGAATCTAAAATTTTTCTTAAAGTATAATCTCAAGTGATCTTCAGTGTGCATTAAGTATTCTTGGGTGTTCTAATTGTACGTTTAAATTTCTTTAATGATTTAATGGATAAATTTAAATACTCAATCTTTCCAGTTACCTTCTCAAAAAGATCAGAAACCTGATTTTGTTTACAAAGTTATCATAAATATAAAATAATACACAAGGCAAGCTGAGAAACATGTTATAGTGTAGAGATTTTTTTTCTAAACCTAATTAGATATCCTAGAATATTAAGTAACTTTAGTAAAATCTGTGCAATGAGTAATTTACTTGAAATCTAAAAGGTAACCTATATATAAGAAAACAGTTTGGCTTTTTGTTTCTTTGACAAACAATTTAACCTTTATCATTCTTGGTTAGACTGGAAATCTTTGAATGACCTCATGATCATTTTTGGCCACAAGGAAATACAGTGTATTATACGTTGTGTATAAGAGAACAGATCTACTGTACCACTTTGTAAAGAATCAGAGCACTGCCTCATGCAGTCTTGGACCATAGCAGTACACACAAATCTAGAAAAAAAACAGGTTTACCTTCAACTCAAAACTTACCACCATTATAGAAATTTTATTACACAGATATGACATGACAGATATAATCAGATAATTAAAATTTCACTTTCACTGACAAAAATGTATTAATTTTGTTACTAAAATATTTTGAAAACAATTTTTTTACTTCAATAATATTTTTAAATTTATGAAATGATTGTATTTGTAATCCATTTAAATGTTTATCCTATTATAATTTTGTCTTTATATTGCTGCCCTATATCTTAGAGTCTTTTTGTGTGTGTGTGTGGTATGCGGGCCTCTCAATGTTGTGGTCTCTCCCGTTGTGGAGCACAGGCTCCGGACACGCAGGCTCAGCGGCCATGGCTCATGGGCCCAGCCGCTCCGCGGCATGTGGGATCCTCCCGGACCGGGACACGAACCCGTGTCCCCTGCATCGGCAGGCGGACTCCCAACCACTGCGCCACCAGGGAAGCCCTAGAGTCTTGATATAGATAAATAAATCTTTTTTATTTAAGTACTCTTTCACCTAATAGAGGTATGTGTCTGGGATATCACTTTAGACTCCTGTGAGGAAAAAAATTAGTTGCTGGTTTCAATTAGTGGTTGAGCCAATTAAAAAAGAAATTCTGCTAAGTTAGCTGGTGTTTGAATTGCATATATTCTAATATTCTCATTAAAGGCATACATCAATAACTTACCTAGGGATAATATTTTAGCAGGCAGTGTTTAAAAGAGTTTTATGAATTACAAAATCATTCACAAATCATCCTCATCTATAAAAGATTCCTTCAATATTTTTTTGCCTGATTTCAGATTTTATATTAGGAATTACAAGGTTTTAAAACCTATCAGCCATATGCCTCAGTATCTTTCCAAACAAAATATCGTATACTAAGTCACACTTTTCATGATACTTAAAAAGGTAAGTGTTTCAAAAATGAATGTTCTTAGTAGCTATTTTGCAGTATTTTAATCTAAACTTCAGGCTACAAAAAATATTGGTAATAAGGAGATGAAAATATAATAATAGTTCAACTCTTTCTTGTAAAATGATTCCTAAATAACTTATGTATCCGTTTTGAGTAACCTGGTTTTCCTGTAGGTGGTTTTGTTCCTGTGTCATCTTTATATTGGATCAATTCAGTAACTCTTCCACTCAGAATATTAGATTTAAATCTCCATCTATTATCACTTGTGCGAAGTGAAAGAAATTCATTTTTGTCTCTATTGCTTCATTTAAATGTGGACAATAATATCACTCATTTAGTTATTATGAGTAAAATTACTTATACCCAGGAGAGTATGTAGTATATAATTATCATGTAAATGTTTGTGCATTTCCATTTCACTGGGAAATTCTCATTTCACCCATATGTGATCACCAACATTGTTTCCAGAAGTCTTATTAGTAAAAATAATTTTATCTTCATACTTAGCACTGCCTATGAAGAGTAGACAAAATATTCTGGTGCTCCATTGTACAAAGCAGACCAGTATATATTTGTATACATATAGGTCACAATTCTCAACACGTATGTATGCAGTTGTATTCTTAGAGAAATGTATATGGATGTGTACGTGGGTGTGTGTGTATGGGTATGTGTGTGTGTGTGTGTGTGTGCGTTTATTTATCAACATATTGTGAAAGAGGGAAAAGGATATGCTTTTTAATAGATAAGACAGGCTCTGTTAGAGTACAAATGATAAACAGCAGTAATAATGTGTAGCTTTGATTCATTTTTGAAATGACTTTCCTTCCCAAATGTAAGTGAACAAAATCAAAAATTTTAATTTGTCTATAATTAAAGTTCTGGTTCTTAACGAACGCCCATTTATTGAGCTACAACAATAAAAACGAGTACCGACACTTTTAGGCCCTGAATCTTTTCTCTGCCCATTGTTTGCCGTGACCCGTGGCTCTGCAGTTTTGGAAACTCCCCTTTATCCACTGTTCTCCTTGACCATATCTGAAGTGAAGATTTTGGAGCATGCCATCCTCAGGACTGCACTGACTTTAAAGCTTACTGCTCATGTAAGACTAGGGGGTCTCAATGATTCCAAAAGTCAAAGGTATTTTGAGTTCAGCCGTATGGTTTCTTTACTAATAAGATGCCTTCACACATTGACTAGGCATTGCATTCACTGCTAACCACACCAGAAGTTCCTTCTTAATTCATACGTCTCAAATCTGCATTATTTTTCTGCCACTTTGCTCTCATGTATCCCACCTCAACTTGGTCCTTAAGGTGGTCTGTGCTCCTTTCTCCCTCCCCCCCCACCCCCTTTCTTTCTTATACATTGTTCATCTAAGATATTTTACCAAAACTTTGGTTCCCATATCCCATTGTTTGGAGTTAGAAACCAGTGGCTTTTCAACCTGGAAGACCCTTTTATCCCTTCATTTCTGACCATAAACTGGCCGGTTTGTTCATGTGTTAACCTATCCCTTAGAACGTGTTTTTTAAATCCATCCCATAGAAGCCAACACACCCTAACAAGGTTTTATGTTCTAAGTCCTGCTTTCTAGACTTTTCCCCTCAAGTGGCTGACGCAGCAAATACATGCGTTTTTCTTTATTACTGCAGGTGACGACTTAGTAAATCTTTTGCAGTTACAAATATGGATTGCCATTTTTTATATCTCCAATATTAGTTTCCTCACTTCTGCCATCCAATGGCTAAGTCGATGCCACATATTTTTGGGTTTTGCTAAGGCAGAACCCTACTTCAAAAAGTCACTTTCTATATTAGTTAGGAAACTAACTTTCTATATTAGTTAGGAACTGTATTTAAAAATGAGAAAGAAAAACTATTCATCAAATAACCTTTATCCTAGAATTTTAATGACATCAAAAAGAATGTTCAAGAAACCAGTTACTTTATGGTAAATGTGTAGAAAACTCAAAATATGAAGTCGGCTTGAGAAGTAATAATGAAATACAATGAAGGTGACATCCCCCCCCCAAGGAAAAGAAAAATACAGTATAAATCATCTCTTAAAATACTTCCACTGCATTTTTAAAAATTGTGAATTAGGGGTTATGTTTACCTAACTAATCTTCCTCCAGATATCAAGGAAACAGAAAAAAAAAAAAAAACCTTCAAATAGAACAAAGAAATTGTTTCTTTACTGCTGAGCCAACATCTTCATATACAATCCTGACTTTTTAGATGAATAATAAATAACAAATAAGTTGTTTAGAAATGGCTAATGGTACCCTTCCCTCCGAATCAAATAAGGATAAAAACGTTAGCTATAGAACAGAAGTTGTATATGTAACAAGGGATTAATTAAAGACACCCACAGCGTTTTATTCAAGGGTGGAGAGAGAGGCAAGTTTGAGTGAAGATTTCCTAAATATAAACAGAGGGGAAAAAGGAAATTATTTTGTTAAAGAAATAAGCTTCAAGAAATTGATTTCTTCTAATGATAATAGATAGAAATGTTCTCAGGAAAGCAAGTTCAAAAGGTAAATGAGTCCAGGAAATCTCAGTGCCACTTTCAGGAATTATTCCATTTGTATTTTCTACATGTATGTAGAGAATAGGAAAAAGAACAAAAACCGTCTAAACTCAGAGCTACATAATAATGTGAAATTTAAATCTGCTAACATGGAAATAGAAGAACAATCAGGATAAAGGTACTTCAAAGATATACTTCTAGAATACAAAATAGAGGGACAGGGCTTCCCTGGTGGTGCAGTGGTTGAGAGTCCGCCTGCCGATGCAGGGGACACGGGTTTGTGCCCCGGTCCGGGAAGATCCCACATGCCGTGGAGCGGCTGGGCCCGTGAGCCATGGCCGCTGAGCCTGCGCGTCCGGAGCCTGTGCTCCACAACGGGAGAGGCCACAACAGTGAGAGGCCCGCGTACCGCAAAAAAAAAAAAAAAAAAAAATAGAGGGACATCTTTAAGATATATTTTGCATTTATGAAGAGAGAAAATAAAGCATCAGTAATTTATGTGGCAGTAAATGGAATAGATGAGATACTAATGATAGTAATTAATGTGTAGAATTCTTTTTAATGTTTTATTTATATATTTTATCTATTTTTCCATTGGTAACAGTAATACCTGCGATATGGAAAAACTAAACCTCTACCTTAACCCTGCCCCTGGCTTCTCGTCATCCTTTCAGAGGCAGTCACTGTTGTCAGTCCTTGTTTGTGCTTTCAAAGATAGTCTCAAAGATATTTTAGGTATATATTAGCATATATCATATACAGTTATCCACATATGCATATTTAATTAGAAATATATCTTGAAATTTTTATATAAGTAGATATGTAGCTTCTGTATTCTTAATAGCTACATATGTAGGCATATATATGCACACCTGTGTGTAGCTGTACTATAATTAGTTATTGTCAGCCTTATAATAAATCAAATAATACAATTGCTATGTCAGAGAATATGTGAAATCTTAATTTTAATAAATATTTCTAACTGTCTTAGAGTTGAACTCCAAAATATCAAAGTACAACAGTGCCTGTTGTCTCACTTTCACTCAGAGTATGTTATCAGAATGTGATTGTGCCTAAAGAAACTGTGAAAAATAGCATCTCATGATTTTAATATTTATTTTATGAGATCAAATATTCATATATTTGAAAGCTATTTATATTGACTTTCAGTTGAATTATCTGTCCACGTCCTTTGTGTTTTCATAATGTTAACGGATATATCATGTTGACTTTTCAAGTGTATTTAAAAATTAAAGAACTGGGGACTTCCCTGGTGGTCCAGTGGTTGGGACTTTGCCTTCCAATGCAGGGGGTGTGTGTTCAATCCCTGGTCGGGGAGCTAGGATTCCACATGCCTTGCAACCAAGGGACCAGGGCATAAACAGAAGCAGTATTGGAAAAAATTCAATAAAGACATAAAAAAAGAAGTGGTCCATATCAAAAAAGAAAATCTTTAAGAATTAGAGAACTTAGCCCTTTTTATGTGATATAAGTTGCAAATATATTCCCATTCTTCCACTTGTCATTTTATGTATTTCTCCTTCATGCATATATTTTAAATGCATTTGAAATCATCAATTTTATGATGTCTAAATATTGTGTCAGATTTATTCACTCCAATATTATTATAAAATTATCCAATATTTTTGAAACTTTTATGTTTCAATTTCTCATGTTTAAGTTTCAGATTCATGTAGAAATTTGAAATGTATAATGCGGTAGAAAAGGATGGAACTTTGCATTTTTATGATGACAATCTGTTGTCCCAGTTGTCCCAACATCATGAATTGCATAATTTTAACCTACTGATATAATACATTAAACTCAAATGTGTATTTTTTCTAGACTTTCTAGTCTATCTATTTATTCAGCCATATAGCACTTTTTAAATAATTTCAGTATCTATTTTATTTCAAACTTTGGTAAGCCCACATAATTCTTATTTGTTTTGAAGTTTATTTACTAGCTTATGTTTTTTTTAAGTTTCTAAATCCAAAAAATTTTGTGTATTTTATTAAACCCTTAAAAAATTTACATGTAAACTTAGGAAAAATTAAACTCTTTAGGATGTTTAATAGTCCTGTCAAGAAATGTGGCATGTTTTTCTGTTTGTTTACATAATTTGTGTCCCAGGATATCATATTATGTTGTTTCTGTAGTTGAGATAATTGTAGATTCATTGAAGAGTATAATACCTTAATACATTGTTGGATTTTATTTGCCATATTTTGTTGAGAGTATCTGCATCTCTATTAAAGATAGATAATGATCTGTAGTTTTCTTTTTTGTAGTGAATTTATCTGCATAGGTTTTTTGTTTTGTTTTGTTTTTGCGGTACGTGGGCCTCTCACTGTCGCGGCCTCTCCCGTTGCGGAGCACAGGCTCCGGACACGCAGGCTCCGCAGCATGTGGGATCCTCCTGGACCGGGGCACGAACCCGTGTCCCCTGCATCGGCAAGCGGACTCTCAACCACTGCGCCACCAGGGAAGCCCTGCATAGGTATTACTGAATCAAATTATTTAGTAGATATAGGTCTAGTCATATCATTGATTTCTCCTTGTGTGAGATTTGGGAGTCTGTGCTTTTTAATTAATCGTTCTATTTCATCTAAGTTATTAAATTTGTAGGCATGGAGCTGTCTGTATTATTCTGTTATAATCCTTTTATAAGATTATAGTTTCATGGGGTCAGAAGTGATGACCCTCTCTCATTTCTGATGTTAGTCATTTGTGTCTTCTCTTCTGTTTCCTTGGTTAGACCAGCTGTGAGTTTTTCAATTTTATTCACCTTTTCAAAGAACTAGCTTTTGGTGGTGTTGATTTTCTCCACTGTTTTCTTGCTTTCAATTTCATGTGTTCTGCAGTATTTATTATGTCTTTCTGCTTGCTTTAGACTTAAAATTGCTCTTATTGCTCTAATTTCCTAAAGTGGAAATGTACATTATTGATTTTGGCTCTTTCTTCTTTTCTCACATATGCATTCAATAATATAACTTTCCCTCTAAACACTGCTTTTGCTGCATCCCACAAATGTTTATAAGTTGTATTTATATTTCCATTACATTCAAAATGTTTTTCTCTTGAGAATTTGAGTCATGTATTATATTAAAATTGTGTTGTTTAATGTCTAAATATTTGAGGATTTCTCAGCTGTTATTTGTTTCTAGGTTAAATCCATGTGTTCTGAGAACATGCTTTGTATGATTTCTATTCTTTTATATTCATCAAGCTATCTTTTGTGGTGCAGAAGGTGGTCTCTCCTGGCAAATGTTCCATGTGAACTTGAGAATAATGTGTACTTTGCTATTTGTTGGGTCATGCTTTCCATAAGTGTTTTTTTCAGATAGCAGAAATTTTCTGTATGAGTGAGTTTCTTTATTCTTTGCTTTCCTCAAGCCAACCAAGAGCAGCGACTGTCTGGCTGCTCCCCTACAGTCTGTTTCATCACCCCTGCATTTCTGCCTCACTGAGATATTGCTTCCTTCAAAATTCCTTGTCTGTGTAATTCCTCAGTAAACATCATCTCCTTTGCTTATCTTTAGAATCACCCCAGACCATGCACTGATATAGCTATTGTTTCAAGTAATACATGGTAGGTTCTTCAGAGAAGGCATACTCCACTTTTCAGAATATGGAGGATCCTGTTGGCTACAGGATTGCCCTACATCCACAGTGGTAAGTAGATCAATACACTGTGGTTAGTCAGATATTTCAGAGTTTTGTCAGGCAAGGCCACTTATTTACATTAGAATCACTTGATATTACTCTAATAAGAGTAATTTTCTAAAAAGCATTCTAAAGTAAAAATTCTTGAAAAAATTATATTTTTAATAAATAGCCTAACTAGGTGCTAAATATATAAAAGTTTGGGGAAAATGTGTTGATAAACTGCAGGGGGCAGAATAAGTAATCAGAAAAAGAATTTATTCAAAATTAAGTAAGCACTTTGTAATAATATGCTAATTATAAAACCAATATTTGAAATCACCCATTGTATGTTTTGTATGAAATGTTTGTTATAATGAGTGTAATTTAAAAGAAATGGAGACACTGATGAGGTAATGGAGCTGAAATAATCTCAGTTTTCTTTCTCTTAAGCAAATGTGCTCAACAGTCATTTGCAATATGCATATCAACCTCTTGTAGGCCAGAACTGTGATAGAAAACTATAACTGTGGTAGAAATTCAAGCAGTTGGTTGAAAACAGTTATCTTTAATATTTACATAATTGTCTGGTACTGAAGTGTATGTTTTAAATGAGTGTTATTTACTTAATCTATAAAAAGTCATCTAATTCCACCATAGATTTTCCTTATGTCAAAGCCTATTAGAGTCTTCCCAGTGAAATATTAAACCCTTAGGTTATAAAACTTACAAATGAGCCATTACTGTCTATTAGGTCAGTACAGGTGCTCTGTATGGGCCATCTCTTGGTTAAAACGGCTTATAATATTTCAGAGATAAAAATATCAGCCTGTATTACAATGATTTACTATAAAAGATGCCAAAAAACTGAAATACATAACGTTTTCCAAAAAAAACTTGAGATGTTTGGAAAAAATTTAATTTCTAAACATTTTTTTTAAATATTTCAAAAAATTATGCGGCTGTAAATTTTTTAGAAAAGTATATATTTATAGATTATTCAAATGCTATTCTAATTTATTCCCAGTTATGTGGGAATAAAACTGGAGGAATTATCCTAATTTATTCCCGAGGCTGGAGGAACGAGACCAGAGAAGAAGATGGAAAATTAGCAGTGTTGGGAAGAGGGAAAAGCACAGAACTTAGCATCCAGAGATCTGTATTGCAATCTGAGCTCTGACACTAACTAGCTCTGTTATCCTGGAGAGTCGTTGTACTCATTGTGTCTTCATTCTTACTGGCTCTAAAATAAGGAGCTTAGAGTGTAATTTCTAAGGACAATCTCTGGGTTAATTAAGTTCTCGATTATAAGTATTCAATACCTTATTTTTTTAAAGTTGAATTTCAAAATCAAATGTAATTTTTAATAAAACAAGTACTTAAAGTACTTGAGTACTTAAAATGCTTAAATCTAGTAGGGTCTCAAACTTTAGTTAATAATAATGGGTCTATATTGTTTCACTAATTATGATAAATATATGGTACTATGTAAGATGTTAACTGGGCACAGGGCATATGGAAATAGTACTATCTTCAAAACTTTCCTGTAAGTCTATTCTAAAATTAATTTTTTTCTAGATGAAAAAATTCTTGTTAGCCTAGCTAGTTTATTGATTTTATTGAAATTTTCACAGAGCTAGCTTTAGGGTTTGTTAATGTTTTCTATTTTATTTTACATTTCATTGATTTCTACTCTGATTTTTATTGCTGCTTTTCTTCTACTTGCTTTAGGCTTAAAATATTCCTATTTCTCTAACCTCCTAAGGTGATAGCTTACATTATTGATTTTAGATCAACCTTCTTTTCCAATATATTCATTTCATCCTATAAAATTCCTTTTAACCACTCCTCTTGCTGCATCCCACACATTTTTATACATTGTATTTTCACATTCACATACTTCAGAATATTTTATATACCTTTTTTGTCTCATATATTACTAGTATATTAATTCCCAGTTAGAGATTTTCCAGTTATCCTTCTGTTTTTTAGCTCTAGTTTAATTCCATTTTGTCCTGAGAACATCATTTTTATAATTTCTATTTTAAAATTTGTTTAAGTATGTTTTATGACTCTGATCGTAGTAAATCTTAATGAATACATGTGAACTTGAAAATAATGTGAATATTGTATATTCTGCTATTGTTGGATGGAGCATTCTATAAATGTCACTTAGAACAAATACATTTGTATTACTGTTCAGGTCAACTATATCCTACTGATTTTCTTTTCTGTTTGCCCTATCAGTTCCCAAATGAAAGGTGCTGAAGTCTCCAACTAAAATAGTAGATTTGCCTATTTTCTTTTTAATTCTGTCAGTTTTTCTTTCTCATACATTTTACACTCTATTTTTGAGTGCATCTACATTTTGGGTTGTTTATTTTCTTGAAGGAGTGAGCCCTTGATTATTTAACACATCCCTTTAACCCGATAATCTTTCTTATTCATAGTGGGCTTTATCTGACATTAGCTAATTCAGATTTAATTTTGATTACTGTTAGTATATTTTTCTCCATCCCCTTGCTGTCCTTATGTCTGTTTCTTTGTATTGAAAGTGAGTTACTTTTAGACAAGATACAGTTGGACCTTTGTGTTTATTTTAATCATTTAGACCATTTGTATTTAAAGTAATTATTGCTATAGTTGGATAAATATGACACATGTATAACTGTTTTCTATTTGTCATATTTGTTCTTTGTTTCATTTGTTCCTTTGCCTTTTCTGCTTTTTTTTCATTGAGCGTTTTATAAGATTGTCTCTCTTACTACATCAATTACAGTGCTTTTTTAAAAATTTTAGTAGTTGCTCTAGAATTTTCAATACAAATTTTTAACTGTTCTAAGTCCACCTTCAATTAACATTATACTGCTTTATATGTAGTACAGATAAAAATAGAGAATTCCCAATTCTTTCCTCTCATTCCTTGTAACATCACTGTCATTTTACTTATCCATATGATATAATCCCCAAAACATTGTTACTGATATTAAAGTAAGCACGTACCTTTAAGATCAATTCATAATAAAAGACTTTATTTTACCTTTATTTACTCCTTCTTTGTTTTCTTTCACTTTATATTGATCCAAGTTTCTGATCTATCTTTTCTTTCTGCTTGGAGAACTTCTAAGATTTGCAGGGCAAGTCTGTTTAGCAATAAATTCCCTCAGTTTTTGTTTTTATGAGAAAAATATTTCTTCATTTTTGAAGGATGGTTTCAATAGATGTGGGCATTTTTCAAATCTATATATATATATCTATAAATATATTTACTCCATTCTATTCTCTCTCTTACAGTTTCTGACAAGAAATCCACTGTAATGTTAAATTTGTTCATAAATAGGTAAGATGATTTTTTTCTTAGGCTTATTTTAACATTTATCTTTGCAGTTTGAAAATAATATATTTAGCTGTAGTGAGGTTTTGGGGGGTTTTGTTTTTTGGTTATTGTTTGTTCATGTTGTTTTCAGTGTTGTTCTGTTTAGTGTTGTCTGAGCTTTTTGGTTCTGTGGTTCAATGTCTATCATCAGTTTTGGAAACTTCTCTGCCATTATTACTTCAAATATTCTTCTGATCCTTTCTCTCTTCTCTACTCTAGCATTCATTACACATTTTACACTTTTGAAATTGTCCCAAAGTTCTTGGATATTCTATTCTCTTTCCTCATTCTTTGTGTGTGTTTCACTTTGTTGTGTTATAAGGTGTGAGGAGAGTGAGCATTCTCTAATCTTCCAACTTAAATCTCCTTATTTTTTAGTGGCCTGTTTTTTAGGGGTGTGACCTTCACATGTGTTTCTCCAGTGGTATAGTTTTTCTTCCTCTGCTGCCTATTTCTAGTATAAAACAGCATTCCAGAACAGTTTTTCACCCCTCTTAGTTAAAACAGGAGGCTATATGGGGCTGAGATTAGGCTCAGAACTAAAGTTCTTTCCCCTGGAGAGTATACCTTTATTATGGTGAAGGTCTGGACATACTGCATTTTGTTACTCCTATCTTCTCCCTACCAGAGCCATGAAGCATCTTTCTTGGATCCTCACTGTGAGAAATTGGTGGGATTTCTAGAGATATTGGAGTCTCCCAAGACTATGATCCTGAGGACTTTCTCATTCTTGCACTAGTCACATTCAGCAATCCATCAAAATTATTTGGTAAGTGTTCCTACCACTTTAGGGCTCCAGTGCCATCTACTCCAGGTAAGCAGATCCCAGTTGTTAGAGCTCTCTGGCTACACCTGTTTCTAAAGATTTGGGCTATGCAACCTCAGTTCTGAGATGTGTCTTAAAAATCATTCAATTTCTGTTTTTCTAGCTTTTTTTGATGTAAGGAGAGTGTAATGATTTCCAAGCTTTTTACATGTAAGAAATGAGATGTAAAGTGTAATTAAGTGCTTTTAAGCATAAAATTCTTAACTAGTGGTTCCCAGATGCCTGGTTTATTTTTCTTTTATTGAAATGGCTGTGTAAGCACCATTCAGGAAATTCTTAGAAAAACAGATCCCTAGAGATTTTGTTTCAGCAATTTTTGGGATCCAGACACCAGTATTATTAAAAACTACACTTAGTGATTCTTCTGTACAACCAGGTTATAGAAACTAATGTTCTCAAAAATAAAGGTTATTTTTGGCTAGAGCTATCAATTCATTATTCTGTTTTTCACCTCTTTTAAATGTCTGACCTACAGCTTAACTTATTTTAAAGCAGTTACTATGATCTTACATAGTCTATTTACCATTTTCCTTCAAGAATCTGGTCCCACAAAATACAATAATCAAACTGTTGGTTATCATCAATATGTCTCAAACTTGATTGGAATCAAGTATCCATTAAAATTCTAGAAAGCCCTCAAAAGATGATACATGGAAGTATTAATCAGTTTCCTTAAATGATAGAGCAGTCCATTCAAATCATTGACAGGAAGGGAATACCCAAAGACACATTTAAAATTTTGTAGTAGAAAATGATTAAAATTAGGAAGATATAATTGCGGGGCTGGAAAATTTTATATGTAAAGTGAAGTTGGGGACCATGTTTAATGTTCTATTAATAAAAGAATTAATTCAGATCCAAGAACACCCTTGACCTGTCACTACATAGTGCAAAACTAAACAAATAGAGCACTGGAGTGTTTGATGAAAAATTTATTATCTCAAAATCAAGGCTCATAATTTTGATGCAAGTTTTATTTATTGCTATAAGCAATATGTGTATATTTATG
Organism: Grampus griseus; assembly: GCF_964374135.1. Classification (NCBI taxonomy): domain Eukaryota; kingdom Metazoa; phylum Chordata; class Mammalia; order Artiodactyla; family Delphinidae; genus Grampus; species Grampus griseus. The sequence goes on along the minus strand of NC_139003.1, from coordinate 30,008,876 downwards.
TATATGTTGACATATTCTCTCACAAGATTAAAGTTATGGAAGATTTGGAGAGACTGAGAGAACTAGAAAGCCATGTATGTGCGAAGTCTAGATTTTTAATGGAAAAGATTAACCTGGAGGGTGCTGTTCCTTTGAGCCCTGAAGGTTTTAGTCCTGCAGAGCACGTTATCTCTCCCAAAACTTTGATATGGATAAGGAAAAATTTTAAATCAAAGTTCTGTGCTACTAAAATACTAATACTCCAAGTTTCAGAAGCCTGAGCAAGAGATGTCACTCGGCCACAATCTATTAAAAAACTTAGCCAGTAACTTATTATTCCAAATAAGGATATAATGGTAGCAGCCTTAACTAAAACATTTAGAGACTTATGCCCTATACAGAGTGCCTAAAACATAAGCAAAGTGTACTGGTGCTAATACATTGAACTATTTCCTAGTCAATATTCCTCAAATTAGGTAGTTAAGATACAACACAGCCAAGTGTCAAAAATAGCAAAATAACAGTAGTTTCTCCTTCTCCAAATTTCAGTTCAAATTTTTCACTTCTCATTGATCTTTGACGCCCCCGCCACCCACCCAAATTAAATGTATTTTGCCATTGGAGGAGAAATGATATAGCAGGCTTTGTGTGGTTTGCCTCCTACCAATTACAGTATTAACCGTGAAAGCAAAATACACTGTGAATCCAGTAGCTTGCTTATGATTGTAAACTAACTGCATTGAGAAGATGCTTCACTTGGTCCCGAAAGGTGAGTACAAGTTCATTTAAAGTCAGTTTAGTTAGCAAGTTGTCTTCATGGTATATAATAAGATTTCTGGTACCCTGGATAAGAATAAGGAGATAAAACTTAAATCATAGTACATGATACTTGAAAACGTTTTTTCTCTCACCTAATTTAAGATTCATAACTAAAGCCAGGCTATGATTTTATTCTGACATTTCATCTGTTTAGCATAAGGAAGAGTCATCATGACCTCAGAATCTGAGCCAGCCACAGTCATCCAGCAATCTAATTTTATACACAGTAGGCTGGAATATTTTTCATCATTCTGGAAATGTTCTGGTTCATCTAGGAAACACTGGTTCTTGTATTTTTATTTTCTTAAATAGATAATCTTAGTCTGCATGATCACTGCTACTCCATTAAGTTCATTTAATGGTTTTAAAATGTAGATTTTTAAAAATCTTGTTAATGAGAATAATCCTCTTTAGGTATTTTGACAGATGCTTGGTAACAACTGTCTGTAGTGCAATTTATCCTGAGATATTTGCTTCCTGAAGTTTTCCTGATTAAGTGAATCAGAAGTACATAGAATGAAATTTATACTCCTCTCAGTTCCATATTGATCTGCAACACGAATTACTGTTAACTGTTAAAAATTTTCATTTTCATCCTTTCTTTTTCAAATTTTTGTGTACCTAATACTTTCCCTTTGTAACTTGGTTTTAATCTGATGCAATTCTATTCAGCATATATAAAGCTGGTGACATAAGAATCTATAACTCTTTTAAAGAATTACATTTCAAGATTCTGGCTCTTCTGCTGTAGACGAATAACACATTTTTGAATGGTGTTATTAATCCTACTAAACTCTAGATAAAAACTGAGTCCCATTTATGATTCACTAAAGCATCAGCATACACTGAGGGCTTTAGGCAGAGATAAAAACAAATCAGCAAGTTGGGTGTTGTGGGTAAGATCTCTAAGGAAAAGAGAATTGGGAAGAATATATATTTGATTAAATGAGAATGCTTCTAACAATTACATAGATCTGAAATCTTATAGTCAGTTTTAAAAGTATTTTTTAAACTGCCCACACAAATCTCAAAAAAGTGGAATGCTATGGCTGAAGCAGAAAATCAAGGACGGGAGGAATATCCTTCCAGCTAATTATCTGCTCATTTTCCCCTTGAAGTAGCCCCAGAATTATCTCCAAATAACCCAAAGATTATAAGCTTATCTGCAGCAGTTTTTCAAAATTATTTTTTTAGTATTATGTCTCTCAGCAGTGCTTTTAGAAGTGTCTCTTAAAGGTGATGAGGTCAAAGAGAGTTATGACATTTATTAATGATGTTTAAAAGGTCAAAACCATTGAGCATGTGAAGCATGAAATAAAATAGCATTCTAGGGGTAGATCTATTAATACCTTACAGCTAAGAGCTGAGTTGGCTTGAAGCTATTACTGAAACTACAGGTAAATAAAGACATAGAAGCTCACAGACATGCACTGAACAAGATTAATAGCTCTCCAGATGTGATTTACAGGAAACTGGCTGTCCCCAAGGACATTGCTGGTTGCCTGCCAGCCCAGGTCTGTTGAATTAATGTTTATATTATTTATTTATATCCTGCCTAATTCCAAAGGTGATTTGGATTTAAAATACATACTAGAGGAAAATGGAGTAAATTAGCTAAGATCCAAAGTATGATACATCCATGGAGATGTCATTACTTAAAATAATACAGGAAGTCCTACATCACTGTAGGAATTGATATAAAAACTAGGATGCATTCACAAATGTCTAACATAAGGAAGAATAATTATAGTGTCCATGACATAGTACCTACCTTCTCAGTGCTTACAGTCCAATCTATGAAACAAATATCCAGTTTCAATCCACTGCCTTATGGAAACCAATTATGATAAATTGGTCAAAACATGTGGCCTAGTGTAGTACAGGATAGACAGCAATGACACACATTGGAATGATGTTCTAGTAACCCAGGCAACTAAGGTAGTTGTAGTGGGAATAGAGAGAGAGAGATAAAAGAAGTGGAAATTTACAAAATTCAGTGATTGCTTGTATATGGAACATGAAAAGATAGGAGGAACCAAGAAGGAATAGCACCATATCTTTGGTTGAGTGCACCATTTTCTAAGATTAAGAAACAGGAGGAGGAGTGTGTTCTGAGCAAGTAGAGATGAGTTTCATTTTGGACAAGGTTTGAGGCTGCTTAGGAGAAGTAGAACTATTTCTGGAACTAAGGACAGTGAATTTTTCCCCATGGGTCTTCTTCAAGAGAAGACAGTGAAACACAGTGAACAACTTTCTCAACACCATCTTTATAATAAAATACAGGATTTCTTAGGTCATGTCTTATATATTCCTCTACATAGTCCAAACATAATATTAAATATAGTTTAAAGGTTTTCAAAAGTATGTATTATCCAGGTAGACACCTTGAAGGGTTAGGCTGTGGATAATTTTCTTAAATTCTTTGAGTTATTACAATGGAAACTTGATCTCTTTGGGGATTATTGGGAAAACTATTTTTGCCTCTCCCTTCACCCTTGTAACTATTTCTTCTCAGGAGGAATGATTTATCTGATTGGTGGAATGACAAGAATCTCACAGCTATTGGTACTCCTTACTCCTTCCTTGGTTATTAAGGACTCCTTCCTTTGTTATTAAGGGTTGAGGTGTTAAAGACGACAGTTTCTATGTTATTTTCACTTTTAGGCTAGCTTATAGCAACAGACCATTCCTCGTGGAATCCAGGTTTCATAAAATAAGCACATCTGGGTACAAGTCTGGGTCTGCCTTTTAGAAGCAGGTTTGAATGGGAGCCTAATTTCCACCCCAGCCCCGCAGGACAAGATGAGTATAAAACAGTGACTTTTTCTTAGGCCGCCTGAGAAAATATTCAACTGCAGACCAAATCTCCTTTTGCATGGGTCTTAGATCTGGATTTTGGAAAACGTGGCAGAAATCTTTATTTTTGCAGCTTCTTATCTAATCTACTTTTCCCAGAAAGAAAATTGATATTTTGATGCCAATTTGATGTTTGTATACTTCAGATCTTCAAAAATTTGTAGCAGTAGTAGGGGTAAAATTGTACCCCAAAAAGAACACACACAGTCTCTCACTGGGATGAATTTTGGAGTATTCAAAGAATGTAGGATGGGTGGTATACATTGCACTTAAAGTCTAGAGTAGCACTTTGGTTAGTATTTCTTTGGAAGTGTTTCTAGGTGTTTTGGTACGTAGGTTTACTGGAGAAAGAGCGAAAATGCATATTTCCCAACTCTTACCACAGATTCCAGATAAAATAGAGCTGGAGTGTAATCCAGTATATCTTTAACAAGAAGGACAGAATATTCTGATTCAGGTATTCATAAACCTTACTTAAGAGACAGTTATCAGTTTGGGAGCAAAACAGCAAATCTCTCAACCAAGCTTTTTGTTGAGTGTTATCCACCTTGGAGTCTAAAACTTTACAAAAGCTACCTGAAAAATAACCCTAGCCGTTATGAGTTGAAACAGTGTTGGGTACCTGACTCAAACTGATGGTGACCTATATTGCAGAATGAAATAACTTAGTAATGGGAACTGGAAAACACAAAAAGAGTGAGTAGGTAGCAATAGGATCAAAAGCCACAGTCACAGTTTACCACCTTTCCACTGAGTTTTGAAGAAGCAAAAATCAGAAACTGTGCATATACTGTTATGAAACTGAGAAAAGATATTAGAGCAGAAAATAAGCCAGCTGGTAACAAGATAGAAAGAAATATCACATGGAGCAATGGAGTCATGCCCACATTCAGTGATACCAAAGCAATAGCCAAACTCCACCCTATAGTTCCTGCTCTAAGTCTTTATTTGGATTTTGTGTGGTGGTTTGATGCATATTAATCATTACATTAAATTCCAAATTACTTTGTATAAGTTGTATTATATTTATTTTTTATAAATGTGTTAAAATAGATGCCTCTCCTGGGCATCATTTTAACATGGTATCTAATCCAGAGGCCATAGACTTTATTTTGTTCACTTTCTGTTTACCCACAGTGTATGATATAATATTAACAAGAATACTTTAATACGTTATCACTATTATTGAATAAATAATACATAATTGTAGTATGCCATCTTTCATTTTTTTAACTCAGTTTTCAAAATATTGGAAGAGAACTTCTCTGTTAACTGAAGTACCACCTAGTTATTGTCCCTTGTGCATCTGCCTTTGGTGTTTGTCACCATTTTGCTAGAATTTTCACCTGCTCAAATTGTGTACTGTTTCTTTAATTTACCCCATCTGTGGGCCTTATTTAATAGTATCAGATTCGCTGAGGATTTTTACTTTTTGTTATGTAGCAAACTTAGGGACTTTAAAAATATTTTTATTAATTCTGAACATTTCTAGGGATGTTTTTAGATTAGTCTTGGTTTTCTTCCTTTAACACGAATTGGATCAGTCAGGATCCATCTAGAAATTGGAAACCAGTTTAATCATTTCTCATAGGGAATTGGTTGCATCATTGTTGGAAGACCAAAAGAGCAAACATGGGACTTTCTCAGAGAAAATGAAGAATTAATAATTACTGGAAGCAGCTACCACTTCTAAGTCTACGGGAAAAGAGGAAGAGGTGGAGTCATAAGAACCTAATAGCTCAGAAGGGGCCTCACAGAGCTGGTGCTCAGACATCTGTAAAGTGAGTACTTCTCAATGCTTCTGCTACCTGGGGTGGAATACAGTCAGACTGGCTCTGAAAATGAAAAAACAAACAAAAAACCCCAGAAATATGGAGATTAAAGTTTGTTGCTGCTTCTACAGCAGCACTGATCCAGGGAAAACAGGAAGTAGTAAATACCTTCTTCTCAACTCCCACATTCCAAGCTTTCTCTAGTTGATATTGTCTGACCTAAATTAAAGCCAGCTAACAATGAAATGAATCCCAACAATAGAATCAGAGCAGAGTATAGAAGGTTTAATTTAGTACTGAAAAATAAACTTCACTGAAAAAATTACTTTCATATGTGATTTTTTATGTTATATACTTATTTTGTACTTCTCATTAAACTTTCCTGTGAGTATATATGTTTTCATTTTAAGACTGTGACAACAAAAGCATATAAATTATAAATAAAATTATGATTCTTGCACAGAGAACTGCCATCCTACATGTAGCACAGGGTATTTTATGACTATTCAACTTGTAGCTCCTTGAAATATTTCATTCTTTTTTCTGTTCCAGTATATGCATTTAAAGCTGTAAATGTCTCTATATATGCTTTGTTGCAGGTGCATTGCACAAGTTTTGATAAGCCATGTTATTTCTTTTCAATGCAAAGTATTTTATAATTGTCATTCCAATTTTTTTTGACTCATTGAAGTTTATGCTTAATTTCCAAACATTTGAAGAGTTCCTAATTATTCTGTTGTTGCTTTCTAGTTTAATTCCCCTTTGATAAGAAAACTTCCTCTGTATTATTTGAATACTTTGCAATTTGTTTATACTTGCTTAAGTGTCTAGCATATAAATTCATTTTGGAAAGTACCCCATCGTTACTACAAATGATGTACATTTTCCTCCTCTTAAGTGTAGGACTCTATAAACGTCAAATAGGACAGAATTGTTAATTGTGTTGTTCAAACATTATATATTCTTTACAGTTTTGTGTTAGCCTTTCCTAATAGTTGCCAAGATTTGTGTTCATATATCCAAGTGTGATTGTGAATTTGTCTGTTTATCTTCTTATATCTTTAAATTTTGGCTTTTTGCATTTTGAAGGAAATTAGGATTGTTATATCTCCATTTATATAAAGACCATTTTATCCATATAAAAAGTCTTTCCTTGCCCCTAATATTTCCTATATCAAAGTTTTTTATGTTATATAGTATAGTTACATCAAATTTATTTTGGTTACTATTCTATTTTCACAGTATACTTTTTTGAAGTCACTATCTATAGTCTCACCTAAAATGTGACTTTCATACAGACAGAATGGTGGAGTAGGAGGACAGAAGCTCACCTCTTCTTACAGAAACATGAAAATCACAAATAACTGCTAAAGAACCATTGACCAAATAATGCTGGAACCTACCAAAAAAGATACCCTACATGCAAAGACAAAGAAGAAGCCACAGTGAGATGGTAGGAGGAGCACAATCATGATAAAATCAAATCCCATACGTGCCAGGTGGGCGACCCACAAACTGGAAAATAATTATACCACATAAGTTCTCCCACAGCAGGGAGAGTTCTGAGCCCCATGTCAGGATTCCCAGCCTGGGGGTCTGGCAATGGAAGGAAGAGCCCCCAGAGAATCTGGCTTTGAAGGCCAGCAAGGTTTGATCACAGGAATTTCACAGGACTGAGAGAAACAGAAACTCCACTCTTGGAGGGCACTCACAGGATCTCATGCATACCAGGACCCAGGGAGACCTCGTAAGAGATTTGGACCAGACTTACCTGCTAGTATTGCCCCTGAAGAGGCAGGGGAGTGGCTATGGCTCACTGTGTGGGACACTGGTGGTGGTAGTTCTGGTGAATACTCACTGGCATGAGCCCTCTTGGAGGCTGCCATTCTCTAACCAAGACCTGGCCCCACCCAACAGCCTATAGGCTCCAGTGCTGGGACGCCTCGGGGCAAACAACCAACAGGGAAGGAACACAGCCCCACCCATAAGCTGACAGGCTGCTTAAAGTCATCCTGAGTACATGGCTACCCGATAAACACACCCCCTGACACAGAATCAATAGCAGAATAAATGAGGCAGAAGAACAGATAAGTGAGCTGAAAGACAGAATGGTGGAAATCACTGGTGTCAAAGAGAATAAAGAAAAGAGAATGAAAAAAAAGGAGGAAAGTCTAAGAGATCTCTGGGACAACTTTAAATGCATCAACATTCATATTACAGGGGTCCCAGAAGAAGAAGAGAGAAAAGGCCTGAGAAAATATTTGAAGAGAAATTAACTGAAAACTTGCCCAACATGGGGAAGGAAACAGTCACCCAAGTCCAGGAAATACAGAGTCCCACACAGGATAAGGCCAAGGAGGAACACATACTAATCAAATTGACAAAAATTAAAGACAAAGAAAAAAAAATTAAAAGCAACAATGGAAAAGCAACAAATAATATACAAAGGAATCCCCCTAAGCTTATCAGCTGGTTTTTCAGCAGAAACTCAGCAGGCCATAAGGGAGTGGCACAATATATATAAAGTGATGAAAGGGAAAAAACCTACAACCAAGAATACTCTACCCAGCCAGGCTCTAATTCAGATTTGATGGAGAAATCAAAATCTTTAACACCCCACTTTCATCAGTGGACAGATCATCCAGACAGAAAATCAATAAAGAAACATGGACCTTAAATGACACATTAGATCAGATGGACTTAATTGATATTTACAGAGCATTCAATCCAAAAGCAGAAGAATACACATTCTTCTCAAGTGCACATGGAACATTCTCCAGAATCACATTCTGGGCCACATAGGGAGCTTTGGTAAATTTAAAAAAACTGAAATCATATCAAGCATCTTTTCTGACCATGACCACACAAAATCAGAAGTCAACTACAAGAAAAAACTGTAAAAAGAAAAAAATAAGCATGTGGAGGCTAAACAATATCCTACTAAATAGCCAATGGATCACTGAAGAAATTGAAAAGGAAATCAAAAAAAATGCCTAGAGACAAATGAAAGTACAATGATCCAAAACATATGGGACCTTTTATGCTGACTCTAGAGTAGAGTCAGTGGCACTTGCAATTTTGTGGTAAAAGAGAGAAGGCATTGGCTGGTTGAGATGTCTCTGGTAAGACCTCATGTGTGAGGACAAAAGGGTATACTCTATTGCATAGCATTGATTGGGATTGGGATTTTGGTTGGACACCTTGTCATTTGACTCTGTCCCTAAAGTGGAGAATTGCATTGATTGATTTTCTCTTTTAGACTGAGGAGACTCTTGGATATTTGGCAGTATCCGTGGTAGTGGTTGGGAATTTCCTGTTCTCAAGTTAGAGAACTGTGACCCTCAGAGACCAATATGCGTTGCATTGATTTGTTTGCTGTCTAACAACACTGGAAGTGAATAATTAATAATGGGTAATCAGAGCCTTATTTCAGCTTGTAGTCCCTTAGAGTGTATTTTGGGAAATTTTGTTATTCTCCTATTTAAAAAAATGGGATTTTGAATGGGATGAAATACCGTATGTGTAGGCTTTTATGCTGTTATATCAAAGTGAGCCTTTTGGAATTGGTTTGGCTTTGATCATGTGTTTGAGAGTGTATATTTACATTAAAGGTGCACTATTTTAATTGGAAGGCATGGGAAACAAACATTCAGTTTCTAAAGATAGTCCTTTAGGACATGTCCTACAAAACTGGACCACCTTTAGTTCTGGTTCCATGACTAAAGCCAGAAAGATAATTTTTTCATAAAACCATGTGGCTATAACATTCTTTAGATTCCAGAAAAGAATGGCCAAGATGGAGCTCTTTTGACATTCTAAAGCTGGTTTTTCATGCGGTTAAAGAAATCCAGCTTGATAAAAATCTTCAGGATTCTGACCCTAAGGAAACAAATCCTTCTACAAGGAACTTGCATTTCTCTCCCTATGCTTTTGAGATGTAACTATTTACCTGGGCTCTCAGGAACGTTAATCTGAGCACCTAATTCCTGAGACAGAAGAGAAAAAGGTGGAAAAGATGCCTTTTTAAACTCAAGCTGAAAAACTATTAGATCTTTGTGTCTATATGCATGTGTTATGTGAACAGTATAGATATGACATGTCTTTCCCTTCAGATGGTATTATCAAAATTACTTTGTAAATAAGCTTGATTTAATTCGCTGAAAGGAAATGAAACACCTATGTAAATTTTCAGAAACATAAAAGAAACTAACTCAGATGAATTTTAGGTTCATGTGATCTGGGAAATATTTAGTATTAATGTCTGGTATTAAAGTTAGTTTAAGCTTGTTGGTTTAATTCATATAGACATGTCTTTAAGGTCATCAACATTAAGCAAAATTTTAACTGTACTTAGGGTTATTAGGAGTCAAATAAGATCTTATAAATAAGTTATTGGGTCAACACTTTGGGAATGATTATTTTTTAGGAATGTTTACTCAGTCTCTCCCAATTTTTGTAACTTGAAACTGTAGAGTTCTACTAAATTAAGGTAAATGATGGAAGGTTATAAACTATCTAGATCATTCCCAAATAAGATGTTGAAGCATTAATTACAAATACAGCCTTCCTTTATTACAAATACAGGCTTCCTTTTACAGAGAAACAAAAGATATTTAGGACTATTACTAAGTTTGGTGCTACAAAGATATTTTCTATAAGGAAGCACATGATTTTAGAAATTATGAATAGTATTTATAAGCTTGCCAAGCTACAGGATGCTAATATAAAAGACAATTTGTAATTGCTTATTTCTTAGTTTTCACTAGAAATGAAGGTTTTATGAGTTAAGAATTCTAATTAAATATATAATTGAAACTAAAAGTTACACATGAAAACATCATTGTACGCAAGGAAAAAATATAAGAAACAAATACATTTTGTTAAGGGAAGGGAAAGTGATTTTGTCCTAAAGCTGGTTATTTCTAAATAGAAAAGAAATAGGGGATAAACAGGCATAGATATAGAAGATTTATGGAAAAGGAACCCTAAGAAAAGTGTTTTGTGCATGGTTAGGCTACACATGGATTAAATTTAATTAGGTAAATAGATTACTGAAAGTAGGCTGGTGCAGGATTGGAATTTGGTTTTTCTCTCCCTGTTAATTGAGTTTTTTTGCCTTTTAAGTGATCTGTCGTACCTTTCTGTATTTGCCTCTAAAGTCTTTTATTGTTACTTTTGTTTAGTAGGTAAGTATTATTTCACAGAGACTTATAATCCTGTTTGCCCAAGTGTTTTGAAACTTTTGGTTATTTTTGACCAACTTCCCAAATTCCAATTAAATTTCATTTGACTTATAGCTCACTTTGAGTTTTCCAAAGGGCCTCTGAAGCATCTCCAACAGAGAGATTAAACCAATTGAGATTATGTTAAGTTACATGGGAAAGTGTTGTCAAATGAGTGGTAAGAAAGCTTCCTAGGTTATACTATAGGGGTACATGTCATTAATATAAATGTTTGGAAATTATATGGAATTCCTGAAAATTGGGTATGTCCTAATAAAATGTTATGTCATAATTCTAGTTATTATCTTAAAATGTTGTGGTCATAACAGTAACCAAGTTTCTTTATCAATTCCATTATAATCGAATATTTAACCATGCCTTTTTAAGTCTTTTGTCATTTATAGGCAGTTAATATTTTACTCTGATGCTTTTGCAGAAATGCTTCATCTTCAAGAAGACTCACAGAAAGTACTTTTTGACAAGTACAGGTTTCTGAACAACTTAAAATGGATTAGTTACATAGGACTGAGTGAACTGGTGAATGTGATTATAATTTTTATGGTTTTTGTCTGAAATACTGTGTCTTAATCTGTGTTTTCCAGATATAAGGAAACCTTTCCCCTCACACTAATTATGACTTAGAGCAACTTGGTAAGTTATACTTTGTAAGCAGAATTGAAACATATATCTTTTATCTCTACCTGATCCCTCCAGAAATTGGAAACTCTTAGGTCCCCAGCAGCATTATCATGTGAATAAGGAAGGTCACCTCCTGGCAGGTGCAGGAATCTCAAGATATTTTGGGGCCCTTAAGAAGAGAAGAATTCCCTCAAATCTATAGATAACACAGGCAGAATCTGTGACAAGCCCTTGGCATGCTTTTCTTGGCCTTGAGAGGCCTTTTAAAAGTTCAGCCTGAGATTTCTTATGAAAAGTTCCAGCACAGCCTATGTGATCAATTAACCAAAATTATTTTTCAAACAAATTAGTCTTAATTTGGATATATCTGATAGAAATGAGGGTAATTTTAGAGGCAAAAAGACTGTGTATAAATTCTAGTTTTCTTAATTGAGGTCTATACTTACTGCCTAAGACTCACTTCCCAGATAGCACTTTGTTGCTATGTTCTATTATTGTAAATTTTAATTGAATTATTAAAAGGACACTCTAAGTTTGTTTCTGAAGTTTATCCTAGCAATCTGTCTTTGGATGAAGATCAAATTCCCCATGACCTGCAACCAGGAGATTATGCATACTAGAAAAGGCATCATTTAAAGGACTGTCTCCAACCTAGAAAAAAGGACCCCTTTCAGGTACTCTTACAGTGAAAGAGAAGGGAACTGACTCTTGAGTTCATATTTCCCACTTAAGAAGGACCTTTGCACTGGACTGGTCTATAAAAAGGACTGCTGACCTCAAATGACACCCACACCAGGATGTAAAGAAGATGACAGCAGTGCTAGGCAGCTGACTAAAGAATCCAGACCAGGCCTGTAAGACCCATCCTACTAATTCAAGTGAACTGTTTAGCAAATGTTTGTCTCCCTAACAAAATTGAAATTTACTGTGTTACTTCTAACCATATTGTTACCCCCAGTGTTCAGGATAGAAAGGAAAGTCTCTAGTGAAGTTGTCAGAGTATAACTACTCATGACATGTATCACTGCTTGCCTTAAGTCTACTGGTAAAAGCACGTGTACAATGTTTGTGTAACAATTTGGTATAAATGATAAAATATATAGCCTATAATGTTTCCCCATTAGCATACTTGAGTTTGTCCACTATGTCTAATTAGTTTTCCCCCAATGTTAGTAACTAAGCAAGTATGTATGTGTGTGTGTGTATACACACAGACAACTTGGACCTAGCACCAAGGAACACGATGGACCCAGGACAGGGAACAACCACCCTGGCATTGAGAGAGAAATATTTTGATCATCAAAAGATTTGCAAACAAATTGGGTATATGATGATAGAAGAACTTTTCACATATTGTAGTATGGGGAAGTCATTCTGGCTTATACATGATTTAACTTAAACTAGAACAGCCTATTCTGTGGCTATCAAACATGCATTGTACATCTGCTTTAACTATTAAGGAAAAGAATTTAAAAATCAAAATAGAGTAACTGGTTCAGGCATCTTACTGAGAACTTGAATTTTCTGAACTGTATCAGACTCAAGGACACCACCAGTCTCTCTCCAAACAATATCTACTAGTAAATGCCAACTGCAACCTTATGATCTCAAGGTCTCCTCTTATAACTAGGAAATCTTTCTCTTACTTTAGGAATAGTAGTGGCAAATGAGACAGCTCAAATCTTAGCCTCCTAGCAGAAGGCACTAGATTATTCAGCCAGAATGGTACTAGACAATAAAATTGCTTTAGAGTAGATTTTAGGAGAAAAAGGAGACATATATGTAGTGGCCAATAGCTCTTGTTATGTATATGTAAATACCACATCAGAAGTTAACACCTTAGATAAAATTTGAAACTGGATACCTTACTACAGGTCTCCTCAGAAATGCCAAGTCCAGACTGCTTTTCAGGCTTATTCTCCTGAATTCCTCAGGGAATGAGATACATTCTCCAAGGTTTAAATGTTCAGATTGTCACTCCTCCTACTACTTCTACCAAAACAGTAGACCAAGGGACTAAGATCCTAAGCTTGCAAGACTCAGATCCAAGACCTGGGACTTGGGAGTATTTCCAGCTCTGTGTCCATTCCCAAATTGAGGCAGGGCTATGCCCTGTTTCAGCAGGAAGTACCCAGAGCAGTCATCACCCCCATTTTCTCAAAGATTTGGAGAAAGTTAAAACGAGAGTAGGAATTGAAATGGAAGTTTCCCCCCACAAAAAATGTTCTCCTGCCAAGTTTAAAATTAACCTCTATCCAAAACTTTACTTCCGGTTATCCTGTTCTTAGGATTGAGGAGTATCAAAGAAAAGGGATGACTGAAATCAAGCAGAACCTTGTGAAGCCTTGCAGCACAATTCCCCTGTGTCCCCTACCTCTTCTTTGTGGGAAAAGTTTTATCTCCTAGGCATCCCTGAGTTCCAAAGATCAGGCTCAAGCAGTTAACCAGTTAAGAAGGGACAGGAATGGGAAAAAGAAGAGGCAGTTGATCAAGGAAGGAGATAATACCTTAAGCAGTATCAAACTGAGATGGGTTCACAGGACCTTAACTCTCCTTTAGGAAAACAGATAACAATGTCTGACACACATTCTCAAGTTGTTTTTACAGAAACCAGACCCCCACCAGGTGGAAACTGCTGACCTCAAACATGTAGACCATAGACTGGTTGGAGTCAGAAGGTTGATTCCTGAAACACCACCCTGCTACCTCACCACCAACCAATCAAAAAACTGTCCACAAGCTGATGACACATCCTATGACCCATTTCCCATAACACTGTCTTTTAAATACCCTTGCCTGAAAGCCAGTGGTAGTTTGGGTCTTTTGAGCACTAACTCCTTGTTCTTCTTGCTTGGTGCCCTGCAGTAAATGTTGTGCCTTCCTTCATCACAACCTGGTGTGAGTGGATTGGCTTTGCTGCATGTTGGGTGAGCAGACCTAAGTCCTGCAAGTATTTACAAATGCATAAAATATTATGAGCAAACAGTTAAATCAATCCCTGCATATTATAATCTCAAAGTTTCGATTTGGACCTTTTATGCTGACTCTACTTTAGAACTTTGCTACAGTTTTTCATTATTTTTCCATATTATACCTACTTCTGTCTTCCAGAACAGAGGCAGAGCATTTTACTTTGCCTCTTCAGAGGCTTAGATAAGTTTTGATATTTAATAAGTGTTCATAATTTTAAAGTCTGAAATAAAAGTGACTTGTGGTATTCTAAAATGAATGCAATTTTAAATGAAATATGACAGTATAATAAGACAAAAGAAATAGCTTGGGCTTCCCTGGTGGCGCAGTGGTTGAGAGTGCGTCTGCTGAGGCAGGGGACACGGGTTCGTGCCCCGGTCCAGGAAGATCCCACATGCCGCGGAGCAGCTGGGCCCGTGAGCCATGGCCGCTGAGCCTGCGCGTCCGGAGCCTGTGCTCCGCAACAGGAGAGGCCACAACAGTGAGAGGCCTGAGTACGCCAAAAAAAAAAAAAGAAATAGCTAATCAAAGAAAATATAAACAATTGAAAATTTTAAATGGTTGCTGAAGTATTTTTAAAATATTAAAATGGTAGTTATGCTGCTTATTTATTTTTAGGAGCTAAATAGCATATTACTTTTCTAAAAGATATAGCCATGGAATTTATACAGAATGCAGCACAAAGGGACTGGCAGTGAAAAGTGTGGGGGGAAAAAAAAAAAGACAAACGAGGTAGTAAATAGAAAACAGACATTCTAAATCCCTGTAAAGGTAAATGAAGGAGAAAAGAGAATGGAAGAAAGGTTCTCTTTAAAGAAATAGAATACTCCAAAACTGAGGAAAGATGTGTATACACAGATTGAAAAGTCCAGGAATTGCTGGGCAGAAAAATACATGTAAATAAATATATGCAGTAGAATTATTAACATCAAAATAATTCTGAACCATGGCCATCATTAAAAATTCTACAAATAACACTGGAGAGGGTATGGAGAAGAGGGAACCCTCTCCTATACTGTTGGTAGGAATGTAAGTTGGTACAGCCACTATGGTAAACAGTATGGAGGTTCCTCAAACTAAAAATAATAGCTGCCATATGATTCAGCAATACCACTCCTGGGCATATATCTGCACAAAACTATAATTAAAAAAAAATACATCCTTATGTTCATAGCAGCACTATTCACAATAGTCAAGACGTGGAAACAACCTAAACAAGCTAAATTTAGGTTGTTTCAACATTTAGGTTGAAACATTAGGTTGTTTCAATGACAGATGAATGTATAAAGAAGGTGTAGTACATATTTAATGGACTATCACTCAGCCATAAAAAACAATGAAATAATGCCACTTGCAGAAACATGGATGCAACTAGAGATTATCATACCAAGTGAAGTAAGTCAAAGAAAAAGACAAATACAGTATGATATCACTTATATGTGGAATCTAAAATATGGCACAAATGAACCTATCTACAAAACAAACAGACTCACAGACATAGAGAACAGACTTGTGGTTACCAGCAGGGAGGGGTGGTTGGGGAGGGATAGATTGGGAGTTTGGAATTAGCAGATGCAAACTATGATATATGGAATGGATAAACAGCAAGGTCCTACTATATATAGCACAAGGAAATGTAGTCAGTATCTTGTGATAAATCATAATGGAAAACAATATAAGAAAATATATACACATTTATATAACTGAATCACTTTGCTGTACAGAAGAAATCAACAACATTGCAAATCAACTATACTTCAATAAAAAAATAATCTGAATGCTTTCAGACAAAAGAATATTAGATTTATAATAAACCAGAATCAGGGCTAACCAGAAGATGGCAGAGTAGAAAGACATGACCTCACTCCTCTCATGAAAACACCAAAATCACAACTATCTGCTGAACAACCATTGACAAAAAAAAACCCTGGAAACTACCAAAAAGGTATTCTACATCTAAAGACAAGCCACAACGAGAGGTAGGGGTAGCACAATTGTGATAAAATCAAATCCCCTACCTGCCAGGTGGATGACCTACAAACTAGAAAATAATTATGTCACAGATGTTCTCCCACAGGAGTGAGAGTTCTGAACTCCATTTCAGGCTCCCCAGCCTGGGGGTCTGGCATTGGGAGGAAGAGCCCCCAGAGCATTTGAAGGCCAGTGGGGTTTGATCACAGGCATTCCACAGGACTGGGAGAAAAAGAAACTCCACACTTGGAGGGTGCACACAAGGTCTCATGCACACTGCAACCCAGGGAAAAAGCACTGACTTGATAGTAGCCTGGGCCAGACCTACCTGATGGTCTTTGAGGGTCCCTTGGGAAGGTGGCAGGGGGGAAGGCTGTGGTTCACTGTAGGGACGAAGGCACTGGTGGTGGTAGCTCTGGGGAGTACTCGTTGGCATGAGCCTGCCTGTCGGCCACTATTTTCTCACCAAGAACTGGCCTCACACAATAGCCTGTAGGCCCAGTGCCTGAATGCCTCAGGCCAAACAACCAATGGGACAGGAACACGGCCCCACCCATCAGCAGACAGTCTGCCTAAAGTCTTCCTGAGCCCACAGCCACCTGATAAACACACCCCTTTATACAGCCATGCCCACCAGAGGGACAAGACCCAGCTCCACCCACCAGTGGGCAGGGTACCAATCCCTCCCAAAAGGAAGCCTGCAGAAGCCTCTTAGATCAGCTTTATCCACCAGGGACAGACTTCAGAAGCAAGAAGAACTACAATCCTGCAGCCTGCTGAATGGAAGTTGCAAACACAAAGTCAGACCAAATGAGATGGCAGAGGAATACGTTCCAGTTAAGGAACAAGATAAAACCCCAAAGAACAACTAAGTATAGTGGAAATAGGCAATCTTCCCCCAAAATAATTCAGAGTAATGATAGTAAAGATGATCCAAGATCTCAGAAAAAGAATGGAGGCACAGACCAAAAAGTTACAAGAGATGTTTAACAAAGAGCTAGAAGATCTAAAGAACAGAGATGAACCGTACAATAACAAATGAAAAATACAACAGAAGGAATTAATAGCAGAATAAATGAGGCAGAAGAACAGATAAGTGAGCTGAAACACTGGTGGAATCACTGCCATGAAACAGAATAAAGAAAAGAGAATGAAAAGAAATGAGGACAGTCTAAGAGATCTCTGGGAAAACTTTAAATGCACCAACATTCACATTATAGGGGTCCCAGAAGGAGAAGAGAGAGAGAAAGGGCCTGAGAAAATATCTGAAGAGACAATAATTGAAAACTTCCCTAACATGGGAAAGGAAACAGTCACCCAAGTCCAGGAAGCACTGAGAGTCCCAGGCAGTATAAACCAAGGAGGAACATGCCAAGATACAGTCTTTAATTTTTGTCAGTTTGATTACTAAGAGAAAATATTAAAAGCAACAAGGGAAAAGCAACAAATAACATACAAGGGAGTCCCCATAAGGTTATCAGCTGATTTTTCAGCAGAAACTCAGCAGGGCAGAAGGAAATTGCATGATATATTTAAAGTGATGAAAGGGAAAATCCTACAACCAAGAATATCCAGCAAGGCTCTCATTCAGATTTGATGGAGAAAAAATCTTTACAGACAAACAAAACATAAGAGAATTCACCACCAAACCACCTTTACAACATATGCTAAAGGAGCTTATCTAGGCAGAAAAGAAAAGGCTACAACTAGAAACAAGAAAATTATGAATGGAAAAGCTCACCAGTAAAGGAAAACATACAGTGAAGGTATGAAATCATTCACACACAAATGTGATATCAAAACTAACAGTCATGAGAAGATGAGGGTACAGATGCAGGATATTGGAAATACATTTGAAATTAAAAGACCAGCAACCTAAAACAATCTTGTTTATAGATAGACTGCTATATCAAAACCTCATGGTAAATGCAAACAGAAAATCTACAATAGGTACACACACAAAAAAGAAAAAGGAATCCAACACAACACTAAAGTTAATTACCAAATCACAAGAGGAAGGGAAGAAGAAAACACCTAGGAAAACAAATCTGAAACAATTAACAAAATGGCAGTAAGAATATACGTATCAATAATTGCCTTAAACGTAAATGGATTAAATGCTCCGAAAAAAGACATAAACTGGCTAAATGGATACAAAAACAAGACATATATATATAATATATATATATTATATATATTATATATATATACTGTCTAAAAGAGACCCACTTCAGAGCTAGGGACACATATATACTGAAACGGAGAGGATGGAAAAAGATATTCCATGCAAATGGAAATCAGAAGAAAGCTGGAGTAGCAATTCTCATATCAGACAAAATAGACTTTAAAATAAAGACTATTACAAGAGACAAAGAAGGACACTACATGATGATCAAGGGATCAATCCAAGAAGAAAATATAACAATTGTAAATATTTATGCACCCAACACAGGAGCACCTCAACATATCAGGCAGATACTAACAGCTATAAATGGAGAAATCAACAGTAACACAATAGTAGTGGGGGACTTTAACACCACACTTTCATCAATGGACAGATCATCCAGACAGAAAATGAATAAAGAAAAACAGGCCTTAAAAGACACATTGGAACAAATGGACTTAATTGATATTTATAAAGCATTCCCACACAAAAGCAGCAGAATACACATTCTTCTCAAGTGCACATGGAACATTCTCTAGGATTGACTACATGATGGGACACAAAGGGAGCCTAGGTAAATTTAAGAAAATTGAAATCATATCAAGCATCTTTTCCAATGCTATGAGATTAGAAATCAACTACAAGAAAAAAACTATGAACACAAACACGTGGAGGCTAAACAGTATGCTACTAAACAACCAGTGGATCACTGAAGAAATCAAAGAGGAAATCAAAAAAAATACCTAGAGACAAATGAAAATGAAAACACTGTGATTCAAAACGTATGGGATGCAGCAAAAGCAGTTCTAAGAGGGAAGTTTATAGCAATACAATCTAACCTCAGGAAACAAGAAAAATCTCAAACAACCTAACCTTACACCTAAAGCAACTAGAGAAAGAAGAACAAACAAAACCCAAAGTTAGAAGGAAAGAAATCATTAAGATCAGAACAGAAATAAATGAAATAGTCAACACAATAGAAAAGATCAGTGAAACTAGAAGATGGTTCTTTGAAAAGATAAAATTTAGAAAGCTTTAACCAGACTCATCAAGAAAAAAATGGAGAGGGCTCAAAGCAATTGAATTAGAAATGAAAAAGGAGAAGTTACAACAGACACCACAGAAATACAAAGGATCATAAGAGACTACTACAAGCAAACATCAATATATGCCAATAAAACAGCCACCCTAGAAGAAATGGACAAATTCTTAGAAAGGTAAAACCTTCCAAGACTGAATCAGGAAGAAACAGAAAATATGAAGAGACCAATTTCAAGTACTGAAACAAACTGTGATTTAAAAACTCCCAGCAAACAGAAGTCCAGGACCAGATGGCTTCACAGGCAAATTCTATCAAACATTTACAGAAGAGTTAACACCTATCCTTCTGAAACTCTTACAAAAAATCACACGGGAAGGAACCCTCCCAAACTCATTCTATGAGGCCACCATCACCTGGATACCAAAACCAGGCAAAGATACCACAACAAAAAGAAAATTATAGGCCAATATCACTGACGAACATAGATGCAAAAATTCCTCAACAAAATACTAGCAAATTGAATCCAGCAATACATTAAAAGGATCATACACCATGATCCAGTGGGATTTATCCCAGGGATGCAAGGATTTTTCAGTATCCACAAATTATGATACACCTCATCAATAAATTCAAGAATAAAAACCATATGATCATCTCAATAGATGCAGAAAAACCTTCTGACAAAATTCAACAACGGTTTGTGATAAAAACTCTCCAGAAAGTGGGCAAAGAGGGAACATACTTCAACATAATAAAGGCCATATATGACAAACCCACAGCTAACATCATACTCAACAGTGAAAAGCTGAAATCATTTCCTCTAAGATCAGGAAAAAGACAAGGATGTCCACTCTTTACACTTCTATTCAATATACGTTTGGAAGTCCTACCACAGCAATAAGAGAAAGAAATAAAAGGAATCCAAAAGAAAAAAATCTCCTATAATACAAACTTTCTTGGACATATTACAAAGAAAAGAAAACATGTTACAATCTCAAATGATAGAATACCTTATCTAATAAAATAAAATTAGAAACAGCAAGGAAGAATAGTTATTGCTGAAATCTGTATTCTCACTTTAAACACTGAGGAAAAGGACAAAGATTAGTGTGATAAGAATGAGATAATAGGTACAAAGAGACTGACGATCCAAAAGAAACATCCTAAAATGGAGAACGCATCAGTGGAAATCTTAAAAATGAATTCAGAGAAATGACACAGCAAAACTTCCCTGAAATGAAAAACTGCATAAGTAGATTAAACATGCCAATTATACCAAAATGAATTAAAAGATAAAAATCAACATTGAGTTACATACTGGATGTTAAAAAGGTCAAATATTTTAAAAGTATATTTCATCTAGGTAGAAAAAAGGAAGTCATCAGCAAAGGGAAAATCAGGCTCGACTCAGGCTTATTTGCAAAACCAGAAAGAGTAAAGCAAATTTTTGAAAGCAATGAGGAAATATTGTTATGAAGAAAATTATATTCACCCTAATTTTCATTCAAGTATAAAAACAAAAGGAATATATTCTCAAATATGAATAAACTCAAAGACAGCATTCATGAGTCCTTTTGGGAAAACTACTTAATGAAATTTAGCTAACCAAGAGACAGTGAAAAGATACAATTCGGAAATGGAGATGCCATTTAGAGGAACTGCTGGTGTTTACTGAAATCATATAAATACAGAACTAAGATTTTGAAACATGGAGAACTGAAGAGACAGACCAGAAATGTAAGTGCTACAAACTCTAACCAGGTCCGAATGTATTCTAAAAAAAACACAAAAGTTGTAGGGAGGGAGAAATTGGAGTGAAAGTTATAGTGATAATATCTTCATCTCTCATAGTAGGAAGTTAATTAAAAAAATTATTACAATAGAAATATAAAATGGAATTATTATAAAGAAATAACACATTAATATTAGAAAATAGAAAGAGTTTAAGACGAAATTATTTCAACATATCCCAAACCCATTAGAGCAAACCTCTGAAAATGTGTTTTCTCTTCTGAACCTGATACAATCTAGTCCTTCACTCCCACTACCCCATAGAAACTGCTTTTGTTAACGTCGCCAACGAACTCCATGTTGTCATACACCATGGCTGTTTCTCAGCCCACATCTTATCTGCCCTATGTGCATCATTTGACACTTGGATTACACACTTCTTCTGGCAAGACTTACTTTCTTTATAAAGGATATCAGAGTATGTCCTGATTTTTCTTGGACCTCATGGCCTACAGCTTTTTAACATTTCAATTAATCTTTCTCATACTAGCAGTTGTAAAAGTTATAGTGTTCCTAGGTTATGTCCTTAAACAACTTCTCTGTCTATACTGACTTCTTTGGGGATCATACATAATTTTCTCAATATACAAAATGAACCGACAGACAAACCGATACAAAATTTTTAAAATTTTGTATCCAGCCTAAACCTGTCCCTGAATTCTAGACTCAAATATTCAGCCACTTCTTAGACATCTAAATGTGAATAACTAATAGACGTCTTAAACTTAACATGTCAACAGTGGAACTCCTGATACCACATCCCACCCCACTCCCCTTTTCACATCCTACTGCTCATCCAGTCTTCCCCATATTAGTAATTGGCAACATTATCTTTTCCATTGGCTCCTTGCTGTCATATCTGCAGTTACTCATCAAATCCCATTCATTCTATCTTTAAAAGATATCCATCTCCATTTGTAGCTTGTACAAGCCACTATTATCTGTCAACTGTATCATTCCAATGACTTCTTACTGGCCTCTCTGCTTTTATCTTTGTTGCTATAGTCTACTCTCAGCAGAGCGCTGAGAAGGAACCTATTAAAAATTCAATCATTTTATTTCCTTTTGTGCTCAAAACCAACTAATATATTCCTGTCTCACAGTAAAATATAATAAAGCTTTCATTGGTTTTTACCAATGTAAGTCTGACCTCCATTACATCTCGGCCTCTTAGGTAATAACTTTTGGTCATCTGGAATGAAGGACTTATTGAAGGCAAGGCTTTGAAGGACCAGTAAAGCCACTATCGTACAAAAATATGTAATGAGTAATAAGTAAGCCAAGGTGTTGGTTTGTTAGTTGTTTCTAAACACTGAATTTTTTTAAGGAAAATGGATTATAAATTTGAAGTCTGGGCTTCCCTGGTGGCGCAGTGGTTGAGAATCTGCCTGCCAATGCAGGGGACACGGGTTCGAGCCCTGGTCTGGGAAGATCCCACATGCTGCGGAGCAACTAGGCCCGTGAGCCACAACTACCGAGCCTGCATGTCTGGAGCCTGTGCCCTGCAATGAGAGGCTGCGACAGTGAAAGGCCCGCGCACTGCGATGAAGAGTGGCCCCTGCTTGCTGCAACTAGAGAAAGCCCTCACACAGAAACGAAGACCCAACACAGCCATAAATAAATAAAGTTTCTTTAAAAAAAAAATTTGAAGTCCAAAATTCTTGCCTCAAAATCTAACCAGGAGATGAGGGATTTCTCTGATTCTATGTAAGAATTAATTGTAGGGGGACCTTGAAGATGGCGGAAGAGTAAGACGCAGAGATCACCTTCCTCCCCACAGATACACCAGAAATACATCTACACGTGGAACAACAACTACAGAACACCTACTGAAGGCTGGCAGAAGACCTCAGACCTCCCAAAAGGCAAGAAACTCCCCACGTACCTGGGTAGGGCAAAAGAAAAAAAAAAAAAAACAGAGACAAAAGAATAGGGACAGCACCTGCACCAGTGGGAGGGAGCTGTGAAGGAGGAAAAGTTTCCACACACTAGGAAACCCCTTCGCGGGCGGAGGCTGCGGGAGGCGGAGGGGGGAGCTTCGAAGCCGCGGAGGAGAGCGCAGCAACGGGTGCGGAGGGCAAAGCGGGGAGATTCCCGCACAGAGGATCGGTGCCGACCAGCACTCACCAGCCCGAGAGGCTTGTCTGCTCACCCGCCGGGGCGGGCGGGGCTGCGAGCTGAGGCTCTGAGGCTCGGGTTCGGTTTCGGACGGAGCACAGGGAGAGGACTGGGGTTGGCGGCTTGAACATAGCCTGAAGGGGTTAGTGCACCACGGCTAGCCGGGAGGGAGTCCGGGGAAAAGTCTGCACGGGCCGAAGAGGCAAGAGACTTTTTCTTCCCTCTTTGTTTCCTGGTGCCTGAGGAGAGGGGTTTAAGAACGCTGCTTAAAGGAACTCCAGAGACGGGCACAAACCGCAGCTAAAAGCGCGGACCCCTGAGGCGGGCGGGAGACATTAAGGCTGCTGCTGCCGCCACGAAGGGGCCTGTATGCGAGCACAGGTCACTCTCCACACCCCTCTTCCACGGAGCCTGTGCAGCCCGCCACTGCCAGGTTCCCGGGATCCAGGGACAACTTCCCCTGGAGAACGCACAGCGCGCCTCAGGCTGGTGCAAAGTCACGCCGGACTTTGCCGCCGCAGGCCCGCCCCGCACGCCGTGCCCCTCCCTCCCCGCCAGCCTGAGTGCGCCAGAGCCCCCGAATCAGCAGCTCCTTTAACCCCGTCCTGTCTGAGCAAAAAACAGACGCCCTCCAGCGACCTACACGCAGAGGCGGGGCCAAATTCAAAGCTGAGCCCCTGTGAGCTGTGAGAACAAAGAAGAGAAAGGGAAATCTCTCCCAGCAGCCTCAGAAGCAGCGGATTAAAGCTCCACAATCAACTTGATATACCCTGCATCTGTGGAATACCTGAATAGACAACCAATCATCCCAAATTAAGGAAGTGGACTTTAGGAGCAAGATCTATGATTTTTTTCCCATTCCTCTTTTTGTGAGTGTGTATGTGTATGCTTCTGTGTGAGATCTTGTCTGTATAGTCTTGCTTCCACCATTTGTCCTAGGGTTCTATCCATCCATGGTTTTTTTTAAAATTTTTTTCTTAATAATCAATTTTAATAACGTTATTATACTTTACCTTCGTTCTTTCTTTCCTTCCTTCCTTCCCTCCTTTAGACAACGAATCATCCCAAATTGAGGAGGTGGTCTCTGACAGCAAGATTTATGATTTTTCCCCCTTTACCTCTTTTAGTGAGGGTGTATGTGTATGCTTCTGTGTAAGATTTTGTCTGTATAGCTTTGCTTCCAACATTTGTCCTAAGGTTCTATCTGTCCCTTTTCTTTTTTTTTCTCTAAATAAGAATTTTTTAATTCAATAACTTTATTATACTTTATTTTATTTTTACTGTATCTTCTTTCTTTCTTTTTTCCTTCTTTCCCTCCTTCCTTCCTTCCTCCCTCCCTCCCGTCTTTCCTTCTTGCCTTCTTTCCTTCTTTCTTTCTTCCTTCCTTCCTTCCCTCCTTTCCTTCTTTCCTTCCTCATACTTCTACTAATTGCCTCTACTTTTTCTCCCTTTTATTCTGAGCCGTGTGGATGAAAGGCTTTTGGTGCTCCAGCCAGGAGTCAGGGCTCTGCCTCTCAGGTAGCACAGACAACTTCAGGACACTGGTCCACAAGAGACCTCCCAGCTCTACGTAATATCAAACGGCGAAAATCTCCCAGAGACCTCCATCTTAACACCAGCACCCAGCTTCACTCAACGACCAGCAAGCCACAGTGCTGGAAAACCTATGACAAACAACTAGCAAAACAGGAACACAACCCCACCCATTAGCAGAGAGGCTGCCTAAAATCATAATAAGGCCACAGACACCCCAAAACACACCACCAGACGTGAACCTGCCCACTAGAGAGACAAGATCCAGCCTCATCCACCACAACACAGGCACTAGTCCCCTCCACCAGGAAGCCTACACAACCCACTGAACCAACCTTAGCCACTGGAGACAGACATCAAAAACAGCGGGAACTACGAACCTGCAGTCTGCAAAAAGGAGACCCCAAACACAGTAAGATAAGCAAAATGAGAAGACAGAAAAACACACAGCAGATAAACAAGCAAGATAAAAATGCACCAGACCTAACAAATGAAGAGGAAATAGCCAGTCTACCTGAAAAAGAATTCAGAATAATGATAGTAAGGATGATCCGACATCTTTGAAATAGAATGGACAAAATGCAAGAAACAGTTAACAAGGACCTAGAAGAAATAAAGATGAAACAAGCGACAATGAACAACACAATAAATAAAATTAAAAGTACTCTAGATGGGATCAATAGCAGAATAACTGAGGCAAAAGAACGGATAAGTGACCTGGAAGATAAAATAGTGGAAATAACTACTGCAGAGCAGAATAAAGAAAAAAGAATGAAAAGAACTGAGGACAGTCTCAGAGACCTCTGGGACAACATTAAACACACCAACATTCGAATTATAGGGGTTCCAGAAGAAGAAGAGAAAAAGAAAGGGACTGAGAAAATATTTGAAGAGATTATAGTTGAAAACTTCCCTAATATGGGAAAGGAAATAGTTAATCAAGTCCAGGAAGCACAGAGAGTCCCATACAGGATAAATACAAGGAGAAATATGCCAAGACACATATTAATCAAACTGTCAAAAATTAAATACAAAGAAAGCATATTAAAAGCAGCAAGGGAAAAACAACAAATAACACATAAGGGAATCCCCATAAGGTTAACAGCTGATCTCTCAGCAGAAACCCTACAAGCCAGAAGGGAGTGGCAGGACATACTGAAAGTGATGAAGGAGAAAAACCTGCAGCCAAGACTACTCTACCCAGCAAGGATCTCATTCAGATTTGATGGAGAAATTAAAACCTTTACAGACAAGCAAAAGCTGAGAGAGTTCAGCACCACCAAACAAGCTTTACAACAAATGCTAAAGGATCTTCTCTAGGCAAGAAACACAAGAGAAGGAAAAGACCTATAATAACAAACCCAAAACAATTTAGAAAATGGGAATAGGAACATACATATCAATAATTAACTTAAATGTAAATGGACTAAATGCTCCCACCAAAAGACACAGATTAGCTGAATGGATACACAAACAAGACCCTTACATAGGCTGTCTACAAGAGACCCACTTCAGACCTAGAGACACATACAGACTGAAAGGGGATGGAAAAATATATTCCATGCAAATGGAAACCAAAAGAAAGCTGGAGTAGCAATTCTCGTATCAGACAAAATAGACTTTAAAATAAGGACTATTAAAAGAGACAAAGAAGGACACTACATAATGATCAAAGGATCGATCCAAGAAGAAGATATAACAATTGTAAATATTTATGCACCCAACATAGGAGCACCTCAATACATAAGGCAAATACTAACAGTCATGAAAGGGGAAATCGACAGTAACACATTCATAGTAGGGGACTTCAACACCCCACTTTCACCCATGGAAAGATCATCCAAAATGAAAATAAATAAGGAAACACAAGCTTTAAATGATACATTAAACAAGATGGACTTAATTGATATTTATAGGACACTCCATCCAAAAACAACGGAATACACATTTTTCTCAAGTGGTCATGGAACATTCTCCAGGATAGATCATATCTTGGGTCACAAATCAAGCCTTGGTAAATTTAAGAAAATTGAAATTGTATCAAGTATCTTTTCTGACCACAACGCCATGAGACTAGATATCAATTACAGGAAAAGATCTGTAAAAAATACAAACACATGGAGGCTAAACAATACACTACTTAATAATGAAATGATCACTGAAGAAATCAAAGAGGAAATCAAAAAATACCTAGAAACAAATGACAATGGAGACATAACGACCCAAAACCTGTGGGATGCAGCAAAAGCAGTTCTAAGGGGGAAGTTTATAGCAATACAAGCCCACCTTAAGAAGCAGGAAACATCTCAAATAAACAACCTAACCTTGCACCTCAAGCAATTAGAGAAAGAAGAACAAAAAAACCCCAAAGCTAGCAGAAGGAAAGAAATCATAAAAATCAGATCAGAAATAAATGAAAAAGAAATGAAGGAAACAATAGCAAAGATCAATGAAACTAAAAGCTGGTTCTTTGAGAAGATAAACAAAATAGATAAACCACTAGCCAGACTCCTCAAGAAAAAAAGGGAGAAGACTCAAATCAATAGAATTAGAAATGAAAAAGGAGAGGTAACAACTGACACTGCAGAAATAAAAGAGATCATGAGAGATTACTACAAGCAACTCTATGCCAATAAAAAGGACAATCTGGAAGAAATGGACAAATTCTTAGAAATGCACAACCTGCCAAGACTGAATCAGGAAGAAATAGAAAATATGAACAGACCAATCACAAGCACTGAAATTGAAACTGTGATTAAAAATCTTCCAACAAAGAAAAGCCCAGGACCAGACGGCTTCACAGGCGAATTCTATCAAACATTTAGAGAAGAGCTAATACCTATCCTTCTCAAACTCTTCCAAAATATAGCAGAGGGAGGAACACTCCCAAACTCCTTCTACGAGGCCACCATCACCTTGATACCAAAACCAGACAAGGATGTCACAAAGAAAGAAAACTACAGGCCAATATCACTGATGAACATAGATGCAAAAATCCTCAACAAAATACTAGCAAACAGAATCCAACAGCACTTTAAAAGGATCATACACCATGATCAAGTGGGGTTTATTCTAGGAATGCAAGGATTCTTCAATATACGCAAATCTATCAATGTGATAAACCATATTAACAAATTGAAGGAGAAAAACCATATGATCATCTCAATAGATGCAGAGAAAGCTTTTGACAAAATTCAACACCCATTTATGATAAAAACCCTGCAGAAAGTAGGCATAGAGGGAACTTTCCTCAACATAATAAAGGCCATATATGACAAGCCCACAGCAAACATCATCCTCAATGGTGAAAAACTGAAAGCATTTCCACTAAGATCAGGAACAAGACAAGGTTGCCCACTTTCACCACTCTTATTCAACATAGTTTTGGAAGTTTTAGCCACAGCAATCAGAGAAGAAAAGGAAATAACAGGAATCCAAATCGGAAAAGAAGAAGTAAAGCTGTCACTGTTTGCAGATGACATGATCCTATACATAGAGAATCCTAAAGATGCTACCAGAAAACTACTAGAGCTAATCAATGAATTTGGTAAAGTGGCAGGATACAAAATTAATGCACAGAAATCTCTGGCATTCCTATATACTAATGATGAAAAATCTGAAAGTGAAATCAAGAAAACACTCCCATTTACCATTGCAACAAAAAGAATAAAATATCTAGGAATAAACCTACCTAAGGAGACAAAAGACCTGTATGCAGAAAATTATAAGACACTGATGACAGAAATTAAAGATGATACAAATAGATGGAGAGATATACCATGTTCTTGGATTGGAAGAATCAACATTGTGAAAATGACTCTACTACCCAAAGCAATCTACAGATTCAATGCAATCCCTATCAAACTACCACTGGCATTTTTCACAGAACTAGAACAAAAAATTTTGCAATTTGTATGGAAACACAAAAGACCCCGAATAGCCAAAGCAATCTTGAGAACGAAAAAACGAACTGGAGGAATCAGGCTCCCTGACTTCAGACTATACTACAAAGCTACAGTTATCAAGACAGTATGGTACTGGCACAAAAACAGAAAGATCAATGGAACAGGATAGAAAGCCCAGAGATAAACCCATGCACATATGGACACCTTATCTTTGATAAAGGTGGCAGGAATGTACAGTGGAGAAAGGACAGCCTCTTCAATAAGTGGTGCTGGGAAAACTGGACAGGTACATGTAAAAGTATGAGATTAGATCACTCCCTAACACCATACACAAAAATAAGCTCAAAATGGATTAAAGACCTAAATGTAAGGCCAGAAACTATCAAACTCTTAGAGGAAAACATAGGCAGAACACTCTATGACATAAATCACAGCAAGATCCTTTCTGACCCACCTCCTACAGTAATGGAAATAAAAACAAAAATAAACAAATGGGACCTAATGAAACTTCAAAGCTTTTGCACAGCAAAGGAAACCATAAACAAGACCAAAAGACAACCCTCAGAATGGGAGAAAATATTTGCAAATGAAGCAACCGACAAAGGATTAATCTCCAAAATTTACAAGCAGCTCATGCAGCTCATGCAGCTCAATAACAAAAAAACAAACAACCCAATCCAAAAATGGGCAGAAGACCTAAATAGACATTTCTCCAAAGAAGATATACAGACTGCCAACAAACACATGAAAGAATGCTCAACATCATTAATCATTAGAGAAATGCAAATCAAAACTACAATGAGATATCATCTCACACCAGTCAGAATGGCCATCACCAAAAAATCTAGAAACAATAAATGCTGGAGAGGGTGTGGAGAAAAGGGAACACTCTTGCACTGCTGGTGGGAATGTGAATTGGTTCAGCCACTATGAAGAACAGTATGGAGGTTCCTTAAAAAACTACAAATAGAACTACCATATGACCCAGCAATCCCACTACTGGGCATATACCCTGAGAAAACCAAAATTCAAAAAGAGTCATGTACCAAAATGTTCATTGCAGCTCTATTTACAATAGCCCGGAGATGGAAACAACCTAAGTGCCCATGATCGGATGAATGGATAAAGAAGATGTGGCACATATATACAATGGAATATTACTCAGCCATAAAAAGAAACGAAATTGAGCTATTTGTAATGAGGTGGATAGACCTAGAGTCTGTCATACAGAGTGAAGTTAGTCAGAAAGAAAAAGACAAATACCGTATGCTAACACATATATATGGAATTTAAGAAAAAAAAATGTCATGAAGAACCTAGGGGTAAGGCAGGAATAAAGACGCAGACCTCCTAGAGAACAGACTTGAGGTTATGGGGAGGGGGAAGGGTGAGCTGTGACAGGGCGAGAGAGAGGCATGGACATATACACACTAACAAACGTAGTAAGGTAGATAGCTAGTGGGAAGCAGCGCATGGCACAGGGATATTGGCTCGGTGCTTTGTGACAGCCTGGAGGGGTGGGATTCGGGAGGGTGGGAGGGAGGGAGACGCAAGAGGGAAGACATATGGGAACATATGTTTATGTATGACTGATTCACTTTGTTATAAAGCAGAAACTAACACACCATTGTAAAGCAATTATACCCCAATACAGATGTTAAATTAAAAAGAATTAATTGTAGCCATTGCATTTAACCTACATTTAACCAAATTATAATATCAGCTGAATTCACAGCTTTGAGCAGACTCACATGTGAAAAGAAAAGGGCCTGTAAAGCAACATAAAAACTCCTATTTTATGAGGGTCTTGATACGTTCCCTGAAGATATTGTGATGATGTCTCTAAGGCACTTTATTGGCCAAGGAAAGCACATTTATTTCATTACTCACTTCCAAACAACCTCCAGGCTTCTAGAGTCGGAGTCCAGCATTCCTCAAATGAATAATATAAATTTAAGCTCCCAAAGAGTATAAACTCAAATCTCAAGATATCCATCACCTTACATAATTACTTTTTCTGGTGAGACACTTTCATGTATATATTATTAACTATAGTCATCATTAGATCCCCAGACATTATTCATCTTATAACTGGAAGTGTATACCATTTGATCACTGTCCCCCCGTTTTCTCCATCCCCCAGCCCTTGGCAACCACAATTCTACTCTTGATTCTATGAGTTGGAATTTTTTAAATTCCACATATAAAACAGATCATACAATATTTGTCTTTCTCTGTCTGACTTATTTCACTTATTATAATGCCCTCAAGGTCCACACATGTTGTCACAAATGACAGGATTTCTTTCTTTTTTATGGTTGAATAACATACCTCTATATGTATGTGTTATATATATACACCACATTTTCTTTATCCATTCATCCATCAATGGTCACTTAGGCTGTTTCCATTCCTTGGCTATTGTGAATAATACTGCAGGGAACATGGAGGTATAGATACCTCTTCAAGATAATGATTTCATTTTCTTCATGTATATACTCAGATGTGGGATTGCTGAATCATATGGTAGTTCTATTTGTAATCTTTTGAGAAATTTCGAAATCGTTTTCCATAGTAGCTGCACCAATCTAAATTCCCACCAAGAGAGTACAAGGGGTCCATTTTTCCACATCCTTACCAGCATGTTATCTTGATTTTTTAGTAACAGCCATTCTGATAGGTGTGAGGTGATATGTCACTGTGGTTTTGATTTGCATTTCCCTGATGATTAGTGATGTTGAACAACTTTTCATATGCCTGTAGGTCATTTGAATATCTTCTTTGGAAAAATGTCTATTCATTTCCACTGCCAATTTTTAATCAGATTTTTTCGTTTCTGCTACTGAGGGTTTTTTTTTTTTCATATTTCGTTAAAACCCTTATCAGATATGATTTGCAAATATTTTTTCTTACTCTGTATGTCGCCTTTTAATTTTGTTTTTTTTTGTTGTTTTTGTTATGTAGAAGCTTTTATTTGATGTAGTCCCACTTATTTACTTTTGCTTTTGTTGCTTGTGCTTTTAGTGTCCAATCCAAAAAATTATTGCCAAGACTGATGTCAAGGAGGTTCCTCCCTATGTTCAAATGGCTGTTTCTGGGATGCGATGAGTGTTAGAAACTCCTATGCCACCATCTTTATGATGTCACTCTCACAGCAGTTTTTTTGGTATAAATGTTAAGCAATTTCTAAAATTTATATGAAAATTCATGGGACATAGAATAGCCAAAATTAACTTGAAAAAGAAGAAAAAAAATTAACTTGAAAAAGAAGAACAAATTTGGAGGATGTGCACTGATCTCAGTACTTCCTATAAAATCAAGATAGTGTGGAAATAGTGTAGACATAGACAAATAGATCAATGCCAAGAACAGAATCACTAGAAATAGATCCACACATAAACAGTCAACTGCTTTTTGACTCAAAGCAATTTGATAGGGAAAGGAAGGTTTTTTCAAGATGGTGTTGAAATAGATGTATAGGAAATAAATGAAACCTCATACCATAACAAAAATTAATTTCAGCAGTATCATAGACCCAAATGTAAAAGATAAAATAATGTTTTAGAAGAAAGCAAAGATTATCTGCAAACCTGAGGTATGCAAAGAATTCTGAGAGCACAAAAAGCAATGACTATATAAAAAATAATAAATATGACCTCATCAAAATTAAAAATTTCTGCTTATCAAAATAAACCATTAGGAAATGAGAAAGCCACAGATTAAGAGAAAAATCTCCTAACTCACATGTCTGACAACCTACTTGTATACAGAATATATTTAAACAACCCTATAACTTAAGAAAAAAATAAGTTTGGGGCCATTTTAACAGGTAAAATTCCGTGTTGACTCACAATTAAGTATAAATTAAATTTGGGTAATTCTAGATTTCATAAATAGTGTTCAATCTTACCCTATCCTTTGCAATATGACTTCAGAACTCCTCCCACTGAGGGGGGCTGGCACTGTGACTTCCATGGGCCAGTAAAAAGCAGGGTAATCATGATGGGCCATTTCCAGGCTCATGCACCAGGGAACCTTACATGGTTCTTCTCTCTTATATATCGGGTTGGCCAAAAAGTGCCTTTTTAAGAAAAATAAAAGACACATTTTTCATTTTCACCAAGAAATTTATTGAACAACATATTCACCCTTTTGTTCCAGTACATTCTGCCATTTTTCAGGCAACTTAATAATTCCACCTTCCCAAAACTTTTTATCTTTTTGAGCAGAGAACTGTTCCAGGTGCCTTTTACAGTCTTCCAGGGAATAGAAATTTTTTCCACTAAGAGAATTTTGTAAAGACCAAAATAAATGGAAATCCGAAGGTGCAATGTCTGGTGAATAAGGCAGATGAATCAGAACTTCCCAGCCAAGCTGAAACAGTTTTTGCCTGGTCATCAAAGAAACATGCGGTCTTGTGGCATTCTGATGGAAGATTACATGTTTTCTGTTTACTGATTTCAGACACTTTTGGTCGAGTGCTTCTTTCAGTTGGTCTAAGTGGGAGCAGTACTTGTTGGAATTAATTGTTCGGTTTTCTGGAAGGAGCTCATAACAGAGGACTCCCTTCCAATCCCACCATTTACACAACATCACTGTCTTTGGATGGAGACTGGCATTTGGTGTGGTTGGTGGTGGTTCATTTCGCTTGCCCCACAATCTCTTCCATTCCACATTATTGTACAGTATCCACTTTTCATCTCCCATTACAATTTGTTTTAAAAATGGAATATTTTCATTACATTTCAGTAGAGAATTGCATGCAGAAATATGGTCAAGAAGGTTGATTTCACTTAACTTATGTGGAACCCACACATCAAAGCGATTAACATAAATAACCAAGTTGGTGCTAATGATTTTCAATGCTTGATTTGGATATTCTGAGTATGTGGGCTATCTCCCATGTGGTATAACATTGATTGTTCTCAGTTAATGTCTGAATTTGATCACTATCAACTTCAACTGGTCTACCCGACCGTGGAGCATGGTCCAGTGAGAAATCTCCAGCATGAAACTTCTCAAACCACTTTAGACACGTTTGATCAGTCACAGCACCTTCTGCATACGCTGTACAAATCTTTTTTTGTGTTTCAGTTGTGTTCTTACCTTTCTTCCCCTCTGTCTTCAATATTAAAATGGCTACACAAAAATTCACCAATTTTGATGTCTTTTTTTAAATGCACACTGATGTGACAGCTGTCACGTACAATCTAACAAAATTGTTTCAAATGAAGTTAAAGACAAGTAAGTGCTACTAGAGCCATCTTATGGAAGAAAACTGAAGGAACCTTTTGGCCAACCCAATAACTTTACCTACTTTCCATGCAAACACGCCCAAGCACACCTGTTGAGGATTAAGAGAACATAAGAAGAGATGACCTTTCTCACTTTAGGCCCTCCTAGACCAGCCCAACTTCACCCACTCAGCAGCTGACTACAAATGCATGTGTGAGCTCAGCCAAGACCAAATAAAGCACCCATCCGAGCCCAGCACAAATTGTTTACTCACAGAATTACAAGCTAAACAAATGATTGTTGTTTTCAACCACCTTTTATAAAACTATCTCTTTACTTGTTAAATGTCTATTTATATTTTGTTTTTCCTCTTTAAATATTTGCTAGAATTCACCAGTGAAGCCATCTGGGCCTGGACTTTTCTTTTTAGGAGGAATCACTCTTCTATTGTGTTAGATTCCCCTCCCCGCCCCCCACTGTATTCCCAGCAGTTAAAGCAAAGTTTAGCAATTAAAATGCTATTGGATTAGTTTCCCAGCAGGAATTGGGTGGCACACTCAATTTGGGATAATTCAAGGAATGTTTAATGAAGGGCAAACTTAACAGATGTGACCAGGTAGGAGAGATCATAAGGGATATTTTAGTTCCCTGGGTCTAGCAGCACTGATACAATACTGATACCCAAAGGATCAAGGGAATAGTGATTACTGGAATCTGGGAGAAGAGAAGAGGTATGTCCTCCTTTTAAGGGATACACTCAGCCCAAACAAACCAAACAGAGAGGGAGCCTCAACTTTACTTTCCTCCATCCTTCTGCTTTTTGTCACATCTTTGAGCTTGAACTCAATTGGAAACCAAAAAGTGGGAAGTCCATTCATATGGATAAATAGGTGACCCTCCTAGGGCAAAGAACAGGGCACAAAAAAGGATATATAATGATCTGGGAAAGCAAAATGATGTTATAACTTGTATAGCACTCAAGAAAATACACATTTTTAAAATATATATATATATACATATTATGAATTAATAAATGGATGAATGTTGCTGTATAAATTGTTGCAGTTCCTCTAAAGGCAATTTGGAAGCATTCATTGGCATTTAAAATATTTGATTTCATATTTCAGAACCTAAAGAAGTATAGTATAAATGCACCAGGAGGTAAGTTTTGGAACAATAACTAAAGAGATACCTTTGGTAGCCATCTGGGATTAGTGTAAGCTTTAAGGAGAATCTTTATATTATCTGTAGTTTTTTTAAAATTAAAAGGATACTTTATACATATACTGCTTTAATAAAAGAATTTAAATTTTAGAAAAACAAATATAGTAATTGTACTAGAGCCAAGATAAGATAATTCTTGCCATTAATCATTCTATCCATGTGGCTTTTTGGTTCCTGGCTAAGGAAAATGAACAATATAAAAGACTACATAATATCCATTCATCAGTTGATAGATATGTGGATTTTTTCTACTTTCTGCCTATTATGAATAATGCTGTAATGAATGTTTGTGTATGGACACGTTTTTAATTTTCTTTGATTTTAGTTGCTGAGTCAGATGGTAACTATATGTTTATTATTTCAGTAACTGTCAGATGGTTTTCCAAAGTGGCTGTACCATTTTACATTCCCACCAGAAGGGAATGAGGGTTCTAATTTCTCTACATTTTCACCAGCACGTTATTGTCTTTTTTTTATTATAGTCATCCTAGTGGGTATGAAACGGAATTTCACCGTGTTTTTTTAAAATTTTATTTTCTTAATTAATATATTTTATTTTATTTTTGGCTGCGTTGGGTCATCATTGCTGTGTGCGGGCTTTCTCTAGTTGGGGTGAGCAGGGGCTACTCTTAGTTGTGGCACACGGGCTTCTCATTGTGGTGGCTTCTCTTGTTGCGGAGCACAGGCTCTAGGCATGTGGGCTTCAGCAGTTGTGGCGTACAGGCTCAGTAGTGTGGCTCGTGGGTCCTAGAGTGCAGGCACTGAGGTTGCTTCCATGACTTGGCTATTGTAAATAGTGCTGCAAGGAACACTGGGGTGCATGTGTCTTTTGGAATTATGGTTTTCTCTGGATATATGCCCAGTAGTGGGAATGCTCGGTCATATGCTAATTCTATTTTTCGTTTTTTAAGGAACCTCCATACTGTTCTCCATAGTGGCTGTATCAATTTACATTCCCACCAACAGTGCAAGAGGGTTCCCTTTTCTCCACACCCTCTCCAATATTTGTTATTTGTAGAATTTCTGATGATGCCCATTCTAACCGGTGTAAGGTGATACCTCATTGTAGTTTTGATTTGCATTTCTCTAATAATTAGTGATATTGAGCAGCTTTTCATGTGCCTTTTGGCCAACTGTATGTCTTCTTTGGAGAGATGTCTATTAAGGTCATCTGCCCATTTTTTGATTGGGTTGTTTGTTTGTTTAATATTGAGCTGCATGAGCTGTTTGTATATTTTGGAGATTAATCCTTTGTCCATGGATTCATTTGCAAATATTTTCTCCCATTCTGAGGGTTGTGTTTTCGTCATGTTTATGCTTTCCTTTGATTTACAAAAGCTTTGAAGTTTCATTAGGTCCCATTTGTTTATTTTTTGTTTTTATTTCCCATTACTCTAGGAGGTGGATCAAAAAACATCTTGCTGTGATTTATGTCAAAGAGTGTTGTTCCTATGTTTTCCTCTAAGAGTTTTACAGTGTCCAGTCTTACATTGACATCTTTAATCCATTTTGAGATTATTTTTATCTATGGTGTTAGGAAGTGTTCTAATTTCATCCTTTTACATGTAGCTGTCCAGTTTTCCCAGCACCACTTATTGAAGAGACTGTCTTTTCTCCATTGTATATCCTTGCCTCCTTTGTCATAGATTAGTTGACCATAGGTATGTGGGTTTATCTCTGGGCTTTCTATCTTGTTCCATTGATCTATGTTTCTGTTTTTCTGCCAATACTATATTGTCTTGATTACTGTAGCTTTGTAGTATAGTTTGAAGTCAGGGAGTCTGATTCCTCCAGCTCCATTTTTTGCCCTCAAGACTACTTTGGCTATTCGGGGTCTTTTTTATCTATATACAAATTTTAAGATTTTTTGTTCTAGTTCTGTAAAAAATGCCATTGGTAATTTGATAGGGATTGCATTGAATCTGTAGATTGCTTTGGGTAGTATAGTCATTTTCACAATATTGATTCTTCCAATCCAAGAGCATGGTATATGTCTCCATCTCTTTGTGTCATCTTTGAGTTCTTTCAACAGGGTCTTACAGTTTTCTGAGTATAGGAGTTTACTTCCTTAGGTAGCTTTATTCCTAGGTATTTTATTCTTTTTGTTGCAATGATGAATGGGATTGTTTCCTCTATTTCTTTCTGATCTTTCGTTGTCAGTGTATAGGAATGCGAGAGATTTCTTTGCATTAATTTTGTATCCTGAAACTTTACCAAATTCATTGATTAGCTCTAGTAGTTTTCTGGTGGCATCTTTAGGATTCTCTATGTATAGTATCATGTCATCTGCAAACAGTGACAGTGTTACTTCTTCTTTTCCAGTTCCTTTTACTTCTTTTTCTTCCCTGATTGCCATGGCTAGGACTTCCAAAGCTATGTGGAATAACAGTGGTGAGAATGGGCATCCTTGTCTTGTTCCTGATCTTAGAGAAAATGCTTTCAGTTTTTCACCATTGAGAATCATGTTGGCTGTGGGTTTGTCATATATGGGCTTTATTATGCAGAGGTAAGCTCGCTCTGTGCCCACTTTCTGGAGAATTTTTGTCATAAATAGGTTTTAAATTTTGTCAAAAGCTTTTTCTGCATCTATTGAGATGATCATATGGTTTTTATTTTTCAATTTTTTAATATGGTGTATCACATTGATTGATTTACATATATTGAAGAATCCTTGCATCTCTGGGATAAATCCCACTTGGTCATGGTGTATGATCCTTTTAATGTGTTGTTGGATTCTGTTTGCTAGTATTTTGTGAGGATTTTTGCATCTATATTCATCAGTGATACTGGTCTGTAATTTTCTTTGTTTGTGGTATCTTTCTCTGATTTTGTATCAGGATGATGGTGCCTTCATAGAATGAGTTTGGCATTGCTTGGTTTTAAATGAATCAATGTATCTGATATCACCTGAGATAGTTTTTCTCCAGATTTTATGAAGGACACTGGATCACTAACTGGCCCAAGGTCAAAGAGAAGGAAGGAATTTTAATCCAGGTCTATCTGATTCCAAAGTTCCACTAATAAGTTACAATTTATAATAAAATAAGGCATTGAATTTAGTACTCCAAGCTACAAAAAATGTTTTACTGGATTGAATAGTGTCCCATAAAAATCCACATCCACCCAGAATCTCATAATGTGACCTTATTTGGAAATAGGGCCTTTGCAGATGTAATTACTTAAGATGAGATCATTATGGATCAGAGTTGGCCCTAAATACAAATTCTGAAGATGAGATCATTATGGATCAGAGTTGGCCCTAAATACAAATTCTGATATCCTTATAAGAAGGTCTTGTGAAGACACAGAGACACAGACACACAGCACAGAGGGAAGAAGGCCATGAGAAAACAGAGGCAGAAATTGGTGTGATGCAGGTACAATCCAAGGCATGCCAAAGATTCCCAACAACCCCCAGAAGCTAGGAATAAGGAAGGATTCTTCCCTTTAACTTTCAAATGAAGCATGGTCTCACCAGTGCCTTGATCATAAGAGAATAAATTTGTTATCTTAAGCCACCAAGTTTGTGGTATTTTGTAGGCAGCCCTAGTAAACTAATACAAAGGCCAATTAATAAAGAAGGTATGACTTGCTTGTCACAGTGCTACTAGAAATAAATGTTCTTTAATTAATAACGTAGAGGAGGCTTTAGAACCTAGTACTTCCTCAAAATCATAATTAAAATCATTAATCATCCATCACAATTTTCTGGGTTTTTTAAAAAATTTGTTTATTGCCTATTGCCTAATTTGACTACAATGTTCCCTCTGTAGAGCCAAACCCAAGCATTCAACCCAGCATATTCTCAGTGCTCAAGTATTTGTCGGAGAAATGATTTAATGAAAGGTTAGCAGGATTCATCATTGAAACTCCCAGAGTAGATGTATGGAAAAGCTGACTAGTTGAAAGTCCTAATAAAAATTTTGGCAAAACATTCAAAGCAGGGACTTCCCTGGTGGCACAGTGGTTGAGAGTCCGCCTGCCGATGCAGGGGACACGGGTTCATGCCCCGGTCCGGGAAAATCCCACATGCCGCGGAGCGGCTGGGCCCGTGAGCCATGGCTGCTGAGCCTGCACGTCCGGAGCCTGTGCTCCGCAATGGGAGAGGCCACAACAGTGAGAGGCCCGCGTACCGCAAAAACAAAAAACATTCAAAGCAAATATGGGACCTATGTAACTGACTTTTCTCTTACATATACAAAAAACATATAAAGATGATGAAATGGCTAAAGAACTAAACTCTATCATTTTTACTCACAGCTACTGCCATTTGAAAGAACACTTGCCAAAATGTTGGACAAAGTAAGAACAGAATATATGGTTTGAGAAAAATAACTCTCAGATTGTCCCATCTCAGTAAAAGAGAAATTTTACCAGAAATTTCTGCACACAGGAGTCATGTCTCCAGCACCACCAAAAATCTCAGTAACAATAAAAACTGGAAAACTAAAGCTATTCAGTACAAGTTGATAAAGTTTCTGTATATTAATACCTAAACTTTAAACAACTGCAAAAAGAAACACTTTGCAATTAGGAAGTTATCCTCATCCAAGAATCTACCTGGAAAAATGTGAACTGATTTGAACTGGCTTCTTAGAAGAGAAGCCAAATTCAAGAATAATAAAAAAGGAGCTCTAGACCAAGATAGGTCTCCATTGCCCTTAGTTCGGTAATTAATTCCACAACCACACCTTTAGATCTATCTATATGCTGTATTTTTTTTGACTTTCATATTTATGTTTAAGTCATCTGTTTAAACTTTGTGTCTTTCACACGTCTTTTCTCTGGTCAGTAAAACTCTTTTCTCACCAGGCAAGAGAAAATAAAGCTCACAATCTTCAAAACAGGAAGAAGAGACTGGCTAAATCTACTACTTATGCTTTGTGAAAAAAGAAAAATCCTCTCTTCATCTATTGAACTTATGCAGTAGCCATCAGCTCTGCACCCAACAATTTAGCGCTTTTAATCAAGTTGGAACAAAAAGACTGTGATATAACTGGACATATGATCCAAGAGTCTAAGCTGCCTTTTGTTTGGCCCTCTTGTTTCCATAGCTTCTCTGAATCCTAGAAGCTGAGTCCTAGAAGTTGCTGAGCGTGGCTGACATCACATTTCGCAGGTGTTCAGAGCCTCCTTGATGTTAATAACGCAGGACAAGAGAGATCTATCCTCAGGCACAGTGTGGATCTCCATGGGGACAACTCATTTCCTTTTGCTCTCTAACTTGCTGTAAAACACATTTTTTTCCTACAACTTTGTGTTTAAAGAAAAGATTAAGTTGTCCACAGTTAAAAATTAATAAAAACACTGCTTATAAATTTACTGAACTTGATTAGACCCTCTCAAGAGTCTCAGTGTTTTTGACAATTTAAATAAGAATTACTAAGTGGGTAAATTTTTTTCATCTGTTTTGACATATTTTACAAGTACTTCCATAATGGAAATAAAGTATTGTATATACACATTTCCAGTAAAATATATCCTTGTATAGAAAGCATATTAGACTCGCAACCAAAATCTTAATTAATAGCAATGTATTTAAATAGAACACTAACCCAGAAGACAACTCAGGTTATACTCCTTGCACCACTTATGAAAATGTAACCCGAGGCAAGTTATTTAACCTCTTTGAGCCTCAAACTTTTATCTGAAAACTCTGAATAAGAAGATATTCCCTATCGAACTTTATGGACTAATAACTGTGTTATTAGAATTACACAGGATATTAAGAAAGCAATATGAAATAAATGCATCCTTAAAATGTAGATATTTTACTTTAAATTGTTTTATTTTAAAAAAATCAAGCACGTAGTTTTAAAAAATTCCCTAGTGTTAAAAAAAAAAAGTCAAAAATAATAATCTCCTTCTCCACACTTCTCTATCCCTTAGTCTTACTTTCCATATCAGCCACCTGCAGTACTCTTAAGTATTTCTTCTGCCATTAATCTCCATATTTCTAAATATGCTTATATAATTATTTCCATATTTAGAGTCACAGAATATTGATATTCTGTCATGAGTCACTTAGCTTTTTTGGATCTTCTGCTCTACCCTGTATTCCAAAACCCTTACCCTATCCATCCTATCAAAATTGCATTACTGTTGACTATGTAATATACTAGTATTAAGTTTCCATTCTTGTAAAATTTTGCCTAGGGTTATTACTCATTTTGTTTATCTATGTCTCTGTAGCTAATTTTTAATATGCTCCAACAGATCTGTAAAAGCACAATAATTGTTCCAAATGCCCAGGTACCTCAGGTTCCTTTTTTCCCCTTGAACACCACCCTTCCATAGCTATCTTTCTAATTTCACCTGGACAGCTGTCAATATTGGGAACTGCTTCCATGATTCACCTTTGGGAGTCTCTTGTTTCATGAATGCTATCTCTTTTATGTTTCTTTCTTAGCATATTCTCCTGTCTTTTCTAAAAGAGGGAATTACAAGAGACATATATACTGTTTTCTGATTCCTTGCATACTTTAAAATCTTATAATGCATCCTGTCACTTGAGTGAACCTGGCCAACTATAGATATCTCTCTCTCCACCCTCACTGTATGGTCCCTTCTCAGAGGCTACAAAAGTCAGCACTGGGCTGTTGAGTACTACAGTCTTGATTCAGCTGATAAGCACACCCAAAGGCATGGACTCTAGTGCCTTCCAGCACAAACCCTGTCCTTGCAGTGATACAGATAAGGTAGCAGACAAAGCAATGTGAATCTGCTAACACTGAAAAACATTAAGCTTACCAGCCTCCATGCCAGTGAGAGAAAAGAGGTTTAGAGTACCCAGAAGTTCCCAAATGCACAGGCTGGAATTTACATATACAAATCATTCTTTCTGTCCAAGATTCTGACCTTATCTAATTTTCCATCTAATGTCTCACTCAGGGTGGGGCCACAGATCTGCTTTCTTCTATCCCCAAATCAGCCTGCTTACCTATAATGTTAAAATATACTGAGTGAGCTGGGCTTTTAGGCTGTATTTTTCATGCCTCAACAGCCATTTCTTATATTATGTATCTCTTTGAAATCTTTGCAGAGAAAGAGAATATCCTTTCCTTAAAATCTTATAGACAACATGGAATCCATATTAAATGGAATCCATCTGTTTTTTTCCCTACTTTAAGTACTTTGGGTTCCATTTTTTAATGCAAACCATTTTTCCCCCTCCAGATTGCTAGCAATACTTCTAAAATGCTATGTTAAGTTGAATTTGCTTATATATTTTATTGTCAATTGTACTCCCTTTCAATTTCCTCTCCAAGGTTGAAAATGAAATACCTTCTATTCCACTCTGATTCTTAGTTTGGATGTTTGCTTGTTGTATCTGAGTGGACTTCACTAAAGAGCAAGCAAATAGTAAGCTGACCCTTTTTTGAGGGTGTCCAGAAACTTCAAGGTAAAAGGATGAAATAAAACATTCAGAAGTAGAAATATATTTGCAAGAAGACCTGGTGTTTCAATTACTTCCCTATTTTTGCAGTTTCAAACTTTAATATTTTATAAGTGTACTAGGAAATAAAATTTATAAACCAAACACAGATACAGAGACTCTTATGGGAAAAAAAGTCTCTTTGGTAGCTTAAGGAGCAGACTGCATTGTGACTTAAATACAGAAATGTGATTCCTTAACATAAAAATGTTTATCATTAAAACATAAAATGCCAATAATTCCAGCTAAATTGCAACAAATACGACATCAAGCTCTGCATATTGGCCTGTTTTCCTGCTTCATGGTAATTGCCTCTGCTTATCATTTATTTCCTTTTTTTTTTTTTTACAAATCCAACTCAAAGGTATCTATGAGCCTAAGACTATTTTGAACAATTGAAGAAAATGGATAATTGTCAAATAGAACTAAATATAAATATATAATGAAGAGAAGCTGCCAAATTAAAAAATATATAAAAGCACATGTCCAAAATCATATGTTGACCATCTGCACAACCTTAACACACAAGACAACAGGTCAGATTTTAACCTCATTTTTCAACATATTTTCATTGAGTAATAGTGAGGGTAAAAGAAATTTCCCAGTTCCTGTCCTTTCTGATCCACTGATTTGCTCTACGACCTTCTGTCTTGACACTGTTGGACCCCAATTTCACAATCTATAAAACCATTCCTGCTAGATTTACTATTGGACCAATCACTCTAGTATTCAGATCCTTTAGGAAAAAAAAAGATGACACATCCATCCCACCTCTTTATAGTACACGATTCAAAATAATGCATGCTTTCTATATTACCTATGCCACTCTATAATCTAAATTTCACAGATTATATTTTTAATTATTTTGATGTATTTTATATAAGTTTAAAATATTGTATTAGTGGTGATTGAAAAAAGAATCTTTATAAATTTGATTTAAAATACAATTGGAAAACTACAGAAAATATGAAATATATAATGGCCAAAATTATATTTCTATAATAATTTTTCTTCTTCTTCTTGGAGAAAAAGTTTTCTTCTAATAGCACTGAAGAAAAAGATAATATCTAGAATTCTCAGTATGAAATACAACTTTCATGGACCCCTTACATAGACTGGATATACTATTCTCTTTGCAGATATGAGCATTTTTGGTTCTCTAATATATATATTATAAAGTAGAGAAATTGAAAACAAAGTTTGGTGATAATGACAATTGGGATTTTCATCCCAGGATGCACAGAGTAAATATTTTACATAAAGTTGTTGCAAAATATATCCAAGTTGAGATATACTATCACCTCAACTTCTTTAGTCTTCATGCCTTTAGATGGCCTTTGCAAACTTTGTAATGGAGACTGTTAGCATCTTCTCCAAACCTTCTTTGTTCACCCTTACTAAATCTTAAATATTGTTACATGAAAATAGCAGTATCATGAGGGGATTTAAACATTATTTCATTCATAACTCAGGATTGTTAATCCTGAGATCAGTGTAGTTGAATATTTTAACATTAGCCACTTAATATCTTTATAATGAAAAAGTTGCCTTCAATTTTGTTAAAAGTGAAAACTTCACCTTTACATTTATTTTAATTATATTTTTCGTCCTTGAGTGTGAGTCAATATAACTGGGTAGGTGGAATTGTTAAATTATGAAGGGCAAAAGGAAGCACGCCCTCGGTATAACAACCACTCTAACGGCACTTTTGAGAAAGCTTTCCTCACTAACCATAGAAATAGAATTAAGACAGGCTGAACTCAAATTTCCTTACTCCACACCTAAGCATCTGAAACCCTTACCTTAAGAGGAAAGGGAGCAACTTAAGTTGCTCACATAGTACTTCACATGTCTCCTTCAAATATTTATAGGCCATTTATTAAAAAACAAAATGTCAGCAAGTAGACTCTAAGTCAAAAGACACTTTACTAATGTTAAATATCTTACGTGTAATGTAGCAAGAATAAACTGGATTTCATAAAACATATTGGCTGGAACATTAATTGTATGTTAATTTTATGGTTAATGTGTAATTAATAGAATATATTTGCATACAGTATATTTTGTACTAATACAAACATAATTAGTACAACTGAATAAAACAATTGATATATAGTACAATAATGTATATAATTAATACAATATGTTTAGTAAAAGGAATTTGGGAAGCAAACTTTTCCATTTAGGGAAATATCTATGGGTTTAAAGACCTAAAACTATTTTCCTAAAGGGTTCCTCTCAAAGCA
Organism: Grampus griseus; assembly: GCF_964374135.1. NCBI lineage: Eukaryota > Metazoa > Chordata > Mammalia > Artiodactyla > Delphinidae > Grampus > Grampus griseus. Next base: position 29,963,955 of record NC_139003.1, on the reverse strand, counting down.
TCTAACTGCAATATTGTAACCCTAACCAATAAAATACATGTATAAAAATCAACTTTTATTTAATTATGACCTAAATTTGTTTGAGTCTTAAATATTCAGGTATAGTACCCCCAGAATCTATATAAAAGGGTTGTTTGAAAGGTTACCAAGAGGAGCAACTGTCTATTTCTCTAAAATATAGACATTTTAGGTTGTTTGATATTTGTTCAAAATGCTATGCTTTATTTTCTCCTCATAGATTCTGCAAATCTCATTTTTTAGATTGACTGAGGGTTAAAAGTGTTTAGGTACAACCATTATGCTAATATTTTATATGTGTGTGTGTGTTTGTGTGTGTGTGTGTGCTGCTTTGTTTGTATAAGAAAATTGCTGTAAACAATGTAAGATTTCATTACAATTTTTTGATCCAAGATTCATAGCCCTTAATTAAATTGTCAGGAATGTCTATCAGTTAAGCAAGATGACTCATACATCATGTTATTGATTTACCTTTCTGCTCAGTATTTTGATGTTATTTCAAGAATAAGAGTAAAGAGAAGATAGTTTCTGGTAAATGAAATTCCAATTTCAAATTGTGTAGTTTAGGGCTGAATTATCACTTTGTCTTATTTGACCAAGCAATTATATTAAGATATATATTTTAAGTGTGTTGGATGCTTGCCCTCTTGCCATTACATAAAATAATGTCCTCAGTGCTGCCTACATGGTTTTAGCATTTTAATTGTTAATAGCATCAGAAAAGAGCCCAACCATCTATCATCTCTATACTGCACTTCCATCCTGCCCCATTGTGCACCCCCAGCACATCTGCGACACTTCTGATGGAGGGAACAGCACAGTGACTTTCTTTTCTAGGCACCTCTCTCTAAGCAATCTGACTTGCTACTTAGGCTCTGGTATCCTTGCATAGTGTACTTAACGAATACAAGAGAGAATAAATTGTCCAGGATTTGTGTGTATTCCTATTATATAACATTAGGGCAACAGAAGGCTAGACAGATTTCAGTTTTATATGATGTATGGCTAGCAATCAAGATTTCTGGAATTGACATGAGTCTACATTAGCTCCAGATTGCAGTTTTCATGTCAATTGCATAAGATGGCAATTTTGTTGAAAATTTGGCAATAGTTTGGAATTCAATCTTTAACTTTAAGCGTTTTGACTTTGATGAATCTTCATAGATACTTTAGAGGGAAAATAAAATACCATAGAAGCAAAACCCTATTATGGTCAACTACCTATCAAAAAGGAGGTATGATTCCTCTTCCTTATTAGCTACTGCTGACATCAAGATTAAAGTACTATATTAACATAAAAGTGGATGATAATCTTTAGTCTGAGCTAACACTGGAACAGAGAGCTATATGCTGTCTAGACTATAAGACAGTCATTTCTTTGAAAACATTCACATACATACACTCACACACATGCACACAGTGTCCTATTTTATATGCACTACATCGGAAATCCACACTGGCAATATTAACAAAAGTTTTACTTGAGTCGGCAGCTGTCTTGAAGGACAAATCTGTGGATTTCTCCAGCGTGGAAAGGAAAATGAAAAATAAGATAAATGGAAGGATGCCAGAGAAAATAGATCAAACAAAAAATATTTCCAAATAATTATAGATATTTCTCAGGAAGAATCATAATAAATCCCTAGAAACATACAACCTATCCAAACTGAATTATGAAGAAATAGAAAATCTGAAAAGAGTAAGGAGGTTGAATTAATAATCAAATACCTCCAAACAAAGAGAAGTCCAGGACTAGATGGGCTCACTGGTGAATTCTATCAAATATTTAAAGAATAACTAATGCCAATCATTTTCAAACTCTTCCAAAAATTGAAGGATAGGAAACACATCCAAACTCATTTTACTAGCCAGCACTACCCTAATACCGAACCCAAACAAGGACACTACAACAAAAGAAAATTACAGGCCAATATCCCTGATGAACTTAGATGCAAAAATCCTCAATAAAGTATTAGCAAACTGATTTATACTGCACATTAAAAGGATCATATACCATGATCAAGTGAGATTTATTCCTGCAATGCAAAGATGGTTCAACAGTTGCAAACGGATTGACTTAATACAAGATGGCAGAGTAAGAAGATCCTGAGCTCACTTCATCTCATGGGCACACCAAAATTACAACTATTTACAGAGAAACTACTGATGAGAAATACAGTCTACCAGAAAAGATCTTCTAAAAACTAAAGATATAAAAAAGGAACCACAAGGAGACAGGTAGGAGGGGCAGAGTCACAGTATAGTCAAGACCCATACCCCTGGTGGGTGCCTTACAAATGGGAGAGTAATTACAATTGCAGAGGTTCTTCCCAAGGAGTAAGGAGACTTAGCCCCACATCAGACTCCCCAACCCAGGTGTCCTGCTCCGGGAAGGCAAGCCCTGAGAATGTTTGGCTTTGAAGGAGAGCAGGGCTTACTTAGGGGAGACCCAGAGGGCTGTGTGAAGTACAGATCCTATTCTCAAAGGGTGCACACAAAATCTCATACATTCCAGCACCCGGGATAGAAGAAGTAATGTGAAAGGAGCCTAGGTCAAATGCACCTGCTGATACTGGAGAATCTCCCAGAGAGGCAAAAGACAACTGGAACTCACTGTGGGGGCAAAGACACTAGCAGCTGCTATTTTGGAGAGCTCATTCTACCATGTGGACACTGGCACTGGAAAGCACTAATTTGGAATCCTCCCTTGAGCTTATTAACCTCAGGACACAGCCCCACCAACCAGCCTGTAGGGTTGTTACTGGGATGCCTCAGGCCAAGCAACTACTGGGCGAGGACACAGCCCCACTTACCAGAAGGAAGGCTGCCTTAGGACCCCCTGAGCCCACAGCCACCCCCAGACATGTCCCTATCCACCAGATGGCCCAGCACCCAGCGCCGCACACCAGCACACAGGCATAGACCCAGGACCCAAAAGGCCCTGCTGCCAGAGACCCTGGGACTCAGTACTACCCACCAGTGGACAGGCACCAACCCCAGGACCACAGGACTCAGCTTTATACACTGGTGGGTGGGGGCACCAGGCCTGGGATCTCCTAGAAGATGACCCCACCCACCACTGGGCACACACCAGCCCCAGGACCACAGCCGTCCTCCAGCCTGCCTTCTCAAGATCCAGCCAGCACACCAGCAGACCAGCCCCAGCCCTGGGACTCCCAGGTTCCAGCCCTGCTCACCAGCAGGCCAACTCCAGCTCTGAGACACTTTGGGCTTCTCAGCCAGTAGGCCCTGGATCCAGCCCTACCAAACAGCATACTGACACCAGCTTTGGTACCCCCAGGGCCCTGCAGCCAGAGACCCTAGGACTTGGCTCTGCCCACCACCATGCCAACTCCAGCTCTGAAATACCTTTGACTCTCCAGCCAGCCATCCTGGGATCCAACCCCACTAACCAGTGGGCCAACACAAGCTTTGGGACACCCCAGAATTCAAAGCCAGTCATGTCAAAAACCAGCCCCACACAAGACCAGGCCAATACTAGATCTGGGAACACTGCCCCCCCCCCCGCAATCACCCACCCCAGAACCCAGCTTTTCCTGCCAGTGAGCTAGCTCTAGCCCCAGGAACCCCCAGGTTTCCACAGCCATATGCCTTGTGACCCAGCCCTACCAAACACTGGCCACCAGCCTCCATACAAGGCAGGGCCTGGCAACCAACTGGACAGGGGCCAGCTACACCTACCAGAGAACCCATAGTAGTCAGCCTACAACAACAGACAGACCCACCCAGCCCACAAAAGTGACACCACTAGAGCATATAGCTCTGGTGACCAGAAGGGAGTGTGCTGCTGGGACACATAGGGCTTCTATAAAAGGCAATTTCTCCAAGGTCAAGAAACGTAACCAACCTACAAGATACACAGAAATAAAAGCAGCAAATTAGGAAAAATGAGGTGACAGAGTAACATGTTCCAGTAAAGAAACAGGATACAACCCTAGAAGAAAAATTAAGTGAAATGGAGACAGGCAATCTACCCAATAAAGAGCTCAAAATAAAAATCATATAGGTGATCAAAGAACTTGGGAGAAGAATGGATGCAAAGAACAGGAAGTCAGAAGTTTTCAACAAAGAGTTAGAAAATACAAAGAACAACCAGAGAGGAATACAATAACTGAAATGAAAAATACACTAGAAGAAATCAATAGTAGATTAAATGATACAGAGGAATGGATCAGTGAGCTGGAAGACAGAATGGTGGAAACCAAAGAAGCTGAACAAAAAAAAATAATAAAGAATAAAAAGATATGGGGACAGTTTAAGAGACCTCACTTTATAGGGGATCCAGAAGAAGAAAGAGAAAGAGGCAGAGAACACATCTGAACACATGATAGCTGAAAACTTCCCTAACCTGGGAAAAGAAACAAACATCCAGGTCCAGGATGAGTCCCAAATAGGATCAACCCAAAGAGGACCACACCAAGAAACACACATTTTAATTGAAATGGCAAAAATTAAAGCTAAAGAAAGAATATTAAAAGCAGCAATAGAAAAGCAATAAGTTACATATAAGGGAACTCCCATAAGGCAATCAGCTGACTTTTCAGCAGAAACTCTGCAGTACAGAAGATAGCAGCATGATATATTTAAAGTGATGAAAGGGAAAACCTACAACAAAGAATACTCTACACAGCAAGGCTTTCATTCAGATTTAATGGAGAGATCAAAAGATTTACTGACAAGCAAAAGCTAAAAGATTCAGCACCACCAAATCCGCTTTACAAGATATGTTAAGGAGACTTCTCTAAGTGAAAAAGAAAAAGCCACAACTAGAAACATGAATATTAGGAAAGGAAAAAAACTCACTGGTAATGGCAAAAATACAGTAATGGTAGTAAATCAACTACATACAAAGCTAGCTGAAAGGTTAAAAGACAAAAGTAGGAAAATCATCTGTATCTGCAATAAGTAGCTAAAAGATACACAAAAGATGTGAAATACAATGTCAGAAAGAGTAAATGGGGGGTGAGGGAGTAAAAACGCAGGGTTTTTTAAATACATTTGAAATTAAGAGATCAGCAACTTAAAATAATCATATATATGTATATACACACACATATATCAAACTTAAAATCATAAACACACACACATACACATTGCTATATATAAACCTCATGGTAACTACAAAACAAAAATCTATAAAAGATACACATACAAAAGAAAAGAAATCCAAACATCACACTAAAGATAGTCATTAAATAACAAGGGAAGAGAACAAAAGAAGATCAAAAAAGAACTACAAAAATAACCTCAAAATAATTAACAAAATAACAATAAGTACATACCTATTAATAATTACTTTAAGTGCAAGTGGACTAAATGCCCCAATCAAAAGACACAGTGGCTGAATAGATAAAAAAGCAAAATCCATATACATTCTGCCTACAAGAGACTCACTTCAGATCTAAAGAAAGACCAAGACTGAAAGTGAGGGTATGGAAAAAGGTATTTCATGCAAATGGAAATCAAAGTAAAAGCAATATGTATATCAGACAAAATAGACTTTAAAACATAGACTGTAACAAGTGACAAAGAAGGACATTACATAATGATCAAGGGATCAATCCAAGAAGATAAACAATTGTAAATGCACCCAAGATAGAAGTACCTAAATACACAAAGCAAACATTAACAGACATAAAGGGAGATATCAACAGTAACACAATAATAGTAGGGGACTTTAAAACCCCACTTACATCAATGGACAGATCATTCAGACAGAAAATCAATAAGGAAACATTGGCCTTAAATGATGCATTAGATGAAATGGACTTAAAGGATATATGTGGAACATTCCATCCAAAAGCAGCAGAATACACATTCTTTTCAAGTGCACATGGAACATTCTCCAGGATTGTTACATGCTAGGCCACAAAACAAGCATTGTTAAATTTAAGAAAGCTGAAATCGTATCAAGTATCTTTTCCGATCACAACACTATGAGAGTAGAAATCAAGTACAAGGAAAAAACTGCAAAAAACACAAACATGTGGAGGCTAAAAAATATATGCTACTTATCAATGGATCACTGAAGAAATCAAAGAAGAAATTAAAAAGCACCTGGAGACAAATTAAAATGAAAACACAACAATCCAAAATCTATGGGATACAGCAAAAGCAGTTCTAAGAGGGAAACTTGGAGCCATACAAGCTTACAACAGGAAACAAGAAAAGTCTCAGATAAACAACCCAACTTACACCTAAAGGAACTAGAAAAAGAACAAAACCCAAAAGTAGTAGAAGAAAAAAATCATAAAGATCAGAGCAGAAATAAATAAAATAGGGACTAAAGAAGCTAGAAAAGATGTATGAAACTAAGAGCTGGGTCTTTGAAAAGATTAAAAAAAAAAAAACAACTGATACACCTTGAGCCAGACTCATCACAAAAAAAGGGGGCCCAAATCAATAAAATCAGAAATGAAAAAGGAGAAGTTATAACTGACACCACAGAAATGCAAAGGATCATAAGAGATTGCTATGAACAACCATGGGCTAATAAAATGGACAACCTTGAAGAAACGGACAAATTTCGTAGAAGTGTACAATCTCCCAAGACTGAAACAGGAAGAGACAGAAAATTAGAACAGACCAGTTGCTAAGAATGAAATTGAATCCGTAACTTAAAAACTCCCAACAAACAAAAGTCCAGGACAAGATGGCTTCACAGGTGAATTCTAACATATTCTTCACAGGTGAATTCCAACAAATTTAGAGAAGGGTAACAGCCTATCCTTTTCAAACTATTCCAGAAACTTGTAGAGGAAGAAACACTTCCAAATTCATTCTATGAGGCCAACATCACCCTGATACCAAAACCAGACAAAGGTATCACAAAAAAGAAATTCACAGGCTAATATCACTGATGAACACAGATGCAAAAATCCTCAACAAAATATTAGCAAACTAAATCCACAACATGTTAAAAGGATCACACACCATGATCAAGTGGGATTTATCCCAGTAGTGCAAGGATGATTCAATATCCGCAAATCAATGTGATATACCACATTAACAAAATGAATAAAAATCTTATGATCATCTCAATATGTGCAGATAAGGCTTTTGACAAAATTCAACATCCATTTATGATAAAAATTCTCCAAAAAGCCAGTATAGAGGGAACATACCTCAAAATAATAAAGGCCATATATGATAAGCCCACAGTTACCATCATACTTAAGGGTGAAAGGCTAAAAGCATTCCCTCTAAGATCAGGAACAAGACAAGGATGCCCACTCTCATCACTTTTATTCAACTTAGTATTGGAAGTCCCAGCCACAGCAATCAGGTAAGAAAAAGAAATTAAAGGAATCCAAATTGGAAAGGAAGAAATAAAACTATCACTGTTTGCAGATGACATGATACTATACATAGAAAATCCTAAAGACACCACCAAAAAACTACTACTAGAACTTATCAGTGAATTTAGTAAAGTTGCATGTTACAAAATTAATATACAGAAATCTGTTGTTTCTATACAATAATAAACTAACAGAAAGTGAAATTAAGAAAAAAAAACCCATTTATAATCTCATTAGAAAGAATAAATTACCTAAGAATAAATCTAAGGAGATAAAAGACCTGTACTCAGAAAACTATAAGACACTGATGAAAGAAATCGAAGATGAGATGACACAAAGAGATGGAATGACATACCATGTTCATGGACTGGAAGAATATTATTAAAATGATCACACTTCCCAAGGCAATCTAGAGAGTCAATGAAATCCCTATCAAAATATCAATAGCATTTTTCATAGAACTGGAACAAGTAATTCTAAAATTTGTATGGAACCGCATAAGATTCTTAATAGCAAAAACCATCTTGAGAAAGAAAAACAGAGCTGGAAGTATCATGCCCCCTGAATTTAGACTATACTTGAAAGCCCCAATAATCAAAACAGTACAGTAGTGGCACAAAAACAGGCATGTAGGTGAATGGAACAGTATAGAAAGCCTAGAAATAAATCCACCACTTATGTTCAATTAATGTATGACAAAGGATGCAAGAATAAACCATAGGGAAAGACAGTCTTTTCAATAAGTGGTGCTGGGAAAATTGAACAGCTACATGTAAAAATGAAATTAGAACATTTTCTCATACCATATATAAAAATAAACTCAAAATGGATTAAATGCCTAAATGTAAAACTGGAAACCATAAGACCCTTAGAATAAAACATAGAACACTCTTTGACATAATCATAATTTTTTTTGGATCTAAGGCAAAGGAAACAAGAACAAAAATAAACAAATGGACCTAATTAAACTTAGAAGCTTTCGCATCACAAAGGAAACCATCAACAAAATGAAAAGACAACCTACTGAATGGGAGAAAAATTTGCAAATGATACGACCGATCAGTTGCTGGTTATAACCAACAACTATAAACAGCTCATACAACTCAACATCAAAAAAATAAACAACCCGATTTAAAAAAATGGATGGAAGACCTGAATAGACATTTTTCCAAAGACGACATACAGATGACCAACAGGCACATGAAAAAATGCTCAACATCATTAATCAGAGAAACGCAAATCAAAACCACGAGATACCACCTCACACCAGTCAGAATGGCTGTCATCAAAAAGACCACAAATAACAAATATTTGTGAGGACCTGGAGAAAAGTGAACACTTGTGCACTGTTGATAGGAATGTAAACTGATGCAGCCACTGTGGAAAACAGTATGGTGTTTCCTCAAAAAAATGAAAATAGAACTACCATACAATCCAGCAATGCCACTCCTGAGTATATATCTGAAGAAAATAAAACATTAATTCGAAAAGATACATGCACCACAATATTCACAGCAGCATTATTTACAATACCCAAGAAATGGAAGTAACCTTAGTGTCCATCAACAGATAAATGGATAAAAGAGTCGTGATATATATACATATATATATATGGGTCTTCTTTTTGTATCCATTCAGCCAGTCTATGTCCTTCGGTTGGAGCACTTAGTCCATTTACATTTAATGTATGCTATGCATGTTCCTATTACCATTTTTTTTTTTTTAACTGTTTTGGGTTTGCTACTGTAGGTAGCAGAGGCCAGCATGACATTTCAACAGTGAGGTACACCGTGTGTTCTTCCAGGGAACTTGTCCCAAGATCACGGGACCCTGGCAGTGGCGTGCTACACAGGTTCCTGGGGGGGAGTGTGGATAGTGACCTGTGCTTGCGCACATGATTCTTGGTGGCTGCAACAGCAGCCTTAGCCTTTCATGCCTATCTCTGGTGTCCACGCTGATAGCTGCAGCTCGTACCTGTCTCTGGAGCTTGTTTAGGCAGTACTCTGAATCCCCTCTCCTCACGCACTCAAAACAATGGTCTCTTGCCTCTTAGGAAGTTCCAGACTTTTTCCCAGGCTCCCTCCTGGCTAGCTTTTGCGCACTAGCCCCCTTCAGGCTGTGTTCACGCAGCCAACCCCAGTCCTCTCCCTGGGATCTGACCTCCGAAGCCCGAGGCTCAGCTCCCAGCCCCGCCCGTCCCAGCGGGTGAGCGGACAAGCCTCTTGGGCTGGTGAGTGCTGGCCGGCACTGATCCTTTGGGCGGGAATCTCTCCGCTTTGCCCTCCGCGCCCCTGTTGCTGCGCCCTCCCCCGTGGCCCTGAAGCTCCCCCCCTCCACCACCCCCAGTCTCCGCCAGTGAAGGGGCTTCCTAGTGTGTGGAAACTTTTCCTCCTTCACAGCTCCCCCACAGAGGTGCAGGTCCTGTCTCTATTCTTTTGTCTCTGTTTTTCTTTTCTCTTTTGCCCTACCCAGGCACATGGGGATTTTCTTGCCTTTTAGGAAGTCTGAGGTATCCTGCCATCAGTCAGTAGGTGTTCTGTAGGAGTTGTTCCACATGTAGATGTATTTTTGATGTATTCATGGGGAGGAATGTGATCTGCCCATCTTATTCCTCCTCCATCTTGAAGGTCCGGCCCTGACATTTATTTTAATAGTTAAACTTAATGAAATGTAGAATGTAGGCACCCATATCCCAAACATGGAGAACAAAGTCTGAAGATCAGTGAGTGTTCAATAACAAGTATTTGTTAAATTTATTAGCTTTTGTTCAACGATATAAGTTTTGCTTTTTGAAACCTAGTTTGAATCTCAAAATATATTGAGATCATCCATTCCCAATTTTGTTTTACCTGCATTACAAGATCCACTGCCCTAATATCATGGTATGTTGACCTGTTCTGCTAGCACTATTAAAATTGTATGCATGCCTCATTCGTATTTTATGATAATTAACAGTATCATTTAGAAAATTCGTCTCCTAGGAGATGAGGACTTTTGTGTCTTATCAATTCTTTTTTGAAACATCTGACCTAGGAAACAATTTAATCACAATATTTAAACTTTTTTGTAGTTGCTCACAACCACTGTGACGACCAATGCAATTAACTGTTCAACCCCAGTATAATTTGTCCTGTCTAATTGATATTACCACTACTTACCTGAATCAGTTATGATTGCTTCTGAAATACCTAGTGTTATAACTCAGTTCCCAGTCTTTACTGGTTCTTGCCTACATCCTATGTTTTTTGTATCACAGTTGCCTTCTGTAATCACAATTACTACTATCTCTTTCTATCTGAGTATTATTAGTCAGGGTAAGTAATGTTAGCTGTGTAATAAACAACCCTCAAATCTTGGAGGACTGATAATATAAATGTTAATTGGTGGCTGTTGACTTGTGCCAAAGTACAAAATGGTCCCCCAACTGTGGGAAGAAAAGGTTCTAATGCGTGCAGAATTTCAGAGAGCCAGTACGACTGACTCTTGGCCATTTCTAATATATGGCTTCAAATTCACATCCAGTCAACAGAACAGGGAAAGAAACAGATTGTGGAGCAATTCTTAACTGCCTTCCCCAGAAGTGGTAAGGGGTCACTTCTGCTCACACTTCATTGGAGGCAACCAACCAGTCTTATGACTCCACTTAGAATCAAAAGAACTAGAAAATAGTTTGTACTCAAGAGAAAGGAAAAAACCTAATAAGCATCTGACCAATCTTTGACACAAATTTCACATAAACTCATGGATCTTACAGATTCAACTTGTTCAAAATAATTATTTTTTATCACTATCATCTTGATACAAAAACTGCCATGACATTTCCAGTGCAAGCTTTCACTACTTCCTGAAAGGATGTTAAGTCTGAAAAAACTCTAGGCAATTAAAATATATAAAAAGATCCTACTGATCTTTTTTATACTCAAGACAGGAAGTCAGCTAAGGTCCCAATTCCTTTCAAATGGAGAGTAGTAGTAAAATCCAACATAAGGGCACTAGGGATAGACAAGGGTCAAGACTACTGCAACTGCTGGGTCAGTTTTAGCAGTGACATAATGGAAGACATACCTGTAAGATTATAAATTGAAGTTTATTTTTTAATATATTATATCACTGTACTTTTTTTTTTTTTTAATAGCAATGGGGTTCTACGACTTTGACAGTAGTTACCTTGGACTTCAGTTAAAGCCCCTCCAGGCTCAGTTGGGAGCCTAATCAGAGTATTTCCAGGTAAATGATGCTTGGGTCCAGTTGTTTTTGAAATATACCTTTCTACTTACGACTATAATCAGAACGTTGGTCTGACTTCAATAGCTGATAGCCAAACTGTGTCAAAATTTTCCTTATCAGATAAATGGTAAATTGTACTAAAGATATACTATATTCTCTTATAGGGAGAATTCAGCTTACCATGCTATCACAAATTGTTATAAAATTTTAAAACTTTATATCTAACTCACAGTTTCAGGTTTCCTTGTTCCCTTCACACTTTGAACGGAAAAGCATCATCACTTATTTTTATTACTGAATCCTGAAATTCTAAAAGTTACTTTGCGTATTTCATTTGCTGGGCCTTTTCTGTTCCAGAATTCATTCATATGCAGAATTACCCATGATATTCTGAAGAAAACAGGATGTCATTCTCTAAATGAAACACTTGGAAGGAGGATTATTTCTATTTCAAGCCTCCAGTTTATTTTAATTTATTTGCTGATGGAGCCAAGATCTGCAAGAACAGTCCCACGTTCTCATGCTGATTCTAAGTGCAAAAATCTACATCATGACCTCTGTATTAACAGACACAATATATCTTTAAAAATAGTGTTCCAGCTGTATGTGCCAGGGCCCTAGTGGCTTCAAATCTAAACAGACAACATTACTACAGAAAAGCTTCGGTCTTGAGAAGAGTGCCTTTCACACAATTGAATAAGAATTTTAGTTTTTTAAAAAAAAGCAAGTGCTGAGCTTAAAATACATTGTCAGAGTACCAGCGTCCAAAATAGAGTGTAAATGTATGCCTCAACTGAAGCAGTTTTAGTCTGTCACTCATTTCATGGTTTATAATCATTCTCAAGTGAATATTATCAAGAAGGTGCTTTTGTCTCCCTCTCCCCTGGGTATACCCTTCTGTACCTCCATGAACAATCCTCAGAGGAGCCTTAGAGGAAGACTGGGTTTGCTATTCACATTTGATGGCACAGGCTCCTGGGATGGGGTCAAATCATTGATTTAGGAGCCTTTCTCTCTGTTCATGCTCATTCTTCTCCCTCTTCTAGGACCACAGAAGAAGATAAACAGCCACTAGTACGTTTAGAGTAAGCTATATGATGTCAAAATAATTGAATAGCTGATGTTTTGTTAGGATATAGATTGTCACTGGTTAATATACCCTTGGAGGCCAACATCATTATTGTAAAGGAGAAGGAACTGTTGAAACTGATGGGCATGTGGTCAATGGGGACCAGAGATGCCCTTAAATGAACTAGCAGTTTGGATGTTTTCCTCAGAAGGTGGGGAAATAGATGCCAATTACAATGTCAATTAACAGTGTATAGCATTGTAGACATTCCTGCGGATGACTTATTCAATAAGTGAAACCTGTAAGTTAGATGGCATAGGTATTCTCTACACTTTTCAGCTGAAGAAATGAAGATTTGGAGAATTTAAGTGATTTAGCCCATCTTCAAGTTAGGATGTGCTAGAGTCAGCATTTTATAAAACTGTTCCTGTGATTCAAAATCTTATGCACGCTCTCTTTTTACTACACTAGTGATTTTTTTCAGATTGTGTTCTGCAGTGATATGGCTCTCTGGAATGGGACTTTAAGGATTGCCGTAAGGGGAAAGCAGAGAATCCAAGCAAGTGGGAATGCCAATAGCATCTTCTCTTAATTCAATCAAAGCAACCCCATGTCTATTGTTTAAATTGGGATTTGATATTAAGATTACACTTGAAAATTTTTTAAAAGTCATAATTGCAATAACTAAAGTTTTTAGCACAAAATATTGTACTATGTCATGTTTCTTTTTCCAAATAAGGACTGCTCAAAGTGATTCCTAGGTAAAAAGTTCATCTAACAAGCTTACCTAGAACTCAAGACCTTCAGGTTGTGAGACCGATGCACTGCTGGCTACACCAAGATGGCAGCTCTAAGTTTACCTAGAGAAACACAGGAATTGAAAGATAAGGATATTCTTAAGGCTAACAAATTTATGTATGTATTTTCTCTGCTAATCTTGTTTAAAGATCAAGTTGTAGTTGAGTTAATTTATTAGATTTAGCAGGTGTCCTACTGGGGGTCTGCACACCAGTTTTTCTATGAGAAAGGCAATGGATCCTTCTAAGACAGGACCCTGAATCCTGCCACAGCTGATTAAGGTTGACACCTAACCCAAGTTGGGCCAATTTCATTACCTTCCACACACACACACACGAGCCACCATCACTACAGTAAGGTACATCAAGCTGAATCTGAGTCACATTAATAGTGTAGCTACACAAACTACAGAACTTCCCAGGTTTCTTCTCATTCTGAAACTTATTTTCAATATTTCCTTTGACTCCTTGGCATTCATTTTTATTGTTTAAGGTAGTTCTAGCTTTTGTTTTTCCTCTTTTGCAACAAACAGTATCTTACCTATGAGCAGTAATTTAAAAAAAAACAACTTGTGGAAGCAGTTGTGTTCTATAATTCAGGGTGCTTTTTCTTTTTATCCTCCCTTATTAATGAGCTTAAGAAAAATACTTAATTACTATTACAGTTTACAGTAAGTCAAATACCCAAGTTTAAGAATTTTCTTAATTTGTTTCTAGTGGTTTTTTTTTTTTTTTTTTTTTTTTTTTTTTTTTTGCGGTACGCGGGCCTCTCACCGCTGTGACCCCTCCCGTTGCAGAGCACAGGCTCCGGACGTGCAGGCCCAGCAGCCACGGCCCATGGGCCCAGCCACTCCGCGACACGCGGGATCCTCCCGGACCGAGGCACGAAACCGCGTCCCCTGCATCGGCAGGCAGACTCTCAACCACTGCGCCACCAGGGGAGCCCTCTAGTGTATTTTTATAATAAATACTAATGATCCAAATACAGGTAAAATTATATCCTTGTAAAGCCTATTAAAATCACAAATGACAAGGTTTTTCAGATATTAAATTCAATTTCTCTTTTCTTAATTTCTACCACTAATCCTAGAAATGCATTTCTGTATTTGAAGACTCTTCTGTTTTTTATGGTTATTGCTCTAAAATATTTGAAAACAGGCTACTTAATTTTACAATACTCTGATATGATGATTGCATATGGGTTTTTATCTGAGTACATACTCTAAAATAAGACTGTTCTTAAATAATCACTGAATAAAGTAAAATCCCTATTTTACACCACATTCTATTAGCAGAAATGTGAACTGTACAAAATGAGTAATTGTATATAAAGGAAGATTTTACTGATGATTAAACTTCTGAAATTGTATTGTATTTCACAGTGTATTGTTTTATTAACCTGGGAAAAAGAGGACACTTTGCACATCTTTTAGCACCCATCCATCATTATTCAATTAAACAGACTATTTGAAAAATAAAATTCTCACGGTAAGCTGCTGAATTGGGCCATTCTGAAAGTCTTCTAATCATTTTTATGCTTTGTTCTTATTAGTTGTACATTACTGCCTTATGTTTCCTTGGTTCAGATACCTATCAATTCACAATTGATTACAATAACCTCTCAACTGTCCTTCAGGTCCCTGGCTCTTTGTCACCCCAAATGCAAGTCAACCTATACCCAACTTATAAATTAATCCTCATAAATACCTCATTCACCTCTCAGCTTGTTAAAATGAGATTAAAGTACTTTTTTGTTAATTTAACACTCCTGGGAGGTATTCAAGGGTCTCCAAGTTAACACTACCTTGCCCATACAAACTACTTTTATAGAGTCAAGCATTTGTAATGCATTTTCTCTAATCCTCATAATATACATGTTAAGTATACTTAGTTATTCCAGTTTTACAACTGAAGAAACTGAGGCCCAGAGAATTTAACTGATTTTCCAAAGTTATATAGCTAATAAGTAGAGGCATCTGTTTTTGGACCCAAGTATATCTGGATTCCATAAAAGACTTCATTAAAAATAGGTTCCAAGTTCACATAAATTTAGGAAAATAATCTATAGCATATCCATCTTGGAAATTCAAAGTTTTCATTAGTATTTGAAGGAACTGAATAGTCCTGCCTTAACAAATGCTTTCCAATTTGATTAACCCAGCATTTTCCTAACATATTGAATCTCACTATCTTTTATCATGTTCTGCTAATAGCATTACTAGTAGACTATTATAAAAGTATTTTTGTCTACCTAATATACATTCACATGCCCCTTTTCAGGGCTTCACTAGGAATTTCTTTCTCTGTGTGGCCACAGTTGTGCTGTCAATACCTGCCTCTTTGCACTGCAGTGGTATATGCACTACCCAGGTTGTTCAATGAGAGTACCACATACTGTGGGACACAGTGATTACTTCACCACTAGCAAATGACCTAGGCAAGGCCAATTCCAATCTTGCCTAGGCATTAGAAAAGTTACCTTTACAGAGGTAGCTTTATGTGTGTATAGAATAAAGCAAATAAAGCCAAAGATATAGAAAGTAAGTAACTGAAACCTCTAGGTCCACGTATGTCTAAAGTAAACTTGACCCTTGAATTCCAGACACAAATGACAATGAATTTTCATTTGGACTAAGAAAATTTGAATTGCGATTCTATGCTTGTAATCATCTAGTCCTGACACAAAGAACTATAAAATTTATGTATCAACCAATGCACTTTGGCAAAAACTGCAGTCTATGCTAAAAAATGCTTTTAATTTTCTTCATAATATTGTAGATTGCAGTAAGCATTTTTTCCAGATTATGTGTTTTCAACTATTGTTTCCCTGTGATGTGATGTATATTTAACTACATGTCAAAAAGCTGCTAGGTTCTTTTTTTTTGTATTATATTTACCTATAAGCTTGATTCATATTACTATTCAACCAGTTACTACAACCTTGTCTTAGATGCTCGAGAAGCTTAGTCCCTGGACGGGGATTCTTGAGGCAGTGACTAAAATATTATTCTCAGGTGAAAACATTTAAGGGGGTGAGAAAGACAGGAAAAGGGCAGAAGCCTACAACATGTGCATGCAGATGAAATCCAGCCTCAGCCCAATCCTACGGGGAGTTCTAAGCAGAGGAACGTCCACAGAGCCATCCTACCCTGAAGCAAACTATCTCCCACACTCTAAGGGCAATTCTAGGAAGAATGGTTTAGCTTCAACTGTTGGTAGCCCACACTCACAGAACCTGGGAGACGGGTGACCTCAGATCAGTAAAGGGAATCCTGGCAAGGCAACAACCGTCTACTACAACGAGCAGCTGCTTCCCAAACACACTTAAACTGCACAACATAGGCTAGAAAGAACTCGATTGTTCCAATCAGATTAATCTAGGTTAAACTCCAGCTCTGG
The DNA here is from genome assembly GCF_964374135.1 of Grampus griseus. NCBI lineage: Eukaryota > Metazoa > Chordata > Mammalia > Artiodactyla > Delphinidae > Grampus > Grampus griseus. The sequence goes on along the minus strand of NC_139003.1, from coordinate 29,947,126 downwards.
AATCTCTGGGTCAACTTGAACAAGTCATTTCTCATCTATTGGCCTAGGAACTTTCATCATGACTAGAGGTAATATACTAGGTACTAAGTAGCTAATATTGTTAACACGTACATATAAAATCAAGTACTTGGTAGCTTTTCTAATCTCTGCTAATCCAGAGAACATTTATTCGATATACAAAAATAATTTAAAATTTTGCTGCACTCTCTCTCAAAAAAAAACAACAAAAAAAGGCCGATAGAGGTTACCTACATAATAAATGTCAAACTGCCTTACAATCTTCATTCTTAAACTCTGTCCTAAACTTGAAACTGCTAGTAGCTTGCCCTAAGGTTTCAGGCATTCTTCCTTCTAAAATACTCCAATCTACCTTCCAGAACACAATAATTATTTGAGCATTTTGAATTTTTCCTTTTGTATTCGTTTGCAAGGGCTACCATAAAAAAGTACCACAAGCTGCGTGGCTTGACAAAAATGTGTCTTCTCACAATTCTGGAGGCTGGAAGTCTGATATCAATGTGTTGCCAGGGTTGCTTTCTTCTGAAGCCTCTCTTCTTGGCTCACAGATGGTTGTCTTCTACATTCCTTCATATGGTCTTCCTTCTGAGACATCTGTATCCTAATCTTGCCTTTTCGTATAAGGACACCAGTCATATTAGATTAGGGACCACCCTAATTACCTCATTTTAATTAATGACCTTCTTAAAGGCCCTATCTCCAAATATGGTCACATTCTGAGGTACCAGGGTTAGGATTTCAACATCTGAATTGGGGGAGAAAAACACAAGTTTGGCCTTAATACATTCACTTGGCTTGTAGCTAACGTTTACCAGACACACGGTTCTTTCCAACGTAAAGCCTATTGGCCTTTCTGGCTTCACGACATTGCTTGTCACTCTTTATTGTGATGTGTGTAAAAATGGCCCAGGAACCTCTCGGGCAAAGGAAAACTCTACTGGGTACTTCTGGGGCAGGTGAGAGTGAGTAATATGAATGGTCATGAATTAACATTTTTTCTGTTGCATTTTATAATTAAAAAGCATGTTAAAAATAGATCTTATAGTAAAACATCTCATTGAGATTCAACACTGGTAGTAGTAAAATATGATACAGCAGGCAGTGGTCATCTTACCAGAGATGTGAGGGAGAGCTGAAAGAAAACGTACTCTGTGAACCTGAGATTATTAGTTGAAGACAGTATGACTACTTCACCTTTTCCTCAGGCAAGGTTTTGTTTCATTTAATTTCAAATTCAGAGTGGAAAATAGACTGAACTCTTACAGAGATGGTGTTTACTTTATAAAATGTAGAGCTCTTGCAAACAGATATGATTACTAGAAAGAAAATGACGAGATCGAGATTATTTTGTTTACATATATATCCTAATATCATACGTACCATGTCGTAATTCTAGAGAGCTTAGTGTTATGCTTGCCTGTAACTGCTGCCTGAAGGCAGTGCCAGGGCTGGGCAAACACAGGCCAAAGAGAGGATCTCTCACATTTTGGGAGTGGGAGAGTCAGCTAGTGGGCTGGCTACCAGCCAGAAGGAGTCCCTTGTCTGAAGAGAAGAGTGTATCCTCCAGCTCAGAGAAATGGAAATCACTGTTGAAACAGCATTAGGATCAAAATCCAGAGCCAGATAAGGAGGAGGTGAGAGGTAGAGGCTATAACTTTACAAATTATTTAAAACAGAGAGAGAGAAAGAGAGAGAGAAACTTAAGACCAGTTATTAATATTTTTATTTAACTCTCATTTCTCTAAAGGAGATATTCACCATATTTTCTTAGCATTTAAGAAGTAATTTTCCAAGATCAATTTTCCTTGATTATTGATAAATAATCCAAAGCTTCCCATTCCTTTATTTCTTTCCAGTATGAATTTTTTAAAATGATCTCAATAGCTCAGAACCTTCAGAATCATCATTAACTTACCAGCCTTTATTTATTAATGTTCCTTCCTTACATCTTTTGCTCCCTTTTCTCTCAAGTATTTGTAAAATTCTATTCTCTTTAAACCCTTTGGCTACCATGAATTATTTCTGCCTTTTCCTCATACTGAAAACTACAAATAATGTAACATGTCTTTAAGTTTCTTCTTTTCCTTTTCTCCATTTTCAGTATCAGCTTTTATTATGTTAAAAAGAACCATAATCAGATTTTTATAAAACACTAATGACAACAGTATGATTTGTGATAATTATATTTTTCAGATGGCCTGGAACTATGTAAACATAAGACCCATGTAAATTTATGAATATATCTGTACATACATAAATTTATATATAATGGTGCATTCACATGTTGATGACATTATATACTAATACTAGCAATATGTACTAGGAATATTTGACAAAGTATTTAAGACAGATCTTATGTCAATCTCACTTAAAATACATTTTCTGGAGCGTAGTATGTGCCACCTAGATTCCCCTTCCCCTATTCCCCTTCTAACCTTCTAACCTAAGCACACCTTCTCCCAGCTGCTGGGAGTGTTGGCTACTGATGGCTCTTAGCTGATTCTGTCTCAGGTAGTTGTTCTCAGCTGAAAAGAATATACTTATCTGAGGTCACATCTCCCTCCTAAAGGTCAGTGTGCATCCAGGGCCTGGGTGATACTGTGATATTAACAGCTGGTGTCCTTGCCTCAAGATGGAGCAATCTCAGGTCTTGTTCCATCCCTAGAGCTCCCAAAGGAGAGACTGAGACCTATTGGTCTACATCACAGTTGAGTTCTTCCCTGTTTAATCTTGTTTCCTTTACTCTTCCACAGATGTTGACCCTGAAGGTAGTCCCTTATAAATTTTCAGCATAAAAATTTCTGCCTCATAATCTGTTTTCCAGGCAAACCACCATAAAACTGTTGGTACCTGGAGGGGTCCAAGGAAGCAGGCTCTAAAACAGAATTTTGGAGCTGGACCACCTGACAACCAGGTGCAAAATAAGACCCCATTGGTTGCAGACTGTTGCAATGCAACTGTTAAATTTTGCCAATAGTTAATGTCTTATTTTTGAGATAAAACAAATATTATACCTGCCAGTATATATATCTTAAGTCCCTTGGAAGAGCAAGTTATAAGAACAATCCTGTCTTGATAATTCTTGCTAAGTGCCATTTACGTACTGGAGGAAGACATTAAAAAGCAGGTGACTAATCACTGAATAAAAGTAAGTGTGCAAGGCAGAAGTCCTGCTTGGTAGCACAAAAAGACTCATCTCCTATAGCCAGAGGGCAGTAAAGCTAAGGAAGAAACCCACAACTTAATTATGAAGAGTAGTAGAGTTCCAGGGAAGACAGGATAGCTAATGAATTGGACCAGCAATTCAATGTAACTCAATATAAGTAGCAAAGTTCAGGGAAGGTTAACTCTTAGCCCCGTTTACGTAACCCACATTTGCTATGCCAAATGTGGTTGGGAAAAATGGAGTATTAAGACCTGGCTTGAGGACAGATGTTTCACTGCAGTCAAAATCCTTGAGACTCCGGAGTCCACTGAAGTCTCTCTGGACCTGCCAAAGCGGCCCACTCCTTACTGTTACAGGGTAGAACTACTAAAGCTATAGCAGGCGCCTCTGCTTTCAAGACGACACGTGTACCCTTTCACATTTCATCTCATGGCCAGCCACCAAAGCCAAGTCACAACATGCCTGGGGAAGCTCTGGGCATTCTCCTAAGTTACAGGATATAATACTTTGGCAGGGATCTCAGGAAACAATATTAACATGCTACTCCTGAAGTACAGAGAAAGTAATGGTCCACACTAAGTTAAATAGAAATGCCTGTGGTAGATGCGGAAAGGATCAAAAGGCTCAGAAGCAGGCATGTTAGAGTGGCTATGCTGTGTAAGGCTGGAAAATCCACTAGCTACCTATGTTCTGCACAAGGACCTGATGGGTACCCTATGTACCAAAATGGTAGAGAATGCACTAGTTAGAGGAACACACGCATTACTGTAAACCTCAATGGTTGCTGTCCCTTGTAACAGGGACAATGGTAATACTGTCATAGAATTAAGCTCACTGATAGTAATGAGGATTGCACGCTCCCTCTCCCCTTATAACAGAGGCCAGGTGGAAGTATTTAACCAGTAGAAGCAAGTAGAGTTACCATTATATTAATGAGACAAGGTTGGAGTAAAGGCCAAGAAAGCCTGATTGAAAAGAGGTGTGGATGTAGTTAATAGGATACAGCGTCTCTAGGATCAAGAAAGTTGGACAGCTAACGAAGGAAGAACCCTGCAACACCACATCAAAAGCATGTGGCCCAGATCTCCATGGCATTTACCACTGCTGCACTCATGTCTCTACCCTTCACCTGGGGCACATGGGGGTAGAGTGCAGTCTCTATCAGCAAATGACAGAGGAAGGAAAGTAGCAAGCTTTGCTCAGAGGTAGGTTGGCTCGGTAGGTGGAAGCAGGCTAAAATGTTCTGCTGCTGTACTTGTGCCCCACTGAAGACAGCAGTAGGGGGAGTTCTCTTATTGAGCAAAGCTTCAGACAGTATGCTTAGTCACCACTTTGTGCTGGGGCCCAACGGAAAATCACTTAAGACACAGGCAGTGACAAAAGACTGGGCTGGGGCTTCCCTGGTGGCGCAGTGGTTAAGAGTCCGCCTGCCTATGCAGGGGACACGGGTTCGTGCCCCGGTCCAGGAAGACCCCACATGCCGCGGAGCGGCTGGGCCCGTGAGACGTGAACGCTGAGCCTGCGCGTCCGGAGCCTGTGCTCCGCAACGGGAGAGGCCACAACAGTGAGAGGCCCGCGTACCGCAAAAAAAAAAAAAAAAAAAAAAAAAAAAAGACTTGGCTGATTGCGCCAGGCCTGGAAAGAGAAAATCCTAAAGATCAGGGCTAAGGGTGCAGGGGAGAGGCATGGTGACACCACCACTGAGGTGAGCACAGAGGGTGAGGTTCTCTGTATTCCTTATTAACCCCCAACAGAGTATCCACTACAGAAGGAGCACTAAACAACAAAGGTGACAGAATTACTTGACCAGTAATTCTGACTTGATCAGGTGGCCTCTTGTCATTGTCTGCCCCACAGCAGGCACGGTTAGGTTCACAAAGACTCATGGTGATAAGGATGAAAGATACCCATAGGGCCAACTGTGTAAGTTCCCACTCCACAAAGCTGATTTAGCCACTGCCGTTGCTAAACATCCAACTCCTAGCCACAAACACCAACACTATGTCCTGATATGGCATCCTACCTGGAGGAGGCAAATCCGCCCCTTGGTGTTACCGAACCAGGTTCCTCCTGCTCGAGCACAGTGAGCGAAAACACCGAGACATCAAGGTTTGCAGCGAAGTGAGGGTTTACTCAGGAGTCAGCCAAGCGAGGAGACCGCAGAACAAATCTCAGATCCACCTCCTTGAAGGCAAAGAGACTGGGTGTATGTAGGCATAACAACGAAGCAGAGCAGGCTCAGGCGTGGGGAACACGGGGAGCATGGGGAACGGTGATCGGAAAAACGGTGCGGTGATTGTCTTTCTGCGCAGGCGTAACTAAGCTCCAGGCTCTGCTCTTTTTAAAGGCCTCTGAATATGGACGCTTGCGCATGCCCAGTGGAAGGGTCCGTGGTCCGAGCCTGTCTTAACCAGTTCAACTGGAACTAGATGCAGCTGATTCCAAGTTCATAGAAAACAACTCAGGCAAACATCTTATTGTCTAGGCTACCTGCTGTTTGGAGGACATGCAAGTCTTAACAGGACCTTGATCAGTGAAGGCAGGTGAAATGGATTTAACCCACGGTTTCAGTGGCACGTTGATTACATTCAACTCGTTCCACCTTGTAAAAGCCAACAATTAATTTTGAATAGAAAGAATACGAATCTAGGGCATAGGTTTGCCTTTTCTGCACCGCTATTTAAAAACATAAAAAGCATTTAATCCACTGACAGACCCAGCATAACACTGCCTTGCACTTGGACTAAGGAACCACGTCACAGCAAAGGGGTGCAACAGTACGCACATGACCACTGAATCCCCCAGTCTTATCAGATATCACGCCTCCCAGCAGCTCTTGACCTGGTGTGTTTTCAAGGGGTAGAATATATACATCTAGCAGCCATGCATGGAAGGAGTAAAAAAACAAAAAAAGAACTCTACCTAATCTCGTCAAATGCTTATATTATTACTTTAAGAAAGATTAAGTACAATTCCCAATGTGGAAACACCTAGAAAGAAAAGTGAGAATTTCGACCTTGAACTCTTTGACTTACCTTTTGTCCACTATGCATCACTGCCTTTCCATATTTGCACCAAAATCGAAGGACTGAAAAAAGAGGCAGAAGAACAGCAGTGAAACTACACGTAAAACATTGACCAGCTTAAACTGGTTTTGTTTCCCTAAAACGCGTTGTTGATTAATCAAACCTGGAGTTGTTTTACAGAGACAGCCCTGCGCATGTGCGAGATGTGAACCCACGTCTCCAGGATGACCCCGGAGCAGGGGAAAGAATCAGAACATGTGAAATTCCTTAAAAATTTATTGACTTAAATAATTTTGCCTGTTACACTTAATTAAAAAAAGAAACCCTTAAAAAAAAAAGATATGAAACTCAAAGAATAGAAACGTTGCAACCTGACCTCTTTACAAAGCAAAAAGTCCTTCAATAAGAAAAATCTAGCTTCCAGCAACCTGAGTAGCTGGATTACCATATATGGACTGATTAGAGACTAGCCAATCATCTTCTGCCAAGTTTGAAATTCCCCTAACCGCTTAAATTTTACCCGAACCCTGGATGGAGGAGACAGAGTTGAGCCCTTCTCCCTGTCTCCTTGCTTGCCTATCAACCTCGAAATAAAGCTCTTTCTTTTCTCAAAAGCCAGTGCCATAGTACTGGCTTCTATAGGCTTCAGGCAGCAAGACTTTGCTTGGTATCAACAGCAGTAAACTGTCTCTCAGAAGTAGGTGACCAAGATTGCATGTTAGGGACTCATTTATATACATCATGTTCTTATTTGTTTCAATACTGACAAACTGAAATCAACCTAAATCATCTAATAGGGAATTACTTAAATAAATTATGGTATATATACAGGATGGATGAGCACGCAACCATTTAAAATCTTATTTTTCTATTGATTGATTTACCCACATTATAGTTAGTTACTGGTAGCACCTAGCCTACAACACAGGATGTTTAATGTCTAATTCAATGAGCTATTGACCATATACTATTGGATTGGTCTTAATCTCCTTAGATATAACACACTAGCACCATCGCTCTCCCATCCTCAATCCATTACCTGTCCTTCCAAATTATGTACTTTATGTTGAAAGATGTAATCAAGTCCTGATTAGTAATCCCTATATGTGCCTATAATTCACAAATAAGTTTCATATCTGCCATTATTAGAAATACATTTTTATCTTTTTTTTTAAGTACATAATGGCATAATTATCATTATATAACATTATGTAAAAAATCAGAATAAACATAAAACGTGTAAGCATGGTCTCATTTATAAACATTGGGTATTAACCATAATATGATAAAATTTGGTGTATATTTGTTGGGCTGCACCCCAGAGGCCTACAAGCCCTGTGATTGCCCAGCTTCAAGACTGATGAAAGAGCCCAGTGTCAGCAATAGAGATATCAATGGTTTAATGGACGGGGGAGCTTACATGTCTGAAGCAAGGTCCTGGAGCGACACCCCACCGTATGCAACAGTTGACTAGCAGGACATGATAGCAGTCTTTGCTGTGGGGCCGGGGTGGGGGTGGGGGTGTGGAATTACCAGTTATAGGGGAATTGACATCAGGTGGGCTCATTGGTTACCAGGGAAACCAGCAGAGGGGCCCGCCCCTCACTGCTCCTTTGATAAGAACGATCACTAGCTGGGCCTGGGGTAAGTACAGAGGAAGGTCAGTCATGTGCTTAGGGTGTAGGTGAAGCAGGCACTTGTCAGGCAGGGGATGTACAGAGAGCAAGAGAATAGCCTTCTTGCGTGGCCTGACCATACAATATTATTTCCTTCTTATAGTTTTTAAATAATTTTACAGTTTTATAATCTGAAAATGAGCTATATTAAGACAAAAATAAGGAAAAGTAAGCAAGAAAGAATGCAAAAAAACAAGTTAACGATATAAAGCCCTACCCCAAATCTCTTGTGTACCTGATTTGAAACATTTTAAAGACGTTTTTAGAAGTGGTGTTTCTTTGTTGAGCATATTTCAATAATCTCTAAGTGAATTGAAGTAAATAACATTTCGCCTAAATGAATGCTAGCAAAGTTGTTCTCCAGGGAACAAAATTTGCTTGAAGAAAAGGCAGGGTCCGATTTAGAAGGAACACACAAGTTAGTACACTAGGTCAAATGTAAGCAGAAATTGCTTCTAAGGCCTGATGTTGCCTCTTTCAATCTCACTCCTCCTAATTCTTCTATATTAGTTTACCAGTGAAGTGGAAATGAATATTTGTCACACTCTTCCTCAATTAAGAATTAAAGCTCCACCCTGATACATATGAGAAAGAAATAAGGACTTAAATCAGGCAATTTATTACTTAGAAAGCCACCTTAGTCTACACTTTTCTGTCTGTGTTCTACCCAAGTGATACAGCTACACTGAAGACAAAACCATTCCCTCCAATTTTAAACAATTGGTATAAATAAATAATACATTGGACATGATGCATGATAATTGTATGCCTCCTCTTTTCATGCAATGATACTTCACGGTAGCTACATTAAAGAGCCCAATCATTCCCTGTTTTACCTCACCTCTTATGTGCAGTAAATTATTGCAATTTCTTTGCCCATTTGTATAGCTAACAAATCTTGATATACTAGTAAATACTGTTTGTTACCTAAATAGTCACGTTAAACTTCAAAATAGCTTTGAAATTACTACCCATGTGAAAATAAGCCATATAATCAGAAGGCAAGGAAGTGGTTGTTTAATTTCTAATATATTTCACCATATTTTATATGATTGGATGCTCAACAGAAATTCCATTAGCACACTCAAAATAGGATATACTTCAAGGACTGTTTATATAGGGGTTATTTACAAAGAGTGAGAGTTGGGGAACCAAGGATAGTGCAGTAACCTGGAGTTAGTAGTGAGCTTGGAGGTCAAAGGGTGGAGAAAGACTAGTTCTAGAATCTGGGAGGAAAACGTCCTACAGAATCAATAGCCTTGGGAGGAGGAGTAATCTTCCATTGAGAGGCACAACCAATCCAAGGTATCCTAGCAGGAGCAAAGCCAGATCAAATCCCCTGATCTCAGTCTCCTCCTTCCCTCTGACTTCCTGCTTTGTTTGCCCATTTTCAAAATCCAACCTGATACAGAAGGCAGGAAAGCTCATAGATACAATCTATAAAGTTCAGTTTGTCAGGGCAGAGAGCAGGGGGAGAGCATGAAATGTGCATCTGCAGGGACAAAAAGAAAACATTCCACACGATCAGTGAACTTTTTCTCCTTCAACTTGAACATAAAAATATAATGATAATAACAATAATAATAACAGCTTATATTTGGGTAGGTCTTTAGTTAATCTATATGTATGTTTAGAGAGTTCAGACTAGCTTTTTTATGATTTCTTCATCCATTACAATGTGATATGATATCCAGAATGGAATTTAATTTTCTAGGGGCTCACCAATTCAAAGTCTCCTAGATTTCCAAGAGTAAAGTCAGAAAATGAATTGCTTTATATGTTACATTTGTTTAACCAGTGAAGAAAAATCTGTATTTTTAAGGTTCAATTTTAATTGCTGTCAAAATTATTCATGTTAATAAGTCAGTTATATAAAGTTTGCTGTGAAAAATAATAGTTCCCACCTCCACGTTCCTCAATTATCCCTCTCTTTTAGAATTTATTTATCTTCTTTGCTCTATAGGACATTCTTGTAATGTGACTTTTTGATTGTTCAATTTCAGGTATTCATTTATTAGTTTTCTAGCACTGCTGTAACAAAATGTCACAGACCTGGTAGCTTAAACAACAGAAATTTATTTTCTCGCAGTCCAAAAGACAGAGCCTGACTGTCAGGGTTCTAGGAGACAAGTCGGGGGATGAGGGGACGAGGACTGAAATTTGTTATGTGTGTATTTCCTTAGCTCTCTTGCTCTCAGTACAGTATAACAACCCTTACTTATCCTCATGTGCTCCCTCCAAAATTCCTGCTATTATACCTGCTCTTCTGGGGGTCTGGGAAGTCACCCCAACTGTGATGAGTAGAGATCTATGGATCTGACTGCTTGTGAAACAGTCTTAAAGAATGGAATATTACTCAGCCATAAAAAGAAACGAAATTGAGCTATTTGTAATGAGGTGGATAGACCTAGAGTCTGTCATACAGAGTGAAGTAAGTCAGAAAGAGAAAGACAAATACCATATGCTAACACATATATATGGAATTTAAGAAAAAAAAAAAAGTCATGAAGAACCTAGGGGTAAGACAGGAATAAAGACACAGACCTACTGGAGAACGGACTTGAGGATATGGGGAGAGGGAAGGGTGAGCTGTGACAAAGCGAGACAGGCGCATGGACATATATACACTACCAAACATAAGGTAGATAGCTAGTGGGAAGCAGCTGCATAGCACAGGGAAATCAGCTTGGTGCTTTGTGACCACCTGGAGGGGTGGGATAGGGAGGGTGGGAGGGAGGGAGACACAAGAGGGAAGAGATATGGGAACATATGTATAACTGATTCAATTTGTTATAAAGCAGAAACTAACACACCATTGTAAAGCAATTATACCCCAATAAAGATGTTAAAAAAAAAAAAAGAAATCCTCCTTCTTTCAAATTCCTTCCACTTTAAGAGATAGCTGGTTGTGACAATTCCTGAGAGTTTGGGGGATCATGTGATAAATTTGATTACTTTTAGTATTCCCCATTGCTGGATTAATTCTCACTTTTGACAATATGTTGAATAATTTACCACTTATCTTTGCATTTCAGCTTTGAAAACTGTGTTGCTCGTTTCTTTTCCTTTTCTCCTGACTTTGTGAATCTGTGTCTTACCAAATACATCCTTCTATTGTTTTAGTGGGTCTTCCAGAGAAAGCAAAGTCTGCCAACTCTAACTGAATGTCCAATATTTTTTCTTTCTGTTTTCTTAAGAACTAAATAAATTCATAGTTAGCAAAAATGCTAAAACAATATTGCAGTCCACTCAGCAACTACCATCAACGTTTTATTCTGTTACTAATGTAACAAAGACCTTCTTTAAAAAAGGGGTTTAAAATGCTCTCGAGTTCATCCTGCGTCTTTTTCTTACTTCATTCCTAATATGGACCAACTCATATTTCCTGATAACGTAGCCAAATTATTCAGAATTACTAACCTGAAACTTAGTAAACTGTGACTCAGTTCTTTTTTCTAATACCCTCATCTTTCCCTCCTCAACAATATACTTTTACTCTGACCTCTGCTTTCCAGGGCCTCAGTTTTTTGGCCTCATTATAATTATTTCTTTGAAAACTTGTCACTTCTTTGTGTTTGATTTTCACTTAAGTACGGATAATGTCATCACATTTATATCCCGGCTCTCTCATTGGTCATTCAACTTTATATTCACAAGGCTTACATGGTGTTTCCATATTCAAAATAATATGCTATTGAATATGCTATTTCAGAGTAAGCATGTCCATATATTAACTCTTCTTCCCTCCCAGGATATGTATCTTTTCCCTATTCCTCAATTTTCCTTTAAGAAACTATCATTCTTCTGATTACTGAGGTTAGACAGTAGACCTTTTCCTGTCTGCTTCATCATTTGCTTCATCTAACATGCCAATCAATCCTACCATATCTTTCTTTAAATAATCTCAAGATTTCCACTTCCTCTGCTCTCTTGGTATCTCTTTTCTAGTTCATCTTCTTGCCACTGAAATCCCCACTCGGTAAACATGAGGCCATTTAATAAATTTGTGTTAGATTGTCCAAATGATAGATTTTGCACACACAATAATCCAAGATGAATGTTGGAAATGTTTCAACCTCAAATTAAGGTAAAACCTGCTTCTGTTAATTTAATCTACATAACTATCACAAGTTATTGATATCTGAAAGTGAAAGAAGAAACAAGAACCAAGTGAATAAATAGTCAGTGTTTCATTATTACATCATCGACTTAATTCATATGGACTTTGGAAAACACTTTCCCCAATATCTATTAAGGTAAAAGCATATTAATATTTATTCAACATTGTTTAGTTTATTCAGCACCTACTATGTGTCAGTTATTGTGCTGGGGTTTGGTTGTGCTTGGATAAGGATACAAATGTAAATAATGAAATGAGAATGTGACTTCCCAATGTTCCAAGCCAAGCAGGATGGCAAGCTTTTCTACAACAGGATGTGATAAGTGCTAAAATAGAGGTAGGGACAAGGTAGATGGGGATAGAAAGAGTAATTTTCAACTCCATCCAACCATGTCCTGCTGTTAAGGAAGGCTTCTCAGAGGAGGAAGCACGTGAAATGGGTATGGGTTGTTACGGGGGAGGACATTCCAAGCAAAGACACCAAAGAGGCAGAAGGACATGTTTAGGCAGCTGTGTATTAATTATCTTTTCACAAGTCATCTTTGTATTTCTAACACCTGGGATAGATCATAGCTCATACTATGTACTCATTAAAATGTTTTTGAAAATTTATTACGTTTTATTAATTTAAATGGACGCACCATACATGTTAATTAAAAATATATATATACTACAAGGTAATGCTCTTGGGTTTTTGATAGGTATAATTTATCTTTGCTCTTGGAACTATGCTTTACATACTGTAGTTCCCTCCTTCCGAATGATGAATATCCCTGTTGAAAATGACTGAGACTCATGCAAATGGCACATAATAGAACAATCTGTATGTACGCATGAGAAGTAGGAGGCTTTGTAAAAAGAGCTCTGAACCAGAAATCAAGAAACCTAGGTTCTATTCCCAGACTTCCCTCTAATTAGCTGTGTGACCTTTTAAGAATCAATTATCCTTTCTGTGTCCCATGTTCTTAATTTAAAGAGTGACTTGCACTAGATAACAACTATGTTTCTTTTCAGCTTCTAAGTTATACATGTCAGTAAAATGACAAACGGACAATTTCCCTTGCCTCTATTTCTTCATAATTGTGTCTGGCAAGGTTTGACCTTTGTTTCTAAGGTCAGCACAGAAGCCAACTTGTCTCTCTTCTGAACTCCCATAGAATTGTATTTCTAGCTCTCTCAAGGTTTAGTGTAGAATAAGATTTAGAGGGTAGGTTCTGGTGCCAGACTGCCTGGTTTTATGATCCAGTTTTGCCACTTATTAGCTGTATGATCTTGAAAAGTTTCTTTAATCTCTCTGTTTACTTGTTTCCTCACCTATTTATGGGGATTCCAATACTACCTACCTCATAAAGAGGCTGAAATAGGTTAATGATTTTAAAGTGTTTAGAAGAGGACTTGGCACAGAGTAATTGTTCAATAGATGATAAATTATTACTTAAGATATTTACATTCCCAGTGACACCCAGCCCATCCCCTGCAAAAAGAATTGGTAAGATACAGGACAGATAAACTACTGCTCTTTTGCAAGTGTAGAAAACCGTGAAGTGAAATCTTGTCTTCTCTTACTCTGTAGCACACATGTTCATTCTTCTTAGATGTCTGATGAAGGAGTATGGAATCCTAACTCCTTTGCCACAAAAAAAAAAAAAAAAAAAAAAGCCTTGACTGGGGCACTGATTTCTTTGTGTCCCTTATAGCATCTAATAACGTGCCTTCATCTGATCCTTCATCCCTGTAAGTGAGGAAAAGCTGGGAAATAAGATTAAGTGAACAGAACCAGCTACATAATTTGTGGGTCCTTGTACAAAATGCAAATACGGGACCCTTGTTCAAAAACATAAAAAGCTGCTAAACTATAAACCTTTTTCTTTCTTCTTCATACCTCCTCTGTTCATGCATATGCACCAGTGTTGCATCAGATTTCACTGAAAAAGCACCAATTCAAAGATAAAATTAAGAATTTCAAAACAGTTACAGCAGATCATTAAACCAGAGAATCAAAATCTGCAAATCTGTACAGGTGAGACTCCCAGAAAGATGAGTTTATAGCTGAGAAAGACAGAGAGAGAAACCAAGAGAGAGCGAGACCCAGAGATGGAGAGGAAGACAGGGAGGGGACACAGGGAATGGAGAGGGAGGGAGCTGATTAAGGTATTCTCTACTCCATAATGTAAAATCAAACCTATCTATTGCTCTAATGTTGCCAGGGCCTTGTGTTATCAATGATAATTTAAAGGGAAAAAAGATATAAAATTAAACCTAGCATCCAGCATATTAAATTCATCATGTAATTCCTCCACTGTTCAGTGGTTCCCCAACATATCTGGGTAAAAATCTAAGTTTTTGAAATGGTTAAAACACTCTGCTGATCTGGACCTGTTCTACCACTCTGTCCTCAAGCCATACCATTTCTCCCCATTTCACTCTATTCCAAGCACGCTAGGTTCATTTCTGTTGCTAAAAAATGTTAATCAACCTCTTGTCTCCTTGCCTTAGCATTTTATCTTATATTGGCCTGGAATTTTTCCCCAAATGTCCACATGATCCATTCGCTTACTTTTCTCTTATTTCTTGAAGTTCTCTGATTAACCGGCACATACTAAAGGGTACCTCTCTGACATTCCTAACAAAAAAAATCTGTCTTTCCTTCTCTGCCTCTTTCTCTGTCTCTGTCACTCTCCACTCCTTCTTGCTTCATCTCCTTTGTAGCATTTATCATTACTTTTCATACTTTATTTATCTATTGCCTTATCACAGTATACTATACCACCATGTAGTATATGGTCAATAAATATTTGGAGGCATGAAAAAAAGGTATGAAGTAATATAGTCTATAGTCACTAGAGCTGTAGAACAAAGAGGTAGAAAAATTTAATTAACATTTCAGAGACATTTCATAGATACCATCTACCTTAATAAGATTTTTTTAAAAAGAAAATTAAATCCAAAATAACCATAAGGAAAGAAACAGTAAAAGCAGAAATCAAAAAAATGCAAATGAACAAGTAATAGAAAAGGACAATGAAACTCATTTTCTTGAAAAATCCACGAAGTTTATAAACCTGTAGCTAGAATTATCAAGATAAAAAGAGGTAAGACACATTTCAATATCATGAGTGAAAGAAGATCACTACAGAGCTTACTGACATTGAATGAAATAAACACAAACACATTTATGCCCAACAAACATTTGATTCACTTTGACACTATAGATAATTTCCTTGAAAGACATACACTACTACACAACAAAAGTTCACTCAATATGAGAGAGAAGTGACAGCATTATATCTTTTTAAAAAGTGAATTTTTAATTAAATACCGTCTCATAGAGAAAACTCCATACCGAGATGGCGTCACTGGTGAATTTTATCAACATTTAAGGAAGAAGTAATAAAAATCTTATACAAGATTTAGAAAATAGAGGAAGAGAAACCTCATTTTATGAGGCCAGCCTTACCCTGATAGCAAAACCAGACATAGTCAGTATAAGAAAAGAAAACTAAAGATTAATATCTTTTATGGTCATGGATACATAAAATCTTTATTAAAACATTAGCAAATCTAATCCAGCATTATGTAGACAGGAAAATAAACCATGAACAAGTGTATTTTGGTATGGCAGGTTTAGTATTCACAAATTAAATAGTGTATTTCATTATCTTATCAATACAAAGGAGAAAAATCATATTACTTCAAAAGATATAGAAAAATAATTTCAAAAATTGAATATTCATTCATGCTAAATAAAATACCCAGCCTATTAAGAATAAAAAGGAATTTCTTCAATCTGGTAATGGTAATCTAGGAAAAATACACTGCTAACATTATACATAAGAGTAAAAGACTGAATGCTTTTTCTCTAAGACCAGCGACAAGGTAAGATATCCATTTTCACCACTTCAACTGAATATTGTGTTAGAGACTCAAACCACTGCAGTAAGGTAAGAAAAATAAATAAAAGTTTTAAAAATTGGAAAAGAATTCAAGTCATCTTCACACGCATACCACAGCAACATTGAAAACCTAAATCAATCAATCAACCAGTCAAATAAGCAAACAATCAAGCTACAAAAAAGCTACTAGGCTACTTAGCTTACCAAGGTTGCATGACACAAGGTCAAAACAAATTAGATTGTGTTTCTATATACTAGCAAGGAACAACTGAAAATGAAAAAATATTTTAAAAGCACTGTACAATAGCATTCAAAGATATAAAGTAATTAGGCATGAATTCACAAAATATTCTGCAAGTTACAAAACACTGCTGCGAGAAAATGAAGGAAACAAAGCAGTGGAAAGCTATACTACATTCATTCATCATGAACTGGCAATTATTCTCAACTGATCTATAAATTCATTGCAATTTCAACAAAACGTCTACAGGCTTTTTATGTAGAAATTAATAAGATGATTCTAAAATGTGTATAGATGTACAACAGATCAGGTGTAGAAAAAACAATTTTGAAATTATGAACACAGTAGGAGGACTATGACTACCTGCTTTTGAGACTTATAAACTATCTATTATAAAGCTACTAGTGTAGTCAAAGAAGTATAGTACTGATGTAAGGATACAGCTATAGATGAGTGGAGCAGAACAGAGAATCCAGAGATAGACACATATATATGGGCAATTAATTTTCAAAAGTTACCAAGGTGCTTCAATGGGGAAAAACGAGTCTTCAATAAAAGGGTCCTCAAGCAAACTACATATTCATATAGAAAATAATAAACTTTGACCCTCATCTCTTGTAATACATACAAATTGACTCAAAATGAGTCACAGACCTAAATGTAAAAGATAAAACTAAACTAAAATAAAACTTTAGAACAAACTATAGGAGAAAAACTACAAGGTTTGGGATAGGCAAAACTTTCTTAGGACAGAAAAATCATTAACATGAAAAATAATTGACAGATTGAACTTCAACAAAATGACAAACTCTTCAAAAGAGTCTACAAAGAAACTGAAAAGGCAAGCCATAGAGTAGGAGAAGGTATACACCAGGGGTCCTTAACCCCCAGGCTTGGCAGTCCAAGGCCTGTGAGGAACTGGGTGGCACAGCAGGAGGTGAGCGGCGGGAAGGAGAACAAAGCTTCATCTGCCACTCCCCATCGCTCCCCATCATTCGCATTACCGCTGGTATACACGATGCATGTATCAAACTTTGAATTTGCATAATGAATATTTTTTAAAATGTTACAATTGAAAATTGAGTAACTAACCCAAACAAACTAGGCAAGAGATTTAAACAGACGCCTGACAAAAAAGTTATCTAAGTGGACAAAAGGTACATGAAAATACTCTACATCATTTGTTATTAGGGAAATGCAAATTAAATCCACAATTAGATACCAATACATATTCATTAAAATGGCTAAAACTGAAAAGATTTACCATGCCAACTGTTGGTGAGGTTGTGGAGCAATTAGAACTGAAGGGAATATAAATTCTACAACTACTTTGTGAAATGTTTGTGGCAGTTTATTAAGTAACTAAACACGTATCATAAAACCTAGCAATTCCTATCCTAGGTATTTATGTAAGAGAAATGAAGATATATGTCCCCAAAATACTTGTGAACAAATCTTCCTAGGACGTTTATTCAGACATCAAGGACATGCCCTATGATTGCTTTTACTTGAAACTTTAGAAAAGAGAAATTTAATTTATAATGAAGAAAAGCAGATCAGTGGTTTTCTGGGGTTGATTATAGGGGCTTGAATTGACTGCAAGTGTACATGGGAAACATTTTTGGGTGCTACAAGTATTCCATAGTTTGACTGTGGCTACTCATTAAAATACACACTTATGTGGGGAAAATTTATTGTATGTAAATCAAACTGAATTAATTATATTTCAAAAAGATTTCAGGGTGTGTTTTAGATGATCAGTCCACTAATCATCTCCGAATTTATCACATCCTTCCATATCCTGTGGTGTGAACTCTACCTAGGCAAGTCCTGAAGCTGAACTAGTCATCTTAGCCCCATTCTCAAGCAATCCTTCTCTTTACTAAAATTCCAAGATGCCTCGTAATGGAAGCCTCAAATTTGTGGAGGAAAAAAAATCCTGTCCTCACATGTAGCAGCACTTCTGCTGTCATATTTCTTCTGGAAATAACTCTGCTGATATTAAAGTTTGTATTTAGAAAATATACTCTGTTTAAGCTATTCATGACTCTACTATATTTCAAGTGAGAATTATATAATTGAATATGTAAAAAATTGAAATGCTTTGAATTCTAGAAATAACCTATGATTATATTCTATACAACCTGAAGTATGTTTCAAGAGGATTTAGAGAGATTTATAAAGAAATTATATCAAAAATATAAATTTAAATTATTTTCAAATGTTTGCCCCTCCTCTTTTCTGTTCCCAGAAATTACCTTCTCTGCTGGGTCCATAAGCATAGAATTAATCATGAGGCAGTAACTATGGCAATATAGTCTAGACTAGACAATTTACACAATTACTGATCGATTTCCTGTATAAAACACTAAAGTTTACTTTTATTTCCATCAAGTCAAAGACATTATAGTATTATTTTTTTTTAATGATCACGTTTGCCCTTATTAGAAGTGTTTGTACTTTACTGTAAAAGTCAAAACTCAGGTAAGTCTTACGGATACTCCATCGGAAAATGATGCTGGGATTAAAGTAGAATGTATCCAGTTTTACATCCCATAAAAGTGAGAACTACATGATATGTGAGACTGGCTGACTCTACTCTTTAACATATTATCTAGACAATTCATTGTGGTGCCCAGCTAAATGATACAGATATTAAAGTGACCTTGTTAGACTGGTTAGCTTACAATCTACTGTATTTGTTTATATATCCAATTAAAAACCTTTGGTAAATTTAGGGAAAGTGGGGGAGGGATGAATTGGGAGATCGGGATTGACATATCCACACTACTATATATAAAATAGAAAACTAATACGAACCTGTATAGCACAGGGAACTCTACTCAATACTCTGTAATGGCCTATATGGGAAAAGAATCTAAAAAAAGAGTGGATATATGTATATGTATAACTGATTCACTTTGCTGTACACCTGAAACTAACACAACACTGTAAATCAACTATACGCCAATAAAAACTAAAACCAAACAAAATAAAACCTTTGGTAAATTAAGTATTAATCATGATTTTCTTGTCACATATTTTTAAAATTTACATTTATGACTTAGCATAATATCCATTTGTTCAATTATTCAAACTCCAACATTGCCATTTTGGGTGTTGTAAGTTGTCTGCAGAATTTTTATTTTACTCAAATAAGTGTAAGTAGCTGGAGATATCCCTACTGACTGTACATATGAACAGGCTCAACAGCTTACTGTAATTGCTCTAAAAATGATAAGACTTTGCCTAGACATAAAAATTCAATAATGAACATGTTTTATAAACTGAAATTGATGAGAGAATAAATCCAGGTAGAGTCTAGATACTTTGCAGCTTGTTACTTGAAGTCAAATTCTCTTTCCTTTCATAAAGTATATTTCTTGACTATAAGTGTCAATCCACCAACAATATTCTATGCATGCACTAGAATAATGCCACCAGAATGGTGAGGAAAGAGAAGTACCTAACAGTCTAATGAATTTGGAAAAGTATAGCAACACCACTTACCATCCCTAATTCCAATTCCAAGTAATATAGCTACTTATATAGCAGAAATCCATACAAGCAATGTTTTAAATATATACTGGTAAACTATTTTTATAGTGTCATTTAGGTTCCTCAATCAATTCTGAAATGTTTTGTTAATATCTATGCCTACAAACATGTCTTTAAAATGATGGATAAACTCAAAGTTCTTCTAAGATGGAATTTTATTATCTTTTTGTAACTCAGCTTGTTTTAAATTATGTTCACTTGATAAGTGCTTCTCCTGTTTTTCTTTTCTCAAGAGTAATGAGTAATGAAACAGTAAAAAACACTGTATTTAGGGGCTGAAGACAGCACCTACTACGGGTCGATCAAGTGAGATGCAAAGATAAATTGAATCCTATTCCATCCTTGCAGAATTTACAGCAGGGTAAATACTGTCACACAGGTATAAGGTTCTATGAGAGTAAAGAGGAGGAAGCATGCAGCTTATGGTTTTGAAGAAAACTTTTAAAGAGTAGGACATACTTGAGTAAGAAGTTACCAGATAGAGACCGGGAGGAATGGCATTTACATCAGAGGATAAGGAAACAACAACAAAGAAATACAAAAAAATCTGGAAATGGCAAGTATTCTGACATATGTCTGTGTAGGTGATTGTTTGGGGTTATGGGGAGGGGAGGGACGTGCGTAGATTGCAGGAAATGAAATGGAACCATTGCAGGACCATGGTAACTTTATGCTCCAGATAATGATGAGCTCTTCAAAGTTCAGCAGAGGAGTGAAATACACGTTTTGTTTTTAATTTCTAATTTCCAATATATCACTGTGCACTGTAGACTTTGGGTGGAAAGAAAACTACTTGGGGCCTCCCTGGCAGTCCAGTGATTAAGACTCCAGGCTTCCACTACAGCGGGCACGGATTCTATAGGTCAGTTAGGAGTCTATGGCCTTGGGCCAACAGATGAAAAGAGTTTATAGAAAGAATAGGAATGAAAGGAATGCATGCAAAGATTTGAGAGTAATTTTATACCTTGTTACAAGCACTTTACTCACAAAAGTAGCTAGTAAACTTTTCAATGACTCAATACAGAGACACTACAAGTATTTCAATTCAAATTCTTAGTTTGCCTTATGCAATTACATTTTCTCATACAGCCAAGGGCTACATTGTTACCTCAGGAAGCAATGCCATTTTTTTCTGATCCAAGCTTTCCACCTCGTTTTCTAAAAATGACTCATCTTGTTAGGATCACTCTCACTCTAATACATCATTATGCTTCTCTTCATTTTCCCACCTAGGTCAGAAGTTACTTCTCCTTCTTTGCTCTGTGTTGTATTACTTATACCTTCTGTTCTAGCTCTTATTTTCTTTGCTGCCTTTACTATCTTATAGAATCCTTGAGGGTGGGGATGATGCTGTATTTGACCATCCGTGACAGATTTCTTTGATCATGACACTGGATAAATGTATGTTGAAAAGAAAAATAATTGACTCAAACTCAACCATAATTTCGTAATTTTATCTTCAAGTGATAAGAAACTGCCATGTGATACCTGTCATAACATAACACAGAATCCCTAGTCTATGGTTTTTTACGGGTATATTCATCTTTATTTATGTTTATATACAAAAGATAAGCATGCCTTTGAATTCCATCTATAAATGTGAGAGATAATTCTTATTCTCAAATATATTCGTGTACAATATTTCACATTTATTTTATTGTAATTTTGATTATGAAGAGTTTTATCATAACATCTAACTTCTAGGTTGATTTATTCAAGTTATTCATTACTACTAATAGCAAACTACTGGTCACAGAGAGTTTGATTACATTTAAATAACGTCATCTCAGTGACTAAAATAGAACACTAGAATGAAGTTTATACTTTATTGGCCTGTAGTTTATTGATAAGACTGAGTTATGAGTTCTGACGAGTTATTCTAACTGTACCTCCATTATTAGGGTACTTTGATGTGAGACCTTGATTCTTAAAAAAATTCAAGTCTTTAACATGTGGTCATCCATAATTTCACAAACACTACAATACTTTATACCTCAAAAGTATGATAATATTTCCCCAGACATTACAGTTACGATAGATGGTACTTTTCAAAAATGGCGGCAACAATATTTCTAGCCCCACATGATCTAGAATCTTGCCCCTCTTCCATCAGAGGTTGGAGTCTATGTCCTCTTCCCTTTACCTTGGAAGAGCCTGTGGAGGCAATAATAGAGTGGCGCTATGTGACAGCCAAGTTTAGACATGAAAGCAGTAAAGCTTCTGTCTGGGTCTTGTTCTGATGCCTTCCCTGGGAATGCAGCCATCATGCTGTGAGGAAGACCTGGCTACATGGGGAAGTCTGCGTGTCTGAGCCCCGACCCAACAACTAGCACCAAACGTCAGCTGCATGAGTGTAGGTCACATGGCTTAGACACAAGCCTTCGTTGCCAAGCCCTAACCACGTTACAGATTTATGAGCAAAAGAAAATGACTGTAGTTTGAGGGCATGCAGAATTGTCAAAAAGCAATAGTCACATGAGCAAAAGTAAATAAAGCATTTGTAAGAGGTACATCTTGCTTTATAGAGTATTTCCTTGTAATGTGAATGTGAATGTCACCTCCAGAACAGCAGTGCTTGCTCTGTTTGGTTGGCTTCTGTATTCCTGGTGCTTAGAACAGGACTTAGCCCAGAGTATTCAGTACATAAAATAATAATAAATTTATGATGAGCTCCATATAAATCAAGGATAATAATGGCTTTTGAAAAACATATGCAATCAAAAATGTTTGCAAAGTGAAATTTGTCAAAATGTTCCCCAAATTTATGAAAATATTAGTATACTTAAGAATTAGCAAAAAAAAATTTTTTTTGTACATTTAGAGCTATAAGAAACCAATGTATTACATACCTTTTTTTCACATTCAATTCTTGTTTTGTTTCAAATATGCGTTACATAGGTTGACCTTCAACACTACTGCTAATTTAGCAAACAAATTTTTGACTTAGCTGTCTGTATTTGTTCATTTAATTTTACTATTACCTGAAGTACAGGAATTTATTTAATATCTCAAAAATATGATACTATATTTTAAGCTGTTGACACAGTATTTCATATTGCATACAATACATAAGTGATATTTTTCATTTTGTAGATGCATTATATTTTGAAATGTATAGGGTAGTTCTTAAGCTGACAAACACCCCTAAACATATAAAACAAAATGCTAATATCACTGAATAAAGAATACAAAATTTATCACCTCTTCTAATATTTATCCGAATTTATGAATAGGATAAAAGTGTCTATTGCAAGGAACTGTTAAGTTGAAGAGAATTTTAACGTGATTTTCTTTCGAAAATGTAGAATACCAAATAGCTAATTGGTTAGTAATTTTCCAGACTAATAAGTTACTAATAATAACAAATAATTTTACTCAAAAGTATGAATAATAAGGATAAAAACCTATCTTATTCGTTCACTTTCCCAAATATCCATTGAATCCTTCAATTTTATTTATTCCTCATCTTGAATACTTCCTAAAGTATTAAGAAGTGATACTAGATAGAAGGGCTTCTGAGATCCACCTTCTGCTTGTATCTTCTGACACTGTTTTCCTTAAACTTACTGCTTAGGAAACAATGAATGAGTTGTAGATCCCCATTTGATTCCTACTTCCATACTTTTTTTTCTTTTTTTTTTTTTTTCCTGCTGTATCTTCTGGCCAGAAATGCTCTCAATGACATCTTCACTTGATGAAATTTGGCTCAGAGAACTTAAAACTCAGTTCAGAGGTGTGTTGGGTGTCCCCAAGACCGCCCCCACTATCAGAGATTGGCTGGAAAGACTCATAGCAGTCAGCAGATAGGTGTACTCACCACTAAGATTTATTACAGCAATGGAGTAAGACTAATGGCTGGATCATATGGGAGAAAGGTACCGTCTCTGGAGGAGTCCAATTTCCTACGTCTCTCCATCACATGAGGTGTCACACAGAGTGTACTCTTCCTTCAGTAACAAAATGCAGCTACATTTGTGTGATGTTTCTACCCAGAGAAGCCCATGAGAGACCTAGCTGTGGGCTGGTCATGCAGGCACCCTCTGCCTAGCATGTACTAACATTCCAGACTCCCAGAACGGAAAAATAAAGTGTTCAGCGTAAACCATACGGTTTGCACTGTCTAGGCAGAGTGAACCTTCATCTGTTAGCTACTGACTCGGGGCCGAGTTTCCAGGTACCAGTCAAGGGCCAATCTTTCAAGCAGGCCTTTCTAAAGGTCGCTGCCTCCAGCCTGCTGTGATAACTCTTGTCTGCACATGAAGTAACCTGCGAAGGATTTAACTCTGATTCCTGGAGAGGGAGACACTGATCCTCAGTGCTCCAGGCCTGGATATCTCTCAGTATTTCCTACTTTGGAGCACCATTACTTGTACTTCTAGCCCTCTCTCCCACATTACTCCCGATACTTTTTCTCATGAAACTTTGATGAAAATCTAAATAATAGAGCATCAAGTTCCTTTACTTGAAGGTTTAAAGTCTGTGCAGTTCATCCCCTCTCCCATCCCCTTTCTATCCTGAACAATTCATCCCTAATATCGGTAAGTAAGGCTGAACAAATATATGTCCATGTGTCAGGTGGAAAGGAGGCTGGTTGAGCTGCGGTGCTCCCACACAGGGTGTTAGGGATGCATGAGGAAAGGAGGGATTCCACAGGGTAGGGGAACCTGTATAGGATGTTGGAGTCCAAGTATGATGAGGAAGGTGTCCCAGTGGGGAGGTAACCCAACATGCAGTGTCCCAGCCTAGAGGGGTGAGGAGGGCAGCCAAGCAGGGGGAGGCCCAAGGGAGGATTTGGGATCTTGGGGCAGGAGCGGGGGATGGGGGGAACTGGTAGAGAGTATTGGAAGTTAAATGGGGAAGAGTGCCAGAAATGAGTGATTGGCTTCGTAAAGGAAGATCAATAAAACAAATAAACCTACCTAGGATAATGAGAGATAGGACTCTCATTGTCAGAGAAAGGCACTCCAACCATGGAAAGGAAGATAACAAGAAGGTTGGATTGGGAGTATTGGAATGAACTCGTGTTTTTTACGATGCAGAGAGACAGACACAGAGAGACAGAGGGAAAGAGAAAGATTTACATGTATCTATTTAAATTATTTATAACAATAGGCAACACGTATGTTGCTATTCTCTGTGGTCCTACTTTATGAGTACAAGGGAATCTGAAAATTTTTTTTAATGCTCTTTAACCAAATAGTCCATTGGCTATTTTGATGAAAATATATTCCTCTGTTAGGGAGAGAGAAGTTATTAAGGAAATAGAATATGAGCACCAGTGAAATGTATTATGGCTCTTGACCGCTAACAGGTTCTTACAGATTTTTATTTTCCCTCTTTCAGGAGTAAGTCACTGCATCTAAGAGAACTAGAAGTGAAATTACAGATCTAGAACAGGATACTAGTGTCCAAATGTTTAATATGAAAATATAAATTTGTAGAAGGACTGGAACCATAAACTTAGGGCTTCCATTAAAGCCATACTATCTTGTGCACATAATGCTTACTGCAACCTCTGCCTTAATAATATGCCATTGTGGAAGGTAGCGCCTTCTTTCCCTAAATAAGTTTTCCTTCTATTTCCCTGTTTCTCATACTTATTCTCCCAGTCACTGGGCTCACAATTGGTGGCACGTTATCTTTTTCGCCTTAGCTTTCTATGCTCAGCAAATAATCATACGTGCTACATTTTTTTCTCATAATTTGTCTTAAGTTCACCCTTCATTTACCTTTTTTTGTACACTTTACTTGAAATAGCTGGGGTTTTTTTTCTTTTAGTCTTTTCTCTTTTAGCTTTCTCCTACATGCAGCTATAATTATAAACATATTTGTTATTTTCTCTTTAAATCAATTAGGGAACTAGACATAGACAAAAAGTGTTGGAAAATCTTTTCAAACTCCTTTCTCCTCTAACTTCACAATTTCTTTTCCATGCAAGCAATACCTGTTTCCCCTACAGGACCTTCACCTCACATCATGCATTATCCCAACTTCTTTTTTCATAGTTTATGTTTTAAATGTGTTTATATATCGTAAAATATGTTTTAAATACTTAGGTCATTCTTTACACCTCCTTTTTACTATGAAATCTTTTGCTAGGGTAGAAAAGCTGAGCTTTCCAAAATGTTCTATTCGGAGTACAATTCATATTTCCAAAAACTGGTATTGAAAATTAGACGCCTATAGGTCAAAACATCAAAGGCAATTACTTAATTAGCATTCCAAGCTTGCTGCCCTCCCCAAATCTATATGCACAGAACTCTTTTTAAAGTCAGTAGGAGTTCTGTCCCAACAAAGACTTCACCCAAGGGGAAAAGAAAAAGAATTTAAACATAAATAAGTAGAACAGATTTTAATAAGCTCTCTCTCAATGAGTATTTACCTGAGGGACTAGAACAGCTGCAATGTAAAAACCTGTTTAATAACCCTCTATTAAATAGTTTTCTTTGTTTAAATTAAAATCCAATGCAAGCTAAGTTGTAAACAAACAAGATTTACATAATATCAATTTCTAAAAGTAAGGTAATACAGGGATCTTCTATTAACCAAATATTTTTAAGTACTACATTGTTCTGCTTTTCTTTTCACTCTACTATTTTGAATGGTTTATTAAAGCCAACTACATAATTGTGTATAGAAATAATGAAGCAAACATACTTTGTGTAGCAAAGTGGCTTGCTAGAGCACATCAAGTACTTTTAAAGAAAGTAAATAAATTAATTGCCAATTTTCTCACAGAATGTGGCTTCTTAAATGATGAAAACCTTATAAGACTTCTTTAAGATTTTCAACAACCGTAAACTATTGAAGAGTAATTTACCTGCTTTGCCAATGTTAGTAACATATGCAAGAATTTACCTTCCTCAGGTTTCAGAAAAATAAGGCTTTTGTTTCTTCAGAACTCGCACTGCTTCTTTCTCATTTGTAGTCACAATTCTCAGTTTATAGCACTGGAATTATTCCATGGCAATTAATCCAAAGTTATAAGTATGATAATGAGTCCAAGAAGCAAATTTATACGGTCCTTCTTATCTTCCCTCTTTTCCCATCTTTAACAAATAAACAGTTGCTCAGAATAAAACACTTAGGGAAAATATTCTGAAGTGAAACTGACAAGCAATGCTATCTTCGAATTGAAAGAGATTTCCATGCTCTTTTTCCTCATCCCAGATATCAAGTTCCCTGACGGCAGGTTGACCTTGAACAGCTTGGTTCATGTTAATGTCCAACTTGGTCTTGCACATCTTAAGGGATCAGTAATAACAATGTGTTAAAAACTGATTTTTTCCCCCTCTTCTTCTATCATAGGAACAACATGTGCATCACCATTTATGAGATCATGAATATTTTAACAACAAAAGTATATTCTTTATATTAAAACAACCACTGTGTTCCTTCATGACAGCCATCCCATGAGGCAGAATTGAAGCTATAACATGAGGGTTAGACTTTGTACATCTATTTACAAAATTTATTAGCCTTTCGGAGTTCCAATCACATAGAATGTGACAGGGTCTCAGGACAGCATTGTGGGAACTTTGAAAGTCTAGTCCATTTTATTATATAAAATATATTTAAGATTTTCTGTATATGAGGAATAAAGCTTCTGAAAATGGGTTATTTTTAATAGGAGATGTTCAAAGTCTGAAAGTTAAAGAAGGGACAATCCTTTGAAGAGGATTTTGAAAAGGACTTTGACAGTATTAATAAAGGGAAAAAGAAGTTAAGCTCAGGTTGCCAACTTATCTTTTTAATAGTGGTCTAAAAAAAGACACAGGGTCATTGCCCTCTCCTTGATGACCATATTCTAGGGACATTGAGGTATCTGAAATCTCAAATATGTTTTAGGCATTAAACTAGCCTTACCAATGCTGTTACTTTCTCATGTCCCCTATACCTTTCTAGTATGTCAGATTTTATTTCTCTGAGGAACAAAGGCCGAAAAGAGACAGACAGAGAGAGAGAGAGAGAGAGAGAGAGAGAGAGAGAGAGAGAGAGAGAGATGGCTTCTGTACATCTTCCAAAGAATAAAGAATCCAAACCAAAATTACCATTGGAAAAGTACATTTGCTAAACACAAAATAATATGGAACCTAGAAAGTTAATAAAAATAAACTGTATATTTTTCTATGGAATCATAGTTTTTGTGAAATGTTTGTAATTTATGATCAAATATTTGAAGGTAAAAATGTTGATTTTTTCTTAACATTTAACACTAAAACAAATGTGTTGTTTTGAGAAAAAATATGATATATAAAATTTGAAGTTGCTAGACCTTAAGGTGTAACTCACAAAATTTCAATTACTGGCTAAAGGTTTTGCTTATTTTTCCAGTTGATTGAATTTCTTTCTTAATTCAGGACTTTTTTTTTTCCTAATAAGAGTATACTATGTTAAAATAACTTAATACAGCGTATTTAGGAAATGGGTGAAGGTGGTCAAAAGGTACAAACTTCCAATTATAAGATAAATAAGTCCTGGGGATGTAAGGTACAGCATGATGACTACAGTTAACAATATTGTATCATACATTTGAAAGCTGCAAAAATACAAATATTGTATATTTGAGAGTACGTCTTAAATGTTCTCATCACAAGAAAAAAATTGTAACAATGTATGGTGATGGATGCTAACTAAACTTAAAATTTTATTGTGGAGATAAATTCACAATATATACATCTATCATATCATATATCAATCACATTGTATACCTAAAACTAATACAATGTTATATGTCAATTATATCTCAATAAAAACATAAAAATAAATAAAATAACCTAATACAAACTCTTAGACAGAGTTGTCTGAGAAGAGATTCTAAGAATATAGTTAGATATACTAATATATATACATATATATAAAATCTAGATACTAAAATTTGCTTATAACTGTGAAAAGTTAGCATAAGTGATTAAAATATGGGTTGAATATATGAAGTGCTCCCCTTCTCCATGGTCATAGACTGACTCCCTGCCCTGGCCAGAGACCTCCCAGAGATGTGCCATGGGGGATGAGTAAGACAGTATGTATTGAATACCTGTCTGTGCAAATTCATCATCAGTACAAAAAACAACAAACTGGCAAAGAAAATTAACTATTGCAGATATTGGTGTGTTTATAGACCTAAAGGGATATGTGATTTAGGGTCAGAAGACCTGGGAATGAGAAAGTTTTTGTGACTCAGATGTACAATATAATCTTGGAAAACCATATAACCTCCTTGAGCTTTGTTTCCTATTGGCTAAAGTAAACGTAAGAATAACACCCACCTCACAAGGCCTTTTTGAGAATCAACTGTAGTAGGTACATTGAGAAAGCACTTTTTTAAACAGCTATACACATGTGCATCATTTGTCTCATTGTTAATTTGTTTTCCACTGTTCATCTTGGCATTAGATCAGCTTGATTCTCTATGAGTCTTTTAGAGAGTTATCATAATAATCTATAATGGAAAAAAGTACATATTAACCATCTAATTACTCATTCATTCACTCAACAAACATTCACTCTGTTTCTACCGTGTGCCAAGTACAATGGTAGATACAGAGGTTACAGAGATAAAAGACCACTGCCTTCTCTTAAAGAGGTTACAGTCTAGTGGCTAAGAACAAGAAGGAAAGACAAATCTCATCTAATGTATTACAGCCTCTGATAGAGCACTTGAGGTGGACATCATTTTAAAGAGGTTAGAAAATGGTTCCTGGCTCTTGAGCTGAGTACTTGAGATGTGGGAAAGAGACTCATGAATCAAGACCCAGAATCAAGATAAAATACACCCAATTGTGAAAACTAAAAACAGCTGACCGAGACTGTGACTAAGCTAATATTAAGATATCATGAGATGAGACTTAACAGTTAGAAGAAGTTGAGACCCTGAAGGGTTCTATATTCTCTGCTAAGGACTGATTTCTGAAAAAAGATGGAAGAATACTGAAAGGGGTAGTGACATGATTACAAGTGCATTAAAAAAACAAACAAAAAAAAACACTGAATAAAAGACATACAGGGGATTCCCTCGTGGCGCAGTGGTTGAGAGTCCGCCTGCCGATGCAGGGGACACGGGTTCGTGCCCCGGTCCGGGAAGATCCCACATGCTGCGGAGTGGCTGGGCCCATGAGCCATGGCCGCTGAGCCTGCGCGTCCGGAGCCTGTGCTCCGCAACGGGAGAGGCCACAACAGTGAGAGGCCCGTGTACCGCAAAAAAAAAACCCCGAAACAAAAAGACATACAGACTGCGAAGGAAGAAATAATATTGACCCTGTCTTCAGGTAACATGATTTTTCCACACAGAAAACCCAAGAACTAATAAGGAAGTGCAACAAAATTGCAGCTACATGGGATGATGTGAGAGAATGGCATGGACGTATATACACTACCAAATGTAAAAGAGATAGCTAGTAGGAAGCAGCCACATAGCACAGGGAGATCAGCTCGGTGCTTTCTGACCACCTAGAGGGGTGGAATAGGGAGGGTAGGAGGGAGACACAAGAGGGAGGAGATATAGGGATATATGTATAGCTGATTCACTTTGTTACAAAGCAGAAACTAACATACCACTGTAAAGCAATTATACTCTAATAAAGATGTTAAAAAATTTTTTTTAAAAATTGCAGTACAAGATCAATACACAACAACCAATTGCATTTCTATGTACTAACAATGAACATATAGAAACCGAAAATTTAAAAACGTACAATACTATTTACAATTGTGCCAAAGAAAATGAAACACTTAGTTATAGATATAATAAAACATGTACAGGATCTGCAAATGCTGATGAAAGAAATTTTAAAAAA
The DNA here is from genome assembly GCF_964374135.1 of Grampus griseus. Classification (NCBI taxonomy): domain Eukaryota; kingdom Metazoa; phylum Chordata; class Mammalia; order Artiodactyla; family Delphinidae; genus Grampus; species Grampus griseus. The sequence continues at coordinate 29,916,632 of NC_139003.1, read as the reverse complement.
AGAGACCTAAATAAACAGAGAGACATACTGTGCTTATGGACTGGAAGACTCAACATAGTGAACATGTACATTCTATTAAATAGATTTATAGTTGTAATGCAGTGCCTATTAAAATCCCAGAAAGGTGTTTTGTAAACTTAGACAAGTTAATTCTAAAATTTATATAGAAAGACAAGGACCTAGAATAGCTAAATCAATTTTGCAAAAGTATAATTAGGTGGAAGGAATAACTGCTTCACATTAAGAGTTAAGATACAATTACAGTAATCAGGAAAGAGTGGTGTTAGTGAGGGGATAACACATATCAATGGAATAAAATAGAGAACCTAAAAATGGACCACAAAACTATACCCAACTGATTTTTGACCAAGTTGCAAAAGCAATTTGATACAGAAAGGATAGGCTTTTCAAGAGATGTTGTTGAAGCAACCAGCTATCCATAGGCAAAAAAAAAAAAAAAGAAAAAGAAAAAGAATCTTGCCCTAAACTTTATATCTTATACAAAAACTTAAGTCAAAACTAGATGGACTTAAATTTAAAGTGTAAAACTATAAAACATTTAGAAAAAATAGAGAACATCTTTGGAACCTAGAACTAGGCAGAATTGTTAGACTTGACACCAACAGCATGATCCATAAAAAAAAAATTAAGAAAGGGAAAAATTCATTATACTCTTCTTTCTGTTTTTATGTATATTCACAACTTTCCATAATAAGTTTTTGCTGTTTTTTTTTTTTTTGCGGTACGCGGGCCACTCACTATTGTGGCCTCTCCCTGTTGCGGAGCACAGGCTCCGGATGCGCAGGCTCAGCGGCCATGGCTCACTGGCCCAGCCGCTCCGCGGCATGTGGGATCTTTCCGGACTGGGGCACGAACCCGTGTCCCCTGCATCGGCAGGTGGACTCTCAACCACTGCGCCACCAGGGAAGCCTGCTGTTTGTTTTATAAAGAGGAAAATTTGATAGACTGGACTTCAACAGAGTTAAAAAATCTTTTGCTTTGCAAAACATCTTGTGAGGAGGATGAAAAGACAAGCTATGTATTAGGAGAAAATATTTGCAGACAACATATCTGACAAAGAACAATTGATAGAATATATAAAGAGCTCTCCTAAGTCAACAGTAAAAAAACCCAAAACCAAAACAAACAATCCAATTAAAAAATGGGCAAAAAAAGGAACATACATTTTGCTGAAGAGTATACAGATGGCAAGTACGCACATAAAAATATGTTCAACAAAATTAGCCATTAGAGAAATGCAAATTAAAACCACAATAAGATGTCATTATACACTGTCAGAATGGCTAAAACAAAAATTAGTGCTGATGCCAAATATTGGTGAGGACGCTGAAAAACCTTAACTGGTGGTATATAAAATGATGCAGCCACTCTGGAAAAGATTATGGCAGCTTCTCACAAAACTAAACATATACTATCCTGCCCCTAGGTTCTTCATAACCAATTTTTTTTTAGATTCCATATATATGTGTTAGCATACGGTATTTGTTTTTCTCTTTCTGACTTACTTCACTCTGTATGACAGACTCTAGGTCCAATAAAGACGCAGACGTAGAGAATGGACTTGAGGACACAGGGAGGGGGAAGGGTAAGCTGGGACGAAGTGAGAGAGTGGCATGGACTTATATATAGTGCCAAATGTAAAATAGATAGCTAGTGGGAAGCAGCCGCATAGCACAGGGAGATCAGCTTGGTGCTTTGTGACCACCTAGAGGGGTGGGATAGGGAGGGTGGGAGGGAGACACAAGAGGGAGGAGATATGGGGATATATGCATATGTATAGCTGATTCACTTTGTTATAAAGCAGAAATTAACAGACCATTGTAAAGCAATTATACTCCAATAAAGATGCTAAAAAAACCCACCCTAAACAGATACTTATCATACAACGCAGCAATTGTAACTCTTGGTTATATATCCCAAAGAAATGAAAACTTATGTTCACACAATAACTTGTACATGAATGTTCATAGCAGCTTTATTCATAATAGCCCCAAACTGGAATCAACCCAAATGTCCTCCAGTGGGTGAATGTTTAACCATAGTGTGGTACTTGTCATCAATAAAAAGGAATGAGCTATTGGTACATGCAACAATTTGGATGGATCTCAATATAACTGGACTGAGTGAAAAAAGACACTCTCTAATGGTTACATATTGCATGATTTCCTACATATAACATACTTGAATTGATACATTATAGAGGAGAACAGATTAGTGGTTGACAAGAGATAGGGGGCAGTGAAGGAGATGGTTATGGCTATTAAAGGGGATCCTTGTAATGGAAATCTTCTATATGTTCACTGTGATGGTGGTCACATAAATCTACATGTATGATAAAATTAAACAGACCTAAGTATAAACACATAAAAATTAGTGTATGTAAAACTGGTGAAATCTTAATAAGGTCCATGGATTCTATCAATGTCAATATCCTGGTTGTGAAATTGTACTATAATATGCAACAGTTCACTTTTGGGGGAAACTAGGTAATAGGTATAAGGGATTCCTATTATTTCTGTATGAATCTATATAGATTCATATCTATATAGAATCTATATGAATCTATAATTATCTCAAAATAGTTTTAAAAAATCACTCTAGGTACAGTATAAGGATAGAACGGTAATGAGGGTGGAATACACAAGGATCATTGGATGAGTGTGTGTATTTGTTGGGGGAAGTACTGAAAAACAGGACATGGACTATGACGCCTGCCAGGTTTCTTCCTTGGGCTTTATTCATCCCAAGGAGAGGAAACAGAAGGAGTAGCTGACTGGAGAAGAGAAGTGATGAATTCAATTTTGATTTTGCTGAGTTTATTTTCAATCAGCCAAGCAGAGTATGTAAAATGATAATACAAGAAGGAAAACCAGGAATTTCTGGACAAGGGAAGAATATAGTGTTCTGCTGGATTCTGTATGCATACTCTTCATATAGCATTTCAACACCTGAATGAATATTAAAATATCAGTTACCTGCATATCATGGCACAGGAATTTTTGAACTCAGAGGCAAGAGTAAATATACTAAAATAGCTGAATCAAATGAATTGCATTTCCATTATGCATTAAAGTGAAAAGGAACTGAGTTACCCTCCATGTGTGTCAAGTTCTACATTGGTGTTCAGAAGTATTTTTCTGCTTAATCTTCATGATAGGCCTCAAAAGTTAAGTTTTATTATCTATAATTTCTAAACAGAGAAGTTAAGTAATTTGCCAAATGAAACAAAGGCAATGAGTAACTTATTGGGCTAGAATTTGAATCTAGCTGTGTTTAACTTCTAAGCCTACATCTTTCCACTATCTCAAGAAGCCTGTGGAGAGTCGGGGAGAGCAGACCATAAAACCTTCTTAAAAATGCAGGCTCTATATTATTGCTTATTTAGATGTTTTGTAGGGTTAAACATATGCGTTTAGATTTGTAAGCGTTCAGTTCCCTACAGGCAAATTTTAAAGGTTCTGTTTAGGTCACTTGTCTCATCTCTACAGGATGGCATGCCAGTTTGGCATCAACTGATCATTCATGGCTTTCCATTCCCTGGATGCACCTGCATGTCTGCGTTAGGAAGGGGTTAACTTTCTTATACTAATTGCTAAGTAGTCCCCTTCTTTTTATTTTCCAGTTAACAGGTCAGGTCGTTGCTGTTGTTTTCAGGTATACAGGCTATACAGATTCTTTAACAAGTATCTTTCTGCTCAACTAAGACAAACAGATGAACAGCAGATATCTTCAGTTCTGTGATCCCAAACTTACACGATGCGTTAGCTATGACTTCATTAATTACTAACTTGGGATTCCCTAAGCCTCTACACCAGTAAACAAGTAAACAAACCAAAAATACCTTTCCATCTCTACAGAAAATCCTGTGCATTATAAGGTTTGTTTTTCTGCTTCTCTGGTGACTTTCTATATACTCTGTTTTTCAGTTCATGTCTTTTCTTTGAGGTATTCTATTTCAAAATTTTAAGGTTGACACATCATGCCTAAGATCTCTAGGGCCTGAAAGTTGATTCAATTTAAGGCTATACATCACAGTCCACTTACTTTACAAACCAAGAAGAGTCCAACTAGATCTTGAAAAGGTAATTTTCAGGTGGAAATTGGGCTTCTGTCCTTAGTCAACATAGATGAAGCTTCACTGTTTCCAAACACTCTTATTATTGTTGTTGTTGTTGTTCTTGTTATTACTCAGTAATCTACATTTAATTTTGAAAGGCATTTCAACAGAAACTCTCCACATTACATCCCATATCCATCAAAATGCAGGCGTAGACCTGAGTAGCGTATCTCCTATAAAGACTAAAAAGGTGGGTGGGGGCTGGATTTGAGGATATTTATGTGATCTGATGCTCTGTTGGGTCAGTTCATTTTGATCCTTCACCTTTCTAAAGCATCCAGACCTGAGGTGTGGATTTAACTTCTCACCATTCACGCCACCTAGTGGTTATAAATGTTAGATGCTTGGTTTTAAGGAAGATTCCTAATGACTTGGGGGCGGGGTACCCGAAAAACAAAACCGTTGAAAGCGACAATTTCCTAGTCTCCCACATTACTTACCCCTCACAGGGACCCCTTTACTTTAATCATTTTAGGTGTGCGCATGGATGCGCAGAGAAAATGAACGGGAAGGCACACTCACGGAGACGCACGCCCCTCGACGCTGACATTTAGAAAAGGGTTCTAAATCCTTCCTGTCATTTGCAAAGGACAGGAAAAGGAGTTGTGGCAAGACCCCGACCAAGGAGGCTGTCTGACTTTTCAGCAAGTGGGACAGATGACATATTAACTCTTGCAACGTTAACATCTGGTTCGAACAAACCGAAAGACCGAGAAAGAGGAAAAAGCGCTTAAAAATTCCGCCGCGGGGCTTTGCAGGTCTTGCTACCCAAGAGCCCTCAGAAGACAGCCAATTCCTGCGTTTTCCGCTCTGCTCACCCTCCTACCCAGCTTCTCTCTCTCTCTCTCTCTTTTTCCTTCACTCCCGCCTCCCCGCCCCCCCCGCCCCCCCCACGCCCTCACGCTCGCCTTGAACCGGGACCCAGGGAGGCAGAAGCAAGGCATCGGTCCCCTTCCTCCTCTCCACCAAACCGCCGCAGGCGAGCGCGTGAAGCTTCCCTTTGTTCAACGAGGCTCGCACTCCTCCCCAGCAGATCCACCTGGATGCTCTCCCTCGGTGACATTTTGCGCCAGGGCTGGTGCGTGGCTGGGGTGGAGCGAGAGGAGCCCGAGGGGGCGGGGGCAGAGAAAGGTCAAGTCGAGGGAAAGGCAGGAGACGCCTTGCATAACCTGCGTGGTGGGGCGTGCGCGCGGTTATTTATTTATTTTCTCCTCATTTATTGATCGCACGAGCAAGAGCGGAGCGGGGAGCCCGGGGAGATGCAGGACCACCCACTGGCGGGGAAGCAGCAAGCAGCCCTCCCGCGCCCCCGCGCTGCTGAGCGCCTCTTGCCTCCGCGCTCCGGCGTTTGCCCGCGCCGGCCCCGGCCCCGCCGCGCCGCCGCCGCCGCCGCCGCCACCGCTCGCCCGGCCGCCCCGCAGCCCCGCAGCCCCGCAGCCCCGCACCGCGCCGCTCGGGCCCCGGCAACCGCCGCGGCGCAGTAAGTTGGCAGGAGCGAGTCCCCTCCGTTCTCGACTCCCCCGCACCTTTTGAACTTGTTGCTGCTGCTCGGCTCGCCTGCGCCTGGCTTTTGGAAGGTGAAAAGGAGGAGGGAGGCACGGAGGAATGGGGGAAGGGGGAGAAGAGCTCGCTTGAGCTTTATTTATGCTCCCTCGGCGCATCGGATTCGGCTGCTCGCGAGCTGCTTTCTCAGCTTTTCCCGTTCCGGGTGCACCGCGAGGAGAAAGTCTCCGCAACTCAGCTCCGGCGCGCACTTCGCCAGGTATGTACCGCGGCCGAGGCGCGTTGTGCGCGGAAGCAGATGTTGCTGCCGCGGCGGCAGTGGCGGCTGCCAGCTCCCGGGCTCTGTAGCTGTCACACTGCACCTGAGCTGAACTTGACAAGAGAGTAAAGGGGAGATTGGGCGAATGCTTTTGGCAGACACGGCGGGTGCTCGTAGACGTGAGAGAGGAGGATCTATATTAATGCCCTCTAGCCGCGTCCAACGCACAGCACTTCCGTCTCTGCAAATACGTCCCGAGGAGTAGAGGTGGCGACCGGACTCCCAAAGAGACGTGGGGCAGCGGCTGTGACCGAACCTCGGAAGCTACAACAACAGGTCTCCTTCTTGAGATTCCTTTGGCGGGAAGGGCCACTTGAAAAGGGAAGGTTTGAAAGAGCTGAAAAGGAAGGTGGAAGGTTTCCCTAATTCTTCAAAAGAATACCACTGAGTGTCTGTCCTTCGTCTCCTCTATCCTACACGACACACACTCCAGACTGTGTTAAGGGAGAAATCAAAGCCACCTGTTTGAAGAAATTGAGGCATCAAAAGTCACCTGTGTACTTATTTGTGCCGGGGCTAGCCTGGTCCGACTGCAGGAAGAGGTTTGATTAGGTTTTGTTGGGTGTGATTGTTAGGACATTGTATTTTCCCCCCGTTACTCCAAATACCTGTCTTTGAGGGAAACTTGCCCTCTGAGAACTGTGACTTCACCAGGAGGCCTACCTTGGAGTAAGGCTGATACCTCTGGACCACATTTCTCAGTAGTATTTGTTTGACGGGAGGAAGTGGGTGATTGTGGCTACTTTGAGTGACCCATTGTAGAGACTTGGTTGCCCTTCTGGCCTGCACTTGAAGGAACCATGGCGGCGGGGGTAGCAGCGTGGCTGCCCTTTGCAAGGGCAGCGGCCATTGGGTGGATGCCTGTGGCCTCGGGGCCCATGCCAGCTCCCCCGAGGCAGGAGAGGAAAAGGACTCAGGATGCTCTAATTGTGCTGAATGTGAGTGGCACTCGTTTCCAGACATGGCAGGACACCCTGGAACGGTACCCAGACACTCTGCTGGGCAGTTCGGAGAGGGACTTTTTCTACCATCCAGAGACTCAGCAGTATTTTTTTGACCGTGACCCAGACATCTTCCGCCACATCCTGAATTTCTACCGCACTGGGAAACTCCACTACCCTCGCCATGAGTGCATCTCCGCTTATGATGAAGAATTAGCCTTCTTTGGCCTCATCCCAGAAATTATTGGCGACTGCTGTTATGAGGAGTACAAGGATCGCCGGCGAGAGAACGCGGAGCGTCTTCAGGACGATGTTGATACCGACAACACCGGAGAGAGCGCGCTGCCCACTATGACGGCTCGGCAGAGGGTCTGGCGGGCTTTTGAGAACCCTCACACCAGCACAATGGCCCTGGTGTTCTACTATGTTACCGGCTTCTTCATTGCCGTCTCAGTCATCGCTAATGTGGTAGAAACAGTGCCCTGTGGGTCTAGCCCAGGTCACATTAAAGAACTGCCCTGTGGGGAGCGGTACGCCGTGGCCTTCTTTTGCTTGGATACAGCCTGTGTCATGATCTTCACAGTTGAGTACTTGCTTCGCCTGGCAGCAGCTCCTAGTCGTTACCGTTTTGTGCGTAGCGTCATGAGTATCATCGATGTGGTGGCCATCCTGCCTTATTACATTGGGCTGGTGATGACAGACAATGAGGATGTCAGTGGAGCCTTTGTCACACTCCGCGTCTTCCGGGTCTTCCGGATCTTTAAGTTTTCCCGCCACTCTCAAGGCCTGCGCATCCTGGGGTACACACTGAAGAGCTGTGCCTCTGAATTGGGCTTCTTGCTCTTCTCGCTCACCATGGCTATCATCATCTTCGCTACGGTTATGTTCTACGCAGAGAAGGGGTCTTCCGCTAGCAAGTTCACCAGCATCCCTGCTGCCTTCTGGTACACCATCGTCACCATGACAACACTAGGGTAGGTGCCATCAAGGGAAATGGGATGGAGGTGGAATATGTGTGTGGTGGTTGTGCACCCATTTAAGTTATATGCTTACTAAGAGCAGATAATCTTTCTCTTTCTTAAATGGGTTCAGGAAAATATTATCTAAATGGTTCTGAAGAACTCTTTTGATCTATGATATGAGTATGATGTAGTGATTGAAGTATTTAGGAAGTTGTTGGCCAGTGTTGAGTATTGATGCCTGAAAGTGATAAATCCAGAAAGAAATTTAGGAATTCCTGAATATAAAGATCATCAGTATTATATGTATGAAGACATAAAAATATAATGACAATGAAAAACACAAAATTTGTGTTCAAGTAAAGGTATGAAAATACACACTGTATATTGAAATGCCTAGAAAGTGCTTCAGTGTATTGAACTGAAAAGTTTCCACGTATATTTGAGATATTATTTTCATGTGAATACTTCTGGCATGCATTTTCCCTCTCAGAACCATAATTCTCATTTTACAGCATTTTAAGACATAGATTATAGATATTATCAAAGGATTTTGTAATATGTATGCACATATTCATATATATGCATTTTCATTATGGCTGATAAGTTATGCAGTGTTTTAGAATATCAGGGCTGAAACTGATCAACTCTACAAAATGCAGTGGAATGATACTTGCAACATATTTAAGTTTCTACGTTCATAGTTTCAAATAAAGAAGCAAGTGACTCTTACCACACTTTAAGAAACTACAGATCCCATCAGGCAATGGGCGCATATTCATTAAATACACATAGAGGGTAGAGCAGTATCTGATGAGATTGATGGTCACCAAGGGCTGGTTGCATTAGAGAATTTTGGGCCCCAATTTCCTTTTAGAATTCTTTTCTTTATTACTTTATTTGGTGGTAATCGTGTTTTGCCACCAAAGGGACATATTCTGAATTAATATTGTTCTTTAAAATAAAATTTAAGCTAGAATTAAGATTTTTAGATGATTGAAGAAAGATATGACATTACTAATAATGTTAAACTGCAGAAAAGTAGCAGCATTTATATATTAGAGTATATAGTAAAATAAAATGGTAAGAGCCTTTTACTTTTATGAGTTCTTAGATAAGCCAAGTAGTGATGTTAGTGCCCTTTCTTCAGCTTTATGCTGCTTTTCTTGCATGGTTAATCAGTTCAATAGGATTTGGTAATGGCTGTAAGAGAAAAAGTTATTCCCAAGGCTGCTTTTTAAATTTTGTGTTTCAGCCTAATTTAATTGCCTTCTTTAAATGACAATGTGGTTAAAGTCAACTTAATTTTATTAGACATATTGTGTTGAACAGAATTCTCATGTTGTCCTATGGCTAACTAATGGAATATTTTATATGTGAAGAATTTTGGGCTAAGTCAAGAAATTATGTTAAAGTAAAATATAATGACTTATGATTTTGATTTAGTCTCACATATTTTTGAAGGCCTACTAGTGGATTTTCAAAAATGAATCAGTGAAAATTCTATAACCTACTGCTCATATTTCCCTTTTATCCTGTTGGTAATTTTGTGACACATTTTGAAGAAGATGCAGAATACCTTAGTAGTGCAGGTGCTTAGTTGTAACCAAGAGGTTTGTGTCTTGTTGTCTTTATGTCATTTGAAGTCTTTATTAAGGACAGTTGGATAGTATAAATCACTATCAGGACTTCAAATTAGAAGTACCTATGAATAAAAAGAGGACTCTATGTTAAGAGGAAATGAAAGAAGTATTAAAAGGAAATATATTTTTAAAAATTAGGTGTCTGTGACAGTGTTTTTCATGAAGTATCAGTAAGTCATTTTAATACTATATGCCCTCTATCTGATTGAATTTAAGCATTGTTACAATGAATGTTGATGAGATGCTAATTTCATCTGGCTAGAAATTTCTATTCTAGACTTGAGAAGTTAGTATTATTTTAAAACTTGTTTTCTGAAATGACTTTCAAATTTTTATTTTATTATGAAATCTATTTTTGTTTTCAGGAAAAGATGAGGAATTGTTAACCACTGATAACAATTTTTATTATATAAATAAAATGCTTAGAAGCATCTACTTTTTGAAATGAATTAAGAAACTAAATCACAATACCTGAGTAAAATCTATGAAATGGTTTTAGTTCACGTGTTCTGAATGGTAGTATGTAAGAAAAATTAAATACACACACTTTCTCAGAACTTGGAAGTAAAATGGGAGTTACTTCTAAGACTTAAGTTCCACTATAGATGAAAATTTTAATTTTCAGGAAATTAAGGTAATTAATGATCCTGGTGTAATATAGCAGTCATGCTTTTAAGATGTAGAAATGTTGCAATCAAGATACAACCCATTTATTGGAGAATATATACGAACATTTAACAAAGCATATGCTTTATAATGTAGCAAAGTTTTCTCAAAAAATGTCTTCTGTTTCTCATCAAAATATATTTTAAATGTATCATACTTTTCTGAAAAAATAGATGAAAAAAATCCTGCCTTTTTGGTGTCTTAACTTTGGTTGCATTGTGACTCAATAGCTTCATTTAAGAATAGAAAGTATTAACAAAAGCCATTGCTTGAATTTATTTTTTACACTGTAGTCTTATACGATGAAGTGTAAGATACAAACTTTTTGGAAAATACTCAGTAGTTGCAGCTAAAATCAATCCGTGTCTGATAGATGACCAGGAATTTCCCATTACAGTCAATGAACTCTTTTTATGTGGCTGTTATTTTTAATGGAGCTAATATTCATCAATTAATGATAATAGAAGTGAAAATGCAATCCTAGACAGTGGTGTTTGAAAGTTCCAGCTCATACAAACATCTACATGAAAAGAAAGGGCCAAGAATTTTGTAATTCAGGACTGGCAGAATTATCTGCTACCTCTCAGGTCATTTTAGACAATATTCAGTTGGTTTTTCGGTCTGAAGAAATGAGTGGGTCTATTGTGTATTCATCTAATCATTTTTGTGCTCCTTGAAATAGCATATATATCATTATTCCATATTTTAACCGTGCTCGTTACATAAGTAATTATTTAATTTGCTAGTAAAGTGAATGCTTTAAAATATAATTTGAAGTCTACCCATTTCCTATGAATTAAAGTATGAAACATCAAGAGCACAATTTTAGAAGTCAATGAAAGAATGTCAGAAAGGTTTTTTTAAAACAATGTTTAAATTGGGTGGCCCTGTATATTTCTTCCTCCATTCAGTCCTTTCTTTCTGAGCATACTTGTTGACCTGCACTGGGCCCTGATGACCCTTTTACTTCCGGCCTCCCTCTTTTCTGCAATGTAACCTCTAGTTACTACCCTAAACTGCCTTGGGAGAATAAGAACCTGGAAGTCCTCTTTTGTCTTAATGACCTCTGGGCAGTAACATCCTGTTGTTATTTTTCATTTAGGTGGTAGTACTTAAATGGTGTCAAATTTAGGAAATTTCCAAATATTCACCCGTAATGAAAAACGATTTTACAAACATATATTTAAGTTCAGTTTACCATTGAACCTTAGGCTCATGACTTGTGAATTAGAAGAGGTACCAGGTGGCACATTAAATATTTGGGGAGCTATTATTTTAGGCAATACCTGCATTCTTGGTTTCCCTGCAAACCTGGGAAAACAAAAATTTCATTTATAGGGTACATTCATCAGAAACAAATATGGTAGAATTACAACTATGCTCCTAGAAAACTTAGTGTAGTTGTCTATTTATAAGACTATCAAAACTAAATCTATAATATTTTAATTTTGATATAGTTGGTAAATTGCTGTTTTAAGAAACAAAAAAGCAAAATACTTTTACTGTAATTTTCCTAACAATGTATGAGGAAAATTCCTCTTTTTAGAATGGCATAATTGTAGGGGGATTATATATTTATATAAAATATGTATGTCATATATGTTCTATTTCATATAACATACAAGTATGCTATATATCCCATACAATATATACACATATTAACTGTGTTGTATATGTTATATACTTTATATAGTACATGTTATAAAGTATATATTATTAAAAAGAAGAAGAAACTTTGAAATATCTTCCTTCTATTCATCACTATTCTGACTACATAGCTTTAGGGAATGTTGGGAGTGTATCTTGTGGAATCATTTATGTAGAGACTTCTGGTTTACCCAGCAATACTGAAAATGGGTGGAATTATAGTTTCTCCTGTGCCAGCACCTATGCATGAATATTGCTAACGTGTTAATCAAATACATCTTCACGAGGTGCCGGGCCGGGGGGGCGGCAGGGGGACCAAAATTTATCTTTTGGGTGAAGAGCCATTCTATGAGTAACATCCATTTTTATTTTGGCATACTATACCACATTTTTTACAGAGTTCTTTATAGAGCATGTTAATTGATGAGAGCTGAAAATGAACTTTTAGAGAGATGTAGAAAATGTGATATGTATTCCTCCTTTAGCATTGCAGGGAACCAAATCTTAAGTGTCTTCATTTTGTTTTAGTCACCATTTGAATTAGAGATAATATTTGACGTGACGTATGTATTTTTTGAAAGTGTGTATTCACCCAGCTTTCTATGTCTTTTTCTATAAGCCTTTGCTTGGTTGCAAGACAGAGGTATGTCAGGAGGAGATGAGATGTGTTCTCCTGGCACGGCATCCTAGAAAAGGGACCGGTTTCTAATTTTCAGTGGGTCTGTTATGATTTTTTTTTTCTTTTCAGTATTTCCCTTTAGAGTACAGATAGACTTGATCTTATATATATTTTATTTGTATAATTACTTCATTTAATTCTGATGTCATGTATTTGTCTAAACTTTTCTCCCAATTATACTCATCTTTAAAAACGAGTTCATGAAATTCAAATTTCTTATTCCCTAATTTCTGAATTCCTGGGGGAAGGAAACTTAGCTGTTGTCTATTTAAAATCCGTCGTTTTACACATACACAAGTGTTTTTGGCCTGCCCATAGTTACACAATTAAATATCAGTAGTAGTTTTTGAAATTTCAATTCTCCACTCTTTTTTTTCCCCTGAAGACCTTAAAACATTATCTAGAAATGTGCAGTACTAATTAGCTGGGGGTTACTGCAGACGCTCAGGGATAAGAAAGGAATAAGTATGTTCTTTATTCTATTATTTTAATGCATTTCTCTCCTAGTTCTACTCTCTGTGACTCACTCTTTCCACATCCCTCAGTATCACTGCTAGCTCTGCATTTATTCATACAGTACTGGAGTTTATCATGAGGTGCCCAGTTGATATCACGCAACCCTGTGTTTCTCATCTGGTGAACTCTTAGGTCATTTGGGGGAAAACTACTTAATGGTGAAATTTTACCTGGCCTGATGGAGAAGAAAATAAATCAGTTACTTTGTCTGAATTATCTATAAAGGAGTTGGCCTGTAGATTGTTAAAAACTGTACAATTTAACTTCTCTTTCATTGAAAGAAGGGGAAAGGTGAAAAGAACTTTCCCTGAAAAGGAGGTATGATTCTTCCTGCAGAGCTGTAAGAATGATTTCACTCTTTTTTTTCCCGACTCTCCATGTGTCTTATATTGTTTTCCGAGCATGAGTATATATATAGAAATAGGCATTGTTCTCCCACTAACTTCAGCAGATAGATTTGACGGTGTGAGTTATGATCTGGTATTGAAAAGAAACCCAGGGTGAAACACCATCTCTACATTTCTGTGTACATTTGCATATCTCCTTGCATTAGTAGATTCCACTGGATTTTTTTGCCCTTTAATTTTCTCCTTTGAGAGCCAGTCTTTACACTGACCTTCTCCATGAAGCCTTCTCAACCTCCCAAGCCTACATCTTCTATAGTTGGAATTACACTTGACATTAGTAAGTGCTATTTTTTTATATAATTTATGGTTTTACTTCTTGCCTGCCTAACTACATTGAAAGGCTTTTGAGGTTTGGGTCTATACCTTTTGGAGACTTATTACCTGGTTACTGTGTTGCTGGTCATGCTGTGAGATGATACATGCACACCATGGAGAGCTCCTTAGCCATGGACCAGTGCCATCTCAACATTAGCAAGAATCGACGAATCTAATCACATGCTTTGTTCAGGGTTAACAAATTTCAAGTTTTTTTTTTTATTTGAACACTTTGTCTTTGAATGCACTACAATCCATCCTTTTTATTTTTCTCTTTTAACTAGGGAGGACTGTAACTCATTCTTCTCTGCAAAGGTTAGAATTAATGGCTGTCGATGGCTATTTCCTTAATCAGTTTGCTTTCTGGTGAAGGCTGGGTAGATTGCAGGTGCCTCTGGGAAGCATATGGAAGCAGGTGCCTCTGGGAAGCAGGTGCCTCACTTATAATGTAAGTGAATCTGCACAGAAATGTACTGCCTTCTCTTTCAAGTTCAGTCCCCTATCTAAATACAAGTAGCCCAAGCGACACATGGGTCAAAAAGATACCTGGGTGACAGTCACTAGAAAGGTGTTCTCTTTCTTACCCAGTAAACACAAATTGGCACTTTTTTCCTTTTTTCAGGTGCACTCATTTCTGCATAGAATGGAATTGTTTAAAAATAGAGAACTATTGTCTGTAAATGACACATGAGATAAATGTATTCTCTGTTCAGGAAGAAGTTTTCATTCTAAGCGATTAAAAGGCAGTTTTACAAAATGTAAGTATACATGTAGATACATATCCTGGCATGGTGCAATGCATTTTGCATTGGAAGTTTTGACAAGTCTGTTATGTAAAGAAGATCATAATCATAAAAAGTGTGCAGAGAATAAGTGAGTTATCAGAAGTTAATAATGAGAAAAAAATAATGTAAAAGAGTAGGAAGACAGTTGAAATAATGTCAAATAGAATGGGAAGGTTTTGTTCTAAAAGTAAAAGATCTTGTCTGTTTTGCTCTTATGTGGGCCTGATTCTTCCATCTTCCTCACTTTCCTCACTTTTAAAAATACCAGTAATAGTGCTTTGGGAAACCCAAAGTCTCACCAGTAACTTATGCTCTTAGGAAATCAAAATGTGACTCATAGTGTTCAATTCCATTTAACAGACTTTGGTTGATCATTTACTGCCTGTCATTGACCATGGCAGTAAGCATAACTGCTAACTTCCAGACCTTAAGAACTGTGTATTCTAGTAGGAGAGGCAGAAAGTGAACACAGATATATAATTCCAGGCAGTGGTGGGTGCTATTAATAAAATAAATCAGGGTAAGAAGTGTGCTGTTTTGTATAGGGGACAGACAAAGCCTTTCCTAGGGGAATATCTGAGCTGATGGCTTTCTGAAGGGATGAAGGGAGTCCTGTGAATATCTGGATGAAGAGTTTAGAAGAAGAGAGAAAAGTACCAAGACCACAAGGTGTATTCTCCCTAAGGCCACTGTAATTGAAGTAAAGCAGGGGAGGGGCTTCGTAGCAAATACTGTCTGAAAGGTTGTTGGGATGAGATGATGTAGGACATTGTGGACCACAACAAAGATCTTTGGTTTCATTTGAGACATAATAGACATTAGAGAGTTGTGAGCATGGTAGGGATGGGATATCGTTTCTATATTACAAGATTCATTTGTAGAGTTGAGAAAATTCTGGGTGATGTTTCTTAATGTGGATGGAAAGGCCATCAGATTAGGACCACCTGGGACACTTACAAAAATGTAGACCCTTAGCAGCCACCTAAAACAATTGAAATAATGTCTGGAGGTGGGAACCATGACAACTGCATTTTCACTTCTCTCATAAAATTTTAAGAACCAGTGATTCTTAAAATTTCCAGTGATCTGGAAGATTGTATGTTGAGGATAGCTCTGATATTCTAATCTGGGAATATTTTTGATCTTGAGCTAGTAATCTTTTGAAAGGAGGTTAAAATACACTGTTTAAAACAGTGACTCTTTGATCCATGGGTGAATTGAAGTGCATTTCTAATATGCAAGTGGCTTTAATTTCTATATAATTTTGTAATTTGTCTGTAAATAAGGGAACACTGAAAAATGACACTTTGGTACTTGTTTGTTTATTGTGCTGGCCTCCTATGGCAAGTACTTGACATCCCTTAGGCATTATATACATAATCCACCTTTCTCTCTTAAGAGAAAACTAACTTTTCATTGGTCTGAAGAGCTTTATTCCATTTCCTTGATAACAGATAGTTGGCATATATTCGTGAGTATGCAAAGTTCATCATACAGTCTCATGTGAATTATTTTCATCTTTTGTCCTTAATTATTTGTCATTCCTTCTGGCTGGGATTTGGGCTGTGGAATTTGCATTGAGAGAGACCTGTGAGGGACAATAAAAACTAGAGCTGGAGATGAAAAAAAACCAAAACCAAAACAACGATCTAGACGAAGTAGCAAAAGTGCTAGTTTTTAATATTACCTAATGAATATATATGTAGGAAGATAGATAGAAATTGAATAATCTTCAGTGTAGGTGATAAATGGATTCTTTTTTGCAAAAGCCCCATCTTATCTTGTGCCAAGGAACAAGGTGATGTGGATAATGGACATTAGTACTACTCTTCTGCAGAGCAACTAGAATAAAGACGATACAACTGCTTCCTTTCGGGAGTTGGGGATTGTGAGCTTTTAAACTTACTGATTTCCTAAACTGTCAGGCATGGGTGGGCTGAGCTTTCCTCAGTGGGGGTAGAAGCTAACTGGCCAACTGATCATAATGAACATAAGGAATATGGAGTCTTAGATCGGGGTCTGTGAGTTAGGGAAAAGCTTATGAGAAGCCAAGACAGCACCCAGTGTAAAGTCAATCTAAATCTCATGAGACCAGAATTTTCTTAGAGTATATTTTTTTCTCTTTTTCCTCTTTTTTTTTTCTTCTATACAAGCAGAAAATTGATTCAAAAGGATTTACTTTTCAAAGAGGATAATTTTTAATCACATGTCAGGGATTTCAACTGTGGAGGACCTAAATATAGAAAACAAATTACTAGTGCATTCTTAGATTATAATTGAGCATAAGGGAAGTTTTGTGTAAAAATCCACAGAATGGCTGATTTGATGTTGAGCTTTTTAATTGGCTTTTCATGGCTGCTAGCCTGTCCAAAATGACTTCATAGTCTTTCCTGGTAAATATAGGGAAGTATGTAATGAACGTTTTCCCGTGAGGTCTAGGTGCAAAGAGAAGGGTCTTGGGAAAGGTTGATTGAAGATTCCTATGGCCAGGAATTGAAATTCACTTCCTGCCTTGAAGGATGCTGTCTGATTAGCTGTGGCTACAGGATTTCTGGTTATTAACTTTGGTAAAAGTAGGAAACTTTTGGTCAAAAGTTATGATTCAGTCATAAAAGTCCTGATAAATGTAATCTCATGGAAACTTAAATGTCTCTTAGTGTCAAGATCAAGAGACCTGCCATGACATTTCGAAATCTTGGTTTGAAGTGAGATTAGTTAGATGATGCAGGTTTATTCCAAGTCAGATAAATAGGAAAGACAGTTTTATCAACCCTCTGTAATGCCACTTTTGCTGAACAAAATATATTTGGGGAGAGAGAAAAAGGGAAGGAGGG
Source organism: Grampus griseus (assembly GCF_964374135.1). Lineage (NCBI taxonomy): Eukaryota > Metazoa > Chordata > Mammalia > Artiodactyla > Delphinidae > Grampus > Grampus griseus. Next base: position 29,899,280 of record NC_139003.1, on the reverse strand, counting down.
AAGGAGAGGGAGGGAGAATATGAATGAATGAATGAATGTGTATGTGTGTAAGGAGATAATCTGACTTACAATAGGGCAAGGAAGAGTCTAGATTTATTGGGCCCATACTTTCTGGCAGGCACCACCTCCATAGACATAGCAGTGATATTTTTTCATACCATGCATGGGCTGTCCTTGCTTTGCCACATTTACATTCCCATTGTCAAGAATGATCAATGAAAATAAATTAAATAATTATTCAATAAAATGGGAGCAAACCAAAATACGGCCTCTCCTTCAGAAACATGTTTTAGTTCACACAGCTAGAACTGTTATTTAAAAAAATCAAGCAAATTCTTTTAGTTAAAATAGGAAGCTGTAACCAAAAACAATAGAACATGTTTGAGAAACAAGTCTGAATTTGGATATGAAGTTCTTCTAGGAGAATATCAGAGAATATTAAACAGAAATTCATGATCCTGATCAGGTACCCCAGTAAAAGAATCTTAGGCTTCTACCAAAGATTGGAGCCAGACAGAAACATCAGACAAATACCACTCGCACCGTGCTTCAAAGTTCTGACCTGCTACTGAAATCTGCAATATTTAAAAAAAATGGATTTAAAAATTTTAATCCAGAATATATTTTAATTGGGTCTATAATTTTTGTTCACTTTTATTTTAGTTGATTTAGAAGAATCTTTTATTGAAGAGCTACACATGCAATTTATTTTTAATAATTTGTTTCTGAGCTCATATTGTATTTCTGTTCATTTGCAGTATCCCTAGGAACCAATTAAGAAAAACAATCCCTGGATCAAAAATGATCTACCTGTAGCCTTGTTGTGTTTAAGGTGCCTCAATATGCCTGCTGACAAAAGTTCTCTCTTCAGAGAACCTCAGACTTTAGTTGAAATCTCTCCTGCAGGTTTTATAACAATGCCTAGAACATTGCTTTGTGGATCATGGATGCTTAATAAAGATTTTTTTTTTCCTTTTTACTGGAGAGTTAAGTGTCCAACCCACTTTAGGTACTTATATCACTCATAATACTTTGTAGCTACTTCTCTCTCAGCTACACACATTCTCTGACACACAGATATCTGCATACAGAAATAAAATTCCCGCAGATGCAAAGTCTTCAGCTCAACGTACATTAAAAAATTACACATGAAATAAATGTCTAGAGTTTTGACATGCTGATTTTATTCCTCTGTAAAACTGTTCTCAAAATCCTTATTCACTTTCCTTAACCTTGTAAAGAAATCCTCTACATTTCTGTATTATTTCTCTCATCTCTGTGCTGTTGGCTTATAGCTATACATATCTATCCTGGGCCATTGTTCTGAGCTTCAACAAAAATTTCCAGATTTATGTCATCAGGAAATATTATGGCCTTGGCTTTTATAGACAATCAGCGTAAGAAATGGCCATTTAGAGAATATTTCCAAATCTAATGCAAAACCATTAGACATAGACTATTGTCTAGCTAGCATGTTACTCACTATCCCATGTACTAAGAGCTATGGAAGTGTATATGTATTTTTTTTTCTTGTATGCTAACTCCATTAGAATTTAGAAGTTTCCTGTGTGACTGGTGAGAAGAATTTTCAGGCATGTCTAGGGTCACCAGTAATGGATGGCATGGCCAATTAGTGATGTCAGCCATGGTGGGGCATAGAGGAGGCTTTTGTTACCTGGCATAAGCAGCCTCAGTGGCAGAAAAATGCAGAGTGTATTCTGGGCACAGTGCATAGATTCCTTTGGCATTCAAATATCTGTCGAATGTTGACTGAACAAAAATCTGGAATTACTTGTCACGTTTTAAATCTTAATAAATTCTGCTCTGAATTAATTTGAAAGTAATTATTGTCACACAAATAATAATACCTTCACTTATAAGTTATATTTGTTCTCATATGTGTATGTTTTACTTTTCTCATGTGTTTTGACCCTCATAAGTGATCAATAAATATCCTTGGAATAAATGAAAGTAAATTAAAAATGTCTTTCTGAATACAAAAAAATTCAATTCATATTTGTGAAATTAGAGAAACAGTTCTAGCAGGAGGATGGAATAGAGATTGAATTAGATGACATTTGAATCTTGTTTTATGGTCTTAACACTTGAGCACCCTAAATAATCTGTGATACATGACATATGACTTTACCTCTCTATAACATTGTTCTCTGTAACTGTCTCTCACCATCACCTTAGAATTGGTATTTATTAATAATCTATGAAATTGATGTACATCAGGTGTTGCATTCAGTTGAACATGCTGGAACATTACTGTTTAACAGAAAAAAATATGATGCCCAGAAAAACAGAAAAATAAATGCACGGTCATATGCAAAACCTAACAAATAAACATAGAATCCAGATTTCATTTAACTCAATTTATTGACTATCCCTATGTGCCAGCCAATATATGCTTGGCACTATGAAGAAAAGATATAAGTATGAAAGAATAATTTCTATGCAGAACTGGAATTTTAAATCCTGGCTCTTCTCACTGGCTGACTCTACAGAGCCTGGATGCAGTTTAAAGATATATTTGTGTTTGCACTGTATAAGATGTGTGAAGAACTTTTTAACGCTCTGAAATGAGTGATTGTTTGCCTGGGTTGGAAAGAACAAGAGTCAATCATCAATTCTTGTAGTCAAGTTAGAGACTGTGGAGCAAATGAAATTACAAGGATATTTGAACAGGGTTATTCTCCTATCGGGGCCTCCTTTCCTCCTTTGAGGCCTGTCCTAGTAAATAGGAAAGAATGGCTAGGATGCATGTGAGCTAACTTTTGAGTTCTGTAGCTGTTGGTTTTCTCTTAATTTTTTTGTGGGTAAAATATAATTGGTATTTGCTTTTTTCCAAATGGTTTAAGAGTGCCTATATCCATTGTAGTTTCAAATGATTCAAAACATCAATTTATAAATAGTTTAGTATTACCATTGAAAATATTATAATATTTGCTCTTTAATATAAATATGTTGATTCAGAGATAAGTACACTGAAATATATTAAGTCTTTACGTGTTCTATATTTTGAAAGACCCATTTCTATAATAAGAAAGCAATTAATTTAAATATTACCTCTCAATTTTCTTAGTGCTTTTGCTTCCTTTGTTCTAATTAACTTTTACTTATTTGCAGCGATATCCAAATCCCATTTGATTTCATGTTATTTGCTTAAGCCATCATACTCCATGAGACTTACATAAATTCAGTAACATGTTCATAGATACAGACATTTAAGTGAGATTTTTCAAACAGTAGTTCTTTATATTCTTAGAATCATAGAATCTTGAAACTAAAAACTTCTTGTAGATCACCTGGCTCAAACTTCTACCAGTTGAAAGCCCCTCTTTCTAATGTATTCTCTATATTTATATGGCCTTCTATGAACTTTTCTGAATAATCTGTGTAATTGGAAGTTTAAGGCAGCACAACTCACGTTTTTATCAAGTTTTAAAACGTTGAGCTGACATGGAACACTTTTCTCTATCACTGGTTTATCCAGATTAGGTTTTAGCGACAGAACAGAATGTTTTCTTTTTCACATCTTTTCCAGGGCTGTACTTGAAGAGAGATATCATGGCCCTCCTTAGGCTTTTCTCTGCTAGGGTGACTTTCTTAAGTCATTCAAACTTTGTCATGTAGTGTGATTGCTGGACTCCCCTCATTGCCTTGATCTCAGATATCTGAAGTTGATCTGACTGGAAGAAAGTACATTGAGGTCATGACCTACAGTGACACTAATACTGTGTATCTCTGAATAGGGCCTAAATGCAATGACTTCTACCGATCTTGCGGTAAAATAACAGGTCTTTTATTTTTACTTGAAGTGCTATAAAACCTTTCTTTCTTCTCTTTCCTTATACTGTTTACTACTTGAGCATAAATTCTATCAGATTTTTTAAATCCTTGCGAAATTTCATTCTGTGAGCTAATAAAAGTGCATTGTTTGAATGTTAACCTAGCTACATGGCTCAGATTTCTCCATGCATCTGTTTAATTGTATTATAAAAATGAAACAGAACACACAATAGACAATGTTCTTCTGGAAAAGCTATGTAGGAGTCCTTCTCATCAATGGAAGTGTTTATCCATATCATTGTACCTGAAAGCATCTACCCAGTGCAAACAGACATTTAAAATCCAGTAGGGAAGGGAGAAGAGAAGGAGAGAGTATATTAAAAATCCTAATTGAATTGTTCTAGCACCCACAGGCTAGTCTGGTTCTGTTTGACCAGAGGCTGAGGTTCATTCAGGTTTCTGGTGATTTTTCCCATCACTCCCTAGGAAGATCATTAATAATGAGCCTATTAAGATAACTGGGATGGAGAGAGGAAAAGGGTCAGACATGCAGCTTTCCTGTTCCTCCTTATTTGATCAGATTAATTCCATGACATAAAAAATGGAGATGATGATGATCATGGTCATCATCATCATTATAACAGGAGCTCTCATTTAATGAGTAATTACCCTGGGTCAGGCACTACACTAAGCTCTGCTTTACATACATTGTTTCTTATAACATGTGATTCTGCAATATAGGCTTTGCTTTTATTTCACAGGTAAACAAAATGTGACTTAGAAAGAATTGATTAGTTCTGTCTCCAAAACATGTACACTATCCTCAGAAACACGTAAGTCTAGAAATTATTTATATTTGTCAAGTAACTAGTAGTAGGACTGTAAACTGCTTTTCTAGAGGTAGAAATGCTGTAGAAAAAGGCTTGGTTCAAAGTGTGTCAAGACCAGCAATGACAAAACTAGATTTCCTGCTCTTGAAGTGTATTTAGAAAGACTATTATAATAGACTGTTCTAGCATGTGTTGTTTGTGATTTGCACCGTTCCTAATTGAAGTCGTTCAAGACGAAACCTAATCCTTAACACAGTCATTCTAAAATAGTTTAGTGAAAAGGTGGGCAGGTTGTGGAGCCTTGTTTATTTTATCTTATTGCAGAGGGAAAAAGAACCTCTAGGATGTTTTCTAACATCTTCTGTTTGAAGTTATCCAAGCATCTTTGAAATGATACATGACTGGATAAAATACACATTCAGTACAGCAGAGAGGATTGATTGTGTCACTACTTTAGAAATAGACTTCATATTGGCTACAAGAAGTTAGTTGTAGGGGCTTCCCTGGTGGCGCAGTGGTTGAGAGTCCGCTTGCCGATGCAGGGGACACGGGTTCGTGCCCCGGTCCGGGAAGATCCCACATGCCGCGGAGCGGCTGGGCCCGTGAGCCATGGCCGCTGAGCCTGCGCATACGGAGCCTGTGCTCCGCAACGGGAGAGGCCACAACAGTGAGAGGCCCGTGTACGGCAAAAAAAAAAAAAAAAAAAAGTTAGTTGTAGACTTTCATCTGACTTGCTTATTAGTATGTCAGTGGTAATGAACATATATTAAGTCAGAAAATGATGCCAGCTTACACTTGATAAATGGACAAACAATATTTTCAACAATCTTAATCTCTTTGTTTCTTCCTGGAAGTAACTTATTACATTATCTCTGATTTATAAAATCACTAGATTATTAGTGCCTTAAAAAATAAACAGGTATGATTACAAAGTATATATTTATAAAGACATTTTCATGTAACTTAAAATTTAGAGACAACATACATTTAGGTTATAATGAGCATCTTAGAATGGTTTCATAGTTTACTAAAAATTAATTAGGACTTGACTGAAAGCCATTCCTGTGATGAAAAATTTATAAAAATCATTAATGTGGTGAAGATTTCCAAGGAAACTATGCTTGTTAGGTAAACACTATGGCCTGTTATTGTGCATTTAACTTCTCTACATTTCTATTATGTATATTGTAGCTATGTACATAGATATGTACACATACATACATACAGAATATATTGGAGAGGCATCTATGTTTATTTATCTTGTACTTTCTCTCTTGTATTAAAAACTTTTAGAGGTCAGGAACTGTATCTAACTTAATTTGATCTAACACTCTGGGCATTGAATACATTATTTTGCTGATTTTTATGTTGGTTTTGATTAAAATATGCAGTATACTGTTTATAAAGGGAAATTATCTCAGCTTGGAGATAATGATTTTCAATATGTAGCACTCAGAATTCATATTGAAAACAAGGAAGCAAACTCAATAAAACATCAGTTTAGTTCAGCTTTGGCTGCAAGAATATTAAAATGTTCTGTTTCAGTAGCTATTAGAAAATATCAAGATTCTATTCTTTCATTTATTCAGAAAATATTTGCATTCCTACTCTGGGCATGCTCTTGCTAAGTGTTAGGGATACAAAGATGAATGAGGCATAGTTTCTGCCTTGAAGGCATGTGCCACAGTGTAGTCTCTCTCTCTCACAATACACACACACACACACACACACACACACACACACTCACACACACATGCACATTACAATGTGAAGGGTACAGTAATAAAGTTATGCCAGGGAATTATAGGAGCCTTGGAGAGGGACACCTAATCTAGCTGGGAGTCTCATAGAGGGCTTGCTGATAGTGAGTCTTGAATGAACTACTTAAGGATGAGTATGGGCTCTTAAAAGAAATGAGAATGGAGGGAATAACAAAAGCAAAGGTCTAAGTAGGGTATTTTAGCAATAATATGAATATTAGATATTATGTGTTAGTATTTACTGTGTATTAGTAATTGTGCTAATGGTTTTACATGGATCCTCTAGTTTTTGTCGTACTATAACTTTATAGAAATTTGCAATTTCTATCAATATTTTGCAGATGAGTTAGTACAAACTCAAGAGTTCAAATATGGGCAAGTTAGGATTCAAGTGCAGGCATCCTGACTCCAAAATCTCTGCTAGCAAGCACCTTTATACAGTCTTGACTTTTGGGTTGCGATACTCTCAATGCTTTAGAGTGGCTATAAACTGCTCCCCAAAGAAGGATTCACAACAATTGGGCTGGACTCCCTACCGTGAGAGTTCATGGAAATTTTTGAGGTAAACACTGAATACTCAAGTATAACCTAAAACAATTGGACTTCTTTTTCATGTGCAGTACTAAAGACTTAATTCTGTTTTTCACACATTGAAAAGGTTGGCATAACTCTTCTAGTGCTGGAGAATTTATCTGTAGTCATTCAGTATTCTTTTGACAGGTCAGGATTGCATTCGTGTACAGTATCAAGAAGTGTAAGTGTTGCATCTGAAGTTGGCATGTCTTCCAATTCCTGAAAGCTGTGTTTAAAACAGACTGTTTTGTTCCAACTGACGTGTTTGAGGTCATGCTTCAAATGTGGTGACTTGTCCCACAACATTTTCAAAAAGTTTCAAAGTGCTGGATCTCATCAAGTTTAATTCCTAGGACCATGGAGAAAGGAAATCTCTATTTCAGTTTAATCTCTTAAAAGTGGATTCCTGATTTCAGATAATTTTTCTGAGAAACACTTCATCCTAATGACTAGCTCCATATTATCCTTCACTTTTAGAAAGGCAGAACTGAATATGTGCCTATAGTGTGATCATACGGGAATATTGATTATTTTTTTGAAAAAGCCTCTTTTAGTCCATAGTGAAGTAGTCTAAGAGTGAATTCTTTATAGTCATCCTAATTATCTGGGTGATGCTCATCATATAAATTTGGAAGAATACTTTAAATGCGATACTGTACTATACATAGTTACTGAGAGAAGCAGTGTTCCAATACTTAGAGAAATGAAGAATCAAACATTTGAAGTAGTCTTTGGATCTTCTGGCTAGGTCAGAAGAAACCAGAGACAGAGCTGGAAAAGAGACATCATTACAAAGAGCCAGCTGGGCTTCCCTGGTGGCGCAGTGGTTGAGAGTCCGCCTGCCGATGCAGGGGACACGAGTTCGTGCCCCGGTCCGGGAAGATCCCACATACCGCAGAGCGGCTAGGCCTGCGCATCCGGAGCCTGCGCTCCTCAACGGGAGAGACCGCAGCGGTGAGAGGCGCGCGTACCGCAAAACAAAACAAAACAAACAAACAAAAAAAGAGCCAAGAAAGAACAATTAGAGTTCCCAAACACTAAACCTTCCATCCAGTTAGCAATTATTTTCTAAGAATTGTTTAAGCTATTGGTTTTTAAAGAATTATAACTTTGGTATGATAAGGAGACTGATTCCATTGTTTTTTATTAGTTGAACACTCTTACTTGACATTTATATTTCCATGATGCCTCTTTTAAATCAGATTATTTTTAAATAGCTTCTCTGCATTAATCTTATTTTTCAGAAACTCTATTTTTTTTAAACATTTCTAGTCATGGCTATTTTATGAATAGCTATCATTTCCCATGGTGTTTCAAGCCTCCTGGTCTCTAACTGAAATCTTTTGGACATTTTTCTTTTTGTATTTTCTAAATTTGTTCTGTTGAGTAAACATTTTTAAATTAATACTCTTTCAAAGTGTGTTGATACACGAAAATCTAGTTCAGTGTTATCCAGTAGAACTTTCTGTGATGGTGGAAATGTTCTATGTCTTTTTTATTCAAAAGAGTAGCCACTAGCCAAGTGTGTCTGTTGAGCACATGCAATGTGGCTAGGATGACTGAGGAATTGCATTTTTAATATTATTTAATATTAATTATTTAAAATTTAATAAGTCACACGTGGCTAGTAGCTACCTTGTCATGTAGAGCAATTCTAGTTACTATATTTTAAGTGTGTGGCTAGTAAACTTTTGTATTACTAAAGATGTATAATTGAGGTATTAATTTAGAAAGGCAAGCACATCGTAAAAACGTCTCTATACACAGGTATCCCAGGCTTCTACAAGGACTGTCTTCTCCCTAGGTAATTTTATCGTAAAATTAGAACAATCACCAAAAATGGGAAACTCATTTAACTAGGGCACCTCGACCATGCTACTGTGCTACAATGTTGTTGAAAACAAAAATAAGTCTTCACATTGAGAACAACTGGAAATATGAACTATACCAGTCCACTGACTAAAATTTTCTGGCCGGGGCTTCCCTGGTGGCTCAGTGGTTGAGAGTCCGCCTGCCGATGCAGGGGACGCGGGTTCGTGCCCCGGTCCGGGAAGATCCCACACATGCCGCGGAGCGGCTGGGCCAGTGAGCCATGGCCGCTGGGCCTGCGCGTCTGGAGCCTGTGCTCCACAATGGGAGAGGCCACAACAGTGAGAGGCCCGCATACCGCAAAAAGAAAAGGAAAAACAAAAAAAACCCAAAAAAAAACAAAAACTTCCTGGCCACTGATACTTTTCAGTCTAGCTATTTAGTGATTGATGAGTTCGTGATTTTAAATTGAATACTCAGTGTGATTCAGATGATGGATGATTGAGAGTACTTCCTTATCCAGCCATACATTTCTGGTGCTCCTGCTAATAAACTCTAAAAATAAGTGTAGAGAACCAGCACAAAAAAGTTTTCTGAGAGAAGGATGTTGATTTAAGCATTTCTTTTCATTTCTGCTTTGATGAATTCAAAACAATATATGTCAGAGCAAAGTAGGGAATGTTTCTAAAGCCTAATCTTGGAGAAAACACACAGAGGATTAAGATCCATTTTTATTCAGCTCATGCACAGTAATAATAATTGAGCACTGCTATTAGAAAGTATAGCTCTTAAGCTATGTCCAATAGGGCTACTGGCTCTTGATCCAAGTAAAAGGGTTGAGGACAGATTTGCTGGTTAATGCAACATATATCGTTTAGCCTTACTTGTTATTACTGTTTGGTTCTGTTTCATCTCGTTTTCTTAGTAATACTTTGTACTGTCAGTAAAAGAAATAGGCAAATGCCATTCATAAACAAAAGTAAATAAATGAGTTACAATCAGTGAGTTAAGAGTTTCATAAGGAGATTGTCATAGCTTTTATACTTTTGTCCTTGTGTGTGTGTGTGTGTGTGTGTGTGTGTGTGTGTGTGTGTGTATGTGTGTGAGAGAGAGAGAAAGAGAAACTTTCATGAGAAAATTCTCCTGGATATCTGAGGTTTTCACTATCTTGTTATTTTATTAATATTCACTCATTTTTAAACACCACACTTAATGTAGTTTAGACTTAGATTTAGCTATGAGTAACAGAAAACCTGAAATTAAAATGGCTTAAACAAGAGAGACATTTCTTTATTTCTTAAATAAATGAAGTCAGTATTCCAGAACTGTTTTGGCCATTTCTTCATCAGAGACACAGGCTTCTTTTATCAGGTTCTCTACCAAGTTCAACACATGGCTTCTACCTTAGGGTCAAGGTGGTTAATTGAGTTCTAGTTATCACATCTGCATTCCATATAGTAAGAAGAAGAAAAGGAAAAAAAGCGGGCAAAGTCTTTATATTAGATGTCTTTCGAGAGATTTCTTAGTAGTTTCCATAGGCAATTCCAGGCCTGATATGACCATGTCTCCCTGTGAGGTAGCTCATCCAGGGGTTTTTGACAGAAGAGATGAAACATTTAGGTTCCAGTAGTAAGATTTCCTTTTGAAGATTAATGCTGAAGTATTGACAGTCAGTAGATGACTTTCCTGCCTTATTGTAGAAATAGACAATTATTTTGGCACATACTAGAACTATGATACATTCAAAGCTCTGCAAATGAAAATCCAGAACTGGTTCTCTGTTGCAGCAAAGTTGGCATTAAGGAAGATCCACAGTAAAAGGGGTTGGTCCCGTTGAGGGAAACATTAGCGGTCCCAGGCCCTAATAAAGATATACTTGATAAGTGACAAACTTCTTTTAGAACAGTTTGGAAAAGATTCACTTCACTAGATTGAATTAACTTAGAATGGACTAATTCATGTTAGTAGGACATTTATGATTTTATAATTCCATTGTATTTTGTCCAGAAAATAAGAGGCAAGTGATAAAACTCATAATGAACTCCTCACAACCAACAAGTATAATAACTAAATGGTGTTTCTACAACAAGGAATCATAAATTCGTATAATGTCCTTGAGTACTGGATTTGCATTCTGATGCTGAATCATATTGTTTATCTTTAAAATATATAATGAACATGGATATTACTCAGGTAAAAAAACACTGAGTGGTGAACATATGCTAAGATTATATTTTCTTTTTGATTAAGTTATTTGTATAGTGACTGATGCATTGTGAAATATTCTCACAAATTTAACAAAACAGATTAATTATGGTTAAATGAAACTCTTCATTATCATCCAGGAACTTAACAGCTAAGAACTGTTCTCCCCCATATACTCCAAGTTCACTAAGCTTCCGATATCCACAAGTGAACTTCACACTAGGCACAGTTTCTATGGCCATTACTTTTTGAGGGTCCATGAGAATGGTTTACTTACTTTTAAAGTAACAGGAAAAAATGAACTTTTAGGTAAAAATATTTTAATATTTAATATTAATGTATTCATATTTATACCAACACAGTTGTAAAATATCATTTTTAATTCTTTAAGGGAGGAAGGCCCCACAAAAGTTATAATGTCCCCTTGGATAGCCAATAAGAATCTGAAGAAATACCTCCATTGGACATGAAGAATTGCATATAACAATCACACAATAACACATAACAAACAGTAACTTAAGCTTCTATAGTATTAACTGTGGAGCCAGTGCTCTTGTGTTTTATATTAATTAATTCATTGAATCCTTACAGCAAGCTTCTGAGGCAAGTATTGTTATTATAAACATTCCCATTTTTATGTGGTCGATGCCACTCTTTCACTTCTAGGCAAGATCTGGAAATATCTGCTTCTGAGCAGTAAACATAAAAATGCTACAGCCACTGCATTATTATCTGCTTAGTAAAGCAATGAAGTAGAATTAGTCATGAAGTGAACGTTGAGTTTCTCCCGCCACATTTACCAAAGATCTCCTTATTTGGGGGGTGCATTACCATCCAAGAGCTTAAACAGGCTTTAAAGGGTTTTTTTCTGCTGCCATAGTTGTTTCTGAGCTTAATGAAATGTTAGAATGATTTCTGCCAATTTATTAAATCCTGGAATCACTTACTTTCTTTATAAATAAGAACTACAAAAACTACCACCATGTTGGCTCCAATTCCATGGCAGCTCAGTTTCTTCAGAGGAATAAAATGTGGCAACCTCTGAAATTATATTATTTCAATGTTATCTTTGCTGGCAATAGAATATGAGTTTTTCCAACTTAGAAATTTTGCTTGAGTTATGCACATAAAGGCAGCATTTCTATAAGCTGAGATTCAAATACGGACTATAAATTGAAAGTATATTAATTAATCAACAAAAATGACAGAAATTGTGCTGCCGTCATGTTTTGCATAACCCCACCAGTGCTTACTTGAATAAGGGAACAGGGCAAACTGAAACAGGTAACTAGATGACTATTTCTTACTAAAATGCATGTTTGCTAGAATTGTATGTATAATTTCTGTATTCTTGCATTACTTGTTTCATCGCTAAATATGGCTTTAATTTACTTGTTGGAAGTTAGAACAAACTACACACAAGCTAGTATTTTGACATGTTGCTATTAGATTCTTTCTATCTTATGTATTTATATATATGATATATATATAATACAGAGAACTATTTGCCTAGTTAATTTATCTGCAATAACCAGTATCACTAGTGAAGACTTCCTATATGTTCAAACCAGTTCTCTCTAACAACTCTAGCTATATTATTACTGTAATAAAATGAATTATTGCATATTCTATGCACTTTAAATAATATTAATTAATACACTAAGCATGCTATTAAAAAGGGTCTTAAATGTTTCATGTATAGTTGAAATGTTTGGATCTAAAAGAGTGATAAAAAAACAGCTTATTAATTTTATTCTACCGGAGAATATAACATCTTTTTGTTAGAACTCATGCACAAACTGTATTTAAAAGCATATTTCTGAACTAAGAAATATGGAATGTCTTTTAACCAGAAACCATCCCAGGACCATAGACAGTTTATCAGAATAAATCATGTATTTGGAGAGCTTGAGTAGATTTTAGAGGGTACCTCATCTAATGCTCTCATTTTACATATGAGAAAAATGAGATGCACAAAGGTGAAGTGATCTTTACAAGGTTGCTCAGCTGTTTAGAAGCAGAGGTAGAGTAGAAATAAAAAACAAGATATTAGAACCTCAGTCTCCTCATTACTATCCTTTACAATACACTTTGCTACCTGTGTTACGTGTAGTACAATTCAAAGTTCTGTTGCTAATATATTTTACATTGTTTGGCAAACACATGTGATAAAGAAAAGATGGGAGATGTATATTACAAGTCAAAATGACTTGAGAGCTGTCTTTTGGCAATAAAATTTCCATAGATTATAGCAGGGAGAGATGAAGCAATTACTTCATGAAAGAAGATACTATAGTTTTTGAGAAATAGTAGATGAGGTTTATTCCCAGAGATCTATGAACAGACTCACCTATAATTGTGAAAAACACAGCTAGTCTTCCTCTGTGGATTATGAAACAACAAAATTGGGGATCTTTTCCCACAGAAGTTGAGAATTGCATTTCCAAACAGAGCTACTATTTACTTTTTTGGAATAAGAGGTTTTAGAGGTTAAAGATCAGATCATTAAATACTTGTCCTTGAAAACTCAGAAAAGGCATTACAGTCAGGTTTTCGTACCCATGGGTTCCACATCTGATTGTACTATGCCATTTTATATAAGGGACTTGAACATTCTTGGATTTCGGTATCCACCGGGGTCCTGGAACCAATTCCCCGAGGATACTGAATATGTTTGCTTATTGCTTCTTGATATTCTACCAAGGACAAAGTTTTGATTTTGGCAGAATTAGGGGAAATGCCTTTTATGACTTCAACCTCTTTTTGGACGTGGCAAGATTTAGAACTAACTTTCATGGATATTCATCTGGAGCAGGAAAAAATAAGTTCAGACTGTCTTGCTAAGCATCCTGAGGTGGGTGAAATAGAGAATGTGCCTTTCTACTCTCATTCTGAATATATATATGTGTGTGTGTGTGCATACATATATATGTGTACACACATCTTTCTTCTGTGTGTCAATGTCTCTTTTAAAATAGTGTCTGCACAAGTGAATAACTAAAAAATTGATCTGTCCAAGAAAAAGCACAGTGGGATCCTTTTTTTCTCTTAGGGCTGTTGGGAGAATTAAATATTGTAACACATGTAAAATAAAGCACTTAGTCAAATGTCTGGCACAGAGTAAGTGCTCAATTACTGTTATTAATTGTGGGTGCAATGGTACCTTTAGCTGTTGAGTTGGTAAGGCTTTTTTCATATAGCACCAAAAGATGTTCTGAAACAACTGGGGCAAATCATACTTGCACCAGCAATGAATGAGAATGCCCATTTTTCTGTCACTACCCCATCAGCATAAATGTGTACTGCTTTCTTGTTTCTTTTTTTTTTGCACCTCTGATATGTAGTGAAATATAAAATAAATCCATTTAATCATAGCAGAAATAGAAGTAATAATGATTCTATCCTAGGAATAGGTAGGAAAAGTTCAATGTCTTAAAACAACACAGCACATAGAAAGAATAATGACTTTTAGAAATATGGTTATTGAGACAAATTTTCTTAATAAGGTAAGGAGCAAACTGAATGACACCTGTTCTTTTCTTGGTAAGATTCCATATAGGTGGAGGCCTATAACAGTGTTCTCAAAGTGTGGTCCCCAGACCAGCAGCACTAGTGTCACCTGGGAACTTTTTAGATATGCAAACTCACATGCCCCACCCAAGGCAGTCTGCGTTAAGAACTCTGGGTGTGAGACCCATCAATCTGTGTTTTAAAAAGCCCTCCAGCTTATTCTGATGCCCGTTAAAGTGAAGAACCACTAATATATACGAAAGGCCTCTCTCACCCTCTTCCTCTTTCCATGTCTCCCTTTCAGTCTTCCTTCCCTTTACCACCATCTCTTCCTCTCTCTCTCATTCATCTCCCTCTTTCTCTCCCCAGTCTTCCCTTTCTGTTCCTCCTATCCTCCCTCTACTGTGAATAGGTGGTCGAAAGTAGGCAGTGAATTATTGTGAAACTAGAGAAGTTGACTAGTTTGACCTAAATACTCAGCTGATGATTAAATGAGCCTGATAGGAATGCCTGTCTCCTTGCCTTCAGCCTGACATTCTTTTCACTATGCCACAGTCTGCTAATAGGTTGCAATGCTCTTGAAGAAACCTCCTTCTATTGTCAATA
This sequence comes from Grampus griseus, assembly GCF_964374135.1. Taxonomy (NCBI): domain Eukaryota; kingdom Metazoa; phylum Chordata; class Mammalia; order Artiodactyla; family Delphinidae; genus Grampus; species Grampus griseus. Next base: position 29,884,192 of record NC_139003.1, on the reverse strand, counting down.
TTATTGTCCTCAGAGACACTGTCTCCCTGAATATAATAGAATTTCAAAGCTTACTGATTTAATCTTTCATGCTTCAGATCCAGACACTGCGCTATATTCTAGGTGAAAGATTGCTATTTCTTTATTATTAAAGGAGGAATTGTGTCCTAGCTATAACTAGTTACATCAGCCTTCACATCAAAAGGGTAGTAATTTTCTGAACCAGAGCTTGGAAAAGTAGTAAGAAAATAATTTTACAAGTGTCTTTTTCAAGAGCATGAAAATTATGAGGCTGTAGGTTCAAACTGTTCAGTTGAAAATGTGTCCAAGTTAAGCCAGACATAAATTTATATTCTTTCTTTTTCTTTTCTTGTGGCCCTTCTACGTTGCTATGACATTTTATCTTACCCCGAAGGCATCATGAAGAGATGGCTAGATAAGTAAAAAAGTAGACAACCTGTAATAAAGGAAATTAAGTAGGTGACATCTTCAACCCAGAGGTAATAAGGGATTTTTTTTCTTATATCTTAATGAAGCAATGATAAAGCCTTACCTGATTCTCTGCTTCCAACTTCAGTCTCCTTTATCCTCAACCATGAACTCATTGTTCTCCAAACCGTTCCACTTGCATTTTCCTGCTCCTCAGTGGCTTTGCAGAGTCTATGGGTTCACTGCTCTTTCCTCAACACTCCAAATATTTCCTCCCTCGATTTCTACCTTTAAGTTCTATTCCCCTAAATGAAGCCAAACTTGTCTGTACTGAGTTTAGCCCAGGTTTTCTTGGAGGCATCCTGTAGAATTAAAGTCATTATAAGCTCTTAGTAATAAACTTTCTTACTGCTAACTTAAAATTTTTTTTATAGATTCTATTTTTTTATAAATTCATTTTTTTAATATTTAATTTTGGGTACGTTGGGTCTTCATTGCTGCACGTGGGCTCTCTCTAGTTGTGGCGAGCGGGGGGCTACTCTTTGTTGTGGTGCGTGGGCTTCCCGTTGCTGTGGCTTCTCTTGTTGTGGAGCATGGGCTCTAGGTACATGGGCTTCAGTAGTTGTGGCACACGGGCTCAGTAGTTGTGGCTCATGGGTTATAGAGTGCAGGCTCAGTAGTTGTGGTGCACAGCCTTAGTTGCTCCGCGGCATGTGGGATCTTCCTGGACCAGGGATCAAACCTGTGTCTCCTCATTGGCAGGAGGATTCTTAACCACTGCGTCACCAGGGAAGTCCCTACTTACTTAATTTTAATTTCGTGAGCAGGGTCTTAAATTTGAATGCTTTTCAAGGGCCCGGCCACTGGTAGCAGATCATTTTGTGAGAATATTCAAATTTACCTGGCTTTCATCTTTGCCAAGGCTTTCACCTGGCTTTCATCTTTAACATGTATAAGAATGGTACTAATCTTAAGATGTGGGCAGAAATGCGTTTAGGGTAGAGAAGTTTGAGGATTTGTTGAAATGACATATGTAAAGTGGCTAGTGTGTAGTGGACCCAGACTTGTTCCTTCACCTAGAATTTTGTGGCTCTTCTCTTAGCATCGGAAATCCTGTGTTGCTTTACAGTCTCTCTCCAGGGCCTCATCCATAAAGCATCACTTAGACGTTACTCACAAAATTTACATCTATTTTATAACCATACTTCATTCTATTTGTTAATAGGCAACTATCTTCTTTTCTTAAACCCAAACATGATTTTTTGTTAAAAATTAGTATTTTTGAACAGTTGTTTAGTCATTGTTTTGAGCTCTTTATGATGCCCTGTTTATGGAAAATATTCAATAGTTTCTGATGAATTTAGTTTTAAACTTAAAAAAGTAAAAATGAAATAGCAAAGTTTAGAAGAGGGTGAGACAAGTTGAAATATTACTTGTCACACTGTACATAAATAATATTTAACAGAAGTCCATTGCTTATGTTTCTTACTACCATTGTAAAAAACAAATGTTTTTGCAAGAAGTATCCCTAACTTTGTGAGGCCGTGTTCTTCATCAACTTACAATTGCCAGATTACTCAA